>NC_134357.1:244952678-246382678 GCF_048569485.1 Anomaloglossus baeobatrachus
GTGGCCACAGGTAACCTGAGTGATGTCACCGCTGATAGCGCGACTCACTTCAGTTGCTGCGTGGAGCATTTGTGCTCTATAGCCGCTCGCTGTGAGCTTCCGATGTAGCAAAGCTGGAAGCGTCGTGGGACCTCGTGTGAATTACGTCACACCTGGAAGGGTGTTTGGGGGTTAATAAAGTGATGACAGAGGGTGTTTGTTTTTTTTTTTTTGTCTTTTATCCCAAATAAAGGATTTTCTTGGGTGTATGTGTTTATTTACTTTCACTTACAGATTACTCATGGGGGGTGTCTCATAGATGCCTGTCATGATTAACCTAGGACTTAGTGATAGCTATGGGCTGCCTTTAACTCCTTATTACCTCGATTGCCACCGCATCAGGGTAATCGGGGTGAGCCGGGTAAGGACCCGGGACTGACACATCTAATGAATGCAGCAATTCCGGGCGGCTGCTGGCTGATACCTTTAGACTGGGGAGCAGCCTAAAAATGATAGGCCACCCCAGTCTGAGAATACCAGCAAGAAGCTGTGAGGCTTTATCTTGGCTGGTATCAATTGGGGGGACCACACGTCGTTTTTTTTTTGTTTTTTGTTTTTTTAATTATTTATTTTACTGCACAATATAGACCCGCCCACCAGTGGCTGTGATTGGTTGCAGTCTGACAGCGCTCACTCAGCATGGGGGCGTGTCTGACTGCAACCAATCATAGGCGCCTGAGGGTGGGGGAAGCAGTGAATATGAGATGAGCCTCATGAGTGGGTGAAGTGAATAAAAGAGGAGCCTAATGAGCGGCAGGCACTTTCAGAAGCAGGAGAAGCCGCAGGAGCAGTGTGACCGCCGCGCTGGTGATTGGTGAGTATGAAGGAGGGAGATGGGGGGGGGAGAGACTGACAGAGAGAGAGCAAGAGACCTGCGTTTTTGTTGACAAGAACGGATGCAAAATGCAACCAAAATGTAGTGCAATCGCACAGCTAAACATTTTGGTTTCGTTTTGACACACGTTATTAATTTCAATGGGTGGAAAATGTTCACAAAACGCAATGAAGAAGTGACATGCTGCTTTTTTTATTCAACAATTTTGACAAATATTTGTCAAACAAAACGTTGCTGAAAAAAAAAAGCAACGTGCAGATAGAAATTCTGCCTTCTCATAGACTTTGCTGGGGAAGCAAAACGCATGCATTTTGTCATTGACACGCTGCAGTTTAAAACGCAACCAAAACGCAAGGAAAAAATGCAACGTGCGCACATACCCTAACATGAAGAAGGAAAAGTTGGTAGACATGGTGCTTATAGGCAATGTGGAAAAAAATAGAAACCTCATTTTCAAAACATCTCAATTTATTCAGTATCAAGTATGAGTGCTGATTGCCGGACATTTACATGCCTTGGTATGCTATCAAAGAGGTTAATAGTGGTAGAGGAATGTTCAACCACGCTAAATGCTCTTGGACATTAAGATCAGCTGCTGGTAGCTCCTGTGCAATTACGGACCAAACACGTGTCACATGTGCACAATGGGAGACAAGTGTGGAGATGCTGCAGCCATAGTAGCATAGTTTGGCCATGCAGGCAGAGTAGATGCTAGGTATGATGTTATTTCTGGCACGTGATAGGGGTGTGTTCGAAAGGCAGCCCAACGTTTCCAGATAGAATAAACATTTTAAGTCCACGTGGTCATGGAGTTGTTTATAATACAAGTGGGGTCTGGGGGTAAGACCCCCAAATGAGGGGGAGGAAACATCGCGACGCCACCAACCAAGCTGGTCACGCCCACTAACCTGGAAGTAGCCCATACACTCTAGGCACAACCACACAGGCAGCTCACAGTAGCACAAGCAGCCTGATGTTGCCTCTCGTGAAGGCCTTTTGATGGTGTTGTCTACATGGCCACCAGACCATTCTTCAGCTATCATTGTATTTAAGACAAGAGCAGAGCTTGTTGCTGAAGATGGATCTTCATTCCTGCCTTCATTGCCATCCTGCTCTGCACCATGATAACCTTTGAGCGCAATAGGATGAGGTCAATGGAACTCCTGTAGCTGGATGTCTAGCTCATAGCTCAATGACAAGTCATGCAAAATCCTTCTGATGGTTTGTGTCACTGATGCCCTAGGCTAAGTGTGTGGTGTCTAATTTATTTGCATTTCTAAATGGATCACTACGTGCAATTATTCAAACCTGATGAGACAAAGTAGGTAACGTCATGAAGAGGTCTTCATGAAAACGTCACATCAGTCCTAATCCTGGGATTAAGGTACGGGGGCATAATGTGCAGTAGCCATACCCATCCATACCCATCAATGTGATATGCTAATGACCCTTTGCTCCTGCTCTGCTGTGAGTGCGAGTCGAGTTTTACGCAACTGTGATCTGATCTTGTGATCAGATCACAGCTGCAGAGGAGAGGGAGGATTGATCTCTCCATTTCCCCCACTGTCAGCCTGTGGCTATATAGCACTGCACTTGGATGTCATCCGAGTGCAGTCCGATATTTCTCTCGCACCTATAGACTTGTAAGGGTGTGAGTGATCCAAGACACAGACAATTGCAGCATGCTGAGATTTTTCCTCAATCTGATTAGGGCTGAGCTGCAGCATTGTCTTAAATGGAATCGAGTGCAATGTGAGATTTTCTCTGCACTCATGCGAGTCATACCCCAGTGTGGCTCTACCTTTACATTGATTTGGTTATGTAACCAGCGGTAGGGCCATTTCTCCAAAGTGTCCTATGAGCTTTTTCAAAATGATATCTCCAGGCTGCATGTTGTTGAAATTACTGTAAGGAGCCAGCATGACCTAAATGAGCTAATATGGTGTGCAGAGCCTCAGAACATATCTCCCATCTGGGGTGTCATTGGTCTGCGATTGTAAGAGGAACTGCTAGGATTTGGGTGCCCAACTGCAGTGTGGATGAACAGTCCTCTGCCAGCAAGGTGCAGAATGCATGAAAGTGATGACAAATACCAAACAGCCCTAGAAGTATGGCTATGCAACTAAAGAGCTCTATAATGGTATTCAGTGCATAAATAGATATGTCCTATTATGTATTAACACACAAGACAAGATGAAAGGTACAAGACAAAAGGGTCTACTGATATAATACCTGTAACATTAAATCCCAGAAGAACGTGACCAATGATATTTCATACCTTGTGACATTCTGCACAATAAGTCACTAACACCAAAGTATTCAATAAAAATAACCAGCACACAGAAAGTAATTCAAATATATATAGTAGCACTAATATACGAACCTGAGTGCAGGGGTTAATGGATAAGACCATTCAGAATACGACATAGAACCAAAAGCATACGGCCCAACTATTGAAGAATAGAAGAGGGAGAAACTCCGCGGTACAAGCTGGGCGCTGTGGTATATTTTGGCCACACCCATTTGGCAATGAGGGGTGTTCAGCAGACGCCCTGGACTGTTCGTTCATTCATATCAGCCAGAACTTTCTCCTATTTATACAAGCTTCACTATATGACATGTTGCTTATTTGTGCCTATAAGGCCGTGTTCACACGTTGTGTGGCGCCCTAGACTAGCCAGGTCGTCACAGGTACTGCAACATACACCCCCACCCCGAGATAGGTACATCAGCCAGACACAAAATCCTTGTTGCCTCCCTCCAGGGGCTGATGTCCACACCAGGTGGGATGGAGCCAGGTGGTTGGCCCCACCCACTGAGGAGTTCACAGTCCTGGAGGCGGGAAAAGGAAGAGAGAACAGTTAGGGAAGTGGAGGAGGAAGGAGTGAAGTAGTAGCCGAGGAGCAAACTGACCGTGTCCGGGTGTGTGGCCCGGGCACTAAGAGCAAGGTTGGCAGACGGTGGTGGCCGTCTGCAGGATAGGCAGATCAACACGGAACCGTAGGACCGGGGTCGGGCGGTGGCCCGCCGGTACCGAACCGGGGAGCGAAGTGAAGCCAGCACACACAGGCAGGGCCTACGGACCCCGACCAGGCTTGGAGCCGCCATTAGAGGTCAAATCCGTCAGTGACTGGAACCCAGGTGTTTCCTAACAGCCAAGACCCGATTGAAGGCAACTGTCCAACCAGCAAAAGGAAATACAGCTACCGCCACAGCTAGAGTTCCAAGGGCCAGAGCCTGCGGGCAAAAGGGGTCCTCTGGCACATATACACGCTGGGGAGCGGGTTACCGGTGGGAATCCATCGGGGCCGAACATACACACAGGTGCAGGGAAAAGCAGCCACCACCAACCGTCCGGGAGAAACGACAGCAGCCAGCTGCAGGACCCATCCATCCAGCCGTTTGGTTTACCAGAGACTTTGCGTACATTTGTGGCTGAGTGAGTACTACCGTGCCATCCGGCACCGCGCTGCGCAGTCCAAGCGACCCTGCACCTTCCCGACCCTGCCAGCCCGTCACCTCACCGGGCCCCGGGACAACCAACCCCTACCCATGGAGGGGAAAACAACATCTCAGCTGCTCCCTGCCATCGCTCCTGGGATCCCCGTTACCAGCAGCGGTGGTACCCAACCTTCACCACAACCCGTGGGTGGCGTCACGGACCAAATCCCCAAACCAAACTACCCCCTTTCACTCACGGGCGAGGAGCGCCGCTCGAGTCCCCGGATCCGGCCCACCGCTTGAGCCACCGAGCAGCCATCGCAGCAGCGCCGGACCCGAGCGTTAGCGAGCGCAGCGGCGGCAGCGCCCTGCCCGCCCGCGACAGTTGCATAAATCCTGTGTTTTCTATCGCTGTCTGCACCAATCTATACAATAACAATCTTATCTGATTATTCCATCTTTGCTGCATTTTTTATGCCTTTTCCCCATTATTTCTTGTGTTTTTGGTGCAGATATGAAGCCACGTTTTTAAGTGTTTTTATAATACAGAAAAGCTTGGATTCTACACTTAAAGTAACTGCAGTTTTTTTCCATGCTGTTTTTAAGGTTTACATAGAAGCCAGAGGAAAAAAAAAACAGCAGAGTTCAGCGGCGTCTTCTCATGAAATCACATCCACTTTGCTTGGACAATTAAACACAGCACAATATACTGTATGTACAAAAAAAACAGCAGAAAACACTGCGGCATTAATGCTACATGTGAACACAAACTAAATGTCCAACAAAAATGGATGTGATTTAATCTTAAGGGCTCATGCGCACGTTGCGTACTTACATGCATTTATGCTGCGTATTACACTGCAGCGTAAATGCATGCGTCCTGCGTCCCCTGCACAATCTATGTACGTCCGCTTTTATGAACGCAGCGATTTGGGTACTAAAATTTTGACCCAAATCCGTGCGTTCATAAAATGAGCATGTCAATTATTCCGTGCGCTTTGGATGCAGCTCCCACTTTGTCTAAGGTGGGGACAGCAGCCATAGCGCATGAAATCGGCTTTTTTATACAAAAAAACTGCATCCATTATGCAGTGTTTCTGCAGCGATTTGAAGCGCACATGTGCTGTCAAATCGCTGCAGAATATTCAGCAGTTACGTGCGCATGAGCCCTAAAGACTAGTGATGAGCGAGCATGCTTGTAACTACTCGGTACTCGCACGAGTATCGCTGTACTCGGGCTGCTCGGCGGGGACCGAGTAATCTCGCGATACTCGTGCTGTATTCGTGGTCTTCATTTCTGCATGTTGGCGCTCTTTTGAGAGCCAGCCCTCATGCAGGGATTGGCTGGCAGACCACTGCAATGCCACAGCCCTGTTAGTTGTGGAATTGCAGTGATTGGCCGGCCTGCACAGCGTGACCGAGCTTTTATACCGGCCGGCGCGCTGTGCTCTGCTCACAGCTATCCAGACAGTGAGTGCAGGGAGAGTGTCGCTGATTCAGGGAAAGCTTTGCGGCCCTTTATAGCTTTTTCAGTTGCAGGGCTGCAAACAGTGTGACCAAAAGTCCTTCTCAGGACTATTCTAGTTGTATACAGGCAGGCAGGGTATAGCCAGGTCGGAGTACAGTAGCAGAGTCCTTCTCAGGACTATTGTTGCTATATACAGGCAGGGTATAGCCAGGTCTGAATACAGGCTAGTGACCAGAAGAGTCCTTGTCAGGACTATTGTACCAGTATACAGGCAGGCAGGCAGGGTAGTGGTGACCGTATACCAGCCTTCATCATATCTGGGGCTGGTGTACACAGTGTAAAACAGTCCAGATAGTGTCTGACTTGTCTGTAATTGTCGCTCCCCAAAAAAACCTGTTAGGTTCTTATTGCGTCCGTGCTTGGTTTTTAAAACCGCACGTGTGTGCCTGTTGGTGGCAGCGTACAGGTGCACTTGTGTGCAATTTCCACAAACTTTGATATAACGCACAAGTAGTGAATATACACGTCAGCAGTGCACAGCATTGCAAAATGCGCAAGGGCATTGGCAAGGAACAAGGAAGTGGACGTGATGGTGGTGCAGGCAGAGGCCGAGGTCGTGGGCAAGCTCTAATTTCGCCACAACAAAGGGCCACATCTAGTCGCTCGCACGTCCTGTCCCAAATTCTTGGGGACCGCAGCAGTACACCGCTCTTGAACCAAGACCAGTGTCAACAGGTTGTTAGTTGGATAGCAGATAATGCTTCCAGTCAGATTGGCACCACCACAAACACTCTGTCTTCCACACGGTCAAGTGTCAGTAGCTGTGATACTGCACCGCACATTTCTGAACCTGATCCTCCTTCCTACCACCAGGCTGAGTACACGTCCTCCTCGGACATTAATGATCCCACACTTGGACACTCGGAAGAGCTGTTCACGTTTCCATTCACACATTCTGGCCTCTCGCCAGCTCATATTGAAGTGGGTCATGAGGAGATCGTCTGTACAGATGGCCAAATATTTGAGCAGCCACGTTCTCACGAAGTTGGCAACGTGTCTCAACAAGTGGTGGACGATGATGAGACACAATTGTCAGGAAGTCAGGAGGAGGAGCAGGGTGCGGAAGAGGAAGACGACGTGGTGGATGATCCAGTAACTGACCCAACCTGGCAGGAGGATATGCAGAGCGAGGACAGCAGTGCACAGGGGGAGGGAGGCGTAGCATCACAACAGGCAGTAAGAAGCAGGGTGGTGGCCCCAGGCAGAAGTCAGGCAACCGTTCCCCGGAACAACACGACGACACAAGGTGCCTGTACAAATGTTAGGTCTTCCCGAGTCTGGCAGTTTTTTAAGTTGGATCCAGATGATTCAAAAAAGGCCATTTGCAACACCTGCCGTGCCAGCATCAGCAGGGGTACCAAAACTAGCAGCCTGACCACCACCAGCATGATCAGGCACATGTCAGCCAAGCACCCGACTTTGTGGGAAGTACAACAGAGTCGAGGAGCAGTGCTTGCTGATGTCACTGCTACGTCTTCGCTGGTTGTGCATGCGAGCCAATCCCCTGTCCATGCTGCCTGCGAACAAGCCTCCTCCACTCCTGCACCTGCAGTTGCCTACGCAGAAAGAACACCATCATCAAGCACGTCCTTGTCCCAGCGCAGCGTTCAGTTATCCATTCAGCAAACCTTTGAACGCAGGCGCAAATACACTGCCAACACCCCACATGCCACAGTTCTAAATGCTAACATTTCGCGACTGCTTGCGCTGGAAATGTTGCCTTTTAGGCTGGTGGAGACAGAAGCATTCCGTGACCTGATGGCGGCAGCTGTCCCACGTTACTCGGTCCCCAGCCGCCACTATTTCTCCCGGTGTGCCGTCCCCGCGTTGCATAACCACGTGTCACAAAACATCACACGTGCCATGAACAACGCTGTTTCACCCAAGGTCCACCTAACCACAGACACGTGGACAAGTGCTTGTGGGCAAGGCCGCTACATCTCGTTGACGGCACACTGGGTTAATATTGTGGAAGCTGGGACCCAGTCTGAGCGAGGGACGGAACACGTCCTTCCCACACCAAGGTTTGCAGGCCCTACCTCAGTCAGTGTTTCACCCACACTCTACAGCTCCGGAATGTCATGCTCTTCAGCCTCCTCCTCCTCCTGCGCATCCTCATCCACTGTACCCTCCACACCAGTCACAAGCTGGAAGCACTGCAGCACTGCCTCGGCGAAGCGGCAACAGGCTGTGCTGAAGCTAATCTGCATAGGTGACAAACCCCACAATGCAGAAGAGCTGTGGACAGCTCTGAAACAGCAGGCAGATCACTGGCTCACACCTCTGAACCTAAAGCCAGGAAAGGTCGTGTGTGACAATGGCCGGAACCTGGTGGCGGCTTTGAGGCGAGGCCAGCTGACACATGTTCCATGCGTGGCCCATGTGCTCAACCTCGTGGTTCAGCGGTTTCTAAAGTCATACCCAGAGCTGTCTGATCTGCTGGTAAAAGTTCGCCGCCTGTCTGCACATTTTCGAAAGTCACCTACTGCTTCAGCCGGCCTTGCCGGCTTTCAACGCAGTTTGCATCTTCCGGCTCACAGACTGGTGTGTGATGTCCCCACGCGTTGGAATTCAACTCTGCACATGTTGGTCAGGATATGTGAGCAGAAGAGGGCAGTTGTTGAGTACCTGCATCACCTAAGCCGTCGGGAAATGGGTCAAACTCCACACATAACACCTGAGGAGTGGAGATGGATGTCAGACCTATGTACCATCCTCCAAAACTTTGAGGACTCCACCAAGATGGTGAGTGGTGATGACGCCATTATTAGCGTCACCATACCGCTACTCTGCCTTCTAAAACGGTCTCTGCTGAAAAACAAACATGATGCATTGCAGGCGGAGCGCGATGAGTTGCAGCAAGAAACAGTAGTGGGTGTGGGTGATAACACACAGCCCAGCCTCGTCTCATCACAACGTGCAGTGGAGGACTATGACGAGGAGGAGGATGAAGACATGGAGCAACTCTCCGGCCAAATTGAGGATATGACATGCACATGCACACCAGTCATATCCTCGGTTCAGCGTGGCTGGCCAGAGGACAGGGTAGATGAGGAGGAGGAGGAGGAGGAGGAGGAGGAGGACAGCATGTTCAGTCATCTTGTTGGTCAGGCTACTGAAGTCCTGGCTGTTAAGAGTCTGGCGCACATGGCTGACTTTATGGTAAGCTGCCTGTCTCGTGACCCTCGCGTTAAGAACATCTTGGCCGACAATCATTACTGGTTGGTAACACTGTTAGACCCACGCTACAAGGAGAACTTTTTGTCTCTTATTCCCGTGGAGGAGAGGTCAACCAAAATGCAGCAGTTCCGGAAGGCCATAGTCACGGAAGTAGGCAAAGCATTCCCCTCACAAAACGCTAGCGGCATAGGTCATGAATCAGTGGACAACCGAGGCGTACAGCCGAGAGAGGCACAAGTCCAATCCGCCAGAGGTAGGGGAACAGTCTTTAAGATGTGGGACAGTTTTCTCAGCCCCTCACGTACCACAGCCCCTGAGGTGCGGGGTAGTGCCACAAGAAATCCTAAGTTTGCCCAGATGCTGAAGGAGTACCTTGCAGATCGAACAACTGTACTCCGACATTCCTCTGTGCCTTACAATTATTGGGTATCCAAGCTGGACACGTGACATGAATTGGCTCTCTACGCCTTGGAAGTCCTGGCCTGCCCTGCTGCTAGCGTTTTGTCAGAGCGTGTTTTTAGTGCCGCAGGTGGAATCATTACAGATAAACGCACCCGCCTGTCAACTGAAAATGCTGACAGGCTGACTCTGATCAAGATGAACAAGGGTTGGATTGGGCCAGACTTCACCACACCACCAGCAAATGAGAGCGGAATTTAAAGTTCGCCATGTACCTCCACTCACCCATGGGTACACACTTCTGGACTTTGGATAATCGCTGGACTGCTCCTCCTTCTCCTCATGCGCCACCATGATGATGACCGTTACAAATTGCAATACTTAGGCCTTTGTTTCAGGTATACCCCCAGTGGTAAATTTTTTCGCCCATTCTTTGCAGAATGGACATTACAACGACAGGAGACCCGCTCCTTTGCAATGGGAACAATGTTTTGAGGCCCTCATGCACGTCTCTACCCAGGGACAACGTGGAGCCTCCCAATTTTTGGCTGCCCTGCCTAAGGGCTATACTATAATACACCCACTTCCTGACAATGGACACTTAATGTTTTGAGGCCCTCATGCACGTCTCTACCCAGGGACAACGTGGAGCCTCCCAATTTTTGGCTGCCCTGCCTAAGGGCTATACTACAATAGACCCACTTCCTTCCAATGGGCACTTCAGGTTTACAGGCCCTCATGCACGTCTCTACCCAGGGACAACGTGGAGCCTCCCAATTTTTGGCTGCCCTGCCTAAGGGCTATACTACAATAGACCCACTTCCTTCCAATGGGCACTTCAGGTTTACAGGCCCTCATGCACGTCTCTACCCAGGGACAACGTGGAGCCTCCCAATTTTTGGCTGCCCTGCCTAAGGGCTATACTACAATAGACCCACTTCCTTCCAATGGGCACTTCAGGTTTACAGGCCCTCATGCACGTCTCTACCCAGGGACAACGTGGAGCCTCCCAATTTTTGGCTGCCCTGCCTAAGGGCTATACTACAATAGACCCACTTCCTTCCAATGGGCACTTCAGGTTTACAGGCCCTCATGCACGTCTCTACCCAGGGACAACGTGGAGCCTCCCAATTTTTGGCTGCCCTGCCTAAGGGCTATACTACAATAGACCCACTTCATTCCAATGGGCACTTCAGGTTTACAGGCCCTCATGCACGTCTCTACCCAGGGACAACGTGGAGCCTCCCAATTTTTGGCTGCCCTGCCTAAGGGCTATACTACAATAGACCCACTTCCTTCCAATGGGCACTTCAGGTTTACAGGCCCTCATGCACGTCTCTATCCAGGGACAATGTGGAGCCTCCCAATTTTTGGCTGCCCTGCCTAAGGGCTATACTATAATACACCCACTTCCTGACAATGGACACTTAATGTTTTGAGGCCCTCATGCACGTCTCTACCCAGGGACAACGTGGAGCCTCCCAATTTTTGGCTGCCCTGCCTAAGGGCTATACTACAATAGACCCACTTCCTTCCAATGGGCACTTCAGGTTTACAGGCCCTCATGCACGTCTCTACCCAGGGACAACGTGGAGCCTCCCAATTTTTGGCTGCCCTGCCTAAGGGCTATACTACAATAGACCCACTTCCTTCCAATGGGCACTTCAGGTTTACAGGCCCTCATGCACGTCTCTACCCAGGGACAACGTGGAGCCTCCCAATTTTTGGCTGCCCTGCCTAAGGGCTATACTACAATAGACCCACTTCCTTCCAATGGGCACTTCAGGTTTACAGGCCATCATGCACGTCTCTACCCAGGGACAACGTGGAGCCTCCCAATTTTTGGCTGCCCTGCCTAAGGGCTATACTACAATAGACCCACTTCCTTCCAATGGGCACTTCAGGTTTACAGGCCCTCATGCACGTCTCTACCCAGGGACAACGTGGAGCCTCCCAATTTTTGGCTGCCCTGCCTAAGGGCTATACTACAATAGACCCACTTCCTTCCAATGGGCACTTCAGGTTTACAGGCCCTCATGCACGTCTCTACCCAGGGACAACGTGGAGCCTCCCAATTTTTGGCTGCCCTGCCTAAGGGCTATACTACAATAGACCCACTTCCTTCCAATGGGCACTTCAGGTTTACAGGCCCTCATGCACGTCTCTATCCAGGGACAATGTGGAGCCTCCCAATTTTTGACTGCCCTGCCTAAGGGCTATACTATAATACACCCACTTCCTGACAATGGACACTTAATGTTTTGAGGCCCTCATGCACGTCTCTACCCAGGGACAACGTGGAGCCTCCCAATTTTTGGCTGCCCTGCCTAAGGGCTATACTACAATAGACCCACTTCCTTCCAATGGGCACTTCAGGTTTACAGGCCCTCATGCACGTCTCTACCCAGGGACAACGTGGAGCCTCCCAATTTTTGGCTGCCCTGCCTAAGGGCTATACTACAATAGACCCACTTCCTTCCAATGGGCACTTCAGGTTTACAGGCCCTCATGCACGTCTCTACCCAGGGACAACGTGGAGCCTCCCAATTTTTGGCTGCCCTGCCTAAGGGCTATACTACAATAGACCCACTTCCTTCCAATGGGCACTTCAGGTTTACAGGCCATCATGCACGTCTCTACCCAGGGACAACGTGGAGCCTCCCAATTTTTGGCTGCCCTGCCTAAGGGCTATACTACAATAGACCCACTTCCTTCCAATGGGCACTTCAGGTTTACAGGCCCTCATGCACGTCTCTACCCAGGGACAACGTGGAGCCTCCCAATTTTTGGCTGCCCTGCCTAAGGGCTATACTACAATAGACCCACTTCCTTCCAATGGGCACTTCAGGTTTACAGGCCCTCATGCACGTCTCTACCCAGGGACAACGTGGAGCCTCCCAATTTTTGGCTGCCCTGCCTAAGGGCTATACTACAATAGACCCACTTCCTTCCAATGGGCACTTCAGGTTTACAGGCCCTCATGCACGTCTCTATCCAGGGACAATGTGGAGCCTCCCAATTTTTGGCTGCCCTGCCTAAGGGCTATACTATAATACACCCACTTCCTGACAATGGACACTTAATGTTTTGAGGCCCTCATGCACGTCTCTACCCAGGGACAACGTGGAGCCTCCCAATTTTTGGCTGCCCTGCCTAAGGGCTATACTACAATAGACCCACTTCCTTACAATGGGCACTTCAGGTTTACAGGCCATCATGCACGTCTGTATGCAGGGGCATTGGTGAACCTCACAATTTTGGACTGCCCTGGCAAAGGAAAATACTACAAAGACTCACTTCCTCAAAATGGGCACATTAGACTCAAGAGGCCTTCATGTACGTCTCTTCTCAGGGACATCGGAGTGCCACACAATGTTTTCACGTAAAATCTTTCATGTATTAATCTCAAAAAGTAACATACACCAGCTCTATCTCACTATTGGGTATGTGCCCTTAACATTTCCGCCATGAAAAATCATTTTGGGGTCATTTTGGAAGCTTTTCTGGTGAGTCCGTAAAAATGGCGTAAAACGCGGACAAAATTGTTCACAGCTGTGACTTTTCAGTGATAAATGCTTCAAGGGGTCTTCCCCATGCTGTTGCCATGTCATTTGAGCACTCTTCTGAGACTTTTGTGACATTTTTAGGGTTTCTCCATGCTGCCGGGGGGTCATTTCACAAAAATACTCGGGTCTCCCATAGGATAACATTGGGCTCGTTGCTCGGGCCGAGTACACGAGTATCTTGGGAGGCTCGGCCCGAGCTTCGAGCACCCGAGCTTTTTAGTACTCGCTCATCACTACTAAAGACGCCACTGAACTGTGCAGTTTTGGTGTTTTCTTTTTCTCTACAGACTTCTTTGTGGAGCCTGAAAAAAACTCAAGCGAAAAAAAAAAAAGTGCTGTTACATTTTTCTTTTGTACCTGTGGCGCCCTGGACAAGCCAGGTCGTCACAGAACAACACCAACACACCCCACACCCCGGTTAGGCACACCAAATCCAAACACAAAATCCTTGTTGCCTTCCTCCAGGGGCTGATGTCCACACCAGGGGGTGGGCCAGGCGTTTGGCCCCGCCCACCGAGGAGTTCACAGTCCTGGAGGCGGGAAAACAGAGCAGATTAGTTTCAGAGTTTGAAGTGAGAGGAAGTAAAGTGGTAGAGGAGCAGTCTGAAGTCAGTCCGGGTGTGTGGCCCGGACGGTACAGCAAGGTTGGCAGACGGTGGTGACCGTCTGCAGGAGAAGCCGATTGGAGTGAGCCGCAAGGACCGTGGACAGGCGGTGGCCCGGTGGTACCGGACCGGTGAACAAAGAGAAGCCAGCACCATCCGGCAGGGCTTACGGACCCCGACAAGGCTAGGAGTCGCCGTTGAATTTGTCAAATCCGTTAGCGAAGGGAACCTCCTGGGTTTCCCAGCAGTCAAGTCCCGATAGAAGGCGACAGCTGAAACCGTGAAGAGAAACACAGTCACCGCCAAGGCTAAAGTTCCCAGGGCCAGAGCCTGCGGGCAAAAGGGGCTCCTTCAGCACCCATCCAAGCTGGGGAGCGGGTTACCGGTGGGAACCCATTGGAACCGTACACACTACACAGGTGCAGGGAAAGGCAGTCACCATCAACCTGCCGGGAGGAGAAACACCGCAGCCATCTGTGGGACCCGTCCATCCAGCCGTTTGTTTTACCGGAGACTTTGTGTTCATCATTGGCTGAGTGAGTACCACCATGCCGTGCGGCACAGCGCTGCTCCCGCGACCCTGCACCTCACCAGGCCCCGTAACCCACCTGCCATCCATCCCTACCCCTCACCGGGCCCCGGGACAACCAATCCCCCTACCCACGGAGGGGAGAACCAACAGCCAAGCTGCTCCCAGTCATCGCTCCCGGGATCCCCATCCAGAGCAGCGGTGGTGTCACCAATCTCACCACAACCGTCGGTGGCGTCACGGACAATACCAAATCCCCAAAATCAACCCCCTTTTCACTCACGGGCGAGGAGCGCCGCTCGAGTCCCCGGGATCCGGCCCACCGCTCGAGCCACCACCGAGCAGCAGCAGCCGGACCCGAGCAGTGGGAGAGCGCAGCGTCCCCTTCTCCGCCCGCGACATACCTATACAAGTCTATGGGTGTGTGAAACATCATACTGCACAGATGACATCCGAGTGCAGTGCGGTATACGCTGAGGAAGGCAAAAGGGAGGAGGGAGAGATTAATCTCTCCATCTTCTCTGCACCTGTGCTCCAATTCCCAGATGTGTTAGGATCTGAGCGCAGTGACTGACACTCCATTGTGCTCTCAGCGGAGCCTGAACCAAGTGTCATTAGCAAATCACATCCGATTCTCCCACATCGGGTGCTGTACACTAATGTGACCCTGGCCTAAAAGTGAGCACTAATTCTAGCCTTACATGTTTTGGCCACAGTGACTTTTTTGCCATACAAAACTGTACCGCCCTGAGAGGGGCTCGGCTGCTCCCTCGCCGGGCCGAGACGCTCGAGGTCCGGGCTTGGGTTGTCGGTGGCTCGAGCGCCTCTGGACCGGGGGCCACGTCGCTCTGTTAAGGGGAAGCAGTGGGGTGGTGGTGTGGGACGAGGTTCGCAGCTGGAGGCCGTGTTGTCGTTGTACGAGTCGTGACGCCACCCACGGGTTGGGGTGACGGGATGCACCACCTCTGCGTCTGGAGTGAAGGGGGCTCCCGGGATCGGTGTTGAAGGCGCAGCCTGAATCTTAGCCCCTCGGTGGCCCTAGGGGCGGTGTGTCCCGGGGCCTGGTGGGACGGGCGATGGTGATGTCAGGGTGCAAGGTGCCGTACTGCGGTGCGATGTCGTGCCCGGATGGCACTGGTGTACTTACTATTAAATCACACTCAGAGTCACTGGTAAACCAAAGTTCGGGTATGGTCGGGTCCCGCAGCCGGCTGCTTGTGTCCCTTGTCAGGCTGATGGTGGCCCCTTTCCCTTGCATCTCTTGTTTTGACTTTTGGCTCCCCTGCCTAGACAGTGGTAGCCCTCTCCCCGATGTTTATCTGCCGGAGGAGCCCTCGGTTGCCCGCAGGCGCTGGCCTGTCGGGTGTTTGGCCCTTGGCGATGGCTCTCACCCGGTATCTGTGGGCTGTTGCCTTCTTTCGGGACTTTGGGTGAGAATGAACCCGTGAGGTCCAGACTGCAATCAGTTAATTTGCCTACACTCAGTGGCTTCCAAGCTAGGACGGGGTCTGAGTACCCGGTTTCTGGTGCTCCGGTAAACGGTTGACTCCCCAGTTCAGGTCCGGCGGGCTCCAACCCTGGTCTGGTCCCTATGGTGCCACCGGTTGCTATTCCGGTACTCCTGCAGGCGGCCACCACCGTCTGCCTGCCTGACGTTACGGGGATCCCAGGCTCCAACCCGGGTCCCTGACAGTTTCTCTCCTCTACATCTCCTGTCACTGTCACTCTACAACTCAATCTGTTTGTATTTCCTGCCTCAGGACAGTAGTCTCGTTGGTGGGCGTGCCTTTCCGCCTGACTCCGCCCACCTGGTGTGTCCTACTGGCCCTGAGGTAGGCATCAGGTCTCCCTCTCGGGTGACGGGTGTGTCCTCACAAGGGATGGGGGTGTGTGTGTGATGTTGGTAGTGTTGTTACTTGTGACCCCTAGGGTCCAGGGCGTCACATTCTCCCTTGGTTTTACGCAGACCGTCCGTGGGCTGCCTGACCAACTCCGGTTTATTTTTGTTTTGTTTTTCTGTCAATGGTAAAATGGGAAACATTTACAATTATAATAACATTTTTACAAACACAAGGTTACTGAAGGTCTTCCAATAACGGGAGGCATTTCACTTCAACGTTGCACAACCTTATTAGCGGAACGGGTTCATGTCCTTCCACCTTTCGCACCCAAACAACCTAGCCTTGATGCTGCCCCTAAGAAACGGGCAGCACCCCTTTTCCCCAGTCCGGAAACAGGAACACAGCTAGATCACCCAGGCGGGAACGGGTATGGTGCAGCGCACCCGGCAGTTGCTCAAGGGCTCCCCGGAGGATGGTCACCGGTCCCGGTGGTGACCGGACCCCAGCCTGCTCTACTGCGGGTCCTACCTCCAATCTGCTTCTCCGGAGGCTAACGGAATGGGAAGGCATGGCAAAAGGGGGCAGGAAGGGGCAATATTTACAAGTCCAATAGTTTTTGGGTGACCAACAAGTCCACGGCCTTGTCCATGAGCAGTCACTCATGCAACAGAGGTTAAACGGGGGTTAAACACAAGTTCCAACGGGGACGGGCACTTCATAGCCAACGGGCTACCACAAAACACTGTAGGTCCCAATGGGGACTAGGCAGCCGGAACTACCTCACTTTCTTTCTTTAAACAGCGATCTCGTGGCGCAGCTGCCGTAGCTGCCGCTCCCAGTATGGAGCATCTTCAGCCTGCTCCGGGTCAGCTTGTGTGGGGGACGGGCCCAGCTGGAATCCCTCCGTGCCGGCTATGACCGGCACCTTCGGTAACGAGGGACCCCGCTGTGACGTGGCCTGTTCTGCCACTTGGCAGCTACATCCCCGCCATGCCTCAGCCGAGGCCGGGTGTCCGGGAGCGGGCATCAGGACTTGCGGTGCTGGCTTCGGGTTGAAGATCGCCTCTGTTGCAGCCGGGATGGAAGCTGGGACGGGTGCCAGGGCGATGACAAAGGTAAGGCCCGGGGGCCCCAGGTCTGGGCCCTCTCCCTCAGGCTGCAGGTTCCGCTACCGGTGACAGGGGTAACGGGTCGGTCGGGGTGGTGGGCATGGGCATGGGCATGGCGGGCATGGGCAGTGAGGGAGGTGGCGTGGTGGATGGCAGCAGGCCAGGCTTCTCAGCCGCAGCGGCCGTTCCCTCGGGGACATAGGGGCGTGGGTCGCTTACCCGCTCCTCTGAGGCCACCTCCACTTCGTATGCCCGCACGGTTGCGACCAGGCCCTTCTTTTCCGACGTCTACTCCGCCATCATGGAGTGGACCTTGGCCTGGAGCTCCTGGCACATCTTGTTGCTGGGTCCAGGAACGTGTTGCGGCAGAGTCCTGGCATCCCTGCACTTTGCGGCGCTAGTTACATGCCACCATTCTTCACCCGCTTCCCCCTTGGTTTTCTTACAGCACTCCTCCTCTCGGGGGCGGGGCTTCACCTTCGCGCCTTCACTGCTCGGGGAAGACGACTCGAGCGAGAAACTTTCGCGCCAAGATGGCGGATCTTCAACTTTTTCGTCAGGTCGCCGCTGACGGATACTTCTAAGGCACACTTCCACAGGTAAGTGGACTGTCCGAATCCTGTTCGTGACGCCAGAAGAGTCGATGTGCACCGCCCTCAGAGGGGCTCGGCTGCTCCCTCGCCGGGCCGAGCTGCTCGACGTCCGGGCTCGGGTTGTCGGTGGCTCGAGCGCCTCCGGACCGGGGGCCACTTCGCTCTGTTAAGGGGAGGCAGTGGGGTGGTGGTGTGGGACAAGGTTCGCAGCTGGAGGCCGCGTTGTCGTTGTACGGGTCGTGACGCCACCCACAGGTCATGGTGACGGGATGCACCACCGCTGCGGCTGGAGTGAAGGGGGCTTCCGGGATCGGTGTTGAAGGCGCAGCCTGGATGTTAGCCCCTCGGTGGCTTGTGTCCCTTGTCAGGCTGATGGTGGCCCCTTTCCCTTGCACCTCTTGTTTTGACTTTTGGCTCCCCTGCCTAGACAGTGGTAGCCCGCTCCCCGACGTTTAGCTGCCGGAGGAGCCCTCGGTTGCCCGCAGGCGCTGGCCCGTCGGGTGTTTGGCCTTTGGCGGTGGCTCTCACCCGGTATCGGTGGGCTGTTGCCTTCTTTCGGGACTTTGGGTGAGAATGAACCCGTGAGGTCCAGACTGCAATCAGTTAATTTGCCTACACTCAGTGGCTTCCAAGCTAGGACGGGGTCTGAGTACCCGGTTTCTGGTGCTCCGGTAAACGGTTGACTCCCTGGTTCAGGTCCGGCGGGCTCCAACCCTGGCCCGGTCCCTACGGTTCCGCCGGTTGCTATACCGGTACTCCTGCAGGTGGCCACCACCGTCTGCCTGCCTGACGTTACGGGAATCCCAGGCTCCAACCCGGGTCCTAACAGTTTCTCTCCTCTACACCTCCTGTCACTGTCACTCTACAACTCAATCTGTTTGTATTTCCTGCCTCAGGACAATAGTCTCCTCGGTGGGCGTGCCTTTCCGCCTGACTCCGCCCACCTGGTGTGTCCTACTGGCTCTGAGGGAGGCATCAGGTCTCCCTCTCGGGTGACAGGTGTGTCCTCACAAGGGATGGGGGTGTGTGTGTGATGTTGGTGGTGTTGTTACCTGTGACCCCTGGGGTCCAGGGCATCACAAAACCATAATGTTTTTGTTGCGATCTTCAAAAATTGCGGCAAAACATTATTTTAAAAGGTCCCAGCAAAAAAAAAATGTACCATGGCAGTAAAGCATCCTTAAAGTGATAACGGCAGCATAAACTCTAAATACAGCCCTGGTCATATTGCAATGCCTGATAGAAGGTCGGACATTGACTTATTGGGTAGCTACCGCTCCTACTTGTAACTCGGGAGTTAGTTTCTTTTGTTTTACAAAAGCGATTATTTGCATAAAAAAGAAAATATCAAAGTTGAAATGTGGCGCCCCTGAGGCTTACGTCGCCACAGGAACATTGCTCCCCATCCAGCGGTATGATGTCCCATTCTCGGTAAGGAAAGGGGTGAACACCGGTCCACAGGCAAATTCACACTACACCCATTGTTAGGTACACACAGGGACCAGGGACAGTGGCAGCAACCCTCCCATGCTGCATGCTGGGAGGGGCCGTAAGACCCATCCCTGCTCCCATAGGGTGGTAGATGAGCAACTGGGTGAGTGGGAGTAGCCAGCCGAGTGTAGAGTAGAAAGGAAGGTCAGAGTTTAGTCAGAGAGAGTTGAAGTGAGAGAGGGAGAAGGAAGGAGTTCTGCGGGAGGCAGAGGAGAAAGCTGAGAGAAGTGCTCTAGTCAGCCAGGAGCAAGAGAAGAAAGTGACGCTTCCTGGTGAAGACCCTGGGACTCAGAGGGTCCAGGTGACACCAAGCAGAGAAAAGAAGGGATTCCAGGGCCACAGATAGCTTTCAGGCTCGTGGCCTGTTCCACAGGAACATCGGTGGAGGGATCAAGCTGCAAACAGGGAACGGTCCCTAGAAACCGGAGGAGGAAAAGTCATCTCCAAAAGTAAAAACCGAGGCCCAGGGAAATCTGCAAGCTCCCCTGGCCACAGCCCACTGCAGAACCTCTAGAAAGGGGGTAAATTACCGACAGGCAAGCCCCTGGCCTGGAGGCTGTAGTGGAGGCCGAGCCAGGTTCAGCCAACAAGGGCAAGGCTTAAAGAGACAGCTGAAGAAAGGAACACATAGAGGGGTGCACCGGCTTTCATTCCAGGATCTACCCAGGATCGGCGGAGGTCCCTGACAGTGGGTTCCAGCAGTCCGAAGGCACCAGTGTGCTGCAGCCCAGGACCAGTGAGTAAACATCTTGAAATTGCACCCCCCTAGTGTTGTCTCCGTATTCCGCCTGCACTTACACCGCAACTGCATAGACACTTACCAGCACCAACAGTGTCCCCGGGGCACCGCTCCACCTGTGGGGAGCAGGACCATCCAAGCTGCCATACCACCAGCCCCGGAGGCCTCATACAGCAGCAGCGGCTTAAAAGCCGCAAACCACAGGTGGCGTCACGAAAATATAAACTTTAATTACCCCAACACTGAAGCTATATTTAATTGACACCCACCAGGGTCACGGAGTCGGGCCCCGCCACCACTGACGACCCCCGGACTAGTCCGGCCCGGCACCAGGTGTCCCATAGCCCTGGGGTGGGCGAGTCAGAAATATTCTCCTCCTTTCTGATCTAAAGGAAAAAAGCACATATGTTATTGCTGTCTCTGTAACAGTCGGATATATCAAAAGATAAAAAGGATTAACCCATACAGTAAGTGTTCTAATCACAAAAGAAGGTGAAACAGAAAAATGGCATTTTCCACTCATCTTCCATCCCAAAACTAATTATAAAGCTATGCAAACTAATATATATATATACACACATATATATACAAGGGTACATTTTTGTACCCTTTTGGGCTATATATATATCTATAGCCCAAAAGGGTAGAAAAATGTCCATTTCACTGAAGAAAAGAAAACAAGCCCTCATACTTCTCCATCATTGGAAAATGCAAAATGTTGGGTCTCAGAAAATGGTGACAAACTATTTTTTTTTTATTTTTTTAAGTCCATTTCTTAGACCCACAAACATAAAAATAAACAAACATAAAGCAAACACATATGAGGTGGAAATTGCCATAAAAGAACGGACCAGAAGAATCATACTGCCTGCATATTTTTACTGCACATTAAACGGTATAAAAGCAAAACCCAAAAAACAATGATGGCAATTTGTTGTTTTGACCATTTCATCCAACTTGGAATCTTTTTCCATACTTTTCCGTATGATATCTATCATAAAGTGAACGCTGCTGCCGCCATTTAAGGCTACAATTTATCCTACTAAGAAATAAGCCTACTTGTTTGCAAGTATATTACACTTACATATAAAAAACATTACAGTTGTTGCGGGCGGGGGCCGCTGCCGCTTCTTCTCAGGGGCCTGCTCGGATCCAGGTTCGCTGCTGCGGCTCGAGTGGTGACCGGACCCGGGCTCGCACAGCCGCCCGTCCTCACAACTGTCGGATAGGGGATATTCACAGGGGAGTTGTTGTGTCTGTGACGACACCCGTGGGTTGCGGCAGGGCCGTATTTGCCACTAGGCACCCGTGGTCCCGTGCCTGGGGCGGCACGTTGCGGGGGGCGGCACTTTCTGGCAGCAAAAAAAAATATATAATTCTTTTTTTTTTTTTTTACATCCCCGCCCCCCGCCCCTCCCTCCCTTGCACTCCGATGTGTTCTCGGGGGGGGGGGGGGGGGGGTTGAGAGGGAGGAGACGCGCGTTCTGTCCATTGAAATACACGGCGGGCGCCAGGCATAGTGAGCTGATTAACCCCGGAGGTTCCAGCACCTGCACTTCCGGGGTCAGAGGCGCGCGGGCGCGCCAATCAGCTCACTGCCCCGTGCTGCAGCGTCCAATGCTGCAGACGACACACGCCGCGGAGGAGGACTCGACTGAAGCTGGAGCCAGCCAGAAGAGGATAATCACGAGCAGTGCAGCCGGCACCAGAGCAGGTATTCGCTAAGGCAGAGCCTAGAATGTATGGGCACCTTACAGGTTAGTTGATGATCGTTGCGATGCCTCTTTTTGTCCACTCTAATCATGCAAGGGGAGGCTGGGAGGAGGCTGGGAAGAGAGAGAGGCTGGGGGGGAGGCTGGGAAGAGAGAGAGGCTGCGAAGAGAGAGAGGCTGGGGGGAGAGAGAGAGGCTGGGGGGGAGACTGGGGGGAGAGAGGCTGGGGGGAGGGAGAGGCTGAGAGGAGAGGGGCTGGGGGGAGAGAGAGGCTGAGGCTGGGTGGAGAGAGAGAGGCTGAGAGGAGAGAGGCTAGGGGAGGCTGGGGGGAGAGAGAGGCTGAGGCTGGGGGAGGCTGGGGGGAGAGAGAGGCTGAGGCTGGGGGAGGCTGGGAGGGGAAGGGGGAGGCTTGGAGGAGGGAGGCTGATGCTGAGGGAGGCTGGGAGGAGGGAGGCTGAGGCTGGGGGAGGCTGGGAGGGGGAGGGGGAGGCTTGGAGGAGGGAGGCTGATGCTGAGGGAGGCTGGGAGGAGGGGGGCTGATGCTGGGGGAGGCTGGGAGGAGGGAGGCTGATGCTGGGGGAGAGGCTGCTGCTGCTGGAGGCGGGGGGGGGGAGAGAGGCTGCTGCTGGGGGAATGGGAGAGAGGGCCCAATGCTAGAGACAGAGGACAAGGGTTGAGGGATAGTGCAATGACAATATCGATGGGGGGGGAGTGTAAGGACTCAGAATAAGAGGGGGGGCAGCATGGGAGCTCTTTTTGGAGAAGGGGCAGCATGTGTGGGCTCAGTATGGAGTGGGCAGCATGCATGGGACACTGTGAGGAGGGGGCAGCATGCATGGGACACTGTGAGGAGGGGGCAGCATGCATGGGACACTGTGAGGAGGGGGCAGCATGCATGGGACACTGAGGAGGGGGCAGCATGCATGGGACACTGTGAGGAGGGGGCAGCATGCATGGGACACTGTGAGGAGGGGGCAGCATGCATGGGACACTGTGAGGAGGGGGCATCATGCATGGGACACTGTGAGGAGGGGGCAGCATGCATGGGACACTGTGAGGAGGGGGCAGCATGCATGGGACACTGTGAGGAGGGGGCAGCATGCATGGGACACTGAGGAGGGGGCAGCATGCATGGGACACTGAGGAGGGGGCAGCATGCATGGGACACTGAGGAGGGGGCAGCATGCATGGGACACTGAGGAGGGGGCAGCATGATGTGAGGACAGTGTGCAGATCATATTTCATAATCGAGGAAGGTGTTGGTGGGTATAATTTATAAGGGAGGGCAGTATGTAGTATATTAGGGGCAGTGTCACAGTCGCAGTATATAAGTGGGGACGGTGTGGTGGGAATATTTTATACTCATGCTATGTTTTGATGTGCCTGTGGTGATCCCCATTGGAGGGGTTAGTGCCCTTCATTTCTCATTGATACTTTTTAAAGTGTTTTACAGAGTAGATCTGCCTTAAACAGATGTCGTGTGCGAAAACTCAGTTTTACGTTGTCACTAAGGGGCGCGACCCCTTAAAGTGCCTAGGGCAGCATGAAGGCAAAATACAGCCCTGGGTTGCGGTGAGGGATGGTGGCACTGCTGCTGCCTGGTGATGGGGTGCCCGGGGCTGATGGAGCGGGGCAGCAAGATGGGATCTCCTCCACGGGTAGGGGGGTGTAGTTCCGGGGCCCGAGGATTGAACACAGGAGTGATGGCTGCTGGAGGTGGCGCGCCGGGCTGGACCGGGGGACAATGGTATAATCACAGTTCAGTAATTTCACACAAGTCCAGTAGTAAACCAAGTTGCCAGTGGCCGGCTGCCTTAGGAGGGTGCATTCGGGTCCCGCACCCAGGTTAATGAGCAGGTAACCCTTCCTCCTGCACTTTGTGTTTGTCTTTCCTTCTGGATGACTTTGCATGGAACGGAGAAGTCCACTCCTGGTTCTGTGTGTCTGGAGCCTTGTCCTCGGCTGGTTAATTGGAGAGGGGCTTGCAACCTTCCTCGCCCTAGGGTCCAGGCACCCCGACTGTGCACGGCCTCCAGACCGGATTACCGCTGTCGGCACCGGCGGGCTACAACCCTGCCCCGGTCCACTTTAGGTCTCCCGCGCCCGGATCTCCGTCGCCTGTGGCCCTGTTCACTGTCTGCCACCTAGCCGGGTAGTCCAAGGGCTACTACCCCTGACTACACTGCTGTCAGCTCTCCACACTTCAACTATCAACTTCAAAGCCTGAACTTGATCTGTTCTTCACCTCCTCCACTTAATTGTTGTGTTCCCGCCTATGACACCTCAGGACCCCTAGGTGGGAGTTCTCATCCGCCTGATCCCGCCCACTGGTGTGTCCTTATCATGAGGGGGTGGCTAGGATTAATGGCTGTGTGTTATGCCTAAGTGTGAGTTTCTGGTGGTAACAAGGAGGATGTACAACGTTTGTGACTACCTGGTTTTGCCAGGGCATCACACAGTGATCGCTCTTTATAGGCCAGTATTTTCTTTTTCTCTTACAGGGGAAGTGTGGCAATACAAAGTCGTTTAGTAACTACAATGGCATGCAAAAGTGTGAACACCCTGGTCAAAATTACTGTTATTGTGAATAGTTAAGCTATTTAAAGATAAAATGATCTCTAAAATGCATAAAGTTAACTGAATAAAGATGACAAATTTCCTTTGTATTTTAGGCAAAAAAAAAATAATTTTGGTTTCTAATTGACCGAGAACGGGAAAGGTTTATTCTGATTTCATGTCAGATAGTGAGAAAAACCTGCACATGTGTCTATAGAGAGTGGATGGAATCGTCTGGTTTCATCCACTCTCTATAGACACATCTGCAGGTTTTTCTCACTATCTGACATGAAATCAGAATAAACGATTCCCGTTCTAGTTCAATTAGGAACCAAAATTATTTATATTTGCCAAATGCCAGAATAATGAGACAGAGAGAGAATGTGTTTTAAGACATTTTTATTATTTTTTGGAAGGTCAAAAGTTTACATACATTTCATTAGTATTTGGTACCATTGCCCTTAAACTGTATTACTTGGGTGAAACATTTTAGATCTCCTTCCACAAGCTTCTCACAATAGTTGGTAGTAAATAGGGGCCATCTGTTGAAGTTCCAGGACTCCCCGGACTAGCACCTAGAGACTACTGGCAGCTAAACCCAACCTCCCCATCAGAGGCTCTGGTGAATGCCCAGTAGGTATGTAGTTCCTCCCCTCCAGGTTAAACCGGCGCTGCGACCCAGTGGGTCCACTCCCCCTCGCATTCGTGAGCACAGCAGTGTGTAGATTGTCAATATAAGGCCCCTTCACACGTCAGTGATTCTGGTACGTTTGTGCTTTTTTTATATGTACCAGAATCACTGACATACGCAGACCCATTATAATCAATGGGTCTGCTCACACATCAGTGATTTTTCACTGACCGTGTCTCCATGCAGCGTACACGCGTGTCCGTGATTCTGCACGGAGACAAGTCTGTTTTTTTCTGGCATCACTGATGACCCATGGACCACACTAGAGTGTGATCCGTATGTGATCCGTGAAACACATACCAGAAAAACACTGACACATTAAATAATAAACATTTTCCACTTACCTTGCCAGCGATTCGCTGTGCAGCCTCCGCTCTGCAGCTCCTGCCCGGCTCATGAATATTCATGAAAGCAGGAACAGCCGACCCAGAAGTAGCTGCAGAGAGCGGTGGGCGGACGCTGCAGAGCCGAGGGGTTCAGCACCATGGACAGAAGGAGCGAAGGTAGGTGAGTAATGTCCATGTGCAATCACGGATCACGGATTGCACATGGACAACCCACGTGTGCCGTGAATCACAGAACACGGAGGGACATGTGCGTGTTTTACACGTCAGTGAAGAACGTCAGTGTTTTTCACTGACGTGTGAAACGGGCCTAAGATTGGGGAAAGCTGACACCCAGCACCCTACCAATCAGCAGTTATCACCATACACTCCTTACACTCGTTAGTGGCTACAGACGGCTCAATTCCTATCCTTTTCTACAGAATCTGATCTGCAGTGCTCATCAGGTGCCACTAAGCTGTGTCAGAGCGTCATTGCTCTTCTTATTGATCTTCTGGGGGCGTATTTTTGGCACTATTTTGAAAACTTTCAGATTTGGAGGGAATGAAAAGAAGACTGCAATTTCTCCAATGTTTAGTGGGTTTATTACGTAATTCTGAAAATGTACAATAAATGACTGGAAAGTTTTAAGTGGTCATTGTAATGTTAACAACATTTGAATAGATCCATAATACAAGCGACTATAGGAAACTTTGTATCTCATACAATACATTTTGCTTCTGTCTTCATTTATGTCTTTTCTTTCACGGCCTCTTGAACTTACAATCCACTATGAAATCCACTTTGACTATGGTCAAAGCAAGATAAATTGCCAGTGCAGTGAGGTATCAGGTTACACCTCCTAATGTACTCTATGGAGAGGGCAGGAGCGAGGAGTGTGGAGACACGGGGCTCAGTGGGTGCTCTCGTCCACTAAAACCCGCCGCCTTTAGAAAGACAGCGTGGCTCAGGGCTCATCCCAACTGAACGCCGGCCTCCTTAACCGTGGGCGTAACACTACTCAGACAACCCAGGGTGAGGGAAACACAATAATTAGACTTTATTGGATCCCCAAACAATTAACGGCACATATCACATAACCAGCAAAACACACCAATGTAACAGGTAACAGAGTCTCACCCTTCCGCTGGCTCACCAGGGATTAGAATGTCCGGGCCTCCTAGCTTCCAGGGCCGCTTACTCCAATCCAGCAGCACCCCGCTTTTGGCGGGCACCCACCGAGATAGGAATAGCGCCAGATTTAGGAAGCTGTGTGAGGTCTGTAAAGTATGTAGCCAGGTGACCGGATTGTCCCAACCTGAGTGTCCTCCTTAGGTAGTCCTGATATGATGTTACAATCCTGGCAGCCGGAGTCGAAATCCCTAGACTGTGGATATGGTCTCCAACCGGAACCGGAGTCCCTAGATTGAAGCCATAGGATGTCCTGATCCTCTAGTCAGCTTCAAAGAGCTTAGACTGGATCCATCAGCATCCATCAACCTTCATCAACCTGGTGGCTTAAAGAAGTCCTCTCTTATAGCCACAGCCCTCCCTCTGGGCACACTGCGTCCTCATCGATTGGTTGGACAAGATTGCTTCTCCCATTGGACGAATTTCAAGCTGCATGGACTATGTTCATCCAAATGATGTCTACAGAAAGACTGAGGGTGTATATGTAATCTGGGAGTCACCGACTAGACAATGGCTACTAAGGTAATCACATTAGCAATACACAACTACAATACAATGATTACTGGAAAAGTCTGGAGAGCAATAGCTAAGCAAACATGACTTAGCACACATAAGAACAATAGTCTGGCTGAATGTTAAGAAACTTTAACCCATCATCATGGGTCATGGATCATGATGTAGCTTCAGAATTAAAGGACAGGTACAGACCTACATTTTGTTTTACTCCTTAATGCCTATCTATTTAATGTCATAATCCAATCTCTTTAATAATAAGCTTTAACTAAAAATTCCCTTCTGTGCCCTCACTACACTCACTGCTTTATGTTTATTTTTTACTACTTCCTCTTTGATGATGCTTCATTTGAGAATCGATAGTGAATTGAGTTGTGATTGGGGGCAGGGGCTTTGGTCACTGCCACAGCCTCTTTTTCTGTTCACTGTGTATAGTATACATCATAGCCGCCATGTATGGTGGTTGTCGGCAAGTGGTTAAATCATACCTCTCATTTCAGGTAATGTTTCAAAATTAGGTGTCATGTGTACATAAATAATAAGACTAGTGATGGGCGAGCACTACCATGCTCAGGTGCTCTTCACGAGCAGTTGGACGCATAGTCTGGCTCGACTCAAGTGCAGAGTATCATGGAAGTCAATAGTGAACTCGAGCATTTTTTGAAAAATCTTCCAGGAACAATGAACAATGCTTGAGTTCCCCACTGACTTCCACTATAATTGGTACAAAAGTCGAGCCCGTCCAAGCGTCCAACTGCTTGTTACAAGTGTGGAGACACGGGGCTTCTGTGGTGTAATCAGTTAGTCCAGCACGGGAGTCTGGGGGTCGCTTGGATCCATGGTTGAGGGACCTCCTCGGATCGGTGGGTCTATTGGGCCTCCAGCTGGGTCGGTTGGCTGTAAATTCATCAGCCAATCGCGCTGCTTGCTCTGGGGTTTCGGGCTTCCTGTCAGCTACCCATTCTCGGATTTCCCAATCCATCTTCTCCAGCAACTGTTCGAGCACCATCACATCCCAGAGGGCAGCAGCGGAGTGGGCAGCCCGACCATCGAGCCAGTGGTTACAGTGTCGTCGGAGTTGACTGCCAAATTCGACATACGAGACACCCTGGCGAGTCATAGTCCGGAACTTAGTGCGATGTATCTCGGGTGTTATGGTAAAAAGGGCCAACAAAGTGTCCTTAATAATTCCGTAGTCCAAGCAGTCCTGAGGCCCAAGTGACCGGACAGCCTCCTGGGCCCGGACCGGCAAGCTTGTCCACAGGTATTTGGACCACTCAGCTAGGGGCACCTGGTGCATACGCATTAGCACCTCAAAGTTTTGCAAGTGTTCATCTATGTCAGTGCTGGAATCATTAAACACTGGCATGTCCCTGTAGCGAAGACGACTTCCTTGTTGGTGGTCTATCCTGGTGGTAGGTGCTGGTGGTAAGGAAATTGGAACTCCCAACACAAATTGCAGAACTCCAGCCCTCTCTTCCCTTCGACTACTCAGACAACACAGGGTGAGGGAACCACAATAATTAGACTTTATTGGATCCCCAAACAATTAACGGCACATATCACATAACCAGCAAAACACACCAATGTAACAGGCAACAGAGTCTCACCCTTCCGCTGGCTCACCAGGGATTAGAATGTCCGGGCCTCCTAGCTTCCAGGGCCGCTTACTCCAATCCAGCAGCACCCCGCTTTTGGCGGGCACCCACCGAGATAGGAATAGCGCCAGATTTAGGTAGCTGTGTGAGGTCTGTAAAGTATGTAGCCAGGTGACCGGATTGTCCCAACCTGAGTGTCCTCCTTAGGTAGTCCTGATATGATGTTACAATCCTGGCAGCCGGAGTCGAAATCCCTAGACTGTGGATATGGTCTCCAACCGGAACCGGAGTCCCTAGAGTGAAGCCATAAGATGTCCTGATCCTCTAGTCAGCTCCAAAGAGCTTAGACTGGATCCATCAGCATCCATCAACCTTCATCAACCTGGTGGCTTAAAGAAGTCCTCTCTTATAGCCACAGCCCTCCCTCTGGGCACACTGCGTCCTCATCGATTGGTTGGACAAGATTTCTTCTCCCATTGGACGAATTTCAAGCTGCATAGACAATGTTCATCCAAATGATGTCTACAGAAAGACTGAGGGTGTATATGTAATCTGGGAGTCACCGACTAGACAATGGCTACTAAGGTAATCACATTAGTAATACACAACTACAATACAATGATTACTGGAAAAGTCTGGAGAGCAATAGCTAAGCAAACATGACTTAGCACACATAAGAACAATAGTCTGGCTGAATGTTAAGAAACGTTAACCCATCATCATGGGTCATGGATCATGATGTAGTTTCAGAATTAAAGGAGAGGTACAGACCTACATTTTGTTTTACTCCTTAATGCCTATCTATTTAATGTCATAATCCAATCTCTTTAATAAGCTTTAACTAAAAATTCCCTTCTGTGCCCTCACTACACTCACTGCTTTATGTTTATTTTTTACTACTTCCTCTTTGATGATGCTTCATTTGAGAATCGATAGTGAATTGAGTTGTGATTGGGGGCAGGGGCTCTGGTCACTGCCACAGCCTCTTTTTCTGTTCACTGTGTATAGTATACATCATAGCCGCCATGTATGGTGGTTGTCGGCAAGTGGTTAAATCATACCTCTCATTTCAGGTAATGTTTCAAAATTAGGTGTCATGTGAACATAAATAATAAGACTAGTGATGGGCAAGCACTACCATGCTCAGGTGCTCTTCACAAGCAGTTGGACGCATAGTCCGGCTCGACTCAAGTGCAGAGTATCATGGAAGTCAATAGTGAACTCGAGCATTTTTTGAAAAATCTTCCAGGAACAATGAACAATGCTTGAGTTCCCCACTGACTTCCACTATAATTGGTACAAAAGTCGAGCCCGTCCAAGCGTCCAACTGCTCGTTACGAGTGTGGAGACACGGGGCTTCTGTGGTGTAATCAGTTAGTCCAGCACGGGAGTCTGGGGGTCGCTTGGATCCATGGTTGAGGGACCTCCTCGGATCGGTGGGTCTATTGGGCCTCCAGCTGGGTCGGTTGGCTGTAAATTCATCAGCCAATCGCGCTGCTTGCTCTGGGGTTTCGGGCTTCCTGTCAGCTACCCATTCTCGGATTTCCCGATCCATCTTCTCCAGCAACTGTTCGAGCACCATCACATCCCAGAGGGTAGCAGCGGAGTGGGCAGCCCGACCATCGAGCCAGTGGTTACAGTGTTGTCGGAGTTGACTGCCAAATTCGACATACGAGACACCCTGGCGAGTCATAGTCCGGAACTTAGTGTGATGTATCTCGGGTGTTATGGTAAAAAGGGCCAACAAAGTGTCCTTAATAATTCCGTAGTCCAAGCAGTCCTGAGGCCCAAGTGACCGGACAGCCTCCTGGGCCCGGACCGGCAAGCTTGTCCACAGGTATTTGGACCACTCAGCTAGGGGCACCTGGTGCATACGCATTAGCACCTCAAAGTTTTGCAAGTGTTCATGTATGTCAGTGCTGGAATCATTAAACACTGGCACGTCCCTGTAGCGAAGACGACTTCCTTGTTGGTGGTCTATCCTGGTGGTAGGTGCTGGTGGTAAGGAAATTGGAACTCCCAACACAAATTGCAGAACTCCAGCCCTCTCTTCCCTTCCACTACTCAGACAACACAGGGTGAGGGAACCACAATAATTAGACTTTATTGGATCCCCAAACAATTAACGGCACATATCACATAACCAGCAAAACACACCAATGTAACAGGCAACAGAGTCTCACCCTTCCGCTGGCTCACCAGGGATTTAGAATGTCCATGCCTCAGAGGTCTGCAAAGTCTGTAACAGGTGACTGAACTGTCCCAACCTGAGTGTCCTCCTTAGGTAGTCCTGGTATGATGTTACAATCCTGGCAGCCGGAGTCGAAATCCCTAGGCTGTGGATATGTTCTCCAACTGGAACCGGAGTCCCTAGATTGAAGCCATAAGATATCCTGATCCTCTAGTCAGCTCCTAAGAGCTTAGACTGGATCCATCAGCATCCATCAACAACCTGGTGGCTTAAAGAAGTCCTCTCTTATAGCCACAGCCCTCCCTCTGGGCACACTGCGTCCTCATCGATTGGTTGGACAAGATCGCCTCGCCCATAGGATGAATCTCAAGCTGCATGGACAATGTTCATCCAAATGATGTCCACAGAAAGACTGAGGGTATCTACATGAAGTCTGCAAGTCACAGACTCGACAATGGCTACTAAGATAATCACATTAGCAATACACAACTACAATACAATGATTACTGGAAGAGTCTGGTGAAACAATACGTCTGGCTTTCAGTGGCCAACACAATTACATGAGTCAACAAAAGTCTTGTAAAACCAATGAGGGACTTATCCCCCGTCTATAAACAATCTATCATCCTGTCTGGCTGAATTTTAAGAAACTTTAACCCATGAGAGTCCATGTCGTCACAACGAGTACTGAGCACCCAAGCATAGTAGTGCTCGCTCATCACTAGTTTTATTCCTTGTGTACATGTCGTACCCCTGAGGCTCTGGTTGACACAGGGTACTGCGCCTCAATTAAGTTGCGGTATCCATCTCAGGTAAGGAGGGGGTTAATCACCGGTGTTTCACATTCACACACTACATACAGCTTAGGAGCCTTCACATAGGGTGCTATTCAGAAAAAAGACTGACTGGAACACCTATGTGTGTGAATTAGGTGCTAGCTATTTTTCGGAGTAGCGTGCAGTTTCTTCTAACTGAGAGACCCAGAACTCCGCCCTATTACCAGACTCTGTTCATGATCCTATATAGCCAGGAGCCTGTCTGCCCATACCTGCAGATTTTTAATAGCACATGGAGGCACTAAGGTCAGGTTCCCGAAAAAATTGAGATTACCTTGTCGTTGGTTTTCGGGCTCATTTACATTAATCAATACATTTGCTAAATATCTTTACTACTTTCAAATATTCATAGCATTTTTGCAATACCATTTTCATATATTTATTTTTTCCAGATAGTTAAATGTATTTTTCATTGTTCATAGTATCCCTATAGCAGTAATGCTTTGCCATTTTTCATGTTTAAATTTTTATAGTAGTTAGTGCTTCATATAGGGTGGGTTGGCTCAGGGTATGCGGGGGGGTGGTCATAAGGGTCATGGGACTTCCCAGTCACTGAAGCCAGCCACCTGGGGGGTGGGTTCCACCTGGTGTAGAAATAGGCCCATCACACTCACATCAAGCAGACTCTTACAGACCTGTCAGGACCATAGTTCTGGCACGACATCTCTGGACATCTTGGACTTTACTGGGTATGGGGCTTGGAGTGGGAGCTCAGCCAGGGTACCTAACTGCAGAGGGGGACACCCTAGAAACAGGACACTCTCTCTCCTTCTCTTTCTTACAGTGAGTACTGTGGAAGAAAAGCTCAATAGGGTCTTATCCACAAAACTGAAAATTTAGTAAAGAGAAGAGAACTCACCTATAGGAGTTGTGCCAGTCACAACCCCTATAAATCTATGTATTGTGAGGTAGCACGGTCGGCTGCGCAGCAGAAGACACGGGATCCAGGCATCAAGGTTCACAGCACACGGTTTTAATGTCCAAAACAAAAGTCCATAACACAATACAGGTGCCTCTCCAGCAGAAAACTCAGGGAGTTCTGTTCACTTCCCCACACCCGGCACACCTGCCCTTGTTCCTGATTCTATTTAACCCTTCCTTCAGTCTGTAGGGAAACAGCATTAACCCTATAGTGGGTTCACTTTCTATCATGGAGTGAGCACAACCTGGGTGAGACATACCGGCCGTCATAGATAACCCCGGTCACAGTCTCACATACCCCCCCCCTCAGTTCAAGCGTGCGGGGTTGAACTCCAGCCATCAAACACGGGCCGCGGGACAAGGCATCGGCGTTGCCCTGCAACCTACCGGCCCGGTGTTCAACCGTAAACCGGAAGTTCTGCAGAGAAAGGAACCACCGGGTAACCCGGGCATTCCGTTCCTTGGCGGACCTCATCCAGACCAGTGGAGAGTGATCCGTCACCAAGCGAAACTGCCGTCCCAGCAGGTAATAGCGTAGGGACTCCAAGGCCCACTTGATCGCCAGGCACTCCTTCTCCACTACGCTATAATTCCGCTCGGGAGGGGTGAGCTTCCTACTCAAGAAGGTGACGGGGTGTTCCTCCCCCTGAACCACCTGAGACAGAACTGCCCCCAGGCCGACCTCCGAGGCGTCAGTCTGTACAATGAACTCCTTCCGGAAATCAGGGTTGACCAGAACGGGCTGTCCGCACAGGACCTCCTTCAGGGCCCGGAAGGAGTCCTCGGCCTGCGGAGTCCAGCGCACCATGACGGACTTCTTGCCTTTGAGAAGGTCCGTCAAGGGGGCTGATAGTCCCGCAAAATCCTTTACAAACCTCCTGTAGTACCCCACGATACCCAGGAAGGCCCTAACCTGCTTCGTGGTCAGGGGTCTAGGCCACTTCTGGATCGCCTCAACCTTGTTAATTTGGGGCTTAATCACTCCTTGGCCTATCACGTAGCCCAAGTAGCGGGCTTCCGTGAGTCCCAATGCACATTTCTTGGGATTGGCTGTCAATCCGGCTGTTCGAACCGCGTCCACCACCGCTTGTACCTGTTCCAAGTGGGTCTGCCAATCGGAGCTGTAAATAATGATGTCATCCAGGTACGCTGATGCATACGCCTGGTGGGGTTCCAGCACTAAGTCCATCAACCTCTGGAACGTGGCTGGAGCGCCATGTAACCCAAAAGGCAAGACAACATAGTGGAAGAGACCCTCCGGCGTAACAAAAGCGGTTTTCTCCTTGGCGGACTCCGTCAGTGGCACCTGCCAGTACCCCTTGGTCAGGTCGAGCGTGGTAAAATACCGCGCCTGTCCCAGCCTATCAATCAGCTCATCCACTCTGGGCATGGGGTAGAGATCGAACTTGGATATTTCGTTCAATCTCCTAAAGTCATTGCAGAACCTTAAGGAGCCATCGGGTTTTGGTATTAGGACGATCGGACTAGCCCATTCACTCCGGGATTTTTCGATGACCCCCAGGCGTAACATTGTCTTTACTTCCTCCGATATGGCTTGTCTTCGAGCCTCCGGTACCCGGTATGACTTCAGGCGTACCTTCAGGTGGGGCTCGGTGACAATATCATGTCGTATCAGACTGGTCCTACCGGGCAGCTCGGAGAAGACATCGGGGTTCTGCTGAACCAACCGTCTGGCCTCTCGCCTCTGAGTCTTGGTGAGGGCTTCTCCAATCCTTACTTCCGGTTCGTCCTCTCCGGAGGTCGCTGGAGCCGGAGGTGAAGGACCCGAAGAGGAGGGAGATAGGGAAAAAACAGCCATCAGGCTTTCCCGTTCCTGCCAGGGTTTTAATAGGTTGACATGGTATATTTGTTCAGGTTTCCGCCTACCGGGCTGCAATACTTTATAGTTAACCACCCCGACTCTTTCCTTTATCTCGTAGGGGCCTTGCCACTGAGCCAGGAATTTACTCTCCGCCGTGGGGATTAATACCAACACCCGATCCCCGGGTTTAAAGGTCCGCACGGTGGCTTGTCTATTGTAGCGGCCGCTTTGCGCGGCCTGAGCCTCCTGTAAATGGTCCTTCACAATTGGCATGACCGCGCTTATGCGGTTCTGCATACCCAAAATGTGTTCAATCACACTTTTATGGGGGGTGGGCTCTTGCTCCCATGTTTCCTTTGCCAGGTCCAACAATCCCCGGGGATGTCGCCCGTATAACAACTCAAAAGGCGAAAACCCCGTGGATGCCTGTGGCACCTCACGGATGGCAAACATCAAATAGGGAAGCATCATATCCCAGTCTTTCCCGTCTTTTGAAATCACCCTTTTTAGCATGGTTTTCAGGGTTTTATTGAAACGCTCCACTAAACCGTCCGTTTGAGGATGGTACACAGACGTACGCAACTGCTTGATCTGGAGTAGCCGGCATAGCTCTTTGGTCACTTTAGACATGAATGGGGTCCCCTGATCCGTAAGGATCTCCTTGGGCAACCCCACCCGGCAGAACACAGCAAACAACTCCCGAGCTATAAGCTTTGCTGCAGTATGTCTGAGAGGTATCGCCTCGGGATACCGGGTGGCATAGTCAACGATCACTAGGATGTGTTGGTGCCCTCGAGCGGACTTTACGAGGGGCCCCACCAGATCCATCCCTATCCGTTCAAAAGGGACTTCTATAATGGGTAACGGTACCAACGGACTGCGAAAATGGGTCAGGGGTGCGGTAAGCTGACACTCCGGGCAGGTTTCGCAGAACCGTTTTACCTCCCCAAAGACTCCGGGCCAATAGAACCTTTGCAATATTCGCTCCTGCGTTTTCTTGACCCCCAGGTGGCCACTCATCAGGTGTTTATGAGCCAAGTCGAGGACCCGCCGACGATGCGGCTGGGGCACCACCAACTGCTCTACCCCCACGCCCCGTATTTCATCTACCCGGTAGAGTAAATCCTGCTTAAGAGCGAAATGGGGGTACCTTACCTGGGCACCGGGCAGCTGTGCCACCCCGTCAATTACTGTCACCTGACTCCGGGCATGTATTAATGTAGGGTCCTGGAGTTGGGCAGTCCCAAACGTATCCGGGGACGCCTCCAACTCCGGGATGGGTTCGACCGTCTCAGCCTCTCCTGCCAATACCTCTAGGGGCAACCTATCGGGTTCACATTCTGTCCCTATCATGGGGACCCCTACGGCAGGTGTCCCGGATTCAGGATTGTAGGGCTCAGGTCCCGGACTGACCAATATCTGAGGAGACTTAGGGGGTCCCTTCCATAAAGTCCAAAAATAGGGCAGATCCCTTCCTAGGATCACGTCATAAGGAAGAGTGTTAAGAAGTCCCACCTCATGTTGCACCTGACCGCAAGGTGCTGTGATGGTGACAATCCCCGTGGGATAGTCTCGGCGGTCCCCATGTATGCAAACCACCCCCACGGTACGTCCTGTGGCCTTTACTTTAGCCCTCAAGGTGGATCGCACAAGGGTCACTAAGCTTCCGGAATCCAACAATCCTGTAACCGGACATCCATTCACCTGTATTTGGCACAAGTGGGGCTCCGTCTCTGGGGAGACCAGGTCAGCGGTACACACCACCTGAGCATACATTGAACCCCGCCGGGTAACCCCACAATCCATGGGCTCCGTGGTGAGTGGACACTGGGCTTCCATATGTCCCACCCGCTGGCACCGCCAACATCTAATGGGGACGGAAACCCCCTTGACGGGTTGTCGTTTAGGGTACAGAACCTTCCGGACCTCAGGATTGGCGGCCGCGGCCTCAGGCGGGACGGTAGGGGACTCCTGCACCGTTGTCGGCGGTGGGTCCTTGGCCCTAGGCTTGGAGGGGCCGGACCGACGGGCGGTACACAAAGTCTCAGTGTCCCGTATCAAGTCCTGCGTAGCCACATGCCGCTCTACCAGGGACACTAACTGGTCCAGGGTACTCGGGTCACCCTGTCCTACCCACCGTTGAACGGTGACGGGTAAAGTGCGCACAAAACGATCCACTACTACCCTTTCCACCATCTGCGCCGGGCTCAGAGTGTCAGGCTGCAACCATTTTTTTACAAGATGCAACAAGTCATAGGCCTGGGAGCGTACGGGTTTGGCTTCCTCATAGAACCACTGATTTACCCGCTGAGCCCGTACATAGGTATTCACCCCCAACCGTGCCAGTATTTCGGCTTTTAGGGTCACATAGTCAATGGCGTCCTCGGTACCGAGGTCCAGGTACGCTTTTTGGGGTTCCCCCGTCAGATAGGGTGACAATACCTCAGCCCACTGGGGGGTCGGCAGCTTTTCCCGCTCGGCCACCCGCTCAAACACCGCCAGGAACGCTTCCACATCGTCCCCCGGGGTCATCTTTTGCAACGCTTGTCTCACCGCTTTCCGGACGCTGCCGTCATCACCCGGTCCCGGGGTTGTTGCTGCCGGTCCGGCACGGATCGACTTGGCCAGGAGAACCATCTGTTCTTGGTGCCTTTTTTCCTGCAATTGCAAGGCTTGCTGCTGACGTGCATTAGCCTGCTCCATCTGTTCTTGGTGCCTTTTGTCCTGCACTTGCAAGGATTGCTGCTGACGTGCATTGGCCTGATCCATCTGTTCTTGGAATTTTTTTTCCTGCACTTGCAAGGATTGGAGCAGGTGTGCATTGGTCTGTTGTTGATGTGCATTAGCCTGTTGTTGCTGTGCATTAGCCTGAGCCAAATGCTTTAGTATGTCCTCCATGGCGTCGCCTGGTTTGGGCTGTAGTATAGCCGCTCGAATCCAGGACATGCGCTGCTGGGTCACCAGGGATGGATGCTACACCTCACCGGCTGTGATGCCCGCCGATTCTCCACCATATGTGAGGTAGCACGGTCGGCTGCGCAGCAGAAGACACGGGATCCAGGCATCAAGGTTCACAGCACACGGTTTTAATGTCCAAAACAAAAGTCCATAACACAATACAGGTGCCTCTCCAGCAGAAAACTCAGGGAGTTCTGTTCACTTCCCCACACCCGGCACACCTGCCCTTGTTCCTGATTCTATTTAACCCTTCCTTCAGTCTGTAGGGAAACAGCATTAACCCTATAGTGGGTTCACTTTCTATCATGGAGTGAGCACAACCTGGGTGAGACATACCGGCCGTCATAGATAACCCCGGTCACAGTCTCACAGTATCCAACGGTGAAACAGTTGCAACCCTGGGTGTAGTAGTTCAAGGTTTGGAAGGAAACAGGTTGTAATGCCGTGCTATTCACCAATCCAGAATTATAAATGATTAATGTCTTTTTATTTCATACACAGGTCTATGCGTTTCAGGAGTACTCAGCTCCTTTCATCAGTACATAAGGCGAAAGAACCTCAAATGAGATTTGATGTTCTTTTGCCTGTGTCCTGAAGAAGGGAGCTGAGTACTCCTGAAACACGTAGACCTGTGCATGAAATAAAAAGACATTAATCATTTATGATTCTGGATTGGTGAATAGCGCGACATTACAACCCGCCTCCTTCCAATCCTTCTCTTTCTTTAAACACCGGTGTTGGCTCCTTACCTGCTTGGGATTGACCGGAACCCATAACGGCAGTGACCAGTGCGACCGGGCTGGCAGCTGAAGTTGTGAGTAAACTACACCCTGAACCCGCAGAGACTTTGTTGGCTCGTCCTTACCGGCGCAGCCACCCAGCGCTTAGGCGCTAACGTCCGTTAAATCCCTAATCATCCACCCGGGGCACGCTCCGCCTGTGGGGAGCGACACCCTCCCGGCTGCTGTAACACCTGCCCCGGTATCCTGCAGCAGCAACTACTCCTGGCCGTATACCACAGGTGGCGTCACGACAAACTCTCCCAAATACCCCACATCCCTCACCATTTACTGTACGCCTTGAGGCAACGGAACCGGACAAGGCCACCCGTGACATCGCCCGATCTGATCCAAAAATGGCCCGGCGTCGAGTAAGTTAACCACCTGCCCCATGGTGCGCTACATACACTTGACACCTAATTTTGAAACATTACCTGAAATGACAGGTGTGATTTAACCCCTGACCGACATCTGCTGTACATGTGCGGCACAAGTCAGTAGTGGATTTGTGGAGCATGCTGACAGTGTGAGCTCGTCCAATACACGGTAGGTAATGGCTGTGTATTACAGCAAGGACCTGACTGTAACATTCGCAGGCAAGCTCTTATATGCTCTGAGAAGAAGTGGAGGAAAAAACATAAAAAGCAAAAATGGAAATTAGCCACAGTGGAAAAGGGGGAAAAGCAGTCGTTATAATTTGTATTTAATAAATCAATAGAACACCAGAAAAAAAAGAAGTGGAGTGGAGTGGTGCCAGTCCACTTATCTCTCCCCCTTATGAAGCTTTTGTTACGAGACGCGTAGGGGTACACTCTAATAAAACTCCAACTGACGCGACCTCACATGGGTACGTTAATTGTTTAACTTTGGACCTACTTTTCCATTTACACAGATGGATTGTTGTGACCTATGCTTGGGTTCTCTTATATCCTATATGAATGTCATTCTGGTGCTTTTTGACTACAATTAATCCCCTGTTAGACTACCTTGCTTGACCCAATCCTTTGACATGCCAGCATTTGCTATATACTGTTAATTGTCAGGCTAGTTTTTACAGGTCTATTTACGCTAATTACTTAGTAGGGTCTTTTGTGCCAATTTTCCCTGGTCCTCGTTCCTGGCACTTTACATGAATTGTTGTACTGCATTTTAATCTGTCATCCCCATCCCTTATATCTAATAAAAACGATTTTTTTATATGCAACTATTAGTATTGGGTGATATTAATTATGTTGATACATATTGTCAGCACCCAAAGTCCTATTTTCCTCTATTTTTACCTCTGCACAGGGTCTGCACTGCCCGCTATACAGAGAAGGAGACTGTAACCCCAAAAGGGACAGTCGGGGCCCCCAAAAGCTTCAAGCTACAGGAACTGAACTACCAGAGAGTGCCGGGGACAGAGCAACCTTGGTCACTACATTGGCACTGATACTCCTGGGACCGGAACCAGCAAACCAATGGTCCATGTGAGTAGAGACTGTTAAAGTCAACCTGGTGTGGTCTCCATCATTATACACTATTACATCTCCCAGACACAGCCCTGCCTGCGGAAGGCCTAACATCATTGCTGCAACTATCATCAGCTCTGGGAGTACCCACATTCAGCAGCGGCGGTTCCCCATCCTTAACCGCAACCCCCAGGTGGCGTCATATGACAAAAACTCTTATAAATTCCCTGTAAATACCCCATTAACAAAAGGGGCCCAGGGCACAGAAACAGGCAACGGCCACCAAAGTGACATTCCCATTACATGTATTGCCCGGGACCGAGTACCCGATACCCTGGGTGACACACCCCTTTTTCTGGTGTCACGAAATATGAAAAAGGCCCGTTAACACGGGTGACGTGTGGCTTAAAAACTGTGTTTAAATGGACTGTTTATGCAAAGACTGTCGACATCTTTAATGTTAAAAAATAGCTGCGCCATCACTGTGCTTAGAAAGAGCTTGAAAAGACGACCCTGCCCCCCTGGGAGTGGCAACTAGAGTTGAGCGATGTTCGATTCGAACGGTTCGCCAATTTCAAATTTGAGTAATTTTGGGCGGTGTTCGAGTCGTTCGACGAACCAAAAGCGTAGCTAGTTACTAGCTGGCTTTTCACTGTAATAGTGTCAGTCACTATTAATAATGATATTATCAAAATTCAGCGTATAGTGTGCGGGCGGGACGGGGTTTAGATCAGTGCTACTGCTGAGTGCTGAAAGAATGGCGATCGCCATTTTTTTTTTCCTAACCACGCGTACAGTGGGGCGGGCCAGGCTGTCAGCCAATCACAGACACACACATAGCAAAGTGGATTTTTGCCAGACAAGCAAGGGCATGTGTCATAGGCTGTGCATGTCACCTGTCCTTGCCCTATAAGACCCGGACATTTTCCCCTTCGCCGCCATTATCTCTCTGCTGCGGGTGGGTGACAGTAACCGCTCCCGCTGCTGCTGTGTGCGCTATAGACTTATACAGTGCAATGTACACATCGGTTTAGGGATTAGGGACTACTTGTAATTTAAGCCCTTTTCATGGCTACATTACAGCCGTTCATAGCCATTGTTGCTAGGCAGGTCTGTGCCAGCGCTGTGCAGGGGTTTATATCACAGTGTCTGGCTAAATCAGCTCAGGCAATTCCTTGGGGCATAGTTTCATTGTCAAGGATAGAAAGTGAGGCTTCGTCTGCTGACAAGCAAGCTACACCACCTGTGCATTCTACACCACCTCTCCATTTTTGCTACGCAATTTTTTTTATTTTTTTTTTATTCAATAGATTTTTATTGATTTTCAGAGTAGTAAAGTACAGAAAGAAAAACATTAAAGAGATGTGATTATTCATTTACACAATGAGATTTGGTATATCAATTTGGAAGGAATTTGGTTTAGTACAGTGTTAACATTCTGACATGCCGTATTACCAGAATTATTGGTGAAGAAAAACAAAAAGCCAGCACTAAATGTGCATTTCAGCACTAAAAATTCCAAACTGTACTTATTATAAAAAGTTTTGAGATTTTTGGCAAAAAAATTGCAATTTCTTGAGCTGCCTCGCCACGTCACGGCAAATCTCATTTGAGGCAGTCCTACACTAAAATATTTTTATAAAATGTGCCATACGGCCTCACATATGAATAGTAGAACTGCTCTTAGCAGCACTCACCTGGTCTATTTCAATCCCGTACCCATGACTGAGTCATGGCTGTGGGCGGGACAGGTCCAAGCAAATGCTGCATGAAGTAAATAGCCTGTGGACAAGGCCTGATGACTTGATGTGAACAGTCACCAACCGCCAAAATCTAGACAGATGGAATACATCCCAATTGGGGTGCATAGCAAGGTGGAGGTCAACCACCGACCAATTCAATGAAGAAAAACAAAAAGCCAGCACTAAATGTGCATTTCAGCACTAAAAATTCCAAACTGTACTTATTATAAAAAGTTTTGAGATTTTTGGCAAAAAAATTGCAATTTCTTGAGCTGCCTCGCCACGTCACGGCAAATCTCATTTGAGGCAGTCCTACACTAAAATATTTTTATAAAATGTGCCATACGGCCTCACATATGAATAGTAGAACTGCTCTTAGCAGCACTCACCTGGTCTATTTCAATCCCGTACCCATGACTGAGTCATGGCTGTGGGCGGGACAGGTCCAAGCAAATGCTGCATGAAGTAAATAGCCTGTGGACAAGGCCTGATGACTTGATGTGAACAGTCACCAACCGCCAAAATCTAGACAGATGGAATACATCCCAATTGGGGTGCATAGCAAGGTGGAGGTCAACCACCAACCAATTCAATGAAGAAAAACAAAAAGCCAGCACTAAATGTGCATTTCAGCACTAAAAATTCCAAACTGTACTTATTATAAAAAATTTTGAGATTTTTGGCAAAAAATTGCTGTTCACATTAAGTCATCAGGCCTTGTCCACAGGCTACTTACTTCATGCAGCATTTGCTTGGACCTGTCCCGCCCCCAGCCATGACTCAGTCATGGGTACGGGATTGTAATAGACCAGGTGAGTGCTGCTAAGAGCAGTTCTACTATTCATATGTGAGGCCGTATGGCACATTTTATAAAAATATTTTAGTGTAGGACTGCCTCAAATGAGATTTGCCGTGACGTGGCGAGGCAGCTCAAGAAATTGCAATTTTTTGCCAAAAATCTCAAAATTTTTTTATAATAAGTACAGTTTGGAATTTTTAGTGCTGAAGTGCACATTTAGTGCTGGCTTTTTGTTTTTTCTTCATTGAATTGGTCGGTGGCTGACCCCCCACCTTGCTATGCACCCCAATTTGGGATGTATTCCATCTGTCTAGATTTTGGCGGTTGGTGACTGTTCACATTAAGTCATCAGGCCTTGTCCACAGGCTATTTACTTCATGCAGCATTTGCTTGGGCCTGTCCCGCCCACAGCCATGACTCAGTCATGGGTACGGGATTGAAATAGACCAGGTGAGTGCTGCTAAGCGCAGTTTTACTATTCATATGTGAGGCCGTATGGCACATTTTATAAAAATATTTTAGTGTAGGACTGCCTCAAATGAGATTTTTCGTAACGTGGCGAGGCAGCTCAAGAAATTGCAATTTTTTGCCAAAAATCTCCAAATTTTTTTTATAATAAGTACAGTTTGGAACTTTTAGTGCTGAAGTGCACATTTAGTGCTGGCTTTTTGTTTTTTCTTCATTGAATTGGTCGATGGCTGACCCCCACCTTGCTATGCACCCCAATTTGGGATGTATTCCATCTGTCTAGATTTTGGCGGTTGGTGACTGTTCACATTAAGTCATCAGGCCTTGTCCACAGGCTATTTACATCATGCAGCATTTGCTTGGACCTGTCCCGCCCACAGCCATGACTCAGTCATGGGTACGGGATTGAAATAGACCAGGTGAGTGCTGCTAAGAGCAGTTCTACTATTCATATGTGAGGCCGTATGGCACATTTTATAAAAATATTTTAGTGTAGGACTGCCTCAAATGAGATTTGCCGTGACGTGGCGAGGCAGCTCAAGAAATTGCAATTTTTTGCCAAAAATCTCCAAATTTTTTTTATAATAAGTACAGTTTGGAATTTTTAGTGCTGAAGTGCACATTTAGTGCTGGCTTTTTGTTTTTTTTCTTCATTGAATTGGTCCGTGGCTGACCCCCACCTTGCTATGCACCCCAATTTGGGATGTATTCCATCTGTCTAGATTTTGGCAGTTGGTGACTGTTCACATTAAGTCATCAGGCCTTGTCCACAGGCTATTTACTTCATGCAGCATTTGCTTGGACCTGTCCCGCCCACAGCCATGACTCAGTCATGGGTACGGGATTGAAATAGACCAGGTGAGTGCTGCTAAGAGCAGTTCTACTATTCATATGTGAGGCTGTATGGCACATTTTATAAAAATATTTTAGTGTAGGACTGCCTCAAATGAGATTTGCCGTGACGTGGCGAGGCAGCTCAAGAAATTGCAATTTTTTGCCAAAAATCTCAAATTTTTTTTATAATAAGTACAGTTTGGAATTTTTAGTGCTGAAGTGCACATTTAGTGCTGGCTTTTTGTTTTTTCTTCATTGAATTGGTCGGTGGCTGACCCCCACCTTGCTATGCACCCCAATTTGGGATGTATTCCATCTGTCTAGATTTTGGCGGTTGGTGACTGTTCACATTAAGTCATCAGGCCTTGTCCACAGGCTATTTACTTCAAGCAGCATTTGCTTGGACCTGTCCCGCCCACAGCCATGACTCAGTCATGGGTACGGGATTGAAATAGACCAGGTGAGTGCTGCTAAGAGCAGTTCTACTATTCATATGTGAGGCCGTATGGCACATTTTATAAAAATATTTTAGTGTAGGACTGCCTCAAATGAGATTTGCCGTGACGTGGCGAGGCAGCTCAAGAAATTGCAATTTTTTGCCAAAAATCTCCAAATTTTTTATAATAAGTACAGTTTGGAATTTTTAGTTCTGAAGTGCACATTAGTGCTGGCTTTTTGTTTTTTCTTCATTGAATTGGTCGGTGGCTGACCCCCACCTTGCTATACACCCCAATTTGGGATGTATTCCATCTGTCTAGATTTTGGCGGTTGGTGACTGTTCACATTAAGTCATCAGGCCTTGTCCACAGGCTATTTACTTCATGCAGCATTTGCTTGGACCTGTCCCGCCCTCAGCCATGACTCAGTCATGGGTACGGGATTGAAATAGACCAGGTGAGTGCTGCTAAGAGCAGTTCTACTATTCATATGTGAGGCCGTATGGCACATTTTATAAAAATATTTTAGTGTAGGACTGCCTCAAATGAGATTTGCCGTGACGTGGCGGCGAGGCAGCTCAAGAAATTGCAATTTTTTGCCAAAAATCTCACATTTTTTTTATAATAAGTACAGTTTGGAATTTTTAGTGCTGAAGTGCACATTTAGTGCTGGCTTTTTGTTTTTTCTTCATTGAGTTGGTCCGTGGCTGACCCCCACCTTGCTATGCACCCCAATTTGGGATGTATTCCATCTGTCTAGATTTTGGCGGTTGGTGACTGTTCACAATAAGTCATCAGGCCTTGTCCACAGGCTATTTACTTCATGCAGCATTTGCTTGGACCTGTCCCGCCCTCAGCCATGACTCAGTCATGGGTACGGGATTGAAATAGACCAGGTGAGTGCTGCTAAGAGCAGTTCTACTATTCATATTTGAGGCCATATGGCACATTTTATAAAAATATTTTAGTGTAGGACTGCCTCAAATGAGATTTGCCGTGACGTGGCGAGGCAGCTCAAGAAATTGCAATTTTTTGCCAAAAATCTCAACATTTTTTTATAATAAGTACAGTTTGGAATTTTTAGTGCTGAAGTGCACATTTAGTGCTGGCTTTTTGTTTTTTCTTCACAGAATTATTGGTGGTAGCAAATCCCCAAGTCAGGGAGTAACATAAACAAAAAGAAAAATATTTTGTATATTCAAGCATGTATACAGGTGAGTTATCAACTTTGATCTCCCTACATGGGGAACTCTTATTCCTAAAAGAAAGAAGAAAAACATTTGAAATAGGGAAAGAGGAGGAGTAAACTATAAAGTAAGAGTAGATAAGGAGAAGAAGAAGAAACACAGGGCATTGCACTTTATGTCAGGATTTGCCGGTATAGAGAAGAGTATAAGAACGCCTCCCAGTAAAACCAAGTCTTGGCAACTATATCTCTGTCTTTTTGAGAACACGCAATCAGAGACTCCATACGGTAAGTTGTAGTTACCTCTGAAAACCACTCCTCCAAGGACGGGGGGTCCAGCGATCTGCAGTGTCTGGGGATCACTGTTTTTGCAGCCTGCAGTAGGTGTTTAAGCAATGATTTTTTTAAACTTGGATTTGGACATGGGGAACATGTATAGCAGGACTGCTTCCGGCGACGGCGGGACTGAGATTCCCGTCATCTCCAGAATAGCCCTGAGAACTCCTTTCCAAAAGGTGCTCAGGGTCGGGCACGACCACCATATGTGCGACATCGTTCCCACCTCTGCTCCACAACGCCAGCATATATCCGGATCCCCTGGAAACTATTTGTTTAATGTGATTGGAACCCTATACCACCTTGATATGATCTTATAACTTGTCTCCTGTGATTTAGATGCTATAACTGATTTGTGTGAGAGGGAAAAAGATTTATCCCATTGAGTTTTCGTGAAGGTTTTCTGTAATTCTGATTCCCAAGCTTTGCAATATGGGGGAAGTGAGAGGAGGTCTTTTTCAAAGAGCAATTTGTATATGACCGAGGTCGTGTGTGGAATAATAGATTTTGTAAGGCAAAGAGATTCAAATATTGACAGGGGGCGTATTAGTGTTTCTTTCTCAGGGATTGACGCAAAAAAGTGCTGGAGCTGATTGTATTCAAATTCGTGGAGTGGATTGGGAGGATTGTCACCTAGGATCGTGTTGATTGATAACAGTACCCCGTTAGGAGCCACGTGGCATAGTCGTAGGGGGTGGGTCTTGGGGTAACCCAGGAATGTCGGAGCGGTACATCCCGGACCAAACTAAAGGTTTAATGAAATGGGGAACATAGGGCCGTTTCCATCCAGCAACTTTTTTTTCATATAGGGGCCACTCAGGGTTTGTTTTCAGTGTGTTAGCTGTTGTGTAGGATATGTCTGGACTATTTGGGGGGGAAGATGAGCGTAGCCACGGCAGGGCTCCAACCGGAGTCGGGCACACATCAGTCGCCATACGAACCCATAATTTCGACGCATGGTTATGGATTAAGTCCAATACACGAGCGTGTGCGGCAGCTAAATAATAGCGACGACAATCCGGCAGGCCTGTCCCGCCCGCCTCTTTTGGGCGGATTAGGGTCTCCCAGCGGATTCTCGGGTGTTTAGAGGCCCATACGAAGCACCTAAATTGACGTTGTAGCCCGACCCAGAACGAAGCAGGAATGTAGGAAGGGATTGTGTGCAAAAGGTATAATAACCTGGGAAGAATTGTCATTTTCAATATGTTGATGCGCCTAAACCATGAGAAGCTCGTTCGCTCCCATGTGGCTAAGTTATTTTCACGTCTTGAAAGGAATGGCTGAAAGTTCAGAGAGAACAATCTGGAAAGATCCGAGGGTAGACGAATGCCTAAGTAAGTAATGACATTGTCTGGGGGCCATTTGAATGGATAATGTGTCTTTAGGTTGTTTACCATCTCACTAGAGAGGGATACATTAAGGGCCTCGGATTTGTCCATATTGATCTTGAAGTTGGACCAGTTACCGAATTTCTCCAGGAGGTCTAATAAGTGAGGCAGAGAGGTCGATGGGTTGGTTATATAGATTAATAAATCGTCCGCGAAAGCAGAACATTTGTATTCCTTTCCGGCTACTTTAATTCCCTGAATTTCTGGATTATTACGGATGGCGGTTAGGAGATGTTCCATAATTAGTATGAATAGTAACAGGGAGAGTGCCTCTCTGCCTGGGACAAAGCCTACCTGGTCAGGGTGGATCAGAGAGGGAAGCAATGGGTTCAGCCTGTTTGCTATTAGTTTTGCAAAGATTTTTAGATCAATATTCAGTAGAGAAATTGGGCGGTAACTCTTACAAACATGTGGGTCTTTTCCCGGCTTAGGAAGTATGGTGACGTTCGCAGTCGTGGATTGGGGGGGGAACGGGGAGGAATCAGAGATAGAATTAAATGCTATCAGCATCAATGGGGTCAGAAGGTCCGTTAATGTTTTGTAGAATTTCCCTGTAAATCCGTCTGGGCCTGGACTTTTGTTGCCAGGTAAATTTTTTATTACTTCCAGCAGTTCTGAGTGTTCAAAAGGGGCTTCTAGTTCGGCTATCAACTCTGGTCTCAGAGAACTAAGCGGGGGTATGATGCGGTGTGGTGCGCCCTCCGGGGTGGGTAGGTTGTATAATTTTGAGTAATATGACCGGAAAGAGTTCGATATCTCTGCCATTGTGTGGACCATGACATCATTGGGCCCTTTGATACAGGGGATAAAACTCTGGAGGCATTGTGAGCGTAGGGCTCTGGCCAGCATCTTACCGGGTTTGTTACCGAATTCGTAGAAACGGCTGCGCCCTATTTGAAGGTAACGCTTGTAAGACTCATCTAGTAATTTTTTAACTTCCAATCTAGCTTTAAGTAAGTCTCTCAGCGTTTCCGTCGAGAGCGCATTTTTGTGGGCTAGCTCCAGTTTGGTAACGGTTTGAAGTGCGGTACTCAGAGCTTGGGCTTTGGCCTTTTTTAAGCGTGAGCCATGCTTAATAAGGACCCCCCTCAGAACACACTTGAAAGCCTCCCATTTAAAGATGGGGGTGGTCGTGTCGGAGGAATGATCAGAAAGGAAGTGCTTTATGGAGTCTTGGATATCCGACAAACACACGAGGTCAGAGAGTAGACTTTCATTTAGGCGCCAAGGGCGTATTACTTTGGAAAGGGAAGGAATCTGTAGTGAACAGTAGATTGGGGCGTGGTCAGACCACAATATGTTGCCGATGGATGTAGAGGACACCCAGGGGAGAGCAGTATGTTGGACCATTATATAGTCAATCCGACTGTATGAGTCGTGTGGCATGGAAAAAAAGGTGTAATCTCTGACCGTGGGGTGTTGTAGTCTCCAGACATCACATAATTGCAACCCGAGAAGGGCCTTTTTGATGTGTTTAATAGCTCTATATGATAGGTGTGATTTTTTTCTTTGAGTTGTCTAGAACCGGATCCATGGTAAGGTTGAGGTCTGCACACAGAATCACCGTGCCCTGGATCAAAGAGGATGAGATGTCCACCAAGTTTGATATAAAGGTGGCCTGGTCTTGGTTAGGGGCATATACATTTAGTAAGGTTATTGCTTGGCCTTCAATTGTTAAAGAGAGAATAATATATCTGGCCTCTCTGTCTTTCGTAAAGCTGACAATCCGGTGGGGTAGGGATTTGTGAATAGCTATGGCTACCCCTTTAGATTTGTTACTAGGGTTATTGGCAAAGTGCCAGCTGGTGTAATGTTTATGTTTGATGTTAGGGGCATGATTTTCTTTAAAATGGGTTTCTTGAAAACAGATTATCTGTACCTTCTGCCGGTGGAAATGTTGCAGGATTTGCGCCCGTTTTTCCGGAGTGTTCAAACCTTTGGTGTTGAGAGAGGCGATTCTTAATTCTGTCATTCAGACTGAGAGGAGTTTAGATTATGGTAACTGTAGTGCTTCGTGCAATGCCGTGAAGGGAAACAAAGATAGAAAGGTTTAAGTATGTAGAGTAAGTCAAGAAACAGTACGTCTAGAATCAGAGGTATAGCCTCTGTGCAAAAAACTAAAAAGAAACTAGCATTGAACAGGAGCTTGTACCACCCTGAAAGGCAGGACAGAGGCTCACACCCTATGTGGGGCGAAGTCTGGTCAAGCAGGTGACAAGGCCGCACAGGAGCCTACACAACACTGTAGACATTTATAACAAAACATAACTTAGCATCCACCGGCTAGATGAGATGGAATATAGTTTGTGGGCAACATAGAATTATAACTTTAGACATATATAGTTCAACCCCTAAACTTGGGGGGTGAGTATCCCGTGTGTAAACAACCCAGAATTGCCACTTTCTCGTAAAGACTCTGTTGTGGCAACTGAAACCTAGCCCCTGCATCACCTACTATTGTACATAGAGCTCTGCATTATTCTCTATTCCCTCTTTTCTTTCAAACCCTCCGGTCATTCTAAGCGGGTGAGCAAATGGGGTCAGAGTCCGGTTTTGCGGAAGTGGTGTAAGCAGTCAATTCGGATGAGTCCTTAAGACGTGATTCGGTAACCCGCGATTGGGCCTCTTTTTTCTCCTCCCTTCTGCCTTTCTCTGGGTGGGAGACTCGCTGGGGGACGGTCCAGGGATCTGGGGGGTCTCCCAATCAGGCCCACTCCGTTTTCGGTAATCGCCACCCAGTCAGGTAGGTGCATGTGGGGGAGCCCCAGGTTGGACAGAAAGCCCGGCAGGTCTCCGGGTGCTCGTAATGTGTAGGTTTGGGGGCCCTTCCGGACCGACAAGGAGAAAGGAAACCCCCATCTGAAAGGAATCTTTTTCTTGTAGAAGAGAGAGTAGTGGTTTGAGAGCCGCTCTCTGGGCCACAGTATAACGGGACAAGTCCGGCATAATTCGAATAGGTTGGCCTTGGTAGGAGAGTGATTGATTTTACGTGCTGCCTGTAGAATTAATTCCTTAAGCTGGAAGAAATGAATCCGGCAAATTATGTCTCTTGGTTGAGGGTTGTTTAGGTCTTTAGGCCGTAGGGCTCTGTGGGCCCTATCTAATTCTATGAAGGTTCCAGGTGGGCGGCGTAACAGACCACTAAAAATGGACCTCAGAGTGGAAGGAATGTCTGTATTGGAGATGGTTTCTGGCAAGCCTCTAATCCGCAAGTTATTCCTCCTAATTCTATTTTACAGATCGTCTAGATTAGATTGGTGGTTTTGTAACTGGGCGGAGTGGCGGTCAACCGTTTCTGTTAATAATTGTATAGTTTTAGCCGAGGCATCTCGAGACTGATTTAGAGAGTCCACTTTTGAAGAAAGATCTATTAACTCAGTCAGCACAGAATTGTGCAAATTCCTGTTTGTATTCAGAGACGATCTGGGATGTTAGATTAGTTATGTCTTGTTTGGTGGGCATTGACTGTAAAAGTATACGCAGGTCAGCCAGAGTGGCCGGTCTGTTTTCTCCTAGGGTTGCATGTTTGGGCTGCTCCATATCTGCAGGGAATTGTATGTCCTGACCGGCGTGGACTAAGGAAATGTCTATCATGTTAGTAGTGACATTCTTTTGGTTCGCAGCTGTTGTCGTTCTAAGTGTCTCCCTCCTGGGTATAGTTACTTGTGTCTCGTTCTCATCTTCATCTCCATCTCTGGGGGGGGGTTGATAGCCCTGTTGAACCTGTCGACCACCGGGCAGGGGGGTTGGCGAGACGAGTAAGGGAGGGGACGCACCCCAGCTCCTGCACCTCTGGTTCTTGGGGTGCCATCTCAGCAGTAGTAATTATTTTGCTTATCATATGCTGGGTTAGTGCAGGATGCTTTGTAGCTGGGTGCATATCAGAGAGGAGCAGCGTCCCCCCTCCCACCTCCTCCCCTGCCCGGGCCATCTTTGATTGAACACAGGGCCTGGGGGGGTTCCCTGCAATTATAGGAGCCTTCTCTATTCCCTTCTGGGATGCCATGGCCGCCTGACCTTCTCTGAGCGGGGACGCAGGAGTGGATCCCAGCACCTGTTTTGTGCTCAGATCCTCCGGTGCTCTCCCACAGTCCTCTGTAATGTGGTGAGGGGAACCGCTGCCCTCCCCTCCCTCCCCTTGTCTCACCTTCTTCAGCGCCGCCGCGTCCTGCAGAACCTCCGTGCTCTGCAGCGTGTGCGCCTGGACTGGGTGCTGCTGCGCGTCGCCCGGCGTCTCGGGGATCCCCCTCGTACCTCCGCTGTCGGGACTACTCAGCGGGGACGCAGGTAATGGGCTGTCCAGGGCACCACTGCCGCGAGGGAAGACGCCATCTTGCGACGCTGTGTCTCCTCTGATCTCCGGGTTTGCGGGCCGCTGCAGAGTGCTTATCTTGTCAGGGGAAGTCTGCCACATCATGTTCTCCTGATGCTGTCGGGAAGTCTGGTGTTTGGTCCTGGGAAGTGAGAGTTCGCCGACCTGCATGCCTCGAGGCGAGTCCGGTGATGGCTCCTCTGGCGGGAAGGCCTGGTGCTCTCGTTGGGGAAGTTGTGAGCAGGTGAGGAGTGCAGCTATGTCCCCTCTGGTGCTCGGGGGTTGTGAGGAGGCACGGGCTTTGGGTTTTCTGGTGAATTTGCCCATAATTTGGAAGGATGCCGGTGGATTTCTTATAGTGCAGCAGGAGCTCCAGAAATTGCAGCCTCACTCCATCATGGTCAGCCACGCCCACGTGGTCCCTGCTACGCAATTTTTATTGAAAAAAGTGCTGCCATTTTTAGGGCCATACTTTGATTGTCTGGGATACTACATTAGGGTTCCTCTGCTGACAATTTAGCTATACCACCTGTGCATTGTACACCACATCTCTATTTTTGCTACGCTATTTTAAATTGCAAAAAGTACTGCCAGTTTTAGGGCCATAGTTTCATTGTCAGGTATACTATGATAGGGTTCCTCTGCTGTCAAGCAAGCTACACCACCTGTGCATTGTACACCACCTGTCCATTTTTGCTACGCAATTTTTATTGCAAAAAGTGCTGACAGTTTTAGGGCCATAGTTTCATTGTCAGGGATACTACGTTAGGGTTCCTCTGCTGTCAAGCAAGCTACACCACCTGTGCATTGCACACCACCTGTCCATTTTTGCTACGCAATTTTAATTGCAAAAAATGCTGCCATTTTCATTGTCTGTGATAGTCAGTGTTGGTTCTTCAGCTGTCAATAAAGCTAGACCACCTCTGCAATCTACACCACCTCTCCATTTTTGCTACGTCATTTAAAGTGTCCAATTTGTTCACAAACAAAATGAGTGGCAAAAGGACAGATGCTGGTGGTAAGGGGAACATGCGTGTTGGAAAGGAAAAAAAAGTTGATGTCCGTGCGGTAGGTGGTAAAGCAACAGTAAGATCTGCTGAAGAAAGGCCATCTTCCAAAAGTAAAGATGTCTACTATTTTCCGTGGACAATCTGATGTGATCCTTTTTTACGGAACCGACCAACTATACCAAAGGAAGATGATGCACAAAAAAAGCACATGCTTGAATGGATCTCAAGTGCTCCATCAAGTGGCTTCTCCTCTACCTCAACTTCAACATCCCAAAGACTCCAGTCCCCTGAGTTGTCACCCCAATCGCACTTGCTTTCTGACAGCTCTCAAGTCTCTACCCGCCCTGCAGAGTATGGGGTAACAGAGATGGTTGAGTCTGCAGAGCTGTTCAGTCACACTATAGCCTGGGAATCAGAGGTCTGCTCCAAAGCTACAGTGAGTCCAGACCAGGAAATGATCTGCATTGATGGCCAGAAGCTTTGTGAGTCAGACTCAGGCCCTGATGAAGACGTTTCTGAGCATAATGCAGATCCTCATTCCCAAACTGTAACTCCTCTTGGTGGAGACCATGAGGAACATTCTGATGATGATGAGACTCAGATACCTGATTGGAATGACAACTTAACTATTCGGTCACGGCAGGAAGAGGTTAGCTCTGAGGTCTGTTTGATTCCGGTTCACAGTTCCTGCGCGGTGTGGGATTTGTCCTCCAGAGAGATGAGTTACAGAACAGCCTGCTGGCTTTTCCCCTTGGCTGTACTGAAGTTTGTTGTGCAAATCTTACTCCGACTAGATGTGGAGGTGGTGGAGGACCGCATATGTGGAGGTGTAACGGAACGGTCTCAACTCCCAGTCCACTTGTGAGAACCCCACTGGCTGGGGTTCGTCGGTACGACTCCTCACTAAAACTTTCAAATTCCATTTGATCAGGGCCACACACTCCTTGCTGTGTGCTGTGCCATTCCATCTTCAGCTCTCCATAGAACTTATGTCCCACTATGGCGACACTCTAGCTGCTTCTGTTGTATAAATATTTGTTCCCAACTGACCTATATGACTGGAATAAGAAATGTGCCAGTCTCCAAGGATAACTTTGGGATAGCCCAACTCAGGGAGCCAAGATTATAAAGAAAAAAGTGATGGCCCTAGAAAAAGACCATTTATAGCAAGCCTAGGAGAGACAGTCCCAGGTTTACATTGGGTCTGCTAAAATAATGAACTTCAACCCTTGGTCCATGTTCCCACAATAGAAAGTAAAATTATGGCTAACTGGCAAAGGACTTATGAAATTGTGGGAAAGATAAATTAACGGGTATATCACCCAAGAAATCATAAGCCTTGGCAAAGTTACCATGTAATGTTGATAAAACCTTGGAAGGACTGGTGGCTGGTAGTAGCAGTCTACAATTTTTAAATATGAATGTATTCCTAGTGTATCTGAGGTAAAAATGTCAGGATTATCAGGAATCCACAACACATGGTCCATTCCTGCAGATCTTGTGGCAAGCTTTGCACCCCTCCATCTGACACTTGGCACTGCTGGGTCATATAAGACTTGCATGATATAAGACCCATGCCATGGACCTACAGACTCAGTCTTCTATTGATAATGGTAATATGATGATATTGTTAATGCCAGAGGAGGTTTGGAGCTCTATAGTTAGCGAGCCAGCAGAGATTTGGTCATTTTGACGCACTATGTGCTTGGCGAACCCTTAAGCGGGCTTTACACGCTACGATATCGTTAGTGAATTATCGTCGGGGTCACGGTGTTTGTGACGCACATCCGGCGTCATTAATGATATCGCAGTGTGACACTTATGAGCGACCTTAAACGATCGCAAAAGCGGTCAAAATCGTTTGCCGCAGAGAGGTCGTCCTGAAACAAAAAATCGTGTTCTGTTTATTAGCGACGTTGTTCCTCGTTCCTGCGGCACATCGCTGTGTGTGACACTGCAGGAGCAACGAACATTTCCATACCTGTCTCCACCAGCAATGCGGAAGGAAGGAGGTGGGCGGGATGTTACGTCCCGCTCATCTCCGCCCCTCCGCTTCTATTGGACGCCTGCCATGTGACGTCGCTGTGACGCCGCACGAACCGCTCCCTTAGAAAGGAGGCAGTTCGCCTGCCAGAGTGACGTCGCAGAGCAGGTATGTGCGTGTGATGCTGCCGTAGCGATAATGTTTGCTATGGCAGCGATCACACAATATCGCACGTACGACAGGGGCCGGTGCGATCGCGCTCGACATCGCTAGCCGATGCTAGCGATGTCGCAGCGTGTAAAGCCCGCTTTAGACTCTTTGTGGTTGAGTTGCTGTAGTTCCTAAATGCCTCCATCTTTCCATATAACCACTAAAACATTTAAGAGGGCTGAAATTTCACAAAGTAATGTGTTGCAGTGGTGGCATCCCATTACAGTATTACTACAAAATCCTTTAGAACGACCCATTCTTTCAAAGGCAGAACGTGGGCGAGCAATTCATTTTATACATGTGTGGCAATGAGACTAATGAAAAACGTGAATTCAATGCTTAATAGTGTGTAGTAATACTTTTGTCCTCTCTTTGGTGACGAGGCATGGATGAGTCAGGAGTAGAGATGAGCGAACCGGTCCCGGTTCGGCTCGAGGTCGGTTCGCCGAACGGAGGTCCCGTTCGAGTTCGGCTCGTCGAACGTTCGACAAACCGAACTCGAACTGCATAGGAAACAATGGCAGGCAATCACAAACACAGAAAAACACCTAGAAAACACCCTCAAAGGTGTCCAAAAGGTGACAAACAACTCACAACACAACACAAACACATGGGAAAGTGACAAGGACATATACTCATGCGAAAACAAAACAGCTGGACAAGGAAAAAGAGGAGGACACACAGATATATGAGTATATGCAAGGAAACATCGATTCCATTATTGTGCAACTTGAGCCCTGCTCATTTTAGGCTTCCAATCTGGATAAATTGCCTGAGCTCGCCACGTACGCCTTGGGGATCTTGTCATGTCCTGCAGCCAGTGTTCTCTCGGAACCTGTCTTCAGTGCTGCTGGGGGTCTGCTGGCAGATAAGCACACGCGTCTGTCCACTGACAATGTGGACATGGCTCTCAGAGGACTTTTCTTCCCCTGGGTCAGCCAGGGGAGGCGAAAGGCACGCGTATTTTTGAGAGTGCTTCATGCAAAGCATCTTTTTCATCTTGAAAATGGGGGTCAACTGATGCCAGTGAAGTGGGGTGTGTGTGGCCCAATTAGTGGAAACGAGGGAGACTGTGGTTGGAGTCCCCTTGCTGTGTTTCTAAAAGAACCAAGATGAACAAGTCATGGCTCTCAGAGGACTTTTCTTCCCCTGGGTCAGCCAGGGGACGGGAAAGGCACGCGTATTTTTGAGAGTGCTTCATGCAAAGCATCTTTTTCATCTTGAAAATGGGGGTCAACTGATGCCAGTCAAGTGGGGTGTGTGTGGCCCAGTTAGTGGAAACGAGGGAGACTGTGGTTGGAGTCCCCTCGCTGTGTTTCTAAAAGAACCAAGATGAACAAGTCATGGCTCTCAGAGGACTTTTCTTCCCCTGGGTCAGCCAGGGGACGGGAAAGGCACGCGTATTTTTGAGAGTGCTTCATGCAAAGCATCTTTTTCATCTTGAAAATGGGGGTCAACTGATGCCAGTCAAGTGGGGTGTGTGTGGCCCAGTTAGTGGAAACGAGGGAGACTGTGGTTGGAGTCCCCTCGCTGTGTTTCTAAAAGAACCAAGATGAACAAGTCATGGCTCTCAGAGGACTTTTCTTCCCCTGGGTCAGCCAGGGGACGGGAAAGGCACGCGTATTTTTGAGAGTGCTTCATGCAAAGCATCTTTTTCATCTTGAAAATGGGGGTCAACTGATGCCAGTCAAGTGGGGTGTGTGTGGCCCAGTTAGTGGAAACGAGGGAGACTGTGGTTGGAGTCCCCTCGCTGTGTTTCTAAAAGAACCAAGATGAACAAGTCATGGCTCTCAGAGGACTTTTCTTCCCCTGGGTCAGCCAGGGGACGGGAAAGGCACGCGTATTTTTGAGAGTGCTTCATGCAAAGCATCTTTTTCATCTTGAAAATGGGGGTCAACTGATGCCAGTCAAGTGGGGTGTGTGTGGCCCAGTTAGTGGAAACGAGGGAGACTGTGGTTGGAGTCCCCTCGCTGTGTTTCTAAAAGAACCAAGATGAACAAGTCATGGCTCTCAGAGGACTTTTCTTCCCCTGGGTCAGCCAGGGGAGGCGAAAGGCACGTGTATTTTTGAGAGTGCTTCATGCAAAGCATCTTTTTCATCTTGAAAATGGGGGTCAACTGATGCCAGTCAAGTGGGGTGTGTGTGGCCCAGTTAGTGGAAACGAGGGGGACTGTGGTTGGAGTCCCCTCGCTGTGTTTCTAAAAGAACCAAGATGAACAAGTCATGGCTCTCAGAGGACTTTTCTTCCCCTGGGTTAGCCAGGGGACGGGAAAGGCACGCGTATTTTTGAGAGTGCTTCATGCAAAGCATCTTTTTCATCTTGAAAATGGGGGTCAACTGATGCCAGTCAAGTGGGGTGTGTGTGGCCCAGTTAGTGGAAACGAGGGAGACTGTGGTTGGAGTCCCCTCGCTGTGTTTCTAAAAGAACCAAGATGAACAAGTCATGGCTCTCAGAGGACTTTTCTTCCCCTGGGTCATCCAGGGGAGGCGAAAGGCACGTGTATTTTTGAGAGTGCTTCATGCAAAGCATCTTTTTCATCTTGAAAATGGGGGTCAACTGATGCCAGTCAAGTGGGGTGTGTGTGGCCCAGTTAGTGGAAACGAGGGAGACTGTGGTTGGAGTCCCCTCGCTGTGTTTCTAAAAGAACCAAGATGAACAAGTCATGGCTCTCAGAGGACTTTTCTTCCCCTGGGTCAGCCAGGGGACGGGAAAGGCACGCGTATTTTTGAGAGTGCTTCATGCAAAGCATCTTTTTCATCTTGAAAATGGGGGTCAACTGATGCCAGTCAAGTGGGGTGTGTGTGGCCCAGTTAGTGGAAACGAGGGAGACTGTGGTTGGAGTCCCCTCGCTGTGTTTTACATGCTTTTAGAAGGGCATGACATGGCTTGGAGGTTGACTTTCAGCATCTGCAAACTGTTGGCTACCAAAATGCTGCCTTTCCAACACCTGTGGTTATAGACAATGAGGAACATACTGATGAAGATGAGACGCAGATACCCGATTGGGATGACAACTTAAATATTCGGTCAGGGCAAGAAGAGGCTCGGTCTGAGGGGGAGGGGAGTGCAAACACAACAATTGATGATGAAGTTCTAGATCCCACCTACTGTCAACCCACAGTCAGACACTCGAGGAGGTCAACAGAGGCGGTGGAGGAGGATGCAACCGACGACGAAGTTACCTTGCGCCTTCCTGGACAGAGTCGGAGCACTGGTAGCACGTCTACAACTGCATCCTCAGCCACCACTCTGCCTCTGAGCATTATTCGGGGTGGATCAACAGGTCGCATGGCCTCTAAGCCTTGCCTAGCCTGGTCCTTTTTTGACATAGAAAAAGATCGCCCAAATTATGTGATCTGTAAAATTTGTCATGGTTCTCTTAGTAGAGGTCAAAACCTCAGCAGTTTGACAACTTCTTCCATGAATCGTCACATGAATAAATATCATATGGCCCGGTGGGAAGCTCACCGTGCTGCAATGCGGCCTAGCGGAGCGAACCATCCACCGCCTGCCCCTTCCAGTGCATCCGCGCGCTCGTCATCTTCTAGGACTGTGGGGACAGCTGTCACACCTGGTTTTCCACCCACAACTTCCACCACTGTAACCGCAACAGGCAGTTTGCTTGGTAGGTCGTCAGTTGGTTTGGAAGGGGAAACAAGTGAGTGTGTACAGCTCTCTCAGACATCGATAGCACCAACGTTGGATGAAGGCAACATCATGTCTCCGCCTGCACTTTCCTCACAAACCTGCATTTTTCCAGGGACACCCTACTCAACACCGTCTACACACAGCAGCCAGATCTCTGTCCCTCAGATGTGGTCAAATAAAAGGCCACTTCCTGCGAACCATGACAAAGCTAAGAGGTTGACTCTATCCCTCTGTAAGCTGTTGGCTACCGAAATGCTGCCTTTCCGCCTAGTGGACACACAGGATTTTAGAGACCTTATGTCTGTCGCTGTGATCCAGTACAAGATGCCCAATCACCACTGCTTCTCCAAGAAAAGCATGCCCGCGCTACACCAGCATGTCGCACACAACATCACCACTTCCTTGAGAAACTCTGTGTGCGACAGGGTGCATTTCAACACAGATACGTGGACCAGTAAGCATAGACAGGGTCATTACATGTCACTGACTGGGCACTGGCAAACTATGGTGAGAGATGGAGAAGGGTCTGCTGTACAAGTCTTGCCGTCCCCACGAGTTGTTTCAATCCTTCTTCTGTATGTAGAAGTTAATACACTGCTTCTGCCTCTTCAACCTCGTGTGGGTCCTCCACCTTGGCGCTAACCCTGTGTGGTCAGGCCACCCTTCCTTGTAACTGCGCACAAGGACTACCACACACCTCCTTACTATGCTGGCAGCAGAGCTCAATGCCATCAGGCGGTCAAAGTTTTACTTTGAAATGTATGGGAAATGTGAGTCACACCGCTGAGACGTTGTGGACGGTTAGCTCTGGATACCGAGTTTCATCAATGGTTGTCTCCACTCAACCAGCAGCCAGGGAAGGCCGGGTGCGACAATGATGCAAACATGGGTGCGGCCCTTCGCTGTGACAATGTGACACACATGGCTTGTGTGGTTCACGTGTTGAACCTGGTTGTCCAGCAATTTTTAAAGCACTATCCTGGCCCACATGGCCTTCTGCAGAGAGCACGGTGTAACGCCTTCCTTGATCCACACACTCAGATGGGCTGTTAATGATAGGCTAGAGGGAAGCCACTCACCAAGCAGGACCCCTAGAACCCTGAAACCCTTTAACCCCTATACAGGGATTAGGAATTGCACAGGGCCCAAGGTGATTAATACCTGTGGAAGGCTGCAGTTCCAGAGAATAGTAGTCAGGCAGGGTCAAAACATTAATTGAGGAACAGGAACAGAATGGGACGGCCAGGACTTAATCAGAAAACAAGCAGAGGTGAAATGCGGATCGGCCAACAAGGTACATAAACAGCAAGCAGGAAAAGTAGTCAGGTAACAAGCACACAAAATCATAAAACTGAACTGGGGGTAAAAGTAACCAGAGGTCATAGCTATGTCTGGCAGTGGTCTGCAGACAGGATGGGCATAAAAAAGGGTGTGGTGTCTTCCCATTGGTTGTAGCTGAATGATGGTATTTCATCTGTGAGATACCCACCAGCTACATTCAGCCAGAGATTCTGCATCTGTCAAGGTAATGCAGCCCAGTGGGTGAGCATAACCTGCGTCCACCTGCGCCGCTGGCATCGATTCCTCTCCCATCATCAGCACTATTCATGAAAGGAACACGTTGTCACCTGGCGACCGGAGTACAAATTGACGGAGCGGACTCCGTTGGTGACTTAACAGCCGTGTGCGGCAATGATGCAAACCTGGCTGCGGGCCATCGTCAGGGCAATGTGACACACGTGCCTTGTATGGCTCACGTGTTGAACCTAATTCTCAAGCAATTTTTAAAACACCATCACGGCCTACATGGCCTTGTGCAGCGTGCACGCTCGCTATGTGCTCACTTCCATCGTGCGCACACAGCAGCTCAACAACTTTCGTCGCTACAGAAGTCTTTAGGTCTGGTGGTTAAACGCCTGAAATGCGATGTGCCCACACGCAGGATTTTGAATCTGCACATGTTGCAGCGTTTGTGGCAGCACCACCGAACCCTGCTGCAATACGTTATGACATATAGCCTGGGATAACTTGATCCAGAGGTGGTGCAGATCACGCTGCTGGAGTGGTGTCAGATCAAGGACCTATGCACCCTGCTACACAGTTTACAAATGTCGACGAAGATGTTTAGCACTGGCAATGTCATTCTCAGCGTGACAATTCTGGTCATCTACATGATGGAGCGCACTGTAATTATTATTCGGAGTCAGGTGTTGGGACAAGAGGAAGGGGAGGAAGTACAGGAGGAGTCATATGCGGAAGGGATAACAAGATCTACGAGGTCCAGATGGTCAGCGGCACCTATGCGGCAGTCATGGTGAGGGAGAGGGATTAACAAGGGCGCATAGTATCAGCAAAAAGTGTTGAGGAAGGTGCAGGAGCCCATGAAGAAATGGAGGACGAACTGGCGATGGGCATGGAAGACTCAGCAGATGAGTGAGAGCTTGCTCACATTTCGGTTGTGCGAGGTTGTGGGGAGAGGGCAGAGGAAGGAGGCACGATTCTCAGCTCTCTGCCACCAACACACCAAGGACTTGGTCCTCCTGGATGCACAAGACACATGAGCGGCTTCTTGCTGCACTACCTACAACATGACCCTCGGATTGTACGAATTCAAAGTAATCCAGAATACTGGGTTGCCACACTGTTACATCCCCGGTACAAGACAAAATTTGGCAAAATAATTCCTGCCATAGAAATGGACGCACGTATACAGGAGTATCTGCAGAATGTGGTACGCAATCTTAGATCTACTTTTTCACTAAACACCAGTGTTGCACAGAGTGAATCTCAACGCTTTGTCATGGATAGGAGGAAATGGTCTTTTACTTGTCCACATCGGAGGGACCGAGGGATGGCTGCTGTGCTGAGATGGCGTTGAGTACGGTGTCCCTGCAGAGTTGCACTTTTGGTCATATACCAAAATGAGTTGAAAAAGGACAGATGCTGGTGGAAAGGGGAACAGTTGTGTTGGAAAGGGGAAAAAAGTTTTGGTCCGTGGATTTTGTGGTTAAGCAACAGTAACATTTGCTGAAGAAACACCATCTGTTACAGTGGGACTGGCAGATTTGGATAAAGTGGTATATACTATGTTACCGCTATATAACGAAAATTAATAAGAAAAGAAAGAGAAAGGTATATATCCCCATCAGCAGTCAGTGTCCACCGTGCTCCCAGTTGGAAAAGGAGAGGTTGGCAACTGGAAGGTTTGGTGGAGGATACAGAGCTGTGTGGCTATGAAACTAATAGTAGCCTGAACCGAGTTAGACGCCATTCGGATCTGGAGACTGTGAGTCCTGTTAGCGTCACAGGGTCCACATGCCCACCCAGCCCAGGAACTCCCTGTTAACAACACAGGGGCCATTGAGTACGCTGACCGTGTGCGTAGGGGCACACCTGTGGACAGCAGGCGCATCAGCAGCAGCAGGCCTGTTAATGCCACTGGGCTGCACAAGCAGGACTGGTAGGACAGGAGCTGGTCTTAACCGTTCTGCGTTACCAACTGTGGTGGTGGCCTGCATCGACACCCTATCCCTGCCTACCTCTGGCCTAAAGCCGCAATGGGTTCAACACATGGAGGTGTGCTCTTTCGGAGCATAATAGAAGACTGCGCACCTCCTTGTTGGCTCCAGCCCCTTTTATAACCTGGGTCCGCCCCAAACCAGGGTGAACCACAATGCACCTCCTGGAGACAAAAGTAGAGTGACACGTCATGAGTGGCATAACTAGCGTCCTATTTGGAACCGCAACTTCAATGATGACCTCATGGCTGCCATGACCCAAACACCTCACCAGTCATCGTCTGACCATCAATAATGCGGTGAAAAGTCATAGGGGTGGTGTGAAGCCCCGCTAGTATGTGTCGGTGCAGTACCTTCAGGGACTCCACGTGGATGGAACAGTCTGGTCACAGGTAGGGAACCTTATTTTAGGATTGTCGTGACGCCACTCTCAGTATTGCGGTCAGCGGGGACCGCCACTGCAGATTAAGGGATGCCTGGGGCTGATGGTGGGTGCAGTCAGTATATTAGCCCCCTGAGAGTGAGGCAAGCCCCAGGCCCCGGTGTATGTGTGTGGGACCACAGGTCGCAGAATGACTCAAACACAGTCCAAGAAGTCTTTCAACGTGTTTACTCACTGTTTGGAGGTCACGGTGAGATGCCCGGGCGACACTGTGATAACCAGGTGGAACCAGGAATTCCAGGAGGCCGTTCTGAGGGTAGCTGTCCGCTCGCCTTCCTTGCACTCTTTCTGTTTTAGGAGGATCCTTTGCTTGAAGCGTGGTAGGACCCCTCCAGGGAAGCTGTTACCACCCTGCTCCCCTCTCTCTGGCTCGTCTGCCGGCAGCGTGGCCTTGGTGGGATGGCTTCTGGCCCTGTCCCCTTATGGGCCTGGTGATTGCTGCTTGGCTCAAGCTCTGTGTAGTCGTGGTGAGGGCATGAAGTACCCCCCCACACCTGTAGGTTAAGCAGCTCTGGATGATCTGCTGCCTGTACTGGGGACCTAGTTCCCCTTGTGTGCTCGGATACCGGGATCTCCGTACTCAGCCACCCTTCTCTCTGGATGATTTTCAGGCCGACCCACGGTACTCCTTTCTCCTCCGCTTTCAGCTACAGCACTCCTCAGGACCTGTCTGCACGGGAGCTTCTCTGCTCCCCCTCCATACACTTCAACCACTTCCTCTCGACTCTCTCACTTCCTCTCTCTCTCTCTGCCCTGCTTCCTAGCAACCAGCCCCTGAACACACCCCTAGCTGGGAATTGAAAGTTAACTCCTTCTGGCTACTCAAGGGTCCCCTCTGGTGATGTGGGAGGCCTGATCACTATATGTTTGTGTGTGCACCTCATCCTGGCCTTTGGAGATTACCTGGAAGCATTGCTCCCGCATGGGTGCAATACTCTGTGGTGCCTGACCAGGTCAGGGGCGCCACATTCCCCCTTAGTTATCATCAGCACGTCCTCGGGCTGCAAAGACAAGAGAAAAAGGTAAATACAAACTTTTCCCACACAGGGGCAATTATTTACATTTAAACATACCAGGTACCATTCCACCACCAACCACCCACATGTCCGAACCCCACCCAAAAACCTCCAGGAGGTAGGTCGCCGGTCCTTTTGGTGACCAGGGCTGGGCCATCACATTCCCCAGACCTTTCCTCCAATCTTCCTCTCCTGAGGAGAGTGGTGTAAGGTAGGCCCCATAAACAGGCGTACCCGCTTCCGAGTGTTGGAGGGCAGGCCCCATAAACAGGCGTGCCCCCTTGTTGGTGCAGAGCCATGCCCCTCAACAGGCAGACCCTGTGGTTGGTACCAAGGAGGTAACTTTTTACAATGCAAGAGTTTGTGGTTAAAGCCAGTTCATAACCGATGGTCCATTTTTAAAGTGCACGTAAACTAGTGCAAAGAAAACATTTTAAAGAGGTCTCACAATAGTCCTTGTGGGCACATTTCACTTAAACGTTGCTTAACTATAAACAGGTTAAACATTACATTTCATACAGTCACTTTGAACTAAACTGTACTTTGTCTATAGCGTAATGGGAGCTGACCAAAGTTGCTGCGGGTTGATCTACGCAGTACTATACTGTCATCTGTCTGAGGTTGTGTCCTCCCACCCGATGTATGTGTCTCAATGTGAATTCTGGGTGTACTGGGTACTGATACCAATGCGTGGTTTTCTGCTTCAGCTACATTTGGCACTTCTAGGTTCTGAACAGGTGCTTCTAGGTCTCCTACTTCTCTAGATTGAGTGAATGTAATGACTGGAATAACAACTGCTCCATTGTATTGAGGCCAACTTGCTGGAAAATCTCCAAGCGCAGTATGGATCATCCTTTCTTTTGGTTCCTGAACTGGCAAAGGGTTGGGAATTTCTTCAGGGATTCTTAGTTGTTCAGGACATTTCTTTAGGCGATCTCTAGAAACGACAGCTGTTGTTTTTCCTCCATCTTTGCTGATAAGGCATGTCTTTTCATTGCTAAGCGTTGATGGTAACACAGTATAGGGTTCTTCTTCCCAGTGATTGTCAAGTTTATGACGCCTTCTCTTTCCTTTGAGAACTATATCTCCTGGCATCAAAGGAACAGCAGGTGCTTTTCGATTGTAGGCCTTTTCTTGTTTCTCACGCTGCTGCGTCAGGCTTCGCTCCACACACTCTTGTACTTTCTTGTATTGGGCTTGGCGGTTGGCATCCCAATCAGCACCTTGTTGATGGTCTTCAGGGGTCTCAACTCCCATTTCCAGATCTACTGGCAATCTCCCTGGTCTGGCCCTCATCAGGTATGCCGGTGTGCAGTTCGTGGAACTCACAGGGATGTTGTTATACATGTCCACTAGATCGGGCAGTTTTTCTGGCCACTGACTTCGTTCCTCCAATGGGAGCGTCTTCAGAAGATCGAGAATGATGTGGTTCATCTTCTCACACATGCCATTGGTCTGAGGATGGTAAGGCGTAGTACGGATCTTCTGGCAGCCGTATAGGTTACAAAACTCCTTAAACACTTCAGCTTCAAAGGCTGGTCCTTGGTCAGTGAGCACTTGATCTGGATAGCCATGTGGTCGACAGAAGTGTGTCTGGAAAGCTTTGGCTGCAGTTTGACCTGTCAAGTCCTTGACTGGTACTACCACCAGGAATCTGGAGTAGTGGTCAACCATAGTGAGAGCGTAGTTGTAGCCTTGTCTGCTGGGTGCCAACTTTACATGGTCCAGGGCCACGATCTCCAGGGGTCGTTTAGTTTGGATGGGCTGGAGTGGTGCTCTCTGGCGGTGCTGGTCTTTTCTTCTAAGATTGCAAGGCCCGCAGTTTCGACACCACTTCTCTAGGGCAGATCTCATGCCCACCCAGTAGAATCTTACTTTAAGTAGGGCCTCCAGTTTCTTCCAACCAAAGTGGCCTGCACCATTGTGATAGGCTTCTAGCACCATCCTCGTATCCTTCTGTGGTACAATCACTTGCCACACCTTCTCATGCGTCCTCGGGTCAATGATGCTCCTGTAAAGTTTGTCTTGATAGATGAATAATCGACCCCTCTCCTTCCATAGGTACTGTGCCTCAGGTGGGGCTCCTTTGTCAAGGCTGGCGCCAGGCTGGCTGATCAGTTTCTTTACCAAGCCTACCGCTGGATCATTTTCCTGGGTCTCCTTCCAGTTGTAATGAGGTAGTGGGTTCAGGGTCACCTCTTGGCGGTGGGCACGCGACTGCCGACACTGTTTTGCTCCATGGCGATGGAACGCTGGCAGCTCAATCTCTTCAAGATCATCTACATCTTCACCCTCGTCTGCTAGGTGAGGCATCCTGGACAGAGCATCTGCGTTGCCGTTTTTGCGGCCAGCTCGATACTTGACAGTAAAGTCATAATTCGCCAGTCGGGCTACCCAACGCTGCTCCATGGCACCCAATTTAGCAGTATCCAAGTGGGTCAGGGGGTTGTTGTCCGTGAAGACAGTGAATTTGGTGGCTGCCAAGTAGTGCTTGAACCGCTCTGTGATAGCCCATACCATGGCCAGGAACTCCAGCTTGAATGAGCTATAATTCTCTGGGTTTCTTTCGGTAGGCCTGAGCTTCCTGCTGGCGTAAGCAATCACACGCTCTTTGCCTCCCTGCACCTGTGAAAGCACTGCTCCCAGTCCCACATTACTGGCATCTGTGTACAGTACAAATGGCAGACCGTAGTCAGGATAGGCTAGGATCTCTTCACCCGTCAAGGCCCCTTTCATCTGTCTGAAGGAGTGTTCTTCTGCTTCTCCCCAGTGAAATGGCGGGCCGGAGGTCTTTCCTTTCTTCTTTGGGTGGCCTACCAGGAGCTCTTGCAAAGGCGCTGCCATTTTCGTGTAGCCCTTGATGAACCTTCTGTAGTAGCCTACCAAGCCAAGGAACTGGCGTACCTCCCGGACGGTAGTAGGTGTGGGCCACTCCTGGATGACTGTGACCTTCTCTGGGTCCGGTGCTACTCCTTCTGCACTGACCACGTGACCTAGGTACTGGACCTTTGGCTTCAGTAAATGGCACTTGGATGGTTTCAGCTTCATTCCATATCGGGATAGTGCTTCAAAGACTTCAGCCAGGTGTTTCAGGTGGTCCTCGTAGGTCTTGGAGTACACGATGACATCATCCAGGTAGAGCAGGACGGTTTCAAAGTTGAGGTGCCCTAGGCAGCATTCCATAAGCCTCTGGAAGGTCCCGGGGGCATTGCAGAGTCCAAATGGCATGCTGTTGAACTCACAGAGGCCCATTGGGGTGGTGAAGGCCGTCTTCTCCCGATCTTCTTCTGCTACAGATACTTGCCAGTAGCCACTAGTAAGATCTAGGGTAGAAAAGTAGTTAGAGGCTTTCAAGGCAGCGAGGGATTCCTCTATCCTTGGCAAAGGGTAGGCATCCTTGTGTGTTATCTGATTTATCCGTCTGTAATCCACACACATCCTCATCGTGCCATCCTTCTTTCTTACCAGGACTAGGGGAGCTGCCCAGGGGCTGCAACTGTCCCTTATGACTCCTGCCTCCTTCATGTCCTTCAGCATGTCCTTTGTGCGCTGGTAATGGGCTGGTGGAATAGGCCTATGTCTTTCCTTAATGGGAGGATGACTGCCTGTGGGTATGTGATGTTGCACCCCTTTGATCCTACCAAAGTCTAGTGGGTTCTTACTAAAGACCTGCTCGTATTCCTGCACGACCCTGTAAACCCCATGTTTCTGGTAGTCGGGTGTAGAGTCAGTCCCCACGTGTAGTTTCTGGCACCAGTCCTCTAACTGCTTTTGGGAGGTCTCGCCCTCTTTTGAGTCAGCTTGTGTCAGGGGACCTACAGGTGTTATGGCGTCATCTGAGCATGTAAACAGTTTGGCTATGGTAGCGTACCTTGGTAGTCTGGCTTCCTCCTCCCCACAGTTCAACACTCGTACAGGCACTCGTCCCTTGTGTACGTCAACTACCCCCCTGGCTGTCAGAATCGTGGGCCAGTGGTCTGAATGAGTGGGCTCTAGTACAGCCTGGTAATCTTGTCCTCTGAGACCTACCGCTGCTCTACACCACATCATCATTTCACTCCGTGGGGGTATCACAATGGGGTTAGCATCCATCACCCGTACACTACCAATCTCACCGCCAGTCTGTTTTACCTGTTGCTTCCTCAGAATGATTCGGATCTCCTTTTGCAAGGCTCTTTGCGACCTGCCGTCAGCACCTTCAACAATCTGGTGAAGCAACAACAACACTTCCCCCAGGCAATTTTCTATGACATTAGTGCCTAAAATCATTTGCGGGTTCCTTTCTCTAACATCAGTGTCCACAACAATCAGTCCTTGTCCCTTCATTTCCTGCCTTCCCACCTTTATGGTTACCTCTTTGACCCCGATCTGGTCTATAGGTTGTCCGTTGGCAGCATAGATGGTGAGGGAGGGGTCCGGTGGTCGGAGATCGCCGTCCGACCAAAACCTCCGATAAAGGACATGCGGGATCGTGGTGACCTGAGAGCCGGTGTCCAATAATGCCGGGGTAGGGATCCCGTCCAAGACGATGGACAGGACAGGACGTCCACCCACGTACTGATCACAGCAGCGACTTGGGCCTGATCTTCTTAATCCTGAGGACTGGCCCTCGGCCCCAGGTTTGACTCGTTTAAAGGACAGGCCCTTGCATAGTGACCTGCCTTCTGGCAACGACGACAGATGGGTTGTCCAGCTGAGTCATAGCGATCACTGCTCCTGCCTCGAGTTGGGGGACCCCTTCTCCTCCGCATCCAAGGGACGTCCTCTGGGCTGTCAGCTAGCAGGATCCGATGAGGGACTTTGGTGTCTGAGGGCAACTGCATTGCTTTCAGGATTTGTGCGACGTCCTTAGTGAGCTGTTGCACCTGGGAGGATAGTGTATTTATGGTCTCTGCTGGCGTGTTGAGTCCTTTTGCAGTCATCAGGGCCTGCGTGGAGGATTCCGCTCCTGCAGCCGTGGAACTGGCAGGGTCTGTGTCCACAGGGGGTTGGAGTGCTTTCACTGCCCGGTCTTTCAGAATGGCAAAGTCCACGTCGGGGTGTTCTAGGGACCACAGCTTCATCTGCTTCCCATCCTCAGGAGAGCGCAGGCCCCGCAGGAATTGTTCCTTCATCATCCGGTTTCCTTCCTGGTCACTGACAGGGTCCACCAGCTTGAGAGCCCGTAGTGCAGCCTGCAGCCTGAGGGCATAGTCTCTTATACTATCTTGGGGCTTCTGACGGCAGTGATAGAAGTCCGTTCTCAGCTCTCCCTCCGTGCGGTGTTCAAAAGCAGCTGCTAGTTTGGCAAAGATGGTCTCAACAGAGCTCCGGTCATCATTGGCCCAGGACTCAGCTTCCAATTCTGCTGCTCCAGTCAATTGTCCCAGCACCACAGCGGCCCTCTGTTTACCAGTCATCGCGTGCATGTCTAGCAGGGTGTTGATCTTTTTCTTAAACCCGGTCAGCGTGTCTATTTTACCGGCGTATTGAGGCAGCCATTGCGCCCCTGGGGCATACAACAAGGACACTGGCATTATGGGGGCGACCTCGGCCGGCGCAGCTGCGACCGCGGCACCGGCACCAGGCGCTGCGGCGTCCAGCGCGACAGGGGCTGGCATCGCTTGGGCTGCGTCGCCCTGACCAGGGGCATTACCTCCTGCAGCGTCCATTTTTCTTCAGAAAATCCGCGCGCTCCCTTTCCACTTCCTGGGTCAGAACGCTCTCTGAATTGTGGGGATTCTGGGGCGGCCACACCTCTTCGTGGGCGGTGCTCTTCTCCCTCGCGCGGGATGCAGCGCGCGCTTTTGAAGATGACAATATGGCGGCGGTTCAATTTTTGCGGTCGGACCTCTGAGGCACACGGTCACCTGTCTGAACAGGTCTAGTCCAAATCCTGTTCGTGACGCCAGAAGTTGTGAAGCCCCGCTAGTATGTGTCGGTGCAGTACCTTCAGGGACTCCACGTGGATGGAACAGTCTGGTCACAGGTAGGGAACCTTATTTTAGGATTGTCGTGACGCCACTCTCAGTATTGCGGTCAGCGGGGACCGCCACTGCAGATTAAGGGATGCCTGGGGCTGATGGTGGGTGCAGTCAGTATATTAGCCCCCTGAGAGTGAGGCAAGCCCCAGGCCCCGGTGTATGTGTGTGGGACCACAGGTCGCAGAATGACTCAAACACAGTCCAAGAAGTCTTTCAACGTGTTTACTCACTGTTTGGAGGTCACGGTGAGATGCCCGGGCGACACTGTGATAACCAGGTGGAACCAGGAATTCCAGGAGGCCGTTCTGAGGGTAGCTGTCCGCTCGCCTTCCTTGCACTCTTTCTGTTTTAGGAGGATCCTTTGCTTGAAGCGTGGTAGGACCCCTCCAGGGAAGCTGTTACCACCCTGCTCCCCTCTCTCTGGCTCGTCTGCCGGCAGCGTGGCCTTGGTGGGATGGCTTCTGGCCCTGTCCCCTTATGGGCCTGGTGATTGCTGCTTGGCTCAAGCTCTGTGTAGTCGTGGTGAGGGCATGAAGTACCCCCCCCACCTGTAGGTTAAGCAGCTCTGGATGATCTGCTGCCTGTACTGGGGACCTAGTTCCCCTTGTGTGCTCGGATACCGGGATCTCCGTACTCAGCCACCCTTCTCTCTGGATGATTTTCAGGCCGACCCACGGTACTCCTTTCTCCTCCGCTTTCAGCTACAGCACTCCTCAGGACCTGTCTGCACGGGAGCTTCTCTGCTCCCCCTCCATACACTTCAACCACTTCCTCTCGACTCTCTCACTTCCTCTCTCTCTCTCTGCCCTGCTTCCTAGCAACCAGCCCCTGAACACACCCCTAGCTGGGAATTGAAAGTTAACTCCTTCTGGCTACTCAAGGGTCCCCTCTGGTGATGTGGGAGGCCTGATCACTATATGTTTGTGTGTGCACCTCATCCTGGCCTTTGGAGATTACCTGGAAGCATTGCTCCCGCATGGGTGCAATACTCTGTGGTGCCTGACCAGGTCAGGGGCGCCACAGTGGGCCTCTGCAAGCCATTTGGGAGGACACCTGATGCCCTGTGGTCTATATGTGCCCCCCCACATCAGGGGCAGGGCCAAAGAGTTCATTACCGGACCTAGTCTCTGATGCAGTAAGTGCCTGAGCATGCTCAGTAGCATGAAATACAGTCTCTGAAAAAAGACTATCAGCTTTAGCATGGTGTCTAGGCACAAAACAGGACTTAGACCCGGCACGGAATGCAAGCACCTGTGCAAAGAGGCTTTTCACACTTAGTGTGGGAGCATGCGCTGTATCCCGAAATGAAGACTTAGCGTCAGGAATAACACTGTCAGGCTGAGCATACTCACTAGGCGAAACACTGTAATTAGGCTGCAGCTGAGGTAAATCGGCACACGCATGCGCACTAGCTGCCTCTCCACACTTAGACGTGGAGGGGAAATTGCTCTTGGAGATGCTGTCTATGAACAGAAGGAAAAGCTAAAGGAAGCCTGACTTTCTATCCCTCCGAATTATCAAATGCAGCAATGAATTCCATGAGTTTGCTATAACATTAGCGTAGCAAAATGTGCATGAGGGTGTCATGTAGAGGTGCTATAAATAGCTTGGCACCAGTGGGGCACTAATGGAATACAACAGCCAGTTCTATGATGCCACTAAATGGCAGTATTTTTTGCTATCATTATAGCTTATTAAAAACAGAGCAGGAGGGTGTCATGCAGAGGTGCTGCACATAGATTTGCACTAGTGTGACTAGACAAAAGTCCAATAGCCACGTTTAGGATGCCACTAGGTACACTGACTGTTTGCTAGCATAATGGCTTAGTTAAAAAGAGTTTGAGTGTGCAATGCAGGCAGACGTGCTGCAAATATCTTTACAATAGTGTGAATAGACAAAAGTACAATAGCCACGTTTAGGATGCCACTAGGTACACTGACTGTTTGCTAGCATAATGGCTTAGTTAAAAAAAGTTGGAGTGTGCAATGCAGGCAGACGTGCTGCAAATATCTTTACAATAGTGTGAATAGACAAAAGTACAATAGCCACGTTTAGGATGCCACTAGGTACACTGACTGTTTGCTAGTATAATGGCTTAGTTAAAAAGAGTTTGAGTGTGCAATGCAGGCAGACGTGCTGCAAATATCTTTACAATAGTGTGAATAGACAAAAGTACAATAGCCACGTTTAGGATGCCACTAGGTACACTGACTGTTTGCTAGTATAATGGCTTAGTTAAAAAGAGTTTGAGTGTGCAATGCAGGCAGACGTGCTGCAAATATCTTTACAATAGTGTGAATAGACAAAAGTCCAATAGCCACGTTTAGGATGCCACTAGGTACACTGACTGTTTGCTAGCATAATGGCTTAGTTAAAAAGAGTTTGAGTGTGCAATGCAGGCAGACGTGCTGCAAATATCTTTACAATAGTGTGAATAGACAAAAGTACAATAGCCACGTTTAGGATGCCACTAGGTACACTGACTGTTTGCTAGTATAATAGCTTAGTTAAAAAAAGTTGGAGTGTGCAATGCAGGCAGACGTGCTGCAAATATCTTTACAATAGTGTGAATAGACAAAAGTCCAATAGCCACGTTTAGGATGCCACTAGGTACACTGACTGTTTGCTAGTATAATGGCTTAGTTAAAAAAAGTTGGAGTGTGCAATGCAGGCAGACGTGCTGCAAATATCTTTACAATAGTGTGAATAGACAAAAGTACAATAGCCACTTCTTGTATGCCACTAGGTACACTGACTGTTTGCTAGTATAATGGCTTAGTTAAAAAGAGTTTGAGTGTGCAATGCAGGCAGACGTGCTGCAAATATCTTTACAATAGTGTGAATAGACAAAAGTACAATAGCCACTTCTTGTATGCCACTAGGTACACTGACTGTTTGCTAGTATAATGGCTTAGTTAAAAAGAGTTTGAGTGTGCAATGCAGGCAGACGTGCTGCAAATATCTTTACAATAGTGTGAATAGACAAAAGTACAATAGCCACATTTAGGATGCCACTAGGTACACTGACTGTTTGCTAGTATAATGGCTTAGTTAAAAAGAGTTTGAGTGTGCAATGCAGGCAGACGTGCTGCAAATATCTTTACAATAGTGTGAATAGACAAAAGTCCAATAGCCACGTTTAGGATGCCACTAGGTACACTGACTGTTTGCTAGCATAATGGCTTAGTTAAAAAGAGTTTGAGTGTGCAATGCAGGCAGACGTGCTGCAAATATCTTTACAATAGTGTGAATAGACAAAAGTACAATAGCCACGTTTAGGATGCCACTAGGTACACTGACTGTTTGCTAGCATAATGGCTTAGTTAAAAAAAGTTGGAGTGTGCAATGCAGGCAGACGTGCTGCAAATATCTTTACAATAGTGTGAATAGACAAAAGTACAATAGCCACGTTTAGGATGCCACTAGGTACACTGACTGTTTGCTAGTATAATGGCTTAGTTAAAAAAAGTTGGAGTGTGCAATGCAGGCAGACGTGCTGCAAATATCTTTACAATAGTGTGAATAGACAAAAGTCCAATAGCCACGTTTAGGATGCCACTAGGTACACTGACTGTTTGCTAGTATAATGGCTTAGTTAAAAAGAGTTGGAGTGTGCAATGCAGGCAGACGTGATGCAAATATCTTTGCAATAGTGTGACTAGACAAAAGTCCAATAGCCACGTTTAGGATGCCACTAGGTACACTGACTGTTTGCTAGTATAATGGCTTAGTTAAAAAGAGTTGGAGTGTGCAATGCAGGCAGACGTGCTGCAAATATCTTTGCACTACTGTGACTACACAAAAGTCCAATAGCCACGTTTAGGATGCCACTAGGTACACTGACTGTTTGCTAGCATAATGGCTTAGTTAAAAAGAGTTTGAGTGTGCAATGCAGGCAGACGTGATGCAAATATCTTTGCAATAGTGTGACTAGACAAAAGTACAAGAGCCACGTTTAGGATGCCACTAGGTACACTGACTGTTTGCTAGTATAATGGCTTAGTTAAAAAGAGTTGGAGTGTGCAATGCAGGCAGACGTGCTCTGCAAATGTCTTTGCACTAGTGGGACTATAGCAAAGTCCAATAGCCACGTTTAGGATGCCACTAGGTACACTGAGTGTTTGCTAGTATAATGGCTTAGTTATAATGAGTTGGAGTGTGCAGAGGACAGGAGGGTACAGTGCCAGGATTGTGGGGCTCTGGGTAGAGGAATGGATGCCTGCCTTTCTATTCCCTCCTAATGGTGAAATGCAGCGACGAAATCCCTGACCTTGGCTACACAGACGCTGTCTCTGTTTTCAGGACCTGTCACCTATGGCTCTCTGACCCTGCCGGTTTGAGCCCTTAAAAGGACTGATAGAAAGTGCTCTCCCTAAGCTGTCTAACGCTGTGTATGGAGCGCATACAGCTGTATCGGCGATAGGACTCAGGAGGACGGAGCTGCGACAGTGATGTCTGACACCAAAGACGCAGAAGAGATAATGGCGTCCTGGAGGAAAATGTCCGGTTTTATAATGCAGGGACATGTGACATGGACATCCTATCACACATGCCATTGCTTCTCTGGCTAAAAGTCCACTTAGCTGTGTGTGTGTCTGGGATTGGCTGACATGCTGGCCCGCCCCACTACACGCGCGCGCTTTGGGAAGGAAGACAAGGAAAAAAAAAAAAAATGGCGATCGCCATTATAGAAACAGCAGTGATCTGAAGGCGCTGTTCACGCACACTATACACTGAAATGTCATAATAGTGTGATTCACAGAGTGACTTACACTATTACAGCAGAAACCAAGCTAGGAATTAGCTGTTTTTTTGCTGCTAGAACCGTTCTCGAACGTTTCTAGAACTATCGAGCTTTTGCAAAAAGCTCGAGTTCTAGTTCGATCTAGAACAGGCCCCAAAATACTCGGGCCTAGAACTGGAGAACCTCGAACCACGAACCGCGCTCAACTCTAGTCAGGAGCTCCTGATTCATGGAGAGGTGCACTTATCTTCATGAATTGGGAGCGTTTATCGAGTGTCATGTTCTTCTGCCTGCGGCTTCATAAATCTTACCCGAGGTGCTGACTTAAACTATCCATGTTGTCACTCCTCTGCCATGCCCCTGTCACACCCCAGCATCGCCCATTTTGATAAAACATCAAAAATCGCAGTATTTTATGCAATTCCGAGTTGCACCAAAATATTGTGATTTTTCAAGCAATTTAAGCCAGAATTCTGGTGGAGGTTTAACGGAACGGTCCCTCACAAATCCTCTCAACTCCCTGTCTACTTGTGAGAACCCCACTGGCTGGGGTGCGTCGGTACGACTCACTAAAACTTTCAAATTCCATTTGATCAGGGCCACACACTCCTTGCTGTGTGGTGCGCCACTGCATCTTCAGCTCTCCATAAAACTTATGTCCCACTAGGGCGACACTCTAGCTTCTTCTCTTGTATAAATATTTGTTCCCGACTGACCTATATGACTGGAATTGCAGGGCACTGAGGCTGATGCTGCTGCCCCTGACTGCTGAGCCCCTGCTACGGCCCCCCCACATTCACCTCTCCCTCTCCCCGCTGTGCAATGCCCCCCACTGCCCCCCTTCCCTGTCCTGGGACCTCCCCTGGCCTTATAAGCAGCGTCCGGAGTCCATCCTTTCTCTTACCACAATCTGCCCTCAGGGTGAGCATCGCTAATGGATCCCCTGGAAGCAGCGGTAAGAGAAAGGATCGGACGGGAGGGAGACAAATGGCTTGCCTCTCTTGTAGGCACCAGATCTCTCCTGCTGGTTCCCAGCAGCGGTGGGCGCAGGTCTTCCAGGCCCACCTGTCCACCGCAGCATTTGAGCCCCACTTCAGACCCCAGGCGCAGGGTGGCCCGGTCCAGAAGGACCGGTCCACTCTCACCTCCAGCTCGCGATCCCCCGAGTTTCCCAAGTGCACGGTCCCCACAGCCATGCTGTGCACCTCCCCCTTCGGTCTCCCAGCATGGTGCGTCCCACAGGATGAGGCAGCCCCCATATGACTCGTCGTCACATCTGGTATCCATGGCCGCCGCATCACTTCCTGTGATTTGGAACTCATGTGACGATACGTCACTTCCGGTTTCCAGATCCCGGACCGGAAGTGACGTCACTGCCAGGAAAAGCGCGGAAATTTAAAGGGAAAGAACAATTTTCCACACACAAAAAAACAAGCCCCATGTGTTTCAGGGTCACTTCCGGCCCGGCGTTCGAGCACATTTCAGCTCAAACGCACTGGCCACCAGCAGCCTCCCACGCACCCCCCAAGCAACAGAGTCCATTGCATCATTAACCCCCAGCAGCCAGGTCACACCATGGGAGCCTCTGAAAGCAGAAGCTCATCAGCAGAGAAGCCAGCATATACAGACTCGCACCAGCAATGCGGGGACCATTATGGGCACCATAACCAGGCGGCTTCTACTAAGGTCATGGAGCACCACGAAGCGGAGGACCCATTATTACCTATAACACCCCCATGCTACCTCTGTGACGCACTGGACCCCAGGGGTCACAGGTCACAACATCACCACATACACCCTACCATACTAGAAAGGTACCATCAGTCAACCACAAAGACCTGATTGCCTCCCTCAGTGTTAGACAGGCACACCAGGTGGGCGGAGTCAGGCGGAAAGACACGCCCCCCGAGGAGTCTGCTGGCCTGAGGCAGGGAAAACACAACAGTCGAGTAGAGTACAGTGGAGAGGAGTGACGTACAGTTCTGCTTGTGGCCTGGCTGGAGCCTAGGACCCCAGAACAGTCAGGCAGGCAGACGGCAGTGGCCGCCTGCAGGAGACCGGGAACACAACCAGCGGAACCGTAAGGGACCAGGACAGGGTAGTGGCCCGCCTATACCGAAGCGGGGAGCTAACAGGATACCGGAGCACCAGGCAGGGTACTCGGACCCTGAACTAGGCTATATGCCACCACCATAGTCAAATTAACTGATTGCGGTCTGAACCTCAGGGGTTCATTCCCACCAAAGTCCCGTTTGACGGCAACAGCCCAACCCGTCCGGAGAGTAGCCACCACCAAAGGCCAGAGATCCAAGGGCCAGCGCCTGCGGGCAAAGGAGCTTCTCCAACATCTACACGCCGGGGAGCGGACTACCAGTGCTCAGGCACAGTGGTCAAACTACAACATAGGTGTAGGAGAAAGGTGGACATTGCCAACCCGACTAGGAAGCTGCAGCCGGCTGTGGGCCCCGTTCATACCTTCGTTTGGTTTACCAGTTCATACCTTCTGTGTGGTTTAATCGTGAGTACACTAGTGCCATCAGGCACCGCACCGCGCTGCACCGCAACCCTGCGCCCTGCACCCCGGCCCTCGTACAACCGGGTCCTGGGACCAACATCCCCTACCCACGGAGGGGTTAACACCTAGCTGCGCCACTACACCGCTCCCGGGAGTCCCCGTACCTTCACCGCAGCGGTGGTGTCCACCATCACCACAACCCGTGGTTGGCGTCATGAACAATCACCCCAAAACCAAATACCCACATTCCCCTGTGTGTAACGCCAACCCCCTTGCAGAGTGACGTGACCCCCGGGTCCGTGAGAGGCTCGAGCCACCACCCGTAGAACACGAGCACGGATCCGAGCGGCTCGGCGGCCACAGCCAAGGGCGCGGGGCGGTACACATCGACTCTTCTGGCGTCACAAACAGGATAGAACCAGTCTACTTACCGGTAAAAGTGCGCCTTGTGATCCCCGTCAGTGGCGTCCCGCTGAAAAATCTGAAGATCCGCCATCTTGGGCGCGAAAGTTTCCCACTCGAGTCGTCTTCCCTGAGCAGTGGAGGCGCGAAAGTGAAGCCCCGCCCCCAAAGAGAGAAGTGCTGTAGAAAAACCAAGGGGGGGCGGGCGAGAAGCTGGCCTCATGTGATCTCGGGGATAAGAAGCAGGGACGCCAGGACTCTGCACCCGTCTTGTTCCTGGATCCCGAGCAAGAAACATGTCTGCCCCGTCCAGCAAGTGTGAAGCCCCGGAGCCCGCGCCCGGAGCAGCGGCGTGGGTGGAAGCCCGGACAGCGCAGATGAGACGCCGTCTGCAGGCCCAAGTCCAGCTCCTCGTGGAAGGATTGGTGGCCAAGATGGAGGAGGTAGCTGCGGCCGTGCGGGCATGTGAGGTGGAGGCAGTGTTGGACAAGCGGGTAAGCGACCCACGTCCCTACATCCCAGAGGGAACGGCTACTGCTGCCGAGGGGCTCGGTCTGCTCCCGCTCACCCTGCTGCGTCCCCCACCACCCGTACCGGTCACTGTTGCTCCACTGATCGGTCCGTTGCCCCCCGACACCGGTAGCGGGTTCCACCATACCTGGCCGCGATGGCAGGCCTGTAGACGCGGCCCGCGGACGGCCGCTTGCCCAGTCGGCACCAATCCCATTGCCCTGAAAGGTGCCCATTCCCCGTGAGGAACCGCAGGTCCTGGAAACTACCATGCCCAAAGAGGGCCCGGCAGTCCGCCCGGCCCGAAGAATGATGGACGCTGAGCGGAAAGAGGCCCTGAAGGTAAGGCTGGCCGCTCCCAAGCTCCAGGCCTCGGCTGAGGCAGCGGAGGGATGTCGCTGCAAGGCAGCAAGACAGGCCGCGACGCAGCGGGGCTCCCAAACACCGATGGTGCCGGTTGTAGCCAGCATCGGGGAGCGCCGACTGGGCCCGACCCCCGCGCAGAAGGAGCATGCGGAAACCCCATACTGGGAGCGGCAGCTGAACCAGACGGGCCGGGAGATTGAGGCCCGTGAAAAGGAGAAGGCCGCAGTACTGGCCCGCACCATCCGGGAAAAAGAGAACCTCCGGAATGCAACATACCGGGTGCGGGGCCAGACCTACGAGGGCCAGGTCCGGCGGTTTTGCCCCCCGACGTGGATTGGGGTTCATGTACGAACCGGGCCTGGAGGCCGAGGTCTTCTTCTCCAGAAGGGATGTGTACCACCATCTTTCCCTGGGTCACCCGGATCGTGACCTGAAAGCTGGTGAGCTAGTCTCATACACCCGCCACTGCGGGGAGAGGGGCTGGTTCACCCTAGATGTCAGAAGAAGGGCGAGCCGCGGCGTTTCTGGGCGGCCCCAGTCCCTTCCCCTGCTATACAGCCCCGATGTGGAGCTGGAGGAGGAATATGAAGAAGGAGACTTAAAGTAAGGCAGCGGACTCCCGTTGTCAACAGTGACAGTCCCCGTTGGGACCAACAAGTTTATTTTGTGGTAGCCCGTTGGCTACTGAAGTGCCCGTCCCCATTGGGACTGATGTTGTCACCATTTCCCCCAAAGACAAGGCTGAGAACATGCAAGCCACCCAAAAAACTATTGGGTTTGTAAATAGTCCCCCAACTGCCCCTTCCCGCAACTACCAGTCACCGGAGAGGCTGGTTGGAGGACGGACCTGCAGCAGAGTAGGCTGGGGTCTGGTCACCACCAGGACCGGTGACCATCCTCCGGGTCAGAGGTCCCCTTGGACGTGGGGCCTCTGAAGGAGTGCCGGGTGCGTAGCACCGTACCCGTTCCCGCTTGGGTGGCCTGGGCCAGTTCCCGTTTTCCGGACTGGGGAAAAGGGGTGCTGCCTGTTTCTTAGGGGCAGCATCAAGGTTCAGGTTGCTTGGGTGGGGAAGCAGAAGGACCCGTTAATGTTATTAAAAATATTTTCCCGTTTGCAACGGTTCAAGTGATGGGCCTCCCATAAGGGAAGAAATGAAAATGCTTTTTGAATGTTTACCTGTTATTTATCTTTTTGCAGTTAACAACAAAATAAACCGGTGTGGACGGGCAGCCCGCTGACGGTCTGCATTAAACCAAGGGGGAATGTGATGCCCTGGACCCCAGGGGTCACAGGTCACAACATCACCACATACATCCCCCCACACTAGAAAGGTACAATCAGTCAACCACAAAGACCTGATTGCCTCCCTCAGTGTTAGACAGGTACACCAGGTGGGCGGAGTCAGGCAGAAAGATACGCCCCCCAAGGAGTCTGCTGGCCTGAGGCAGGGAAAACACAACAGTCGAGTAGAGTACAGTGGAGAGGAGTGACGTACAGTTCTGCTTGGGGCCTGGCTGGAGGCTAGGACCCCAGAACAGTCAGGCAGGCAGACGGCAGTGGCCGCCTGCAGGAGACCGGGAACACGACCAGCGGAACCGTAAGGGACCGCGACAGGGTAGTGGCCCGCCGGAACCGAACTGGGGAGCTAACAGGATACCCGAGCACCAGGCAGGGTACTCAGACCCGGAACTAGACTATATGACACCACCATAGTCGAATTAACTGATTGCGGTCTGAACCTCAGTGGTTCATTCCCACCAAAGTCCCGTTTGACGGCAACAGCCCAACCCGTCCGGATAGTAGCCACCGCCAAAGGCCAGAGATCCAAGGGCCAGCGCCTGTGGGCAAAGGAGCTCCTCCAACATCTAAACACCGGGGAGCGGACTACCAGTGCTCAGGCACAGTGGTCAAACTACAACATAGGTGCAGGAGAAAGGTGGACATTGCCAACCCGACTAGGAAGCTGCAGCCGGCTGCGGGCCCCGTTCATACCTTCGTTTGGTTTACCAGTGACTCTGTGTGGTTTAATCGTGAGTACACCAGTGCCATCAGGCACTGCACCGCAACCCTAAGCCCTGCACCCCGGCCCTCACACAACCGGGCCCCGGGACCAACATCCCCTACCCACGGAGGGGTCAACACCTAGCTGCGCCACTACACCGTTCCCGGGAGTCCCCGTACCTTCACCGCAGCGGTGGTGTCCACCATCACCACAACCCGTGGGTGGCGTCATGAACAATCACCCCAAAACCAAATACCCGCATTCCCCCGTGTGTAACGCCAACCCCCTTACAGAGTGACGTGACCCCCGGGTCCGTGAGAGGCTCGAGCCAACACCTGTAGAACGGAAGCACGGATCCGAGCGGCTCGGCGGCCACAGCCGAGGACGCGGGGCGGTACACCTCCTACCACCAGGACAGCGAGAAACACAAGGTACTCCCCAGCCGCTAGCTTTAACCCCCTGTTCTCCCTGCCGATCCTCGCAAGACCACCCACTGCCCATCCTGCCAGCCTCCCCAGCTGAAGTTTAAACAATGCAGCCCTTGTCTTTGCGCGTGGGGTCAGCCGAGCAACACACGACGGCTCCCCGTCGGTGGCCCGTTAGGGGTCAAGAGCCCAGAAGATCTACATCCACCTGCAGCAGGAGCCGAGGGAGCCACGAACGCCATTCCCGGTGCTCACGGTGAAATCGCCACTGTCGTTCCTCCAAGCGCAGCGAGAGGGCATCACACAGGAGATATCGCACACCATCCAGCACTACGTCCTCCGACTCACGCCGCAGCAGCTCGCTAAGCGGCCCTCCAGGTGAAAGGTCTGCTATCCACCGCTCACACATCGAACCAGCATCTGAACAACAATACCAGAATGCGTCGCCAGCGGACCAACCTACGACATCGGTTGATGAGTACAGTTTTACCAGTGCATGGGCAGGGGGACCCATCCAGGGGTAGTGAGGGAAGCGGGTCGGACACCATCAGGTACAGTTCTGGTTAACCCCACGTTTGGCCAACGCCCAGAGGATAACACAGCGACCTGACTTACACAGGGACATGTTCTACTGCGGCGTATCACCGCTAGGAACACAACTAACCCCAGATACTATACAAAAAATTTGGGCAAACGAATATATAGACATCTGGTCATTAGTTTCAGTGGACCAGAACACTATTGACAAAGATAGGCGAGGCAACGATCGCCCATCGCAAGAAAACCTACCGTAGCCAAGAGCATAAATAACTGGTTGCAGGCTTTCTGCGTTCTGGGGTGCGTGATGGGTTAAAAGCACCCCGAACACTGCTCAGAACTCTTTACGTACTGCAACACCATTTACAACTCCTATAAAACCCATGGGGGTTCTCCGTGGTGGAAGTACGACGAGGAATTAAGGAGACGTTTGGCACTCCAACCGCAACTGGGTTGGGGTGTGAAAGCCACCGATTCGTAGCTCAGACTTATGATGGCGCAAAAGGCCCAACAACCATTTCCTGGGTCACCGTCCTTTCTATCCCACCACGCTACATCGGGAGCTGCTAACGTCCGCAGACCTGGATGCTGCTGGCTTTTCAACGAAGGCCACTGCAGGTTCAGGGACTCTGCAAATACAAACATGAGTGCTCAACATGTGGGGGCAACCACACGTCCTCCAAATGCGACAAACAACCAGCCAGGTGTGACGCCCTGACAAAATCAGGGTGTCACAGATGACTGCACCCCTCTCCAGGTGCAGGATTCCCTCCTCCTTGGCCCTCCATCACAACCCCACACAGGTACATACACCAGCCACATAAGCCTAGTCACCCCCAGTACAATAGGGACACATCAGTGGGCGGGGCCAGGCAGATGGTGACGCCCACCTAGGGGTCCTGAAGTGTTAAGGGGAGGGAACAAAACAGAGAAAGAGAGACAGTGGAAGTGAGAGGAGTGAAGTGGTAGTCGGGGGTTGTAGCTCCCAGACTACCGTACTACCTGAGCTGACTAGGTGGCAGACGGCAGAGTAGGGCCACAGGCGACGGAGATCTGGTCGCAGGAGACCTTAAGTGGACCGGGGCAGGGTTGTAGCCCGCCGGTGCCGACAGTGGGAATCCAGTCCGGATGCCATGCACAGTTGGAGTACCTGGACCCTAGCGAGGACAGCTGCAAGCACCTTGTCAATTAGCCAGCAGGGGACAAGATTACAGGTCTTGTCCCACCAGCAGCCCAGATAGAGCGATACGGAAGCCCAAAGCGGGGGATAGGGCATCTGCAAGTGCCTGCAAAAATCCCCAGGGTCAGATCTCGCAGGCCACAGCTCCCATAGCAAAGACTCTGGGAGTGGACTTTCCCCGTTTCATGCGGACTAGTCAACACACGAGACAACAACACAGAAGTGCAGGAGGAAGGGCCCCTGTCCTGTCTACCATTGTGTGGGACCCGAGCACACCCCTCCGGAGGCTACTGGTATCCGGCACTTGGTTTACTATCTGGACTCTGTGTGACTTTATTCAAACAGTGAGTACACCGGTGTTACATCTCGTGGCTCTCCTGAGGCAAGGACTGAGGCAGTCTCCCATTCCTTGCCTGCCACGAGCACTCCTGCTCAGCAGCGCCGAAGGTCTGCCAGACTGCAGGAGATACCTTCTCAGAGAGGCAGCAGAAGGGTGACACCTAGTGGTTCTCCTGTTACAAGGAGTGAAGCGGTCTCCCATTCCTGGCCTGCCGCAGACTCTCCTGCTCAGCGGCCCCGAAGGTCTGCGAGGCTGCGCAATGTGCAGAGGTTTACTGCTCAGGGAAGCAGTGAGATTCCCGTTATCTCTGCACATTGTGAGACCGAGGATCCCGCCTCTATTTCCCAGAGGCAGGAGGGTGAGCATGTGAAATGCGTGGTGGGTCCTGATTCGCTCACTGACGTCACACGGCTTGATGACAAGGCTGGTGACGTGGTGAATCCTGACTGGCCAGGCTGGGACGTCGTGGACCCTGATTGGGTCAAGTCCGTCATCTCCGCCTCGCGCCCGCCCTCGGGTGGAGCTGCACCTCCTTAAAAGCTCCCCCTGCCATCATGGCGGCGCGCGACCGTCCTTCTATGTTTGGATGTCTGGCAGCGTGCTGCCACGCCACTGCTCAGGCATTACTGTCTCTCGTGGGCTTGGCCCTTGCTGCTCCGGCAGTACCTCGTTTGCAGGCCGTGTTCCTGCCTTGCTGCTCCGGCAGTACCCCCGCCAACAGGCCGTGTTCCTGTCCCAGGTGAGCTCCTCAAGTCTCCATTGGACTCACCTGGTTATTGAAAGCACACGTGCGTGGGCACCTCTGTGCTACCCTCGTGCCATATTCTCGTGACTTCCACTGGCACACGTGCGTGGGCACCTCTGTGCTTCCCCGTGCAACAGGTACACCGAGCCGTGAGATCTGTGCCATACAACCCTCACGGGTTAGGGCAGATCGGTGTACATAGATCGTCTGTGACATTCCAGACGATCGCTAGCAGCAACCCGCTCACTCTTCACCCACCATAGCGGCGGTCCCTTACACCGCACAGTGGACCTTGACCGGCGGAAGCAGTCCATTTCCCATCTTGGCACGCTTCCCCGGGTCCCCCTCGTAACACACCGGTATCATCCGGTCCTACCCTGCAGACTGCGTCCCAGCACTCCACCTACACCTGGGCCCCGGGACAACACCTCCCCTACCCGTGGAGGGGATATCACCCTGCTGCCCCGCTCCATCAGCCCCGGGCACCCCATACCAAGGTAGCAGCGGTGTTAGCAGCAATCACCGAAACCCACGGGTGGCATCACTGACAAACTCTCCCTTGTAAATAAACCCCTTTATTTCTGTTGTGGGCGACGGACTGCTGCGCGAGCCCGGGTACGGCTGCCACTCGAGCCATAGCAACTGCCCGGATCCGAGCGTCCTGAACAGCCCCCTGCAGTGGTTTGTCCCTGCCCGCAACAGAAAATACTTGTCGTCACGAATAGGATACTTACCCCATCCACTAACATGGGTGAAGTGCGCCTTTCCTGGACTGTTGACCCGTGAAACGCTGAAATTTTTCGGACCGCCGCCATCTTGCCCGCCATTTTGGCGCCAAAAAACAACAACCTCTCTATCATCGTCCCCGAAAAGAGTGCGAGTCTGAAGCTCCCCCCACCTCCTGTGAGCGCGGCCCGAACCCGGTGACCTCTAGAACATGAAGTAGCAAAGGACAGTGGGTCCCGCGAGACTGCTGTTGAAAACCAAGGGGGAAGCACCGGAAAGATGTCGGCGCCTGATGATGATCGCGGAGCCGTGGCTCCCGCGGCAGTGCAAGATGATGAAGAAGCAGCAGGCCCCGCGCCGGTCGCAAGAGCGGCGGAACCTGCGGTCCCGTCGGTCACGCACGTTATGCCGATTACTCTACCTTCCGTGGCCGGTGCCACTTGGCTGCCCCAGTATGATGGCCGACCTGATGCCCTGCAAGTATTTAAAAGAAAGATATGTACTGTTCTCGATATGTATGCAATGACTGGCCGGCAGCGCGCATCCGTGGTGCTCGGACAGCTGACAGGCGCAGCCGAGCAGGAGGTAGAGACATGGACTGACGAGGATCGGCCTCAGTACCTATCATATTTGATAAACTGCAAATAGCCTTTGAAACCCGCACGGAAGCGGAGCTGAGGATGCAATTTTACAACTGCAGGCAGCGTCCCCAGGACAGCATTAGAGACTATGCCCTGAGGCTACAAAGTGCCCTGCGCACCCTAAAGCTAATAGACTCTATCAATGAACCAGAGAGCAATCAAATGCTTGTGGAGCAGTTCCTGCAGGGGCTGGGGTCAGCAGAGGATCGCAAGCAGCTACAGCTGTGGGCCCTGGAGTATCCAGACTTAAACTTTGCAGTTTTAAAGGACCGGGCCATAAAGGCTCTACAGACCCCTGAGGCCAATGACTCTATACCATCATCTTGGCTAGGTGACACCTTTCACCTGTTGGTGAAACGCTCTCTATTAGCTTTACCAGCACCTGCAACTAGAGAGACAACTACTGAGCCACCATACAGTGCCAACTACTGAGCCACCGTACTGTGCCAACTACTGAGCCACCATACAGTGCCAACTACTGAGCCACCATACAGTGCCAACTACTGAGCCACCGTACAGTGCCAACTACAGAGCCACCATACAGTGCCAACTACAGAGCCACCATACAGTGCCAATTACTGTGCCACCGTACTGTGCCAACTACTGTGCCACCGTACTGTGCCAACTACTGAGCCACCGTACTGTGCCAACTAGAGAGACAACTACTGAGCCACCGTACAGTGCTAAATACTGAGCCACCATACAGAGCCACCGTACAGTGCGAACTACTGAGCCACCGTACTGTGCCAACTACTGAGCCACCGTACAGTGTTAACTAATGAGCCACCATACAGTGCCAACTACTGAGCCACCGTACAGTGCCAACTACTGAGCCACCATACAGTGCCAACTACTGAGCCACCGTACTGTGCCAACTAGAGAGACAACTACTGAGCCACCGTACAGTACTAACTACTGAGCCACCATACAGAGCCACCGTACAGTGCGAACTACTGAGCCACCATACAGTGCCAACTACTGAGCCACCGTACAGTGCTAACCAATGAGCCACCGTACAGTGCCAACTACTGAGCCACCGTACTGTGCCAACTACTGAGCCACCGTACTGTGCCAACTACTGAGCCACCGTACTGTGCCAACTACTGAGCCACCGTACTGTGCCAACTACTGAGCCACCATACAGTGCCAACTACTGAGCCACTGTACAGTGCCAACTACAGAGCCACTGTACAGTGCCATCTACAGAGCCACAGTACAGTGCTAACTACTGAGCCACCGTACTGTGCCAACTACTGAGCCACCGTACTGTGCCAACTAGAGAGACAACTACTGAGCCACCATACAGTGCCAACTACTGAGCCACCGTACTGTGCCAACTACTGAACCACCATACAGTGCTAACTACAGAGCCACCATACAGTGCCAACTACTGAGCCACCGTACTGTGCCAACTACTGAGCCACCGTACTGTGCCAACTACTGAGCCACCGTACTGTGCCAACTACTGAGCCACCGTACTGTGCCAACTACTGAGCCACCGTACTGTGCCAACTAGAGAGACAACTACTGAGCCACCGTACAGTGCTAACTACTGAGCCACCATACAGAGCCACCATACAGTGCCAACTACTGAGCCACCGTACAGTGCAAACTACTGAGCCACCATACAGTGCCAACTACTGAGTCACCGTACTGTGCCAACTACTGAGCCACCGTACTGTGCCAACTAGAGAGACAACTACTGAGCCACCGTACAGTGCTAACTACTGAGCCACCGTACAGTGCCATCTACAGAGCCACAGTACAGTGCCAACTACTGAGCCACCATACAGTGCCAACTACTGAGCCACTGTACAGTGCCAACTACAGAGCCACCGTACAGTGTCATCTACAGAGCCACAGTACAGTGCTAACTACTGAGCCACCGTACTGTGCCAACTACTGAGCCACCGTACTGTGCCAAGTACTGAGCCACCGTACAGTGCCAACTACTGAGCCACCGTACAGTGCCAACTACTCAGCCACCGTACAGTGCCAACTACTCAGCCACCGTACAGTGCCAACTACTCAGCCACCGTACAGTGCCAACTACTGAGCCACCGTACTGTGCCAACTACTGAGCCACCGTACTGTGCCAACTACTGAGCCACCGTACTGTGCCAACTAGAGAGACAACTACTGAGCCACCGTACAGTGCTAACTACTGAGCCACCATACAGAGCCACCATACAGTGCCAACTACTGAGCCACCGTACAGTGCCAACTACTGAGCCACCATACAGTGCCAACTACTGAGTCACCGTACTGTGCCAACTACTGAGCCACCGTACTGTGCCAACTAGAGTGACAACTACTGAGCCACCGTACAGTGCTAACTACTGAGCCACCGTACAGTGCCATCTACAGAGCCACCGTACAGTGCCAACTACTGAGCCACCATACAGTGCCAACTACTGAGCCACTGTACAGTGCCAACTACAGAGCCACCGTACAGTGTCATCTACAGAGCCACAGTACAGTGCTAACTACTGAGCCACCGTACTGTGCCAACTACTGAGCCACCGTACTGTGCCAAGTACTGAGCCACCGTACAGTGCCAACTACTGAGCCACCGTACAGTGCCAACTACTCAGCCACCGTACAGTGCCAACTACTCAGCCACCGTACAGTGCCAACTACTCAGCCACCGTACAGTGCCAACTACAGAGCCACCGTACAGTGCCAACTACTGAGCCACCATACTGTGCCAACTACAGAGCCACAGTACAGTGCTAACTACTGAGCCACCGTACAGTGCCAACTACTGAGCCACCGTACAGTGCTAACTACTGAGCCACCATACAGTGCCATACAGTGTATACTGTATATGTAACAGTCAGTGTATATATGTGGGTGCGATGACCGCAGTCTGTATATATATATATATATATGTGTAACAGTCACTGTATATATGTGTAAGGCTCTGTGCACACTTGCCGTTTTTTGCCGTGGATTTCCTGCGGATTTGCTGCATGTTTTGCTGCAGAAAACGTTCATAACATCTCTGCAGTGAATTACCAGCAAAACCTATGGGAAAAAAATGCTGTGCGCACTATGCGGATCTTGACAGCTGAATGTTTTGCTGCGGGATTCCCGCAGCTAAAACAATTGCATGAAAATTCTTTTACTCAGGTCCCTGCGGTTTCGAGGGCTGACAAACCAATCACCCGCAGACTGTGGGTCGGCAGAGGATTGATCCCCCGGTATCTGGCCAGATGCTGCTCCCCATATAAAGTTTATGGGGAACAGAATCTGCCCCAAAGGGGTAGGAGCAAGCGCTTCATACTCACCGATGACCGGGCGGCTGTCACACTGCTGCCACGGCAGTGGCTTTCATCTTCCAAAGCTGGCTCATTATTCCATCTCGTATTCACTCCTTCCCTGCTCACCGGTGGCTGTGATTGGTTGCAGGCAGACACACCCCAATGCTGAGTGACAGCTGTCTCAGTGCAACCAAACCAATCACAGCCGCCGGTGGGCGGGTCCGTACAGTAAACCAAAAAAATTATCAAAAACAGCGTGCGGTCCGCCCCAATTTTTCTAACCAGCCAGGATAAAGCATCACAGCTGGGGGCTGGTATTCTCAGGCTGGGGAGGCCCACGTTATGGGGAGCCCCCCAGCCTAAAAATATCATCCAGCAGCCACCCGTAATTGCCGCATCCATTAGATGCGACAGTGCCGGACTTTTCACGGGTCTTCCCGTTGCCGTGATGCGGTGGCAATCGAGGTAATGAAGGAGTTAATGGCAGCAGCCCATAGCTGCCAATAAGTCATAGTTTACTGATGGCAGGCGTCTATATGACACCCCCTCATCACTAAACTGTAACTGAAAGTAAGGCTAGGTTCACACACTGCTTTTTTTTTATGCTTTTTTTTTGTGCGTTTTTTGTAGCAAAAAACGTACAAAAAAAGCACCTGTTGCAAAAAAACGCGGCAACAACGCATGATTTTTTACCGCGTTTTTTGCTGCGTTTTTGCTCACTGTGTTTTTATGCGTTTTTATCATTGAACAATGCCATTAAAGATTGTTTAAAAAATAAAAAAAGATAAAAGGTCTGACATTTCCTTCTTCAATATGTTCTTCATTCTCCACTAGTGTATGCAGGAGAGCAGACAGCTGCAGAACTACAAGGCTCAGCATGCTCCATCCAGGACTGTATGCTGGAGGGACAGGCAGGGGGAGCAGAACTACAAGGCTCAGCAAACTCCATCCAATAGTGTATGCAGTAGAGCAGACTGCAGCTGCATAACTACAAGGCTCAGCATCCTCCATCCAGGACTGTATGCAGGAGAGTAGACAGCAGCTGTCGAACTACAAGGCTCAGCATTCTCCATCCAGGACTGTATGCAGGAGGGAGAGGCAGGGGGAGCAGAACTAGAAGGCTCAGCATACTACATCCAATATTGTATGCAGTAGAGCAGACAGCAACTGCATAACTACAAGGCTCAGCATCCTCCATCCAGGACTGTATGCAGGAGAGTAGACAGCAGCTGTCGAACTACAAGGCTCAGCATCCTCCATCCAGGACTGTATGCAGGAGGGAGAGGCAGGGGGAGCAGAACTAGAAGGCTCAGCATACTACATCCAATACTGTATGCAGGAGAGCAGACAGTAGCTGCCGAACTACAAGGCTCAGCATCCTCCATCCAGGACTGTATGCAGTAGTTTTTTGCCCCCCCAAAAAATGACATGGGCTTCGCCATATTTTTGTATGCTAGCCAGGTACAGCAGGTAGGTACAGGCTGCCCCCAACCCCCAGCTACCTATTTGTACCCAGTTGTGAACCAAAAATATAGCGAAGCCCTTTTTTTTAAAATTATTTCATGACTTTCATGAAATAATTTAAATAAAAAAAGACGTGGGCTTCACCCAATTTTTGAGTCCAGCCAGGTACAACTAGGCAGCTGGGGATTGGAATATGCAGTGCAGAGTACCCAAGCTTTCTGGGCACCCATGCTGCGTATTGCAGTCCGCAGCCACCCCAGAAAATGGCGCGTTCATAGAAAAGCCATCTTCTGGCGCTGTATCCAACTCTTCCAGCTGCCCTGATGCCGGGTGGCTCGCTGGGTAATAATGGGGTTAGGGCTAGCTTTATATTATCAGCTGGCCCTAAGCCCGAAATTTATGGTGTCACACCAATATTAGACATGGCCACCATGAATTTCTAGTAAAGATAAAATAAAACACAACACACAGAAAAATATTTTTATTAGAAATAAAACACAACACAATTAGTGACTCCATCTTTATTGAAATAAAGAACCCCCCTCCGCAGTAATCCTGGGTCAAGGGTCCCGCGCCGTCCAATATCATCTGATCGGTTTGCTGGAAGGCATACCGATCAGATGTTGTGTCAGGATAAAGGATGTGAATCACATCACACATCAGCTGATTGTATAAAAGCTGTTTATACAATCAGCTGATGCATCAGTGCAAAAAAACCCCCAAAACCCTACACACGTATGTGCTGGCTCCTGTCCGATCGCTGCAGGAGCTGCCGGTGATCAGCTGATAGTCTCCTGACGGCATCAGCTGATAGCAGGGCGGTAAAAAGCCGTCGCCACCGCGCAACTTTCGATCCTCCGCCAGGTCCTGCATCCATCGGACGAGCCTTGGAGCCGGCACACAGCCTGAGCAGCGGTACCGTAAGAGGAGCTGGGAGCGGGCATGGCACCGGGAGTCTGCAGACAGGTAAGTATGGTCTTTTTTATTTTTTTTCTACTGTTCACTTGATTTCCAGCTGCTTCATCTCCCGCACGGGAGCGGGCCTGCCGCCCGCACGGGAGCGGGCCTTCCGCCCGCACGGGAGCGGGAGACTGATGACCGCACGGGAAACTGATGACCCCACGGGAGACTGATGACCGCATGGGAGCGGGCCTGCCGACCGCACGGGAGCAGGAGCGGGCCTGCCGGCCGCCCGGGAGCGGGAGACTGATGACCGCACGGGAGACTGATGACCGCACGGGAGCGGGCCTGCCGCCCGCACGCGAGACTGATAACCGCACGGGACCGGGCCTGCAGCCGCACGGGAGACTGATGACTGCACGGGATCGGGCCTGCGGCCGCACGGGAGACTGATGACCGCAGTCTGTATATATATGTATAAATGTGTTTCCACTTTACTTCCGGGTGGAGCTGTACAATTCATATACAGTCACCCAGAAAATGGAGACACATTACTGTGAAATACACCTCCTCCCCTTTTGGGTGCAGTGTAACACCCAAAAGGGGAGGAGAATAGGCATGTCATCTAGTGACTGCCCAAATTTGCAGCTATCGTAATTCTACTAAGGATTACTATAGCTTTTTGATGTGTACACAGGAAGATGCTCCCCCTACTGGCAATTATAAGTATATTTAATATAAAAGTTTTATTTTACATATTTAAAAGTTGAAATACATTATGAAAACAGTTGTTACACACTTATAATAATATTGTTAGCTGATTTGGCCTACAAAAAAAATAAAATAAAAAAAAAAATTAGACGATACAGTCCCTTTAAGGAAAATCTGGACCCTCTTAAAGAATCCTGCACCCGTGGTAAAAAAACGCACCATAACCGCAGTGAAGGTTGGTCCCTGCGGATTTTTACCATTATCTACCTGCAGAAAAGAAGTGACATACTCATTAATTCCGTAGCGGAAAATCCGCAGGTAAATCCACAGGTATAAAAAAAAAAACGCAATGTGCGCACAGCATTTTTTAAAACCCATAGTATTTGCGGGGGAATGACTGCAGAAATGTGAGACACATTTTCTGCAGCAAATCCACGGTAAATCCACGGTAAATCCGCAGCGTGCGCACATGGCCTAAATGTGGTATCACTGTAATCATACCAACCTGAAGAATAAAGCTGTCTTATCACTTTTACGGCGCGGTGAGCGGCACAAAAAAATAAAACTATTCCTAAATTGTTGTTTCTTCTTGATTCTGCCTCACAAAAAGTGAAATAGAAAGTGATTAAAAATTATGTGACCAAAAATGGTACCAATAAAATCTGCATCTCTTCCCGCAAAAAACAAGCCCTCACATGACTGTCGTCAGAAAAATTAAAAACTATAGCACCAAAATCACCAAACACTATAGCCACCAAAATAGTGTGAACGTCGCCAAACCTAAAAACAAATTATAAACCTGGCATCACTGGAATCGCTCTGACCAGAGGAATAAAGGCGCCTAATCACCTGCGAGGTGAACCGCCTCAAAAATAAATAAATAAAGCCAATTCTTCACCTGCTATTGATTTGTTCATTCTGTCTCTAAAACAGGGCTGGGGACCCTTTTTACTGCCGGGGGCCATTTGAACTATTCTACCAACCTTCGGGGGCCGCACAAAATTATCAACTTGAAAATTACCCGGCCATATTTGGTCAAACAATTAACTCACCCCTACTTGGTGCCTGGAGCGGCTTCTCTGTGGTGTGACTGTGATGTTTGGTGATATTGATCATATTGTTTCTCACAACTCCTTTTCCAGACTTGTCTCGGTCTGGAGAGGCTGGGGGCAAAAACAAGACAGGAGACACTGGGGCGCATAATTTACAGGAGAATCGGGGGGCACATTAATTAGAGGAGACGCTGGAGCACATTAATTAGAGGAGACGCTGGGGTATACACATCACAGGAGGGGCTGGAGTATACACATCACAGGAGAGGCTGGGGAACGTAAAATACAGGAGACGCTGGGGTACACATCACAGAAGGAGCTGGCGGCATATATTTCACAGGAAAGACTGGGGCATATACATCACAGGAAGGGGTGGGGTACAGACATCACTGGGGAAGCGCGAATAGCACTGGGACAGCATGGACAGCACTGGCGGGCCCAGACAGCATTGGCGGGCCCAGACAGCACTGACGAGTACAGACAGCACTGGCGAGCACAGACAGCATTAGCGAGCACAGACAGCACTGGCGGTGGCACGGGCAGCATTGACCGCACTAGGGGGGTATGGAGAGCACTAGGAGCGACATGGACAGTACTGGTGGCGGCACGGACAGCACTGGGGGAGCACAGATATCACCAGGGGGTACAGGCAGCAATGGGGAGGACATGGACAACAGTGGCAAGTACACAGCCCTGGGGAGTGGTACACAGCACTGGGGGGAACACAGAACTGGGGGTACAGAGCACTGAGGAGCACGGACTGCACTAGGGGCAAGGACATGACTGGGGCCACGGACAGCACTGACCGTGGCATGGACAGCATTAGGTGCTGCAGACAGCACTAGGGGGGCATGGACAGGAATGGGAGTCACAGACAGTACTAGGGGGATCATAGACATCCCCAGGGGGCCTATGTGACGCCCCTGGACTAGTCAGGTCTTCACAGAGTACTGCACGCTCTTTGTCTCCCAGTGCAGGACTCAGCCCCCCTTTGTCCTGGGTTCCCAACTTGCAGCACTGCCTCCATCAGCATCCAAAAATCCCAATCGCACCACATCCTGTCAGGCACACCAGTGGGCTGCTAAGCTGGAATAGGGCCGCCCACCTAGGGGTCAGGCAGGGAGGTGAGAAGTGAGTTCTAGAGTAGCCCTCGAGCAGTGAGAAGCTAGGAGGGAGAGTGTGGCTCCCGGGGAGGAGAAGATTGGGTTGCAGACAGTGGTCTGGACCCGGAAGAGTCGGAGACCCGGGATATTGGGCCTGGGTGCCTGGACTAGTCTTGGAGGACAGTCATCAGCTCGAGTACAATAGCTGGTCTGGGACCGAAAGCACGTCAGGGTACTGGACCCTAGGTCGGGGAGAGGCTTCAAGCAACCCGGCAATTAACCTGTGGAGGGTAGGGCCTTTATGGACAGTCCCTACGAAGCTCAGAGATCAGGGGCATTAGTGCTACGAGTGGAATAGGGCTTTCCAACCAAAGCAGCCCACTGAAATGCCAAGTGTGAACCCCTGAGAGCACAGCTCCAAAACATGGGGAGCGGGGCCCTGACAGCTTCAAGCTAACGGGCCACTTGGACACTACTAAAACTTGTGCACGGAGGCAGGCTCTGGACCATCAAGCAGTGCTGAAAAGGACGGAACCCGGACGAGCTCCCCCTGGAGGGTAACGGCACCCAGAGACTTGGTATACTACGTTGTTAGCGTCTGCTTTCCTTCCGAGTGAGTCCTTGATCACCGTCTGCTCCCAACGAGTCTGCGCTCCCCTGCAATCCATCCCAGCATTCAGAGTCCCGGGGCCTTCCCTACCTGTGGAGGGTAACGACATCTGGCTGTCCCCCGTTCCATCACCCCAGGTACTCCCAATTTCAGCAGCGGTACTCCTTATTACAGCACACCACGGGTGGCGTCACGAACTATATCTCCCCTGTAAATAGCCCCTTCTTCATTTGAGTGTGGTCCCTAGCCCCCGGGTCCGGAGACCCTCAAGCCATGAGTAATCACCCCCGGATCCGAGCGGTTCAACCGCTGTTGCACACCTCGACATCAACAGGGGGGCACTACAGCACCAGGGGGGTATAGACAATGTGGGGGTTACACAGCATTGAGGGAGCACTGGGGGCTGGTACACACACTACTAGGGGGTACACAGCTCTGGGGAATGGTAAACACAGCACTGGGAGCTGGCACAGCATTGGGGAATGGTACATAGCACTGTGGGATGAACATAGCACGGGGGGATGGCACACACTACTAGGGGGCACCCAGTACTGGCAGGGACACACACTCTACTAGGGAGTACACAGTACTGGGGGCTGGCACACATCACTGGGTGATGGCACACACACTACTAGGGGGCACACATCACTGGGGAATGGCACACACACTACTAGGGGGCACATAGCACTGTGGGATGGCACACACACTACTAGGGGGCACATAGCACTGTGGGATGGCACACACACTACTAGGGGAAACAAAGCACTGTGGGATGGCACACACTACTAGGGGGCACATAGCACTGTGGGATGGCACACACTACTAGGGGGCACATAGCACTGTGGGATGGCACACACTTCTAGGGGGCACAGAGCACTATGGGATGGCACACACTACTAGGGGGCACACATCACTGGGGGATGGCACGCACACTACTAGAGGGGCACACAGCACTGGGGGCTGGCACACAGCACTGAGGGGGACACACACACTACTAGGGGGTACATAGCACTTGGTTGCATGCTGAGGCTCACCGCATGGGGGGGATGAGTCACACACCAAAGGTCCGGGAGGCATGTGCAGCAGAGCGGCGGGTAAAGCTGCTGCTCCTCTAGTTCTTCTGTGGGACGGGATCGAAACTCGCGCTGCTTACCCCGCCCACAACGTAAGCCCTGAGCAGCGTGAGGACCTCATGGTATGTGCATGCAAATGCGTGCTTGTCCTTGAATCACCAATGGGATTTAAAGGGCCAGCAGCCTGTAAGACTGCGGCTGCCGCTCACGCACTGCGGTCACCGGGAATGTGCCCGAGGGGCCGCAGGAAAAGTCATCGCGGGCTGAAAACAGCTCGCAGGCCGGAGGTTGCCACCCCTGCTCTGAAAGATCGGAGTATGGCTGATATTGATCCTGCGCACTACACTGAGTGCTTGCACCGGGATTACGTGTAAGGGTGCGTACCCACAATCAGAAATAGCAGCATCTTTTCGCTGCGTCCAAACCGCTGCGTTGTGCGGTACAAGCACAGTGGATGGATTGATAGAAATCCCATGCCCTCGTCGCTTCTTTTCTCCACAGCGTAAACTGACATACAGCGCAGATTCCCTAGATGCAGCATGTCAATTTATAGGGTGGAAACACATCTATGAACACCACTATTAAGTCTACTCTCATAAAAATTGTTTTATTAAATTTCATAAATGTTAAAACAGAACAAATGTATTGTTCTTCTCATTAAACAGCATTAAGATCACATAAAGACATGAAAATAAAGTGCAGGTGTCAGACAAACAATACCCTCGCCCGAGGACAGCCTCAGACAATGTTTCTGAAAGAGGATAGAGTGAGGACGTTGGTTAGTCACTGTCAGGGTAATGCTGATAGATATAAACTGTGACTATCTCCCTTGGTTATGGTTAGATATCTTCACTTATCGGTGAGCCTATTTTTCTGCTGGAGGTATACGTCAGCCTCACCGTCGTTGCTACCCTCTAGCGGGGGCAACCACCACCAAAAATAAAGTGATTTAGAGTGTAGTACATACAAATAGAACCATAGACAAAAAAGACATAATGCGTTAGATGTCCAGGGTTCTTCCGTTTGATAGGGTTTCCCTAGTTAAGAAGCACTGGATAAGTTAGGTTAGAGCTCAGAGTTCCACTTAGCTTGTGGACCCCCCAGCTCTCCCGACGCGTTTCACCCCCCCTAACGCAGTACAGGGGATCATCAGGGGATATGAACAGAATCACTCCTTGGAAAGAAGGACACCTGAAACAGATGATGAACAAAAATAAATATACATGGTTTTTAGAGACTGCATTCTTTGAAGGTTAGAGCACTTAGAGTAACTTACAAGGTAGTTGATCCCTGTAGTTAGGTGCTTGTATCCTTTTTAATGATAAATATTAAAGTTAGATGACTATATCTTGTCCGGATAGTAGTTACGGCTTTCCTTTAGTAAGTTCCTGCATATTAAAGGGACATGAGTATACAATGCAGGGCCGGACTGGGACTGAAATTCAGCCCTGGAACTCAAACCAAAGCAGCCCACATGCAAAAATCGCTTTCCAAAAAAATAACCATTTGCATTAGCATTGTGGTAAATTTAGCACTGCAATACATACTTGTACGCATGCAGCACCAGTACTGTAGCTGGAACTTGCCATAAAGATATGTGTAATTACCATAACAGAAAAGAGTCATGGTTTTAAATATTTTTTATTAAACGTATAGAATATACTAACATCATCCTTCTCAAAATAAAACAATTAAATATGTGCAGCATGTCATAAAGAAAAAAATTGACATAAAAATGTGCAATATACAAGGATTGTCCACTACTCAAGACATCCCATTCTCACTTAATATATTACCCCATGTAAAATAATATTCACCTATACTCGCCTCTGCTGATGGCCCTGTTTCAGCAAATTTGGTATGGAGTAACCTGGGGTTTGAATGACAATATGTTGCATCAGCCCTGCAGCTAACAAGTGGTTGCCAATGGGCTGCTTCACACCCACCATGGAAACTGATAAGGAGATGTGCTGCTGCTCTTTCTCTGGATAAGAGTTCAGCAGTCCATTAGCAGCTGCTGATTGGCTGCAGGGCTCATGTGACATGTCATGCAAGCCCTAGGAGACCCAGCGCCGATGTAGCTGGAAAGGTGCCCCACCAGAGTTGGTAACAGTCTGTCATTTAGAAGGGGCAACATAGTAATTGAGAAGGCATTGTCTGTATAGTGGACGGCCCCTTTAAAAATAAAAGTGCAATGCTTCCAAGTCATCGAAACACTCAAGCTTATGTATGTAGTCAAATTATTTATGAAGCAAAAATAAATAACATCTCCAAACACTGATTAATTGCATCAGTATTCTATGACTGTTTTGCAATTTTATACACCGTAATACCTGGAAAGTTATTTCCATGGAATAAAACTTTAAACATGATACTAGTGTGTTCCAAGCTCTCTAGATGTAGAAAACATATTTTTACAGCATAGAAGTATTTATGTTACAAACAACATATAAATTGTTGCAATACTGCCACGTTACGTTAGCTTAATTCAAGTAAGTGCAACTGAATTTAAGTGCAACTCAAAAAACGCAAACCCATACAACTAAACAAACACTGATGTAACATACAAAATACTGTAAGGACCTATATGCCAGCTACTTTGCACATTCCTTCAGAACAATAGGAAGTTACCCTCATTCCCTAAAAATAAACCTGTGGTGATGTACCTGTATACGGTAGTACACACCATTCCTGAGTTAAAGTCAATGTCAAAGTAAAAAAAGAGAACTTCGTACAAGTACCGTATTGCACATCCTTTTTCTAATGTAATCAAAAAGGAATGGTGATATCAGATTACTTAAGGCATCAACAAACTTGACAACAGATTGCTTTTTTCAGACAGTTTGTCAATAATATCATCTCCATCAAGTTTCATCAGTATGTCCTTTTCTGTAGCCATTAGCATGAAAGATTCTAAATGATTCTGATTCATGCTATTTCTTAATCTATTCTTTATAAATTTCAAAGTCGAGAAGCTTCGTTCGCAAGCAACTTGTGTAATGGAGAGACTTAGAAGAAATTTGTATGCCTGTCCAATGATGTTATAAGCATCAGTTAATAAATTGTAGCGCTGTAGTAACTGATAGACACAAAAAGAACAGTTCTTGCATGATGAGCAAGTTTTATTCACCAGTTCGGTGTCATCAGTGCTTTCATCTTCTGGACTGGTGTCTACTGCCACTCTAATATTGTATTCTTCTAATGGAGATTTCTTCAATTTCTCCCAGTGCGAAGCCAGGCTGTACAGCTCACTGCGAAGATTCTCGGGTGTTGCTCTCTCATCAAATGTAATCAATAGTTTGCTTGTCTCTTCCAAAGCAGGACTATTTAATCCATTTTCTCTTATGCTTTCAAAGTTCCTTGGATCAAGGCAGGCAAAGTCTGTATATATTGTCCCATTTGCTGAGAAACGTCTCTCCATGCTCTGTGTGACAACGTCCAAGATTACATTATGGACTTCCACCTCGTATGCAGTTACTGCATTTGCATGTACCTCATCTTCCGCTACTTCACCTGCCATTCGTTTTTTCCTTCTAATTCTTTTCTCAGGCATAGAATTTTCGATTTCAATGCTAAATTCTCCATATTTCTCCTGAAGCTGGTCATTAGCCCATTTCACAAAATTATTTGCAGCTTCTTTGACATCATCAAATGATCTAGCACAGCTTTTTAGAGTCTCCTGTACGTCCATCACCATCCGATAAGCTGCTAAAATATCCATGCCCGATGTTTGTAGATACTTAGATAATGGAGTGGTTAGTTGAAATATGCGTAGAAAAATTTGGGCTGTAATGATCGTTTGATATCGAAGAAGGCTGTCACAGTATCCTGTCGCTTTTGCACGAGCATCTGCATTATTCTTGCTTGAAGTATGGAAAATTGTAAGCACGACAATGAGGTAGACATATAAAGCAGAATCTGGCTTGCCAAAGGATCCAAAAACCTTTTTCAAAGCAACATCTTTTGACCACCAACGTGTTTCAGCTATTGTTGAAAGCTTGCGATGAAGAGGGTCCTGGCTAACGGTCTCCCACAAATTCATTCGAATATATGAGTCTTTAATGAACATTGCTACATCATTGAGCAGCATAAATAATGATGCACTTTGCAAAGTAGTCTTAGTGGTGTCTGACAAAACTAGGTTTAGGATATGTGAATAACACCACACATGTATTTGGCCAGGAGAGACAGTTGTTAACCAAGTGGAAAAGCAATTGTAAATCCCTTGCATATTAGCAGCTCCATCAGTGGAACTTCCAATGCATTTAGTCACATCTATGTTGCATGAAGTGAGAACTTTCATTAGAAGCTGGTGTATTGCTTCACCAGTGGTTAATCGGCAGTCAACTACTGCAAGTAGCCTTTCATGAATTTGGTTAGTGACATACCGAATTATAACGGTCATCTGATCCTTTGATGTTATATCTTGTGATGTGTCAATTTGAATGGAGAACATTCCAGCATTTCTAACTTCTTTTTGAATAGTACTCTGAATAAGTTGCTTGATGGCATCAAGGATTCCATTTACAGTGTTTTTTGACAGCAACGTTATTAGAGATCCTCTTCCCCTAGCACCTTTGGAATGCTGCTGCTGGCTTTTTTCAATGCATTCATTTACATGTTCTTGCAAACAGACATCATACTTGCCTAACAGTAGAACTAGTTCCAAAAAATTGCCATGATCTAAACTCACATCCTTGAACGTATAGGCTGCCTCCGCTTTATCCCCTCTGTAGCTAAGTCCACATTTTCCAATCACCTTTATTATGTCTATCACCCTATGAAGTACTTGTCTTCTTTTTCGAACTTGCTCTCGGTGAATTGACATTTGGTTTTGAAGAAGAAGGCTCCCTATATCAGCACTGCTTGCCTTTAGAAAATATGCTTCAGCACTACTTCTGTGATTTTGACTTTTCTCATGCTCTTCCATTCTTTGATGAACGTGCTTGCGATCTTTGAACCCATACATGAATGGACCAGTTGAAGAAGATTTTGAAAATGCCAGACAGACAGTACAAAAAAATAATTTGCTTTCAGTGTCATAAGTTAGCCATCTTCGGTTTGTTCCATCTTTGCGAAAGAAGGCTTTTTTGTAAATTAGGATCTTGTGTATCTTGTTTAGGGTGATATTTCAAAAATAAAGACAATTGGACTTTTGAAGGACGTGCAAAATAGTTGATGCTTTCTCCAGAGGTGGGTTCCACACTGGAAGAAGCACTATCTGATGGTGGATACACATTGGAACATGGAGCAACAGATTGAGCAGTTGAATCCACATGTACAATACTGGATACCGATGCAACTGGCTCAGATGCAGTACGTGGTGGAGAGGGATCTCCAAGTACCGCCCTATTTAATATAACCTCTGGTTCAGCATCACTTGAAGAAGAATCTAAACTAGTTACTTCTTGAGATGTTATTTCAGTTTCAGTTTCTGTAAGAGGCAGATTAGCAGCTGTTTGTGCTGTGGCTTGACCAGTTGTGCCACGTGACAACAAGTCTGATAATTTTGCACATTTTGCAGCATCAGCTTCTAGTCTCCTCTTCCTTTTTACCCTGACCTTCTCTGCGCCACCTTTCCTTTTTTTGGCAGTGTTTGGATCCATTTCACAGCAGTAAAAGCAAGCTGTGAATGAAATAATGAAATATAATTGCTTTGTGTAACCTAAGTTAGACTATGTCCACACTTCAGTTTTTTCCTGATCAGATCCGATCAGTTTTTGTGTGCCAAAACCAGGAGTGAACCTTGCAGAGAAAAACTATAATTGAAAGATTGACTCCTGTTCTGGGTTTTGGAGTCACTACTGGTTTTGGAACACAAAAAACAGCAGGGGTTATATAAGAGCAGGCAGCCCCCCATCAGGGGTTATACGGGCAGCCCCCCAGCAGGGATTATACAGGCCCCCCAGCAGGGGTTATATACAAGCAGGCAGCCTCCCAGCAGGGGTTATACAGGCCCCGCAGGCAGGCCCCAGCAGTGCCACCTGCCACCCTCAACCCCCCCATCCCTGCAGCCCCAGTCCAGATGTTGGCGAGTTGGCTTACTGCTGTGCTCAGGAGCCTGATGGAGCGGGGCAGAGATTCCAGTGTCCGCTGGCTGCCGGGTGTCTTCTCAGCCAGGTCAGCTCCAGCCTCCTCCACTCTGCCACTGCGCACACAGGGAGGGAGCGAGACAGCCAGGGCTCCTCGGGGACAAGTGCCAGTCCCGGCCGGTGGGGTCAGTCAGGTAACTCGCGGCCACCGCTGATCCAGCGGTGGCCGCGGGTAACCTCAGTGACAGCAGCTGATCGCGCTACTCATCTCATTAGCTGCGTGGAGGTGACCGGAGCGGCGGTGTCTTCTGCTGCTCCTGTCACCTCCATGCAGCAGAGCTGGATGCGACGCTGGAGGTCCGTGGAGTACGCCGGACATGGAGGGTTTGTCGGGGTTAATAAATTGGTAATGAGGGAATGTGTTTGTGTTTTTTATTTCTAATAAAGGATTTTTTCGGGTGTGTGTGTTTTTTTACTGTCACTTACAGATTAATCATGGAAGGTATCTCGGGGAGACGCCTGACATGATTAATCTAGGACTTATTGGCAGCTATGGGCTGCCAATAAATCCTTATTACCCCGTTTTGCCAACGCACCAGGGTAAATCGGGAAGAGCCGGGTACAGCCCCAGAACTGTCGCATATAATGTATGCGGCAATTCTGGGCGGCTGCTGACTGATATTGTTAGGGTGGGGGGCTCCCCACAACGTGGAGCTCCCCATCCTGAGAATACCAGCCTTCAGCCGTATGGCTTTATCTGGCTGGTATTAAAATGGGGGGGGACCGCACGCCGGTTTTTTTAATTATTTATTTATTTATTTCACTGCACAGTATAGACACGCCCACCGGCTGCTGTGATTGGGTGCAGTGAGACAGCTGTCACTCAGCGTGGTGGGCGTGTGTGACTGCAACCAATCACAGGCGCCGGTGGGCGGGTAACGCAGGGAATACGAGATTGATTAATGGGCGGCCGGCTTTTTCAAAATAGTAAAAGCCGCCGGAGTTATTATAACAGCCGTGCAGCGCCGCGCCGGAGATCGGGGAACGGTAAGTATGAGAGGGGGGGGGGGACTGACCGATAGACAGCTAGAGGGACAGATAAGACAGAGAGACCGACCGACAGACATAGAGACCGACCGACGGACTGAGGGAGAGAACGAAACAGAAAAAGAAAAAAGACCGACATCACATGAAAAAAGCACAAAACGTACAGGGAGCAAACAGAGATGCGTCCGTGTCACTCGGACGTGCGCACAGACCCAATGACTTTCATTGGGTCCGTGCTGCGTTTTGCGTGCAGAAAACGGACATGCTGGCGTGAGACACGGACCAAAAAACGCATCACGGAGACGGACTCACGGACATAACCAAAAACGCAATTGTAACCGCTGAGATATAGTAACATTGGTGCACGTTTGGCCGTGTCTCCAGTATACACGGAAACGGACCAAACACGCACGTGTTTCACAGATGTGTGTTTCAGGCCTAAGGAGGTAAAAGGAGGGCAAGCAGAGGCCTATCATAGGACTGTAGGGATGTACAGATTCCAGGTATGTGTTTCCTGTAAAGAATAAACAAACATATAACGGTGTACTGTTTTCATATACCATGTTCTCTACCTGTTCGAAATCCATAGACAATGCTAATGGGGCATAAGGCAGTTTCTATTGTCATTGGACTTACACGGAGTGGATTAGGCACCTGTTCACAAAATTACGATGGTGAAAAGACCATATGTATCTGTCGCGGGCCGGGAGGAGGGTGTCAGCACACCGCGCTCACCCCTTCTGCTCGGGTCCGGCAGCTGCTCAGTGGTGGCTCGAGCCGTGGGCCGGATCCCGGGGTGTCTCGAGCGGCACTCCTCGCCCGTGAGTGAAAGGGGTTTGTTGGGTGTGGGGATTGTTATAGTTCGTGACGCCACCCACGGTTGTGGTGATGGCACCACCGCTGCTTTGGATGGGGATCCCGGGGATGGTGATGGGAGCAGCCAGGTGTTGTGTTGCCCCTCCGTGGGTAGGGGTTGGTGATCCCGGGGCCCGGTGAAGAGATGTAAAGTGTAGGGCCTGGAAGGCGCAGGGACGCGGGGGCAGCGCTGTGCCTTGCGGCACTGTGGTACTCACTCAGCCTGAGACACGGACACAGTTTGTACGGTAAACCAACGGCTGGTAGGACGGTCCCACAGACGGCTGCACCTGCACTCCCGGTAGGTGACGGTGACGTCTCTCTTCCTTGCACCTGTGTTGACTGATGGTAGCGGTGGATTCCCTCCGGTTACCCGCTCCCCGACTGCAATCTGGGCCGGAGGAGCTCTACACTTTGCCCGCAGGCGCTGGCCCTGGGGAAACTGGTGCCCTGGCTTTGGCGGTGTCTCCCCTGTAATGGTCGGGCTGTTGCCGTCAATCGCGACTTGGTTGCTGGGGGATCTACGTCCCCTTCACTGACGGATTCGGCAAATTGGGCGACTCCTAGCCTTGCCGGGGTCCGAGAGGCCCCTGCCCTGGTGCTGACTGTCCTTCGGAACACTGCTCCAGACCACCGGGCACACAGCCAACGGGGTCCTTCCAGGAACTTCCAAACGGTCCCCCTCCGGACAGTCACCGCCGTCGCTGACCTTGCTGTTCTAGCCCTACACACAGCTGGGCTCTCAGGCTTTCCTTTCCTCTTGCCACCTCTCTTTCTGCTCCTCACTCTTGCCCTGCCTGGGCCTTCTCACTCCTTCCCCTTCCTCCTCCCTGACTAGACTGCCTGGTAACTTCCTGCCTCCAGAGTTGTGAGCTCCTTGGTGGGCGGAGCCAACCGCCTGGCCCACCCCCTGGTGTGCATCAACAGACTCCTGGAGGAAGGCAACAAGGGTTTCTAGGTTAGCAGATGTGCCTACCTGGAGTGTGGGGTGTGGTGGTGTTGTTACCTGTGTCCCCTGGCTTGCCCAGGGCGACACATTCCCCCTTAGCAAAATGCAGACCGTCCGCAGGCTGCCGTCCTACACCGGTTTTATTTTTCTGTAAAAAGGGGATAACAGGGTTAAACAACATGCATAACATTTTTAATCAACTCTTCCCAAGACGGGAGGCACATTTTCTTTAAACGTTTCAACGGTGTACGGTTACGGTTTCCGCTCTCTCCCACCCAAGTAACCTGGCCCTGATGCTGCCCCTAAAACCCAGGCAGCACCCCTTGACCCACAGTCCAGCACACGGTACCCGAGCGGGATCTGTCCTTCCCTCCAGAGGGTAGCCACCGGTTCCTTTGGTGGCTGGGCCCTGGCCTGCTCTGCTCAGGGCCCTCCCTCCAACCTGCCTCTCCGGAGGCGGCCTGCGGAAACGGTAACGATACCCAACATATTTACAAGCCACTAACGTTTGTGGTTGCCCTGCAGAGTTCACGGGCTTGTCCATGGATAGTTCCCATGCATTTTTAAACTTTACACGGTCCCCACGGGGACAACGGTGCCGGCTCCAGCCGGTTGCAAATCAACAACAAATCAGGTGACTTCTTCGGTGTGATCATTTTCATCATCTTTTTCAACTTCAAAAACTTTGCAAAACTTTCAAACAGCAAACAAGCAGGTGGTCCCAACGGGGACGGTGCTGCGGGCCTCCATTGCCCTACTCCGGTCTTTCAAGCGCTGGGGCTGCTGGCAAAGGGTAGAGGTCTGCGCTCGCTCGGGCCTCCGGGCCCCTCCTGAGGTTAACGTCCAGCGCAAACCAGCCTCGCTCCCCAAAGTGCCGGGTATACTGCACAATATCTCCCGGCATCAGATTACGGCCGGGATGTTCTTCGGGCAGGTGAGCATGCACGTCCCGCCGGGCTACAAACACCTCGGCCTCCAGGCCCGGCTCATAGATGAACCCGTAGCCCCGGCGGACATCAAACCGCCTCACCTGTCCCTCGTACAGCGGTCCCCGGTCACGGAAGGTCGCTTGCCGGAGATTTTCTTTCTCCCGGATCGCTCTGGCCACCAGCTCGGCCTTCTTCCTCTCTCTCTCGGCGATCTCCAGGCCCAGCGGTACCGGCTCCCTATCCCAGTACGGCGCTGCTGCCAGCGCCGGCGCACGGGTCGGGCCCCGCGGGACATCCAGAACGTTACCCACTGTCAGGAAGGTGGGTGGCGTATCCCGCGGTGTCATGGCCTTGGGCGCTGCCCTGCAGCAACAACCCGGCGCTACCTCAGCCGAGGTGTGGGGGATGGGCCTAGGGGCTTTCCGCTGCTGGGCCTTCGGCCCGGAGCGGGTCATCGGCTCCGGCTCGGGGAGTTTCTCAGGGGATGCCTCCGGTTCGGTCTTCGGAGTCTTCCACGGCAACACTGCGGACTTGCTGCGGGCTCCGGCTACAGGTTGGCCCGCTTGGGCGGTGACGCTGGGTACTGCTACCGATTGCGGTGGTAGCAGGCCTAGTGGCGGGGTCACGGCCCCCGGGACGGGTGGCGAGGGAGGCAGCGAAGGGAGAGGGCTTGGACCGGGCCCCACAGCCGCGATGACCGGCCCCTCAAGGGCGTCGGGACGTGGGTCACTCACCCTCCCTTTCTCCGCTTCCTCCTCGCGTCTCCGCACGGTGGCTACAACGTCCGCCATGTCGGCCTCCCACTCCTCCATGAGGAGCTGCATCTTCACCTGCAGCCGTTGGTAGAGCTGCGCGGTCCGGATCTCTACCCACGCCGCGGTTCCAGGCGCGGGGGGCACGGTGTCGCGGGACGGCATCCACATGACGGCTGGTTTGTTTGCTTCCAGGAACGGGATGTTTGCAGAGTCCTGGCGTCCCTGCTTTTATAGCCGCAGCTACATGCGGCCGGCCGCCATCGCGTCCCCCTTAGCTCTTTTCGGCCCCTCCTCTCTCGGGGCGGGGTTTTGGCCTTCGCGCCTCTACTGCTCGAGAAGACGCTCGAGCGGGAACTTTTCGCGCCAAAGATGGCGGCTTCTGAAATTTTCCTGCCGGATACCTCCGGCGGTAACAAGGCGCACCTCTACCAGACGGCAGAGCGGTAAGATCCTGTTCGTGACGCCAAGTTGTCGCGGGCGGGGAGGAGGGTGTCAGCACACCGCGCTCACCCCTTCTGCTCGGGTCCGGCAGCTGCTCAGTGGTGGCTCGAGCCGTGGGCCGGATCCCGGGGTGTCTCGAGCGGCACTCCTCGCCCGTGAGTGAAAGGGGTTTGTTGGGTGTGGGGATTGTTATAGTTCGTGACGCCACCCATGGTTGTGGTGATGGCACCACCGCTGCTTTGGATGGGGATCCCGGGGATGGTGATGGGAGCAGCCAGGTGTTGTGTTGCCCCTCCGTGGGTAGGGGTTGGTGATCCCGGGGCCCGGTGAAGAGATGTAAAGTGTAGGGCCTGGAAGGCGCAGGGACGCGGGGGCAGCGCTGTGCCTTGCGGCACTGTGGTACTCACTCAGCCTGAGACACGGACACAGTTTGTACGGTAAACCAACGGCTGGTAGGACGGTCCCACAGACGGCTGCACCTGCACTCCCGGTAGGTGACGGTGACGTCTCTCTTCCTTGCACCTGTGTTGACTGATGGTAGCGGTGGATTCCCTCCGGTTACCCGCTCCCCGACTGCAATCTGGGCCGGAGGAGCTCTACACTTGCCCGCAGGCGCTGGCCCTGGGGAAACTGGTGCCCTGGCGGTGGCGGTGTCTCCCCTGTAATGGTCGGGCTGTTGACGTCAATCGGGACTTGGTTGCTGGGGGATCTACGTCCCCTTCACTGACGGATTCGGCAAATTGGGCGACTCCTAGCCTTGCCGTGGTCCGAGAGGCCCCTGCCCTGGTGCTGACTGTCCTTCGGAACACTGCTCCAGACCACCGGGCACACAGCCAACGGGGTCCTTCCAGGAACTTCCAAACGGTCCCCCTCCGGACAGTCACCGCCGTCGCTGACCTTGCTGTTCTAGCCCTACACACAGCTGGGCTCTCAGGCTTTCCTTTCCTCTTGCCACCTCTCTTTCTGCTCCTCACTCTTGCCCTGCCTGGGCCTTCTCACTCCTTCCACTTCCTCCTCCCTGACTAGACTGCCTGGTAACTTCCTGCCTCCAGAGTTGTGAGCTCCTTGGTGGGCGGAGCCAACCGCCTGGCCCACCCCCTGATGTGCATCAACAGACTCCTGGAGGAAGGCAACAAGGGTTTCTAGGTTAGCAGATGTGCCTACCTGGAGTGTGGGGTGTGGTGGTGTTGTTACCTGTGTCCCCTGGCTTGCCCAGGGCGACACATATCTATTTGTAAAAGATGACCAGAGACTGGTGGTGCCCGGAGTTATCTGATATAGTATCCACCGATATTGGGGTCACAGCCAATATGGGATAGATATAAACACTTTGTACACCTTGTATGCAGAGATGAGACTTAAATCCCAGGCTGAGTCATTCTGCAAATATGTACTGATCCTGACACACACAAACATATCTAGGGTCTGTCATATAATGATCACTGGGCGTATCTCAGTATTGGAGGCAGTTATGTCTAATCGCCAGCAGGGTAAATAATGTAACACTTAGCACTGTTAAGTATATATGTAAATAGGCAGTATTGGTGTTATAGGAAAGGCAGTACACTTACCTAATGGTGAGCTCAACCAGCAAGACTGCACAGACAAAAACAAAGAACCACTGCATCCAAATAAAGGCCCGTCCTAATGAAATAAAGACAGACACCATTTTGTTGGCAGATATCGGTCACAGCTTTACTGATATATTATTATTTTACAAACTTTTCCAAACTCATTAAAACTTGTAAAACATATTTTATAAACTTTTTTCAAACTCTTTAGAACTTGTAAAACATAACTTGACTCCAGGTGAGAAGGGACACTCTACCACAGAACCAAGGACTTCCGCTCTCTCACCAGAATGCTGTTGACACATGCCAAGGAGGAGACCAGTCTCAAACTGAACTCCGACCCCCACCATTTGGAAAAAAGGCTTGCTCCAGGCCGCCCTGGATCATAGATAAAATTGTGTCCAGACCGATATCTGCCAAGAGCACACCATCTTGAAGCATTAACCTTCGGTTGTCACCTTCCAACTAAAATCATCGGAGGAGACAACTGCCTGCTGATGGCAACCACCTCCAACAAGTCCTGAGCCATCTCAGGCCTCGAACCCAACCACTAAGCAGTTCGACAGAGTAGAATCCAAGATTGCGACTGTTACCAGCTCTCTGAACAGCCCAAAACACGTAGAAATGGCCAACAATCCAAAAACCTTTTTTTTTTTTATAGCAATGCTGAACCTTTAAAGAAATTAACTAAAGTAAATGTGCTATAAAATTGGTTACTTCCTGCAATAAATCGTGCGATGCATATCTGACAAAAAAAGCAGAGCGCAATTTACCAATATGCACTGTATATCAGAGTCTGATAAGACCCGCCCTGGCAGCCTCAGTGGCTGCCACAATGAAAAGGAATGAGTCCCAAAGTGATCAGGGGGTGAAAAAACGGCAAGCGGTGAGGCAGCACCGAAAAAAGGAGCGGTAAACTGGTACCTAGTAAGGGGGGAACCATCCTAATAAACTAACAGTGAGGTACCAGTAGACCGACAAACAAAAATTCCATCAAACGCAAAGGGCAGGTAGGGCCAGGGGAAGGAACAGTCTAATCCCAGAATCTCTGGCCACTTGGTCAGTTTGGGCTCCTGAATGCGGATACGCATGAAGGGTCAATAAGTAGTATGGCACACAATTGAAGGCAACAAAACTATTCTTGGACGGTGTGGCGAGTTCGCTGACTCTGGGGCCCAGAAAGGCCAAGTTAAAGGTTGTGGACAACAGGGATATCTCCCGTGGGATTGAACAAACAGCCTGCATAGTCGATTAACTGAAAAAGCATCAGGTAAAAAATTGGGATGCCTCTTATCTATGGATTGGTGGGACTTAAACCAGCCATTAAAGGGATATGCAAATAACAAAAGATTTAGTAACGTAGAACATCCCATCAAAAATGAAACAAAATACAAATAAATGCTTCTGGGCTACAGAGGCGAAAGAACCAAAGTTATAAAGGTGCATCAAATATTGGAGGGTAACCTCCGAACAGGAAAAGTTATCAGAACCGAGGGACCAGCTACAAGCATACCTATACCTAACCACTGTTTCACGCCTATCCATAAAGTTGCCACTTTGAAGGGGGATCTGAAGTCCTAATCTCTGTCAGGAGTTGGTCCCGACAAGATCTAGCAGCGGTGTGGCAATGGCAACCCACCGGGCTGGCATTGGGTACCAGCTGAAAAATCCTGCAAACAGAAACGAGACAATCAATATGGAGCATTACTCTGAGAACCCGTAACCCATGCTCGGATCCAAATGTGTATTGTATGCAGCGTAACAGCAAACAAAATATTACAGTTGGCTAGTGACTTGTGGCAAAACTCCACAGCAATGACAATAGGGAACAATTCTGAAAGGGAAAATTAGCAGTCAAACAAAAAGTTAACAAGGTGAGGGCCAGGTGCCCCGGCACCACTGATTGCCAAAAACAGCGCTAAAACCATCAGAAAAAAGAAGCATTGGTGAGCAAAAAAAAAACCTGGTTAGACACCACAGAACACATGTTGAACATGCACTCATTAAAGGTGAAAAGGAATTGAGACCAAATTAGTAAGTCAGAATTAATACGTAATCCTGTGGTCAGGGTGAAGCGCCCTTCCGGTGGACTTATGCATCCTGTGGTCAGGGTGAAGCGCCCCTAGTGGACAATGAGAGGCGGTGAACTGCATTTGGCGCAATGTAACTTTCCTGTAAAGACACAAATACTTATAACTATACTATGCCTGCAATTCTAATTAGCTCGGGCTGTAATTCTGACCTCTCTAATGCTGCGGTTCAGTAATATAACATCACATAAGCAACAAAATTGTCCAACAGAATTACCAATTAGACAAAGTGAATGTATTTTCATAGTATGTAGAAAATCCCTTTAAGACTGCACCGTACAAAAACAAAACCCATACTCAATTGAAACAGGGTCTGAATCTTTCGTGCCCTACGTTTGTTTGGGGGCAAAGGGACAACAAACTCAATATCAACTGAAAAAATGTCAAAAATTGTTTGCATTCATCGAAGTCACTAGAGCAATTAAAGAAAATCATCAAGTAGTGAGTGACAAATTTTGAGACCGTCTCACACCACCGCACCCATTGAAGAAATGAACTGAAGAGTTAAAAATAATGGAATGACATAAAGCATCCCATGGGAAGTAAAGAATCGTAATAAAAATTGCCATACATGCAACAACCCAAACTATGGAACAGTACGGATGAACAGGTAACGGACAAAACACAGATTCGATATCAGATTAAGCAAAAGTGCACTGCGTCCGAACTCCCGTATAAGAGAAATTACACTGTAAAAAGACACAGAAATCAAAGCTTACTCAGGAGGGATACCATGATTAACAGACCCGCCGTGTGGGTGAAATACAGTAGGTGGTGTATCAATTGAAATTTACCCGGTTCCGTTCGTTTTAGCGACAATAAGGGAGCAATTAGAAAAATTAAATAGAATAAATAAAGTGAAAGAAAAATACAAAACTGATATGACCAGCCACATCCTTATTGGGATATTTGTCAAGCCACAAGGGGCATCTCTGATACCTTTACCGGGGTCGTCTGAGACATTTGTACAATTTTTACCGAGGACCTTGGAAGGAGGGTGAGGGCATCTAACAGCCAAATGGCTCCGCAGCAAGCAGAACACTCGTGCTAGGATTGCATAACCAAAGAACTAGAAGTGTCAATCATTAAACAACCAACACGCTCCTGGGCGGCGCACGGCCACCATGGCTGGATCTTGTGAAGCTCCCGGCACAGTGGCCGTGGATTGAAAAGTGGTATACTGGCTTCTGTACGGTCATTAACCTAAGCCAGAAATCCATGGCTTGGACACTCAAACCAATGCCAGGGTGTAGGGGCAAGCCGACGCTGAAAATCCTCATAATACCAACTACACCCATAACCACCATGAGTTTATAGGAACTATAAATTAGGTATTGATAAATGAACATTTCAGGACCACAGTCGGGATGTTTCTGACCCAGGACTGAAAAACCTGTAGCCAATTACTAATCGTTCTCGTGGCCCTGGGTTTCTTATCATAAGTACTGGGACAAATATAAACGTGACTTAGTCGACATGATGCTATCACGGGGGGAGTATCCATCAAAACACCACCGCTGACGTGACAGCACAAGACCGCCAGGCATCCTCGAAGCGCCCAATCTCTCAAACAATGAAGATGGAGAATGCCACCTTAAGGAGCTGTAATGCCTTAATCCCCCAAGCCTCCGTGAACACACCGGATGTTAATGTGGATGCCATCTCTGGGGAGTTCGCCGTAGATACACCACCGCTGACGTGGGAAGGGGCATACCTCACATCCCCGGGCTGTTCAGTAGCAGACCAATTCCTCTGTGTCCTCGTAGGCTGCACCATAGATGTTCATGCACACTCATCAGTCACCCTCGAGACGCTTGAGCCCTCAAAAGGAATTCGAAAGGCGACTTCTACCAGATGAGTGTGAACGCCGGCTTCTGTGTGTACGGGGGAAGTTCCGTGAAGAATGCCTCAAGCGCCTCCTGCACCGATCCGGCGAGCGACGCTGATCGTGCAGATCCGACCAATGCAAGGCCATGTGCCCACGCTGCGTTCTATCCCTACAGAAATTTCCGCAGCGATCTGAACAGCACACGTGCGCCCCAAACCGCTGCAGAAACAGTCCGTACTGAAAAGCCGATTTCATGCGCTCCGCACGCAGCCCCCCCCATAGACAGAGCGCGGGCTGCATGCAGAGCGCACAAAAGAAGCGACATTTCACTTCTTAGAACGCAGCGCCCCGGCAGTAGCCGAAGCGCCGCGTTCCAATACGCCATGTGGGCATGAATTATGCACAATCTTCATAGCTTGTGCTGGGGACGCCGGACGCATGCAGCCACGCTGCGGTGCAGAACGCAGTGTAACTGCATGAAAACACGCCACGTGGGCTCATAGCCCAACGCAGAGGGGAAGCGGGGCCGATCACTGGTAGGACATAAGCAGGACCCCTGTGGTCTGCAAGGATTTAGACATTGTGAAAGTATCTGTGGATGTGAAGAAGGGGACAGCTTGGGCATCAAGGGATAATTGAGAACGTGGCACACCATCACAGGTATGCAGCACAGGAGGGGAGTTACGGGTGGGGGGGTGTTGTTCACTATTTGGAGGCTCTGAGCCAGGGATGCAGGCTGGTGAGCAGACACACTGCCCAAAACCTGCAGAAGAGGAAGTGGTGTCATTGTCCATGGCAGTATATGAGGGATTAAAGTAATACTGCTGCGATACGAATGCACTAGAAGTGCTGGGAGCTGCAGGGGAGATGAAGGGGGGCGTGGAGCAAACTGTGCTGTGTGAAAACAGGGAGGGGGGCTGAGGGAGCAACAGTTGTGAGGTGTTTATTAAAGCCTGCCTGCAGTGCTAAAAGCAGGGACAGGAAAAGCAGGGATGCACGTGGAGCAGGGGCCCGACGGAAGCACCTAGGAGAAGAAACACTTCCCCGGCAGGTGCTGCAGCGCTCTGCAACATAGCCCCTAGCTGTGACTGAGGAGAGCTGAGCTCTGCAAATAAATGAGCCAGTCATCCCTAACCTTCATGCCACGCATGGGCCTGCAGCGTCTCAAGGATGTGAAGGTCCATCGGGTTTCTCCTGCTTCCACCAGGCAGAGCTGCTGCCGGATCCTGGGATACCAGGGGAAGAGGCCGGACACCGGCCCAGACCCCAATATATAGGTAGAAATTACACCCTATAGGTGGGATTGGGAATTCGGGAGGGGCCAGGACGGAGTCCCCTCCCAAACAAAGGAAGAGCAGGGCCTGGACGGGAGAGGGGGGCTGGACAAAAACAGCATTGGAGGTTAACCCCTTGCTGCACAGTCTGGAGCAGTTTCATTATGCACTACACTGCCCACCAGGACTGTTAGTCCCGAGTGGCTACCATCGCATCGATACGTCACATCCGGCCAACGGGGCACATCCGGTCTGCGGCCGGGACATTTACTTCCGCTTTGGTATAGCGCTTAAAACCCTCACAGACTCACTGGCATTAGTGGTTCGGACAGGAAAGGGACTAGCGGACAGGGCGGCTCCTTTGACATCCCTCAGACCGTGGGCTCCCAGTGTACATAGAGTAGTAGCCACTCGGGACTAACAGTCCTTGCTGGTTGAGCTCACCATTAGGTAAGTGTACTGCCTTTCCTATAACACCAATACTGCCTATTTACATATATACTTAACAGTGCTAAGTGTTACATTATTTACCCTGCTGGCGATTAGACATAACTGCCTCCAATACTGAGATATGCCCAGTGATCATTATATGACAGACCCTAGATACGTTTGTGTGTGTCAGGATCAGTACATATTTGCAGAATGACTCAGCCTGGGATTTAAGGGTACCTTCACACTTAGCGATGCAGCAGCGATCCGACCAGCGATCTGACCTGGTCAGGATCGCTGCTGCATCGCTACATGGTCGCTGGTGAGCTGTCAAACAGGCAGATCTCACCAGCGACCAGTGAACAGCCCCCAGCCAGCAGCGACGTGCAAGCGACGCTGCGCTTGCACGGAGCTGCCGTCTGGAAGCTGCGGAGACTGGTAACTAAGGTAAACATCGGGTATGGTTACCCGATGTTTACATTAGTTACCAGCGCACAGCTGTGTGTGCAGGGAGCAGGGAGCCGCGCACACTGAGCGCTGGCTCCTTGCTCTCCTACCATAGCTACAGTACACATCGGGTTAATTAACCCGATGTGTAATGCAGCTACATGTGCAGAGAGCAGGGAGCCGCGCACACTGCTTAGCGCTGGCTCCTTGCTCTCCTAGCTGCTGTACACATCGGGTTAATTAACCCGATGTGTACAGCAGCTACATGTGCAGAGAGCCGGAGCCGGCAGCACAGGCAGCGTGAGAGCTGCAGATGCTGGTAACTAAGGTAAATATCGGGTAACCACCTTGGTTACCCGATGTTTATCTTGGATACAGCTTACCTCAGCTGTCAGACGCCGGCTCCTGCTCCCTGCTCGCTTCATTTGTCGCTCTCTTGCTGTCACACACAGCGATCTGTGTGTCACAGCAGGAGAGCGGCTTTGAAGAAAACGAACCAGGGCTGTGTGTAACGAGCAGCGATCTCGCAGCAGGGGCCAGATCGCTGCTCAGTGTCACACACAGCGAGATCGCTAATGAGGTCACTGCTGCGTCACAAAAACCGTGACTCAGCAGCGATCTCGGCAGCGAGCTCGCTGTGTGTGAAGCACCCCTAAGTCTCATCTCTGCATACAAGGTGTACAAAGTGTTTATATCTATCCCATATTGGCTGTGACCCCAATACCGGTGGATACTATATCAGATAACTCCGGGCACCACCAGTCTCTGGTCATCTTTTGCAAATAGATACATATGGTCTTTTCACCATCGTAATTTTGTGAACAGGTGCCTAATCCACTCCGTGTAAGTCCAATGACAATAGAAACTGCCTTATGCCCCATTAGCATTGTCTATGAATTTCGAACAAGTAGAGAACATGGTATATGAAAACAGTACACCGTTATATGTTTGTTTATTCTTTACAGGAAACACATACCTGGAATCTGTACATCCCTACAGTCCCATGATAGGCCTCTGCTTGCCCTCCTTTTACCTCCTTAGGCTATGTGCGCACAGTGCGTTTTTCGCGGCGTTTTTCGGGTGCGTTTTTGGCCTCAAAACTGCATGACTTTGCTTCCCCAGCAAAGTCTATGAGTTTTTATTTTTGCTGTCCGCACACAACTGTTTTTTTAAGCTGCGTTTTTGAGCTTGAAAAAAAAAATGGACATGTCAATTCTTTCCTGCGTTTTTCTGCGTTTTCCGCCCATGCAATGCATTGGAAAAACGCAGCAAAACGCAGAGATCAAAAACGCAGCAAAACACAGCCAAAAACGCACCAAATCGCGGTAAAAACGCAAGCTTTTTTGATGCGTTTTTTTCAATGCAGGTGCGTTTTTGTGCGTTTTTAGCGGCCAAAAACGCACAAAAACGCAGCGTAAAAAACACGCAGCGTGCGCACATAGCCTTACAGGTAGAACACACGTTTTTATCCCTAATGTTTGACTTTATATGGTCAGTGACTGAATCTAATGCCTGCATGCTTCATTATGAAGCTAGCCTGATTAAGTGGTATACGAATTGTTCTTAAAGGAGAAAGATATATATCTGGATACATCTAGAACTAACCGACTCTATCCACCCTGAAGTCAGGCAGCAAGGGTCCCCCTCACCTGGTTTCCTCTCCATATACGGTGTTTTTCCTTACAGGTAAACCACTTCATTACTCTAGATGCATTGGTCATGGAGGCCCAGAACCCTAATGAGGTCAATGAGCACACTACTATATCTTCTCTTGCAGGTAATACCAGCGGTCAGGCATATCCTGAGGAGCTGCATTTCCTTTAACCCTCTAGGGTAGTAAATACGTTTTCTGGCCATCAACAGGTAATATCACCTACTATTGTGCCCTCATGAAAGTATGAGCCTGGGAGGTGGGAGATATATCTAAACTTGCTATTTTATACAGGACCTCAACACGACCCGGACACATATTTTAACCTGAATAATAAGAGTGGGCACGAACACCCTGTCTACAACAGACCAGCTCACAACCTGAGAATATACAACTCCAGTTAGTCCAGGTACCAGACACATAGTTTGTGCCGATGAGATACTCTCTAACCGTATAAGTACTATGAGTTATACTATACAATATACTATACATTGTATACTCATGTCCCTTTAATATGCAGGAACTTACTAAAGGAAAGCCGTAACTACTATCCGGACAAGATATAGTCATCTAACTTTAATATTTATCATTAAAAAGGATACAAGCACCTAACTACAGGGATCAACTACCTTGTAAGTTACTCTAAGTGCTCTAACCTTCAAAGAATGCAGTCTCTAAAAACCATGTATATTTATTTTTGTTCATCATCTGTTTCAGGTGTCCTTCTTTCCAAGGAGTTATTCTGTTCATATCCCCTGATGATCCCCTGTACTGCGTTAGGGGGGGTGAAACGCGTCGGGAGAGCTGGGGGGTCCACAAGCTAAGTGGAACTCTGAGCTCTAACCTAACTTATCCAGTGCTTCTTAACTAGGGAAACCCTATCAAACGGAAGAACCCTGGACATCTAACGCATTATGTCTTTTTTGTCTATGGTTCTATTTGTATGTACTACACTCTAAATCACTTTATTTTTGGTGGTGGTTGCCCCCGCTAGAGGGTAGCAAGGACGGTGAGGCTGACGTACACCTCCAGCAGAAAAATAGGCTCACCGATAAGTGAAGATATCTAACCATAACCAAGGGAGATAGTCACAGTTTATATCTATCAGCATTACCCTGACAGTGACTAACCAACGTCCTCACTCTATCCTCTTTCAGAAACATTGTCTGAGGCCGTCCTCGGGCGAGGGTATTGTTTGTCTGACACCTGCACTTTATTTTCATGTCTTTATATGATCTTAATGCTGTTTCATGAGAAGAACAATACATTTGTTCTGTTTTAACATTTATGAAATTTAATAAAACGATATTTATGAGAGTAGACTTAATAGTGGTGTTCTTAGTAAAATTACTACCTCTATACATATTTTCCCAGTGGTTTGAGATGGAAACACATCTATGCGAGTAAAATCGGTCCGACTGGGCTGAAAAAAACTCGGCTGTTTTTAGTTCACGTTAGGTCCGAGTACAACGCAAGTGCGATGCTTTTTCTGAAAAAATTAATGATTTTACTAGCGTGTGTAATGCGTGTGTAATGCGTATTTTTTACTATGTCATCTGCCATTCAGCTCTGCTACATGGCCGCTGACAGCAGACACAGACAGCCATGTAGCAGAGCTGAATGGCAGATGACAGCAGACACAGACAGAGCCGCACGATCAGAATGAACTCGGGTGAACTTCACCCGACTTCATTGTCATGCTGCGGCTCTGTCTGTGTCACGTCCTGATTAGCGGTCACCTGTGAAGGACTCACCGGTGACCACTAATCCCCTGAGTGACTGAAGTTAGCAGCCCTCTCTCATACTCACCGATCCCCGGCGCGGCGCTGCACGGCATTCTCACTGCTCTGGCGGCTTTTACTATTTTGAAAAAGCCGGCCGCTCATTAAACAATTTCGTATTCCCTACTTTCCCCGCCCACACTCTCCTATGATTGGTTGCAGTGAGACACGCCCCCACGCTGAGTGACAGGTGTCTCACTGCACCCAATCACAGCAGCCGGTGGGCGGGTCTATACTGTGCAGTGAAATAAATAATTAAATAACTTAAAAAAAACGGCGTGCCGTCCCCCCCAATTTTAATACCAGCCAGATAAAGCCATACGGCTGAAGGCTGGTATTCTCAGGATGGGGAGCTCCCCGTTATCGGGAGCCCCCCAGCCTAACAATATCAGTCAGCAGCCGCCCAGAATTGCCGCATCCATTAGATGCGACAGTTTTGGGACAGTACCCGGCTCTTCCCGATTTGCCCTGGTGCGTTGGCAAATCGGGGTAATAAGGAGTTATTGGCAGCCCATAGCTGCCAATAAGTCCTAGATTAATCATGTCAGGCGTCTCCCCGAGATACCTTCCATGATTATGCAAATAAGAAATCCGCGGAGACACCATCACGTGTTTCTCAACGCTGGCAGGAAACTAGCCAGGTCTTTCACCGGGAAGGAACAACCACGGGAAGGGCAGTCTCCAGTCAAGGAGACCACCTATACCAAACATGGTATCCATCCACAGACAGCCGTTTCGGGGTATTTGCCCCTCATCAGTGTGGAGTAGGAATCTGGCTAGTGGGGGCAATGCCTAGTAAAAGACTACTTAAGCAAGCATTATTGACCTTAGGGAGAATGCTCTAGAATCACTGCATTGAGAAACACGTGATGGTGTCTCCGCAGTGGATATGTTGATCTCCCTAAGGTCAACAATGCTTGCTTAAGTAGTCTTTTACTAGGCATTGCCCCCACTAGCCAGATTCCTACTCCACACTGATGAGGGGCAAATACCCCGAAACGGCTGTTTGTGGATGGATACCATGTTTGGTATAGGTGGTCTCCTTGACTGGAGACTGCCCTTCCCGTGGTTGTTCCTTCCCGGTGAAAGACCTGGCTAGTTTCCTGCCAGCGTTGAGAAACACGTGATGGTGTCTCCGCGGCTTTCTTATTTGCATACTTCCCAGGGGGCAATGCTCTAGAATCACTGCGTTGAGAAACACGTGATGGTGTCTCCGCAGTGGATATGTTGATCTCCCTAAGGTCAACAATGCTTGCTTAAGTAGTCTCTTACAAGGCATTGCCCCCACTAGCCAGATTCCTACTCCACACTGATGAGGGGCAAATACCCCGAAACGGCTGTCTGTGGATGGATACCATGTTTGGAATAGGTGGTCTCCTTGACTGGAGACTGCCCTTCCCGTGGTTGTTCCTTCCCGGTGAAAGACCTGGCTAGTTTCCTGCCAGCGTTGAGAAACACGTGATGGTGTCTCCGCGGCTTTCTTATTTGCATACTTCCCAGGGGGCAATGCTCTAGAATCACTGCGTTGAGAAACACGTGATGGTGTCTCCGCAGTGGATATGTTGATCTCCCTAAGGTCAACAATGCTTGCTTAAGTACCTTCCATGATTATTCTGTAAATTACAGTAAATAAACACACACACCTGAAAAAATAATTTATTAGAAATAAAAAACACTAACAAATTCCCTCATCACCAATTTAATCAGCCCCAAAAAGTCCTCCATGTCCGGCGTAATCCACGGACCTCCAGCGTCGTTTTCAGCTGTGCTGCATGGAGGTGACAGGAGCTGCAGAAGACACCGCCACTCCTGTCACCTCCACGCAGCAACTGAGGTGAGTAACGCGATCAGCTGAGCTGTCACTGAGGTTACCTGGTGGCCGCCACTGGATCCAGCGGTGGCCGCGGGTAACCTCAGTGACAGCTCAGCTGATCGCGCTACTCACCTCAGTTGCTGTGTGAAGCTGACATGAGCGGCGGTGTCTTCTGCAGCTCCTGTCACCTCCATGCAGCAGAGCTGGAGGCGACGCTGGAGGTCCGTGGATTACGCCGGACATGGAGGGCTTTTTGGGGCTGATTAAATTGGTGATGAGGGAATTTGTTAGTGTTTTTTATTTCAAATAAATGATTTTTTCTGGTGTGTGTGTTTATTTACTGTAATTTACAGATTAATCATGGAAGGTATCTCGGGGAGACGCCTGACATGATTAATCTGGGACTTATTGGCAGCTATGGGCTGCCAATAACTCCTTATTACCCCGATTTGCCAACGCACCAGGGCAAATCGGGAAGAGCCGGGTACAGTCCCAGAACTGTCGCATATAATGTATGCGGCAATTCTGGGCGGCTGCTGACTGATATTGTTAGGCTGGGGGGCTCCCCATAACGTGGAGCTCCCCATCCTGAGAATACCAGCCTACAGCCGTATGGCTTTATCTGGCTGGTATTAAAATTGTGGGGGACCGCACGCCGGTTTTTTTAATTATTTAATTATTTATTTCACTGCACAGTATAGACAAGCCCACCGGCTGCTGTGATTGGGTGCAGTGAGACACCTGTCACTCAGCGTGGGGGCGTGTCTCACAGCAACCAATCATAGGCGCCTGTGGGCGGGGAAAGTAGGGAATCCGAAATTGTTTAATGAGCGGCCGGCTTTTTCAAAATAGTAAAAGCCGCCGCAGCAGTGTGAATGCCGTGCAGCGCCGCGCCGGAGATCGGGGAACGGTGAGTATGAGAGAGGAGGGGAAAATGACCGACAGACTGTGAGAGAGGGACAGAGATAGTGACGGACCGACAGAGAGAGAATAGAGACCGAGAGGGAGAGACCGACTGACAGAGAATAGTGATTGACAGACATTGTGAGACATCACTCGTTTCCAGTGTTTTAGGAAACATGCGAGAAATGTATTTAGAAAATCGGATGTCACTAGGATTGTGTGAGTGCCGTCCCGTGACATCCGATTTTTTACACGCTCCCATAGACTTGCATTGGAGAGACTCGCAGTAGAAACTCGCAAAAAAGCAGCATGCTGCGATTTTTTTCTCAGTCCGATTTGGACTGAGAAAAAAATCGCAGATGAGAGCTGAATCATTCACTAACATGTGTCCGATTCCAATGCGAGATTTTCTCGCATTGCTCTACTGCGAGAAACTTGCAAGTGAGAAGCAGCCCATACTGCGGGGAAGCGAGTGTCCTTACCTGGGAAAATATAGTCTGCTGCCTCATTAGTGAATAGATCCATGGTGGATTTCCCCTGAATCACGTATTTCGGAGATGTAGATGGAAACCCCGATGTAAGCGCTCAGCATAGAGCACAGAATAAATGTGAACTGATCTAAAATGTTCTGTACCAAAATTGTTACCAAAGAGCATTCAACTCAACCCACAAACACACAAGTTCCCACTCAGGTCCATCATGGGCTAACGGAAGTATAGTGGGCTTCCACGTTACTGGTAGCACAAAAGCTCTCAAAAAGCACTATGACCCCCCTCAAAAAAAGATTAGTAACATTTGCGCTCCCAATCCAAATGCCCCCTCCCTACTGATCTCCACATTGTGGCTATGGGTGTCTTCCAGAGACTAAATAATCACTACACCCGTAGATAAATACCCACAGGGGTGTAATTTCCAAAATTTGGTCATTTGAGAGAAATTTTCTGACACACCTCTAGCATTAATATGCTCACTGCACCCCTGGATGCAGTCATTGATAAGTGCAGTTTGTAAAACAAGGTCACTTGTGGGAGTTTATGCTGTTCTGGCATCTCAGGGGCTCTGCCAATGTAACATGGCACCCACAACCATTCCAACTAAACCTGCTCTCCAATATGGCACGCCTTCACGTCTTTATTTTTTACTGTGTCTCATAAGTAGTTTTCTACCACATTTGGGGTATTGGCATACTCAGGAGAAATTGCACATCAAATTGTATGGTTCATTATCTCCTGTTACCCTAGTGAATTTTAAAATCTTGGCGTTAACGCAACATTTTTGTGGTTAAAATTTTTTTTTTTTCATTTTCGCAGCTAACGTTATAAAATTCTGTGAAGCCCCTGGAGGTTCCTGGTGCTCACCAACCATCTAGATAAATTCTTTGAGGGGTCTAGTTTCCAAAATGGGGTCAATTGTGGGAGTTCCACTGTTTAGGGACCTCAGGGGGTCTCCAAATGCAACATGGTGTTTGCTAATTATTTCAGCCAATTTTTTAGCCAAATGGCGCGCCTTCCTTTCCGAGCCCTGCCGCGCACCTAAACAGTTGATTTCTACCACATATCAGGGGTCTGCATACTCAGGAGAAATTGCACAATACATTTTATATGAATTTTTTTGTGATACCATTGTGATAAAAAAAGCTACCTGGTTGAAGCAACAATTTTGGGGTAAAAAAAACTTTTTTATTTTTACGGCTCAATGTTAGAAACATCTGTGAAGTCCCTGGGGGTTCAAAGGGCCCATCAAACATCTAGATAAATTCCTTGAAGGGTCTAGTTTCCAAAATGGGGTCACTTGTGGGGAACTCCACTTTTTAGGCACCTCGGGGGGTCTCCAAACGCGCATTGGTGTCCACTAAAGATTCCAGTTAATTTTGTTTTCGAAAATTCAAATGGCACTCCTTTCCTTCCGAGCCCTGTCATGCACCCAAACAATTGATTTCCAGCACATATGAGGTATCTCTATACTCAGGAAAAATTGCACAATAAATTTTATGGTGCATTTTTTTCAGATATCCTTGTGAAAAAAAATCTGCCTGGTTGAAACAACAATTTTGTGGTAGAAAAAAAAATATTTTCACGGCTCAACGTTATAAACTTCTGTGAAGCTCCTGGGGGATTAAACTGCTCACCAAACATCTACACACATTTTTTGAGGGGTCTAGTTTCCAAAACGGGGTCACCTGTGGGGAAGCTCCATTGTTTCGGCACCTCAAGGGGTCTCCAAACGCAACATGGCGTCCACTAAAGATTCCAGCTAATTTTGCTTTCAAAAATTCGAATAGAGCTCCTTACCTTCCGGGCTCTGCCGTGCGCCCAAACAATTGATTTCCACCACATGTGAGGTATCGGCATACTTGGGACAAATCGCACAATAAATTTTATCATGCATTTTTTCCTGATACCCTTGTGAAAATGCAAATTTTATGGCTAAAATAACATTTTTTTCCTTCCACATTGCTTTGGTTCCTGTGAAGACTCTAAGGCTATGTGCCCACGCTACGGAAAATGTGCGGATTTTGCCGCGGATTTCTCGCTGAAAAGCTGCGGATTTTCCGAAAATTTGCAGCACAGCTACTCCCCAGCCATTTCTATGGCATTTGGGAAATGCTGTGCCCACGCTGAGGATTTTTCCGCAGCGGAAATCGTGCGGATTTTCGTGCGGAAAAATCTGCAGCATGTCAATTATTGTTGCGGATTTCTCCGCAGGGTCCCATATACTTACCTGCCTTGATAGACACCCGAGTCACTTTCTCCGTCCGGTGTACAGCAGGGCGGTGGAACCAGCCAGGTACAGGAAGGAAGAGGTGGGTGGGGCCTGCACGAGCTCCGATCATGTGACAGCCGGAGCTAGTTCAGGCCCGCCCACCTCCAGCACAGTGAACCAGACGCTGCCTGATAGTGACCCGGCCGCCGGAAAGCGAGGTGCTGCATGATGGAGGTAAGTATGAACACCCCGATCACTGCAGCACTTGTTCTGCATTGAGGATGCAGTGCCGAAGCCATGGTACTGTATCCTCAATGCAGAATGTCCACACCATATCCGCGGGACATTCCGCTGTATATCCGCAGCATTGAAATAGAGAAAGTTCTGTTGCGGATTTCTGGGAGCACCTGCGGAATGTCCTGCGGATATAACCGCAGGACACTGTCCTCGTGGGCACATAACCTAAAGGGTTAATAAGCTTTTTGGATGTGGTTTTGACCAGCTTGAGGGGTGCAGTTTTCAGAATGGTGTAATTTGGGGGTATTTTCTGAACCCCTAGACCTCTCATAATCAAATGTGATGTGGTCCCTAAAAAAATGGTTTTGTAAATTTTGTTGGAAAAATGAGAAATTGCTGATGAACTTTGAACCCTTCTAATTTCCTAACAAAAAACATTTTGTTTCAAAAATTGCACTGATATAAAGTAGACTTGTGGGAAATGTTATTAACTATTTTGTGTGACATAACTCTCGGATTTATGGGCATAACATTTTCAATTTTCAAAATTTTCGCCAAATTTCTGAAATTTTCACAAATAAACTCAAAAAAATTGGCCTAAATTTAGCACTGCCATGTAGTACAAAATGTCATGAAAAAAACAGAATCACCGGGATCCACTGAAGTTTTCCAGAGGTTTAACCTGTCAAAGTGACGCTGGTCAGAATTGTAAAAAATGGCCCGGTTAGAAGGGTTTTTCAGTGGCCGGGGGTGAAGGGGTTAAAATTGCATGATTTAGCACTGGAAAAGCGCTGTTGTGAAAGCCCCCTCAGGGACCATTTTAAATGCTTAGGAAGCCTTTGCAGGTGTTTGGGGTTAATTTTCTGAGATAATGACTTTTCGGTTTTCCTTGGCTGTAAGCCATCAGCATCAACACTAACAGAAATAAACACTTGAAAAAGTTCCCTGTTTGTAATGACTCTACACACGTGCTCAAAATTGTTACCCCTCGTTTAATGAAAGAAAAACCCACAATGGCCACAGAAATAGCAGGAATTTCTCCAAAGTAATCTATATATATAATTGCCTTATTCTGTCTGTCTGTCTGTCTGTCTGTCTATCTGTCTGTCTATCTGTCTGTCTGTCTGTCATGCTCCAAAATTGTGTCCTTACGGTGACACAAAGCTGATTGGCCGCTGGGCTCGCCATGGCCCCGCCCCCCGCACGGATTGGCCGCTCGCCTCGCCTCGGCTCCTCCCCCGCACGGATTGGCCGCTCGCCTCGCCTCGGGTCCGCCCCCCCGCACGGATTGGATGCCACTCACACTCAGACTCACATGCACACTCACACTCAGACTCACACTCAGACTCACATGCACACTCACACTCAGACTCACACGCACACTCACACTGAGACTCGCATGCACACTCACACGCACACTCACACAGACTCACACGCACACTCACACAGACTCACACTCAGACTCACACGCACACTCAGACGCACACTCAGACGCACACTCAGACGCACCATCACACTCAGACTCACACGCACACTCACACGCACACTCACGCACACGCACACGCACACTTACACTCAGACTCACACGCACACTCACACTGAGACTCACACACACACTCACACGCACACTCACACACACTCACACGCACACTCACACAGACTCACACGCACACTCACACAGACTCACACTCAGACTCACACGCACACTCACACGCACACTCACACGCACACTCACACGCACCATCACACTCAGACTCACACGCACACTCACACGCACACTCACGCACATGCACACGCACACTTACACTCAGACTCACACGCACACTCAGACTCACACGCACACTCACACTGAGACTCACACACACATGCACACTCACACACACTCACACGCACACTCACACAGACTCACACGCACACTCACACAGACTCACACTCAGACTCACACGCACACTCACACGCACACTCACACGCACACTCACACGCACCATCACACTCAGACTCACACGCACACTCACACGCACACTCACGCACACGCACACTCAGACTCACACGCACACTCACACGCACACTCACACGCACACTCACACTCACACTCACACTCACACTCACACTCAGACTCAGACTCAGACTCAGACTCACACTCACACTCACACTCACACTCAGACTCACACTCACACTCACACTCAGACTCAGACTCAGACTCACACTCAGACTCAGACTCACACTCAGACTCAGACTCAGACTCACACTCACACTCAGACTCAGACTCAGACTCACACTCACACTCACACTCACACTCAGACTCACACTCACACTCACACTCACACTCAGACTCACACTCACACTCACACTCACACTCAGACTCACACTCAGACTCAGACTCACACTCAGACTCAGACTCACACTCAGACTCAGACTCAGACTCACACTCAGACTCACACTCACACTCACACTCACACTCACACTCAGACTCACACTCACACTCAGACTCACACTCAGACTCAGACTCACATAGGGCGGCACGGTGGCTCAGTGGTTAGCACTGCAGTCTTGCAGCTCTGGGGTCCTGGGTTCAAATCCCACCAAGGACACTATCTGCAAGGAGTTTGTATGTTCTCCCCGTGTTTGCGTGGGTTTCCTCCGGGTACTCCGGTTTCCTCCCACACTCCATAAACATACAGATAGGGACTCTAGATTGTGAGCCCCAATGGGGACAGTGTTCCCGATGTATGTACAGTGCTGTGGAATTAATAGCGCTATATAAATGAATAAAATTATTATAATTATTATTATTACACTCACACTCACACGCACACGCACACTCACACTCACACTCACACTCAGACTCACACTCAGACTCACACTCAGACTCAGACTCACACTCACACTCAGACTCACACTCAGACTCAGACTCACACTCACACTCACACTCAGACTCACACTCAGACTCAGACTCACACTCAGACTCACACTCAGACTCAGACTCACACTCACACTCAGACTCACACTCAGACTCACACTCACACTCACACTCAGACTCACACTCAGACTCACACTCACACTCACACTCACACTCAGACTCAGACTCACACTCACACTCAGACTCACACTCAGACTCACACTCAGACTCACACTCAGACTCACACTCAGACTCAGACTCACACTCACACTCAGACTCAGACTCAGACTCACGCTCAGACTCAGACTCACACTCAGACTCACACTCACACTCAGACTCACTCACACTCAGACTCACACTCACACTCAGACTCAGACTCAGACTCACACTCAGACTCAGACTCACACTCAGACTCAGACTCAGACTCACACTCACACTCACACTCACACTCACACTCAGACTCACTCACACTCAGACTCAGACTCACACTCACACTCAGACTCACTCAGACTCACACTCACACTCAGACTCAGACTCACTCACACTCAGACTCAGACTCACACTCAGACTCACACTCACACTCAGACTCACACTCAGACTCACACGCACACTCAGACTCACACTCATACTCACACGCACACTCAGACTCACACTCACACTCACACTCACACACACTCAGACTCACACTCACACTCACACTCACACTCACACTCAGACTCACACTCAGACTCACACTCACACTCACACTCACACTCAGACTCACACTCACACTCAGACTCACACTCACACTCAGACTCACACTCACACTCAGACTCACACTCAGACTCACACTCAGACTCAGACTCACACTCACACTCACACTCAGACTCACACTCACACTCAGACTCACACTCAGACTCACACTCACACTCACACTCACACTCACACTCAGACTCACACTCAGACTCACACTCACACTCAGACTCACACTCACACTCACACTCAGACTCACACTCACACTCAGACTCAGACTCACACTCACACTCACACTCAGACTCACACTCAGACTCACACTCACACTCAGACTCACACTCACACTCACACTCAGACTCACACTCACACTCAGACTCAGACTCACACTCAGACTCAGACTCACACTCACACTCACACTCAGACTCACACTCACACTCAGACTCACTCACACTCAGACTCACACTCACACTCACACTCACACTAAGACTCAGACTCACACGCACACTCACACTCAGACTCACACTCAGACTCACACTCACACTCACACTCACACGCACACTCACACTCACACGCACACTCACACGCACACTCACACTCAGACTCACACTCAGACTCACACTCAGACTCACACTCACACTCACACTCAGACTCATACTCACACTCAGACTCACACTCAGACTCACACTCAGACTCACACTCACACTCACACTCAGACTCACACTCACACTCAGACTCACACTCACACTCACACTCAGACTCACACTCAGACTCACACTCAGACTCACACTCAGACTCACACTCAGACTCAGACTCACACTCACACTCAGACTCACACTCAGACTCACACTCAGACTCACACTCAGACTCAGACTCACACTCACACTCAGACTCACACTCAGACTCACACTCAGACTCACACTCAGACTCAGACTCACACTCACACTCACACTCAGACTCACACTCACACTCAGACTCACACTCACACTCAGACTCACACTCAGACTCACACTCAGACTCACACTCACACTCAGACTCACTCACACTCAGACTCAGACTCACACTCACACTCAGACTCACACTCACACTCACACTCAGACTCAGACTCACACTCAGACTCACTCACACTCAGACTCAGACTCAGACTCAGACTCACACTCACACTCAGACTCAGACTCACACTCACACTCAGAATCAGACTCACACTCACACTCACACTCAGACTCAGACTCACACAGACTCACACTCAGACTCAGACTCACACTCACACTTAGACTCACTCACACTCAGACTCACACTCACACTCAGACTCACACTCACACTCACACTAAGACTCAGACTCACACTCACACTCAGACTCACACTCAGACTCACACTCACTCACACTCACACTCACACTCACACGCACACGCACACGCACACTCACACTCACACTCAGACTCACACTCAGACTCACACTCAGACTCACACTCACACGCACACTCAGACTCACACTTTCACACTCACATCAGATCGCATCCACGTCCTGCAGCGGCGGAACACACACACACCTCACACACACATCAGATCGCATCCACGTCCTGCAGCGGCGGAACACACACCTCACACACACATAAGAACAGACACACATCAGATCACACTCACTCTCACACACACCTCACACACACATCAGTTCGCATCCACATACTCACAACATCCCGTGATATCGCTTGCTTCTCGGTGGCGATACTGTGCTGTGAGCTTCCAGGACCTGCTGGAGGATCACATGGCCGGAAGCATGTGGTATCTCCGGATGTTGTGAGTGTGTCAGCGCGTATGTGCGATATCGTCAGTGTGCGTGTGTATGCGATCGGATGTGTGTGAGTGTTTGTGAGTGTATGCGATCGGATGTGTGTGAGTGTGTGTGTGTGTGTGAGTGTATGCGATCGGATCTGTGAGTGTCGGCAGAGGAGCACGGCGTGCAGCACAGCTGCTGGGACCGCCCACCGGTGGGCACAGGGAGAAGTGGTGTGTGTGTGTGAGTGTATGCGATCATATGTGTGCGTGTTTACTGTCTGATGTGTGACTGTGGAGCACGATGGGGGGTGCACAGCATGGGGGATGGAGCACGATGGGGGGTGCACAGCATGGGGGATGGAGCACGATGGGGAGTGCGCAGCATGGGGGATGGAGCACGATGTGGAGTGTGCAGCATGGGGGATGGAGCACGATGGGGGGTGCGCAGCATGGGGGATGGAGCACGATGGGGGGTGTGCAGCATGGGGGATAGAGCACGATGGGGAGTGCGCAGCATGGGGGATGGAGCACGATGGGGAGTGCGCAGCATGGGGGATGGAGCACGATGGGGAGTGCGCAGCATGGGGGATGGTGCACGATGGGGAGTGCGCAGCATGGGGGATGGAGCACGATGGGGTGTGCGCAGCATGGGGGATGGAGCACGATGGGGGGTGCGCAGCATGGGGGATGGAGCACGATGGGGAGTGCGCAGCATGGGGGATGGAGCACGATGGGGAGTGCGCAGCATGGGGGATGGAGCACGTTTGGGAGTGCGCAGCATGGGGGATGGAGCACGATGGGGAATGCGCAGCATGGGGGATGGAGCACGATGGGGAATGCGCAGCATGGGGGATGGAGCACGATGGGGAATGCGCAGCATGGAGGATGGAGCACAATGGGGAGTGGGGATGGAGCACGATGGGGGGTGCGCAGCATGGGGGATGGAGCACGATGGGGGGTGGACCACGATGGGGGGTGCACACCTCCCCCCAAAACACACACACACACTGCCACACACGCACTGCACAACACACCACACACACACTGGGAACCACAAACACCACCCTACACAGACACCCACACACACAGACAACGCCGCAGACACACAACACCCAACACACAAACACCGCGGCACACACAAATATACGCACATACCGCACAACACACACATTGCACAAAACATACCTCCCCCCCAAAGCACACACACACACACACCCACACAAACCGCGCAACACACACACACAACGATACAGACACACAGCGCTCCACAAATAACGACACACAACGCAACACACAAACAACACCGCTCTCACCCCCCGCTACACCCAGACAACACCCAGAACATGTACAGCCCCTATACATACACTTGGTAACTACACACAACAACATCTATATATATAACAAAAATCATACATTAACTACACAATACGTAAATTCTAGAATACCCGATGCGTAGAATCGGACCACCTTCTAGTCTATATATATAATTGCCTTATTCTGTCTGTCTGTCTGTCATGCTCCAAAATTGTGTCACGGTGACATGTCCTTAAGGTGACACAAAGCTGATTGGCCGCTGGGTTCGCCATGGCCCCGCCCCCCCACACGGATTGGCCTCTCGCCCCGGCTCTCTGCAGGCCCTGCCCCCCTCACGCAATGCACGCTCGCTCTGGCCCCGCCCCCCGCATGCATTCCCCCAACTGACATGGAGCCCCAGGTGAGTACACACTCACACACACACACATCACACTCACTCTCACACACACCTCACACACACATCACATCCACACACTCACAACATCCTGGGATATCGCTTGCTTCTTGGCCGCGATACTGTGCTGTGAGCTTTCAGGACCTGCCAGAGGATCACATGGCCAGAAGCACGTGGTATCTCCGGATGTTGTGAGTATGAGCGCGTATGTGTAATATCGTCAATGTGTGTGTGCGTCAGTGTATGCGATCGGGTGGGTGTGAGTGTATGCGATCGGGTGGGTGTGAGTGTATGCGATCGGGTGGGTGTGAGTGTATGCGATCGGGTGGGTGTGAGTGTATGCGATCGGGTGGGTGTGAGTGTATGCGATCGGGTGTGTGTGTGTGTGTGAGTGTATACGATCGGATCTGTGAGTGTCGGCAGAGGAGCACGGCGTGCTGGAGCAGGCTGGGAGGAGAGAGGCTGATCCTGGGGAAGGCTGGGAGGGTGGAGGCTGAGAGAAGAGAGGCTGATGTTGGGGGAGGCTGAGGCTGGGGTAGCCTGGGAGGAGAGAGGCTGATGCTGGGGACAGAAAAGGCTGATGCTGCGGGCATAGAGGCTAATGCTGCGGGCAGAGAGGCTGATGCTGCGGGCACAGAGGCTGATGCTGCGGGCAGAGAGGCTGATGCTGCGGGCAAAGAGGCTGATGCTGCGGGCACAGAGGCTGATGCTGCGGGCACAGAGGCTGATGCTGCGGGCATAGAGGCTGATGCTGCGGGCAGAGAAGCTGATGCTGCGGGCACAGAGGCTGATGCTGCGGGCAGAGAGGCTGATGCTGCGGGCAGAGAGGCTGATGCTGCGGGCAGAGAGGCTGATGCTGCGGGCACAGAGGCTGATGCTGCGGCCAGCATGGGGGATGGAGCACGTTTTGGAGTCCGCAGCATGGCGGATGGAGCACGTTTGGGAGTGCGCAGCATGGCGGATGGACCACGTTTGGGAGTGCGCAGCATGGCAGATGGAGTACGTTTGGGAGTGCGCAGCATGGCGGATGGAGCACGTTTGGGAGTGCGCAGCATGGCGGATGGAGCACGATGGGGAGTGCGCAGCATGGGGGATGGAGCACGTTTGGGAGTGCGCAGCATGGCGGATGGAGCACATTTGGGAGTGCGCAGCATGGCGGATGGAGCACGTTTGGGAGTGCGCAGCATGGTGGATGGAGCACGTTTGGGAGTGCGCAGCATGGCGGATGGAGCACGATGGGGAGTGCGCAGCATGGGAGATGGAGCACGTTTGGGAGTGCGCAGCATGGCGGATGGAGCACGTTTGGGAGTGCACAGCATGGCGGATGGAGCACGATGGGGAGTGCGCAGCATGGGAGATGGAGGACGATGGGGGGTGCGCAGCATGGGGGATGGAGCACGATGGGGGGTGCGCAGCTTAGGGGATGGAGCACGATGGGGGGTGCGCAGCTTAGGAGATGGAGCACGATGGGGGGTGCGCAGCTTGGGGGATTGAGCACGATGGGGGGTGCGCAGCATGGGGGATGGAGCACGATGGGGGGTGCGCAGCATGGGGGATGGAGCACGATGGGAGGTGCACACCTCCCCCCAACACACACACACACGTGCACTGCACAACACACACACACTGGGAAACACAAACACCGCCCTACACAGACACCCACACACACAGACAACGCTGCACACACACAACACCCAACACACAAACACCGCGGCATACATAAATATACGCACATACCGCACAAAACATACCTCCCCCAAAATACACCACACACACACAAACCGCGCAACACACACACTGCACAAAACATACCTCCCCCCAAAACACACACAAACCACGCAACACACACACAATGCTACAGACACACAGCGCTCCACAAACAACGCAACACATGCAACACACACAACGCAACACACAAACAACACCGCTCTCACCCCCCGCCACACCCAGACAATACACAGAACATGTACAGCCCCTACACAAACACTTGGTAACTACACACAACAACATCTATATATATATATAACAAAAATCATATATGAACTACACAATACGTAAATTCTAGAATACCCGATGCGTAGAATCGGGCCACCTTCTAGTCTATATATATAATTGCCTTATTCTGTCTGTCTTGCTCCAAAATTGTGTCACTGTGACAGTCATAAAAGTGACAACTGTCGGATTGGCCGCTGGGCTCGGCCTGGCCCCGCCCCCCCACGGATTGGCCGCTCGCCTCGGCCTGGTACCGCCCCCCGCATGGATTAGCCGCTCTGGGCTCGGCCTGGCCCCGCCCACCACATGGATTAGCCGCTCGCCCCGGCCCTCCGCACGCATCGCCCGCTCCAGCGTACACCGGCTCCCAGTACACATGTGCAGGGAGCCGGCATACGCTGACGCCTCGCCCGCTCAGCCCCGCTCCAGCGTACACCGGCTCCCGGTACACATGTGCAGGGAGCCGGCATACGCTGCAGTCAATAATGAAGTGTCATGCAGTGGTGAAACAGTTAAAGACACTGCAAGACACTTCATTATAGGCAGCGGGTACCCCCAGAAGAGAGAAGACAGAAGAAAGAAGACCCCGCAGCCATACTCACCAGACGCCGACCGGGAGCAGGTGAGCGCATCAAGGTCCTGCAGCGGCGGAACACACACACACACGCACACACATCAGATCACACTCACTCACTCTCACACACACCTCACACACACATCAGATCGCATCCACACACTCACAACATCCAGTGATATCGCTTACTTCTCGGCGGCGATACTGTGCGTGCAGTGACCTTCCAGGACCTGCCGGAGAATCACATGGCCGGAAGCATGTGGTATCTCCGGATGTTGGGAGTGTGTGAGCGCGTATGTGCGATATCGTCAGTGTGTGTGCGTGTATGCGATCGGATGTGTGCGTGTATGCGATCGGATGTGTGCGTGTGTTCTGATGTGTGTGTGTATGCGATCGGATGTGTGCGTGTATGCGATCGGATATGTGCGTGTATGCGATCGGATATGTGCGTGTGTTCTGATGTGTGAGTGTATGCAATCGGATGTGTGAGTGTCGGCAGAAGGCAGAGGAGCACGGCGTGCAGCACAGCTGCTGGGACCGCCCACCGGAGGGCACAGGGAGAAGTGGGGTGTGAGTGTATGCGATCAGATGTGTGCGTGTATACTGTCTGATGTGTGACTGTGGAGCACGATGGGGAGTGCGCAGCATGGGGGATGGAGCACAATAGGGGGTGCGCAGCATAGGGGATGGAGCACAATGGGGGGTGCGCAGCATGGGGGATGGAGCACGATGGGGGGTGCACAGCATGGGGGATGGAGCACGATGGGGGGTGCGCAGCATGGGGGATGGAGCACGATGGGGGGTGCACACTTCCCCCCCAATATCACACACACAGCACCACACGCACACCGCACAACACACCACACACACACTGGGAACCACAAACACCGCCCTACACAGACACCCACACACAGACAACGCCGCACACACAAAACATCCAACACACACACACTGCGGCACACACAAATATACGCACATACCGCACAACACACACTGCACAAAACATACCTCCCCCAAAACACACACACGCACTCCACACCCACACAAACCGCGCAACACACACAGCACCACACACACAGACAACACTGCAGACACACAGCGCTCCACAAACAACGCAACACACACAACGCAACACACATACAACACCGCTCTCACACCCCCCTACCCAGACAACACCCAGAACATTTACAGTGCCCTACACAAACACTGGCAACTACACACAACAACATCTATATATATAACAAAAAACATACATTAACTACACAATAAATTCTAGAATACCCGATGCGTAGAATCGGGCCACCTTCTAGTAATAAATATAAAGACCTATAAAAATGAACAAATGAAAGTCAGACATTTCTTTTCCACCATGCTTCCACAGAATGTTCAAAAAAATAAAACTCATGTAATAGGCCTGGACAGAAATGATGGTACGCCTGAAAATAATGTGACAAAAGGGACATGTGAAATCAAGGTGTGTCAACTAGTTAGCATCACAGGTATCTACAATCTTGTAATCAGTCAGTGGGCCTATATATAGGGCTACAGATACTCACTGTGCTGTTTCATGCCATGGTCTGTATCACACTCAACATGGACCAGAGGAAGCGAAGGAAAGACTTGTCTCAGGAGATTAGAAAAAAAAATTATAGACAAGCATGTTAAAGGTAAAGGTTATAAGACCATCTACAAGCAGCTCGATGTTCCTGTGAATACAGTTGCACATATTATTCAGAAAGTTAAGATCCATGGGACTGTAGCCAACCTTCCTGACATGGCCGCAGGAGGAAAATTTATGACAAATCAAAGAGACTGATAATACGAATGGTAACAAAAGAGACCAGAAAAACTTCTAAAGAGATTAAAGGTGTACTTCAAGCTTAAGGAACATCAGTGTCAGATCGCACCATCCATCGTTGTTTGAGCCAAAGTGGACTTTATGGGAGACGACCAATGAGGACACCATTGTTGAAAAAAAATCATCAAAAAGCTAGACTGGAAGTTGACAAGCTGCAAAGCTTCTGGGAGAATGTCCTATGGACAGATGAGACAAAAATGGAACTTATTGGCAAGGCACATCAGCTCTATCTTCACAGACATAAAGATGAAGCGTATCAAGAAAAGAACACTGTCCCTACTGTGAAACATAGAGGAGGCTCTGTTATGTTCTGGGGCTGCTTTCCTGCATCTGCCACAGGGTGTCTTAAATCTGTGCAGGGCACAATGAAATCTCAAGACTACCAAGGGATTCTAGAGAGAGATGAGCTGCCCAGAGTCAGAAAGCTTGGTCTCAGTCACAGGTCATGGGTCTTGCAACAGGATAATGACCAAAAACACACTGCTAAAAACACCCAAGAATGCCTAAGAGGAAAACAGTGGACTATTCTGAAGTGGCCTTCTATGAGCCCTTTAGTATATACCTATGATGCAATACCAATTTTTACATAGTTATACAGACTAATATATATTTCATGAGTTTTATAGAATTCTGTAAAAATATGGCACTGTCCAGTTGTGCATGTTTCTTCATAAGAGTCTTTATAAAGATGCGGCACATTCTGGTATCCTCTATATTGTTACAGGTATAATATATCTGATACAGATATAACAAAGATGTTTAAAAGAAGAAAGAGAGAACATCCACAGTGCCCCCACAATGAAGCCATCCACAGTGCCCCACAAGGAAGCCATCCACACTGCCCCCCACAATGAAGCCATCCACAGTGCCCCCACAATGAAGCCATAGACAGTGCCCCCACAAGGAAGCCATCCACAGTGCCCCCCACAATGAAGCCATCCACAGTGCCCCCACAACGAAGCCATCCACAGTGCCCCCCACAATGAAGCCATCCACAGTGTCCCCACAACGAAGCCATCCACAGTGCCCCAACAAGGAAGCCATCCACAGTGCCCCCCACAATGAAGCCAGCCACAATGCCCCCACAATGAAGCCATCCAGAGTGCCCCCACAATGAAGCCAGCCACAGTGCCCCCAAAACGAAGCCATCCACAGTACCCCCACAATGAAGCCAGCCACAGGGCCCCCCCACAATGAAGCCATCCACAGTGCCCCCACAACGAAGCCATCCACAGTGCCCCCACAACGAAGCCATCCACAGTGCCCCCACAATGAAGCCATCCACACTGCCCCCACAATGAAGCCATCCACAGTGCCCCAACGAAGCCATCCACAGTGCCCCCCACAATGAAGCCATCCACAGTGTCCCCACAACGAAGCCATCCACAGTGCCCCAACAAGGAAGCCATCCACAGTGCCCCCCACAATGAAGCCAGCCACAATGCCCCCACAATGAAGCCATCCAGAGTGCCCCCACAATGAAGCCAGCCACAGTGCCCCCACAACGAAGCCATCCACAGTGCCCCCACAACGAAGCCATCCACAGTGCCCCCACAACGAAGCCATCCACAGTGCCCCCACAATGAAGCCATCCACAGTGCCCCCACAACGAAGCCATCCACAGTGCCCCCACAATGAAGCCATCCACAGTGCCCCCACAATGAAGCCATCCACAGTGCCCACACAATGAAGCCATAGGCAGTGCCCCCACAACGAAGCCATCCACAGTGCCCCCACAAGGGAGCCATCCACAGTGCCCCCCACAATGAAGCCATCCACACTGCCCCCCACAATGAAGCCATCCACAGTGCCCCCACAATGAAGCCATAGACAGTGCCCCCACAAGGAAGCCATCCACAGTGCCCCCCACAATGAAGCCATCCACAGTGCCCCCACAACGAAGCCATCCACAGTGCCCCCCACAATGAAGCCATCCACAGTGTCCCCACAACGAAGCCATCCACAGTGCCCCAACAAGGAAGCCATCCAGAGTGCCCCCACAATGAAGCCAGCCACAGTGCCCCCAAAACGAAGCCATCCACAGTACCCCCACAATGAAGCCAGCCACAGGGCCCCCCCACAATGAAGCCATCCACAGTGCCCCCACAACGAAGCCATCCACAGTGCCCCCACAACGAAGCCATCCACAGTGCCCCCACAATGAAGCCATCCACACTGCCCCCACAATGAAGCCATCCACAGTGCCCCAACGAAGCCATCCACAGTGCCCCCCACAATGAAGCCATCCACAGTGTCCCCACAACGAAGCCATCCACAGTGCCCCAACAAGGAAGCCATCCACAGTGCCCCCCACAATGAAGCCAGCCACAATGCCCCCACAATGAAGCCATCCAGAGTGCCCCCACAATGAAGCCAGCCACAGTGCCCCCACAACGAAGCCATCCACAGTGCCCCCACAACGAAGCCATCCACAGTGCCCCCACAACGAAGCCATCCACAGTGCCCCCACAATGAAGCCATCCACAGTGCCCCCACAACGAAGCCATCCACAGTGCCCCCACAATGAAGCCATCCACAGTGCCCCCACAATGAAGCCATCCACAGTGCCCACACAATGAAGCCATAGGCAGTGCCCCCACAACGAAGCCATCCACAGTGCCCCCACAAGGGAGCCATCCACAGTGCCCCCCACAATGAAGCCATCCACAGTGCCCCCACAAGGAAGCCATCCACAGTGCTCCCCACAATGAAGCCAGCCACAGTGCCCCCACAACGTAGCCATCCACAGTGCCCCACAAGGAAGCCATCCACAGTGCCCCCCACAATGAAGCCAGCCACAATGCCCCCACAATGAAGCCATCCACAGTGCCCCAACAATGAAGACAGCCACAGTGCCCCCACAATGAAGCCATCCACAGTGCCCCCACAATGAAGACAGCCACAGTGCCCCCACAAAGAAGCCATCCACAGTGCCCCCACATTGAAGCCATCCACAGTGCCCCCCACAATGAAGCCATCCACAGTGCCCCCATAATGAAGCCATCCACAGTGCCCCCACAATGAAGCCATCCACAGTGCCCCCACAATGAAGCCATCCACAGTGCCCCCACAATGAAGCCATCTAGAGTGCCCCCACAATGAAGCCAGCCACAGTGCCCCCACTATAAAGCCAGCCACAGCGCCCCCACAATGAAGCCATGGTGAGTGCCCCCACATTGAAGCCATCAACAGTGCCCCCACAATGAAGCCAGCCACACACAGTGCCCCCCACAATGAAGCCAGCCACAATGCCCCCACAATGAAGCCATCCACAGTGCCCCCACAATGAAGCCATCCACAGTGCCCCCACAATGAAGCCATCCACAGTGCCCCCACAATGAAGCCATCCACAGTGCCCCTACAATGAAGACATCCACAGTTCCCCCCACAATGAAGGCATCCACAGTGCCCCCACAATGAAGCCATCCACAGTGCCCCCACAATGAAGCCATCCACAGTGCCCCCACAATGAAGCCATCCACAGTGCCCTCACAATGAAGCCACCTACAGTGCCCCCCAAAATGAAGCTATGCACAGTGCCTCCACAATGAAGACATCCACAGTGCCCCCACAATGAAGCCATCCACAGTGCCCCCACAATGAAGACAGCCACAGTGCCCCCACATGAAGCCAGCCACAGTGCCCCCACAATGAAGCCATCCACAGTGCCCCACATTGAAGCCATTCACAGTGCCCCCCACAATGAAGCCATCCACAGTGCCCCCATAATGAAGCCATCCACAGTGCCCCCATAATGAAGCCATCCACAGTGCCCCCACAATGAAGCCATCCACAGTGCCCCCACAATGAACCCATCCACAGTGCCCCCCCAATGCAGCCATCCAGAGTGCCCCCACAATGAAGCCAGCCACAGTGCCCCCACAATGAAGCCAGCCACAGCGCCCCCACAATGAAGCCATGGTGTGTGCTACCACATTGAAGCCATCAACAGTGCCCCCATAATGAAGCCAGCCACACACAGTGCCCTCCACAATGAAGCCAGCCACAATGCCCCCACAATGAAGCCATCCACAGTGCCCCCACAATGAAGCCATCCACAGTGCCCCCACAATGAAGCCATCCACAGTGCCCCCACAATGAAGCCATCCACAGTGCCCCCACAATGAATCCATCCAGAATGCCCCCACAATGAAGCCAGCCAGAGTGCTCCCACAATGAAGCCAGCCACAGCGCCCCCACAATGAAGCCATGGTGAGTGCCCCCACATTGAAGCCATCAACAGTGCCCCCACAATGAAGCCGGCCACACACAGTGCCCCCCAAAATGAAGCCAGCCACAATGCCCCCACAATGAAGCCATCCACAGTGCCCCCACAATGAAACCATCCACAGTGCCCGCACAATGAAGCCATCCACAGTGCCCCCACAATGAAGCCATCCACAGTGCCCCCACAATGATGCCATCCAGAGTGCCCCCACAATGAAGCCAGCCACAGTGCCCCCACAATGAAGCCAGCCACAGCGCCCCCACAATGAAGCCATGGTGAGTGCCCCCACATTGAAGCCATCAACAGTGCCCCCACAATGAAGCCAGCCACACACAGTGCCCCCCACAATGAAGCCAGCCACAATGCCCCCACAATGAAGCCACCAACAGTGCCCCCACAATGAAGCCATACACAGTGCCCCCAAAATGAAGCCATCCACAGTGCCCCCACAATGAAGACATCCACAAGGCCCCCCACAATGAAGCCATCCACAGTGCCCCCACAATGAATCCAGCCACAGTGCCCCCACATTTAAGCCAGCCACAGTGCTCTTACAATGAAGCTATCCACAATGAAGCCATCCACAGTGCCCCCACAATGAAGCCAGCCACAGTGCCCATACAATGAAGCCATGCACAGTGCCTCCCACAATGCAGCCATCCACAGTGCCACCACAATGAAGCCAGCCACAGTGCCCCCACAATGAAGCCAGCCACAGCGCCCCCACAATGAAGCCATGGTGAGTGCCCCCACATTGAAGCCATCAACAGTGCCCCCACAATGAAGCCAGCCACACACAGTGCCCCCCACAATGAAGCCAGCCACAATGCCCCCACAATGAAGCCACCAACAGTGCCCCCACAATGAAGCCATACACAGTGCCCCCAAAATGAAGCCATCCACAGTGCCCCCACAATGAAGACATCCACAAGGCCCCCCACAATGAAGCCATCCACAGTGCCCCCACAATGAATCCAGCCACAGTGCCCCCACATTTAAGCCAGCCACAGTGCTCTTACAATGAAGCTAGCCACAGTGCCCCCACAATGAAGCTATCCACAATAAAGCCATCCACAGTGCCCCCACAATGAAGCCAGCCACAGTGCCCATACAATGAAGCCATGCACAGTGCCTCCCACAATGCAGCCATCCACAGTGCCACCACAATGAAGCCAGCCACAGTGCCCCCACAATGAAGCCAGCCACAGCGCCCCCACAATGAAGCCATGGTGAGTGCCCCCACATTGAAGCCATCAACAGTGCCCCCACAATGAAGCCAGCCACACACAGTGCCCCCCACAATGAAGCCAGCCACAATGCCCCCACAATGAAGCCACCAACAGTGCCCCCACAATGAAGCCATACACAGTGCCCCCAAAATGAAGCCATCTACAGTGCCCCCACAATGAAGACATCCACAGGGCCCCCCACAATGAAGCCATCCACAGTGCCCCCACAATGAATCCAGCCACAGTGCCCCCACATTTAAGCCAGCCACAGTGCTCTTACAATGAAGCTAGCCACAGTGCCCCCACAATGAAGCTATCCACAGTGCCCCCACAATGAAGCCATCCATAGTGCCCCCACAATGAAGCCAGCCACAGTGCCCATACAATGAAGCCATGCACAGTGCCTCCCACATTGCAGCCATCCACAGTGCCACCACAATGAAGCCATCCACAGTGCCCCCACAATTAAGCCATCCACAGTGCCCCCCACAATTAAGCCATCCACAGTGCCCCTACAATGAAGCCAGCCACAGTGCCCCCACAATAAAGCCAGCCACAGTGCCCCCACAATGAAGCCAGCCACAGTGCCCCCACATTGAAGCCATCCACAGTGCCCCCACATTGAAGCCAGCCACAGTGCCCCCACAATGAAGCCATGCACAGTGCCCCCACAATGAATCCATCCACAGTGCCCCCACAATGAAGCCATCCACAGTGCCCCCACAATGAAGCCATCCACAGTGCCCCCACAATGAATCCAGCCACAGTGCCCCCACAATGAAGCCAGCCACAGTGCCCCCACATTGAAGCCATCCACAGTGCCCCCACATTGAAGCCAGCCACACACAGTTCCTCCACAATGAAGCCATGCACAGTGCCTCCCACAATGCAGCCAACCACAGTGCCACCACAATGAAGCCAGCCACAGTGCCCCCACAATGAAGCCATGCATAGTGCCCCCCACAATGAAGCCATCCACAGTGCCCCCCACATTGAAGTCATCCACAGTGCCCCCACAATGAAGCCATCCACAGTGCCCAACACATTGAAGCCAGCCACAGTGCCCATACAATGAAGCCATGCACAGTGCCTCCCACAATGCAGCCATCCACAGTGCCACCACAATGAAGCCAGCCACAGTGCCCATACAATGAAGCCATGCACAGTGCCTCCCACAATACAGCCATCCACAGTGCCACCACAATGAAGCCATCCACAGTGCCCCCACAATTAAGCCATCCACAGTGCCCCCACAATTAAGCCATCCACAGTGCTCCTACAATGAAGCCAGCCACAGTGCCCCCACATTGAAGCCATCCACAGTGCCCCCACTTTGAAGCCAGCCACAGTGCACCCACAATGAAGCCATGCACAGTGCCCCCACAATGAATCCATCCACAGTGCCCCCACAATGAAGCCATCCACAGTGCCCCCACAATGAATCCAGCCACAGTGCCCCCACAATGAAGCCAGCCACAGTGCCCCCACATTGAAGCCATCCACAGTGCCCCCACATTGAAGCCAGCCACACACAGTTCCTCCACAATGAAGCCATGCACAGTGCCTCCCACAATGCAGCCAACCACAGTGCCACCACAATGAAGCCAGCCACAGTGCCCCCACAATGAAGCCATGCATAGTGCCCCCCACAATGAAGCCATCCACAGTGCCCCCCACATTGAAGTCATCCACAGTGCCCCCACATTGAAGCCATCCACAGTGCTCCCACAATGAAGCCATCCACAGTGCCCCCACATTGAAGCCATCCACAGTGCCCCCATAATAAGAGACAGAGAAATGAACCTGCGGCAACACAAACCACTCTGCTACATCTCAGAGCGATAACACTGCCCTCTCTGAGTATAGCGTGTAGCCTTAACGATGCCGCCATGAGCGTGGCAGACGGTCACAGCCTCCGGGGCCGGGACACTGTCATAAGCTAGGGGGGCGTGCCAGCATGCACTGACAGCCGGTGGGCGGGTACCGATCACCACAGCACACTGTAACAGGCTGGGGGGCGTGTCAGCCTGCACGGACGGACGCTGGGCGGAGAAAACAAGGAAAGAAGTGTGAAGACCTGGAAGAAGTATGCCGCCATGACACAGAGTGTCGGTAAGTACCAAACGCTCATTTAGTTATAGTTTCTTTTATGTTTTAGGGCTTGCCGAATCCGGATCGCTCACCCGGAATCCCGCGTCCTGGTCGTCACCGGAGGTAGCACGGAAACCGCACGGATCCAGACGTTTACAGTCCGGGTCCGCTCAACACTGAGAGTCCTCAGTGGTTAATACCTTTAATGGCCAACTGAAAAGATGGTGGAATCTTTGTACTCGATTATTCCACACCAGGATGGATTAAATGCTTGTGAAGTCTTCCTGGAAAATACAGGAACTGATGGCGATCCTGTTGTGAAGCTTACAAAATTCATCCCCACTCATAATTACTTTGCATTTGATAATAACATGTATCTACAGGAGACTGGGACTGCAATGGGAAGGAAAATGGCTCCACAATATGCAAATCTTTCATGGCCAAGTGTCGCGGGCGGGGAGGAGGGTGTCAGCACACCACGCTCACCCCTTCTGCTCGGGTCCGGCAGTTGCTCCTGGTGGCTCGAGCTGCGGGCCGGATCCCGGGGTGTCTCGAGCGACGCTCCTCGCCCGTGAGTGAAAGGGGGGTGTTTGCTGGGATTATAGTTCGTGACGCCACCCACGGTTGTGGTGATGGCACCACCGCTGCTCAGTGTGGGGGGTCCCGGGGATGGTGATTGGAGCAGCCAGGTGTTGTGTTGCCCCTCCGTGGGTAGGGGTTGGTGATCCCGGGGCCCGGTGAAGAGATGTGAAGTGTAGGGCCTGGAGGGCGCAGGGACGCGGGGGCAGCGCTGTGCCTTGCGGCACTGTGGTACTCACTCAGCCTGAGACACGGACACAGTTTGTACGGTAAACCAACGGCTGGTAGGACGGTCCCACAGACGGTTGCACCTGCACTCCCGGTAGGTGACGGTGACGTCTCTCTTCCTTGCACCTGTTTGACTGATGGTAGCGGTGGATTCCCTCCGGTTACCCGCTCCCCGACTGCAATCTGGGCCGGAGGAACTCTACACTTTGCCCGCAGGCGCTGGCCCTGGGGAAACTGGTGCCTTGGCGGTGGCGGTGTCTCCCCGGTAATGGTCGGGCTGTTGCCGTCAATCGGGACTTTGTTGCTGGGGGATCTGCGTCCCCTTCACTGACGGATTCGGCAATTTGGGCGACTCCTAGCCTTGCCGGGGTCCGAGAGGCCCCTGCCCTGGTGCTGACTGTCCTTCGGAACACTGCTCCAGACCACCGGGCACACAGCCAACGGGGTCCTTCCAGGAACTTCCAAACGGTCCCCCTCCGGACAGTCACCGCCGTCGCTGACCTTGCTGTTCTAGCCCTACACACAGCTGGGCTCTCAGGCTCTGCGCACTCTCTGCGCTCTCTCCACTTCTTGCTTTCCTCCTTTTCCACTTTCCTTTCCTTCACTTTCACTTCTGGTTGTTTCCTCTAGCCCCTGCCTGGGCTACTCCTCACTCCTTCATGTCCCTGACTCGACTGACTGGAACTTCCTGCCTCCAGAGTTGTGAGCTCCTTGGTGGGCGGAGCCAACCGCCTGGCCCACCCCCTGGTGTGCATCAACAAACTCTTGGAGGAAGGCAACAAGGATTTCTGGTTAGCAGATGTGCCTACCTGGAGTGTGGGGTGTAGTGGTGTTGTTATCTGTGTCCCCTGGCTTGCCCAGGGCGACACATTCCCCCTTAGCAAAATGCAGACCGTCCGCGGGTTGCCGTCCTACACCGGTTTTATTTTTCTGTAAAAAGGGGATAACAGGGTTAAACATATATACATTTCAATAACTCTTCCCAAGACGGGAGGCACATTTTACTTTAAACGTTTAAACGGTGTACGGTCACGGTTTCCGCTCTCTCCCACCCAAGCAACCTGGCCCTGATGCTGCCCCTAAAACCCAGGCAGCACCCCTTGACCCACAGTCCAGCACAAGTCACCCGAGCGGGATCTGTCCTTCCCTCCAGAGGGTGGCCACCGGTCCCTTTGGTGGCTGGGCCCTGGCCTGCTCTGCTCAGGGCCCTCCCTCCAACCTGCCTCTCCGGAGGCGGCATTGCGGAAACGGTAACGGTACCCAACATATTTACAAGCCACTAACGTTTGTGGTTGCCCTGCAGAGTTCACGGGCTTGTCCATGGATAGTTCCCATGCATTTTTAAACTTTAAACGGTCCCCACGGGGACATCGGTGCCGGCTCCAGCCGGTTGCAAATCAACAAAATAAATCAGGTGACTTCTTCGAATCATTTTCATCATCTTTTTCAACTTCAGTAAAACTTTCAAACAACAAACAAGCAGGTGGTCCCAACGGGGACGGTGCTGCGGGCCTCCATTGCCCTACTCCGGTCCTGCTGCTGCTTCATCCGAGGGAGGGGGTGCAGAGCTCATCTTGCCCTCCGGGCTGCCCCTCAGCTTTACATCCAGGGCAAACCACCCCCTCTCTCCGCAGTGCCGAGTGTACCGCACCATGTCTCCCGGGATAAGATTGCGGCCAGGATGCTCTTCGGGCAGGTGAGCATGCACATCCCGCCGGGCTACAAACACCTCGGCCTCCAGGCCCGGTTCGTATATGAACCCGTAGCCCCGGCGGATATCGAATCGCCTCACCTGCCCCTCGTAGAACGGGCCCCGGACACGGAAGGTCGCTTGCCGCAGGTTCTCCTTTTCCCGTATGACTCGGGCCACCAGCTCGGCTTTCCTACGCTCCCTCTCCGCGATCTCCAGGCCCAGCTTGGTCGGCTCCCTGTCCCAGTATGGCTCCGGCGCACGGGTTGAGCCCCGCGGGACATTCAGCACGTTACCCACTGTCAGGAAGGTGGGTGGCGTATCCCGCGGTGTCATGGCCTTGGGCGCTGCCTTGCAGCAACAACCCGGCGCCACCTCAGCCGAGGTGTGGGGGATGGGCACAGGGGCTTTCCGCAGTTGGGCCTTCGGCTCGGAGCGGGTCATCGGCTCCGGCTCGGGGAACTGCTCGGGGACTGTCTCTGGCACAATCTTCAGGGCCTTCCATGGCAATGCCTCCGGTTTGCTTCGGGCTCTGGCTACAGGTCGGTCCGCTGGGGCGGACGGGCTGGGTATCGCTACCGGTTGCGGTGGTAGCGGGCCTAGTGGCGGGGTCACGGCCTCCGGGACGGGTGGCGAAGGAGGCAACGGGGGGGAGAGGGCTTGGACCGGGTCCCTCAGCCGCAGCGATCGGTCCCTCCGGGACATAGGGGCGTGGGTCACTCACCCTCCCTTCCTCCGCTTCCTCCTCGCGTCTCCGCACGGCTGCCAAAACGTCCGCCATGTCGGTCTCCCACTCCTCCAAGAGGAGCTGCATCTTGACCTGCAGCCTTAGATGGAGCTGCGCGGTCCGGATTTCCACCCACGCTGCGGTTCCCGGTGCGGGGGCCACGGTGTTTCGGGACGGCATCCACATGGTGTCTTTGCTGTTTGCTTCCAGGAACGGTTTTCTGGCAAGGTCCTGGCGTCCTTGCTTTTATAGCGGCGACTACATGCCACCAGCCGCCATCGCGTCCCCCTTAGCTCTTTCCGGCCCCTCCTCTCTCGGGGCGGAGTTTTGGCCTTCGCGCCTCTACTGCTCGAGAAGACGCTCGAGCGGGAACTTTTCGCGCCAAAGATGGCGGCTTCTGAAATTTTTCTGCCGGATACCTCCGGCGGTAACAAGGCGCACCTCTACCAGACGGCAGAGCGGTAAGATCCTGTTCGTGACGCCAAGTTGTCGCGGGCGGGGAGGAGGGTGTCAGCACACCGCGCTCACCCCTTCTGCTCGGGTCCGGCAGTTGCTCCTGGTGGCTCGAGCTGCGGGCCGGATCCCGGGGTGTCTCGAGCGACGCTCCTCGCCCGTGAGTGAAAGGGGGGTGTTTGCTGGGATTATAGTTCGTGACGCCACCCACGGTTGTGGTGATGGCACCACCGCTGCTCAGTGTGGGGGGTCCCGGGGATGGTGATTGGAGCAGCCAGGTGTTGTGTTGCCCCTCCGTGGGTAGGGGTTGGTGATCCCGGGGCCCGGTGAAGAGATGTGAAGTGTAGGGCCTGGAGGGCGCAGGGACGCGGGGGCAGCGCTGTGCCTTGCGGCACTGTGGTACTCACTCAGCCTGAGACACGGACACAGTTTGTACGGTAAACCAACGGCTGGTAGGACGGTCCCACAGACGGTTGCACCTGCACTCCCGGTAGGTGACGGTGACGTCTCTCTTCCTTGCACCTGTTTGACTGATGGTAGCGGTGGATTCCCTCCGGTTACCCGCTCCCCGACTGCAATCTGGGCCGGAGGAACTCTACACTTTGCCCGCAGGCGCTGGCCCTGGGGAAACTGGTGCCTTGGCGGTGGCGGTGTCTCCCCGGTAATGGTCGGGCTGTTGCCGTCAATCGGGACTTTGTTGCTGGGGGATCTGCGTCCCCTTCACTGACGGATTCGGCAATTTGGGCGACTCCTAGCCTTGCCGGGGTCCGAGAGGCCCCTGCCCTGGTGCTGACTGTCCTTCGGAACACTGCTCCAGACCACCGGGCACACAGCCAACGGGGTCCTTCCAGGAACTTCCAAACGGTCCCCCTCCGGACAGTCACCGCCGTCGCTGACCTTGCTGTTCTAGCCCTACACACAGCTGGGCTCTCAGGCTCTGCGCACTCTCTGCACTCTCTCCACTTCTTGCTTTCCTCCTTTTCCACTTTCCTTTCCTTCACTTTCACTTCTGGTTGTTTCCTCTAGCCCCTGCCTGGGCTACTCCTCACTCCTTCATGTCCCTGACTCGACTGACTGGAACTTCCTGCCTCCAGAGTTGTGAGCTCCTTGGTGGGCGGAGCCAACCGCCTGGCCCACCCCCTGGTGTGCATCAACAAACTCTTGGAGGAAGGCAACAAGGATTTCTGGTTAGCAGATGTGCCTACCTGGAGTGTGGGGTGTAGTGGTGTTGTTATCTGTGTCCCCTGGCTTGCCCAGGGCGACACACAAGCTTGAGAGTGACTTTCTATCCTTTTGTCCTTTCAGGCCTCTGACCTATTACCGTTACATTGATGATATTTTATTCATCTGGACAGAGTCTGAGGAGCAGCTAAAGACCTTCCATGAACACTTTAATCAGTTTCATCCCACCATCAACCTAACACTCAACTACTCCAGCACTGAAATCAACACCATCATTAAACTACGGAACAATGAAATAGAGACATCCCTGTACCAGAAGCCAATTGACCGTCCAACATACCTGAAATGGGACAGTTTTCATCCAAAACAAATAAAAACTCTATAGTGTACAGTCAGGCCATCAGGTACAATCGGATATTCTACAACACTACAGATAGAGACAATCACCTTGAGGGCCTCAGAAAAACCTTCTTGAATCACGGCTACCACCCAAGAACAATTGAAAACCAGATTACACGAGCCACCAGAATATCAAGAAACCATCTCCTACATTATAAAACTAAAGAAGAAAACATACGGGCACCTCTTGTAATCACCTACAATCCACATCTGGAGGTGTTAAGAGGAGCTGCACGGAAACTACAACCATTACTGCAAAAAGATGCCCGAATAAAGGGGTGATTCACCCATTTTTTTTATTTTCTGTATGAGTTCTACTTACCATTCTAGGCGTTTTCTCCATTGGCTTCTGTTTCCATTTCTGGCACTGAGCGGCGCTATCCTCAAACTTGTCGGGTACGTCAGAGGAGGCTGGCGCCACTCAGATTGAGTGACAGGGCTGAGGGCGGTGACTACCGCACGGCACAGCCCAGCATCGAGGGGAGAAGCCGGAGGACGCCAGTGTGGAGCCGGCTAACGTCCTGCAGATGGTGAGGCACGGGGCGCCAGTGTGCAGTACAGGGGGGTTTCTTCAGCTGAAATCCCCCCCTGCACGTAAGTATCTGGTCACACTCTCCACCCGCCCGCTCTGCTGCGATGTCAGGAGAGCGGCCGGTGTTGGGCAGTGTGATCATGTGCTCCTCCCCGCAGCACTACAGGACGCAGCAAGACACTGACAGGCATGTCACCGCTGTGCTCTGCCATCTGTCCTGCTGCATGGGACCAACTGTCTGCACTCTGTCACCTGCTCCACAAGTCACAAAGTGGAGACAGTTAATGACAGAGCACCTCTGCCCCCCCTCTTCTTTCCCCACTCTTCTCTCCCCCCACTCTTCTCCCCCTCCCCTCTTCCCCCTCTTCTCTGCCCCCTCTTATCCCCCTCTCCTCTCCCCCTCTTTTCGCTCTCTCTCTCTTTTCCCTCGCACCTTCCCCCCCTCGCTCTCTTTCCCCCCCCTCGCTCTCTTTCCCCCCCTCGCTCTCTTCCCCCCCTCACTCTCTTTTCCTCCCCCCTCGCTCTCTTTTCCTCCCCCCCTCGCTCTCTTTTCCTCCCCCCTCGCTCTCTTTTCCTCCCCCCTCGCTCTCTTTTCTTCCTGTCTCGCTCTCTTTTCCTCCCCCCCTCGCTCTCTTTTCCTCCCCCCCTCACTCTCTTTTCCTCCCCCCCTCGCTCTCTTTCCCCCCCTCGCTCTCTTTTCCTCCCCCCTTGCTCTCTTTTCCTCCCCCCTCGCTCTCTTTCCCCCCCGTTCTATTTTCCTCCCCCCTCACTCTTTTCCTCCCCCCTCGCTCTCTTTTCCTCCCCCCCTCACTCTCTTTTCCTCCCCCCCTCGCTCTCTTTTCCCCCCCTCGCTCTCTTTTCCTCCCCCCTTGCTCTCTTTTCCTCCCCCCTCGCTCTCTTTCCCCCCCGTTCTATTTTCCTCCCCCCTCACTCTTTTCCTCCCCCCTCGCTCTCTTTTCCTCCCCCCCTCGCTCTCTTTTCCTCCCCCCCTCGCTCTCTTTCTCTTTTCCCTCGCTCTCTCCTGGCATGGTCAGTACAGAAATCTCTCCATCGTGGAGGGGTGAGAGGGAGTAATAAACATGGAGTCCCTACTGTGTCTGTGTATTTATTTCTAATAAAGTATTTTTCTCTGTGTGATGTCTTTTTTTTTTTAACCCTTTATTGGAGAATCCTAATGGCCAGGTCAAACTTGGCCTGACATTAAGAAACTCGGGCTTTATACCAGCTGGTAAAACATAGCTGGTATTAACTCCTTATTACCCAGCGTGCCACCTGCCACCAGGGCCACTGGAAGAGTTGGATACAGCGCCAGAAGATGGCACTTCTATGAAAGCGCCATTTTCTGGGGCGGCTGTGGACTGCAATTTGCAGCGGGGGGCCCAGAAAGTTTGGGCACCATGCACTGCGGATTCCAATCCCCAGCTGCCTTGTTGTACCTGGCTGGACTCAAAAATTCGGCGAAGCCACGTCATTTTTTTTTTTAATTATTTCATGAAATTCATGAAATAAAAAAAAAAAAAAAGGGCTTCTCTATATTTTTGGTTCCCAGCTGGGTACAATTAGGCAGTTGGGGGCAGCCCGTAGCTGCCTGCTGTACCTGGCTAGCATACAAAAATATGGCGAAGCCCACGTCATTATTTTAAAAAAGTTTTCAGGCAAAAACCTTTATAAAAAAAAAAAAATGCTTCCCTGGATTTCTATTGCCAGTGAAAGTAACATCAAGCAGCAGGGGTTAGCAACCAGTAGCTGCTTGGGTTACCCTTAGCAATAGAAAATGCAGCGGGAGCCCACAAACAATGTGATTTTTTTTTTTTTTTTTTAATGAATTTTTTTTAAAAAAAAATCGACATGGGCTTCGCCCATCGAACACCAGAGCATTTTACTGCTCAATTCATCCCAAGTAATCAGATGACTCCAGTGTCGGCCGATTACTTGTTCTGTGTCCCCCTGCATCCATTGCAGCATGTACGGGCTGTGAGGTCAGCGGAGTTCAGTCCAGCACTGGAGTCAGCTGATCTGAACTCAGCTGAACTCCAGCCTGCACACGCTGCGATGGATGCAGGGGGACATAGAACAAGTGAGGTCTAAGCCACACGGCGAGAAAAACAGTGCGAGTGGAGTGCGATAAAACATCGCACTCCACTCGGACCAATATTAGCCTGTGTGTCAGCACACATGAGCGATTATTTTCTCAGCCCTAATTGGACCGAGAAAACAATCGCAGCATGCTACAACTGTAATGCAAGACTCTCTCTTTTACCCATTCAAGTGTATGTGGTGAGAGAAAAATCGCACTGCACTTGAGGTACATCGGTGGACTACGGAGGAGAGAGGGAGAGAAATCCTTCCCACCCCTCCTCAGTGCTGGCCCACCTCTCGAGTGGCGGACTGCCCCCCGCAGCTGAGGTCTGCTCGCACAGTCGGACCTCAGTCGCAGGGCCACACGCATGACACTCAGCTCTGCTGTACTGAGCGTGAGCCGAGTGTAATGCGAGGGGATCGCCGTAATCCCCGTGTGGCCCCGGCCTGATCGGCCGACACTTGAGTCAGCTGATCTGAACTCAGCTGAACTCCTGTACATACAGCCCGCACACACAGCCCGCACACGGTCACATGTGATCGGCAGCAGGCAGTGACTGCTGTTAAGGCTACATTCACATGATCATTCAGTTTTTGTGGGCCACAAAAAACGGTCCTTTTTTTAAAACGGAAGCAGCAAGAAAGATAAATAGATGAGTAGATATAGAGATGGATAGATAGATATAGAGACAGAGGGATAGAGGGATGAATGAATGAATGAATAGAGGGCTGGATAGATAGATAAATAGATAGATAGATAGATAGATAGATAGATAGATAGAAAAGAAAGACATATATAATGTCCTACCCCCCTACATATTCTAAGCTGGCACCCTTTTGTTACTTTCATGTGGCACTAAGGTGCTTAGTCTTGTATTTAGCCAAAAAATAAATAAATAAAAAAAAAATGACATGCGGTCCCCCTATCTTTTGTAGCCAGCTAGGGTAAAGCAAACGGCTGCAGTCTGCAAACTACAGCTGGCAGCTTCACCTTGGCTGGTAATGCAAAACAGAGGGCACCCCATGCTGTTATTTTAAATTAACTAAATAATTTAAAACAAAAAACACGGGGCCCCCCGAAATTGGATCACCAGCCAAGGTAAAGCGGACAGCTGTGGTCTGGTATTCTCAGACTAGGGAGGTTCACCGTTATTGGACACTCCCCAATCTAAAAATAGCAGGCTGCAGCCGCCCCAGAAGTAGCGCATCCTTTAGATGTGCCAGTCCTGGTGCTTCGCGCCAGCTCATCCCATTGCCCTGGTGCGGTGGCAAACGGGGTAATATATGGGGTTAATACCAGATGTGTATTGTCACCTGGCATCAAGCCCTGGAGTTAGTGATGTCAGGCGTGTATCAGATACCCGACATCACCAACCGAGGCAGTAATAAAAAAAAAAAAATAGACAACAAACACATTTTTATTTGAAAAAACACTCCCCAACACATTCCCTCTTTCACGAGTTTATTAGAAAGAAAAACAAATCCAGGTCTGGTGTAATACAAGGGGGTCCCACGATGATCCATACCATAGTCAATGTCTTAGTCAATGAAGAACAGAATGTTCCCTATTTGCTGGGAGAACCTTGCAGTGACCTGAGCTAACATCAATAGGTCAGCACAGGTCACTGCAGGGCATGACGAGTGCTGCTATCAGGAGGTTAGCGAGGTATATTACCTGCGATGATCGCTGAACTCTTGACAGCAGCGCTGTCACAGATTTCAATGACCGCCGCCTTCACAAACAAAGTATCGCGAGCGGCCCGTGACGTCACCACTAGTCACAGTCTCGGGTCGACAGTGAGAGGTGATGTGACAACCGGCGGGCATAGAAGGCAGTGACGACCGCTGACGTCAGGATGGCAGGACTTCATCACCGTAGGTAATAAACTTACTAACCTCCTGACGGTAGCGCTTGTCATCCCCGCGGCTGCTGACACTGCAGTGCGGGCTGCTGCTGACACTGCTGAGCGGGCAGCCGCGGGGCTGGGGCTGGAGCGGGACACTGACTGCACGGGCACCCAACGGAAGTCACATGGAAGTGCTTCCGTGTTGCTTCCGGGAATTTTGCGGACCCATTGACTTGTATTGAGTCATGGTTCGTTATTAAGGAACAGAATAGGACATGTTCCATAATAACGGAGCGGACACACGGCATCCGATGTGTTTTTTTTTTTGTAGGATCGGATGCACATAGAAAAGATGTGAATGAGCCCACCTGCAGCCATTGCAGCGTGTGCTGGCTGTGAGATCAGGAGTCAGCTGACTCCAGTGCTGGACGATAAATTCTGTGTCCCGCTGCAGAAGGATCCGGTAAAATAACGGTTGCATGCGCTGCACATTTAATCCACAGGATCTGGTCATATGCGGTTTGTGGATGATATGGACGACACACAGACTAAACAAGAGGGAAAAAAGCAATCTCGTCACCTCGTCACTTTTTTTCCCCAATTATTTTTTTCACGTTGCGTCGGCTAATAATCATAATTTCTGTACACACACACACTATAAACACACACACTCACACACACACACACACACACACACACTTTCTTCCCCTGGTTGTGCAGAGCTGGGGGAGCTGCTGCTGTCTCTGTGTGATTTCTCTCAGTGCATCCACACAGGGAAGAGGCAGGGAGGAGGCTTTGGGTGGAGAGCTGAGGGGGTGTTACACACAGTGGGTGTGTTAGATAAGCTAGACACCGCCCTAGAGCCACAAAGAATTCTGGGACTTGTAGGAACTGAACACAGGAAGTCAGAGGAGAGATTAACCCCATCAGAGCTGGAGCCAGCAATGAGCATGTGCTGCTAGTGCACAATAAAAGGTAATTTTGCTGAAAAAACATAATAGATGTGTTGAGGGGCACATATTAGCAAGATTTATCAGAAAAAAAAAAATCAGTTTTGGTAACTGGACAACTTCTTTAACATCTATTTTTCCAGACCCCCCACTTCTGTGTTTTAGACCGCCCCCAAATCTAAGAAGCATCATGACATGACCAGCACAACGCGTTTCAGGTGAAAGCACTCACCCTTAATCATGATACTGGATAGATGGTGCTGCAAAGCTTATATGCAAATGCTAGTCAATGTAACAGATGTTTAAATTACTTCAGCACCTTACATGCACGAAATAGGTTTTACCATGAAAAACATTACATACATATACAATTAAAAAACAATGATACAATACAATACAATAAAGTACACATTTTTCAATGGTTTTCTGGATTTGAAGATATATACGTTTATAACCAAACCAGTTGCAGTGCGCCATTCAGTGTGTGCAGATATAACACCTTCAAGTTTAATGCACATACATATGTGCCAATATATCATATTTAAATAAATAAATCTGCACTCAACAAATCGCGCACACCGGAATTTTTTTTACAAACATATTTACTCATGTATATCCCCATGTATATGCACACATATTGCCCTTCTATATATGTGCTCAGTTGTCATACTATGTAAAAGCTTTTAAGTTCCAACATGGAAGTTTAATATTTATAATATGTGGATTTTCCTGCACTTCAGAGTACCTAAATGCTTATATATGAACTCAAATGGATTTATATACTTTGAAAGAAGCCTCATTTTTTATTTTCAAAAGTTTATTTTAATTATAAAAAAAAATAAATATTTTTTTTTTCTTTTTTTTTTTTAAAAACTTTTTCTATTTTTTTCCTTTTGGTTAAATTATTATTTAAACTATGCTTCAATGAAAGAAACACATAGTTATTCTATATTATGGTAGAACACAAAGCGCCATGTTGAATGTAACGCAATATAACCGCACAAGTCGCAGATGGTGTAAATTTGGTGCGAATTAAAAACGCAAGTAGGAGTTTTGGCTATGTATGCATGCACACTGCTTCTATATTAGTACTCGATTTATATTGTGTGGGGGCTGTTAAGTTTGAACTAGAAGATTTAATATCTGTGTTATACAAGTTTCATCCTACTCAGGAAATTTTTTTTAGCAATTGATGTCTATGAAACATGCTATAATAAATTTATATGCTTGAAAAGAAATACCACAGCCAAATATATAATGAGCTGACCTTCAGCTTTAACATTAGGGGTTAAACTGCAACAATTGTTCCAAGGGGCTAAAACACACCCTGTAGTTAGCATTTGTGAAAAAAAAAAAAAAAAAAAGAATCTTTTTTGAAAAACTCCTTTTGTTTTTTTTGGTTAAATTGTTATTTAAACTATGCTTCGATGAAAGAGACACATTGTTATTCTATATTATGGTAGAACACAAAGCGCCATATTGAATGCAACGCAATATAACCGCACAAGTTGCAGATGGTATAAATTTGGTGTGAATTAAAAACACAAGTAAGAGTTTTGGCTATGTATACATGCACACTGCTTCTATATTAATACTCGATTTATATTGTGTGGGGGCTGTTAGGTTTAAACTAGAAGGTTTGATATTTGTTATATACAGTGCCTACAAGTAGTATTCAACCCCCTGCAGATTTAGCAGGTTTGAGAAGATGCAAATAAGTTAGAGCCTGCAAACTTCAAACAAGAGCAGGATTTATTAACAGATGCATAAATCTTACAAACCAACAAGTTATGTTGCTCAGTTAAATTTTAATAAATTTTCAACATAAAAGTGTGGGTCAATTATTATTCAACTCCTAGGTTTAATATTTTGTGGAATAACCCTTGTTTGCAATTACAGCTAATAATCGTCATTTATAAGACCTGATCAGGCCGGCACAGGTCTCTGGAGTTATCTTGGCCCACTCCTCCATGCAGATCTTCTCCAAGTTATCTAGGTTCTTTGGGTGTCTCATGTGGACTTTAATCTTGAGCTCCTTCCACAAGTTTTCAATTGGGTTAAGGTCAGGAGACTGACTAGGCCACTGCAACACCTTGATTTTTTCCCTCTTGAACCAGGCCTTGGTTTTCTTGGCTGTGTGCTTTGGGTCGTTGTCTTTTTGGAAGATGAAATGACGACCCATCTTAAGATCCTTGATGGAGGAGCGGAAGTTCTTGGCCAAAATCTCCAGGTAGGCCGTGCTATCCATCTTCCCATGAATGCGGACCAGATGGCCAGGCCCCTTGGCTGATTGGCTGAGAAACAGCCCCACAGCATGATGCTGCCACCACCATGCTTGACTGTAGGGATGGTATTCTTGGGGTCGTATGCAGTGCCATCCAGTCCCCAAACGTCACGTGTGTGGTTGGCACCAAAGATCTCAATCTTGGTCTCATCAAACCAGAGAACCTTGAACCAGTCTGTCTCAGAGTCCTCCAAGTGATCATGAGCAAACTGTAGACGAGCCTTGACATGACGCTTTGAAAGTAAAGGTACCTTACAGGCTCGTCTGGAACGGAGACCATTGCGGTGGAGTACATTACTTATGGTATTGACTGAAACCAATGTCCCCACTGCCATGAGATCTTCCCGGAGCTCCTTCCTTGTTGTCCTTGGGTTAGCCTTGACTCTTCGGACAAGCCTGGCCTCGGCACGGGTGGAAACTTTCAAAGGCTGTCCAGGCCGTGGAAGGCTAACAGTAGTTCCATAAGCCTTCCACTTCCGGATGATGCTCCCTACAGTGGAGACAGGTAGGCCCAACTCCTTGGAAAGGGTTTTCTAGCCCTTGCCAGCCTTGTGACCCTCCACGATCTTGTCTCTGATGGCCTTGGGATGCTCCTTTGTCTTTCCCATGTTGACCAAGTATGAGTGCTGTTCACAAGTTTGGGGAGGGTCTTAATTAGTCAGAAAAGGCTGGAAAAAGAGATAATTAATCCAAACATGTGAAGCTCATTGTTGTTTGTGCCTGAAATACTTCTTAATACTTTAGGGGAACCAAACAGAATTCTTGTGGTTTGAGGGGTTGAATAATAAATGACCCTCTGAATAAACTTTTCACAATTTAAAAAAAAAATAAAAAAAGAAATAACATTCTTTTTTGCTGCAGTGCATTTCACACTTCCAGGCTGATCTACAGTCCAAATGTCACAATGCCAAGTTAATTCCGAATGTGTAAACCTGCTAAATCTGCAGGGGGTTGAATACTACTTGTAGGCACTGTAAGTTTCATCCTACTCAGGAAAAATTTATCAATTGATGTCTGTGAAACATACTTTAGTAAATTTATATGCTTGAAAAGAAATACCACAGCCAAATATATAATGAGCTGACTTTCAGCTTTAACATTAGGGGTTAAACTACAACAATTGTTCCAAAGAGGCTAAAACATACCCTGCAGTTAGCATTTGTTGCAACCACACAGAGGGAGCCAAGTATCTCCGACAATGAGGGGAAAAAAAAAAAAAATAAATAAATCACGCAACAACTAAATAAGTGTGACGCCTATAGCCACATAAATCGCAAGTGGTGTAAATTAAAAACGCACGTTGCAACTTTGGCTGTGGGTTCTTGAATTATAACATAATCATTGGTGTATATTTGTTTCCCCCTTTAATTTTTAAAGCCAATATACCAATGTTATAACAATATGGCAATGGATTTATTGGGCACAAGAGTGTTTTTCCCACCCACCAAAAGCAGTGCAAGACAAGGCTTTAGTTTTTATCACCTAATAGAAAATCATGAGATCCCTGCGGAGATTCAAACCACAGGGAAAGGTGGTTTTTAATTTGAATATCCACTAGGCCTCTCTCTTACGCAAAAGTTTTTCCATGTTACCCCCTCTATGCGACTTTTGTATTTTTTCTATTCCATACACCCGCAAAGTATCCAATGTGCCTTGATGTTTGTTAATGAAATGTTTTGATAACTGAGATGTGCCTCCAGAGGTTTTTTTTATGTATTACATCGTATATATGTTCTTTTATGCGTGTATGCAGTTCTCGTTTTGTACTTCCAATATATTTTAGTTTGCAAGTTATGCATTCTGCCAAATACACTATATATGAACTTCTACAATTTATAAAGGTTTTTATCGCATAGCTACTGCTAGCATCACTGTTTTCAAAAGATGTGATCTTTTTAGGAGTCAATGGGCACATTTTGCACTGTTTTCTCGCACAATGGTAAAAACCCTTTAAAGACAGCCAGTTGGTGCCTAGAAGATTCGATTGTTTGTTTTTATTTTTGATGTCACTTGGAGATAACTTATCTCCCAGTGACATTGCTTTTTTGGCAACTACTCTACAATTATTATTGAGAATTTTTTTCAAGGTTGTGTCTGTTTTTAATATAGTTAGATTGCGGAAAAAAATCTTTCGTATGTCCGCAAACTGATTACTATATCGTAAGGCTAAAGTGATGGCTGAATTAGCAATTGGTTGTTTTTTAGTCGTGGTCTAAGTGGTGGTTTTCGTAGAATTAATTTTTGATTTTACAACCTTTTGTGCTCTATTTAACATCCATTCTTTGTAACCTCTTTTTTTGAGTCTTATATTAATGGTGTCTACTTCAGTTTGGAGGTTTTTCTGAGAGTTGCAATTTCTATGCGCTCGTTGCATTTCTCCTACTGGTATGGCCTTGATGGTATGTGATGGATGGTGACTTGCTGCATGCAAAATTGTATTTCATGATACTTGTTTTCTATGGGTGCATGTTTCTATTAACCCAGTGTTAAGACCCGTCATTCGTAAGTCCAAAAAATTCACAGTGTGTTGTTGAAAATCCACCTTAAATTTTAGATTGAAAGGATTATTATTTATGTACATAGTGAGGTCAGATACGAGAGACCCACCGCCCGCCCATGTTCTGGGATCATTAATTTTAAGCCGCTCAGCGTATTTTTTGTCATAACAGCCAAGGGAAGCCCCCTCATTGATTAGCTTGTGAATTTTCTTGTTGATGGTAATAGTGGGGTCAGTGGCGACAGGGACATAAGTGTTGGTATCAGACACCAAAAGGCGCATCCAATCAATATAATCAGCTTTGTCCATTATCACCACCGATCCCCCAGCACAACGCGTTTCAGGTGAAAGCACTCACCCTTAATCATGATACCGGATAGATGGTGCTGCAATGTTTCTTTCATTGAAGCATAGTTTAAATAATAATTTAACCAAAAGGAAAAAAATAGAAAAAGTTTTTCAAAAAAAATATATATATTTTTTTTATTTTTTTTTTTTTTTTTTTATAATTAAAATAAACTTTTGAAAATAAAAAATGAGGCTTCTTTCAAAGTATATAAATCCATTTGAGTTCATATATAAGCATTTAGGTACTCCGAAGTGCAGGAAAATCCACATAATATAAATATTAAACTTCCATGTTGGTACTTAAAAGCTTTTACATAGTATGACAACTGAGCACATATATAGAAGGGCAATATGTGTGCATATACATGGGGATATACATGAGTAAATATGTTTGTAAAAAAAATTCCGGTGTGCGCTATTTGTTGAGTGCAGATTTATTTATTTAAATATGATATATTGGCACATATGTATGTGCATTAAACTTGAAGGTGTTATATCTGCACACACTGAATGGCGCACTGCAACTGGTTTGGTTATAAACGTATATATCTTCAAATCCAGAAAACCATTGAAAAATGTGTACTTTTTTGTATTGTATTGTATTGTATCATTGTTTTTTAATTGTATATGTATGTAATGTTTTTCATGGTAAAACCTATTTCGTGCATGTAAGCTGCTGAAGTAATTTAAACATCTGTTACATTGATTAGCATTTGCATATAAGCTTTGCAGCACCATCTATCCAGTATCATGATTAAGGGTGAGTGCTTTCACCTGAAACGCGTTGTGCTGGTCATGTCATTCTTTGTGTCTGCATGATAAAATAAAGACTTGATTTTTTTGCCTGAAGAGCTGGACATCCTCATCTTTTCCATTATTTTGGGCTGTGGCAGTGCCTGTCCGTGCTCCAGGACGAAATCAAGACTGAGCTTTTTCCACGGTGAGCTGATTCATACTATTGAACCTTCAGCTGCACCACAACCAATGGGGTGTACTTAATTATATGTACCAAATGTCCCACTGGGGCTCTGTATGTACGGGAGACAGGACAACAGCTCAGGACAAGGATGAATTCTCACCGCCACACAATCAGAGAAAAAAGGATAGATCTACCTGTGGCCAAACATTTTGGTAACCCAGATCACAGCATCATGGACATGAAGTTGCTGGTATTGAAAGGAAACTTCAAATCCCAGAGAGACAGAAGGGTTTGGGAATACAAACTTATGATGACCTTTAACACATTCAGAGCAGGAATGAATATGTCACATGGATTTATGTCTTTTTACATCAATTAAGAAATGTGCTCCTCAGACCATCTGGGGGCATCATAACTCTGGACCAGACCCCAATCAGAGGACAATAAAACTGTCACACTCCTTATCAATGAACTGCTGCAATATTTATGGCCACAACAGTTTGTCCTCTTGCCATACTGATCGTTCTGCTTCACAAAACTTGTCTTATTTACAGCTCCATTCTGTGTCATGTTGTGTATAAATATGTGACTCTTCAGATTTTGTGTTATACTGAGCCTGATGAAGAAACCTGAGTGGTCTGGAAAGCTGCTATTATTACCATCTTTTCAGTTGGCCATTAAAAGGTATCAACCACTGAGGACTCTGTTCTTTTAAACAATTTTTTATCTCTACTGTCTAACACGCTACAAAGATATATTTTACCTGTATAAAATTCTGTGGAAGCTGAAAAGCAGCAATGTCTGACTTTCATTTCTTCATTTTCATAGATTTTGTAGTTATTATTACTTTTGTCAGATTCAACTTATTTCTGTCACCATTGTGGGTTTTTCTTTCATTAAACGAGGGGGACCAAAAAATTTTAACATGGGTTTAGTTTACATTAAACGGTTCCTGCACCGATCCTTGTTGTATCAACTATATTCAAAGATATTGAAATAGGAGAAATTGTTAAGCATTAATTGCTATCAAATATTATAAAAACATGTGCAAAATGAGTATATTGGTACTGGAATATAGCTTTCATATAGAGATCTGTAAAGAAGCCTGAAAATAATACCGAGAATAAGTAAAACTTCACTGTTCTGAAGCTAAACTGATTGCAAGATTTTCAGTCCATTCATTCTAGGGCATAATTTGTATTTATTATTAATATTTATTTATTTATTTATTCATTCACAAATAAATTCATTATTATCCATTCACAAAAACTTTGATATTTATCATCATAAAATATAATTTATTACACAAAATATATATGCAAATTAATATTTTTTTCCGTTTCCTTTTTCTTACACCCTCTTTTCTTTCTTCTTTCTGGATCTGAAAAGTAAAATAGACACATGGGTTAGTCAGTTGATTATAGTACTTTTTTGACAATATACTTATATAAGTTCTAGACTTTTTTTATTTTATTAAATCCCTTTTTTTGTTATTTTTTCTTTACTTTGTTGCTCCCTTCCCTCTAATTTAAAAACAAACATTAAGCAGTGAATATGTAAATGTTTTTAAGTAAGGGACACTTTGCACACTGCGACATCGCAGGTGCGATGTCGGTGGGGTCAAATTGAAAGTGACGCACATCCGGCATCGCATGAGACATCGCAGTGTGTAAAGCCTAGATGATACGATTAACGAGCGCAAAAGCGTCATAATCGTATCATCGGTGCAGCGTCGGCGTAATTCATAATTACGCTGACGCGACGGTCCGATGTTGTTCCTCGCTCCTGAGGCAGCACACATCGCTGTGTGTGAAGCCGCAGGAGCGAGGAACATCTCCTACCGGCGTCACTGTGGCTTCCGTAGGATATGCGGAAGGAAGGAGGTGGGCAGGATGTTTACATCCTGCTCATCTCCGCTCCGATTGGCCGCCTGCCGTGTGACGTTGCAGTGACGCCGCACGACCCGCCCCCTTAACAAGGAGGCGGGTCGCCGGCCACAGGGACGTCGCACGGCAGGTGAGTGTGTGTGTGAAGCTGGCGTAGCGATAATTTTCGCTACGCCAGCTATCACCACATATCGCTGCTGCGACGGGAGGGGGGACTATCACGCTCGGCATCGCAGCATCGGCCTGCGATGTCGCAGCGTGCAAAGTACCCCTAAGAGGTATTATCTGTTATCTCCTTTGTTATTCTGATAAGGATCCCACCAACTTTTTGAAAGTAGAGTGAGGTCCTATGAAGTAGGTACCCAGAAGTATATATACCAGCTCATCCCTCTTATGTCAAACTATCCTTGTCTGCTATATCGTCCTGAGGAAGGGGGCTGTGACCCCTGAAACGTGTTGACTTATATTAGCACTAACAATATAGACTTGGATTAACCAATTCCTGGCTTGCAGTGGTGATAAGTGCAGCGGTGATACCCGTTTTTACTTTTAAGAATTTCATCCTATTTCTTTGGGGCTGCAGCTGTCTCCATCCACAAAAATGCGGTTATAGGTTTTGTGAGCTTTTCACAACCCCTATAGGTGAGTGCAGAGGCGTATCTAGGGGGGCTGGCGGGGCATCTGCCCCGGGTACAACTGTCAGGGGGGGCGCTGTCACGCTGCCTGATGTGACGCAGTGAAAGTCTCCCTGCGTTTGCCGCCCTGTAGTGGGAGCCGCCATTCTCTGAGTGCAGCTGTCACGCTGACAGTCGGACTTACAGAAACTGCAGCGCACGTCTTCCACTGCTCAATTGTCCTTGTATCTTTCAGACTCGAGGACAATTGAAGCAGTGCCCACAGGCGCTGACTTCCGGGTCAGAGAGATGGCTTTAGTGTGATCAGGTCAGCTAATTACACTGTTGACCCGGAAGTCAGGGCCGCAGTGCAGAGGCGGCAGAGAACGCTGATAAGTGCTCCAGTGTGGAGCTGAAGACAGTGACCCAAAGAGGAATATTATGGGGTGAGCAGGAGGTGTTGTGAATGTCAGTTATGCTTTGGCTGCTGGGAGGCTCCCTCTTGTGGCCAGGAATGGTTTGGACATGGACCAGGTGTGTTGAGCAATGGGCGTTTCCATTGCTAACTCTCTGCTTATTTAAATCCTGGTCTGATAGCAGGCTATGCCGGATGTCAGTTTTTCTTTGTTCACCAGCCTGCTTCTGCTTTATTCTGCTCCACATCACATCTACTTTAGATAAGTGCTTGTGCTTTATTTGTTGTGTGGTTCTTTTACTCTTATCTGAGTTTGTCATTTGCTGTGGTTGTTTTCAGTTTATTTGCATGCAGGGATCTTCCCTTTCAGTTGCTTCGTTGGGAAACTCCCTGCAGTTATGTTTGGAGTATAGCTCCTATTAGTCCATGTGTTTGGGGCTTTTTGAATTTGTAATGATTCTTGTTTTCTGTTCATTGGTATGACAAGAGCGCCTGGTATAGGACGGAGTACAGATCGTGCGATCTGAGGGCCTTTTTGTACTATCAGGAATTTGGAATTTTGCAGGGTTTTTCTCTGGCCACCATCAGCCCCTTTCCTGTCCTTTCCTATTTTAGTCAGTGGGGGGCCTCACCTTTTGCTAATCCTATCATCTATCTGTGCATTGTGTTTTCCTATATCACTGCAGTCTTTGAATGTGGGGGGCTTGCTATTCTTTGTCTATTTTCTGAGGCAGAGAGTTATTCATCTTTCCTTCCTTTAGGATAGCTAGTTCTCCGGCTGGGTTCGCAGTGCACAGGATGTTAGTTCACCCTTCGGCTACTTCTAGTTGTGATGGTTAGTAAGGGGATGGCGGCCAGATTAGTTGCCAATGCTCTTGTCACCTTTTACCAATGATTGATGGTGGTCTTCCATGGTTCCGGATCATAACAGTACATCCGGCCAACAAATTTAAAGGGTACTCTTAAGAAGGAAAAAAAAAAAAAAAAAAAGAGGTCTGCTGAAATTTTTTTTTTGGTGTTTTTCCTCTTCTTCTTTGGGTTCCATGGAAGATTTCTTTTTCTAGCATGGATGAATTTGGTGAGCGTGTTGCTCATCTTGATGCTAAGGTTCGTCGTATAGAGTCTTATCTTGCACAGACTCCCCTTGCAGAGCCTAAGATTCCCGTTCCTGAATTTTTTTCGGGAGATAGGTCGAGATTTTTGATCTTCAAAAATAATTGTAAATTATTTTTTGACCTGCGCCCTAAGTCCTCAAGGATTCCCGTACAGCAGGTTAAGATTGTCATCTCCTTACTGCGTGGTGACCCTCAGGACTGGGCCTTCTCTTTAGCGTCTGATGATCCGATTCTCAGTGATGTGGACTCCTTTTTTCAGGCCTTGGGTTTATTATATGACGAACTCAATATTGTGGACCAAGCAGAAAAGGTCTTGTTGTCCTTAACTCAGGGTTTGGATTCCGCAGAAACGTTTTGTCAGAAATGTTGAAAGTGGGCGGTCCTTACCAAATGGAATGATGATGCGCTTGCGGCTCTTTTTCGGAAAGGTATTGCTGATACTGTGAAGGATTTAATGGTAGGATTTCCCGTCCCTTCTGGTCTTGATGCCTCTATGACCTTGGCCATTCAGATTGATAGGCGGTTACATGAGCGCAGGAAGATGCCTGCTGGTTTTGTGCCTGTGGAACAGCCTTGGGAGCCTATGGAGTGTGATAGGGTCCTTTCTAATGCTAATCGGCAGGGGTTCAGACAGAAGAATAGACTGTGCTTCCATTGTGGAGACGCCTCTCATAACATCTCTGTCTGCCCTAAGCGTGAAAGGAGATTGGCTACATCTGTTACTGTGGGTTCTTTGCAACCAAAGTTTCTTTTGTCTGTCACATTGATTTGCTCATTGTCTTCCTTCTCTGCATTTGCCTTTTGTAACGCCTGCCTGGATCAACAGACTCGGGGGGGGGGGGGATGTAAAGGACCGACAGAGGGAAGCCACTCACCAAGCAGGACCCCCAGAACCCTGAAACCCTTTAACCCCTATATAGGGATTTGGAATTACACAGGGCCCTGGAGATCACTACCTGTAAAGAAGGCTGCAGTCCGATGAGAGTAGTCGTCAGACAGGGTCAAACCAGGAATAGCAGAACAGGGACAGAATCGACAGACAAGGACGTAATCAGAAAACGTAGCAGAGATCAGATCCGGATCGGGCAGTGAGGTACATAAACAGCAGGCAGGAGACGTAGTCAGGAAACAAGCAGAAGTCAGAACACCAGAATCACTAAATAGAATAGGGTGGACCAGGAGCCAGGAATTCAGAAATATCTCTGGCAGTGATCATGTGACAGGAGGGGGAATAAGAAGGGTGTGGTGTCTTCCCATTGGCTGTAGCTGAACACTGGCAACTTCAGCTGGAAGACACACGCCATCCACAGTCAGCCAGCGGTACTTCAGATCCCAAGATAACCCAGCCCAGTGGATGATCGGAGCCTGCGCCCACCGGTGCCGCTGGCATCGACTCCTCTCCCATCACCAGCACCATCCATGGCAGGAACACGGCATCGCCTGGTGATCGGAGCAGAAGTCGATGGAGCAGACTCCCGGCGGTGACGTAACAGTACCCCCTCCTTCACGAGGGGCCTCAAAACCCGGTTTCTCAGGAAATTGGAGGTGAAACCGCCGGACCAGACCCTTAGCATGAATATCGCTCGCAGGGACCCATGACCTCTCCTTGGGGCCGTAACCCCTCCAATGCACCAAATACTGTACTGCCTCCCTGACAATACGGGAATCAAGTATTCTCTGTACCTCATACACCAAGTTACCTTCAACCAAAACAGGAGGAGGGGGGGCACTGACTGGGTGAACGGGGACACGATATAACTTGAGGAGAGACTTATGGAACACATTTGACATCTTAAAGGACGGGGGGAGTCGCATGCGGAAAGCTGTGGGATTAATTACCTCGATTATCTCGTGAGGTCCGATAAATCTCGGACCCAGCTTAGCAGAAGGGACCTTGAGTTTAATATTCCGTGTGGATAACCATACCTTGTCCCCAACTCCAGGGCTAGGGCCCTTGGAACGTCTCTTATTAGCAGAGGAGGCTTGACCAACCTTTGCCTTCTTCAGGTTCTCTTTCACCTCAGACCAGATAGCCTTCAATTTGTCCACAGTTGATTCAGCCTCAAGAGTATCCACCACAGCGGAAGAAAAAGAACCAAATCGTGGATGCAACCCTAAATTGCAGAAAAAGGGGGTAGTCTTGATGGATTCCTGATACTGATTATTGATAGCGAACTCAGCTAGCGGCAGATATTCCATCCAGTCAGACTGACGGTCAGACACATAACACCGGAGATATTGTTCAAGGGTTTGATTGCAACGTTCGGTCTGACCATTGGTCTCTGGGTGGTAGGCAGATGAAAAAGATAATTCTATATTGATCTTTTTACAAAACGCCCTCCAGAATTTCGAGACGAACTGTGTTCCTCGGTCAGAAACAATATTTTCCGGAACCCCATGTAACCGCACAATATGCCTAATAAACAACTTGCTAAGAGTTTTAGAATTGGGTAATCCGGACAGAGGAACAAAATTACACTGTTTGCTGAATCTATCCACTACTAACCAGATACAAGTCTTCCCTTCTGAGGGTGGAAGGTCAGTGATGAAGTCCATGGAGAGATGGGTCCAAGGGCTTACTGGAGTAGGTAGGGACTGGAGAAATCCGGCAGGGCGGGTACGGGGTGCCTTGGCTCGAGCAGAAGTTTCACAAGCAAGTACATAGTCCTTACAATCTTTCGCTACGGTTGGCCACCAAAAATACCTGGTTACTAATCGGAGGGTATTGCCGATACCAGGGTGACCTGCCAGCACAGAATTGTGTGATTCCTGGAGTATCCGTAGGCGAAGTGAGGGGGCAACAAACAGTTTACGGTCAGGAGTGGTTTCAGGGGCTTGGTCTTGGGTAGTCTGGACCTCTTCTATCAAATCTACGGAAACAGATGACATAATAATGCCTTTAGCTAAAATAGGGACTGGTTCAGAGTTTTCCAACTGAGAGGGGCAGAAACTACGGGAAAGTGCATCAGCTCTGGTGTTCTTGGTACCGGGCCGAAACGTTACCACGAAATCAAATCTGGAGAAGAACAATGCCCACCTGGCTTGCCTAGGATTGAGTCTCCTAGCAGATTCCAGATAAGTGAGGTTCTTATGATCTGTGAGAACTGTGACCTTATGTTTGGCACCTTCGAGGAAGTGGCGCCATTCCTCGAAGGCCCATTTAATTGCCACCAGCTCTCGATTACCAATATCATAATTTCTCTTCATGGGAGAAAACTTGCGAGAAAAGAAGGCACAAGGACGAAGCTGAGTGAGAGATGGAGTACCTTGAGATAGCACCGCTCCCACTCCGACCTCAGATGCATCAAACGGATGCATAAGGTCAGGCTGAACCAGAATCGGGTCTGAGGAAAAACAGTCTTTTAATTTATGGATCGCCTCTGGCTTCCAATTAACCACATCAGCCCCCTTTTTAGTCAAATCGGGGAGGGGTTTGGCAATTTTGGAAAAATCTCTAATGAATTTGCGATAATAATTAGCAAATCCAAGGAAACGCTGCAAGGCTTTCAGAGACTTGGGTTGCACCCACTCCTTAATCGGTTGAAGCTTAGAGGGATCCATGCGGAAGCCTTCTGCAGACAAAATGTAACCCAGGAAATTAACCTCTGGAGTACAGTGCGGACATGTTGGACATGTGACATGGCATCAGGAGAATAAATCAGGATGTCATCCAGATAGACCACCACATATAGACCACAGATATCCCTGAAAATGTCATTGACAAAGTTCTGAAAAACAGCCGGCGCATTACTTAATCCAAAAGGCATTACTAGGTACTCATAGTGTCCCTCTGGAGTGTTAAATGCCGTTTTCCACTCATCTCCTTCTCTGATGCGGATTAGGTTATATGCACCCCTGAGATCCAGCTTGGTGAACCACCGGGCTCCTATGAGCTGGTTAAATAGATCAGGGATGAGTGGCAGAGGGTACTGATTCTTTACAGTAATAGCATTCAGTTCACGGTAGTCAATACAAGGTCGGAGGCCACCGTCTTTTTTATCAACAAAAAAGAATCCAGCGCCGACTGGTGATCTGGATGGTCTGATAAACCCTCTCTGCAGACTGTCTGCTATATAATCTTTCATGGCCTGACGCTCTGGACCAGAAAGATTATACATTTTACCCTTGGGGAGTCGGGAATTGGGGACCAAATCTATGGGGCAGTCATAATCTCTGTGCGGAGGTAAGTTTTCAGATTCAGATACCGAAAACACATCAGCAAAATCCCTGAATGCATGAGGTATGAAAATAGGTTCAGCTCAAGTCAAGTTAACAGATAAAGACATACACGTCTCCTCACACTCAGGGCTCCAGCGCACAATCTCACCCTGGTGCCAGTCTATGACCGGGTTATGTTTGCGCAGCCATGGCATGCCCAATACCACTGCAGACATTAGATTCTCAAGAACAAAAAATGACACAGTTTCTACATGCAGAGCCCCAACAAGCATGGAGATCTCTGGAGTTACAAAATCAACCACACCCTGTGTGAAAGGTGTACTGTCAATTGCAGATATTCTAGTGGGAGTATTCAATCTTAGCAACGGCAAACCCCTGGGGTTCCGGTCACTGACGGATTTGACCTTTAACGGCGACTCCAAGCCTGGTCGGGGTCCGCAGGCCCTGCCTGTGTGTGCTGGCTTCAATTCGCTCCCCGGTTCGGTACCAGCGGGCCACCGCCCAACCCCAGTCCTACGGTTTCGCGTTGATTCGCCTCTCCTGCAGACGGCCACCACCGTCTGCCAACCTTGCTCTTAGTGCCCGGGCCACACACCCGGACACGGTCAGTTTATTCCTCACACTTGCACTTTCCAAACTGATCTCACTTCCTTTTCCCGCCTCCAGGACTGTGAACTCCTCAGTGGGTGGGGCCAACCGACATCAGCCCCTGGAGGGAGGCAACAAGGATTTTGTGTCTGGCTGATGTGCCTATCTCGGGGTGGGGGTGTGTGTGTTTCAGTAAATGTGACGACCTGGCTAGTCCAGGGCGCCACACAAGCGCTGTATGAAGTTTCATGGAAACCTGCGTAAGCATCTTAAGCGGGCTTGTATGAAAACTTCGTCAGATGCAGAAATTATTATTGAAGTGGAATCGGCAAAAAACAATTTGCAGATGCTGGTTCATTTCCTGAGTGTCGTGCCATATAATGCCTTGAATTTTGAAGGTAGCCAGTTTTCGAATCCCCAGGATTTCTTCACTGACTTCTTGGAACGTCGTGGCTGCATCGTGAGTGAAAAACCTGAACGGTATGTACATGTTTCTTTATATATATATACAGAGTAAATTATGCCAAGTTGTTTTTATTTAGAAAATATATATTATTCTAAAGTTTTTTAAAAGAAAATTCTTAGGGTAAGAACGTACTTTGCTTTTTACCTGCTTTTTTGCTGCTTTTTCAACTGCAGCGTTTTAATGCCAAATGGTTGTGTTCTGCTTATCAAACAAAGTCTATGGGAATTTGGTTTTCTTGAACGCACTTTGCAGTTCAAAAAAGGTGCCTTTTTGTTGCAGAACTTTGGTCAAAAACTCAGCTTTGCAGTGCAAAACCCAAATGGCAAAAACAATTGACATGTCAGTTGTTTTTGCCATTTGGGTTTTGCACTGCAAAGCTGAGTTTTTGACCAAAGTTCTGCAACAAAAAGGCACCTTTTTTGAACTGCAAAGTGCATTCAAGAAACCCAAATTCCCATAGACTTTGCTTGAAAAGCAGAACATAATCATTTGGCTTTAAAACTCTGCAGTTGAAAAAGCAGCAAAAAAGCAGGTAAAAAGCAGGTTAAAAGCAAATTGCGTTCTTACCCATAAAGGGAACCTGTCACCACTTTTTTTGGCTATAAGCTGCGACCACCACCACAGGGCTTTATATACAGTATTCTAACATGCTGTATATAAGAGCCCAGGCCGCTGTGAGAACATAAAAAAACACATTATATAACTTACCTAACGGTCACGCTGCGGTGAAATATGGTCACGGAGGCGTCTCCGTTCTCCGGTGCCGGCGCCGCCTCTTTAGACAATCTTCGTCCTCCTTCTTCTGAAGCCGCGGTGCATGACGCGTCCGTCATCCACACTTGCCGGCATTCAGGTCCTGAGCAGGGCAGATCAAAGTATTGTAGTGCGCCTGCGCAGGACCGGCGAGTGTGTATGACGTAGACGCGTCATACACACAGGCTTCAGAAAGAGTACGAAGATGGCCGAAAGAGGCGGCGCCGGCACCGGAGAACGGAGACGCCTCCGTGACCATATTCCACCGCAGCACGACTGTTAGGTAAGTTATATTAAGTTTTTTTTTATGTTCTCACAGCGGCCTGGGCTCTTATATACAGCATGTTAGAATACTGTTTATAAGAGCCCTGTGGTGGTGGCCACAGTTTCTAGACAAAAAAAGTGGTGACAGGTTCCCTTTAATATATTTTTATATTAAAAACATATCAAATATTTACTGATCATAGAAGGATAACATCCATATATAAATTGAATCTGTACAGACAACAAAATGAAATACTGCTATCAAGCACAGTAAGAACACTTAAAATAGATGATGTAAGCATAAATGTAATCTTGTACAACAAACACCAACATTTGATTAATCTGCTTTAGTATAGGTAGAAATTGCAATACAGCTATAATATATATATATATAACAAAAAATATATATTTTTTGTTATTATAATTATATTAGATATAGATATATTTTACTATTATAGTAGTATATTATATTATACCTATATATAATATAACTATAATACAAATATATATATATATATATATATATATATATGTATATATATATATATATATATATATATATTAGCTGTAGTACCCAGGCGTTGCCCGGGATAGTAACTGTCTCTCTATCTCTTTCCCAGTCTCTGTCTGTGTCGCTGTCTGTCTGTCTCTTTCCTTGTCTGTCTGTTTCTATCTCTCTGTATTTGCATCAGTCTATCTGTCTCAGTCTCTGTATTTGTCTGTTTCTTTCCCGGGCTGTCTCTTTCCCGGGCTGTCTCTTTCCCCGGCAAAGAGACAGCCGGGCAAAGAGACAGCCGGGCAAAGAGACAGCCAGACAAAGAGACAGCCGGGCAAAGAGACTGAGACAGATAGACTGATGCAAATACAGAGAGATAGAAACAGACAAGGAAAGAGACAGACAGACAGCGACACACAGACAGAGACTGGGAAAGAGATAAAGAGACAGTTACTATCCCGGGCAACGCCCGGGTACTACAGCTAGTATATATATCTATGTATATATACAAGTAAAATATATCTTTGTACCAGATTTTGTGTTATTTCATGCCTAATGAAGAGACCTGAGTAGTCTCGAAAGCTTGCAATTATTACCATCTTTTCAGTTAGCCATTAAAAGGTATCAACCACTGAGGACTCTCTGTTCTTTTAAACAATTTTTTATGTATATATATATATATATATTTGTATTATAGTTATATTATATATAGGTATAATATAATATACTACTATAATAATAAAATATATCTATATCTATATCTAATATAATTATAATAAGAAAAAATATATATATATTCTATTGTTATTATTATAGTATATATATATGTATAACAAAAAAAAAGAATATATATATTATAATTGTATTGCAATTTCTACCTATACTAAAGCAGATTAATCAAATGTTGGTGTTTGCACTACAGCTAGTATAATATATATATATATATATATATATATATATATATATATATATATATATATATATAAAAAAGTATAATAAAAATCTGTTTATATATATATAATAGATTTTTGTTATTATAGTTATATTATATATAGATATATATTATATTTTATTATTAAAGTAGTATATTATATATATAAAATACTACTATAATAATAAAATATATATATCTATATTTGTAATATGAATAATATAACTATATATATATATATATATTATAGTTTTATTATTCATATTATAGATAGATATATAATTTATTATTATAGTAGTATTATTTATATATATATATATATATATATATATATGTATACATATAATATACTACTATAATAAAATATAATATATATCTATATGTATATCTATAATATATATAATATAACTATAATAAAAATCTATTATATATATATATATATTTTTTTTTTTTGTTATTTTAGTTATATTATATATATATATATGTATATATATATATTATATATGAATATATGTTATTTTATTATTATAGTGTGTAATAAACATATATATATATATATATCAATATATATATATATATATATATATATATATTGTATTATAGTTATATTATATATAAATATATTATAATTTTTTTATAGTAGTATATTATATATAAATAATATACTACTATAATAAAATATATCTATATCTAATATAACTAATATAATACAAAAAAATATATATATTTGTTATTATTATAATGTGTGTATATATATATATATATATATATATATATATATATATATATATTATATTAGTAGTGTATATTATATAATATATATATAATACTATTAAATTAATAATATATATCTATATATAATATAACTATACTAATAACAAAAATCTATATTTTATATATATATATATATATATATATATTAGTTATCTTGCAAATTCTGCCTATACTAATACAGATTTATCAAATGTTGTTGTTTGTTCTACAAAATTACATTTATGCTTACATCATCTGTTTGAAATGTTCTTACTCTGCTTGATAGCAGTATTTCATTTTTTGGTCTGTACAGATTCACTCTCTATGTGGATGTTATCCTACTATGTTCAGTAGGTATTTGATATGTTTAATATAAAAATATATTAAGAATTTTCTTTTAAATAATATGTTTTCTAAATAAATTTTTAGTGTGTGTGTGTGTTTGTGTGTGTTTGTGTGTATATATATATATATATATATATATATATATTAATATTATTTAAAAATATGGTATGTGTGAGCCGAGACTGTCAAACGCAACATACTGTGATTGGGACGTTGCGTATTTGCATGCATTTACGCTGCATATTGCACTGCAGCGTAAATGCATGCATCCTGCGTCCCCTGCACAAGCTATAAAGATTGCTCATGATATGTGCGCACGTTTCCTTTAGGAACGTAGTGATTTGGGTGCTAAAATTTCGACCCAAATCCGTGCGTTCATAAAATGAACATGTCAATAATTTGTGCATTCTGGATGCAGCTCCCATTCTGTCTACGGTGGGGGCAGCATCCAGAGCGCATGAAATCGGCTTTTTTTAACAAAAATACTGTATTTATTATGCAGTGTTTCTGCAGCGATTTGAAGCACATGTGCTGTCAAATCGCTGCAGAATATTAAGCAGTTACGTGCGCATGAGCCCATTCTTTTGTCATGCAGATACGGACATAGCAGACATGGATATTGTTTTAGCTTAGTTTTGCCCATGTAACACTCATGCATTTACAAGATGTTCTCCAAATGTCCTTTCTTATGAAATTCTACTCCTAAATCAAATGTGTCATGGTCCCCTTTGCAACGAAGGTTCTTGGGCCAAAACAAAGATGGCTGCCACTTTAATGCCCTAAAGGGCCTTGACCAACCATCCAATTAATCTACAAAGTTATATGTTCTTAATCTCATTTATAAATGAATTCATGCAGATGTTGGTTTTCTTTAGGCTATCCACTGAAGATGAGCCAATTACTCTTCCTACTGTCCTTGAATCAGCTAGGTAAGAACTATTTTTAACAAATTTCTAAACATTTATAACAGCTATTTAGTAAAGGAAACTTATGGTGTCAATAATCGTCCTAATATTTTCTTGCCTCTTCCAGTTCAAGTGCCAATATTCCCAAGCGGAGGAAGTTAACGGTGTCCGGATTTCACCAGAAACATGACTTGGAATCACCAATTTTAGTCAGCTTTAAAGGATATTTAAAGAGAAAATATGCAGAATCATCCATAGAACCGATGGTAAGTGATTTTTTTACATTTGTACGTATTTGATGAATCCTTATTCTCTTCACCCCTGGGCGATTTTCAATGTTTTTGTTATGGTTTTTTTTTCTGTCAATTCTGCTATATAAAGCCAGCTTTACACGTTGCAATTTCGCATACGATATCGTATGCGATTTGCAACGCCCCCATCGTATGTGCAGCACGTTCAATTTGTTCAACGTGCCGCACAAACGATTAACCCCCGTCACATGTACTTACCTTCCATACGACCTCGATGTGGGCGGCGAACGTCCACTTCCTGGAGTGGGATGGACGTTTGGCATCACATCGACGTCACGCGGCAGCCGGCCAATAGAAGTGGAAGGGCGGAGCTGAGCGGGACGTAAACATCCCGCCCACCTCCTTCCTTCCGCATTGTGGGCCGGGAGCCGCAGGAGGCAGGTGAGATCTGTTCATCGTTCCCGGGGTGTCACACACTGCGATGTGTGCTACCCCGGGTACGATGAACAATCTGACGTTCAATTCATCAGGAATGAACGACGTGCATGCGATGAACGGTTTTTCGTTCAATCGCAATTGCACGTCGCTGTCACACGCTACGACATACCTTACAATGCCGGATGTGCGTCACTTACGACGTGACCCCGCCGACACATTGTAAGATATCTTGTAGCAAGTAAAGCAGGCTTAAGGGCTTATATTTTGTGGGACGAGTTGTACTTTTTAATGAAACCATGAGTTGCACCATATAGTGTACTGGAAAACTGCCGGCGTGATTCCCCCAACGTGAGCCATGACCTACCCACTAAATAATGTGTTGTGAAGAGGTTATAGATGTGAACCCTAATGTATGTGCTTCATTTTAGATGCAAAATGTTTCCCGTTTCCTCTATTCTTTAAACCCGGATGAGATCACTGTGGACTTTTTAAAGAACTTGAGTGCCTCCAAAAATTATTTCCATAAGCTTAAAATGTTGAAGGCAAATAAAGATACCATTAAAAAACATATCGGTCACCTGCGGATCTTTACACATTTTATACTTTCTGAAGAATACCCCAATGACGTTGATGAGGAAACAAAAGATGCAGTTAATGCATTTGAGGAGACTCTAAAGGACATGGAAAGTAAGCTTGCTACTGGCACGAAGAGGAGGTAAGTGGCTCACGTTAATACTACTGCTGCAATCCCCCCAATTCCAATGCTATCCAGTCAATTGAAAACATCTTAACTTGCTCAAACATGCACTAAAGGTACCGTCTCACTAAACGACGTACCAACGATTCCGACCATGATATGACGTGGTTAGGATCGCTGGTGCGTCGCTACATGGTCTCTAGTGAGCTGTCAATTAGGCAGATCTCACCAGCGACCAGCCATCAGCGACTCGTGGAAACGATGCTGCGCTTGGTAACCAAGGATAATATCGGGTAAAGAAAAATGCTTTGCTTGGTTACCCGATATTTACCCTGGTTACCAGCGCACACCGCTTAGCGCTGGCTCCCTGCACTCGTAGCCAGAGTACACATCAGGTTAATAAGCAAAGCACTTTGCATAGTTACCCGATGTGTACCATGGTTACCAGCATCCGCAGCTGCCAGAAGCCAGCTCCCTGCACATTCAGATCGTTGCTCTCTCGCTGTCAAACACAGCGATGTGCGCTTCACAGCGGGAGAGCAACGAGCAAAAAATGAACCAGAGCAATGTGTAACGATCAGCGATTTCACAGCAGTGGCCAGATCGCTGCTTAGTGTCACACACAGCGAGATCTCTGATGAGGTCACTGGGACGTCACATAACCTGTGACTCAGCAGATATCTCACTAGCGATCTCGCTATATGAGAAGTACCCCTTAGGTTACATTTCTGGCTCCATTATGGGTTCAGTAAAATCGAAGAATAGAAGAAAAACATCTGTGGAATAATTGAAACAAAGAATGCTAAATACATCTCATGGACTAATAAAAAAATTAACCTTTAACACTTTTTATTACTCACAGGTTGGAACCGGCGTCTCTCACCATGGCTGATTGTTGCAGCGTTTTGACACTGGCAAAACCGCATGTGACCAACATCTTCCAAAGAGCAAGAAGGAATAAGGAGCTGGATGATAGAGAGAAGACCCTGGCCTGTTATTACCTTGAGGCTGTTCTTGTATATAAGCATCTACATACTCCATCTGCAGCCCAAAATCTAACAGTAGGCTTTTTATTAACCAAAATGGCGCATTACTGACATTTGTTGTGTCACATAGTTACATAGTTACTTAGGTTGAAAAAAGACCTAGGTCCATCTAGTTCAACCTTCCTCAACCAGTTCTACATTTAGTCACTAAGTCATTTATAACCAACAATGTTTTGTGTACTGAGGAAATCATCCAGCCCTTTTTTAAAAGCTGTTATAGTATCTGCCATTACTACCTCTTGTGGTAGGGCATTCCACAGTCTGACCGCTCTAACTGTAAAGAACCCTTTCCTATTTAGGTTTCGGAATCGCTTTTCTTCCACTCGCAGTGAGTGCCCCCTGGTCCTTAGTACTGTCTTTGGAAGGAATAAGTCATGTGCCAGTCCTTTATATTGACCACACATGTATTTATACATATAAATGAGATCTCCTCTGAGACGTCTTTTTTCTAAGCTAAACATATCTAACTTTTTCAACCTGTCATCATATGGGAGGCCTTCCATTCCTTGTAATAGTCTAGTTGCCCGCCTTTGAACTGACTCTAACTTCTGAATGTCCTTTTTAAAATGTGGAGCCCAAAACTGGATCCCGTATTCCAGATGTGGCCTTACAAGTGATTTATAGAGGGGTAACAATACGTTGGGATCACGGGATCTAATCTCTCTTTTTATACACCCTAAAATCTTGTTTGCTTTAGCAGCTGCTGCTTGACATTGAGTGCTGCTGCTCAGCTTATTTGTAATGAGAATACCCAAGTCCTTCTCCTGTTCTGTAGTCCCGAGTTTACTTCCATTTAATGTATATGCAGCTATAGGATTACTCCGTCCTAGGTGCATTACTTTACATTTATCAACATTAAATCTCATTTGCCAAGTATCTGCCCATTCTGACATCTTATCCAGATCTTTTTGTAATATTGTACTATCCAGGTCAGTTTTTAATATCCTACATAGTTTGGTGTCATCGGCAAAGACTGACACTGTACTATCAATCCCATCCACAAGGTCATTAATAAAGAGAGTAAAAAGAATCGGTCCAAGCACAGATCCCTGCGGCACCCCACTGCTGACTATGGCCCATTTAGAGAATGTACCATTTATTACTACTATTTGTTTCCTATCTTTTAGCCAATTCCTTACCCAGTTGCATATTGTGTCCCCTAGTCCTTGCTTCTGGAGCTTTAGTATAAGGCTATTATGTGGTACAGTATCAAATGCCTTTGCAAAGTCCAAATAAATCACATCAGCTGCATTACCAATATCCAGGTTTGAACTTACCCCCTCATAGAACCCCAACAGGTTGGTTAGACACGACTTATCTTTCATGAATCCATGCTGTTTGTCAGTTATAATATTATTTTCTGCAATATATTTTTGCATGTCATCCCTTAAAATGCCCTCAAAAACTTTGCATACTACTGATGTCAGGCTTACTGGACGGTAGTTGCCTGGATCTACCCTCTTACCTTTCTTAAATATCGGTACCACATCAGCAATCCTCCAATCCTGAGGCACCAACCCTGTTACAAATGAGTCTAAAAAGATGAGATACAGCGGTCTGTCGATTACGGAGCTCAATTCCCTCAATATTCGTGGATGAATGCCATCTGGCCCTGGGGATTTGTCAATGTTTAATTTACTCAGACGTAGGCGTACTTCATCTTGTGTTAAATTAATTATATCGGGTGGTGGACTTTGATTTTTCACTTGTTGAATGATCCCTGGTTCAGTCAGTTCCTTGGTGAATACAGATGAGAAATGCCTATTTAATATCTCAGTCTTTTGTTTGTCCTCTATAACTAACTTGTTATTATATTTTAAGGGGCCGATACTATCCTTTGTTTTCCTTGTGGCATTAATGTATTTATAAAAGATTTTGGGATTTATTTTAATGTCATTGGCGATTTTTGTTTCAGTAGCTAATTTTGCTTGTTTGATTTCTTTTTTACATTTCCTATTGATATCTTTATACTCCTGCAATGCTATTTCTGTATTCTTAGCCTTTAAGATTTTAAATGCCCTTTGTTTTTGTTTTATTATACTTTGTACAGTCTTATTTATCCATAGTGGTTTCTTTTTATTCCTGGACATTTTATTACCACTGGGTATACGTTTTTTACAGGACTCTAGTAGTATATCCTTAAACTTACCCCATTTATGTTCGGTATCCCCAGTTACCATGACTTTGTCCCAATCTACACATTTAAGCTCTTCTCTTAATTTGTTGAAATCAGCTTTCCTAAAATTCCAGGTTTTAGCATTCCCCCTTTGAAATGTTCTATTGAATATTATGTTGAAGCTTACCATATTATGATCGCTGGTGCCCAAGTGCTCCCGGACCTGTAGATCTGAAATTGTATCCGGTCTATTTGACAGGATCAGATCTAGCAAATTATCTCCCCTGGTCGGTTCACCTACCATCTGAGAGAGGAAATGGTCTTGAATGGTAGATAAGAACTTACAGCTTTTAGCAGAACCAGAAGATTCTATGTCCCACTGAATGTCTGGATAGTTGAAATCCCCCATAATAAGAACCCGATTATTATTATTAGCTGCCTTTTCAATTTGTTCCAGCATTTCACCCTCTATTTGTTCAGGTATGTTAGGAGGCTTATAGCAAACTCCAATTAGCATTTTTCCATTATTCCCCTCCCCATGTACATTTACCCATACTGACTCTACATTGTTGCTGTTCCCCTCAATGTCATCATACAACACAGGTTTTAGGTTAGATTTAATAAATATACACACCCCACCACCTTTTTGGCCTTTCCTGTCCTTCCTAAATGTACTATAACCCTGTATGTTTGTCACCCAGTCATGGCTTTCATCCAGCCAGGTTTCCGTAATGCCCACCACATCATAATCCATGGTTAACATAAGAGTCTCCAATTTATTCATTTTGTTTGCAAGACTTCTTGCATTTGCCAGTAGACATTTAATCCTATTAACACCTTTATTACTCCTAGCCTCCCTACATTCCTTGTATGTCCCATCCCCCCTAATCCTTCATTGACCCCTACCGTCTCCCTGTCTCTATCTGCTCTATCTATCCCCTTATTTGCTCCACTACCCTCCCTCCCCCCCGATCCTAGTTTAAAAGCGCCTCCATCCGTCTGACCATTTTCTCCCCCAGCACAGCTGCACCTTCCCCATTGAGGTGCAGCCCGTCCCTACCGTAGAGCCTGTAGCCGACTGAGAAGTCGGCCCAGTTCTCCATGAACCCGAACCCTTCCTTCCTGCACCAATTTCTAAGCCACATATTTATCTCCCTAAGCTCCCGCTGTCTTTCTAGTGACGCTCGTGGCACCGGTAGTATTTCTGAAAACACCACCTTGAAGGTCCTGGACTTCAGCTTCTCTCCTAGTTCCCTGTAATCATTTTTAAGGACCTTCAACCTGCCTCTAACTTTGTCATTAGTACCAATGTGCACCATGACCGCTGGGTTTTCCCCAGCCCCACCCAGCAATCTGTCTATCCGATCCACAATATGCCGAACCCGAGCACCCGGCAGACAACACACTGTTCGGCATTCACGGTCTCGGCGACAGATGACCCTGTCTGTCCGCCTAATTATAGAGTCCCCTACCACCAACATCTGTCTGGGCTTTGCTGCACTCCTATTTCCCTCCTTCCTACAGCAGTTGTTTTCCTGTCACGATATCTTACGTCTTTTCTATGTTCCTTCTCTTATAGGTAAAAGAATAGATTGAGCAGCAGCAATTAGAACTCGATGGACAGGTAGTCACTGTTCTAAAGACTGGAAAAAATATTATTATACTGCAGGATGAGGATGAGCAGGTGAGTGATAAAAACAGAACACTGCTGTACAAGTTCTTGCCATTGGCAATCCTCTTTAACACAATGTTTCCCTTTCACAGAATTTCCGCACATATTTTGAGAAGATGAGGCTGACAAAGGAAGGAAATACGGTGTCTCAATTCTTTGTCTCCTCCAGGACAACGAATTCTGAACTCCAGCAAAGACATGGAGCGCTTTCAAAAGAAGTAAGTAGTAAATGAGTAGAGTTGAGCGCGGTTCGCGTTTCGTGGTTCTCCAGTTCGCGGCTCGAGTGATTTTGGGGGCTGTTCTAGATCGAACTAGAACTCGAGCTTTTTGCTAAAGCTCGATAGTTCTAGATACGTTCGAGAACGGTTCTAGCAGCAAAAAGACCAGCTAATTCCTAGCTGGCTTTCCGCTGTAATAGTGTAAGTCACTCTGTGACTCACACTATTATGAAATTTCAGTGTATAGTGTGCGGGAACAGCACATTCAGATCACTGCTGTATGGATAATGGCGATCGCCATTTTAACTTTTTTTCCTTGTCTTCCTTCCCTAAGCGCGCGTGTAGTGGGGCGGGCCAGCATGTCAGCCAATCCCAGACACACACACAGCTAAGTGGACTTTTAGCCAGAGAAGCAACGGCATGTGTGATAGGATGTCCATGTCACATGTCCCTGCATTATAAAACTGGACATTTTCCTCCAGCACGCCATTATCTGCCTTCTGCGTCCTTGGTGTCAGTCATCACTGGCGCAGCTCCTATCGCCGATACTGCTGTGTACGCTCTATACACAGCGCTGTACAGAATAGGGATAGAAGTTTCTATCAGTCCTTTTAAGGGCTAATACTGGCAGGGTCAGAGCCATAGGTGACAGGTCCATGAAAACAGAGTTTAACAGCTACACAAGATGACAGCGTCTGTGTAGCTAAGGTCAGGGATTTCCTCGCTGCATTTCCCCATTAGGAGGGATAGAAAGGCAGGCTTCCATTCCTCTAGCCAGAGACCCACAACCCTGCCACTATACCCTCCTGCCCTTTGCACACTCAAACTCATTGTCACTAAGCCATTATACTAGAAAACACTGAGTGAACTTAGTGGCATCCTAAACGTGGCTGTTGGACTTCTGTATTGTCCCAGTAGTGCAAAGATATTTGCAGCACGTCTGCCTGCATTACACACTCAAACTCATTGTTACTAAGCAATTATACTAGCAAACACTGAGTGAACTTAGTGGCATCCTAAACGTGGCTGTTGGACTTCTGTATTGTCCCAGTAGTGCAAAGATATTTGCAGCACGTCTGCCTGCATTACACACTCAAACTCATTGTTACTAAGCAATTATACTAGCAAACACTGAGTGAACTTAGTGGCATCCTAAACGTGGCTGTTGGACTTCTGTATTGTCCCAGTAGTGCAAAGATATTTGCAGCACGTCTGCCTGCATTGCACACTCAAACTCATTGTTACTAAGCCATTATACTAGCAAACACTGAGTGAACTTAGTGGCATCCTAAACGTGGCTGTTGGACTTCTGTATTGTCCCAGTAGTGCAAAGATATTTGCAGCACGTCTGCCTGCATTGCACACTCAAACTCATTGTTACTAAGCCATTATACTAGCAAACACTGAGTGAACTTAGTGGCATCCTAAACGTGGCTGTTGGACTTCTGTATTGTCCCAGTAGTGCAAAGATATTTGCAGCACGTCTGCCTGCATTGCACACTCAAACTCATTGTTACTAAGCCATTATACTAGCAAACACTGAGTGAACTTAGTGGCATCCTAAACGTGGCTGTTGGACTTCTGTATTGTCCCAGTAGTGCAAAGATATTTGCAGCACGTCTGCCTGCATTGCACACTCAAACTCATTGTTACTAAGCCATTATACTAGCAAACACTGAGTGAACTTAGTGGCATCCTAAATGTGGCTGTTGGACTTCTGTATTGTCCCAGTAGTGCAAAGATATTTGCAGCACGTCTGCCTGCATTGCACACTCAAACTCATTGTTACTAAGCCATTATACTAGCAAACACTGAGTGAACTTAGTGGCATCCTAAATGTGGCTGTTGGACTTCTGTATTGTCCCAGTAGTGCAAAGATATTTGCAGCACGTCTGCCTGAATTGCACACTCAAACTCATTGTTACTAAGCCATTATACTAGCAAACACTGAGTGAACTTAGTGGCATCCTAAACGTGGCTGTTGGACTTCTGTATTGTCCCAGTAGTGCAAAGATATTTGCAGCACGTCTTCCTGCATTGCACACTCAAACTCATTGTTACTAAGCCATTATACTAGCAAACACTGAGTGAACTTAGTAGCATCCTAAACGTGGCTGTTGGACTTCTGTATTGTCCCAGTAGTACAAAGATATTTGCAGCACGTCTGCCTGCATTGCACACTCAAACTCATTGTTACTAAGCCATTATACTAGCAAACACTGAGTGAACTTAGTGGCATCCTAAACGTGGCTGTTGGACTTCTGTATTGTCCCAGTAGTGCAAAGATATTTGCAGCACATCTGCCTGCATTGCACACTCAAACTCATTGTTACTAAGCCATTATACTAGCAAACACTGAGTGAGTTTAGTGGCATCCTAAACGTGGCTGTTGGACTTCTGTATTGTCCCAGTAGTGCAAAGATATTTGCAGCACGTCTGCCTGCATTGCACACTCAAACTCATTGTTACTAAGCCATTATACTAGCAAACACTGAGTGAACTTAGTGGCATCCTAAACGTGGCTGTTGGACTTCTGTATTGTCCCAGTAGTGCAAAGATATTTGCAGCACGTCTGCCTGCATTGCACACTCAAACTCATTGTTACTAAGCCATTATACTAGCAAACACTGAGTGAACTTAGTGGCATCCTAAACGTGGCTGTTGGACTTCTGTATTGTCCCAGTAGTGCAAAGATATTTGCAGCACGTCTGCCTGCATTGCACACTCAAACTCATTGTTACTAAGCCATTATACTAGCAAACACTGAGTGAACTTAGTGGCATCCTAAGCGTGGCTGTTGGACTTCTGTATTGTCCCAGTAGTGCAAAGATATTTGCAGCACGTCTGCCTGCATTGCACACTCAAACTCATTGTTACTAAGCCATTATACTAGCAAACACTGAGTGAACTTAGTGGCATCCTAAACGTGGCTGTTGGACTTCTGTATTGTCCCAGTAGTGCAAAGATATTTGCAGCACGTCTGCCTGCATTGCACACTCAAACTCATTGTTACTAAGCCATTATACTAGCAAACACTGAGTGAACTTAGTGGCATCCTAAATGTGGCTGTTGGACTTCAATTAGTGCCCCACTGGTGCCCAGCTATTTCTAGCACCTCTGCATGACACCCTCCTGCTCTGTTTTTAATAAGCTATAATAATAGCAAAAAATGCTGCCATTTAGTGGCATACAAGAAGTGACTGTTGGACTTCCATTAGTGTCCCACTAGTGCAAATCTATTTGCAGCACCTCTGCATGACACCCTCATGCACATTTTGCTACACTAATTTTATAGCAAACTCAGGGAATTCCTTGCTGCATTTGATCATTCGGAGGGATAGAAATTGAGGCTTCCTTTACTGTCCTGGTACCCACAGAACACAGCCACTGTACCCACCTGTCCACTTTTGCCACGCTATTTAATTTGCCCAAAGAGCTGACTCTTTTTCTGCCTTCCTAAAATTGTCTGTAATACTAAGTTAGTGTTCCTTTGCTGCCAAGCAAGGTACAACACATGTGCATTATACACTCCTTTCCATTTCTGGAATGCAATTATTAAATGCAGGTAGTCCAGCCAATCTCTGACGAAAGTGAAGGTGTGGATATAATGTAGCCTGCATCCAATGTTGGTTTTCTCGATGTCTGACAGCTCAACAATAACATCTGTTTCCACTTCCAAAACAAGTGATGACCTGCCAATCACATTCCCTGTTGCGTGTAAAGGGGTGGACGTTCAGTGTGAAAAACCATGTGTGACTGCTGTCCCCACAGTCACAGAGGATGAAGAGCACGCAGATGCACTTGATGGGGCAGGCGGTGGTTGCACAGGCACGCTAGGCCGCATTGTAGCACAGTGAAATTCACATTGCGACTTTTGCTTCATTTTAAGTCGTGTACAGGGTGGGCTCCCCAGTATGCAGCAAAACCAGGCAACAGGAAAAGGACTCTAGTCAGTTGGGTTGATAAATGATTGTTTAACTTTACCAAAATAAACAATAAGAACCATGCATGCAATTTAAATAATTGAACAATCAATTCTGTTGCCTACTACCTGCTAATCCCTCTGCGTAGCAGTAATTGTGTGTTTGTGCGTGTGTGTGTGTGTGTGTGTGTGCGAACACGACTTACCAGTGGCGCATTACAAGAGCTTCCCAGTTATCTACGTAAATATAGACAAAACACATTACCCCCCCTGAATACCCTTGTTAGCTGAAGCCTCACAGATAAGGCAGATGATAACAGTGTGAATGCAAACCACACAGCTCTGCAACACAGTCATGGAAATCTTGAAAATCAACAGTCAATGCAAACATGTGTCGCTGTCCCTCTATGATTTAAACTGTACGTGACAATTTGACAGTGCAGAGGCAGCAAGTCTTATTGTCTCTAAATAGTCGGCCTACCCAGAACAGAAATGTGTTTTGCTAATAAAACAAAGTGTTGCGTGCCCGCATTATTGTCTGGGCACAGCCTACCGTACCCGGGTACTGTAATGTCCAGTTGCCAGAAATACAGACTTTACGCTCCTCTCACGGTAAGCAGTATAGACAGCACCGTAAGAATGTTGGTCTGTGGCACAGGATGCTGCTCACTGGCGTTATGGTACTCCTCACCAAACTCCAAAATGACTCCCCTCACAATTGAACGAAGTGTTTCCGCGGTGGCTCCTTGCAGTAACACACACCTTTAGCTTTTCCTTCTGTTCATAGACAGCATCTCCAAGTCCACACCCGAAGAGCAATTTCTCCTCCACGTCTAAGTGTGGAGAGGCAGCTAGTGCGCATGCGTGTGCCGATTTACCCCAGCCGCAGCCTAACTACAGTGTTTCGCCTAGTGAGTATGCTCAGCCTGACTGTGCCATTCCTGAGGCTATGTCTTCATTTCGGGATACAGCGCATGCTCCCACACTTAGTACGAAAAGCCTCTTTGCACAGGTACTTGCATTCCGTGCCGGGTCTAAGTCCTGTTTTGTGCCTAGACAACATGCTAAAGCTGATAGTCTTTTTTCAGAGACTGTATTTCATGCTACTGAGCATGCTCAGGCATTTACTGCATCAGAGACTAGGTCCGGTAATGAACTCTTTGGCCCTGCCCCTGATGTGGGGGGCCCATATAGACCACAGGACATCAGGTGTCCTGACGATGTGGCCAGGCCACTCCCAAATGGCTTGCAGAGGCCCGCCCCTATGACTTGTCACTTCATTATTGATGGTCAGACGATGACTGGTGAGGTGTTTGTGTCGTGGCAGCCATGAGGTCATTATTGAAGTTGCGGTTCCAAATAGGACGCTAGTTATGCCACTCATGACGTCTCACTCTGCTTTTGTCTCCATGAGGTGCATTGTGGTCCACCCTGGTTTGGGGCGGACCCAGGTTATAAAACGGGCTGGAGCCAACAAGGAGGTGCGCAGTCTTCTATTATGCTCCGAAAGAGCACACCTCCATGTGTTGAACCCATTGCGGCTTTAGGCCAGAGGTAGGCAGGGATAGGGTGTCGATGCAGGCCGCCACCACAATTGGTAACGCAGAATAGTTAAGACCAGCTCCTGTCCTACCAGTCCTGCTTGTGCAGCCCAGTGGCATTAACAGGCCTGCTGCTGCTGATGCGCCTGCTGTCCACAGGTGTGGCCCCAATGCACACGGTCAGCGTACTCAATGGCCCCTGTGATGTTAACAGGGAGTTCCTGGGCTGGGTGGGCGTGTTGACCCTGTGACGCTAGCAGGGCTCCCAGTCTCCAGATCCGAGTGGCGTCTAACTCGGTTCAAGCTACTATTAGTTTCATAGCCACACAGCTCTGTATCCTCCACCTAACCTTCCAGTTGCCAACCTCTACTTTTCCATCTGGGAGCATGGTGGACACTGACTGCTGATGGGGATATATACCTTTCTCTTCTTATTAATTTTCGTTATATAGCGGTAATATAGTATATACCACCTTATCCAAATCTGCCAGTCCCACCGTAACAGATGGTGTTTCTTCAGCAAATGTTACTTTTGCTTAACCCTTAAGAGGGTTCTTCACGGTAAGAGCAGTGAGGCTCTGGAACTCTCTTCCTGAGGAAGTGGTGATGGCCAACTCACTGAATGAATTTAAGAGAGGAATGGATGCTTTTCTTGATAGCAAAAGTATAGAAGGTTATAAATAGCATAATCTTACAGGTAGATAAAAGAACGACCTAGATTATTAGAGGAATGGGTGGGCTGCAACACCAAGACAGGTTATTTAACTTGGGGTTATTTAGTTTGGAAAAACAAAGGCTTAGGGGGGATCTAATCACAATGTATAAACATATGAGGGGACAGTACAGAGACCTTTCCAAAGATCTCTTTACACCTAGGCCTGCGACTGGAACACGGGAGCATCCGCTACGTCTAGAGGAAAGAAGGTTTAATCATAACCACAGACAAGGATTCTTTACTGTACGAGCAGTGAGACTATGGAACTCTCTGCCGCATGATGTTGTAATGAGGGATTCACTACTAACATTAAGCAGAGCCTGGACGCCTTTCTTGAAAAATATATTACCAGTTATGTATATTAGATTTTATGACAGGGTGTTGATCCAGGGAACTAGTCTGATTGACGTATGTGGAGTCAGGAAGGAATTTTTTTCCCCATTGGAGCTAATTTGACACATTGGGGTTTTTTTGCCTTCCTCTGGATCAACATGTTAGGCTACAGGTTGAACTAGATGGACTTAGAGTCTCCCTTCAACCTTAAAAACTATGAAAACTATGAAACCAACAAACCCACGGACAAAAACTTTTTTCCCCTTTCCAACACAACTGTTCCCCTTTCCACCAGCATCTGTCCTTTTTCGACTCATTTTGTATATGACCAAAAGTGCAACTCTGCAGGGACACCGTACTCAATGCCATCTCAGCACAGCAGTCAGCCCTCGGTCCCTCAGATGTGGACAAGTAAAAGACTATTTCCTCCTATCCATGACAAAGCGTTGAGATTCACTCTGTGCAGCACTGGTGTTTACTGGAAAAGCAGATCTAAGAATCCGTACCACCTTCTGCAGATACTCCTGTATACGTGCGTCCCTTTCTATGGCAGGAATTATTTTGCCAAATTTTGTCTTGTACCGGTGATCTAACAGTGTGGCAACCCAGTAGTTAGCATTACTTCGAATTCGTACAATCCGAGGGTCATGTTGTAGGTAGTGCAGCAAGAAGGCGCTCATGTGTCTTGTGCATCCAGGAGGACCAAGTCCTTGGTGTGTTGGTGGCAGAGAGGTGAGAATCGTGCCTCCTTCCTCTGCCCTCTCCCCCAACCACGCACAACCGAAATGTGAGCAAGCTGTCACTCATCTGCTGAGTCTTCCATGCCCATCGCCAGTTTGTCCTCCATTTCTTCATGGGCTCCTGCACCTTCCTCAACAATTTTTTTCTGATACTATGCGCCCTTGTTAATCCCTCTCCCCCACCGTCCCTTGACTTCCGCCTAGGTGCCGCTCACCGTCTGGACCTTGTAGATCTTATTATCCCTTCTGCATATGACTCCTCCTGTACTTCCTCCCCTTCCTCTTGGACCAACACCTGACTCCGAATAATGCTTACAGTGTGCTCCATCTTGTAGATGACCAGAATTGTCACGCTGAGAATCGCCAGTGCTAAACATCTTCGTCGACATTTGTAAACTGTGTAGAAGGGTGCATAGGTCCTTGATCTGACACCACTCCAGCAGCGTGATCTGCACCACCTCTGGATCAAGTTAGCCCAGGGTATACGTCATTCCGTATTTCAGCAGGGCTCTGCGGTGCTGCCACAGACGCTGCAACATGTGCAGATTCCAATTCCTGCGTGTCGGAACATCGCATTTCCGGCGTTTAACCGCCAGACCCTAAGACTTCAGGAGCGATGAAAGTTGTTGAGCTGCTGGGTGCGAAGGATGAAAGTGAGCACATAGCAGCGTGCCCGCTGCACAAGGCCATGTAGGCCGGGATGGTATTTTAAAAATTGCTGGAGAATCAGATTCAACACGTGAGCCATACAAGGCATGTGTGTCACATTGCTCTGACGAAGGACCGCAGACAGGTTTGCATCATTGCCGCACACGGCTGTTAAGTCACCAACGTAGTCCACTCAATCAATTTGTACTCTGGTTGCCAGGTGACAACGTGTTCCTTTCGTGCATAGTGCTGATGATGGGAAAGGAGTCGATGCCAGCGGCGCAGGTGGACGCAGGTTATGGTCACCCACTGGGTTGCGTTACCTTGACAGATGCAGAACCACAGGCTGAATGAAGGTGGTGGGTATCTCACAGATGAAGTACCATCATTCAGCTATAACCTATGGGAATACACCACACCCTTTTTTAGGCCCCTCCTGTCTGCAGACCACTGCCAGACAAAGCTATGAACCTCTTGTTACTGTTACCCCCAGTTCAGTTTTATGATTTTGTGTGCTTGTTACCTGACTACTTTTCCTGCTTGCTGTTTATGTACCTCGTTGGCCGATCCGCATTTCACCTCTGCTTGTTTTCTGATTAAGTCCTGGCCATCCCATTCTGTTCCTCTTCCTCAATTAATGTTTTGACCCTGCATGACTACTATTCTCTGGAACTGCAGCCTTCCACAGGTATTGATCAACTTGGGCCCTGTCTAATTCCAAATCACTGTATAGGGGTTAAAGGGTTTCAGGGTTCTGGGTGTCCAGCTTGGTGAGTGGATTGCCCTGAAGAAGGGTCGCAGACTGGTTTACATCATTGTCGCACCCGGCCTTCCCTGACTGCTGGTTGAGTGGAGACAACCATTGATGAAACTTGGTCTCAATCTCCAGAGCTAACCGTCCACAATTCCTCAGCGGTGTCTCACATTTCCCCTACATTTCAAAGTAAACATTTGACCGCCTGATGGCCTTGAGCTCTGCTGCCAGCATAGTAAGGAGGTGTGTGGGATTTCTTGGGCGCAGTTACAAGGAAGGGTGGCCTGACCACACGGGGTTTGGGCCGAGGTGGAGGACCCACACGAGGTTGAGGAGGCAGAAGCAGTGGAGGAACTTGTACATACAGAGGAAGGATCAACACACAACTCGTGGGGACGGAAAGACTTGTACAGCAAACCCTTCTCCATCTCTCACCATAGTTACCCAGTGCCCAGTCAGCAACATGTAACTCCCCTGTCCATGCTTACTGGTCCAAGTATCTGGTGAAATGCACCCTGTCACACACAGAGTTTCTCAAGGAATCAGTGATGTTGTGTGCGACCTGCTGTGGTAGCGCGGGCACGCCTTTCTTGGAGAAGGAGTGGCGACTGGCCATAGGCTCTTGGCACTGCAATGGACATAAGGTCTCGAAAATCCTCGGTCTCAAAAGAGTGTAAAGGCAGCCTTTCTGTAGCCAACAAGTTGCAGATGCTGAAACTCAACCTCTTAGGCATGTCCTGCCCTTCGAAAATCATGTAAAACACAGCGAGGGGACTCCAACCACAATCTCCCTCGTTTCCACTGACTGGGCCACACACACTCCACTTGACTGGCATCAGTTGACCCCCCTTTTCAAAATGAAAAAGATGCTTTACATGAAGCACTCTCAAAAATACGTGTGCCTTTCGCGTCCCCTGGATGACCCAGGGGAAGAAAAGTCCTCTGAGAGCCATGACTTGTTCATCTTGGTTCTTTTTTCAAAAGCGAGGGGACTCCAACCACAGTCTCCCTCGTTTCCACTAATTGGGCCACACACACCCCACTTGACTGGCATCAGTTGACCCCCCTTTTCAAAATGAAAAAGATGCTTTGCATGAAGCACTCTCAAAAATACGTGTGCCTTTCGCGTCCCCTGGATGACCCAGGGGAAGAAAAGTCCTCTGAGAGCCATGACTTGTTCATATTGGTTCTTTTTACAAAAGCGAGGGGACTCCAACCACAGTCTCCCTCGTTTCCACTAATTGGGCCACACACACCCCACTTGACTGGCATCAGTTGACAACCCTTTGGAAAAAGAAAAAGATGCTTTGCATGAAGCACTCTCAAAAATACGCGTGCCTTTCACGTCCCCTGGATGACCCAGGGGAAGAAAAGTCCTCTGAGAGCCATGACTTGTTCATCTTGGTTCTTTTTTCAAAAGCGAGGGGACTCCAACCACAGTCTCCCTCGTTTCCACTAATTGGGCCACACACACCCCACTTGACTGGCATCAGTTGACCCCCCTTTTGAAAAAGAAAAAGATGCTTTGCATGAAGCACTCTCAAAAATACGCGTGCCTTTCGCCTCCCCTCGCTGACCCAGGGGAAGAAAAGTCCTCTGAGAGCCATGTCCACATTGTCAGTGGACAGACACGTGTGCTTATCTGCCAGCAGACCCCCAGCAGCACTGAAGACAGGTTCCGAGAGAACGCTGACTGCAGGACACGACAAGATCCCCAAGGCGTACAAGGCAAGCTCAGGCAATTTATCCAAATTGGAAGCCTAAAATGAGCAGGGCTCAAGTTGCACAGTAATGGCATCGATGTTTCCTTGCATATACTCATATATCTGTGTCTCCTCCTCTTTTTCCTTGTCCAGCTCTTTTGTTTTCGCATGAGTATATGTCCTTGTCACTTTCCCATGTGTTTGTGTTGTGTTGTGAGTTGTTTGTCACCTTTTGGACACCTTTGAGGGTGTTTTCTAGGTGTTTTTATGTCTTTGTGATTGCCTCCCATTGTTTCCTATGCAGTTCGAGTTCGGTTCGTCGAACGTTCAACGAACCGAACCCGAACGGGACCTCCGTTCGGCGAACCGAACTCGAGCCGTACCACGGCCGGTTCGCTCATCTCTATAAATGAGGTCCTCGTTGTCTTATCTACCAAGCATTTAACAATACTAACAAATGTTTTTATCCTCAGGTATCAGGTGCCCATAATATCATGGAAGATGGCAATAAAAGCCTTCAAAAACTGGGCTGAAAGTCTCTCACAGGTTGATAGAGACTTGGCCAAGTCATATGAGTACTTCGACCAACGACCAAACACTGTGGATACATCCCAATTGGCTGCAGAAATGCTGATAGTGGTTACGCAGGAGGGAAGAAATCTAGCAGGAACCTCCGGGTAGGAGACCTAACTTTATCTTCAGTCATCTTGAACATCCATCTTTTCATAGCTTGAAAGTTTCTTTTTTTTTTTTCCAGCTTATAATTTACCTGTCTCTTTAACTTCAGATGTACAATGCCAAAGAGGAGGAGGATCAAAGAAGAAGAAGAAAGCGGTGAGGAACAGAGTGATGGGGAAGAGAAAGAAGGCACCAGGAAGGAGACTTAACTTTATTCCAAGGAATACGAATGTGGCGCCCTGGGCAAGCCAGGTCGTCACAGAACTACACCAACACACCCCACACCCCGGCTAGGCACACCGAAGTCAAACACAAAATCCTTGTTGCCTTCCTCCAGGGGCTGATGTCCACACCAGGGGGTGGAGCCAGGCGGTTGGTCTCCGCCCACCAAGGAGTTCACAGTCCTGGAGGCGGGAACAAGGGCAGATTAGTTTTGGAGTGAAGTGGTTGAGGAGCAACTGACTGACCGTGTCCGAATGTGTGTGGCCCGGACGGTACAGCAAGGTTGGCAGACGGTGGTGACCGTCTGCAGGAGAGGCTAATTGGAGCAAACCGTAAGGACCGTGGACGGGCGGTGGCCCGGCGGTACCGGATCGGCGAGCAAAGAGAAGCCAGCACCATCCGGCAGGGCTTACGGACCCCGACAAGGCTAGGAGTCGCCATCCAATTTGTCAAATCTGTTAGCGAAGGGAACCTCCGGGGTTTCTCAGCAGTCAAGTCCCGATTTAAGGCGACAGCTCAAACCGTGAAGGAAAAGACAGTCACCGCCAAGGCTACAATTCCCAGGGCCAGAGCCTGCGGGCAAAAGGGTAAAAGGGGCTCCCTTGGCATTTATCCAAGCTGGGGAGCGGGTTACCGGTGGGAAGCCATTGGAACCGTAACACAACACAGGTGCAGGGACATGCAGTCACCATCAACCTACCGGGAGCAGAAACCACCGCAGCCGTCAGTGGGCCCCGTCCATTCAGCCGTGTGTTTTACCAAGGACTTTGTCTTCGTGATTGGCTGAGTGAGTACTACCGTGCCGTGCGGCACCGCGCTGCTCCCGCTACCCTGCACCTCACCAGGCCCCGTAACCCGCCTGTCATCCCAACCTCACCACAACCGTGGGTGGCGTCACGGAGAATATCAAATCCCCAAAATCAATCTCCTTTTTACTCACGGGCGAGGAGCGCCGCTCAAGTCCCCGGGATCCGGCCCACCGCTCGAGCCACCACCCAGCAGCAGCAGCAGCCGGACCCGAGCAGTGGGTGAGCGCAGCGCCCTCCCCGCCCGCGACAACTTGGCGTCACGAACAGGATTCGAACCGCTCTGCCGTCTGGTAGAGGTGCACCTTGTGAACGCCGGAGGTGTCCGGCCGAAAATTTTGAGACGCAGCCATTTTGGGCGCGAAAAGTCCCCGCTCGAGCGTCTTCCCAAGCAGTGGAGGCGCGAAAGCCAAAACCCCACCCCTGTAGAGGAGAAGCCGAAAAAAGACTAAGGGGGATGGATGGCGTCTGGCCGCATGTAGCTCGTGGCTATAAAAGCAGGGACGCCGGGACCCTGCGGCCATCTTTTGGTTCCTGGAAGAGGCCGCCGCAGCGATGCACCAACCGTCCCGCAGCACCGTAGCCCCCGTGCCCGGGACCGCGGCGTGGGTGGAGGTTCGGACCGCTCAGCTACAACAACGGCTGCAGATCCATGTGCAGCTCCTATTAGAGGAATGGGAGGCCGACATGGCGGAGGTGGTGGCGGCCATACGGAGACGCAAGGTGGAGGGAGTTCTTGACGAGCGGGTAAGTGACCCACGCCCCTATACCCTTAGCGGGTCGGTCATCGCGGCCGAGGGGCCCGGTCTACACCCGTTTGCCCGGCTACCTTCCCCGCTACCCATGTTGGCTGCTGCTGCCCCGTCACTAAGCCTGCTACCACCGCAATCGGTAGCGGTACCCTGCCAATCCGCCCAAGCGGACCGACCTGCAATGGAGGCCCGTGACCATGCAGCACCGCTCCCTTGGAAGACACTAAAGGCCGAGCCCGTTGGTGAAGCTGTACCGGAGGCACCGGTGACCGTGCCTGACCCCGTACCGACCCCGGCAGCCCGTCTCATGCAGGAGGAGGCGGAGACTCAGCGGGAGAGGAACACTGTGCCCGTTCCCCACACCTCGGCTGAGGTTGCGCCGGGTCGCCGCTGTGAGGCAGCACCCCAGGCCAAGTCACCGCGGGACCTTCCACCCAGATTGCCAGTGGTGGGCAGCGTCAAGGAGGTCTTGCGGGGCCCGACCCGTGAGCAGGGGCCCGCAGCAGCCCCGTATTGGGACAGGGATCCGACACCGCTGGGACGGGAGATTGCCGAGAGGGAGAGGAGAAAGGCGGAGTTGGTGGCCCGCACTATTGAAGAGAAGGAGCATCTCCGAAGAGCCACCTTCTGGGTGCGGGGTCCGAGATATGAAGGACAGGTGCGGAGATTTGATACCCGAAGGGGGTATGGCTTCATTTACGAACCGGGCCTGGAGGCCGAAGTCTTCGTGGCCCGAAGAAATGTGAATGACCACTTGCCGGAAGACTATCCAAGCCGCAATCTGCTCCCCGCTGACCTCGTCAACTACACCCGACATTGTGGGAAGAGGGGCTGGTACGCCCTGGGTGTCCGGCTGAGAGGATGCCAGGGGTCTCAAGCACCCACTCAGCCCCCTACCCCGGTCGGCGAGGTGGACCTAAAGTGAAGCCGGCGGCCCTCCGCCCAAAAGTTGTCCCCGTTGGGACCATCAGCACCGTTGTTGTTAGAAAAAATGATAAGAATGAATCAACCGGAGAAGTTATCTGATTGGAAACGTGATTGAACCGGCCGTTGCCGGCAAGTTGTCCCCGTGGGGACTGTTTGCGAATATGTGTAGAAATTGCTACGGACAAGCCCGAGAACTAGCAGGGCAACCACGAACTTGTGGTATGTAAATAAAAATTTGTTGGCTAAAACCATGACCGCCTCCGGAGAGGCAGGTTGGAGGAAGGGCCCGCAGTGGAGTAGGCTGGGGCCCAGCCACCATCGAAACCGGTGGCGATCCTCCGGGGGTTCAGGGGTCCCCATGGACGCGGGTCCCCTGAGAGAGACAGAACCCGCTCGGGCAATCTGGTGCTGGATAGGGGTCAAGGGGTGTTGCCCATTTGCTTCGGGGCAGCATCAGAGCCAGGTTGTTTGGGTGGGAGAGAGCGGAAGCTATACTGTTTTAATAAAAATGTACCGTTTTGCAACGTTTAAGTAATGTACCTCCCGTATGGGAAGATTTGAAAAATGCTTATGTTTACCGTTTTATCTTTTTCAGTTAACAAAAAGAAAACCGGTGATGGACGGGCAGCCCGCGGACGGTCTGCATTTTACTAAGGGGGAATGTGGCGCCCTGGGCAAGCCAGGTCGTCACAGAACTACACCAACACACCCCACACCCCAGCTAGGCACACCGAAGTCAAACACAAAATCCTTGTTGCCTTCCTCCAGGGGCTGATGTCCACACCAGGGGGTGGAGCCAGGCGGTTGGTCTCCGCCCGCCAAGGAGTTCACAGTCCTGGAGGCGGGAAAAAGGGCAGATTAGTTTTGGAGTGAAGTGGTTGAGGAGCAACTGACTGACCGTGTCCGAATGTGTGTGGCCCGGACGGTACAGCAAGGTTGTCAGACGGTGGTGACCGTCTGCAGGAGAGGCTAATTGGAGCGAACCGTAAGGACCGTGGACGGGCGGTGGCCCGGCGGTACCGGATCGGCGAGCAAAGAGAAGCCAGCACCATCCGGCAGGGCTTACGGACCCCGACAAGGCTAGGAGTCGCCGTCCAATTTGTCAAATCTGTTAGCGAAGGGAACCTCCGGGGTTTCCCAGCAGTCAAGTCCCGATTGAAGGCGACAGCTCAAACCGTGAAGGGAAACACAGTCACCGCCAAGGCTACAGTTCCCAGGGCCAGAGCCTGCGGGCAAAAGGGGCTCCCTCGGCATCTATCCAAGCTGGGGAGCGGGTTACCGGTGGGAAGCCATTGGAACCGTAACCCAACACAGGTGCAGGGAAAGGCAGTCACCATCAACCTACCGGGAGCAGAAACCACCGCAGCCGTCAGTGGGCCCCGTCCATCCAGCCGTGTGTTTTACCAAGGACTTTGTCTTCGTGATTGGCTGAGTGAGTACTACCGTGCCGTGCGGCACCGCGCTGCCCCCGCTACCCTGCACTTCACCAGGCCCCGTAACCCGCCTGTCATCCCTAACCCTCACCGTGCCCCGGGACAACCAACCCCCTACCCACGGAGGGGAGGACCAACATCCAAGCTGCTCCCTGTCACCGCACCCGGGATCCACGTCCAGAGCAGCGGTGGTGTCAAAACCTCACCACAACCGTGGGTGGCGTCACGGACAATATCAAATCCCCAAAATCAATCCCCTTTTCACTCACGGGCAAGGAGCGCCGCTCAAGTCCCCGAGATCCGGCCCACCGCTCGAGCCACCACCCAGCAGCAGCAGCAGCCGGACCCGAGCAGTGGGTGAGCGCAGCGCCCTCCCCGCCCGCGATAACTTGGCGTCACGAACAGGATTCGAACCGCTCTGCCGTCTGGTAGAGGTGCGCCTTGTGAACGCCGGAGGTGTCCGGCCGAAAATTTTGAGACGCAGCCATTTTGGGCGCGAAAAGTCCCCGCTCGAGCATCTTCCCAAGCAGTGGAGGCGCGAAAGCCAAAACCCCGCCCCTGTAGAGGAGAGGCCGAAAAAAGACTAAGGGGGACGGATGGCGTCTGGCCGCATGTAGCTTGTGGCTATAAAAGCAGGGACGCCGGGACCCTGCGGCCATCTTTTGGTTCCTGGAAGAGGCCGCCGCAGCGATGCACCAACCGTCCCGCAGCACTGTAGCCCCCGTGCCCGGGACCGCGGCGTGGGTGGAGGTCCGGACCGCTCAGCTACAACAATGGCTGCAGATCCATGTGCAGCTCCTCTTAAAGGAGTGGGAGGCCGACATGGCGGAGGTGGTGGCGGCCATATGGAGACGCGAGGTGGAGGGAGTTCTGGACGAGCGGGTAAGTGACCCACGCCCCTATAACCCTAGCGGGTCGGTCATCGCGGCCGAGGGGCCCGGTCTACACCCGTTTGCCCGGCTACCTTCCCCGCTACCCATGTTGGCTGCTGCTGCCCCGTCACTAGGCCTGCTACCACCGCAATCGGTAGCGGTACCCTGCCAATCTGCCCAAGCGGACCGACCTGCAGCGGAGGTCCGTGACCATGCAGCACCGCTCCCTTGGAAGACACTAAAGGCCGAGCCCATCGGTGAAGCTGTACCGGAGGCACCGGTGACCGTGCCTGACCCCGTACCGACCCCGGCAGCCCGTCTCATGCAGGAGGAGGCGGAGGCTCAGCGGGAGAGGATCCCTGTGCCCGTTCTCCACATCTCGGCTGAGGTTGCGCCGGGTCGCCGCTGTGAGGCAGCACCCCAGGCCAAGTCACCGCGGGACCTTCCACCCAGATTGCCAGTGGTGGGCAGCGTCAAGGAGGTCTTGCGGGGCCCGAGCCGTGAGCAAGGGCCCGCAGCAGCCCCGTATTGGGACAGGGAGCCGACACAGCTGGGACGGGATATTGCCGAGAGGGAGAGGAGAAAGGCGGAGTTGGTGGCCCGCACTATTGAAGAGAAGGAGCATCTCCGAAGAGCCACCTTCTGGGTGCAGGGTCCGAGATATGAAGGACAGGTGCGGAGATTTGATACCCGAAGGGGGTATGGCTTCATTCACGAACCAGGCCTGGAGGCCGAAGTCTTCGTGGCCCGAAGAGATGTGAATGACCACTTGCTGGAAGACTATCCAAGCCGCAATCTGCTCCCGGTGACCTCGTCAACTACACCCGACATTGTGGGGAGAGGGGCTGGTACACCCTGGGTGTCCGGCTGAGAGGAGGCCAGGGGCCTCAAGCACCCACTCAGCCCCCTACCCCGGTCGGCGAGGTGGACCTAAAGTGAAGCCGGCGGCCCTCCGCCCAAAAGTTGTCCCCGTTGGGACCATCAGCACCGTTGTTGTTAGAAAAAATGATAAGAATGAATCAACCGGAGAAGTTATCTGATTGGAAACGTGATTGAACCGGCCGTTGCCGGCAAGTTGTCCCCGTGGGGACTGTTTGCGAATATGCGTAGAAATTGCTACGGACAAGCCCGAGAACTAGCAGGGCAACTACGAACTTGTGGTATGTAAATAAAAATTTGTTGGCTAAAACCGTGACCGCCTCCGGAGAGGCAGGTTGGAGGAAGGGCCCGCAGTGGAGTAGGCTGGGGCCCAGCCACCACCGGAACCGGTGGCGATCCTCCGGGGGTTCAGGGGTCCCCATGGACGCGGGTCCCCTGAGAGAGACAGAACCCGCTCGGGCAATCTGGTGCTGGACTGGGGTCAAGGGGTGTTGCCCATTTGCTTAGGGGCAGCATCAGGGCCAGGTTGTTTGGGTGGGAGAGAGCGGAAGCCGTACTGTTTTAATAAAAATGTACCGTTTTGCAACGTTTAAGTAATGTACCTCCCGTATGGGAAGATTGAAAAATGCTTATGTTTACCGTTTTATCTTTTTCAGTTAACAAAAATAAAACCGGTGATGGACGGGCAGCCCGCGGACGGTCTGCATTTTACTAAGGGGGAATGTGGCGCCCTGGGCAAGCCAGGTCGTCACAGAACTACACCAACACACCCCACACCCCGGCTAGGCACACCGAAGTCAAACACAAAATCCTTGTTGCCTTCCTCCAGCGGCTGATGTCCACACCAGGAGGTGGAGCCAGGCGGTTGGTCTCCGCCCGCCAAGGAGTTCACAGTCCTGGAGGCGGGAAAAAGGGCAGATTAGTTTTGGAGTGAAGTGGTTGAGGAGCAACTGACTGACCGTGTCCGAATGTGTGTGGCCCGGACGGTACAGCAAGGTTGGCAGACGGTGGTGACTGTCTGCAGGAGAGGCTAATTGGAGCGAACCGTAAGGACCGTGGACGGGCGGTGGCCCGGCGGTACCGGATCGGCGAGCAAAGAGAAGCCAGCACCATCCGGCAGGGCTTACGGACCCCGACAAGGCTAGGAGTCGCCGTCCAATTTGTCAAATCTGTTAGCGAAGGGAACCTCCGGGGTTTCCCAGCAGTCAAGTCCCGATTGAAGGCGACAGCTCAAACCGTGAAGGGAAACACAGTCACCGCCAAGGCTACAGTTCCCAGGGCTAGAGCCTGCGGGCAAAAGGGGCTCACTCGGCATCTATCCAAGCTGGGGAGCGGGTTACCGGTGGGAAGCCATTGGAACCGTAACACAACACAGGTGCAGGGAAAGACAGTCACCATCAACCTACCGGGAGCAGAAACCACCGCAGCCGTCAGTGGGCCCCGTCCATCCAGCCGTGTGTTTTACCAAGGACTTTGTCTTCGTGATTGGCTGAGTGAGTACTACCGTGCCGTGCGGCACCGCGCTGCCCCCGCTACCCTGCACTTCACCAGGCCCCGTAACCCGCCTGTCATCCCTAACCCTCACCGGGCCCCGGGACAACCAACCCCCTACCCACGGAGGGGAGGACCAACATCCAAGCTGCTCCCTGTCACCGCACCCGGGATCCACGTCCAGAGCAGCGGTGGTGTCAAAACCTCACCACAACCGTGGGTGGCGTCACGGACAATATCAAATCCCCAAAATCAATCCCCTTTTCACTCACGGGCGAGGAGCGCCGCTCAAGTCCCCGGGATCCGGCCCACCGCTCGAGCCACCACCCAGCAGCAGCAGCAGCCGGACCCGAGCAGTGGGTGAGCACAGCGCCCCCCCCCCCTCCCGCGACAACTTGGCGTCACGAACAGGATTCGAACCGCTCTGCCGTCTGGTAGAGGTGTGCCTTGTGAACGCCGGAGGTGTCCGGCCGAAAATTTTGAGACACAGCCATTTTGGGCGCGAAAAGTCCCCGCTCGAGCGTCTTCCCAAGCAGTGGAGGCGCGAAAGCCAAAACCCCGCCCCTGTAGAGGAGAAGCCGAAAAAAGACTAAGGGGGACGGATGGCGTCTGGCCGCATGTAGCTTGTGGCTATAAAAGCAGGGACGCCGGGACCCTGCGGCCATCTTTTGGTTCCTGGAAGAGGCCGCCGCAGCGATGCACCAACCGTCCCGCAGCACCGTAGCCCCCGTGCCCGGGACCGCGGCGTGGGTGGAGGTCCGGACCGCTCAGCTACAACAACGGCTGCAGATCCATGTGCAGCTCCTCTTAGAGGAGCGGGAGGCCAACATGGCGGAGGTGGTGGCGGCCATACGGAGACGCGAGGTGGAGGGAGTTCTGGACGAGCGGGTAAGTGACCCACGCCCCTATACCCCTAGCGGGTCGGTCATCGCGGCCGAGGGGCCCGGTCTACACCCGCTTGCCCGGCTACCTTCCCTGCTACCCATGTTGGCTGCTGCTGCCCCGTCACTAGGCCTGCTACCACCGCAATCGGTAGCGGTACCCTGCCAATCCGCCCAAGCGGACCGACCTGCAGCGGAGGCCCGTGACCGCGCAGCACCGCTCCCTTGGAAGACACTAAAGGCCGAGCCCGTCGGTGAAGCTGTACCGGAGGCACCGGTGACCGTGCCTGACCCCGTACCGACCCCGGCAGCCCGTCTCATGTAGGAGGAGGCGGAGGCTCAGCGGGAGAGGATCCCTGTGCCCGTTCCCCACACCTCGGCTGAGGTTGCGCCGGGTCGCCGCTGTGAGGCAGCACCCCAGGCCAAGTCACCGCGGGACCTTCCACCCAGATTGCCAGTGGTGGGCAGCGTCAAGGAGGTCTTGCGGGGCCCGACCCGTGAACAGGGGCCCGCAGCAGCCCCATATTGGGACAGGGAGCCGACACCGCTGGGACGGGAGATTGCCGAGAGGGAGAGGAGAAAGGCGGAGTTGGTGGCCCGCACTATTGAAGAGAAGGAGCATCTCCGAAGAGCCACCTTCTGGGTGCGGGGTCCGAGATATGAAGGACAGGTGCGGAGATTTGATACCCGAAGGGGGTATGGCTTCATTTACGAACCGGGCCTGGAGGCTGAAGTCTTCGTGGCCCGAAGAGATGTGAATGACCACTTGCCGGAAGACTATCCAAGCCGCAATCTGTTCCCGGTGACCTCGTCAACTACACCCGACATTGTGGGGAGAGGGGCTGGTACGCCCAGGGTGTCCGGCTGAGAGGAGGCCAGGGGCCTCAAGCACCCACTCAGCCCCCTACCCCGGTCGGCGAGGTGGACCTAAAGTGAAGTCGGCGGCCCTCCGCCCAAAAGTTGTCCCCGTTGGGACCATCAGCACCGTTGTTGTTAAAAAAAATGATAAGAATGAATCAACCGGAGAAGTTATCTGATTGGAAACGTGATTGAACCGGCCGTTGCCGGCAAGTTGTCCCCGTGGGGACTGTTTGCGAATATGCGTAGAAATTGCTACGGACAAGCCCGAGAACTAGCAGGGCAACCACGAACTTGTGGTATGTAAATAAAAATTTGTTGGCTAAAACCGTGACCGCCTCCGGAGAGGCAGGTTGGAGGAAGGGTCCGCAGTGGAGTAGGTTGGGGCCCAGCCACCACCGGAACCGGTGGCGATCCTCCGGGGGTTCAGGGGTCCCCATGGACGCGGGTCCCCTGAGAGAGACAGAACCCGCTCGGGCAATCTGGTGCTGGACTGGGGTCAAGGGGTGTTGCCTATTTGCTTAGGGGCAGCATCAGGGCCAGGTTGTTTGGGTGGGAGAGGGCGGAAGCCGTACTGTTTTAATAAAAATGTACCGTTTTGCAATGTTTAAGTAATGTACCTCCCGTATGGGAAGATTGAAAAATGCTTATGTTTACCGTTTTATCTTTTTCAGTTAACAAAAATAAAACCGGTGATGGACGGGCAGCCTGCGGACGGTCTGCATTTTACTAAGGGGGAATGTGGCGCCCTGGGCAAGCCAGGTCGTCACAGAACTACACCAACACACCCCACACCCCGGCTAGGCACACCGAAGTCAAACACAAAATCCTTGTTGCCTTCCTCCAGGGGCTGATGTCCACACCAGGGGGTGGAGCCAGGCGGTTGGTCTCCGCCCGCCAAGGAGTTCACAGTCCTGGAGGCGGGAAAAAGGGCAGATTAGTTTTGGAGTGAAGTGGTTGAGGAGCAACTGACCGACCGTGTCCGGTTGTGTGGCCCGGACGGTACAGCAAGGTTGGCAGACGGTGGTGACCATCTGCAGGAGAGGCTAATTGGAGTGAACCGTAAGGACCGTGGATGCGCGGTGGCCCGGCGGTACCGGATCGGTGAGCAAAGAGAAGCCAGCACCATCTGGCAGGGCTTACGGACCCCGACAAGGCTAGGAGTCGCCATCCAATTTGTCAAATCCGTTAGCGAAGGGAACCTCCGGGGTTTCCCAGCAGTCAAGTCCCGATTGAAGGCGACAGCTCAAAACCGTGAAGGGAAACACAGTCACCGCCAAGGCTACAGTTCCCAGGGCCAGACCCTGCGGGCAAAAGGGGCTCCCTCGGCATCTATCCAAGCTTGGGAGCGGGTTACCGGTGGGAAGCCATTGGAACCGTAACACAACACAGGTGCAGGGAAAGGCAGTCACCATCAACCTACCGGGAACAGAAACCACCGCAGCCGTCAGTGGGCCCCGTCCATCCAGCCGTGTGTTTTACCAAGGACTTTGTCTTCGTGATTGGCTGAGTGAGTACTACCGTGCCGTGCGGCACCGCGCTGCCCCCGCTACCCTGCACCTCACCAGGCCCCGCAACCCGCCTGTCATCCCTAACCCTCTCCAGGCCCCGGGACAACCAACCCCCTACCCACGGAGGGGAGGTCCAACATCCAAGCTGCTCCCTGTCACCGCTCCCGGGATCCCCGTCCAGAGCAGCGGTAGTGTCAAAACCTCACCACAACCGTGGGTGGCATCACGGACAATATCAAATCCCCAAAATCAATCCCCTTTTCACTCACGGGCGAGGAGCGCCGCTCGAGTCCCCGGGATCCGGCCCACTCGAGCCACCACCGAGCAGCAGCAGCAGCCGGACCCGAGCAGTGGGTGAGCGCAGCGCCCTCCCCGCCCGCGACACGTACATCCATCATTCATAGCATTAGACTTAAGCAATGATGCCCTGTAGTGTAAGATAGTACCTAAATGTCGCTTAAGTAGTCCAGTAGGGAACAACACCATTTTCAGTTTATTATGACTTACCATTTTTTTTTTTTTTTTACTTTCCATTTCTATCAGGGAAGGCAATGAGGGCCAGACTGGTGAGGAACAGTGATGAGCGAGCATGCTTGTTACTACTCGGTACTCGCACGAGTATCACTGTACTCGGTCTACTCGGCGGGGACCGAGTAATCTCGCGATACTCGTGCTGTACTCGTGGTCTTCATCCCTGCATGTTGGCGCTCTTTTGAGAGCCAGCCCTCATGCAGGGATTGGCTGGCAGACCACTGCAATGCCACAGCCCTGTTAGTTGTGGAATTGCAGTGATTGGCCGGCCTGCACAGCGTGACCGAGCCTTTATACCGGCGGGCGCGCTGTGCTCTGCTCACAGCTATCCAGACAGTCAGTGCAGGGAGAGGGTCGCTGCTTCAGGGAAAGGTTTGCGGCCCTTTATAGCTATTTCCGTAGCAGGGCTGCAAACAGTGTGACCAAAAGTCCTTCTCAGGACTATTCTAGTTGTATACAGGCAGGCAGGGTATAGCCAGGTCGGAGTACAGTAGCAGAGTCCTTCTCAGGACTATTGTTGCTGTATACAGGCAGGGTATAGCCAGGTTGGAATACAGGCTAGTGACCAAAAGAGTCCTTGTCAGGACTATTGTAGCAGTATACAGGCAGGCAGGCAGGCAGGCAGGGTATATAGCCATTCCTAGTGGTGACCGTATACCAGCCTTCATCATATCTGGGGCTGGTGTACACAGTCTAAGGCCTGTGCCACACATCCGTGCCTCCGGCACGTGTTTGTCATTTTTTACACGTACCGGCGGCACGGAGACACTTTAACCAATGCTACCCTATTGTAGCAGGCACACACACGTAAAACCACACGGAACGTGTGTCCGTGTGCGTTTGTACGTGTGTGCGATTTTCAAAGCGCTGACATGTCCGGTTTTTCGCCGGCAGCACGGGTGTCACACGGCCCGCACCCGCACCACACGGGTGTAGTGTGGATGCGGTCCCGTGTGACACGCGCCGGAGAAAACACACATGTCAGTTAAAAAAAAAAAAACATTAACTCACCTTCTCCAGCCCTCCTGTCTCTGCCGCTGCTGCCTCTTGCTGCCGACCGCCGCTCATTATTCTCATTGAATATTCACTTCACAGCCTGGCAGCAGCAGCAGCGGGGAGACGGGAGGGCTGGAGACCGAAGATCAGCACCACGGACAGCAGCGCGGACAGCAGGAAGGACCAGGTGAGTATAATAATTACTGATTCTACGTGTGCTATCGCGGATAGCACACGTAGAACACACGTGTCACGCACGTACCAGAGACACGTACTTACCTGCACACAACACGCAGGGGAAATACGTGTCTCTCGGCACGTGCGTGAATTTCACGTGAGTGTGGCAGAGGCCTAAAACAGTCCTGATAGTGTCAGACTTCTCAGCAATTGTCGCTCCTAAAAACCTGTTAGGTTCATAGTGCGTCTGTGCTTGCATTTAAAAACCGCACGTGTGTGCCTGTCGGTGGCAGCGTACAAGTGCACTTGTGTGCGTTTCTCCCAAACTTTTATATAACGCACAAGTGTAGTGTATAATACACGTCAGTCAGCAGTGGCTGATAGTGTCAGAGTTCTCGTCATTATTTTTTTCTCCTAAAACCTGTGTTAGGTTCTTAGTGCGTCCGTGCTTGCATTTAAAAACCGCACGTGTGTGCCTGTCGGTGGCAGCGTACAGGTGCACTTGTGTGCGTTTTTACCAAACTATTATATAACGCACAAGTGTAGTGTATAATACACGTCAGTCAGCAGTGGCTGATAGTGTCAGAGTTCTCGTCATTAATTTTTTCTCCTAAAACCTGTGTTACGTTCTTAGTGCGTCCGTGCTTGCATTTAAAAACCGCACGTGTGTGCCTGTCGGTGGCAGCGTACAGGTGCACGATTTGCACAAACTTTGATATAACGCCCAAGTCTAGTGAATACACGTCAGCACAGCATTGCAAAATGCGCAAGGGCGTTGGCAAGGAACAAGGAAGTGGACGTGATGGTGGTGCAGGCAGAGGCCGAGGTCGTGGGCAAGCTCTAATTTTGCCACAACAAAGGGCCACATCTAGTCGCTCGCACGTCCTGTCCCAAATTCTTGGGGACCGCAGCAGTACACCGCTCTTGAACCAAGACCAGTGTCAACAGGTTATTAGTTGGATAGCGGATAATGCTTCCAGTCAGATTGGCACCACCACAAACACTCTGTCTTCCACACGGTGAAGTGTCAGTAGCCGTGATACTGCACCGCACATTTCAGAACCTGATCCTCCTTCCTACCACAAGGCTGAGTACACGTCCTCGGACATTAATGATCCCACACTTGGACACTCGGAAGAGCTGTTCACGTTTCCATTCGCACATTCTGGCCTCTCGCCAGCTCATGTTGAAGTGGGTCATGAGGAGATCGTATGTACAGATGGCCAAATATTTGAGCAGCCACGTTCTCACGAAGTTGGCAACGTGTCTCAACAAGGGGTGGACGATGATGAGACACAATTGTCAGGAAGTCAGGAGAAGGAGCAGGGTGCGGAAGAGGAAGACGACGTGGTGGATGATCCAGTAACTGACCCAACCTGGCAGGAGGATATGCAGAGCGAGGACAGCAGTGCACAGGGGGAGGGAGGCGTAGCATTCCAACAGGCAGTAAGAAGCAGGGTGGTGGCTCCAGGCAGAAGTCAGGCAACCGTTCCCTGGAACAACAACATGACACAAGGTGCCTGTACAAATGTTAGATCTTCCCGAGTCTGGCAGTTTTTTAAGTTGGATCCAGATGATTCTAAAAAGGCCATTTGCAACACCTGCCGTGCCAGCATCAGCAGGGGTACCAAAACTAGCAGCCTGACCACCACCAGCATGATCAGGCACATGTCAGCCAAGCACCCGACTTTGTGGGAAGTACAACAGAGTCGAGAAGCAATGCTTGCTAATGTCACTGCTACGTCTTCGCTGGTTGTGCATGCGAGCCAATCCCCTGTCCATGCTGCCTGCGAACAAGCCTCCTCCGGTCCTGCACCTGCAGTTGCCTACGCAGAAATAACACCATCATCAAGCACGTCCTTGTCCCAGCGCAGCGTTCAGTTATCCATTCAGCAAACCTTTGAACGCAGGCGCAAATACACTGCCAACACCCCACATGCCACAGTTCTAAATGCTAACATTTCGCGACTGCTTGCGCTGGAAATTTTGCCTTTTAGGCTGGTGGAGACAGAAGCATTCCGCGACCTGATGGCGGCAGCTGTCCCACGTTACTCGCTCCCCAGCCGCCACTATTTCTCCCGGTGTGCCGTCCCCGCGTTGCATAACCACGTGTCACAAAACATCACACGTGCCCTGAACAACGCTGTTTCACCCAAAGTCCACCTAACCACAGACACGTGGACAAGTGCTTGTGGGCAAGGCCGCTACATCTCGTTGACGGCACACTGGGTTAATATTGTGGAAGCTGGGACCCAGTCTGAGCGAGGGACGGAACACGTCCTTCCCACACCAAGGTTTGCAGGCCCTACCTCAGTCAGTGTTTCACCCACACTCTACAGCTCCGGAATGTCATGCTCTTCAGCCTCCTCCTCCTCCTGCGCATCCTCATCCACTGTACCCTCCACACCAGTCCCAAGCTGGAAGCACTGCAGCACTGCCTCGGCGAAGCGGCAACAGTCTGTGCTGAAGCTAATCTGCATAGGTGACAAACCCCACAATGCAGAAGAGCTGTGGACAGCTCTGAAACAGCAGGCAGATCACTGGCTCACACCTCTGAACCTAAAGCCAGGAAAGGTCGTGTGTGACAATGGCCGGAACCTGGTGGCGGCTTTGAGGCGAGGCCAGCTGACACATGTTCCATGCGTGGCCCATGTGCTCAACCTCATGGTTCAGCGGTTTATAAAGTCATACCCAGAGCTGTCTGATCTGCTGGTAAAAGTTCGCCGCCTGTCTGCACATTTTCGAAAGTCACCTACTGCTTCAGCCGGCCTTGCCGGCTTTCAGCGCAGTTTGCATCTTCCGGCTCACAGACTGGTGTGTGATGTCCCCACGCGTTGGAATTCAACTCTGCACATGTTGGTCAGGATATGTGAGCAGAAGAGGGCAGTTGTTGAGTACCTGCATCACCTAAACCGTCGGGAAATGGGTCAAACTCCACACATAACACCTGAGGAGTGGAGATGGATGTCCGACCTATGTACCATCCTCCAAAACTTTGAGGACTCCACCAAGATGGTGAGTGGTGATGACGCCATTATTAGCGTCACCATACCGCTACTCTGCCTTCTAAAACGGTCTCTGCTCAAAACCAAACATGATGCATTGCAGGCGGAGCGCGATGAGTTGCAGCAAGAAACAGTAGTGGGTGTGGGTGATAACACACAGCCCAGCCTCGTCTCATCACAACGTGCAGTGGTAGGCTATGACGAGGAGGAGGATGAAGACATGGAGCAAATCTCCGGCCAAATTGAGGATATGACATGCACACCAGTCATATCCTCGGTTCAGCGTGGCTGGCCAGAGGACAGGGTAGATGAGGAGGAGGAGGAGGAGGAGGAGGACAGCATGTTCAGTCAACGTGTTGGTCAGGCTACTGAAGTCCTGGCTGTTAAGAGTCTGGCGCACATGGCTGACTTTATGGTAAGCTGCCTGTCTCGTGACCCTCGCGTTAAGAACATCTTGGCCGACAATCATTACTGGTTGGTAACACTGTTAGACCCACGCTACAAGGAGAACTTTATGTCTCTTATTCCCGAGGCGGAGAGGTCAACCAAAATGCAGCAGTTCCGGAAGGCCATAGTCACGGAAGTAGGCAAAGCATTCCCCTCACAAAACGCTAGCGGCATAGGTCAGGAATCAGTGGACAACCAAGGCGTACAGCCGAGAGAGGCACAAGTCCAATCCGCCAGAGGTAGGGGAACAGTCTTTAAGATGTGGGACAGTTTTCTCAGCCCCTCACGTACCACAGCCCCTGAGGTGCGGGGTAGTGCCACAAGAAATCCTAAGTTTGCCCAGATGCTCAAGGAGTACCTTGCAGATCGAACAACTGTACTCCGACATTCCTCTGTGCCTTACAATTATTGGGTATCCAAGGTGGACACGTGGCATGAATTGGCTCTCTACGCCTTGGAAGTCCTGGCTTGCCCTGCCGCTAGCGTTTTGTCAGAGCGTGTTTTTAGTGCCGCAGGTGGAATCATTACAGATAAACGCACCCGCCTGTCAACTGAAAATGCTGACAGGCTGACTCTGATCAAGATGAACAAGGGTTGGATTGGGCCAGACTTCACCACACCACCAGCAAATGAGAGCGGAATTTAAAGTTTGTAACGGGAATTTGCCATGTACCTCCAGTCACCCATGGGTACACACTTCTGGACTTTGGATAATCGCTGGACTGCTCCTCCTTCTCCTCATGCGCCACCATGATGACCGTTACAAGAGTTAGGCCTTTGTTTCAGGTATACCCCCAGTGGTAAATTTTTTCGCCCATTCTTTGCAGAATGGACATTACAACGACAGGAGACCCGCTCCTTTGCAATGGGAACAATATTTTGAGGCCCTCTTGCACGTCTCTATGCAGGGACAACGTGGAGCCTCCCAATTTTTGGCTGCCCTGCCTAAGGGCTATACTATAATACACCCACTTCCTGACAATGGACACTTAATGTTTTGAGGCCCTCATGCACGTCTCTATCCAGGGACAACGTGGAGCCTCCCAATTTTTGGCTGCCCTGCCAAAGGGCTATACTACAAAAGACCCACTTCCTGACAAGGGACACTTAATGTTTTGAGGCCCTCATGCACGTCTCTATCCAGGGACAACGTGGAGCCTCCCAATTTTTGGCTGCCCTGCCAAAGGGCTATACTATAATACACCCACTTCCTGACAATGGACACTTAATGTTTTGAGGCCCTCATGCACATCTCTATCCAGGGACAACGTGGAGCCTCCCAATTTTTGGCTGCCCTGCCAAAGGGCTATACTACAAAAGACCCACTTCCTGACAAGAGACACTTAATGTTTTGAGGCCCTCATGCATGTCTCTATCCAGGGACAACGTGGAGCCTCCCAATTTTTGGCTGCCCTGCCAAAGGGCTATACTATAATACACCCACTTCCTGACAATGGACACTTAATGTTTTGAGGCCCTCATGCACGTCTCTATCCAGGGACAACGTGGAGCCTCCCAATTTTTGGCTGCCCTGCCAAAGGGCTATACTACAAAAGACTCACATCCTTCCAATGGGCACTTCAGGTTTACAGGCCCTCATGCACGTCTCTATCCAAGGACAACGTGGAGCCTCCCAATTTTTGGCTGCCCTGCCAAAGGGCTATACTACAAAAGACCCACTTCCTTCCAATGGGCACTTCAGGTTTACAGGCCCTCATGCACGTCTCTATCCAGGGACAACGTGGAGCCTCCCAATTTTTGGCTGCCCTGCCTAAGGGCTATACTATAATACACCCACTTCCTGACAATGGACACTTAATGTTTTGAGGCCCTCATGCACGTCTCTATCCAGGGACAACGTGGAGCCTCCCAATTTTTGGCTGCCCTGCCAAAGGGCTATACTATAATACACCCACTTCCTGACAATGGACACTTAATGTTTTGAGGCCCTCATGCACGTCTCTATCCAGGGACAACGTGGAGCCTCCCAATTTTTGGCTGCCCTGCCAAAGGGCTATACTACAAAAGACCCACTTCCTTCCAATGGGCACTTCAGGTTTACAGGCCATCATGCACGTCTGTATGCAGGGGCATTGGTGAACCTCACAATTTTGGACTGCCCTGGCAAAGGAAAATACTACAAAGACTCAGTTCCTCAAAATGGGCACATTAGACTCAGAGGCCTTTATGTACTTCTCTTCTCAGGGACATCGGAGTGCCACACAATGTTTTACGTAAAATCTTTCATGTATTGATCTCAAAAAGTAACATACATTAGCTCTATCTCACTATTGGGTATGTGCCCTTAACATTTCCGCCATGAAAAATCATTTTGGTGTCATTTTGGAAGGTTTTCTGGTGAGTCCGTAAAAATGGCGTAAAACGCGGACAAAATTGTTCACAGCTGTGACTTTTGAGTGATAAATGCTTCAAGGGGTCTTCCCCATGCTGTTGCCATGTCATTTGAGCACTCTTCGGAGACTTTTGTGCCATTTTTAGGGTTTCTACATGCTGCCGGTGGTCATTTCACAAAAATACTCGGGTCTCCCATAGGATAACATTGGGCTCGGTGCTCGGGCCGAGTACACGAGTATCTTGGGAGGCTCGGCCCGAGCTTCGAGCACCCGAGCTTTTTAGTACTCGCTCATCACTAGTGAGGAACTAATCGACGAACAGACAGATGAACAAAACTCAAAAAGAGTTTCATTTTAACAGACTACTTGATGAGTACCCTGTAGAAATGGACAAGCAACCACCATCCCTTCTCACTTGCCAGCGGCACACTGGGCATTTTGCAAAGTACTGTCAGGATAAATGGAGGCAGAAGCAGTACAATTTAAGGGTTTTAGATGTGGCTGGTACGTTGTGTGTGTGTAAGTATATATATATGTGTATATATATATGTATATATATATATATATATATATATATATATATATATATATATATATTTATATTTATTTTTCTTCTTTTAATTTGAAAGCTGTGTAGTTCATGGCATTGTCTTCCATGGGATGTGATTCCTGAATAGTTTATTATTTCATTTTACTTTTTTCAGTGTGTAATGTGTATATAAAATATAACATAACATATTTTATTCCACTCTTTATAGATCACTTCAAACATATCCCCAACTTTGAAGATTTGACTGGTTATGTGAGAACACAGCAGTGGGACATCAATGTTCCTGGCCTAGATGATGTCCAGCGTGCATGGAAACCTCGACCAAGAAGAGGAGATGAAGACTACAGTGCCCAACTTCAAGCTTTCGTGGAATCACAAGACTGGAAAGGCCTAGTAATTACAGATGATCCAGAGAAAGGTCAAACACTGTACACCACTCATGGTTTTAAAAAGGGAGACATTGTTTGTGATTACCATGGAGTGCTTAGAGAAGGAGGAGAGGCCAAACATTTACAGTCAACGCTGAGTGAGCATGAATGCTATATGTTTTTTTTTAAGAGTCGTGGAAAGTCCTTGTGTTTGGATGGCAGGGAGGCTCCTTGCAGTTGTCATCCAGATATGCCTTCAACATTTGGAAGAAAGATTAACCATTCATGCAAAAAAGACAATCTGAAGCCTCTCCTTCAATATATAGTTGATGATACGACCCCATCATTAATTTTTATTGCTAAATCGGACCTCAAACCAGGGACAGAACTATTGTTCAATTATGGAGTAAAGCCAAATGAATTTGGAGAAGCTTCAAGTATCTTATGGCTGTACACTTGACTTGACCGCGGCCACACAAGACAGTCAAATACATTGTTTGCATCATCTACAGGAAGAGGGAATTAAAACGTATCCAAGGACCTTGCACGCTACCACAGGAAGTCCTGACAGAACCAATCACACCCATTTTTCACACAAGGTCCATGACAATAAGGATGGAGTTGAAGACATGGCAGTGCCACAGATAATTGGTAATTCTGTTTATTGATATTGTCTTTGAACAACAAACTTTTCTGTTTTTACATGGGTATTCTTGTTCTTTCCTTTAAATAGATGAAGAAGATGGCAGCGGTCAGCCTTGAAGAATGAAAAGGGAACCTAGGATCATGCAGAGAGGCGTATGGATTATTGAATTCCTGGTCTTGTTAAAGTTTTTTTAATAAATTTTGTATTTGTTTTTTACTTATTCTAGGCAGAGTACAATTCCAGGTGAACATTGAACAGCGCCCTTGAAGAACTGTGACACTAATATTGTTGTTTATAGAAATGTTTTTATTACTGTTAACATTTTTTTTTTCTAGTGATAAAGCGGTCACACAGCTGTGATTAAAAAATCTGACATATGTACAAATGTGTACAAATGTAGGTTTGAATGGCATTGCCATTGAGTACCTTGACTATGGTCAGTTTTCTGAGCTTTGTGGTTTTTTTTTTTTCTTTTTTCCCTCAGTCTGATTAGGGCTGAGGAAAAACTCGCACATCTGAGCTGCAGTATTGTCTTACATGGTGCAGAGTGCACTGCGATATTTTTGCGCACTGCACTCATGCGAGTCATATGCTAATGTGACGCTAAGCTAACGCAGACTATGTCTACATTGTTTACATTGCAACACCACTATGCACAGAAGAGGTCTTTAACACTAGAACTACTGGACTCGTGACACCTATATAGAAATACATGGTGAAAAGTAGTCAAAATGACTACCTCAGTAGTTCTAGTGTTAACAAGTCTTGGACTGCTTTCAGGAGTTGGAGGAATTTCCAAGCAACAGTTGCTGTGCAGTGCTTCGATCCTCCTACTTATATCTTGTCAATACTGCTAATAAAGTTTGTTTTAGAATTTTTTTCTAAAGGGATGTGTTCTAAAATCGGAGTAGCAGTCAGCACAGCCAATCATGAGGGAGAGCAATCTGAGGGCCGGTCCTTTCTGTTGGGCAAGTCTGAATTTGTCTTGCTCCTTCACTTCTCCACAGATGAGTGTCAGAGGCAAACCGAAGGCATGGTAAGTACAGCAATTTTCAGATATTAGTGGCCTAAATGTAAATTACAGGGAAAGCTGCAGAGTGTAAGGCCGGCTTCTCACTTGCGATTTTCTCGCACGAATGCAATGCGAGAAATTCTCGCATTGCACTCGGATACATGTTATTCAATGATTCAGCTCTCATCTGCGATTTTATTCTCACTCCAAATTGGACTGAGAAAAAAAATCGCAGCATGCTGTGATTTGGAGAGTTTCTCGCGCGAGTCTCTTCAATGATTCTCTATGGAAGCGTGTAAAAAAAAAAGGAACACACACGCTCCACAACATTCACATGCGTTCTCTGTAGTATTTAATTTCAATTGTGAAGACACGATAAATTTATTTTTAACAATAAAGATTAATGGAACAATGTTCAGCAACATGCAGTTTAGCTGTGAGATCAAAGATATGTACTGCAACATTGCTCCACGTGGGTACAAGATCATTTACATGAGCGTTACACATGTCTAAATGAATTAATTTATTTAAATGTTTATTCAGGGTCTGCAAAATGATACCTGCTGTTTAAATAAGTCTGGAATGGATAACTATATTCTTTGTATACTGGTGTGCAAGAAACGGCCATCATTATTTAATTGTGTTTTTTTTTTTTGTTTTTTTTTTGTTTCTTTAGAGTTCTACACTGCCATCAACACCGCCAGAAGATTTAGCTGTGCCAGTTAGCCAGAAAAGAGGTAGAAGTCATAAAGAACCTGAGGTTGTGATGCAATCTAAAATATTCATTAACCTTTTGATATTTATGGATTTCAGCAGCTGCCAGTACGGAGCCAGACGAAGAGCCAAAGAACGAGCTTTTCATGTTACGAGTAATGTCCTGCTCTTATATCTATGCGCAAATTCATCTTATAGTATACTGCACCGTACAACATTTTTTAATTTTGTTTTTTTTCTCTCCACAGAATGAAAACTGCAAGTGCAAAATTAATTTTTTTTTTTATTTTTTCTAAAATTTATTTTTGTCTTAGTTCAATAAAATATTAAAGTTTGACGTGTGTGTTTCCCCCCCCCCTCTTATTTAATGTACATCATATGCACATACATAAATTTGAGTACACCAATGCTCTCTCCTCAGTAATACACACACGCACTATATATAGAGATTTTATATATATATATATATATATATATATATATATATAAGGCCGGAGCCACACGGGGCACTACTGTGATGCTCGCATGACACTCGGCTCATGCTGGCAGCACAGCAGGAGCAGAGTCATGCTAGTATCCCTGCAACTGGATCGTGGAGCGGACCTCAGCTGCAGGGGGCGGGCCGGCTCTCAGGAGGGGCAGGGCAGCGCTGCGGAGGGGCGGGCTGGCACGGAGGAGGGGAGGGAGGGATTTCTCTCCCTCTCTCCTCCGTAGCCGGCTATTCCTATTCTCGCTCTGCACGCGCGGTACACTGGTGTACCGCGCGTGCAGTGCGATTTTTTATTTTTTTCTTTCTCGCCCCATTCACTTGAATGGGTGCGAGAGAAATTAATCTCGCATTACAATCGCAGCATGCTGCGATTGTTTTCTTGGTCCGTATGGGGCTGAGAAAATAAGTCCGAGTGGAATGCGATGTTTTATTGCACTCCACTCGCACCGATTTTCTCGCCGTCTGGCTTAGACCTTAAAAGTACTTTTTAAAAAAAAAAAGTTTTTTTTTTTTCTTTCAAATTTGGTGCTGATTTTGGGGCCTAAGGCTATGTTCGCACGTTGCGTTTTTTTCCGCGTTTCTGCAGCGTTTTTGGCTGCAGCGTTTTTGCGCTAAAATGCATGCGTTTTTGATTTCCAGCAAAGTCTATGGGAAAAGCAGAAATCCTGTCTGCACTTTGCTTTTTGTTCAGCAGCGTTTAATTTGCATATTTGTGGTCAAAAACCATGCTGAAAAAGAAGCAGCATGTCAGTTGTTTTTGCCATTTCTGCAGCGTTTCCTTAACATTGGAGTCAATGAGAAATGGCAAAACGCATGTTGAAGTGAATATTCTGCGTTTAATGTGCGTTTTACATGCTTTTTACCAGCGTTTTCCAAAACAAAAACGCAGGTGCAGTAGGCAAATAAACCAGGCACAAACGTCATTACCTACATCACTTCCTTTTTACTATAAATACAGAGCTGAGTATGTTTCAGTGCCTGCTACTATTGTGATTTCTCATAATATAAATACTTTGATCTACTGAAATTTAAAATGGCTTGGTTCCAGCGAATGAAGATCGATGTAGCAAAATTAATTGCTATGGTAAGTACCTGATTTATTTTTCATTATTTTGCTTAAAAAATGTTATAATGATAATGTCAAGCTTTATAATCTTATAAATTTAGTAATCACTTCATTACAATTTTGTATAATTATGTAACAGGTTGAATCCATGCCATGCCTTTGGGATCCAACATGCCCTGAATACATGCAAAAAAACAAGAGGATGGACTGTTGGGGAACAATCTGTGCTGAACTGTTCCCACAATGGCATGAGGCTGATGCAGCCTTACAACATAAAATTGGTATATTTGTTGTTTAAATTAGTTGTTTTTATACTGTTACTTTACTTTTTATAATTAATTTAAGATTTGTGTTTTATTTTTTCCTTGCACAATTAAAATAGAGCTTGATGTGCGGAAAAGGTGGCGTTCAGTTAAGGACAGATTTCACAAGATAAGGAATGAGGGCATGAAAAGTGGCAGTTCCCCTAAAAAAACAAATTTCATCTATTATGATGAGCTGTCATTTCTATGCACAAGTCGGAAAACTAGAGAGTAAGTATTCATGTAACAGTATGTTAACATTGTTTTCTGAAAATAATGTTATCATCACAATAAATTACATTGTATTTAATTGTTTTTTATGTTTTCTTTCTCCTCAACAGAACTTCAGGAAATGTAGCAGCAGAAACACCTGTTGATGATGAAGAAGGGCAAGAGAGCCTTCATCAACCACACCAGGAAGGGCCATCAGGCAATATAGATCAATTTTCATCTGAACATGAAGGGGAGATAGAAATTGGTAGTGTTCAAGATAAATCACCACCTAGACCTACAATAATTACCTCAGGTCCCACAAAATATATCAAGCCAAAAAACAAAAAAAAAAACACCAAAAATATCCAATTAGAGGAGGAAGTTATTTGTAACGAAACCTTAAAATTATTGAATACTAGTGCCAAAGAAGATGACATTGATCATTTTGGCATTAGTATTGCAGGTAGAATACGAAAAATTAAAGATGAGAAGAAAAAAAATACATGCATGACAGCCATATGTGGGATGCTGACTTGCTATGAGGAAGAGGGTAGTTTCCCTTCCTCTGGTGCAATTATTTCGAAAATTGAACAAATTTTTGACGAAGTCAAAAACCCACCAGCCCAAAAGAATACAGCTACTATTGCCCCAAACCCAATCTACATACCAAAACCTTATTCTCTAAATACAAATACCTATAATCAAAATGTGCACCAACAATATTTGCATCCAGGCATACAAACTCAAAAACCCCAATCTAGCCAAATGAATATACAACCCCCGTTAAATGTAAATTTGCATTCACAACAACAACCTCATGGATATTTCAGCAGGCAATTATTTTCAGAACCTTAATTTCATAATGATCTAATCTTATGTTTCTGTGTGCTGTTTATAAAAAATTATGTATTCTTCATACATATAAATTATATGTTGCACATATGTTGTAATGTGCATAAAAATGGCTTTATGACGTAAATAAAGCTTTGTAAAGAAATAAATTAATTTGTGACATCAAAATCTGTGTTTGTATACTTTAATTTTGCAACATATGAAGTGTTTTCATGTTCAATCTTGATGATTTTAGAGTTATCATTGCTTCAGGAAATGACATCATAACAAATTAACATAAACAAGACAGGAAAGGCAGACATTTTTGTATTTGAATCATTTAACTTTATTTTTGAGTTCAATGACATGACAAACGCATATGCGTTTTTAAGTTGAAAAACGCATGTAAAAAGCGCTAAAAACGCAATAAAAACGCGAAAAAAACGCATGCGTTTTTAGCGCTAAAAAATGGTCAGAAGCCATTTGGTCAAAAACCAAGGGAAGGAAAACGTGCAGAATAAACTGCAGGTACACCGACGCAACGTGCGAACATAGCCTTAGACTATGTGCCCACGGGAGCTTGTACCTGCAGGTTTTACCAAGGAAAACCTGCAGGTTTATCTGGATTTTCCAGATAAATTTGCATGTTTTAGCAAGTACAGACACTCCCCATGTTACCCTATGGGGACATGGGGAATGCTGTGTCCATGCTGCGGTATGTGCGGCTACAGAATATGCTGCGGATCTCCTGCAGCCGCACATAACTGCATGTCAATTATTCATGCGAAAATCCCGGCTCTCCACTATGGAGATAGAGGCTGTGATTTTCGCAGGTAAATAAAGCAACTAATAAAAAAGGTCATGCTGGTACATGAATTTTAAAACATTTATCACACCCAAAAAAAAATCATTTTAACATGGTCTCCACAGACTATATAATAAGTTTAAGTGCCCACGGTCAGTGTTCACAACATCGTGCATACAGCATGCTTCAGCTGCATCCACAATGGTGCAACGTACAGTACAAGCACAGTGGATGGGATTTCTAGAAATCCTGTGCCAACTGTGCTTGTTTTTTCTGCAGCAAACACTGACCTACGGTGCGACTTTGTGAGCCACAGCATGTCAGTTGTTTTGTGCGGAGTTTCAAGCATCCTCCGCGCCACATTTCTGCACTCAAAAATCGAGTGCAGACATTTCTACACCAAATTTGCATCTGTTGACAGAAAAATGCCCAAAAAATCATTTTTTGCCAACCGATGTAGATTTTGGGCTGAAATTTATACTGCATATTCCTGCAGGAAATCTGCATCCTCTTGGTGGAAAAAAAAGCATCAAAATCGCATATATGTATGCGTGACTATGAATGGTGCTTAGATGAGGTTTTTTTTGCCAGATGATGCAGATTGAGGACACTCTGGCAAGTTCGTACGGAGTCTTGCTTGTGTACCGCAGGGCAAGTTTTGGGTGACGGAAGTCCGACGGCCGTTCGCAACAAACATAACAAGGACCAAGGACGCTTTCGATATGAGCCAGGCGGTTTGCACCCTTTCCGGGGCTCTGCAGGCCGACCACTAAGCACTCCCCACGTGCTCCGCAGGCCAAAAAAGAACCCGCTGCTGGTTCCACAGGCCGACCATTAAAGGGGTGCTCTCGCAAACCTATATAGAACCAAACCTTTATTCAAGCCTTTAACTCGATGACCTCCTAACGACACCCCTGTGACAACCGGTAGCACTGGTGTCGCAGGGGTGTCATCAGGATGTCATGCAAGTTCATGAGATACTCCGATGACCTCCTGACATTACTGCACACACATTACTGGATACTCGCCTGGCACCGGCAATGCTATTGCTCCGGTCCTTGACTACTACATCTGCTACGGTAACGTCTAAATACCAGTAACTAGAATAATCTTTGCTGACGTCCTGCCCATGTGACCAGGAATGGCAGGGCCTCCACCAATGTAGCTGATGCAAAGAAGCAACATCTTGTCCATGTGGGCATGGAGATGATTATAATAAAAGTGAGCATCTGGGGGTAAGATCCTCAGATGGGAGGTACAGGGGCGGTGAATCCCCCCTTGCATGATTATAATGGATAGGACAAAGCATAACCACACCCACCAACGAAGCCGGTCACGCCCAAAGTCCTACCCACTGGGATTTATCAATTTGTTGTGCAGCACTCCTCTCACCTCACCTCCCTAACCTCCTCACATTTTAAAGTAATGTCACCATCCTATAGCAATGTCCCCATCCTATGGTAATGTGCCCATCCTATAGTAATGTAGCGCCCCTGTGGTTGGGCACTACAGGGGAATACATCACCTTAACAGCAAGGTGCAGTGCTCTTTGGTCACAGGTGAAAGAGAGAAGAAATGCAGAGTCTTATATTAGATTGAGTAACATTGACTCAGCAGCCCCTACCTTCATATTCCTGGGACTGTTTATATAGTAGGTCCATGGGGGGTGGAGCCTAGCTGAGCGTGAGACGCAACGTTTTTGACAGGATGACTGAGTGACAGTTAGTCAGTTAACAGCCAGCTAGTAAGGAGCGACAAGAAGAGATGAGAGTAAATTGATGACTGAAAGAAGGGCTATAAATAACATAGGCCCGACGTCCTGAGCGAGGGTACACCTAAAGAAAAGAAAGGCACTGGAAAAGGGGTAACCCAGACGGAAAGGGGACGCTTTAGGTCTGGCGAGAGGCGGCTGAAGAGTTCAGGTCGACATCGGCATAACGAGACTGAGGAGGTTTGTCAGGTTTATACCCAAACCATTGACTGTTAACCTGGGATCCTAAATAAGAGGAGGCCCAGCACCCATCAAGAGTCTGACTACTAACCCCAAGCCGAGTTCACAACGCTGTTGCGGGATAGATAAAGAAATCGTGCAGCATAACACTCCTGGGAAAACCAGTGACTAGACTAACGAGTGTGTTAAAGAGGGAGTCACAGAGCCCTCAGAGCAGAGACCGAGAAAGAGACAAAGAAAGGTCCCAATAACTTTGGTAGGCAGGATCCTAGAGATTCGGCGATGGTCTCGTTGGAATCGGGGTGCAGAAATCTATGGGTGCCTCGGTAGATACTCTGCCAGAGGCCTTTACTTGGAAGATATTTGACTCCAGGGGACAGCTCGCTCATGTACAGTAGGTTTGTTACCCCTGGGTAACACGCCTCATGACAGCACGGTAACGCTTATGAAAGGGATTTGCAGTTAACCGCCTGAAAGCAACGGTGAGAGAAGCAAACACGTACATAACCTTTGCATTTTAATAAGTCAGTTCTCCTGACAGCTGGCTGTATGATCACCAGAGTTGTCCCATAGCCAGCTAAGAGCAATGGTGGCAAGGCCTAATATGCCACTAAACTATGCAATTACTAACTCAAAGGTTACACAGATGCATGACACTCCTTAACATTTAAGTCGGAATCAGGTCAAGTAAATCGGATAGATGACGCAATAAGGGCTCCCCAGGAAATGACTAAAATGCGCTCCAAACGTTAGTCGCCATATTTAAAAGGATTGTCTGGTTTGCACCCCGATAACTTCGGAAGGCGGGGTCCTAGAGCTTCGGGGTTAGTCTTGTTGGAATCAGAGTGAAAAAATCAAGGGGGGTTTATACAGACGTTCTGCTACATGCTTTAGTTTGCGAGATATTTGGGTCCAAAGCAAACCCACTGTCACATGTAGGCTTTATATTAAATTTTTTTTTTTTTTTTGGTTAATGCTGTGATAGTCAGTTATTTGGACATCATTGAGAGTGATAGCCGGTTATTTGGACATCATTGAGAGTGATAGCTGGCTATCGTATGTTAAATAGTAATACCGCCACCTAGTCTCACAGACAAGAATGACACCCAAATATATACCTTACTTTGCAGCCTAATATCTCAAGGACCAAAGATTGCAAGGGGGTCGTGTGACCCCTTAAAATTTAAGTCGGAATCAGGGCAAGGTAATGGGACAGATGGCGCAATGCCCCCAGGGAATGTCCCTAGGGAACGACGGAAATGCGCCCCAAAAGGACAGCCCGGTTTGCACCCCGATAACTTTGGAAGGCGGGGTCCTAGAGCTTCGGGGTTGGTCTCGTTGGAATCAGGGGGAAAAAATCAAGGGGGGTCTATACAGACGGTCTGCTGCATGTTTTACTTTGCGAGATATTTGGGTCCAAAGCAAACATACTGTCACTGTCTAATGTGTAGAACACATTAGAATGGCAGCAACGCCATCTGGTGTTTTTACAATTTCTATATTAAAAAACAAACTCATGGACAGCAGTGCCATCATGTGGAACTTTTACAGAATACACTTTAAAAAAAAAAACCTCGAGTGATAGCCGGCAAATTTGGCCTGATTTGTGTCCAAAAAGCCAGATTTACGTGTTTGCTTTTTTTACGTTTTTTCCTCCTAGACCGCTTTAGAAGTCATATTTCTGGACGCGATTTGCGCCGTTTCCTGGATCGTGTAACGGAAATTGGCCCCTCCCATGGCGTCTGAGCGTCCCGTGGCGCCATAAAACCATTTGCCCCACCCCTCGGCCCATAGAGATCAGTATACTAAGGAAGAAAACCTCCAGAAATGACTTTCAATAGTTTTGAATAAATCCCAATGCATTTGTTGCCGACTGGCAACAGATCAGTGTCAAGCCTGTTGCCCTAGGGCAACATCGTTGCCCGTCGGCAACAGCTAGAGTCAAGTCTCCGTTGCCAGTGGGCAACGGACGAGAAATCCAATGTTAAATCTGTTGCCGGTTGGCAACACGCCCCTCAAGGTCATCCTGAGCGGTGTTACTTATTATAGAAGTACAGTATATGTCTATGCTTATTGTCTTCTAATCTCAGACTGTGGAGACCCGCGTGTCTGAAACGGTGCCTTCCCCTCTTCCCATCAGTCCCCGAATGAAAACACTGCCAGGCTTTGATGGGGTGAAAACAGGTCGGTCACTGTTTATTAAATTCTTAGGAAGAGAAAGGGGCCTTCCATGTCGCCACGAGCTCGTCACCGCACCTTGTCTGCGACCGACTGTCGAACAGCCAACGAGCGGTTACGACCCTTGCCCCTCTCCACCTTTTCCGCTGTGACGTAATTTCAATAAAGGTTTCATCTCTATACATTTAACATACAATTATTCTGGTAAAAAAGCAATACAAATAATAAGAAGAAACTGAGAATATAAGGGAATGAGGGTGGGACAAAAGCTTCTAGGGGGGTAGCCGGAGGGAAAGAGGAAATCACTGCCCCCGGGCACTGAATTTAACCCCTGTAGGTGTAGCTGGACCCCCCTTTTCCCTGTGATCCCATTGGTCAGCTGGGCATCCCAATTAGTGGCTCACCTAGGGAATGGTGGAAAGAGGGGATATGGTCACGACCATGGTCTCCTTTAGGATTGGTCAGGTGGGCTCCACAGTCAGAGGCACATTCCTTAAGCAGTACCGTGCCTGCCAGACTGTGGAGACCCGCGTGTCTGAAACGGTAACTTACCCTTTTCCCACCAGTCCCTGAATGAAAACACGGCCAGGCCTTGATGGGGTGAAAACAGGTTGGTCACAGTTTATTAAATTCATAGGAAGAGAAAGGGGTCTTCCATGTCGCCATGAGCTCGTCGCCGCACCTTGTCTGCGACCGACTGGCGAACAGCCAACGAGCGGTTATGACCCTTGCCCCTCTCCACCTTTTCCGCCACGGAGGATCATGTGTACCTCCTACACAGGACTCCGACCCCACCCTTCACCTTGAGGGCCTGATCCACTCCGTCCTGTATCCCGGACAACAAAATGTCTTGACCAATGTCCGTAAGGTGCACTCCGTCGGCTCTCAACAGTGCAGAGTTATCGCCTTCCAACTGATGGTGACGAACCATGATACCACCTCTTCCTCTCACAAATTTTGACATCCTCGCATTGATCTTTCTCCTTGACCGCTCTATGTCGTTTGCATTTATTGCTCCGTGCCATACCGCTCGTGGTACAATCTCTGACCACACCCATACTGTATCCGGGAAGAGGTAGGTAAAACGTTCGATGTCCGTCTTCATCACGGTTAGTAATTCGACCGTACTGCGTTTCACCAAATCATTGCCACCAGCATGAATCACCAATACCAATGGCCCCATGGCCGACCTGGAGATGTCCACCATCTCCGGGAAAACTTGTTGCCATCTTAGCCCTCTGATGCCTCTCCAATTGACCTCAACGTTTCTGAAGCCAAGGTTTTTTTCTCCTGGTCGAATCATGGCTCTTTTAGCTGCCCAGTAAATATAAGAATGATTAACTACCCAGACTGCTGGTCTGCAGTCGCCTGTAATAGATAAACGTGTTATTTCAGCAAATCCGGTCTTATATATCTGGCAAAGTAAGCGGACTTCCAGCGTCCCATTCTCTGCACTTCAGCCTCCGTTACTCCTGCCCTAGCTGCCTCAGTGGCTGCCCCGATTCGGAAGGAATGGGTCCCGTATTCCTTCGGATTCTCCCCAGCTTTCGCTAAGCACTGCTTAAACATTGCTTGAAATTGATACTTGGTAAGAGGGGACCCGTCCGTATGGGAAAGGAACAATATGCTTGTGTTTCTTATCAGCACATAGTGTTTGACTATTTTTAGTGGGCATACTGGGCCGTCTGCTGAGTTAACCAGGACCCATGTACCCCTCCTGGTGGGGTCACATGTTGATTTACGCACGCGAATGCGCAGGGCGTTGCTGCACATGACTAAATACTCGTTGAGTAAACGGCCTGTGGATGCCGTTTTTGAGCGCGGTAACAATTCGCCAATGCGCGGTGCGCCAAAAAAAACGATAGCAAAGGCTGCAGATAAGAGGGTTGTCTCGTATTGAGACTTGCATACTGAGGGGGATATTGCAATAATGTCGTGTAGTAATTTCAATGACATGGGGCGACGACATTCCTGACTCGGTTGAAGCCTTTTCCAGCCTTTAATGGCTTGCTTAATGAAAAGAACTTTGTCACGTCCAACCACCCTGCTAATTGAAAAAAGAAGGCTATCCCCGATAAATGCCATTGTGCCGACGTGCCCAATGCCCCTTGTTCTTTGAGCCGAAGCAAAAATTGCGGTCAAAGTTATGAACGGGCCTACCCTGGATTAGTGAACACCACTCCTCCCAAGCCTTACCATAGACCTGCCAGGTAGCCGGTGTAATGGAGGCACGGATTAAAGGCATCAGTGATTGTCTACAGTGTCCCATAGGGATAGAGGACATGGGATACCCGCTGGATGCGCCATTGGGAGATGGTCTGTGAAGGCCTGCCAATCGGAACATAAAAGACAGTTAACAAGGTTATCGTCTATGTCCGCCGTTAGTTTAGCTCGGCACCAGATGTTGTGTCTCAGACATAGAAGTGCAAGCCTGCGTAACAGAGCCAGTAAGGGCAGCGACGCAGACGACATGTGATTTAAGCTCTTCGCCGTTATCAGATTTTTTGTTGGAAATCGAATGTTCGAGTTTTCCAGCTGATGACCCCATAACTCCACGGACAATACTATTGTGAATATTTCTAGCAGGGCTGGATCACTCCCCCAGCTTGATGTTGCCCACAGATCCGGCCAGCTGCCGGTACACCACTGGTTCTTGTAGATTGCCGCAAAGCTCTTTTTATTACATCCTCCTACAGTGAGCCCTAGGTCCGTGCTTGACGTCTCTTTAGCCATGACGCAGGTATGTCCATTGAAGGATTGAAGGAATGTCTTCCAGACTAGTAAGTCTGCCTTCAGTGAGCGAGTGAGCCTGATTCTATGGCCTGGTTGGGAAATACCCTTTGTTGCTAACAATAAACGCCGAGAGAAGGCCCTGCCGACCGGCATTACGCGGCTGGCGAATGTCAGCAGTCCTTGCTGGGTCTGCATCTGCTGCAGGATAACCTTTTTTGCCTCGCAGAAACCCTCCAGCATATGCAGTGTTTTCTGAATCTTTTTTGCTGGCAGGCGAAAAACCATTGCGTTAGTGTCTATCTTGATGCCGAGGAAAGGCAAAACGTTACAGGGGCCGACTGTTTTTTCGGGTGATAGCGGTACGCCGAAGCGCTGAGCTATAAATTTAAATTTTGTGAGGAGGAGGGAGCAGAGTTTAGAGTTTACGGGACCGACGAATAAAAAATCGTCGAGGTAATGGATCAGGGAATTGCTGCATGTTTCGTAACATACTACCCAATCCAGGAACGAACTGAACAGCTCAAAGTAGTGACATGAGATGGAACATCCCATTGGCAGACACATATCGTAATAATAGTGTTCGTTCATCTTGCAACCTAGAAGGTGGAAGCAGTCGGGATGCACGGGTAATAGGCGGAAAGCCGACTCTATGTCAGATTTAGCTAGCAGAGCACCGGGCCCCGCTGCGCGGACTAATTCTACTGCTTTGTCAAAGGACGCATATGTTACTGATGCTTCTTCTGGGGGGATCCCGTCGTTAACCGAAGCGCCTTTTGGGTGAGACAGATGATGGATTAGCCGATACTTTCCGGGTTCCTTTTTAGTGATAATGCCTAACGGGGAGATCCTGATATTTTGAAAAGGAATTGATAGAAAGGGGCCCGCCATTCGGCCTAGGTTTACTTCATTTTGAATTTTTTGGCGCAAGATGTCGGGGAATTCGCGAGCGGATTTTAAGTTATTCGCCAGGGTTGGTGTTCTACTAAGTTTGAAGGGGATAATGAAACCGTGTGTAAAGCCGGAGTGCAATTGCCTTGCAGCTTCTTTATTAGGGTAGAGGTTTAACCAGGGGGCCATTGCGGTTACGCTCACCGGGGTTCTGCCTTGTAGGCACCCTGTTTGCTGGACGGGTACACCTTGCTGCTGAGTGTCCTCCTCCACAAGCAGAGCAGTCGTGTCTGTATCTGCACGACACGTGGACACGGCAATTTCCCTCATTAAATAGCCAGCAGGGCCCGTTTTTTCGCACGACCACTGAGTGTTGGGCTGCGGGGTAGCTAGTGGTCGTAGATGAAAAGGGGGGCTGCTTCTGTGACAGCATCAGTCGTAACCACACGTCTGTTGCTGGGTTGTAGGGCCAGCCACCTCCGGAACTCCTCGTCATACCGCCGCCAAGCTGATCCGCCATGAGCCTTGTATAAGTTATATATCAGATCCTGATATATATATAGCTCCGAGCAGCGTTCGGGATGCTTCTGGCCCATAATACAGCCTAAGACTGCGAAAGCCTGTAGCCAATTATTCATCGACTGCGCTATTTTTGGTCTATTTCTGTCGTATGAACGGTCGTTTGTTCTTCTTTCTTTATCTATAGTCAGTTTGTCAAGGGATAATAAGGACCATATGTCAATATAGTCATTATTCCAAATTTTATGTCTTGTCTCCTGATCTATGTGTGCACCTAGGGGGCTAATTCCGCAGAAGAACGCGTCCTTGTGAAGGCTCGCTAGCTGAGGTCTTGCTTTATCTTCTGCTGTAGCGCTAGAGCGTCGTGAACCCGGGCTTGTCTGTCGGGACTCTCGAAAGTGTCGGACCATTGTGATGGTGACGAGGAACGCCATCTAGAGAACCGTGATCTGTGGCGGCTCCTATGGGAGCTTCGTCTCCGGTGGTAATGTGGGGATCACCTTTTAGAGGGACGTGGGGAATGGCGTCGGGACTCGTCCGAGGAGGATGGGGTGGACCTGCAGCGCCTATGCCTACGCCTGCTGTGGCTATGGGGTGCGTTGGGGGAGACTGAGGGGACGTTAAAACGTGCACTAATTGCTCCGCAGGGCGGGTTATGGGCCGTACTTAAGTGGTTTTCGCTAGTTAACCTTGGGATGTATAATTATTGTGGAGAGTTAGTGGGGATTATATGATTAGTGGTGTACTGAGCATTGCTGGTGGGCATGAATGGTAGTATAAGGGGCATTGTATGTCTGTTAAGAGCTGTGTGAGGTGGGGCTGTTAGTGAGGATGTTGTGTGTGTGTCAGTGGTGATTGGTGCACTGTCGCTCTGTGTAACGTTGCAGCCCTGCTGCAGGAAGCTCTCATCGGTCAGGAGAGACCGAGCAGAGCAACTCGCAGCTGTGGCCAGCACATTAGTGATCTCCGCTTCCTGTGTAGGCATCACAACAGAGCCTGCCGGAGGGGCGGAGCCTGAAGGAGGGGAGGTGCTCGTCTGCTGGCATTGCAACAGGGGAGTGGGCGGTGCCCGGGAATGATGCTGCATGGTGGGCGGAGCCAGGACGCTAGGCCTGGAAGAGGAGGCGGTGACTTGTGGCGCCCTGGACAATCCAGGGGCCACAGAGAACAACACCAACACACCCCACACTCCCGGTAGGCACACCAAAGTAAGATAAAAACCCTTGTTGCCTTCCTCCAGGGGCTGATGTCCACACCAGCGGGTGGAGCCAGGAGGGTGGTCTCCACCCACCGAGGAGTTCACAGTCCTGGAGGTGGGAAAACAGTCAGATAGAGTTTGGAGTAGTAAGTGAGAGCAAGTGAAGTAGCAGTCGAGCAGTCTGAAGTTAGTCCGGGTGTGTGGCCCGGACAGAGCAGCAAGGTTGGCAGACGGTGGTGACCGTCTGCAGGAGTGGCCTATCGGAGTCTACCGCAAGGACCGTGGACAGAAAGAGAAGTCAGCACCATCTGGCAAAGGCTTACGGATCCCGGCAAGGCTAGGAGTCGCCGTGAATTTGCTAAATCCGTTAGCGAAGGGAACCTCCTGGGTTTCCCAGCAGCCAGGTCCCGACAGAAGGCAACAGTCCGACCAGGAGAGGGAGACACCGCCACCGCCAAGGCAACCGTTTCCCAGGGCCAGCGCCTGCGGGCAAAAGGGGCTCCTCCAGCCCATATCCAAGCCGGGGAGCGGGTTACCGGTGGAAACCCATTGGAACCGTTTACAGTACATAGGTGCAGGGAAAGGCAGTCACCATCAACCTGCCGGGAGCCAACAACACCGCAGCCGTCTGTGGGACCCGTCCATCCAGCCGTGTGTTTTACCGAGAACTGTGTCCTCATCATTGGCTGAGTGAGTACCACCGTGCCGTGCGGCACAGCACTGGCCCCGCGACCCTGCACCTCACCAGGCCCCGCAACCCGCCTGCCATCCATCCCTACCTACCCCATCACCGGGCCCCAGGACAACCAGCCCCCTACCCACGGAGGGGAGAACTAACATCAAAGCTGCTCCCTGTCACCGCTCCCGGGATTCCCGTCCAGAGCAGCGGTGGTGTCACCAATATCACCACAACCGTGGGTGGCGTCACGGACAATATCCAATCCCCACAATCAAAACCCCCTTTTCACTCACGGGCGAGGAGCGCCGCTCGAGGCCCCGGGATCCGGCCCACCGCTCGAGCCACCACCGAGCAGCATCAGTAGCCGTGCTGGACCCGAGCAGTGGGTGAGCGCAGCGCAGCTCCTCCGCCCGCGACAACTTGGTGTCACGAACAGGATCTTACCGCTCTGCCGTCTGGTAGAGGTGCGCCTTGTGACCGCTGGAGGTGTCCGGCCGAAAAATTTGAGAAGCCGCCATCTTGGGCGCGAAAAATTCCTGCTCGAGCGCCCCCTCGAGTAGTGGAGGCGCGAAGGCCAAAACCCCGCCCCTGTAGAGAAGGAGCCGGAAATAAACTAAGGGGGACGAAATGGCGGCTGGCCGCATGTAGCTCGTGGCTATAAAAGCAGGGACGCCAGGACCCTGTGGCCATCTTGTTGCTAGTTCCTGGAAAGCATCATTGCTGAGATGTCCGCTCCAACAACCGACAGCGAGATACCCCCGCGCCCGGCACAGTGGCGTGGATGGAGGACCGAACTGCCCCGCTGAGTCATCGTCTGCAAGCCCGCATGCAGCTCCTCCTGGAGGAGTGGAGGCCGACATCGCGGACGTGGTGGCTGCTATGCGGAGATGCGAGGTGGAGGAAGATTTGGAGGAACGGGTAAGAGACCCACGCCCCTGTATTCCCGAGGGATCGGCCACTGCGGCTGAGGGGCCCGGCTTACACCAGCTCACCCTGCTGCCTCCCCCGCTACCCACGTTAGTCGCTGCCGCCCCGCCACTAGGCCCGCTACCTATCCAACCGGTAGCTGTACCCTGCCAGTCCGCCCAAGCGGACCGACCGGCTGCAGACGCCCGGGTCCGCCCTGAACTGCTTTCCCAGGGGCCACCGGAGCCAAGGCCCCTAAACGAAAATGTGTTGGAGGCCCCGGCAGTGATTGCACTTGGTTCCGTGCCCGAGCCCGGGACTGTGGCGTGGATGAGGGCCAGAGTAGTTGACTTTAACCAACGTCAACAGAGCCAGATCTTCCGGATGATGGAGCAGTGGACCAGTGAGGTGGAAGCGCTGGTTGCGACTGTCCCGATGTATGCGATGGGAGCCGGCGTGATGGATCCTAATGTGCCGAGGGCTGGGGACCTGGAGAATGCGGCAGCTGGCGGCAACCCGCCTGACGCAGGAATAAATGATAATGACTCCGGCCCCGGCGCCGAGCCCACCTTCGAGTCCGAGAGGGCGAGTGAGTGTCCCCGCTATGAAGGAGACCCAGTGGTTTTCTACACCCCGCGCACCGGTGGGAACGGATACCGGGCACCCCTGTCACAGCAGGCATGTCAGTGCATATTTGATATGCTGGTGGTGGAGGATGGGTCCGCCTCAGCCGACACCAAAGAGTCGGAGTAATGGCAGCGGAGCACCGTTGTCATAGTCCCCCGTTGGGAACATTGTGTGTTAAAAAGTACCGTTTGAAACAGAATGATAAGTGAATGAAACAGAAGAAAAGTTACCTGATTTACTACTTGATTTGAACCTGTCGTTGCCGGCAACTGGTCCCCGTTGGGACCCCTCTTTACAAGTTTTGCATAAGGAACTCCTTATGAACAGGCCCGAGAACTAGCAGAGCAACCACAAACTTGTGGCATGTAAATAATTATGTTTTTGTTGGCTAAACCGTGACCGCCTCCGGAGAGGCAGATTGGAGGAAGGGCCCGCAGTGGAGCAGGCTGGGGCCCAGCCACCACCGGAACCGGTGGCGATCCTCTGGAGGGGTTCAGGGGTTCCCATGGATGTGGGTCCCCTGAAAAGGACAAAACGCGCTCGGGCAACTGGGGTCAAGGGGTGCTGCCTGTTTACTTAGGGGCAGCATCAGGGCCAGGTTGCTTGGGTGGGAGAGAGCGGAAGGCCTAACAGTTAGTAACGTTTAAGTAAGAGTACCTCCCGTTGTGGGAAGATGTTATTATAATTGTATTGTGTGTTACCGTTTTTCTATTTTTTCAGTTGGTGAAAATAAAACCGGTGATGGACGGACAGCCCGCGGACGGTCTGCATTTTACTAAGGGGGAATGTGGCACCCTGGACAAGCCAGGGGCCACAGAGAACAACACCAACACACCCCACACTCCCGGTAGGCACACCAAAGTCAGATAAAAACCCTTGTTGCCTTCCTCCAGGGGCTGATGTCCACACCAGCGGGTGGAGCCAGGAGGGTGGTCTCCACCCATCGAGGAGTTCACAGTCCTGGAGGCGGGAAAACAGTCAGATAGAGTTTGGAGTAGTAAGTGAGAGCAAGTGAAGTAGCAGTCGAGCAGTCTGAAGTTAGTCCGGGTGTGTAGCACGGACAGAGCAGCAAGGTTGGCAGACGGTGGTGACCGTCTGCAGGAGTGGCCTATCGGAGTCTACCGCAAGGACCGTGGACGGGCGGTGGCCCGGCGGTACCGGACCGGTACACAAAGAGAAGTCAGCACCATCTGGAAGGGGCTTACGGACCCCGGCAAGGCTAGGAGTCGCCGTGAATTTGCTAAATCCGTTAGCGAAGGGATTCTCCTGGGTTTCCCAGCAGCCAAGTCCCGACAGAAGGCAACAGTCCGACCAGGAGAGGGAGACACCGCCACCGCCAAGGCAACCGTTTCCCAGGGCCAGCGCCTGCGGGCAAAAGGGGCTCCTCCGGCCCATATCCAAGCCGGGGAGCGGGTTACCGGTGGGAACCCATTGGAACCATTTACAGTACATAGGTGCAGGGAAAGGCAGTCACCATCAACCTGCCGGGAGCCAACAACACCGCAGTCGTATGTGGGACCCGTCCATCCAGCCGTGTGTTTTACCAAGAACTGTGTCCTCATCATTGGCTGAGTGAGTACCATCGTGCCATGCGGCACAGTGCTGCCCACGCGACCCTGCACCTCACCAGGCCCCGCAACCCGCCTGCCATCCATCCCTACCTACCCCATCACTGGGCCCCGGGACAACCAGCCCCCTACCCACGGAGGGGAGAACTAACATCAAAGCTGCTCCCTGTCACCGCTCCCGGGATCCCCATCCAGTGCAGCGGTGGTGTCACCAATATCACCACAACCGTGGGTGGCGTCATGGACAATATCCAATCCCCACAATCAAAACCCCCTTTTCACTCACGGGCGAGGAGTGTCGCTCGAGGCCCCGGGATCCGGCCCACCGCTCGAGCCACCACCAAGCAGCAGCAGCAGTAGCCGTGCTGGACCCGAGCAGTGGGTGAGCGCAGCGCACCTCCTCCGCCCGCGACAACTTGTCTCCTGGCTCTGGATCTATGGAGGGGGCAGGGGGCTTCCACGTGGGGCACTGCTTGCCCCGAAGCCCGTGATGCTGGGGTTCACCGGTGACGCGGAGGCGCTGAGGGGGGCGAGGGCAGCGCTTGGAGCGTCTGCCTCCCTGGGCCGGCTGCTCACTGCTCAGGGTTTGGGCTGTGGACGACGCTGTAGGCTGCGTGGGTGAGGGGCGAGCGACTCGCTAGAAGGATGGGATCCCGGGGGAGGTGGTACTGGAGTGTGGGGCTGCGGGGGTGATCTGTGAGGCCTGTGCAGAATGATTCATGGCGGGGTTAGGAGGGGCTCCGGTGGGGGCCAGTGAGGCTGAGGCCTGTGTAGCCTGATCTATGGGGAGGTAAGGGAGGGTTGTGGTGGACGGAGCCCCAGGGATGGATAGTATTCCCTGAGAAGCCGGAGAGGGCGCAGGGAGGGGAGCGCTGAGGGCAGTAATACGGGCTTGTAACCAGTGCTCACCTTCCTGTGCCGCTCTCTGCCGTAGGGCCTCCATCAGGGGGTCAGACATGACAATGGCCTCCATGGGGTCCTCAGGAACAAAAGCTTCTAGGGGGCAGCCGGAGGGAAAGAGGAAATCACTGACCCCGGGCACTGAATTTAACCCCTGTAGGTGTAGCTGGACCCCCCTTTTCCCTGTGATCCCGTTGGTCAGCTGGGCATCCCAATTAGTGGCTCACCTAGGGAATGGTGGAAAGAGGGGATATGGGCACGACCATGGTCTCCTTTAGGATTGGTCAAGTGGGCTCCACAGTCAGAGGCACGTTCCTTAAGCAGTATCGTGCCTGCCAGGAGTGATATTGAGCGGTGTTACATATTATAGAAGTATAGTATATGTCTATGCTTATTGTCTCCTAATCTCAGGAGTGATATTGAGCGGTGTTACTTATTATAGAAGTACAGTATATGTCTGTGCTTATTGTCTCCTAATCTCAGGAGTGATATTGAGCAGTGTTACTTATAAATAGAAGTCCAGTATATGTCTGTGCTTATTGTCTCCTAATCTCAGGAGTGATATTGAGCGGTGTTACTTATAAATAGAAGTACAGTATATATCTGTGCTTATTGTCTCCTAATCTCAGGAGTGATATTGAGCGGTGTTACTTATAAATAGAAGTACAGTATATGTCTATGCTTATTGTCTCCTAATCTCAGGAGTGATATTGAGCAGTGTTACTTATTATAGAAGTACAGTATATGTCTATGCTTATTGTCTCCTAATCTCAGGAGTGATATTGAGCAGTGTTACTTATTATAGAAGTACAGTATATATCAATGCTTATTGTCTCCTAATCTCAGGGGTGATATTGAGCAATGTTACTTATTATAAAAGTACAGTATATGTCTATGCTTATTGTCTCCTAATCTCAGGAGTGATATTGAGCAGTGTTACTTATTATAGAAGTACAGTATATGTCTATGCTTATTGTCTCCTAATCTCAGGAGTGATATTGAGCAGTGTTACTTATTAAAGAAGTACAGTATATGTCTATGCTTATTGTCTCCTAATCTCAGGTGTGATATTGAGCGATGTTACTTATTATAGAAGTACAGTATATGTTTATGCTTATTGTCTCCTAATCTCAGGAGTGATATTGAGCGGTGTTACTTATTATAGAAGTACAGTATATATCTGTGCTTTTTGTCTCCTAATCTCAGGAGTAGAGATGAGCGAACCAGTCGCGGTTCGGCTCGAGTTCGGTTCGCCGAACGGAGGTCTCGTTCGAGTTCGGTTCGTCGAACGTTCGACGAACCGAACTCGAACCGCATAGGAAACAATGGCAGGCAATCACAAACACATAAAAACACCTAGAAAACACCCTCAAAGGTGTCCAAAAGGTGACAAACAACTCACAACACAACACAAACACATGGGAAAGTGACAAGGACATATACTCATGCGAAAACAAAAGAGCTGGACAAGGAAAAAGAGGAGGAGACACAGATATAGGCATGGCACGCCCTTCTAAAATCATGTAAAACACCGCAAGGTGACTCCAAGCAAAGTCTCCCTTTTTTCCAAAAATTGGCCACACACACACCCACCCCTTCAGTGGCAGCACTTGTGCCCTAGTTGTACACTTCACAGCTAGATTTGCATCAAGCACATTCAAAAATACGCCATACTTAACCGTCCCCAGGATGACACCGGGGTAGGTAGCAAAGTCTTTCCTGAACCATGACTTGTTCATCTTGGCTCCTTTTAAAAAACACAGCAAGCAAGGGTTACTCCAAGCGGGGTCTCCCTTTTTTCCAAAAATTGGGCCACACACACACCCACCCCTTCAGTGGCAGCACTTGTGCCCCAGTTGTACACTTCACAGATAGATTTGCATCAAGCACATTCAAAAATACGCCATACTTAACCGTCCCCAGGATGACACCGGGGTAGGTAGCAAAGTCTTTCCAGATCCCAGCTCTGTTCATCTTGGATCATTTTTAAAAACAATGTAAGCAAGGGTTACTCCAAACGGAGTCTCCCTTTTTTCCAAAAATTGGGCCCCACACACACCCACCCATTCAGTGGCAGCACTTGTGCCCCAGTTGTACACTTCACAGCTAGATTTGCATCAAGCACATTCAAAAATACGCCATACTTAACCGTCCCCAGGATGACACCGGGGTAGGTAGCAAAGTCTTTCCTGATCCCAGCGCTGTGCATCTTGGATCATTTTTAAAAACACAGCAAGGGTTACTCCAAGAAGAGTCTCCCTTTTTTCAAAAAATTGGGCCACACAGACACCCCATCAGTGGCAGCACTTGTGCCCTAGTTGTATACTTCACAGCTTGATTGCATCAAGCACATTTAAAATACACAAGCATTTACTCTCCCCAGGATGACACCGGGGTAGTAAATTCCTTGTGGATCCATGACTTGTTCATTTTGATGAACGTTAGTCTGTCCACATTGTCACTGGACAGACGCGTGCGCTTATCTGTCAGCACACACCCAGCAGCACTGAAGACACGTTCAGAGACAACGCTGGCAGCTGGACACGACAAAATCTCCAAGGCGTAAGTGGAGAGCTCTGGCCATTTTTCAAGATTTGAAGCCCAAAAGGAGCAAAGCTCCATTTGCAAAGTCATGGCATCGATGTTCATTTGGAGATACTCCTGTATCATCCTCCCCAGCCGTTGACTATGTGTCAGACTTGTTGTCTCTGGTGGCCTTGCAAAGGAGGGTCTAAAAAAATTATGAAAAGATTCAAAAAATTGCTGTTACCAGCACCAGATACGGTGCTACTGGTATGGGTAGACTGTTGAAGATGACGAGACCGTCCCATGTTTGTCAAGTTACAACTGGGAGAATCACTCCCTGCACCTGCACGGTTGTTTGGTTGAAAAGCCGAGCTAAGATCGAGTAACAGCTTCTGCTGATACTCTTGCATACGTGCGTCCCTTTCTATGGCTGGAATTATGTCACAAAATTTGGACTTGTACCGGGGATCTAATAGTGTGGCAAGCCAGTAGTCATCATCACTTCTAATTTTGACAATTTGAGGGTCATGTTGGAGGTAGTGCAGCAAGAAGGCACTCATGTGTCTTGCGCAGCCATGCGGACCAAGTCCACGCTGTGTTTGTGGCATAGAGGTGCTAACCGTTCTTTCTTCCTCTGACATCTCCCCCCAACCTCTTTCAACTGAAATTTGACCAAGGTCTCCCTCATCCGCTGAGTCTTCCATGTCCATTGACAGTTCGTCCTCCATTTCTTCATGTTCTCCTGCACCTTCCTCAACATTTCGCCTGCTACCATGCGCCCTTGTTGATTCCTGTCCCCCATGGTCCCATGCCTGTCGCGTTGGTGATGATGAAAGTCTGGACCTCGGTGATGTTGTTGTGTCTTGCGCATATGAATCCTCCTGTAGTTCCTCCCCTTCCTGTTGTCCCACCCCCTGACTCCGAATAGTGTTTAGCGTGTGCTCCAGCATGTAAATGACTGGAATTGTCATGCTGATAATGGCATTGTCAGCGCTAAACATATTCGTCGCCATGTCGAAACTGTGCAGAAGGGTGAATAGGTCCTTGATCTGGGACCACTCCATCAGGGTGATTTGCCCAACCTCTGCATCTCGTTGGCCAAGGCTATACGTCATGACGTATTGCACCAGGGCTCGGCGGTGCTGCCACAGTCGCTGTAACATGTGGAGAGTCGAATTCCAGCGTGTCGCCACATCGCATTTCAGGCGATGAACCGGCAGGCCGAAAGACTTCTGGAGCTATGCAAGTCGCTCAGCTGCGGCGGTTGAACGACGAAAGTGAGCAGACAGTTTTTGTGCCCTGGTCAGAAGGCCATCTAGTCTGGGATAGTGTGTTAAAAATTGCTGGACAACAAGGTTCAACACGTGAGCCATACAAGGCACATGTGTCACCTTGCCCAGGCGAAGGGCCGCACCCAGGTTTGCAGCATTGTCGCACACGGCCTTACCAGGCTGCAGGTTGAGTGGAGACAACCATTTATTAAACTCAGTCTCCAGAGCTGCCCACAACTCAGCCGCTGTGTGACTCCTATTTCCAAGACATGTCAAGCTAAAGACCGCCTGATGCCGTTGCGCTCTGCTGCCAGCATAGTAATGAGGGGTGCGTGATTCCTTCTGCGCAGTGAGAACTCTGGTGGCCTGACCAGGCAGGCTTGGGGTGGAGGTGGAGGACCCAAATGAAGTGGAGGAGGCAGAAGCAGTGGCGGAACTTGGACAGACAGAGGATTGACACACAAGTCGTGGGGACGGCAAGACTTGTGCAGCAGACCCTTCACCATCTATCACCATAGTTACCCAGTGCCCAGTCAGTGACATGTAACGTCCCTGTCCATGCTTACTGGTCCAAGTATCGGTGGTGAAATGCACCCGTTCACACACAGAGTTTCTCAAGGAAGCGGTGATGTTGTGTGCGACATGCTGGTGTAGCGCGGGCACACCTTTCTTAGAGAAGTAGTGGCGACTGGGCATCTGGTACTGGGGCACAGCGACAGACATAAGGTCTCTAAAATCCTGTGTGTCCACCAGGTGGAAAGGCAGCATTTCAGTAGCCAAGAGCTTACAGAGGGATAAAGTCAACCTCTTAGCTTTGTCATGGGTCGCAGGAAATGGCCTTTTATTTGTCCACATCTGAGGGACAGAGATCTGGCTGCTGTGTGTAGACGGTGTTGAGTAGGGTGTTCCTGGAAAAATGCAGGTTTGTGAGGAAAGTGCAGGCGGAGACATGATGTTGCCTTCATCCAACGTTGGTGCTATCGATGTCTGAGAGAGCTGTACACACGCACTTGTTTCCCCTTCCAAACCAACTGATGACCTACCAAGCAAACTGCCTGTTGCGGTTACAGTGGTGGAAGTTGTGCGTGGAAAACCAGGTGTGACAGCTGTCCCCACAGTCCTAGAAGATGAAGAGCGCGCGGATGCACTGGAAGGGGCAGGCGGTGGATGGTTCGCTCCGCTAGGCCGCATTGCAGCACGGTGTGCTTTCCACTGGGACATATGATATTTATTCATGTGACGATTCATGGAAGAAGTTGTCAAACTGCTGAGGTTTTGCCCTCTACTAACAGAATCACGACAAATTTTACAGATCACATAATTTGGGCGATCTTTTGCTATGTCAAAAAAGGACCAAGCTAGGCAAGGCTTAGAGGGCATGCGACCTGCTGATCCACCCCGACTAGTGCTCAGAGGCAGAGTGGTGGCTGAGGATGCAGTTGTAGACGTGCTACCAGTACTCCGACTCTGTCCAGGAAGGCGCAAGGTAATTTCGTCGTCAGTTGCATCCTCCTCCACCGTCTCTGTTGATCTCCTCGAGGGCCTGACTGTGGGTTGACAGAAGGTGCGATCTAGAACTTCATCAATTGTTGTGTTTGCACTCCCCTCACCCTCAGACCGAGCCTCTTCTTGCCCTGACCGAATATTTAAGTTGTCATCCCAATCTGGTATCTGCGTCTCATCGTCATCAGTATGTTCCTCATTGTCTACAACAACAGGTGTTACAGTTTGTGAAAAAGGGTCAACATTATGCTCAGAAACTTGGTCATCACGGCCTGAATCAGAGTCACAAAGGTTCTGGTCATCACTGCAGACCATTTCCTGGTCTGTACTCACTGTAGCTTGGGAGCAGACCTCTGATTCCCAGACTATAGTGTGACTGAACAGCTCTGCAGACTCAGCCATCTCAGTTCCACCATACTGTGCAGGGCGGATAGAGACTTCAGAGCTGGGAGAAAGCAAGTTTGATTGGGATGACAACTCAGAGGACTGGTGTTTTTTGGATGCGGTAGTTGAGGTGGCAGAGAGGGCACTTGTTGGACCACTTGAGATCCATTCAAGCATTTTCCTTTTTTGGCCATCATCTACCTTTGTTCCAGTTGTTCGTGTCTGTAAAAAAAGGAGCACATCGGATTGTCCACGGTAAGTAGTAGAAATCTTACTTTTGCTAGAAGATGGTCTATCTTCAGCAGATGTTAATGGAGCTTTGCCACCTTCCCCATGGACAAACCCTTTTTTTCCGTTTCCAACACGCCTCTTCCCCTTTCCACCAGCATCTGTCATTTTGCCACTCATTTTGATTGCGACAAGATTGTGCACTTAAAATGTGGTAGTAAAAATTGAGAGGTGGTGTAGATTGCAGCGGTGGTCTATCTTTATTAACAGCAGAATAAACAACAATAACTATCCCTGACAATGCAACTATGGCCCTTAAACTGGCAGCATAGTTTGCTAGTATAATGGCTTAGTAAAAATTAGTTTGAGTGTGCAATGCAGAGGTGCTGCACATAGATTTGCACCAGTGGGACACTAATGGAAGTCCAACAGCCACTTTTAGGATGCCACTAAGTTTACTCAGTGTTTGCTAGTATAATGGCTTAGTAACAATGAGTTTGAGTGTGCAATGCAGAGGTGATGCACATAGATTTGCACCAGGGGGACACTAATGGAAGTCCAACAGCCACTTTTAGGATGCCACTAAGTTTACTAAGTGTTTGCTAGTATAATGGCTTAGTAACAATGAGTTTGAGTGTGCAATGCAGAGGTGATGCACATAGATTTGCACCAGTGGGACAGTAATGGAAGTCCAACAGCCAATTTTAGGATGCCACTAAGTTTACTCAGTGTTTGCTAGTAAAATGGCTTAGTAACAATGAGTTTGAGTGTGCAATGCAGAGGTGTTGCACATAGATTTGCACCAGTGGGACACTAATGGAAGTCCAACAGCCACTTTTAGGATGCCACTAAGTTTACTCAGTGTTTGCTAGTATAATGGCTTAGTAACAATGAGTTTGAGTGTGCAATGCAGAGGTGATTCACATAGATTTGCACCAGTGGGACACTAATGGAAGTCCAACAGCCACTTTTAGGATGCCACTAAGTTTCCTCAGTGTTTGCTAGTATAATGGCTTAGTAACAATGAGTTTGAGTGTGCAATGCAGAGGTGATGCACATAGATTTGCACCAGTGGGACACTAATGGAAGTCCAACAGCCACTTTTAGGATGCCACTAAGTTTACTCAGTGTTTGCTAGTATAATGGCTTAGTAACAATGAGTTTGAGTGTGCAATGCAAAGGTGATGCACATAGATTTCCACCAGTGGGACACTAATGGAAGTCCAACAGCCACTTTTATGATGCCACTAAGTTTACTCAGTGTTTGCTAGTATAATGGCTTAGTAACAATGAGTTTGAGTGTGCAATGCAGAGGTGATGCACATAGATTTGCACCAGTGGGACAGTAATGGAAGTCCAACAGCCACTTTTAGGATGCCACTAAGTTTACTCAGTGTTTGCTAGTATAATGGCTTAGTAACAATGAGTTTGAGTGTGCAATGCAGAGGTGATGCACATAGAGTTGCACCAGTGGGACACTAATGGAAGTCCAACAGCGACTTTTAGGATGCCACTAAGTTTCCTCAGTATTTGCTAGTATAATGGCTTAGTAACAATGAGTTTGAGTGTGCAATGCAGAGGTGCTGCACATAGATTTGCACCAGTGGGACACCAATGGAAGTCCAACAGCCACTTTTAGGATGCCACTAAGTTTACTCAGTGTTTGCTAGTATAATGGCTTAGTAACAATGAGTTTGAGTGTGCAATGCAGGAGTGATGCACAAAGATTTGCACCAGTGGGACACTAATGGAAGTCCAACAGCCACATTTAGGATGCCACTAAGTTTACTCAGTGTTTGCTAGTATAATATCTTAGTAACAATGAGTTTGAGTGTGCAATGCAGAGGTGATTCACATAGATTTGCACCAGTGGGACACTAATGGAAGTTCAACAGCCACTTTTAGGATGCCACTAAGTTTATTCAGTGTTTGCTAGTATAATGGCTTAGTAACAATGAGTTTGAGTGTGCAATGCAGAGGTGCTGCACATAGATTTGCACCAGTGGGACACTAATGGAAGTCCAACAGCCACTTTTAGGATGCCACTAAGTTTACTCAGTGTTTGCTAGTATAATAGCTTAGTAACAATGAGTTTGAGTGTGTAATGCAGAGGTGATGCACATAGATTTGCACCAGTGGGACAGTAACGGAAGTCCAACAGGCAATTTTAGGATGCCACTAAGTTTACTCAGTGTTGGCTAGTAAAATGGCTTAGTAACAATGAGTTTTAGTGTGCAATGCAGAGGTATTGCACATAGATTTGCACCAGTGGGACACTAATGGAAGTCCAACAGCCACTTTTAGGATGCCACTAAGTTTACTCAGTGTTTGCTAGTATAATGGCTTAGTAACAATGAGTTTGAGTGTGCAATGCAGAGGTGATTCACATAGATTTGCACCAGTGGGACACTAATGGAAGTCCAACAGCCACTTTTAGGATGCCACTAAGTTTCCTCAGTGTTTGCTAGTATAATGGCTTAGTAACAATGAGTTTGAGTGTGCAATGCAGAGGTGATGCACATAGATTTGCACCAGTGGGACACTAATGGAAGTCCAACAGCCACTTTTAGGATGCCACTAAGTTTACTCAGTGTTTGCTAGTATAATGGCTTAGTAACAATGAGTTTGAGTGTGCAATGCAAAGGTGATGCACATAGATTTCCACCAGTGGGACACTAATGGAAGTCCAACAGCCACTTTTATGATGCCACTAAGTTTACTCAGTGTTTGCTAGTATAATGGCTTAGTAACAATGAGTTTGAGTGTGCAATGCAGAGGTGATGCACATAGATTTGCACCAGTGGGACAGTAATGGAAGTCCAACAGCCACTTTTAGGATGCCACTAAGTTTACTCAGTGTTTGCTAGTATAATGGCTTAGTAACAATGAGTTTGAGTGTGCAATGCAGAGGTTATGCACATAGAGTTGCACCAGTGGGACACTAATGGAAGTCCAACAGCGACTTTTAGGATGCCACTAAGTTTCCTCAGTATTTGCTAGTATAATGGCTTAGTAACAATGAGTTTGAGTGTGCAATGCAGAGGTGCTGCACATAGATTTGCACCAGTGGGACACCAATGGAAGTCCAACAGCCACTTTTAGGATGCCACTAAGTTTACTCAGTGTTTGCTAGTATAATGGCTTAGTAACAATGAGTTTGAGTGTGCAATGCAGAGGTGATGCACATAGATTTGCACCAGTGGGACACTAATGGAAGTCCAACAGCCACTTTTAGGATGCCACTAAGTTTACTCAGTGTTTGCTAGTATAATGGCTTAGTAACAATGAGTTTGAGAGTGCAATGCAAAGGTGATGCACATAGATTTCCACCAGTGGGACACTAATGGAAGTCCAACAGCCACTTTTAGGATGCCACTAAGTTTACTCAGTGTTTTCTAGTATAATGGCTTAGTAACAATGAGTTTGAGTGTGCAATGCAGAGGTGCTGCATATAGATTTGCACCAGTGGGACACTAATGGAAGTCCAACAGCCACTTTTAGGATGCCACTAAGTTTACTCAGTGTTTGCTAGTATAATGGCTTAGTAACAATGAGTGTGAGTGTGCAATGCAAAGGTGATGCACATAGATTTCCACCAGTGGGACACTAATGGAAGTCCAACAGCCACTTTTAGGATGCCACTAAGTTTACTCAGTGTTTGCTAGTATAATGGCTTAGTAACAATAAGTTTGAGTGTGCAATGTAGAGGTGATGCATATAGATTTGCACCAGGGGGACACTAATGGAAGTCCAACAGCCACGTTTAGGATGCCACTAAGTTTACTCAGTGTTTGCTAGTATAATGGCTTAGTAACAATGAGTTTGAGTGTGCAATGCAGAGGTGATGCACATAGATTTGCACCAGTGGGACAGTAATGGAAGTCCAACAGCCACTTTTAGGATGCCACTAAGTTTACTCAGTGTTTGCTAGTATAATGGCTTAGTAACAATGAGTTTGAGTGTGCAATGCAGAGGTGATGCACATAGAGTTGCACCAGTGGGACACTAATGGAAGTCCAACAGCGACTTTTAGGAATGCCACTAAGTTTCCACAGTATTTGCTAGTATAATGGCTTAGTAACAATGAGTTTGAGTGTGCAATGCAGAGGTGCTGCACATAGATTTGCACCAGTGGGACACCAATGGAAGTCCAACAGCCACTTTTAGGATGCCACTAAGTTTACTCAGTGTTTGCTAGTATAATGGCTTAGTAACAATGAGTTTGAGTGTGCAATGCAGAGGTGATGCACATAGATTTGCACCAGTGGGACACTAATGGAAGTCCAACAGCCACTTTTAGGATGCCACTAAGTTTCCTCAGTGTTTGCTAGTATAATGGCTTAGTAACAATGAGTTTGAGTGTGCAATGCAAAGGTGATGCACAAAGATTTGCACCAGTGGGACACTAATGGAAGTCCAACAGCCACTTTTAGGATGCCACTAAGTTTACTCAGTGTTGGCTAGTAAAATGGCTTAGTAACAATGAGTTTTAGTGTGCAATGCAGAGGTATTGCACAAAGATTTGCACCAGTGGGACACTAATGGAAGTCCAACAGCCACTTTTAGGATGCCACTAAGTTTACTCAGTGTTTGCTAGTATAATGGCTTAGTAACAAAGAGTTTGAGTGTGCAATGCAGAGGTGATTCACATAGATTTGCACCAGTGGGACACTAATGGAAGTCCAACAGCCACTTTTAGGATGCCACTAAGTTTCCTCAGTGTTTGCTAGTATAATGGCTTAGTAACAATGAGTTTGAGTGTGCAATGCAGAGGTGATGCACATAGATTTGCACCAGTGGGACACTAATGGAAGTCCAACAGCCACTTTTAGGATGCCACTAAGTTTACTCAGTGTTTGCTAGTATAATGGCTTAGTAACAATGAGTTTGAGTGTGCAATGCAAAGGTGATGCACATAGATTTCCACCAGTGGGACACTAATGGAAGTCCAACAGCCACTTTTATGATGCCACTAAGTTTACTCAGTGTTTGCTAGTATAATGGCTTAGTAACAATGAGTTTGAGTGTGCAATGCAGAGGTGATGCACATAGATTTGCACCAGTGGGACAGTAATGGAAGTCCAACAGCCACTTTTAGGATGCCACTAAGTTTACTCAGTGTTTGCTAGTATAATGGCTTAGTAACAATGAGTTTGAGTGTGCAATGCAGAGGTGATGCACATAGAGTTGCACCAGTGGGACACTAATGGAAGTCCAACAGCGACTTTTAGGATGCCACTAAGTTTCCTCAGTATTTGCTAGTATAATGGCTTAGTAACAATGAGTTTGAGTGTGCAATGCAGAGGTGCTGCACATAGATTTGCACCAGTGGGACACCAATGGAAGTCCAACAGCCACTTTTAGGATGCCACTAAGTTTACTCAGTGTTTGCTAGTATAATGGCTTAGTAACAATGAGTTTGAGTGTGCAATGCAGGAGTGATGCACAAAGATTTGCACCAGTGGGACACTAATGGAAGTCCAACAGCCACATTTAGGATGCCACTAAGTTTACTCAGTGTTTGCTAGTATAATATCTTAGTAACAATGAGTTTGAGTGTGCAATGCAGAGGTGATTCACATAGATTTGCACCAGTGGGACACTAATGGAAGTTCAACAGCCACTTTTAGGATGCCACTAAGTTTATTCAGTGTTTGCTAGTATAATGGCTTAGTAACAATGAGTTTGAGTGTGCAATGCAGAGGTGCTGCACATAGATTTGCACCAGTGGGACACTAATGGAAGTCCAACAGCCACTTTTAGGATGCCACTAAGTTTACTCAGTGTTTGCTAGTATAATAGCTTAGTAACAATGAGTTTGAGTGTGTAATGCAGAGGTGATGCACATAGATTTGCACCAGTGGGACAGTAACGGAAGTCCAACAGGCAATTTTAGGATGCCACTAAGTTTACTCAGTGTTGGCTAGTAAAATGGCTTAGTAACAATGAGTTTTAGTGTGCAATGCAGAGGTATTGCACATAGATTTGCACCAGTGGGACACTAATGGAAGTCCAACAGCCACTTTTAGGATGCCACTAAGTTTACTCAGTGTTTGCTAGTATAATGGCTTAGTAACAATGAGTTTGAGTGTGCAATGCAGAGGTGATTCACATAGATTTGCACCAGTGGGACACTAATGGAAGTCCAACAGCCACTTTTAGGATGCCACTAAGTTTCCTCAGTGTTTGCTAGTATAATGGCTTAGTAACAATGAGTTTGAGTGTGCAATGCAGAGGTGATGCACATAGATTTGCACCAGTGGGACACTAATGGAAGTCCAACAGCCACTTTTAGGATGCCACTAAGTTTACTCAGTGTTTGCTAGTATAATGGCTTAGTAACAATGAGTTTGAGTGTGCAATGCAAAGGTGATGCACATAGATTTCCACCAGTGGGACACTAATGGAAGTCCAACAGCCACTTTTATGATGCCACTAAGTTTACTCAGTGTTTGCTAGTATAATGGCTTAGTAACAATGAGTTTGAGTGTGCAATGCAGAGGTGATGCACATAGATTTGCACCAGTGGGACAGTAATGGAAGTCCAACAGCCACTTTTAGGATGCCACTAAGTTTACTCAGTGTTTGCTAGTATAATGGCTTAGTAACAATGAGTTTGAGTGTGCAATGCAGAGGTGATGCACATAGAGTTGCACCAGTGGGACACTAATGGAAGTCCAACAGCGACTTTTAGGATGCCACTAAGTTTCCTCAGTATTTGCTAGTATAATGGCTTAGTAACAATGAGTTTGAGTGTGCAATGCAGAGGTGCTGCACATAGATTTGCACCAGTGGGACACCAATGGAAGTCCAACAGCCACTTTTAGGATGCCACTAAGTTTACTCAGTGTTTGCTAGTATAATGGCTTAGTAACAATGAGTTTGAGTGTGCAATGCAGAGGTGATGCACATAGATTTGCACCAGTGGGACACTAATGGAAGTCCAACAGCCACTTTTAGGATGCCACTAAGTTTACTCAGTGTTTGCTAGTATAATGGCTTAGTAACAATGAGTTTGAGAGTGCAATGCAAAGGTGATGCACATAGATTTCCACCAGTGGGACACTAATGGAAGTCCAACAGCCACTTTTAGGATGCCACTAAGTTTACTCAGTGTTTTCTAGTATAATGGCTTAGTAACAATGAGTTTGAGTGTGCAATGCAGAGGTGCTGCATATAGATTTGCACCAGTGGGACACTAATGGAAGTCCAACAGCCACTTTTAGGATGCCACTAAGTTTACTCAGTGTTTGCTAGTATAATGGCTTAGTAACAATGAGTGTGAGTGTGCAATGCAAAGGTGATGCACATAGATTTCCACCAGTGGGACACTAATGGAAGTCCAACAGCCACTTTTAGGATGCCACTAAGTTTACTCAGTGTTTGCTAGTATAATGGCTTAGTAACAATAAGTTTGAGTGTGCAATGTAGAGGTGATGCATATAGATTTGCACCAGGGGGACACTAATGGAAGTCCAACAGCCACGTTTAGGATGCCACTAAGTTTACTCAGTGTTTGCTAGTATAATGGCTTAGTAACAATGAGTTTGAGTGTGCAATGCAGAGGTGATGCACATAGATTTGCACCAGTGGGACAGTAATGGAAGTCCAACAGCCACTTTTAGGATGCCACTAAGTTTACTCAGTGTTTGCTAGTATAATGGCTTAGTAACAATGAGTTTGAGTGTGCAATGCAGAGGTGATGCACATAGAGTTGCACCAGTGGGACACTAATGGAAGTCCAACAGCGACTTTTAGGAATGCCACTAAGTTTCCACAGTATTTGCTAGTATAATGGCTTAGTAACAATGAGTTTGAGTGTGCAATGCAGAGGTGCTGCACATAGATTTGCACCAGTGGGACACCAATGGAAGTCCAACAGCCACTTTTAGGATGCCACTAAGTTTACTCAGTGTTTGCTAGTATAATGGCTTAGTAACAATGAGTTTGAGTGTGCAATGCAGAGGTGATGCACATAGATTTGCACCAGTGGGACACTAATGGAAGTCCAACAGCCACTTTTAGGATGCCACTAAGTTTCCTCAGTGTTTGCTAGTATAATGGCTTAGTAACAATGAGTTTGAGTGTGCAATGCAAAGGTGATGCACAAAGATTTGCACCAGTGGGACACTAATGGAAGTCCAACAGCCACTTTTAGGATGCCAGTAAGTTTACTCAGTGTTTGCTAGTATAATGGCTTAGTAACAATGAGTTTGAGTGTGCAATGCAGAGGTGATGCACATAGATTTGCACCAGTGGGACACTAATGGAAGTCCAACAGCCACTTTTAGGATGCCAATAGGTTTACTCAGTGTTTGCTAGTATAATGGCTTAGTAACAATGGGTTTGAGTGTGCAATGCAGAGGTGATGCACATAGATTTGCACCAGTGGGACACTAATGGAAGTCCAACAGCCACTTTTAGGATGCCACTAAGTTTACTCAGTGTTTTCTAGTATAATGGCTTAGTAACAATGAGTTTGAGTGTGCAATGCAGATGTGCTGCACATAGATTTGCACCAGTGGGGCACTAATGGAAGTCCAACAGCCACTTTTAGGATGCCAATAAGTTTACTCAGTGTTTGCTAGTATAATGGCTTAGTAACAATGAGTTTGAGTGTGCAATGCAGAGGTGATGCACATATATTTGCACCAGTGGGACACTAAAGGAAGTCCAACAGCCACTTTTAGGATGCCACGAAGTTTACTCAGTGTTTGCTAGTAAAATGGCTTAGTAACAATGAGTTTGAGTGTGCAATGCAGAGGTGATGCACATAGATTTGCACCAGTGGGACACTAATGGAAGTCCAACAGCCACTTTTAGGATGCCACGAAGTTTACTCAGTGTTTGCTAGTATAATGGCTTAGTAACAATGAGTTTGAGTGTGCAATGCAGAGGTGATGCACATAGATTTGCACCAGTGGGACACTAATGGAAGTCCAACAGCCACTTTTAGGATGCCAATAAGTTTACTCAGTGTTTCCTAGTATAATGGCTTAGTAACAATGAGTTTGAGTGTGCAATGCAGAGGTGATGCACATAGATTTCCACCAGTGGGACACTAATGGAAGTCCAACAGCCACTTTTAGGATGCCACTAAGTTTACTCAGTGTTTTCTAGTATAATGGCTTAGTAACAATGAGTTTAAGTGTATAATGCAGAGGTGCTGCACACAGATTTGCACCAGTGGGACACTAATGGAAGTCTAACAGCCACTTTTAGCATGCCACTAAGTTTACTCAGTGTTTGCTAGTATAATGGCTTAGTAACAATGAGTTTGAGTGTGCAATGCAGAGGTGATGCACATAGATTTGCACCAGTGGGACACTAATGGAAGTCCAACAGCCACTTTTAGGATTCCACTAAGTTTACTCAGTGTTTGCTAGTATAATGGCTTAGTAACAATGAGTTTGAGTGTGCAATGCAGAGGTGATGCACATAGATTTGCACCAGTGGGACACTAATGGAAGTCCAACAGCCACTTTTAGGATGCCACTAAGTTTACTCAGTGTTTGCTAGTATAATGGCTTAGTAACAATGAGTTTGAGAGTGCAATGCAGAGGTGATGCACATAGATTTGCACCAGTGGGACACTAATGGAAGTCCAACAGCCACTTTGAGGATGCCACTAAGTTTACTCAGTGTTTGCTAGTATAATGGCTTAGTAACAATGAGTTTGAGTGTGCAATGCAGAGGTGATTCACATAGATTTGCACCAGTGGGACACTAATGGAAGTCCAACAGCCACTTTTAGGATGCCACTAAGTTTACGCAGTGTTTGCTAGTATAATGGCATAGTAACAATGAGTTTGAGTGTGCAATGCAAAGGTGATGCACATAGATTTCCACCAGTGGGACACTAATGGAAGTCCAACAGCCACTTTTAGGATGACACTAAGTTTACTCAGTGTTTGCTAGTATAATGGCTTAGTAACAATGAGTTTGAGTGTGCAATGCAGAGGTGATGCACATAGATTTGCACCAGTGGGACACTAAAGGAAGTCCAACAGCCACTTTTAGGATGCCACGAAGTTTACTCAGTGTTTGCTAGTAAAATGGCTTAGTAACAATGAGTTTGAGTGTGCAATGCAGAGGTGATGTACATAGATTTGCACCAGTGGGACACTAATGGAAGTCCAACAGCCACTTTTAGGATGCCACGAAGTTTACTCAGTGTTTGCTAGTATAATGGCTTAGTAACAATGAGTTTGAGTGTGCAATGCAGAGGTGATGCACATAGATTTGCACCAGTGGGACACTAATGGAAGTCCAACAGCCACTTTTAGGATGCCAATAAGTTTACTCAGTGTTTCCTAGTATAATGGCTTAGTAACAATGAGTTTGAGTGTGCAATGCAGAGGTGATGCACATAGATTTCCACCAGTGGGACACTAATGGAAGTCCAACAGCCACTTTTAGGATGCCACTAAGTTTACTCAGTGTTTTCTAGTATAATGGCTTAGTAACAATAAGTTTAAGTGTGTAATGCAGAGGTGCTGCACACAGATTTGCACCAGTGGGACACTAATGGAAGTCTAACAGCCACTTTTAGCATGCCACTAAGTTTACTCAGTGTTTGCTAGTATAATGGCTTAGTAACAATGAGTTTGAGTGTGCAATGCAGAGGTGATGCACATAGATTTGCACCAGTGGGACACTAATGGAAGTCCAACAGCCACTTTTAGGATGCCACTAAGTTTACTCAGTGTTTTCTAGTATAATGGCTTAGTAACAATGAGTTTAAGTGTGTAATGCAGAGGTGCTGCACACAGATTTGCACCAGTGGGACACTAATGGAAGTCCAACAGCCACTTTTAGGATGCCACTAAGTTTACTCAGTGTTGTTTAATATAATGGCTTAGTAACAATGAGTTTGAGTGTGCAATGCAGAGGTGATTCACATAGATTTGCACTAGTGGGACACTAATGGAAGTCCAACAGCCACTTTTAGGATGCCACTAAGTTTACTCAGTGTTTGCTAGTATAATGGCTTAGTAACAATGAGTTTGAGTGTGCAATGCAAAGGTGAAGCACATAGATTTCCACCAGTGGGACACTAATGGAAGTCCAACAGCCACTTTTAGGATGCCACTAAGTTTACTCAGTGTTTGCTAGTATAATGGCTTAGTAACAATGAGTTTGAGTGTGCAATGCAGAGGTGATGCACATAGATTTGCACCAGTGGGACACTAATGGAAGTCCAACAGCCACGTTTAGGATGCCACTAAGTTTACTCAGTGTTTGCTAGTATAATGGCTTAGTAACAATGAGTTTGAGTGTGCAATGCAGAGGTGATTCACATAGATTTGCACCAGTGGGACACTAATGGAAGTCCAACAGCCACTTTTAGGATGCCACTAAGTTTACTCAGTGCTTGCTAGTATAATGGCTTAGTAACAATGAGTTTGAGTGTGCAATGCAGAGGTGATGCACATAGTATAACGGCTTAGTAACAATGAGTTTGAGTGTGCAATGCAGAGGTGATGCACATAGATTTGCACCAGTGGGACACTAATGGAAGTCCAACAGCGACTTTTAGGATGCCACTAAGTTTCCTCAGTATTTGCTAGTATAATGGCTTAGTAACAATGAGTTTGAGTGTGCAATGCAGAGGTGCTGCACATAGATTTGCACCAGTGGGACACCAATGGAAGTCCAACAGCCACTTTTAGGATGCCACTAAGTTTACTCAGTGTTTGCTAGTATAATGGCTTAGTAACAATGAGTTTGAGTGTGCAATGCAAAGGTGATGCACATAGATTTCCACCAGTGGGACACTAATGGAAGTCCAACAGCCACTTTTAGGATGCCACTAAGTTTACTCAGTGTTTTCTAGTATAATGGCTTAGTAACAATGAGTTTGAGTGTGCAATGCAGAGGTGCTGCATATAGATTTGCACCAGTGGGACACTAATGGAAGTCCAACAGCCACTTTTAGGATGCCATTAAGTTTACTCAGTGTTTGCTAGTATAATGGCTTAGTAACAATGAGTGTGAGTGTGCAATGCAAAGGTGATGCACATAGATTTCCACCAGTGGGACACTAATGGAAGTCCAACAGCCACTTTTAGGATGCCACTAAGTTTACTCAGTGTTTGCTAGTATAATGGCTTAGTAACAATGAGTTTGAGTGTGCAATGTAGAGGTGATGCATATAGATTTGCACCAGGGGGACACTAATGGAAGTCCAACAGCCACGTTTAGGATGCCACTAAGTTTACTCAGTGTTTGCTAGTATAATGGCTTAGTAACAATGAGTTTGAGTGTGCAATGCAGAGGTGATGCACATAGATTTGCACCAGTTGGACAGTAATGGAAGTCCAACAGCCACTTTTAGGATGCCACTAAGTTTACTCAGTGTTTGCTAGTATAATGGCTTAGTAACAATGAGTTTGAGTGTGCAATGCAGAGGTGATGCACATAGAGTTGCACCAGTGGGACACTAATGGAAGTCCAACAGCGACTTTTAGGAATGCCACTAAGTTTCCTCAGTATTTGCTAGTATAATGGCTTAGTAACAATGAGTTTGAGTGTGCAATGCAGAGGTGCTGCACATAGATTTGCACCAGTGGGACACCAATGGAAGTCCAACAGCCACTTTTAGGATGCCACTAAGTTTACTCAGTGTTTGCTAGTATAATGGCTTAGTAACAATGAGTTTGAGTGTGCAATGCAGAGGTGATGCACATAGATTTGCACCAGTGGGACACTAATGGAAGTCCAACAGCCACTTTTAGGATGCCACTAAGTTTCCTCAGTGTTTGCTAGTATAATGGCTTAGTAACAATGAGTTTGAGTGTGCAATGCAAAGGTGATGCACATAGATTTGCACCAGTGGGACACTAATGGAAGTCCAACAGCCACTTTTAGGATGCCAGTAAGTTTACTCAGTGTTTGCTAGTATAATGGCTTAGTATCAATGAGTTTGAGTGTGCAATGCAGAGGTGATGCACATAGATTTGCACCAGTGGGACACTAATGGAAGTCCAACAGCCACTTTTAGGATGCCAATAAGTTTACTCAGTGTTTGCTAGTATAATGGCTTAGTAACAATGGGTTTGAGTGTGCAATGCAGAGGTGATGCACATAGATTTGCACCAGTGGGACACTAATGGAAGTCCAACAGCCACTTTTAGGATGCCACTAAGTTTACTCAGTGTTTTCTAGTATAATGGCTTAGTAACAATGAGTTTGAGTGTGCAATGCAGATGTGCTGCACATAGATTTGCACCAGTGGGGCACTAATGGAAGTCCAACAGCCAATTTTAGGATGCCAATAAGTTTACTCAGTGTTTGCTAGTATAATGGCTTAGTAACAATGAGTTTGAGTGTGCAATGCAGAGGTGATGCACATAGATTTGCACCAGTGGGACACTAATGGAAGTCCAACAGCCACTTTTAGGATGCCACTAAGTTTACTCAGTGTTTGCTAGTATAATGGCTTAGTAACAATGAGTTTGAGAGTGCAATGCAGAGGTGATGCACATAGATTTGCACCAGTGGGACACTAATGGAAGTCCAACAGCCACTTTGAGGATGCCACTAAGTTTACTCAGTGTTTGCTAGTATAATGGCTTAGTAACAATGAGTTTGAGTGTGCAATGCAGAGGTGATCCACATAGATTTGCACCAGTGGGACACTAATGGAAGTCCAACAGCCACTTTTTGGATGCCACTAAGTTTACGCAGTGTTTGCTAGTATAATGGCATAGTAACAATGAGTTTGAGTGTGCAATGCAAAGGTGATGCACATAGATTTCCACCAGTGGGACACTAATGGAAGTCCAACAGCCACTTTTAGGATGCCACTAAGTTTACTCAGTGTTTGCTAGTATAATGGCTTAGTAACAATGAGTTTGAGTGTGCAATGCAGAGGTGATGCACATAGATTTGCACCAGTGGGACACTAAAGGAAGTCCAACAGCCACTTTTAGGATGCCACGAAGTTTACTCAGTGTTTGCTAGTAAAATGGCTTAGTAACAATGAGTTTGAGTGTGCAATGCAGAGGTGATGCACATAGATTTGCACCAGTGGGACACTAATGGAAGTCCAACAGCCACTTTTAGGATGCCACGAAGTTTACTCAGTGTTTGCTAGTATAATGGCTTAGTAACAATGAGTTTGAGTGTGCAATGCAGAGGTGATGCACATAGATTTGCACCAGTGGGACACTAATGGAAGTCCAACAGCCACTTTTAGGATGCCAATAAGTTTACTCAGTGTTTCCTAGTATAATGGCTTAGTAACAATGAGTTTGAGTGTGCAATACAGAGGTGATGCACATAGATTTCCACCAGTGGGACACTAATGGAAGTCCAACAGCCACTTTTAGGATGCCACTAAGTTTACTCAGTGTTTTCTAGTATAATGGCTTAGTAACAATGAGTTTAAGTGTGTAATGCAGAGGTGCTGCACACAGATTTGCACCAGTGGGACACTAATGGAAGTCTAACAGCCACTTTTAGCATGCCACTAAGTTTACTCAGTGTTTGCTAGTATAATGGCTTAGTAACAATGAGTTTGAGTGTGCAATGCAGAGGTGATGCACATAGATTTGCACCAGTGGGACACTAATGGAAGTCCAACAGCCACTTTTAGGATTCCACTAAGTTTACTCAGTGTTTGCTAGTATAATGGCTTAGTAACAATGAGTTTGAGTGTGTAATGCAGAGGTGATGCACATAGATTTGCACCAGTGGGACACTAATGGAAGTCCAACAGCCACTTTTAGGATGCCACTAAGTTTACTCAGTGTTGTTTAATATAATGGCTTAGTAACAATGAGTTTGAGTGTGCAATGCAGAGGTGATTCACATAGATTTGCACTAGTGGGACACTAATGGAAGTCCAACAGCCACTTTTAGGATGCCACTAAGTTTACTCAGTGTTTGCTAGTATAATGGCTTAGTAACAATGAGTTTGAGTGTGCAATGCAAAGGTGAAGCACATAGATTTCCACCAGTGGGACACTAATGGAAGTCCAACAGCCACTTTTTAGGATGCCACTAAGTTTACTCAGTGTTTGCTAGTATAATGGCTTAGTAACAATGAGTTTGAGTGTGCAATGCAGAGGTGATTCACATAGATTTGCACCAGTGGGACACTAATGGAAGTCCAACAGACACTTTTAGGATGCCACTAAGTTTACTCAGTGTTTGCTAGTATAATGGCTTAGTAACAATGAGTTTGAGTGTGCAATGCAGAGGTGATGCACATAGATTTCCACCAGCGGGACACTAATGGATGTCCAACAGCCACTTTTAGGATGCCACTAAGTTAACTCAGTGTTTGCTAGTATAATGGCTTAGTAACAATGAGTTTGAGTGTGCAATGCAAAGGTGATGCACATAGATTTGCACCAGTGGGACCCTAATGGAAGTCCAACAGCCACTTTTAGGATGCCACTAAGTTTACTCAGTGCTTGCTACTATAATGGCTTAGTAACAATGAGTTTGAGTGTGCAATGCAGAGGTGATGCACATAGTATAACGGCTTAGTAACAATGAGTTTGAGTGTGCAATGCAGAGGTGATGCACATAGATTTGCACCAGTGGGACACTAATGGAAGTCCAACAGCCACTTTTAGGATGCCACTAAGTTTACTCAGTGTTTGCTAGTATAATCGCTTAGTAACAATGAGTTTGAGTGTGCAATGCAAAGGTGATGCACATAGATTTCCACCAGTGGGACACTAATGGAAGTCCAACAGCCACTTTTAGGATGCCACTAAGTTAACTCAGTGTTTGCTAGTATAATGGCTTAGTAACAATGAGTTTGAGTGTGCAATGCAAAGGTGATGCACATAGATTTCCACCAGTGGGACACTAATGGAAGTCCAACAGTCACTTTTAGGATGCCACTAAGTTTACTCAGTGTTTGCTAGTATAATGGCTTAGTAACAATGAGTTTAAGTGTGCAATGCAGAGGTGATGCACATAGATTTGCACCAGTGGGACACTAATGGAAGTCCAACAGCCACTTTTAGGATGCCAGTAAGTTTATTCAGTGTTTGCTAGTATAATGGCTTAGTAACAATGAGTTTGAGTGTGCAATGCAGAGGTGATTCACATAGATTTGCACCAGTGGGACACTAATGGAAGTCCAACAGCCACTTTTAGGATGCCACTACGTTTACTCAGTGCTTTCTAGTATAATGGCTTAGTAACAATGAGTTTGAGTGTGCAATGCAGAGGTGATGCACAAAGTATAATGGCTTAGTAACAATGAGTTTGAGTGTGCAATGCAGAGGTGATGCACATAGATTTGCACCAGTGGGACACTAATGGAAGTCCAACAGCCACATTTAGGATGCCACTAAGTTTACTCAGTGTTTGCTAGTATAATGGCTTATTAACAATGAGTTTGAGTGTGCAATGCAGAGGTGATTCACATAGATTTGCACCAGTGGGACACTAATGGAAGTCCAACAGACACTTTTAGGATGCCACTAAGTTTACTCAGTGTTTGCTAGTATAATGGCTTAGTAACAATGAGTTTGAGTGTGCAATGTAGAGGTGATGCACATAGATTTCCACCAGTGGGACACTAATGGAAGTCCAACAGCCACTTTTAGGATGCCACTAAGTTAACTCAGTGTTTGCTAGTATAATGGCTTAGTAACAATGAGTTTGAGTGTGCAATGCAAAGGTGATGCACATAGATTTCCACCAGTGGGACACTAATGGAAGTCCAACAGCCACTTTTAGGATGCCACCAAGTTTACTCAGTGTTTGCTAGTATAATGGCTTAGTAACAATGAGTTTAAGTGTGCAATGCAGAGGTGATGCACATAGATTTGCACCAGGGGGACACTAATGGAAGTCCAACAGCCACTTTTAGGATGCCACTAAGTTTACTAAGTGTTTGCTAGTATAATGGCTTAGTAACAATGAGTTTGAGTGTGCAATGCAGAGGTGATGCACATAGATTTGCACCAGTGGGACACTAATGGAAGTCCAACAGCCACGTTTAGGATGCAACTAAGTTTACTCAGTGTTTGCTAGTATAATGGCTTAGTAACAATGAGTTTGAGTGTGCAATGCAGAGGTGATTCACATAGATTTGCAACAGTGGGACACTAATGGAAGTCCAACAGCCACTTTTAGGATGCCACTAAGTTTACTCAGTGCTTGCTAGTATAATGGCTTAGTAACAATGAGTTTGAGTGTGCAATGCAGAGGTGATGCACATAGTATAACGGCTTAGTAACAATGAGTTTGAGTGTGCAATGCAAAGGTGAAGCACATAGATTTCCACCAGTGGGACACTAATGGAAGTCCAACAGCCACTTTTAGGACGCCACTAAGTTTACTCAGTGTTTGCTAGTATAATGGCTTAGTAACAATGAGTTTGAGTGTGCAATGCAGAGGTGATGCACATAGATTTGCACCAGTGGGACACTAATGGAAGTCCAACAGCCCCGTTTAGGATGCCACTAAGTTTACTCAGTGTTTTCTAGTATAATGGCTTAGTAACAATGAGTTTAAGTGTGTAATGCAGAGGTGCTGCACACAGATTTGCACCAGTGGGACACTAATGGAAGTCTAACAGCCACTTTTAGCATGCCACTAAGTTTACTCAGTGTTTGCTAGTATAATGGCTTAGTAACAATGAGTTTGAGTGTGCAATGCAGAGGTGATGCACATAGATTTGCACCAGTGGGACACTAATGGAAGTCCAACAGCCACTTTTAGGATTCCACTAAGTTTACTCAGTGTTTGCTAGTATAATGGCTTAGTAACAATGAGTTTGAGTGTGTAATGCAGAGGTGATGCACATAGATTTGCACCAGTGGGACACTAATGGAAGTCCAACAGCCACTTTTAGGATGCCACTAAGTTTACTCAGTGTTGTTTAATATAATGGCTTAGTAACAATGAGTTTGAGTGTGCAATGCAGAGGTGATTCACATAGATTTGCACTAGTGGGACACTAATGGAAGTCCAACAGCCACTTTTAGGATGCCACTAAGTTTACTCAGTGTTTGCTAGTATAATGGCTTAGTAACAATGAGTTTGAGTGTGCAATGCAAAGGTGAAGCACATAGATTTCCACCAGTGGGACACTAATGGAAGTCCAACAGCCACTTTTTAGGATGCCACTAAGTTTACTCAGTGTTTGCTAGTATAATGGCTTAGTAACAATGAGTTTGAGTGTGCAATGCAGAGGTGATTCACATAGATTTGCACCAGTGGGACACTAATGGAAGTCCAACAGACACTTTTAGGATGCCACTAAGTTTACTCAGTGTTTGCTAGTATAATGGCTTAGTAACAATGAGTTTGAGTGTGCAATGCAGAGGTGATGCACATAGATTTCCACCAGCGGGACACTAATGGATGTCCAACAGCCACTTTTAGGATGCCACTAAGTTAACTCAGTGTTTGCTAGTATAATGGCTTAGTAACAATGAGTTTGAGTGTGCAATGCAAAGGTGATGCACATAGATTTGCACCAGTGGGACCCTAATGGAAGTCCAACAGCCACTTTTAGGATGCCACTAAGTTTACTCAGTGCTTGCTACTATAATGGCTTAGTAACAATGAGTTTGAGTGTGCAATGCAGAGGTGATGCACATAGTATAACGGCTTAGTAACAATGAGTTTGAGTGTGCAATGCAGAGGTGATGCACATAGATTTGCACCAGTGGGACACTAATGGAAGTCCAACAGCCACTTTTAGGATGCCACTAAGTTTACTCAGTGTTTGCTAGTATAATCGCTTAGTAACAATGAGTTTGAGTGTGCAATGCAAAGGTGATGCACATAGATTTCCACCAGTGGGACACTAATGGAAGTCCAACAGCCACTTTTAGGATGCCACTAAGTTAACTCAGTGTTTGCTAGTATAATGGCTTAGTAACAATGAGTTTGAGTGTGCAATGCAAAGGTGATGCACATAGATTTCCACCAGTGGGACACTAATGGAAGTCCAACAGTCACTTTTAGGATGCCACTAAGTTTACTCAGTGTTTGCTAGTATAATGGCTTAGTAACAATGAGTTTAAGTGTGCAATGCAGAGGTGATGCACATAGATTTGCACCAGTGGGACACTAATGGAAGTCCAACAGCCACTTTTAGGATGCCAGTAAGTTTATTCAGTGTTTGCTAGTATAATGGCTTAGTAACAATGAGTTTGAGTGTGCAATGCAGAGGTGATTCACATAGATTTGCACCAGTGGGACACTAATGGAAGTCCAACAGCCACTTTTAGGATGCCACTACGTTTACTCAGTGCTTTCTAGTATAATGGCTTAGTAACAATGAGTTTGAGTGTGCAATGCAGAGGTGATGCACAAAGTATAATGGCTTAGTAACAATGAGTTTGAGTGTGCAATGCAGAGGTGATGCACATAGATTTGCACCAGTGGGACACTAATGGAAGTCCAACAGCCACATTTAGGATGCCACTAAGTTTACTCAGTGTTTGCTAGTATAATGGCTTATTAACAATGAGTTTGAGTGTGCAATGCAGAGGTGATTCACATAGATTTGCACCAGTGGGACACTAATGGAAGTCCAACAGACACTTTTAGGATGCCACTAAGTTTACTCAGTGTTTGCTAGTATAATGGCTTAGTAACAATGAGTTTGAGTGTGCAATGTAGAGGTGATGCACATAGATTTCCACCAGTGGGACACTAATGGAAGTCCAACAGCCACTTTTAGGATGCCACTAAGTTAACTCAGTGTTTGCTAGTATAATGGCTTAGTAACAATGAGTTTGAGTGTGCAATGCAAAGGTGATGCACATAGATTTCCACCAGTGGGACACTAATGGAAGTCCAACAGCCACTTTTAGGATGCCACCAAGTTTACTCAGTGTTTGCTAGTATAATGGCTTAGTAACAATGAGTTTAAGTGTGCAATGCAGAGGTGATGCACATAGATTTGCACCAGGGGGACACTAATGGAAGTCCAACAGCCACTTTTAGGATGCCACTAAGTTTACTAAGTGTTTGCTAGTATAATGGCTTAGTAACAATGAGTTTGAGTGTGCAATGCAGAGGTGATGCACATAGATTTGCACCAGTGGGACACTAATGGAAGTCCAACAGCCACGTTTAGGATGCAACTAAGTTTACTCAGTGTTTGCTAGTATAATGGCTTAGTAACAATGAGTTTGAGTGTGCAATGCAGAGGTGATTCACATAGATTTGCAACAGTGGGACACTAATGGAAGTCCAACAGCCACTTTTAGGATGCCACTAAGTTTACTCAGTGCTTGCTAGTATAATGGCTTAGTAACAATGAGTTTGAGTGTGCAATGCAGAGGTGATGCACATAGTATAACGGCTTAGTAACAATGAGTTTGAGTGTGCAATGCAAAGGTGAAGCACATAGATTTCCACCAGTGGGACACTAATGGAAGTCCAACAGCCACTTTTAGGACGCCACTAAGTTTACTCAGTGTTTGCTAGTATAATGGCTTAGTAACAATGAGTTTGAGTGTGCAATGCAGAGGTGATGCACATAGATTTGCACCAGTGGGACACTAATGGAAGTCCAACAGCCCCGTTTAGGATGCCACTAAGTTTACTCAGTGTTTGCTAGTATAATGGCTTAGTAACAATGAGTTTGAGTGTGCAATGTAGAGGTGATTCACATAGATTTGCACCAGTGGGACACTAATGGAAGTCCAACAGCCACTTTTAGGATGCCACTAAGTTTACTCAGTGCTTGCTAGTATAATGGCTTAGTAACAATGAGTTTGAGTGTGCAATGCAGAGGTGATGCACATAGTATAACGGCTTAGTAACAATGAGTTTGAGTGTGCAATGCAGAGGTGATGCACATAGATTTGCACCAGTGGGACACTAATGGAAGTCCAACAGCCACTTTTAGGATGCCACTAAGTTTACTCAGTGTTTGCTAGTATAATCGCTTAGTAACAATGAGTTTGAGTGTGCAATGCAAAGGTGATGCACATAGATTTCCACCAGTGGGACACTAATGGAAGTCCAACAGCCACTTTTAGGATGCCACTAAGTTAACTCAGTGTTTGCTAGTATAATGGCTTAGTAACAATGAGTTTGAGTGTGCAATGCAAAGGTGATGCACATAGATTTTCACCAGTGGGACACTAATGAAAGTCCAACAGTCACTTTTAGGATGCCACTAAGTTTACTCAGTGTTTGCTAGTATAATGGCTTAGTAACAATGAGTTTAAGTGTGCAATGCAGAGGTGATGCACATAGATTTGCACCAGTGGGACACTAATGGAAGTCCAACAGCCACTTTTAGGATGCCACTAAGTTAACTCAGTGTTTGCTAGTATAATGGCTTAGTAACAATGAGTTTGAGTGTGCAATGCAAAGGTGATGCACATAGATTTCCACCAGTGGGACACTAATGGAAGTCCAACAGCCACTTTTAGGATGCCACCAAGTTTACTCAGTGTTTGCTAGTATAATGGCTTAGTAACAATGAGTTTAAGTGTGCAATGCAGAGGTGATGCACATAGATTTGCACCAGGGGGACACTAATGGAAGTCCAACAGCCACTTTTAGGATGCCACTAAGTTTACTAAGTGTTTGCTAGTATAATGGCTTAGTAACAATGAGTTTGAGTGTGCAATGCAGAGGTGATGCACATAGATTTGCACCAGTGGGACACTAATGGAAGTCCAACAGCCACGTTTAGGATGCCACTAAGTTTACTCAGTGTTTGCTAGTATAATGGCTTAGTAATAATGAGTTTGAGTGTGCAATGCAGAGGTGATTCACATAGATTTGCACCAGTGGGACACTAATGGAAGTCCAACAGCCACTTTTAGGATGCCACTAAGTTTACTCAGTGCTTGCTAGTATAATGGCTTAGTAACAATGAGTTTGAGTGTGCAATGCAGAGGTGATGCACATAGTATAACGGCTTAGTAACAATGAGTTTGAGTGTGCAATGCAAAGGTGAAGCACATAGATTTCCACCAGTGGGACACTAATGGAAGTCCAACAGCCACTTTTAGGACGCCACTAAGTTTACTCAGTGTTTGCTAGTATAATGGCTTAGTAACAATGAGTTTGAGTGTGCAATGCAGAGGTGATGCACATAGATTTGCACCAGTGGGACACTAATGGAAGTCCAACAGCCACGTTTAAAATGCCACTAAGTTTACTCAGTGTTTGCTAGTATAATGGCTTAGTAACAATGAGTTTGAGTGTGCAATGCAGAGGTGATTCACATAGATTTGCACCAGTGGGACACTAATGGAAGTCCAACAGCCACTTTTAGGATGCCACTAAGTTTACTCAGTGCTTGCTAGTATAATGGCTTAGTAACAATGAGTTTGAGTGTGCAATGCAGAGGTGATGCACATAGTATAACGGCTTAGTAACAATGAGTTTGAGTGTGCAATGCAGAGGTGATGCACATAGATTTGCACCAGTGGGACACTAATGGAAGTCCAACAGCCACTTTTAGGATGCCACTAAGTTTACTCAGTGTTTGCTAGTATAATCGCTTAGTAACAATGAGTTTGAGTGTGCAATGCAAAGGTGATGCACATAGATTTCCACCAGTGGGACACTAATGGAAGTCCAACAGCCACTTTTAGGATGCCACTAAGTTAACTCAGTGTTTGCTAGTATAATGGCTTAGTAACAATGAGTTTGAGTGTGCAATGCAAAGGTGATGCACATAGATTTTCACCAGTGGGACACTAATGGAAGTCCAACAGTCACTTTTAGGATGCCACTAAGTTTACTCAGTGTTTGCTAGTATAATGGCTTAGTAACAATGAGTTTAAGTGTGCAATGCAGAGGTGATGCACATAGATTTGCACCAGTGGGACACTAATGGAAGTCCAACAGCCACTTTTAGGATGCCAGTAAGTTTATTCAGTGTTTGCTAGTATAATGGCTTAGTAACAATGAGTTTGAGTGTGCAATGCAGAGGTGATTCACATAGATTTGCACCAGTGGGACACTAATGGAAGTCAAACAGCCACTTTTAGGATGCCACTAAGTTTACTCAGTGCTTGCTAGTATAATGGCTTAGTAACAATGAGTTTGAGTGTGCAATGCAGAGGTGATGCACATAGTATAATGGCTTAGTAACAATGAGTTTGAGTGTGCAATGCAGAGGTGATGCACATAGATTTGCACCAGTTGGACACTAATGGAAGTCCAACAGCCACTTTTAGGATGCCACTAAGTTTACTCAGTGTTTGCTAGTATAATGGCTTAGTAACAATGAGTTTGAGTGTGCAATGCAGAGGTGATGCACATAGATTTGCACCAGTGGGACACTAATGGAAGTCCAACAGCCACTTTGAGGATGCCACTAAGTTTACTCAGTGTTTGCTAGTATAATGGCTTAGTAACAATGAGTTTGAGTGTGCAATGCAGAGGTGATTCACATAGATTTGCACCAGTGGGACACTAATGGAAGTCCAACAGCCACTTTTAGGATGCCACTAAGTTTACGCAGTGTTTGCTAGTATAATGGCTTAGTAACAATGAGTTTGAGTGTGCAATGCAGAGGTGATTCACATAGATTTGCACCAGTGGGACACTAATGGAAGTCCAACAGCCACTTTTAGGATGCCACTAAGTTTACGCAGTGTTTGCTAGTATAATGGCTTAGTAACAATGAGTTTGAGTGTGCAATGCAAAGGTGATGCACATAGATTTCCACCAGTGGGGCACTAATGGAAGTCCAACAGCCACTTTTAGGATGCCACTAAGTTTACTCAGTGTTTGCTAGTATAATGGCTTAGTAACAATGAGTTTGAGTGTGCAATGCAGAGGTGATGCACATAGATTTGCACCAGTTGGACACTAATGGAAGTCCAACAGCCACTTTTAGGATGCCACTAAGTTTACTCAGTGTTTGCTAGTATAATGGCTTAGTAACAATGAGTTTGAGTGTGCAATGCAGAGGTGATGCACATAGATTTGCACCAGTGGGACACTAATGGAAGTCCAACAGCCACTTTGAGGATGCCACTAAGTTTACTCAGTGTTTGCTAGTATAATGGCTTAGTAACAATGAGTTTGAGTGTGCAATGCAGAGGTGATTCACATAGATTTGCACCAGTGGGACACTAATGGAAGTCCAACAGCCACTTTTAGGATGCCACTAAGTTTACGCAGTGTTTGCTAGTATAATGGCTTAGTAACAATGAGTTTGAGTGTGCAATGCAAAGGTGATGCACATTGATTTCCACCAGTGGGACACTAATGGAAGTCCAACAGCCACTTTTAGGATGACACTAAGTTTACTCAGTGTTTGCTAGTATAATGGCTTAGTAACAATGAGTTTGAGTGTGCAATGCAGAGGTGATGCACATAGATTTGCACCAGTGGGACACTAATGGAAGTCCAACAGCCACTTTTATTATGCCACGAAGTTTACTCAGTGTTTGCTAGTATAATGGCTTAGTAACAATGAGTTTGAGTGTGCAATGCAGAGGTGATGCACATAGATTTGCACCAGTGGGACACTAATGGAAGTCCAACAGCCACTTTTAGGATGCCACTAAGTTTACTCAGTGTTTTCTAGTATAATGGCTTAGTAACAATGAGTTTAAGTGTGCAATGCAGAGGTGCTGCACACAGATTTGCACCAGTGGGACACTAATGGAAGTCCAACAGCCACTTTTAGGATGCCACTAAGTTTACTCAGTGTTGGCTAATATAATGGCTTAGTAACAATGAGTTTGAGTGTGCAATGCAGAGGTGATTCACATAGATTTGCACTAGTGGGACACTAATGGAAGTCCAACAGCCACTTTTAGGATGCCACTAAGTTTACTCAGTGTTTGCTAGTAAAATGGCTTAGTAACAATGAGTTTGAGTGTGCAATGCAAAGGTGAAGCACATAGATTTCCACCAGTGGGACACTAATGGAAGTCCAACAGCCACTTTTAGGATGCCACTAAGTTTACTCAGTGTTTGCTAGTATAATGGCTTAGTAACAATGAGTTTGAGTGTGCAATACAGAGGTGATGCACATAGATTTGCACCAGTGGGACACTAATGGAAGTCCAACAGCCACTTTTAGGATGCCAGTAAGTTTACTCAGTGTTTGCTAGTATAATGGCTTAGTAACAATGAGTTTGAGTGTGCAATGCAGAGGTGATTCACATAGATTTACACCAGTGGGACACTAATGGAAGTCCAACAGCCACTTTTAGGATGCCACTAAGTTTACTCAGTGCTTGCTAGTATAATGGCTTAGTAACAATGAGTTTGAGTGTGCAATGCAGAGGTGATGCACATAGTATAATGGCTTAGTAACAATGAGTTTGATTGTGCAATGCAGAGGTGATGCACATAGATTTGCACCAGTGGGACACTAATGGAACTCCAACAGCCACTTTTAGGATGCCACTAAGTTTACGCAGTGTTTGCTAGTATAATGGCTTAGTAACAATGAGTTTGAGTGTGCAATGCAAAGGTGATGCACATAGATTTCCACCAGTGGGACACTAATGGAAGTCCAACAGCCACTTTTAGGATGACACTAAGTTTACTCAGTGTTTGCTAGTATAATGGCTTAGTAACAATGAGTTTGAGTGTGCAATGCAGAGGTGATGCACAGAGATTTGCACCAGTGGGACACTAATGGAAGTCCAACAGCCACTTTTAGGATGCCACGAAGTTTAGTCATTGTTTGCTAGTAAAATGGCTTAGTAACAATGAGTTTGAGTGTGCAATGCAGAGGTGATGCACATAGATTTGCACCAGTGGGACACTAATGGAAGTCCAACAGCCACTTTTATTATGCCACGAAGTTTACTCAGTGTTTGCTAGTATAATGGCTTAGTAACAATGAGTTTGAGTGTGCAATGCAGAGGTGATGCACATAGATTTGCACCAGTGGGACACTAATGGAAGTCCAACAGCCACTTTTAGGATGCCACTAAGTTTACTCAGTGTTTTCTAGTATAATGGCTTAGTAACAATGAGTTTAAGTGTGCAATGCAGAGGTGCTGCACACAGATTTGCACCAGTGGGACACTAATGGAAGTCCAACAGCCACTTTTAGGATGCCACTAAGTTTACTCAGTGTTGGCTAATATAATGGCTTAGTAACAATGAGTTTGAGTGTGCAATGCAGAGGTGATTCACATAGATTTGCACTAGTGGGACACTAATGGAAGTCCAACAGCCACTTTTAGGATGCCACTAAGTTTACTCAGTGTTTGCTAGTATAATGGCTTAGTAACAATGAGTTTGAGTGTGCAATGCAAAGGTGAAGCACATAGATTTCCACCAGTGGGACACTAATGGAAGTCCAACAGCCACTTTTAGGATGCCACTAAGTTTACTCAGTGTTTGCTAGTATAATGGCTTAGTAACAATGAGTTTGAGTGTGCAATACAGAGGTGATGCACATAGATTTGCACCAGTGGGACACTAATGGAAGTCCAACAGCCACTTTTAGGATGCCAGTAAGTTTACTCAGTGTTTGCTAGTATAATGGCTTAGTAACAATGAGTTTGAGTGTGCAATGCAGAGGTGATTCACATAGATTTGCACCAGTGGGACACTAATAGAAGTCCAACAGCCACTTTTAGGATGCCACTAAGTTTACTCAGTGCTTGCTAGTATAATGGCTTAGTAACAATGAGTTTGAGTGTGCAATGCAGAGGTGATGCACATAGTATAATGGCTTAGTAACAATGAGTTTGATTGTGCAATGCAGAGGTGATGCACATAGATTTGCACCAGTGGGACACTAATGGAAGTCCAACAGCCACATTTAGGATGCCACTAAGTTTACTCAGTGTTTGCTAGTATAATGGCTTAGTAAAAATGAGTTTGAGTGTGCAATGCAGAGGTGATTCACATAGATTTGCACCAGTGGGACACTAATGGAAGTCCAACAGAAACTTTTAGGATGCCACTAAGTTTACTCAGTGTTTGCTAGTATAATGGCTTAGTAACAATGAGTTTGAGTGTGCAATGCAGAGGTGATGCACATAGACTCGCACCAGTGGGACACTAATGGAAGTCCAACAGCCACTTTTAGGATGCCACTAAGTTTACTCAGTGTTTGCTAGTATAATCGCTTAGTAACAATGAGTTTGAGTGTGCAATGCAAAGGTGATGCACATAGATTTCCACCAGTGGGACACTAATGGAAGTCCAACAGCCACTTTTAGGATGCCACTAAGTTAACTCAGTGTTTGCTAGTATAATGGTCTTAGTAACAATGAGTTTGAGTGTGCAATGCAAAGGTGATGCACATAGATTTCCACCAGTGGGACACTAATGGAAGTCCAACAGCCACTTTTAGGATGCCACTAAGTTTACTCAGTGTTTGCTAGTATAATGGCTTAGTAACAATGAGTTTAAGTGTGCAATGCAGAGGTGATGCACATAGATTTGCACCAGGGGGACACTAATGGAAGTCCAACAGCCACTTTTAGGATGCCACTAAGTTTAGTAAGTGTTTGCTAGTATAATGGCTTAGTAACAATGAGTTTGAGTGTGCAATGCAGAGGTGATGCACATAGATTTGCACCAGTTGGACACTAATGGAAGTCCAACAGCCACTTTTAGGATGCCAGTAAGTTTACTCAGTGTTTGCTAGTATAATGGCTTAGTAACAATGAGTTTGAGTGTGCAATGCAGAGGTGATTCACATAGATTTGCACCAGTGGGACACTAATGGAAGTCCAACAGCCACATTTAGGATGCCACTAAGTTTACTCAGTGTTTGCTAGTATAATTTTAAGGAATAACGTTTGGAACTCCATTCTATGTCTGAACTGGGTGCAAAAAACCTAAAAAACATCACTATGGGGAGATAAGGTATGCACACCAGTGACTATGGAAGGGGAATACATGGAATAGCAGAAACTGCTGTGTGAATACTGACATGAAAAATTCAATAGCTATTTGTAAGAATGAAATGTGAAAAATGGAACCTGCATTACTGCCATGAATATATGAATAAAGAGAAATTTAGCTACTGAATTGATCAATGCAATAGAGCCCCAACACTACGCCAAAGTATTTCTCTACATTGGGGTCCCTAGCTTGTGTGTGTCCTCTCATGCAGTTAAAAAAACTTACCGTGTATGGGAGGCTGAGACCCAGGCTATATATACGATTTGGATTGGCAATAGGTGTGTATGGGGAGGGTTCACAAACGAAAAACTACTAACATTAAGGAATAACGTTTGGAACTCCATTCTATGTCTGAACTGGGTGCAAAAAACCTAAAAAACATCACTATGGGGAGATAAGGTATTCACACCAGTGACCCCAACGTAGAGAAATACTTTGGCTTAGTGTTGAGGCTCTATTGCATTGATCAATTCAGTAGCTAAATTTCTCTTTATTCATATATTCATGGCAGTAATGCAGGTTCCATTTTTCACATTTCATTCTTACAAATAGCTATTGAATTTTTCATGTCAGTATTCACACAGCAGTTTCTGCTATTCCATGTATTCCCCTTCCATAGTCACTGGTGTGCATACCTTATCTCCCCATAGTGATGTTTTTTAGTTTTTTTGCACCCAGTTCAGACATAGAATGGAGTTCCAAACGTTATTCCTTAATGTTAGTAGTTTTTCGTTTGTGAACCCTCCCCATACACACCTATTGCCAATCCACATCGTATATATAGCCTGGGTCTCAGCCTCCCATACACGGTAAGTTTTTTAACTGCATGAGAGGACACACACAAGCTAGGGACCCCAATGTAGAGAAATACTTTGGCGTAGTGTTGGGGCTCTATTGCATTGATCAATTCAGTAGCTAAATTTCTCTTTATTCATATATTCATGGCAGTAATGCAGGTTCCATTTTTCACATTTCATTCTTACAAATAGCTATTGAATTTTTCATGTCAGTATTCACACAGCAGTTTCTGCTATTCCATGTATTCCCCTTCCATAGTCACTGGTGTGCATACCTTATCTCCCCATAGTGATGTTTTTTAGGTTTTTTGCACCCAGTTCAGACATAGAATGGAGTTCCAAACGTTATTCCTTAATGTTAGTAGTTTTTCGTTTGTGAACCCTCCCCATACACACCTATTGCCAATCCACATCGTATATATAGCCTGGGTCTCAGCCTCCCATACACGGTAAGTTTTTTTAACTGCATGAGAGGACACACACAAGCTAGGGACCCCAACGTAGAGAAATACTTTGGCGTAGTGTTGGGGCTCTATTGCATTGATCAATTCAGTAGCTAAATTTCTCTTTATTCATATATTCATGGCAGTAATGCAGGTTCCATTTTTCACATTTCATTCTTACAAATAGCTATTGAATTTTTCATGTCAGTATTCACACAGCAGTTTCTGCTATTCCATGTATTCCCCTTCCATAGTCACTGGTGTGCATACCTTATCTCCCCATAGTGATGTTTTTTAGGTTTTTTGCACCCAGTTCAGACATAGAATGGAGTTCCAAACGTTATTCCTTAATGTTAGTAGTTTTTCGTTTGTGAACCCTCCCCATACACACCTATTGCCAATCCACATCGTATATATAGCCTGGGTCTCAGCCTCCCATACACGGTAAGTTTTTTAACTGCATGAGAGGACACACACAAGCTAGGGACCCCAACGTAGAGAAATACTTTGGCGTAGTGTTGGGGCTCTATTGCATTGATCAATTCAGTAGCTAAATTTCACTTTATTCATATATTCATGGCAGTAATGCAGGTTCCATTTTTCACATTTCATTCTTACAAATAGCTATTGAATTTTTCATGTCAGTATTCACACAGCAGTTTCTGCTATTCCATGTATTCCCCTTCCATAGTCACTGGTGTGCATACCTTATCTCCCCATAGTGATGTTTTTTAGGTTTTTTGCACCCAGTTCAGACATAGAATGGAGTTCCAAACGTTATTCCTTAATGTTAGTAGTTTTTCGTTTGTGAACCCTCCCCATACACACCTATTGCCAATCCACATCGTATATATAGCCTGGGTCTCAGCCTCCCATACACGGTAAGTTTTTTAACTGCATGAGAGGACACACACAAGCTAGGGACCCCAACGTAGAGAAATACTTTGGCGTAGTGTTGGGGCTCTATTGCATTGATCAATTCAGTAGCTAAATTTCTCTTTATTCATATATTCATGGCAGTAATGCAGGTTCCATTTTTCACATTTCATTCTTACAAATAGCTATTGAATTTTTCATGTCAGTATTCACACAGCAGTTTCTGCTATTCCATGTATTCCCCTTCCATAGTCACTGGTGTGCATACCTTATCTCCCCATAGTGATGTTTTTTAGGTTTTTTGCACCCAGTTCAGACATAGAATGGAGTTCCAAACGTTATTCCTTAATGTTAGTAGTTTTTCGTTTGTGAACCCTCCCCATACACACCTATTGCCAATCCACATCGTATATATAGCCTGGGTCTCAGCCTCCCATACACGGTAAGTTTTTTAACTGCATGAGAGGACACACACAAGCTAGGGACCCCAACGTAGAGAAATACTTTGGCGTAGTGTTGGGGCTCTATTGCATTGATCAATTCAGTAGCTAAATTTCTCTTTATTCATATATTCATGGCAGTAATGCAGGTTCCATTTTTCACATTTCATTCTTACAAATAGCTATTGAATTTTTCATGTCAGTATTCACACAGCAGTTTCTGCTATTCCATGTATTCCCCTTCCATAGTCACTGGTGAGCATACCTTATCTCCCCATAGTGATGTTTTTTAGGTTTTTTGCACCCAGTTCAGACATAGAATGGAGTTCCAAACGTTATTCCTTAATGTTAGTAGTTTTTCGTTTGTGAACCCTCCCCATACACACCTATTGCCAATCCACATCGTATATATAGCCTGGGTCTCAGCCTCCCATACACGGTAAGTTTTTTAACTGCATGAGAGGACACACACAAGCTAGGGACCCCAACGTAGAGAAATACTTTGGCGTAGTGTTGGGGCTCTATTGCATTGATCAATTCAGTAGCTAAATTTCTCTTTATTCATATATTCATGGCAGTAATGCAGGTTCCATTTTTCACATTTCATTCTTACAAATAGCTATTGAATTTTTCATGTCAGTATTCACACAGCAGTTTCTGCTATTCCATGTATTCCCCTTCCATAGTCACTGGTGTGCATACCTTATCTCCCCATAGTGATGTTTTTTAGGTTTTTTGCACCCAGTTCAGACATAGAATAGAGTTCCAAACGTTATTCCTTAATGTTAGTAGTTTTTCGTTTGTGAACCCTCCCCATACACACCTATTGCCAATCCACATCGTATATATAGCCTGGGTCTCAGCCTCCCATACACGGTAAGTTTTTTAACTGCATGAGAGGACACACACAAGCTAGGGACCCCAACGTAGAGAAATACTTTGGCGAAGTGTTGGGGCTCTATTGCATTGATCAATTCAGTAGCTAAATTTCTCTTTATTCATATATTCATGGCAGTAATGCAGGTTCCATTTTTCACATTTCATTCTTACAAATAGCTATTGAATTTTTCATGTCAGTATTCACACAGCAGTTTCTGCTATTCCATGTATTCCCCTTCCATAGTCACTGGTGTGCATACCTTATCTCCCCATAGTGATGTTTTTTAGGTTTTTTGCACCCAGTTCAGACATAGAATGGAGTTCCAAACGTTATTCCTTAATGTTAGTAGTTTTTCGTTTGTGAACCCTCCCCATACACACCTATTGCCAATCCACATCGTATATATAGCCTGGGTCTCAGCCTCCCATACACGGTAAGTTTTTTAACTGCATGAGAGGACACACACAAGCTAGGGACCCCAACGTAGAGAAATACTTTGGCGTAGTGTTGGGGCTCTATTGCATTGATCAATTCAGTAGCTAAATTTCTCTTTATTCATATATTCATGGCAGTAATGCAGGTTCCATTTTTCACATTTCATTCTTACAAATAGCTATTGAATTTTTCATGTCAGTATTCACACAGCAGTTTCTGCTATTCCATGTATTCCCCTTCCATAGTCACTGGTGTGCATACCTTATCTCCCCATAGTGATGTTTTTTAGGTTTTTTGCACCCAGTTCAGACATAGAATGGAGTTCCAAACGTTATTCCTTAATGTTAGTAGTTTTTCGTTTGTGAACCCTCCCCATACACACCTATTGCCAATCCACATCGTATATATAGCCTGGGTCTCAGCCTCCCATACACGGTAAGTTTTTTAACTGCATGAGAGGACACACACAAGCTAGGGACCCCAACGTAGAGAAATACTTTGGCGTAGTGTTGGGGCTCTATTGCATTGATCAATTCAGTAGCTAAATTTCTCTTTATTCATATATTCATGGCAGTAATGCAGGTTCCATTTTTCACATTTCATTCTTACAAATAGCTATTGAATTTTCCATGTCAGTATTCACACAGCAGTTTCTGCTATTCCATGTATTCCCCTTCCATAGTCACTGGTGTGCATACCTTATCTCCCCATAGTGATGTTTTTTAGGTTTTTTGCACCCAGTTCAGACATAGAATGGAGTTCCAAACGTTATTCCTTAATGTTAGTAGTTTTTCGTTTGTGAACCCTCCCCATACACACCTATTGCCAATCCACATCGTATATATAGCCTGGGTCTCAGCCTCCCATACACGGTAAGTTTTTTAACTGCATGATAGGACACACACAAGCTAGGGACCCCAACGTAGAGAAATACTTTGGCGTAGTGTTGGGGCTCTATTGCATTGATCAATTCAGTAGCTAAATTTCTCTTTATTCATATATTCATGGCAGTAATGCAGGTTCCATTTTTCACATTTCATTCTTACAAATAGCTATTGAATTTTTCATGTCAGTATTCACACAGCAGTTTCTGCTATTCCATGTATTCCCCTTCCATAGTCACTGGTGTGCATACCTTATCTCCCCATAGTGATGTTTTTTAGGTTTTTTGCACCCAGTTCAGACATAGAATGGAGTTCCAAACGTTATTCCTTAATGTTAGTAGTTTTTCGTTTGTGAACCCTCCCCATACACACCTATTGCCAATCCACATCGTATATATAGCCTGGGTCTCAGCCTCCCATACACGGTAAGTTTTTTAACTGCATGAGAGGACACACACAAGCTAGGGACCCCAACGTAGAGAAATACTTTGGCGTAGTGTTGGGGCTCTATTGCATTGATCAATTCAGTAGCTAAATTTCACTTTATTCATATATTCATGGCAGTAATGCAGGTTCCATTTTTCACATTTCATTCTTACAAATAGCTATTGAATTTTTCATGTCAGTATTCACACAGCAGTTTCTGCTATTCCATGTATTCCCCTTCCATAGTCACTGGTGTGCATACCTTATCTCCCCATAGTGATGTTTTTTAGGTTTTTTGCACCCAGTTCAGACATAGAATGGAGTTCCAAACGTTATTCCTTAATGTTAGTAGTTTTTCGTTTGTGAACCCTCCCCATACACACCTATTGCCAATCCACATCGTATATATAGCCTGGGTCTCAGCCTCCCATACACGGTAAGTTTTTTAACTGCATGAGAGGACACACACAAGCTAGGGACCCCAACGTAGAGAAATACTTTGGCGTAGTGTTGGGGCTCTATTGCATTGATCAATTCAGTAGCTAAATTTCTCTTTATTCATATATTCATGGCAGTAATGCAGGTTCCATTTTTCACATTTCATTCTTACAAATAGCTATTGAATTTTTCATGTCAGTATTCACACAGCAGTTTCTGCTATTCCATGTATTCCCCTTCCATAGTCACTGGTGTGCATACCTTATCTCCCCATAGTGATGTTTTTTAGGTTTTTTGCACCCAGTTCAGACATAGAATAGAGTTCCAAACGTTATTCCTTAATGTTAGTAGTTTTTCGTTTGTGAACCCTCCCCATACACACCTATTGCCAATCCACATCGTATATATAGCCTGGGTCTCAGCCTCCCATACACGGTAAGTTTTTTAACTGCATGAGAGGACACACACAAGCTAGGGACCCCAACGTAGAGAAATACTTTGGCGAAGTGTTGGGGCTCTATTGCATTGATCAATTCAGTAGCTAAATTTCTCTTTATTCATATATTCATGGCAGTAATGCAGGTTCCATTTTTCACATTTCATTCTTACAAATAGCTATTGAATTTTTCATGTCAGTATTCACACAGCAGTTTCTGCTATTCCATGTATTCCCCTTCCATAGTCACTGGTGTGCATACCTTATCTCCCCATAGTGATGTTTTTTAGGTTTTTTGCACCCAGTTCAGACATAGAATGGAGTTCCAAACGTTATTCCTTAATGTTAGTAGTTTTTCGTTTGTGAACCCTCCCCATACACACCTATTGCCAATCCACATCGTATATATAGCCTGGGTCTCAGCCTCCCATACACGGTAAGTTTTTTAACTGCATGAGAGGACACACACAAGCTAGGGACCCCAACGTAGAGAAATACTTTGGCGTAGTGTTGGGGCTCTATTGCATTGATCAATTCAGTAGCTAAATTTCTCTTTATTCATATATTCATGGCAGTAATGCAGGTTCCATTTTTCACATTTCATTCTTACAAATAGCTATTGAATTTTTCATGTCAGTATTCACACAGCAGTTTCTGCTATTCCATGTATTCCCCTTCCATAGTCACTGGTGTGCATACCTTATCTCCCCATAGTGATGTTTTTTAGGTTTTTTGCACCCAGTTCAGACATAGAATGGAGTTCCAAACGTTATTCCTTAATGTTAGTAGTTTTTCGTTTGTGAACCCTCCCCATACACACCTATTGCCAATCCACATCGTATATATAGCCTGGGTCTCAGCCTCCCATACACGGTAAGTTTTTTAACTGCATGAGAGGACACACACAAGCTAGGGACCCCAACGTAGAGAAATACTTTGGCGTAGTGTTGGGGCTCTATTGCATTGATCAATTCAGTAGCTAAATTTCTCTTTATTCATATATTCATGGCAGTAATGCAGGTTCCATTTTTCACATTTCATTCTTACAAATAGCTATTGAATTTTCCATGTCAGTATTCACACAGCAGTTTCTGCTATTCCATGTATTCCCCTTCCATAGTCACTGGTGTGCATACCTTATCTCCCCATAGTGATGTTTTTTAGGTTTTTTGCACCCAGTTCAGACATAGAATGGAGTTCCAAACGTTATTCCTTAATGTTAGTAGTTTTTCGTTTGTGAACCCTCCCCATACACACCTATTGCCAATCCACATCGTATATATAGCCTGGGTCTCAGCCTCCCATACACGGTAAGTTTTTTAACTGCATGAGAGGACACACACAAGCTAGGGACCCCAACGTAGAGAAATACTTTGGCGTAGTGTTGGGGCTCTATTGCATTGATCAATTCAGTAGCTAAATTTCTCTTTATTCATATATTCATGGCAGTAATGCAGGTTCCATTTTTCACATTTCATTCTTACAAATAGCTATTGAATTTTTCATGTCAGTATTCACACAGCAGTTTCTGCTATTCCATGTATTCCCCTTCCATAGTCACTGGTGTGCATACCTTATCTCCCCATAGTGATGTTTTTTAGGTTTTTTGCACCCAGTTCAGACATAGAATGGAGTTCCAAACGTTATTCCTTAATGTTAGTAGTTTTTCGTTTGTGAACCCTCCCCATACACACCTATTGCCAATCCACATCGTATATATAGCCTGGGTCTCAGCCTCCCATACACGGTAAGTTTTTTAACTGCATGAGAGGACACACACAAGCTAGGGACCCCAACGTAGAGAAATACTTTGGCGTAGTGTTGGGGCTCTATTGCATTGATCAATTCAGTAGCTAAATTTCTCTTTATTCATATATTCATGGCAGTAATGCAGGTTCCATTTTTCACATTTCATTCTTACAAATAGCTATTGAATTTTCCATGTCAGTATTCACACAGCAGTTTCTGCTATTCCATGTATTCCCCTTCCATAGTCACTGGTGTGCATACCTTATCTCCCCATAGTGATGTTTTTTAGGTTTTTTGCACCCAGTTCAGACATAGAATGGAGTTCCAAACGTTATTCCTTAACGTTAGTAGTTTTTCGTTTGTGAACCCTCCCCATACACACCTATTGCCAATCCACATCGTATATATAGCCTGGGTCTCAGCCTCCCATACACGGTAAGTTTTTTAACTGCATGAGAGGACACACACAAGCTAGGGACCCCAACGTAGAGAAATACTTTGGCGTAGTGTTGGGGCTCTATTGCATTGATCAATTCAGTAGCTAAATTTCTCTTTATTCATATATTCATGGCAGTAATGCAGGTTCCATTTTTACATTTCATTCTTACAAATAGCTATTGAATTTTTCATGTCAGTATTCACACAGCAGTTTCTGCTATTCCATGTATTCCCCTTCCATAGTCACTGGTGTGCATACCTTATCTCCCCATAGTGATGTTTTTTAGGTTTTTTGCACCCAGTTCAGACATAGAATGGAGTTCCAAACGTTATTCCTTAATGTTAGTAGTTTTTCGTTTGTGAACCCTCCCCATACACACCTATTGCCAATCCACATCGTATATATAGCCTGGGTCTCAGCCTCCCATACACGGTAAGTTTTTTAACTGCATGAGAGGACACACACAAGCTAGGGACCCCAACGTAGAGAAATACTTTGGCGTAGTGTTGGGGCTCTATTGCATTGATCAATTCAGTAGATAAATTTCTCTTTATTCATATATTCATGGCAGTAATGCAGGTTCCATTTTTCACATTTCATTCTTACAAATAGCTATTGAATTTTTCATGTCAGTATTCACACAGCAGTTTCTGCTATTCCATGTATTCCCCTTCCATAGTCACTGGTGTGCATACTTTTGCTAGTATAATGGCTTAGTAACAATGAGTTTGAGTGTGCAATGCAGAGGTGATTCACATAGATTTGCACCAGTGGGACACTAATGGAAGTCCAACAGACACTTTTAGGATGCCACTAAGTTTACTCAGTGTTTGCTAGTATAATGGCTTAGTAACAATGAGTTTGAGTGTGCAATGCAAAGGTGATGCACATAGATTTCCACCAGTGGGACACTAATGGAAGTCCAACAGCCACTTTTAGGATGCCACCAAGTTTACTCAGTGTTTGCTAGTATAATGGCTTAGTAACAATGAGTTTAAGTGTGCAATGCAGAGGTGATGCACATAGATTTGCACCAGGGGGACACTAATGGAAGTCCAACAGCCACTTTTAGGATGCCACTAAGTTTACTCAGTGTTTGCTAGTATAATGGCTTAGTAACAATGAGTTTGAGTGTGCAATACAGAGGTGATGCACATAGATTTGCACCAGTGGGACACTAATGGAAGTCCAACAGCCACTTTTAGGATGCCAGTAAGTTTACTCAGTGTTTGCTAGTATAATGGCTTAGTAACAATGAGTTTGAGTGTGCAATGCAGAGGTGATTCACATAGGTTTGCACCAGTGGGACACTAATGGAAGTCCAACAGCCACTTTTAGGATGCCACTAAGTTTACTCAGTGCTTGCTAGTATAATGGCTTAGTAACAATGAGTTTGAGTGTGCAATGCAGAGGTTATGCACATAGTATAATGGCTTAGTAACAATGAGTTTGATTGTGCAATGCAGAGGTGATGCACATAGATTTGCACCAGTGGGACACTAATGGAAGTCCAACAGCCACATTTAGGATGCCACTAAGTTTACTCAGTGTTTGCTAGTATAATGGCTTAGTAACAATGAGTTTGAGTGTGCAATGCAGACGTGATTCACATAGATTTGCACCAGTGGGACACTAATGGAAGTCCAACAGCCACTTTTAGGATGTCACGAAGTTTACTCAGTGTTTTCTAGTATAATGGCTTAGTAACAATGAGTTTAAGTGTGCAATGCAGAGGTGATGCACATAGATTCGCACCAGTGGGACACTAATGGAAGTCCAACAGCCACTTTTAGGATGCCACTAAGTTTACTCAGTGTTTGCTAGTATAATCGCTTAGTAACAATGAGTTTGAGTGTGCAATGCAAAGGTGATGCACATAGATTTCCACCAGTGGGACACTAATGGAAGTCCAACAGCCACTTTTAGGATGCCACTAAGTTAACTCAGTGTTTGCTAGTATAATGGCTTAGTAACAATGAGTTTGAGTGTGCAATGCAAAGGTGATGCACATAGATTTCCACCAGTGGGACACTAATGGAAGTCCAACAGCCACTTTTAGGATGCCACTAAGTTTACTCAGTGTTTGCTAGTATAATGGCTTAGTAACAATGAGTTTAAGTGTGCAATGCAGAGGTGATGCACATAGATTTGCACCAGGGGGACACTAATGGAAGTCCAACAGCCACTTTTAGGATGCCACTAAGTTTAGTAAGTGTTTGCTAGTATAATGGCTTAGTAACAATGAGTTTGAGTGTGCAATGCAGAGGTGATGCACATAGATTTGCACCAGTTGGACACTAATGGAAGTCCAACAGCCACTTTTAGGATGCCACTAAGTTTACTCAGTGTTTGCTAGTATAATGGCTTAGTAACAATGAGTTTGAGTGTGCAATGCAGAGGTGATGCACATAGATTTGATCCAGTGGGACACTAATGGAAGTCCAACAGCCACTTTTAGGATGCCACTAAGTTTACTCAGTGTTTGCTAGTATAATGGCTTAGTAACAATGAGTTTGAGTGTGCAATGCAGAGGTGCTGCACATAGATTTGCACCAGTGGGACACTAATGGAAGTCCAACAGCCACTTTTAGGATGCCACTAAGTTTACTCAGTGTTTGCTAGTATAATGGCTTAGTAACAATGAGTTTGAGAGTGCAATGCAGAGGTGATGCACATAGATTTGCACCAGTGGGACCCTAATGAAAGTCCAACAGCCACTTTTAGGATGCCACTAAGTTTACTCAGTGTTTGCTAGTATAATGGCTTAGTAACAATGAGTTTGAGTGTGCAATGCAGAGGTGATGCACATAGATTTGCACCAGTGGGACACTAATGGAAGTCCAACAGCCACTTTTAGGATGCCACTAAGTTTACTCAGTGTTTGCTAGTATAATGGCTTAGTAACAATGAGTTTGAGTGTGCAATGCAGAGGTGCTGCACATAGATTTGCACCAGTGGGACACTAATGGAAGTCCAACAGCCACTTTTAGGATGCCACTAAGTTTACTCAGTGTTTGCTAGTATAATGGCTTAGTAACAATGAGTTTGAGTGTGCAATACAGAGGTGATGCACATAGATTTGCACCAGTGGGACACTAATGGAAGTCCAACAGCCACATTTAGGATGCCAGTAAGTTTACTCAGTGTTTGCTAGTATAATGGCTTAGTAACAATGAGTTTGACTGTGCAATGCAGAGGTGATTCACATAGATTTGCACCAGTGGGACACTAATGGAAGTCCAACAGCCACTTTTAGGATGCCACTAAGTTTACTCAGTGTTTGCTAGTATAAAGGCTTAGTAACAATGAGTTTGAGTGTGCAATGCAGAGGTGATGCACATAGATTTGAACCAGTGGGACACTAATGGAAGTCCAAAAGCCACTTTTAGGATGCCACTAAGTTTACTCAATGTTTTCTAGTATAATGGCTTAGTAACAATGAGTTTGAGTGTGCAATGCAGAGGTGATGCACATAGATTTGCACCAGTGGGACACTAATGGAAGTCCAACAGCCACTTTTAGGATGCCACTAAGTTTACTCAGTGTTTGCTAGTATAATGGCTTAGTAACAATGAGTTTGAGTGTGCAATGCAGAGGTGATGCACATAGATTTGCACCAGGGGGACACTAATGGAAGTCCAACAGCCACTTTTAGGATGCCACTAAGTTTACTAAGTGTTTGCTAGTATAATGGCTTAGTAACAATGAGTTTGAGTGTGCAATGCAGAGGTGATGCACATAGATTTGCACCAGTTGGACACTAATGGAAGTCCAACAGCCACTTTTAGGATGCCACTAAGTTTACTCAGTGTTTGCTAGTATAATGGCTTAGTAACAATGAGTTTGAGTGTGCAATGCAGAGGTGATGCACATAGATTTGAACCAGTGGGACACTAATGGAAGTCCAACAGCCACTTTTAGGATGCCACTAAGTTTACTCAGTGTTTGCTAGTATAATGGCTTAGTAACAATGAGTTTGAGTGTGCAATGCAGAGGTGCTGCACATAGATTTGCACCAGTGGGACACTAATGGAAGTCCAACAGCCACTTTTAGGATGCCACTAAGTTTACTCAGTGTTTGCTAGTATAATGGCTTAGTAACAATGAGTTTGAGAGTGCAATGCAGAGGTGATGCACATAGATTTGCACCAGTGGGACCCTAATGAAAGTCCAACAGCCACTTTTAGGATGCCACTAAGTTTACTCAGTGTTTGCTAGTATAATGGCTTAGTAACAATGAGTTTGAGTGTGCAATGCAGAGGTGATGCACATAGATTTGCACCAGTGGGACACTAATGGAAGTCCAACAGCCACTTTTAGGATGCCACTAAGTTTACTCAGTGTTTGCTAGTATAATGGCTTAGTAACAATGAGTTTGAGTGTGCAATGCAGAGGTGCTGCACATAGATTTGCACCAGTGGGACACTAATGGAAGTCCAACAGCCACTTTTAGGATGCCACTAAGTTTACTCAGTGTTTGCTAGTATAATGGCTTAGTAACAATGAGTTTGAGTGTGCAATACAGAGGTGATGCACATAGATTTGCACCAGTGGGACACTAATGGAAGTCCAACAGCCACATTTAGGATGCCAGTAAGTTTACTCAGTGTTTGCTAGTATAATGGCTTAGTAACAATGAGTTTGACTGTGCAATGCAGAGGTGATTCACATAGATTTGCACCAGTGGGACACTAATGGAAGTCCAACAGCCACTTTTAGGATGCCACTAAGTTTACTCAGTGTTTGCTAGTATAAAGGCTTAGTAACAATGAGTTTGAGTGTGCAATGCAGAGGTGATGCACATAGATTTGAACCAGTGGGACACTAATGGAAGTCCAAAAGCCACTTTTAGGATGCCACTAAGTTTACTCAATGTTTTCTAGTATAATGGCTTAGTAACAATGAGTTTGAGTGTGCAATGCAGAGGTGATGCACATAGATTTGCACCAGTGGGACACTAATGGAAGTCCAACAGCCACTTTTAGGATGCCACTAAGTTTACTCAGTGTTTGCTAGTATAATGGCTTAGTAACAATGAGTTTGAGTGTGCAATGCAGAGGTGATGCACATAGATTTGCACCAGGGGGACACTAATGGAAGTCCAACAGCCACTTTTAGGATGCCACTAAGTTTACTAAGTGTTTGCTAGTATAATGGCTTAGTAACAATGAGTTTGAGTGTGCAATGCAGAGGTGATGCACATAGATTTGCACCAGTTGGACACTAATGGAAGTCCAACAGCCACTTTTAGGATGCCACTAAGTTTACTCAGTGTTTGCTAGTATAATGGCTTAGTAACAATGAGTTTGAGTGTGCAATGCAGAGGTGATGCACATAGATTTGAACCAGTGGGACACTAATGGAAGTCCAACAGCCACTTTTAGGATGCCACTAAGTTTACTCAGTGTTTGCTAGTATAATGGCTTAGTAACAATGAGTTTGAGTGTGCAATGCAGAGGTGCTGCACATAGATTTGCACCAGTGGGACACTAATGGAAGTCCAACAGCCACTTTTAGGATGCCACTAAGTTTACTCAGTGTTTGCTAGTATAATGGCTTAGTAACAATGAGTTTGAGTGTGCAATGCAGAGGTGATGCACATAGATTTGCACCAGTGGGACACTAATGGAAGTCCAACAGCCACTTTTAGGATGCCACTAAGTTTACTCAGTGTTTGCTAGTATAATGGCTTAGTAACAATGAGTTTGAGTGTGCAATGCAGAGGTGCTGCACATAGATTTGCACCAGTGGGACACTAATGGAAGTCCAACAGCCACTTTTAGGATGCCACTAAGTTTACTCAGTGTTTGCTAGTATAATGGCTTAGTAACAATGAGTTTGAGTGTGCAATGCAGAGGTGATGCACATAGATTTGCACCAGTGGGACACTAATGGAAGTCCAACAGCCACTTTTAGGATGCCACTAAGTTTACTCAGTGTTTGCTAGTAAAATGGCTTAGTAACAATGAGTTTGAGTGTGCAATGCAGAGGTGATGCACATAGATTTGAACCAGCGGGACACTAATGGAAGTCCAACAGCCACTTTTAGGATGCCACTAAGTTTACTCAGTGTTTGCTAGTATAATGGCTTAGTAACAATGAGTTTGAGTGTGCAATGCAGAGGTGCTGCATATAGATTTGAACCAGTGGGACACTAATGGAAGTCCAACAGCCACTTTTAGGATGCCACTAAGTTTACTCAGTGTTTTCTAGTATAATGGCTTAGTAACAATGAGTTTAAGTGTGCAATGCAGAGGTGCTGCACATAGATTTGCACCAGTGGGACACTAATGTAAGTCCAACAGCCACTTTTAGGATGCCACTAACTTTACTCAGTGTTTGCGAGTATAATGGCTTAGTAACAATGAGTTTGAGTGTGCAATGCAGAGGTGATGCACATAGATTTGCACCTGTGGGACACTAATGGAAGTCCAACAGCCACTTTTAGGATGCCACTAAGTTTACTCAGTGTTTGCTAGTATAATGGCTTAGTAACAAAGAGTTTGAGTGTGCAATGCAGAGGTGATGCACATAGATTTGCACCAGTGGGACACTAATTGAGGTCCAACAGCCACTTTTAGGATGCCACTAAGTTTACTCAGTGTTGGCTAATATAATGGCTTAGTAACAATGAGTTTGAGTGTGCAATGCAGAGGTGATTCACATAGATTTGCACTAGTGGGACACTAATGGAAGTCCAACAGCCACTTTTAGGATGCCACTAAGTTTACTCAGTGTTTGCTAGTATAATGGCTTAGCACCAATAAGTTTGAGTGTGCAATGCAGAGGTGATGCACATAGTATAATGGCTTAGTAACAATGAGTTTGAGTGTGCAATGCAGAGGTGATGCACATAGATTTGCACCAGTGGGACACTAATGGAAGTCCAACAGCCACATTTAGGATGCCACTAAGTTTACTCAGTGTTTGCTAGTATAATGGCTTAGTAACAATGAGTTTGAGTTTGCAATGCAGAGGTGATTCACATAGATTTGCACCAGTGGGACACTAATGGAAGTCCAACAGACACTTTTAGGATGCCACTAAGTTTACTCAGTGTTTGCTAGTATAATGGCTTAGTAACAATGAGTTTGAGTGTGCAATGCAGAGGTGATGCACAAAGATTTGCACCAGTGGGACACTAATGGAAGTCCAACAGCCACTTTTAGGATGCCACTAAGTTTACTCAGTGTTTGCTAGTATAATCGCTTGGTAACAATGAGTTTGAGTGTGCAATGCAAAGGTGATGCACATAGATTTCCACCAGTGGGACACTAATGGAAGTCCAACAGCCACTTTTAGGATGCCACTAAGTTAACTCAGTGTTTGCTAGTATAATGGCTTAGTAACAATGAGTTTGAGTGTGCAATGCAAAGGTGATGCACATAGATTTCCACCAGTGGGACACTAATGGAAGTCCAACAGCCACTTTTAGGATGCCACTAAGTTTACTCAGTGTTTGCTAGTATAATGGCTTAGTAACAATGAGTTTAAGTGTGCAATGCAGAGGTGATGCACATAGATTTGCACCAGGGGGACACTAATGGAAGTCCAACAGCCACTTTTAGGATGCAACTAAGTTTACTAAGTGTTTGCTAGTATAATGGCTTAGTAACAATGAGTTTGAGTGTGCAATGCAGAGGTGATGCACATAGATTTGCACCAGTTGGACACTAATGGAAGTCCAACAGCCACTTTTAGGATGCCACTACGTTTACTCAGTGTTTGCTAGTATAATGGCTTAGTAACAATGAGTTTCAGTGTGCAATGCAGAGGTGATGCACATAGATTTGAACCAGTGGGACACTAATGGAAGTCCAACAGCCACTTTTAGGATGCCACTAAGTTTACTCAGTGTTTGCTAGTATAATGGCTTAGTAACAATAAGTTTGAGTGTGCAATGCAGAGGTGATGCACATAGATTTGCACCAGTGGGACCCTAATGGAAGTCCAACAGCCACTTTTAGGATGCCACTAAGTTTACTCAGTGTTTGCTAGTATAATGGCTTAGTAACAATAAGTTTGAGTGTGCAATGCAGAGGTGATGCACATAGATTTGCACCAGTGGGACCCTAATGGAAGTCCAACAGCCACTTTTAGGATGCCACTAAGTTTACTCAGTGTTTGCTAGTATAATCGCTTAGTAACAATGAGTTTGAGTGTGCAATGCAAAGGTGATGCACATAGATTTCCACCAGTGGGACACTATAGAAAGTCCAACAGCCACTTTTAGGATGCCACTAAGTTAACTCAGTGTTTGCTAGTATAATGGCTTAGTAACAATGAGTTTGAGTTTGCAATGCAAAGGTGATGCACATAGATTTCCACCAGTGGGACACTAATGGAAGTCCAACAGCCACTTTTAGGATGCCACTAAGTTTACTCAGTGTTTGCTAGTATAATGGCTTAGTAACAATGAGTTTAAGTGTGCAATGCAGAGGTGATGCACATAGATTTGCACCAGTGGGACACTAATGGAAGTCCAACAGCCACTTTTAGGATGCCACTAAGTTTACTCAGTGTTTGCTAGTATAATCACTTAGTAACAATGAGTTTGAGTGTGCAATGCAAAGGTGATGCACATAGATTTCCACCAGTGGGACACTAATGGAAGTCCAACAGCCACTTTTAGGATGCCACTAAGTTTACTCAGTGTTTGCTAGTATAATGGCTTAGTAACAATGAGTTTGAGTGTGCAATGCAAAGGTGATGCACATAGATTTCCACCAGTGGGACACTAATGGAAGTCCAACAGCCACTTTTAGGATGCCACTAAGTTTACTCAGTGTTTGCTAGTATAATGGCTTAGTAACAATGAGTTTAAGTGTGCAATGCAGAGGTGATGCACATAGATTTGCACCAGGGGGACACTAATGGAAGTCCAACAGCCACTTTTAGGATGGAACTAAGTTTACTAAGTGTTTGCTAGTTTAATGGCTTAGTAACAATGAGTTTGAGTGTGCAATGCTGAGGTGATGCACATAGATTTGCACCAGTTGGACACTAATGGAAGTGCAACAGCCACTTTTAGGATGCCACTAAGTTTACTCAGTGTTTGGTAGTATAATGGCTTAGTAACAATGAGTTTCAGTGTGCAATACAGAGGTGATGCACATAGATTTGAATCAGTGGGACACTAATGGAAGTCCAACAGCCACTTTTAGGATGCCACTAAGTTTACTCAGTGTTTGCTAGTATAATGGCTTAGTAACAATGAGTTTGAGTGTGCAATGCAGAGGTGATGCACATAGATTTGCACCAGTGGGACCCTAATGGAAGTCCAACAGCCACTTTTAGGATGCCACTAAGTTTACTCAGTGTTTGCTAGTATAATGGCTTAGTAACAATGAGTTTAAGTGTGCAATGCAGAGGTGATGCACATAGATTTGCACCAGGGGGACACTAATGGAAGTCCAACAGCCACTTTTAGGATGGAACTAAGTTTACTAAGTGTTTGCTAGTTTAATGGCTTAGTAACAATGAGTTTGAGTGTGCAATGCTGAGGTGATGCACATAGATTTGCACCAGTTGGACACTAATGGAAGTGCAACAGCCACTTTTAGGATGCCACTAAGTTTACTCAGTGTTTGGTAGTATAATGGCTTAGTAACAATGAGTTTCAGTGTGCAATACAGAGGTGATGCACATAGATTTGAATCAGTGGGACACTAATGGAAGTCCAACAGCCACTTTTAGGATGCCACTAAGTTTACTCAGTGTTTGCTAGTATAATGGCTTAGTAACAATGAGTTTGAGTGTGCAATGCAGAGGTGATGCACATAGATTTGCACCAGTGGGACCCTAATGGAAGTCCAACAGCCACTTTTAGGATGCCACTAAGTTTACTCAGTGTTTGCTAGTATAATGGCTTAGTAACAATGAGTTTGAGTGTGCAATGCAGAGGTGATGCACATAGATTTGCACCAGTGGGACACTAATGGAAGTCCAACAGCCACTTTTAGGATGCCACTAAGTTTACTCAGTGTTTGCTAGTATAATGGCTTAGTAACAATGAGTTTGAGTGTGCAATGCAAAGGTGATGCACATAGATTTCCACCAGTGGGACACTAATGGAAGTCCAACAGCCACTTTTAGGATGCAACTAAGTTTACTAAGTGTTTGCTAGTTTAATAGCTTAGTAACAATGAGTTTGAGTGTGCAATGCAGAGGTGATGCACATAGATTTGCACCAGTTGGACACTAATGGAAGTCCAACAGCCTCTTTTAGGATGCCACTAAGTTTACTCAGTGTTTGGTAGTATAATGGCTTAGTAACAATGAGTTTCAGTGTGCAATGCAGAGGTGATGCACATAGATTTGAACCAGTGGGACACTAATGGAAGTCCAACAGCCACTTTTAGGATGCCACTAAGTTTACTCAGTGTTTGCTAGTATAATGGCTTAGTAACAATGAGTTTGAGTGTGCAATGCAGAGGTGCTGCACATAGATTTGCACCAGTGGGACACTAATGGAAGTCCAACAGCCACTTTTAGGATGCCACTAAGTTTACTCAGTGTTTGCTAGTATAATGGCTTAGTAACAATGAGTTTGAGTGTGCAATGCAGAGGTGATGCAGATAGATTTGCACCAGTGGGACACTAATGGAAGTCCAACAGCCACTTTTAGGATGCCACTAAGTTTACTCAGTGTTGGCTAATATAATGGCTTAGTAACAATGAGTTTGAGTGTGCAATGCAGAGGTGATTCACATAGATTTGCACGAGTGGGACACTAATGGAAGTCCAACAGCCACTTTTAGGATGCCATTAAGTTTACTCAGTGTTTGCTAGTATAATGGCTTAGTAACAATGAGTTTGAGTGTGCAATGCAGAGGTGATGCACATAGATTTGCACCAGTGGGACACTAATGGAAGTCCAACAGCCACTTTTAGGATGCCAGTAAGTTTACTCAGTGTTTGCTAGTATAATGGCTTAGTAACAATGAGTTTGACTGTGCAATGCAGAGGTGATTCACATAGATTTGCACCAGTGGGACACTAATGGAAGTCCAACAGCCACTTTTAGGATGCCACTAAGTTTACTCAGTGTTTGCTAGTATAATGGCTTAGTAACAATGAGTTTGAGTGTGCAATGCAGAGGTGATGCACATAGATTTGAACCAGTGGGACACTAATGGAAGTCCAAAAGCCACTTTTAGGATGCCACTAAGTTTACTCAGTGTTTTCTAGTATAATGGCTTAGTAACAATGAGTTTGAGTGTGCAATGCAGAGGTGCTGCACATAGATTTGCACCAGTGGGACACTAATGGAAGTCCAACAGCCACTTTTAGGAAGCCATTAAGTTTACTCAGTGTTTGGTAGTATAATGGCTTAGTAACAATGAGTTTGAGTGTGCAATGCAGAGGTGATGCACATAGATTTGCACCAGGGGGACACTAATGGAAGTCCAACAGCCACTTTTAGGATGCCACTAAGTTTACTAAGTGTTTGCTAGTATAATGGCTTAGTAACAATGAGTTTGAGTGTGCAATGCAGAGGTGATGCACATAGATTTGCACCAGTGGGACACTAATGGAAGTCCAACAGCCACTTTTAGGATGCCACTAAGTTTACTCAGTGTTTGCTAGTATAATGGCTTAGTAACAATGAGTTTGAGTGTGCAATGCAGAGGTGTTGCACATAGATTTGCACCAGTGGGACACTAATGGAAGTCCAACAGCCACTTTTAGGATGCCACTAAGTTTACTCAGTGTTTGCTAGTATAATGGCTTAGTAACAATGAGTTTGAGTGTGCAATGCAGAGGTGCTGCACATAGATTTGAACCAGTGGGACACTAATGGAAGTCCAACAGCCACTTTTAGGATGCCACTAAGTTTACTCAGTGTTTTCTAGTATAATGGCTTAGTAACAATGAGTTTAAGTGTGCAATGCAGAGGTGCTGCACATAGATTTGCACCAGTGGGACACTAATGGAAGTCCAACAGCCACTTTTAGGATGCCACTAAGTTTACTCAGTGTTTGCTAGTATAATGGCTTAGTAACAATGAGTTTGAGTGTGCAATGCAGAGGTGATGCACATAGATTTGCACCAGTGGGACACTAATGGAAGTCCAACAGCCACTTTTAGGATGCAAATAAGTTTACTAAGTGTTTGCTAGTTTAATAGCTGAGTAACAATGAGTTTGAGTGTGCAATGCAGAGGTGATGCACATAGATTTGCACCAGTTGGACACTAATGGAAGTCCAACAGCCTCTTTTAGGATGCCACTAAGTTTACTCAGTGTTTGGTAGTATAATGGCTTAGTAACAATGAGTTTCAGTGTGCAATGCAGAGGTGATGCACATAGATTTGAACCAGTGGGACACTAATGGAAGTCCAACAGCCACTTTTAGGATGCCACTAAGTTTACTCAGTGTTTGCTAGTATAATGGCTTAGTAACAATGAGTTTGAGTGTGCAATGCAGAGGTGCTGCACATAGATTTGCACCAGTGGGACACTAATGGAAGTCCAACAGCCACTTTTAGGATGCCACTAAGTTTACTCAGTGTTTGCTAGTATAATGGCTTAGTAACAATGAGTTTGAGTGTGCAAAGCAGAGGTGATGCAGATAGATTTGCACCAGTGGGACACTAATGGAAGTCCAACAGCCACTTTTAGGATGCCACTAAGTTTACTCAGTGTTGGCTAATATAATGGCTTAGTAACAATGAGTTTGAGTGTGCAATGCAGAGGTGATTCACATAGATTTGCACGAGTGGGACACTAATGGAAGTCCAACAGCCACTTTTAGGATGCCATTAAGTTTACTCAGTGTTTGCTAGTATAATGGCTTAGTAATAATGAGTTTGAGTGTGCAATGCAGAGGTGATGCACATAGATTTGCACCAGTGGGACACTAATGGAAGTCCAACAGCCACTTTTAGGATGCCAGTAAGTTTACTCAGTGTTTGCTAGTATAATGGCTTAGTAACAATGAGTTTGACTGTGCAATGCAGAGGTGATTCACATAGATTTGCACCAGTGGGACACTAATGGAAGTCCAACAGCCACTTTTAAGATGCCACTAAGTTTACTCAGTGTTTGCTAGTATAATGGCTTAGTAACAATGAGTTTGAGTGTGCAATGCAGAGGTGATGCACATAGATTTGAACCAGTGGGACACTAATGGAAGTCCAAAAGCCACTTTTAGGATGCCACTAAGTTTACTCAGTGTTTTCTAGTATAATGGCTTAGTAACAATGAGTTTGAGTGTGCAATGCAGAGGTGCTGCACATAGATTTGCACCAGTGGGACACTAATGGAAGTCCAACAGCCCCTTTATTATGCCATTAAGTTTACTCAGTGTTTGGTAGTATAATGGCTTAGTAACAATGAGTTTGAGTGTGCAATGCAGAGGTGATGCACATAGATTTGCACCAGGGGGACACTAATGGAAGTCCAACAGCCACTTTTAGGATGCCACTAAGTTTACTAAGTGTTTGCTAGTATAATGGCTTAGTAACAATGAGTTTGAGTGTGCAATGCAGAGGTGATGCACATAGATTTGAACCAGTGGGACACTAATGGAAGTCCAAAAGCCACTTTTAGGATGCCACTACGTTTACTCAGTGTTTTCTAGTATAATGGCTTAGTAACAATGAGTTTGAGTGTGCAATGCAGAGGTGCTGCACATAGATTTGAACCAGTGGGACACTAATGGAAGTCCAACAGCCACTTTTAGGATGCCACTAAGTTTACTCAGTGTTTTCTAGTATAATGGCTTAGTAACAATGAGTTTAAGTGTGCAATGCAGAGGTGCTGCACATAGATTTGCACCAGTGGGACACTAATGGAAGTCCAACAGCCACTTTTAGGATGCCACTAAGTTTACTCAGTGTTTGCTAGTATAATGGCTTAGTAACAATGAGTTTGAGTGTGCAATGCAGAGGTGATGCACATAGATTTGCACCAGTGGGACACTAATGGAAGTCCAACAGCCACTTTTAGGATGCCACTAAGTTTACTCAGTGTTTGCTAGTATAATGGCTTAGTAACAATGAGTTTGAGTGTGCAATGCAGAGGTGCGGCACATAGATTTGCACCAGTGGGACACTAATGGAAGTCCAACAGCCACTTTTAGGATGCCACTAAGTTTACTCAGTGTTTGCTAGTATAATCGCTTAGTAACAATGAGTTTGAGTGTGCAATGCAAAGGTGATGCACATAGATTTCCACCAGTGGGACACTATAGAAAGTCCAACAGCCACTTTTAGGATGCCACTAAGTTAACTCAGTGTTTGCTAGTATAATGGCTTAGTAACAATGAGTTTGAGTTTGCAATGCAAAGGTGATGCACATAGATTTCCACCAGTGGGACACTAATGGAAGTCCAACAGCCACTTTTAGGATGCCACTAAGTTTACTCAGTGTTTGCTAGTATAATGGCTTAGTAACAATGAGTTTAAGTGTGCAATGCAGAGGTGATGCACATAGATTTGCACCAGTGGGACACTAATGGAAGTCCAACAGCCACTTTTAGGATGCCACTAAGTTTACTCAGTGTTTGCTAGTATAATCGCTTAGTAACAATGAGTTTAAGTGTGCAATGCAGAGGTGATGCACATAGATTTGCACCAGGGGGACACTAATGGAAGTCCAACAGCCACTTTTAGGATGCAACTAAGTTTACTAAGTGTTTGCTAGTTTAATGGCTTAGTAACAATGAGTTTGAGTGTGCAATGCAGAGGTGATGCACATAGATTTGCACCAGTTGGACACTAATGGAAGTCCAACAGCCACTTTTAGGATGCCACTAAGTTTACTCAGTGTTTGGTAGTATAATGGCTTAGTAACAATGAGTTTCAGTGTGCAATGCAGAGGTGATGCACATAGATTTGAACCAGTGGGACACTAATGGAAGTCCAACAGCCACTTTTAGGATGCCACTAAGTTTACTCAGTGTTTGCTAGTATAATGGCTTAGTAACAATGAGTTTGAGTGTGCAATGCAGAGGTGATGCACATAGATTTGCACCAGTGGGACACTAATGGAAGTCCAACAGCCACTTTTAGGATGCCACTAAGTTTACTCAGTGTTTGCTAGTATAATGGCTTAGTAACAATGAGTTTGAGTGTGCAATGCAAAGGTGATGCACATAGATTTCCACCAGTGGGACACTAATGGAAGTCCAACAGCCACTTTTAGGATGCCACTAAGTTAACTCAGTGTTTGCTAGTATAATGGCTTAGTAACAATGAGTTTGAGTGTGCAATGCAAAGGTGATGCACATAGATTTCCACCAGTGGGACACTAATGGAAGTCCAACAGCCACTTTTAGGATGCCACTAAGTTTACTCAGTGTTTGCTAGTATAATGGCTTAGTAACAATGAGTTTAAGTGTGCAATGCAGAGGTGATGCACATAGATTTGCACCAGGGGGACACTAATGGAAGTCCAACAGCCACTTTTAGGATGCCACTAAGTTAACTCAGTGTTTGCTAGTATAATGGCTTAGTAACAATGAGTTTGAGTGTGCAATGCAGAGGTGATGCACATAGATTTGCATCAGTAAGACCCTAATGGAAGTCCAACAGCCACTTTTAGGATGCCACTAAGTTTACTCAGTGTTTGCTAGTATAATGGCTTAGTAACAATGAGTTTGAGTGTGCAATGCAAAGGTGATGCACATAGATTTCCACCAGTGGGACACTAATGGAAGTCCAACAGCCACTTTTAGGATGCCACTAAGTTAACTCAGTGTTTGCTAGTATAATGGCTTAGTAACAATGAGTTTGAGTGTGCAATGCAAAGGTGATGCACATAGATTTCCACCAGTGGGACACTAATGGAAGTCCAACAGCCACTTTTAGGATGCCACTAAGTTTACTCAGTGTTTGCTAGTATAATGGCTTAGTAACAATGAGTTTAAGTGTGCAATGCAGAGGTGATGCACATAGATTTGCACCAGGGGGACACTAATGGAAGTCCAACAGCCACTTTTAGGATGCCACTAAGTTAACTCAGTGTTTGCTAGTATAATGGCTTAGTAACAATGAGTTTGAGTGTGCAATGCAGAGGTGATGCACATAGATTTGCATCAGTAAGACCCTAATGGAAGTCCAACAGCCACTTTTAGGATGCCACTAAGTTTACTCAGTGTTTGCTAGTATAATGGCTTAGTAACAATGAGTTTGAGTGTGCAATGCAGAGGTGATGCAGATAGATTTGCACCAGTGGGACACTAATGGAAGTCCAACAGCCACTTTTAGGATGCCACTAAGTTTACTCAGTGTTGGCTAATATAATGGCTTAGTAACAATGAGTTTGAGTGTACAATGCAGAGGTGATTCACATAGATTTGCACGAGTGGGACACTAATGGAAGTCCAACAGCCACTTTTAGGATGCCATTAAGTTTACTCAGTGTTTGCTAGTATAATGGCTTAGTAACAATGAGTTTGAGTGTGCAATGCAGAGGTGATGCACATAGATTTGCACCAGTGGGACACTAATGGAAGTCCAACAGCCACTTTTAGGATGCCAGTAAGTTTACTCAGTGTTTGCTAGTATAATGGCTTAGTAACAATGAGTTTGACTGTGCAATGCAGAGGTGATTCACATAGATTTGCACCAGTGGGACACTAATGCAAGTCCAACAGCCACTTTTAGGATGCCACTAAGTTTACTCAGTGTTTGCTAGTATAATGGCTTAGTAACAATGAGTTTGAGTGTGCAATGCAGAGGTGATGCACATAGATTTGAACCAGTGGGACACTAATGGAAGTCCAAAAGCCACTTTTAGGATGCCACTAAGTTTACTCAGTGTTTTCTAGTATAATGGCTTAGTAACAATGAGTTTGAGTGTGCAATGCAGAGGTGCTGCACATAGATTTGCACCAGTGGGACACTAATGGAAGTCCAACAGCCACTTTTAGGATGCCATTAAGTTTACTCAGTGTTTGGTAGTATAATGGCTTAGTAACAATGAGTTTGAGTGTGCAATGCAGAGGTGATGCACATAGATTTGCACCAGGGGGACACTAATGGAAGTCCAACAGCCACTTTTAGGATGCCACTAAGTTTACTAAGTGTTTGCTAGTATAATGGCTTAGTAACAATGAGTTTGAGTGTGCAATGCAGAGGTGATGCACATAGATTTGCACCAGTTGGACACTAATGGAAGTCCAACAGCCACTTTTAGGATGCCACTAAGTTTACTCAGTGTTTGCTAGTATAATGGCTTAGTAACAATGAGTTTGAGTGTGCAATGCAGAGGTGATGCACATAGATTTGCACCAGTGGGACACTAATGGAAGTCCAACAGCCACTTTTAGGATGCCACTAAGTTTACTCAGTGTTTGCTAGTATAATGGCTTAGTAACAATGAGTTTGAGTGTGCAATGCAGAGGTGCTGCACATAGATTTGAACCAGTGGGACACTAATGTAAGTCCAACAGCCACTTTTAGGATGCCTCTAAGTTTACTCAGTGTTTTCTAGTATAATGGCTTAGTAACAATGAGTTTAAGTGTGCAATGCAGAGGTGCTGCACATAGATTTGCACCAGTGGGACACTAATGGAAGTCCAACAGCCACTTTTAGGATGCCACTAAGTTTACTCAGTGTTTGCTAGTATAATGGCTTAGTAACAATGAGTTTGAGTGTGCAATGCAGAGGTGATGCACATAGATTTGCACCAGTGGGACACTAATGGAAGTCCAACAGCCACTTTTAGGATGCCACTAAGTTTACTCAGTGTTTGCTAGTATAATGGCTTAGTAACAATGAGTTTGAATGTGCAATGCAGAGGTGCGGCACATAGATTTGCACCAGTGGGACACTAATGGAAGTCCAACAGCCACTTTTAGGATGCCACTAAGTTTACTCAGTGTTTGCTAGTATAATGGCTTAGTAACAATGAGTTTGAGTGTGCAATGCAAAGGTGATGCACATAGATTTCCACCAGTGGGACACTATAGAAAGTCCAACAGCCACTTTTAGGATGTCACTAAGTTAACTCAGTGTTTGCTAGTATAATGGCTTAGTAACAATGAGTATGAGTTTGCAATGCAAAGGTGATGCACATAGATTTCCACCAGTGGGACACTAATGGAAGTCCAACAGCCACTTTTAGGATGCCACTAAGTTTACTCAGTGTTTGCTAGTATAATGGCTTAGTAACAATGAGTTTAAGTGTGCAATGCAGAGGTGATGCACATAGATTTGCACCAGTGGGACACTAATGGAAGTCCAACAGCCACTTTTAGGATGCCACTAAGTTTACTCAGTGTTTGCTAGTATAATCGCTTAGTAACAATGAGTTTAAGTGTGCAATGCAGAGGTGATGCACATAGATTTGCACCAGGGGGACACTAATGGAAGTCCAACAGCCACTTTTAGGATGCAACTAAGTTTACTAAGTGTTTGCTAGTTTAATGGCTTAGTAACAATGAGTTTGAGTGTGCAATGCAGAGGTGATGCACATAGATTTGCACCAGTTGGACACTAATGGAAGTCCAACAGCCACTTTTAGGATGCCACTAAGTTTACTCAGTGTTTGGTAGTATAATGGCTTAGTAACAATGAGTTTCAGTGTGCAATGCAGAGGTGATGCACATAGATTTGAACCAGTGGGACACTAATGGAAGTCCAACAGCCACTTTTAGGATGCCACTAAGTTTACTCAGTGTTTGCTAGTATAATGGCTTAGTAACAATGAGTTTGAGTGTGCAATGCAGAGGTGATGCACATAGATTTGCACCAGTGGGACACTAATGGAAGTCCAACAGCCACTTTTAGGATGCCACTAAGTTAACTCAGTGTTTGCTAGTATAATAGCTTAGTAACAATGAGTTTGAGTGTGCAATGCAAAGGTGATGCACATAGATTTCCACCAGTGGGACACTAATGGAAGTCCAACAGCCACTTTTAGGATGCCACTAAGTTTACTAAGTGTTTGCTAGTATAATGGCTTAGTAACAATGAGTTTGAGTGTGCAATGCAGAGGTGATGCACATAGATTTGCACCAGTTGGACACTAATGGAAGTCCAACAACCACTTTTAGGATGCCACTAAGTTTACTAAGTGTTTCCTAGTATAATGGCTTAGTAACAATGAGTTTGAGTGTGCAATGCAGAGGTGATGCACATAGATTTGAACCAGCGGGACACTAATGGAAGTCCAACAGCCACTTTTAGGATGCCACTAAGTTTACTCAGTGTTTGCTAGTATAATGGCTTAGTAACAATGAGTTTGAGTGTGCAATGCAGAGGTGCTGCACATAGATTTGCACCAGTGGGACACTAATGGAAGTCTAACAGCCACTTTTAGGATGCCACTAAGTTTTACTCAGTGTTTGCTAGTATAATGGCTTAGTAACAATTAGTTTGAGTGTGCAATGCAGAGGTGATGCACATAGATTTGCACCAGTGGGACCCTAATGGAAGTCCAACAGCCACTTTTAGGATGCCACTAAGTTTACTCAGTGTTTGCTAGTATAATGGCTTAGTAACAATGAGTTTGAGTGTGCAATGCAGAGGTGATGCAGATAGATTTGCACCAGTGGGACACTAATGGAAGTCCAACAGCCACTTTTAGGATGCCAGTAAGTTTACTCAGTGTTTGCTAGTATAATGGCTTAGTAACAATGAGTTTGACTGTGCAATGCAGAGGTGATTCACATAGATTTGCACCAGTAAGACACTAATGGAAGTCCAACAGCCACTTTTAGGATGCCACTAAGTTTACTCAGTGTTTGCTAGTATAATGGCTTAGTAGCAATGAGTTTGAGTGTGCAATGCAGAGGTGATGCACATAGATTTGAACCAGTGGGACACTAATGGAAGTCCAAAAGCCACTTTTAGGATGCCACTAAGTTTACTCAGTGTTTTCTAGTATAATGGCTTAGTAACAATGAGTTTGAGTGTGCAATGCAGAGGTGCTGCACATAGATTTGCACCAGTGGGACACTAATGGAAGTCCAACAGCCACTTTTAGGATGCCATTAAGTTTACTCAGTGTTTGGTAGTATAATGGCTTAGTAACAATGAGTTTGAGTGTGCAATGCAGAGGTGATGCACATAGATTTGCACCAGGGGGACACTAATGGAAGTCCAACAGCCACTTTTAGGATGCCACTAAGTTTACTAAGTGTTTGCTAGTATAATGGCTTAGTAACAATGAGTTTGAGTGTGCAATGCAGAGGTGATGCACATAGATTTGCACCAGTTGGACACTAATGGAAGTCCAACAGCCACTTTTAGGATGCCACTAAGTTTACTCAGTGTTTGCTAGTATAATGGCTTAGTAACAATGAGTTTTGAGTTTAAGTGTGCAATGCAGAGGTGCTGCACATAGATTTGAACCAGTGGGACACTAATGGAAGTCCAACAGCCACTTTTAGGATGCCACTAAGTTTACTCAGTGTTTTCTAGTATAATGGCTTAGTAACAATGAGTTTAAGTGTGCAATGCAGAGGTGCTGCACATAGATTTGCACCAGTGGGACACTAATGGAAGTCCAACAGCCACTTTTAGGATGCCACTAAGTTTACTCAGTGTTTGCTAGTATAATGGCTTAGTAACAATGAGTTTGAGTGTGCAATGCAGAGGTGATGCACATAGATTTGCACCAGTGGGACACTAATGGAAGTCCAACAGCCACTTTTAGGATGCCACTAAGTTTACTCAGTGTTTGCTAGTATAATGGCTTAGTAACAATGAGTTTGAGTGTGCAATGCAGAGGTGATGCACATAGATTTGCACCAGTGGGACACTAATGGAAGTCCAACAGCCACTTTTAGGATGCCACTAAGTTTACTCAGTGTTGGCTAATATAATGGCTTAGTAACAATGAGTTTGAGTGTGCAATGCAGAGGTGATTCACATAGATTTGCACTAGTGGGACACTAATGGAAGTCCAACAGCCACTTTTAGGATGCCACTAAGTTTACTCAGTGTTTGCTAGTATAATGGCTTAGTAACAATGAGTTTGAGTGTGCAATGCAAAGGTGATGCACATAGATTTCCACCAGTGGGACACTAATGGAAGTCCAACAGCCACTTTTAGGATGCCACTAAGTTTACTCAGTGTTTGCTAGTATAATGGCTTAGTAACAATGAGTTTGAGTGTGCAATGCAGAGGTGATGCACATAGATTTGCACCAGTGGGACACTGATGGAAGTCCAACAGCCACTTTTAGGATGCCAGTAAGTTTACTCAGTGTTTGCTAGTATAATGGCTTAGTAACAATGAGTTTGAGTGTGCAATGCAGAGGTGATTCACATAGATTTGCACCAGAGGGACACTAATGGAAGTCCAACAGCCACTTTTAGGATGCCACTAAGTTTACTCAGTGCTTTCTAGTATAATGGCTTAGTAACAATGAGTTTGAGTGTGCAATGCAGAGGTGATGCACATAGTATAATGGCTTAGTAACAATGAGTTTGAGTGTGCAATGCAGAGGTGATGCACATAGATTTGCACCAGTGGGACACTAATGGAAGTCCAACAGCCACATTTAGGATGCCACTAAGTTTACTCAGTGTTTGCTAGTATAATGGCTTAGTAACAATGAGTTTGAGTGTGCAATGCAGAGGTGATTCACATAGATTTGCACCAGTGGGACACTAATGGAAGTCCAACAGACACTTTTAGGATGCCACTAAGTTTACTCAGTGTTTGCTAGTATAATGGCTAAGTAACAATGAGTTTGAGTGTGCAATGCAGAGGTGATGCACATAGATTTGCACCAGTGGGACACTAATGGAAGTCCAACAGCCACTTTTAGGATGCCACTAAGTTTACTCAGTGTTTGCTAGTATAATCGCTTAGTAACAATGAGTTTGAGTGTGCAATGCAAAGGTGATGCACATAGATTGCCACCAGTGGGACACTAATGGAAGTCCAACAGCCACTTTTAGGATGCCACTAAGTTTACTCAGTGTTTGCTAGTATAATGGCTTAGTAACAATGAGTTTGAGTGTGCAATGCAAAGGTGATGCACATAGATTTCCACCAGTGGGACACTAATGGAAGTCCAACAGCCACTTTTAGGATGCCACTAAGTTTACTCAGTGTTTGCTAGTATAATGGCTTAGGAACAATGAGTTTGAGTGTGCAATGCAGAGGTGATGCACATAGATTTGCACCAGGGGGACACTAATGGAAGTCCAACAGCCACTTTTAGGATGCCACTAAGTTTACTAAGTGTTTGCTAGTATAATGGCTTAGTAACAATGAGTTTGAGTGTGCAATGCAGAGGTGATGCACATAGATTTGCACCAGTGGGACACTAATGGAAGTCCAACAGCCACTTTTAGGATGCCACTAAGTTTACTCAGTGTTTGCTAGTATAATGGCTTAGTAACAATGAGTTTGAGTGTGCAATGCAGAGGTGATGCACATAGATTTGAACCAGTGGGACACTAATGGAAGTCCAACAGCCACTTTTAGGATGCCACTAAGTTTACTCAGTGTTTAGTAGTATAATGGCTTAGTAACAATGAGTTTGAGTGTGCAATGCAGAGGTGCTGCACATAGATTTGCACCAGTGGGACACTAATGGAAGTCCAACAGCCACTTTTAGGATGCCACTAAGTTTACTCAGTGTTTGCTAGTATAATGGCTTAGTAACAATGAGTTTGAGTGTGCAATGCAGAGGTGATGCACATAGATTTGAACCAGTGGGACACTAATGGAAGTCCAACAGCCACTTTTAGGATGCCACTAAGTTTACTCAGTGTTTGGTAGTATAATGGCTTAGTAACAATGAGTTTGAGTGTGCAATGCAGAGGTGCTGCACATAGATTTGCACCAGTGGGACACTAATGGAAGTCCAACAGCCACTTTTAGGATGCCACTAAGTTTACTCAGTGTTTGCTAGTATAATGGCTTAGTAACAATGAGTTTGAGTGTGCAATGCAGAGGTGATGCACATTGATTTGCACCAGTAGGACACTAATGGAAGTCCAACAGACACTTTTAGGATGCCACTAAGTTTACTCAGTGTTTGCTAGTATAATGGCTTAGTAACAATGAGTTTGAGTGTGCAATGCAGAGGTGATGCACATAGATTTGCACCAGAGGGACACTAATGGAAGTCCAACAGCCACTTTTAGGATGCCACTAAGTTTACTCAGTGTTTGCTAGTATAATGGCTTAGTAACAATGAGTTTGAGTGTGCAATGCAGAGGTGATGCATATAGATTTGAACCAGTGGGACACTAATGGCAGTCCAACAGCCACTTTTAGGATGCCACTAAGTTTACTCAGTGTTTGCTAGTATAATGGCTTAGTAACAATGAGTTTGAGTGTGCAATGCAAAGGTGATGCACATAGATTTCCACCAGTGGGACACTAATGGAAGTCCAACAGCCACTTTTAGGATGCCACTAAGTTTACTCAGTGTTTGCTAGTATAATGGCTTAGTAACAATGAGTTTGAGTGTGCAATGCAAAGGTGATGCACATAGATTTCCACCAGTGGAACACTAATGGAAGTCCAACAGCCATTTTTAGGATGCCACTAAGTTTACTCAGTGTTTGCTAGTATAATGGCTTAGTAACAATGAGTTTGAGTGTGCAATGCAAAGGTGATGCCCATAGATTTGCACCAGTGGGACACTAATGGAAGTCCAACAGCCACTTTTAGATTGCCACTAAGTTTACTCAGTGTTTGCTAGTATAATGGCTTAGTAACAATGAGTTTGAGTGTGCAATGCAGAGGTGATGCACATAGATTTGCACCAGTGGGACACTAATGGAAGTCCAACAGCCACTTTTAGGATGCCACTAAGTTTACTCAGTGTTTGCTAGTATAATGGCTTAGTAACAATGAGTTTGAGTGTGCAATGCAGAGGTGCTGCACATAGATTTGCACCAGTGGGACACTAATGGAAGTCCAACAGCCACTTTTAGGATGCCACTAAGTTTACTCAGTGTTTGCTAGTATAATGGCTTAGTAACAATGAGTTTGAGTGTGCAATGCAGAGGTGATGCACATAGATTTGCACCAGTGGGACCCTAATGGAAGTCCAACAGCCACTTTTAGGATGCCACTAAGTTTACTCAGTGTTTGCTAGTATAATGGCTTAGTAACAATGAGTTTGAGTGTGCAATGCAAAGGTGATGCACATAGATTTCCACCCGTGGGACACTAATGGAAGTCCAACAGCCACTTTTAGGATGCCACTAAGTTTACTCAGTGTTTGCTAGTATAATGGCTTAGTAACAATGAGTTTGAGTGTGCAATGCAGAGGTGATGCACATAGATTTGCACCAGTGGGACACTAATGGAAGTCCAACAGCCACTTTTAGGATGCCACTAAGTTTACTCAGTGTTTGCTATTATAATGGCTTAGTAACAATGAGTTTGAGTGTGCAATGCAGAGGTGATGCACATAGATTTGAACCAGTGGGACACTAATGGAAGTCCAGCAGCCACTTTTAGGATGCCACTAAGTTTACTCAGTGTTTGCTAGTATAATGGCTTAGTAACAATGAGTTTGAGTGTGCAATGCAGAGGTGCTGCACATAGATTTGCACCAGTGGGACACTAATTGAAGTCCAACAGCCACTTTTAGGATGCCACTAAGTTTACTAAGTGTTTGCTAGTATAATGGCTTAGTAACAATGAGTTTGAGTGTGCAATGCAGAGGTGATGCACACAGATTTGAACCAGTGGGACACTAATGGAAGTCCAACAGCCACTTTTAGGATGCCACTAAGTTTACTCAGTGTTTGCTAGTATAATGACTTAGTAACAATGAGTTTGAGTGTGCAATGCAGAGGTGCTGCACAAAGATTTGCACCAGTGGGACACTAATGGAAGTCCAACAGCCACTTTTAGGATGCCACTAAGTTTACTCAGTGTTTGCTAGTATAATGACTTAGTAACAATGAGTTTGAGTGTGCAATGCAGAGGTGCTGCACATAGATTTGCACCAGTGGGACACTAATGGAAGTCCAACAGCCACTTTTAGGATGCCACTAAGTTTACTCAGTGTTTGCTACTATAATGGCTTAGTAACAATGAGTTTGAGTGTGCAATGCAGAGGTGCTGCACATAGATTTGAACCAGTGGGACACTAATGGAAGTCCAACAGCCACTTTTAGGATGCCACTAAGTTTACTCAGTGTTTTCTAGTATAATGGCTTAGTAACAATGAGTTTAAGTGTGCAATGCAGAGGTGCTGCACATAGATTTGCACCAGTGGGACACTAATGGAAGTCCAACAGCCACTTTTAGGATGCCACTAAGTTTACTCAGTGTTTGCTAGTATAATGGCTTAGTAACAATGAGTTTGAGTGTGCAATACAGAGGTGATGCACATAGAATTGCACCAGTGGGACACTAATGGAAGTCCAACAGCCACTTTTAGGATGCCACTAAGTTTACTCAGTGTTTGCTAGTATAATGGCTTAGTAACAATGAGTTTGAGTGTGCAATGCAGAGGTGATTCACATAGATTTGCACTAGTGGGACACTAATGGAAGTCCAACAGCCACTTTTAGGATGCCACTAAGTTTACTCAGTGTTTGCTAGTATAATGGCTTAGTAACAATGAGTTTGAGTGTGCAATGCAAAGGTGATGCACATAGATTTCCACCAGTGGGACACTAATGGAAGTCCAACAGCCACTTTTAGGATGCCACTAAGTTTACTCAGTGTTTGCTAGTATAATGGCTTAGTAACAATGAGTTTGAGGGTGCAATGCAGAGGTGATTCACATAGATTTGCACCAGTGGGACACTAATGGAAGTCCAACAGCCACTTTTAAGATGCCACTAAGTTTACTCAGTGTTTGCTAGTATAATGGCTTAGTAACAATGAGTTTGAGTGAGCAATGCAGAGGTTATGCACATAGTATAATGGCTTAGTAACAATGAGTTTGAGTGTGCAATGCAGAGGTGATGCACATAGATTTGCACCAGTGGGACACTAATGGAAGTCCAACAGCCACATTTAGGATGCCACTAAGTTTACTCAGTGTTTGCTAGTATAATGGCTTAGGAAAAATGAGTTTGAGTGTGCAATGCAAAGGTGATGCACATAGATTTCCACCAGTGGGACACTAATGGAAGTCCAACAGCCACTTTTAGGATTCCACTAAGTTTACTCAGTGTTTGCTAGTATAATGGCTTAGTAACAATGAGTTTGAGTGTGCAATGCAAAGGTGATGCACATAGATTTCCACCAGTGGGACACTAATGGAAGTCCTACAGCCACTTTTAGGATGCCACTAAGTTTACTCAGTGTTTACTTGTATAATGGCTTAGTAACAATGAGTTTGAGTGTGCAATGCAGAGGTGATGCACATAGAGTTGCACCAGTGGGACACTAATGGAAGTCCAACAGCCACTTTTGGGATGCCACTAAGTTTCCTCAGTGTTTGGTAGTATAATGGCTTAGTAACAATGAGTTTGAGTGTGCAATGCAGAGGTGCTGCACATAGATTTGCAATAGTGGGACACTAATGGAAGTCCAACGGCCACTTTTAGGATGCCACTAAGTTTCTTCAGTGTTTGCTAGTATAATGGCTTAGTAACAATGAGTTTGATTGTGCAATGCAGATGTGATGCACATAGGGTTGCACCAGTGGGACACTAATGGAAGTCCAACAGCCACTTTTAGGATGCCACTAAGTTTCCTCAGTGTTTGCTAGTATAATGGCTTAGTAACAATGAGTTTGAGTGTGCAATGCAGAGGTGATGCACATAGATTTGCACCAGTGGGACACTAATGGAAGTCCAACAGCCACTTTTAGGATGCCACTAAGTTTACTCAGTGTTTGCTAGTATAATCGCTTAGTAACAATGAGTTTTAGTGTGCAATGCAGAGGTGATGCACATAGATTTGCACCAGTGGGACACTAATGGAAGTCCAACAGCCACTTTTAGGATGCCACTAAGTTTACTCAGTGTTTGCTAGTATAATGGCTTAGTAACAATGAGTTGGAATGTGCAATGCAGAGGTGATGCACATAGATTTGCACCAGTGGGACACTAATGGAAGTCCAACAGCCACTTTTAGGATGACACGAAGTTTACTCAGTGTTTGTTAGTATAATGGCTTAGTAACAATGAGTTTGAGTGTGCAATGCAGAGGTGATGCACATAGATTTGCACCAGTGGGACACTAATGGAAGTCCAACAGCCTCTTTTAGGATGCCACTAAGTTTACTCAGTGTTTGCTAGTATAATGGCTTAGTAACAATGAGTTTGAGTGTGCAATGCAGAGGTGATGCACATAGATTTGCACCAATGGGACACTAATGGAAGTCCAACAGCCACTTTTAGGATGCCACTAAGTTTACTCAGTGTTTGCTAGTATAATGGCTTAGTAACAATGAGTTTGAGTGTGCAATGCAAAGGTGATGCACATAGATTTCCACCAGTGGGACACTAATGGAAATCCAACAGCCACTTTTAGGATGCCACTAAGTTTACTCAGTGTTTGCTTGTATAATGGCTTAGTAACAATGAGTTTGAGTGTGCAATGCAGAGGTGATGCACATAGAGTTGCACCAGCGGGACACTAATGGAAGTTCAACAGCCACTTTTGGGATGCCACTAAGTTTCCTCAGTGTTTGGTAGTATAATGGCTTAGTAACAATGAGTTTGAGTGTGCAATGCAGAGGTGATTCACATAGATTTGCACCAGTGGGACACTAATGGAAGTCCAACAGACACTTTTAGGATGCCACTAAGTTTACTCAGTGTTTGCTAGTATAATGGCTTAGTAACAATGAGTTTGAGTGTGCAATGCAAAGGTGATGCACATAGATTTCCACCAGTGGGACACTAATGGAAGTCCAACAGCCACTTTTAGGATGCCACTAAGTTTACTCAGTGTTTGCTAGTATAATGGCTTAGTAACAATGAGTTTGAGTGTGCAATGCAAAGGTTATGCAAATAGATTTCCACCAGTGGGACACTAATGGAAGTCCTACAGCCACTTTTAGGATGCCACTAAGTTTACTCAGTGTTTGCTTGTATAATGGCTTAGTAACAATGAGTTTGAGTGTGCAATGCAGAGGTGATGCACATAGATTTGCACCAGTGGGACACTAATGGAAGTCCAACAGCCACTTTTAGGATGCCACTAAGTTTACTCAGTGTTTGCTAGTATAATCGCTTAGTAACAATGAGTTTGAGTGTGCAATGCAAAGGTGATGCACATAGATTTCCACCAGTGGGACACTAATGGAAGTCCAACAGCCACTTTTAGGATGCCACTAAGTTTACTCAGTGTTTGCTAGTATAATGGCTTAGTAACAATGAGTTTGAGTGTGCAATGCAAAGGTGATGCACATAGATTTCCACCAGTGGGACACTAATGGAAGTCCTACAGCCACTTTTAGGATGCCACTAAGTTTACTCAGTGTTTGCTTGTATAATGGCTTAGTAACAATGAGTTTGAGTGTGCAATGCAGAGGTGATGCACATAGAGTTGCACCAGTGGGACACTAATGGAAGTCCAACAGCCACTTTTGGGATGCCACTAAGTTTCCTCAGTGTTTGGTAGTATAATGGCTTAGTAACAATGAGTTTGAGTGTGCAATGCAGAGGTGATGCACATAGAGTTGCACCAGTGGGACACTAATGGAAGTCCAACAGCCACTTTTAGGATGCCACTAAGTTTACTCAGTGTTTGCTAGTTTAATGGCTTAGTAAAAATGAGTTTGAGTGTGCAATGCAGAGGTGATGCACATAGATTTGCACCAGTGGGACACTAATGGAAGTCCAACAGCCACTTTTAGGATGCCACTAAGTTTCTTCAGTGTTTGCTAGTATAATGGCTTAGTAACAATGAGTTTGAGTGTGCAATGCAAAGGTTATGCAAATAGATTTCCACCAGTGGGACACTAATGGAAGTCCTACAGCCACTTTTAGGATGCCACTAAGTTTACTCAGTGTTTGCTTGTATAATGGCTTAGTAACAATGAGTTTGAGTGTGCAATGCAGAGGTGATGCACATAGATTTGCACCAGTGGGACACTAATGGAAGTCCAACAGCCACTTTTAGGATGCCACTAAGTTTACTCAGTGTTTGCTAGTATAATCGCTTAGTAACAATGAGTTTGAGTGTGCAATGCAAAGGTGATGCACATAGATTTCCACCAGTGGGACACTAATGGAAGTCCAACAGCCACTTTTAGGATGCCACTAAGTTTACTCAGTGTTTGCTAGTATAATGGCTTAGTAACAATGAGTTTGAGTGTGCAATGCAAAGGTGATGCACATAGATTTCCACCAGTGGGACACTAATGGAAGTCCTACAGCCACTTTTAGGATGCCACTAAGTTTACTCAGTGTTTGCTTGTATAATGGCTTAGTAACAATGAGTTTGAGTGTGCAATGCAGAGGTGATGCACATAGAGTTGCACCAGTGGGACACTAATGGAAGTCCAACAGCCACTTTTGGGATGCCACTAAGTTTCCTCAGTGTTTGGTAGTATAATGGCTTAGTAACAATGAGTTTGAGTGTGCAATGCAGAGGTGATGCACATAGAGTTGCACCAGTGGGACACTAATGGAAGTCCAACAGCCACTTTTAGGATGCCACTAAGTTTACTCAGTGTTTGCTAGTTTAATGGCTTAGTAAAAATGAGTTTGAGTGTGCAATGCAGAGGTGATGCACATAGATTTGCACCAGTGGGACACTAATGGAAGTCCAACAGCCACTTTTAGGATGCCACTAAGTTTCTTCAGTGTTTGCTAGTATAATGGCTTAGTAACAATGAGTTTGAGTGTGCAATGCAGATGTGATGCACATAGGGTTGCACCAGTGGGACACTAATGGAAGTCCTACAGCCACTTTTAGGATGCCACTAAGTTTACTCAGTGTTTGCTTGTATAATGGCTTAGTAACAATGAGTTTGAGTGTGCAATGCAGAGGTGATGCACATAGATTTGCACCAGTGGGACACTAATGGAAGTCCAACAGCCACTTTTAGGATGCCACTAAGTTTACTCAGTGTTTGCTAGTATAATCGCTTAGTAACAATGAGTTTGAGTGTGCAATGCAAAGGTGATGCACATAGATTTCCACCAGTGGGACACTAATGGAAGTCCACCGGCACTTTTAGGATGCCACTAAGTTTACTCAGTGTTTGCTAGTATAATGGCTTAGTAACAATGAGTTTGAGTGTGCAATGCAAAGGTGATGCACATAGATTTCCACCAGTGGGACACTAATGGAAGTCCTTCAGCCACTTTTAGGATGCCACTAAGTTTACTCAGTGTTTGCTTGTATAATGGCTTAGTAACAATGAGTTTGAGTGTGCAATGCAGAGGTGATGCACATAGAGTTGCACCAGTGGGACACTAATGGAAGTCCAACAGCCACTTTTGGGATGCCACTAAGTTTCCTCAGTGTTTGGTAGTATAATGGCTTAGTAACAATGAGTTTGAGTGTGCAATGCAGAGGTGATGCACATAGAGTTGCACCAGTGGGACACTAATGGAAGTCCAACAGCCACTTTTAGGATGCCACTAAGTTTACTCAGTGTTTGCTAGTTTAATGGCTTAGTAAAAATGAGTTTGAGTGTGCAATGCAGAGGTGATGCACATAGATTTGCACCAGTGGGACACTAATGGAAGTCCAACAGCCACTTTTAGGATGCCACTAAGTTTCTTCAGTGTTTGCTAGTATAATGGCTTAGTAACAATGAGTTTGAGTGTGCAATGCAGATGTGATGCACATAGGGTTGCACCAGTGGGACACTAATGGAAGTCCAACAGCCATTTTTAGGATGCCACTAAGTTTCCTCAGTGTTTGCTAGTATAATGGCTTAGTAACAATGAGTTTGAGTGTGCAATGCAGAGGTGATGCACATAGATTTGCACCAGTGGGACACTAATGGAAGTCCAACAGCCACTTTTAGGATGCCACTAAGTTTACTCAGTGTTTGCTAGTATAATCGCTTAGTAACAATGAGTTTGAGTGTGCAATGCAGAGGTGATGCACATAGATTTGCACCAGTGGGACACTAATGGAAGTCCAACAGCCACTTTTAGGATGCCACTAAGTTTACTCAGTGTTTGCTAGTATAATGGCTTAGTAACAATGAGTTTGAATGTGCAATGCAGAGGTGATGCACATAGATTTGCACCAGTGGGACACTAATGGAAGTCCAACAGCCACTTTTAGGATGACACGAAGTTTACTCAGTGTTTGCTAGTATAATGGCTTAGTAACAATGAGTTTGAGTGTACAATGCAGATGTGATGCACATAGGGTTGCACCAGTGGGACACTAATGGAAGTCCAACAGCCATTTTTAGGATGCCACTAAGTTTCCTCAGTGTTTGCTAGTATAATGGCTTAGTAACAATGAGTTTGAGTGTGCAATGCAGAGGTTATGCACATAGATTTGCACCAGTGGGACACTAATGGAAGTCCAGCAGCCTCTTTTAGGATGCCACTAAGTTTACTCAGTGTTTGCTTGTATAATGGCTTAGTAACAATGAGTTTGAGTGTGCAATGCAGAGGTGCTGCACATAGATTTGCACCAGTGGGACACTAATGGAAGTCCAACAGCCACTTTTAGGATGCCACTAAGTTTCTTCAGTGTTTGCTAGTATAATGGCTTAGTAACAATGAGTTTGAGTGTGCAATGCAGATGTGATGCACATAGGGTTGCACCAGTGGGACACTAATGGAAGTCCAACAGCCACTTTTAGGATGCCACTAAGTTTACTCAGTGTTTGCTAGTATAATGGCTTAGTAACAATGAGTTTGAGTGTGCAATGCAAAGGTTATGCACATAGATTTCCACCAGTGGGACACTAATGGAAGTCCTACAGCCACTTTTAGGATGCCACTAAGTTTACTCAGTGTTTGCTTGTATAATGGCTTAGTAACAATGAGTTTGAGTGTGCAATGCAGAGGTGATGCACATAGATTTCCACCAGTGGGACACTAATGGAAGTCCAACAGCCACTTTTAGGATGCCACTAAGTTTACTCAGTGTTTGCTAGTATAATGGCTTAGTAACAATGAGTTTGAGTGTGCAATGCAAAGGTGATGCACATAGATTTCCACCAGTGGGACACTAATGGAAGTCCAACAGCCACTTTTAGGATGCCACTAAGTTTACTCAGTGTTTGCTAGTATAATGGCTTAGTAACAATGAGTTTGAGTGTGCAATGCAAAGGTGATGCACATAGATTTCCACCAGTGGGACACTAATGGAAGTCCTACAGCCACTTTTAGGATGCCACTAAGTTTACTCAGTGTTTGCTTGTATAATGGCTTAGTAACAATGAGTTTGAGTGTGCAATGCAGAGGTGATGCACATAGAGTTGCACCAGTGGGACACTAATGGAAGTCCAACAGCCACTTTTGGGATGCCACTAAGTTTCCTCAGTGTTTGGTAGTATAATGGCTTAGTAACAATGAGTTTGAGTGTGCAATGCAGAGGTGCTGCACATAGAATTGCAATAGTGGGACACTAATGGAAGTCCAACAGCCACTTTTAGGATGCCACTAAGTTTACTCAGTGTTTGCTAGTTTAATGGCTTAGTAAAAATGAGTTTGAGTGTGCAATGCAGAGGTGATGCACATAGATTTGCACCAGTGGGACACTAATGGAAGTCCAACAGCCACTTTTAGGATGCCACTAAGTTTCTTCAGTGTTTGCTAGTATAATGGCTTAGTAACAATGAGTTTGAGTGTGCAATGCAGATGTGATGCACATAGGGTTGCACCAGTGGGACACTAATGGAAGTTTAACAGCCACTTTTAGGATGCCACTAAGTTTCCTCAGTGTTTGCTAGTATAATGGCTTAGTAACAATGAGTTTGAGTGTGCAATGCAGAGGTGATGCACATAGATTTGCACCAGTGGGACACTAATGGAAGTCCAACAGCCACTTTTAGGATGCCACTAAGTTTACTCAGTGTTTGCTAGTATAATCGCTTAGTAACAATGAGTTTGAGTGTGCAATGCAGAGGTGATGCACATAGATTTGCACCAGTGGGACACTAATGGAAGTCCAACAGCCACTTTTAGGATGACACGAAGTTTACTCAGTGTTTGCTAGTATAATGGCTTAGTAACAATGAGTTTGAGTGTGCAATGCAGAGGTTATGCACATAGATTTGCACCAGTGGGACACTAATGGAAGTCCAGCAGCCTCTTTTAGGATGCCACTAAGTTTACTCAGTGTTTGCTTGTATAATGGCTTAGTAACAATGAGTTTGAGTGTGCAATGCAGAGGTGCTGCACATAGATTTGCACCAGTGGGACACTAATGGAAGTCCAACAGCCACTTTTAGGATGCCACTAAGTTTACTCAGTGTTTGCTAGTTTAATGGCTTAGTAAAAATGAGTTTTTACTAAGCCATTAAAGTCTCATAGTGAGGCCCACCAAAAAGTATAACACACAAAGGAACCCATAGGTTGTGCATGAATTAGAGCAACTGCTTACCCATATTAAGTGCCTATATAGTAGCCGTGTCCAGGGTCCGATAAAGGAAAGGGAGAAACGCCCCGACGCGTTTCGCTTGTAGTGCTTCCTCGGGGGGCGATGTGACCCAGTATAGTGTGTCCCATGTATATATACACCCATCATAATTGTCTCCAAATAACCGGCGTCTAAATTCCGCATGCGCTGTGACTATGCCCGCACCACGCGCGTCACTTCCGGGTCTCTCGGCGGAAGTGACGTTCACAATGGGAACGTCATCTCCCGCCGAGCGGAGCTCCTCAGTGCGCGCGCGTCTGCAGGCAGCACAGGGCATGCGAAGCCCGCGCGGCCATCTTAGGTAGTGGTAAAATCCCCATGTAAGTGCCGGGTTTTTGCCCATAGTGTGGAGAGGATGTCACGTCATCGTCAAGGCATGTAAAGTCCGCACGGCCATCTTAGGTGCTGGTAAGGTCTCGATATAAATACAGGGATTTGCCCATAGTGTAAAGAGAAAGTCGCGTCATAATCAGGTGAAGAAAAGAGCATCATAAACATCTTAAGTGTGAATATACTAGCCACTATTTTACGGTGATACCCTCAATGGGGAAAGCCAATAGAGAATGCTATGAAAAAATAATACTAAAGACCCTCCGGATCCACCACATGTCCCGATTCATTTAAAGAGGTAACAGAGGAACACACTGCGTGCCCATGATTAGAACCCGGGCACCAGCACCAGAATGTAGAATATCATACACAATGGCCTGAGATCACGTAATCCACACATGAAGTTTACATAGACCAATCACTGATCCCAGGTCATAGATACACATCCACCCTTACATGCCGGTACCACAGCAAAAATCAGGCATAGATGAATCAGGGACATGAGGGTAGATCCAAGAGGGATCACTAGATTAATAAACATTCTTATACAAAGCAATGTCATCACACAGAAGACGTGACATCCTCTCCACACTATGGGCAAAAACCCGGCACTTACATGGGCATTTTACGACTACCTAAGATGGCCGCGTGGGCTTCGCATGCCCTGTGCTGCCTGCAGACGCGCGCGCACTGAGGAGCTCCGCTCGGCGGGAGATGACGTTCCCATTGTGAACGTCACTTCCGCCGGGAGACCCGGAAGTGACGCGCGTGGTGCGGGCATAGTCACAGCGCATGCGGCATTTAGACGCCGGTTATTTGGAGACAATTATGATGGGTGTATATATACATGGGACACACTATACTGGGTCACATCGCCTCCCGAGGAAGCACTACAAGCGAAACGCGTCGGGGCGTTTCTCCCTTTCCTTTATCGGACCCTGGACATGGCTACTATATAGGCACTTAATATGGGTAAGCAGTTGCTCTAATTCATGCACAACCTATGGGTTCCTTTGTGTGTTATACTTTTTGGTGGGCCTCACTATGAGACTTTACCCTTTGGGTTGCGCAGTATGTTTGCCTATATAGAACAATTGATTAATGCTGTCTGGGTCCCTGGAAGGGTGATCTCTGCTAGTTCTTTATCCCTTCACTGCTTTATACTTTCATTAATCCAGTTTTTTAATAACAGTACCCCTATTTATATGTGAATTATTTGTAATAAATATCTGTTCATTTACGTGGGTGTACTAGTAATTTTTTTGGAACTATGTTTGGCCATATGAAACTCAGCCTTCTATATTTATTCACTGCTATTTTGAGTGGCCTTCTATATTGTACTGAACATCCATCTGTTACCCTATTTATTTGTTCATAAGTTTACTCAGTGTTTGCTAGTATAATGACTTAGCAACAATGAGTTTGAGTGTGCAATGCAGAGGTGCTGCACATAGATTTGCACCAGTGGGACACTAATGGAAGTCCAACAGCCACTTTTAGGATGCCACTAAGTTTACTCAGTGTTTGCTAGTATAATGGCTTAGTAACAATGAGTTTGAGTGTGCAATGCAGAGGTGATGCACATAGTATAATGGCTTAGTAACAATGAGTTTGAGTGTGCAATGCAGAGGTGATGCACATAGATTTGCACCAGTGGGACACTAATGGAAGTCCAACAGCCACATTTAGGATGCCACTAAGTTTACTCAGTGTTTGCTAGTATAATGGCTTAGTAACAATGAGTTTGAGTGTGCAATGCAGAGGTGATTCACATAGATTTGCACCAGTGGGACACTAATGGAAGTCCAACAGACACTTTTAGGATGCCACTAAGTTTACTCAGTGTTTGCTAGTATAATTGCAGGTAGGCCCAAGTTCTTGGTGAACGTCGGGATATCCTCTGGGGAGCGTAGGACCCACCATCGAGAGTCTTTCTGAACCGATAGGGAGAATGGAAATCCCCACCGGAACGGTAGTCCCTTTTCTTTTAGGACATCCAGAAGAGGCTTAAGGGTAGCACGTTGGGCTAGGGTGTGCCTTGAAAGATCTGGCATGATGCGAATGGCAGAGCCGTTGTATGATAGGTTCGGTTTCTTCCTGGCAGCTTGTAAAATGGCCTCCTTTGCAGCAAAGAAGTGCACCCTGCACACAACATCCCTTGGGCGAGGGTCCTCTGGATCCGGGGGACGTAGAGCCCTATGGGCTCTGTCAAGCTCTAGAGGGGTTCCTGGTGGCTTCCTTAACAGATTATTGAAGATGGAACGGAGGACGGCTGGGATGTCTGGGGGCGCAATCGATTCAGGAAGGCCTCTAATACGTAGATTGTTTCTTCTATTTCTGTTTTCTTGATCGTCTACGTGTTGTTGAAGGGCAAATAATTGTTTGGACTGGTTCTGTACTGTCTCTTGGATGGATTGAATAGAGACTTGAGAATTTGATTGCTGTTCGGTAAGGGTATCAACCCTATGGGTAAGTGAGGAGAGATCAGACCGCAATTGGATAAATTCCTGTTTACATTCCGCCACCACCTGCTTGGCCAGTGCTGCAATGTCGTTCTTAGTAGGAATTGCTTGTAACAGTGCCCGCAGATCTGCCAAGGATGCCGGGCGATCTTTGCTCGCTGAGGCGGCAGCATGAGGTATATCGGGGTATGCATAAAAAGAGTCCTGTATAACTGGGCCAAAGATCATTTTCTGCGCACTTTGGGGGTTGTTCATGTCCTCCCATAGTGGTGGTCCGGCTACAAGATGGTGTGGGGGAGCCCCCAATGTCATGGGCCCTTTGTGTACAGGTATCAATGTGCCCCCATCCAGAACCCCGTCTGCACCCGTCTGGTTCTCAGCCCAGGAGGATCCCGTGCACCAACTGTCTGGAGAGGTGGGGGGCAACTCCTTCTGAGGTATCTCCCAGAACTCAGCGGCCACCTCCATAGACTAATGCGGTCCTCCTCTGTCCGCAGGTCCCTCTGAGGTCCGTGTGGTCCTTGGTAGGGGAGTGTGGTTTATGCTGCTACCACCGTCTCTGATGTGGGCCCCTTTTAGCAGGTCCCCTCTCCCCCCCTGTACCTGCAACGTTAGGTCTAGCAGTCCTACAGGGGTGTCTGCTGCGTCGTCCCCACCATCGTCAGTCGCCCTCACATAAGAGGCTGGCAGTACCTGAGCTTCGGCCGCTCTGCTCGGCGTCTGATTCTTCATTGCCCGGGGCTGCAGCGGTGAGTCATCACCTGGGCCCGGGCACTTGTACAGATCACTCTCGCATGCTGCAACTCTCCTGGATCCACTGGCGCTGACTGCAGGTAAGTTGTGGGGGCTAACCGGTCTCATCGGCGACGCCTTGGGGTACAGGGGAGGCAAGATCGCGGCCACGGGTGTCTCGTCCTCCAGTGCTAATCCTTCAGGCCGCGTCCCAGGGGAGCGGGCGCCATCTTGGAATGGCGCCAGCAGATTTACCGCTCCTCTCGTCGCTGAGCTCTTGAATGTGCACACCGCCGCTGTGGGTCTCTCGGCCGGCTCACTCATATCACGGGGAGTCTCTGCTGCTTCACACCTATCCCGGGCCTCCAGCATTGTCGCATTCTCAGGCATCAGGACAGGGGCAGGGGCCGGATCAGGCCCTGCAGGCCGCGATTTGTGCCCCGGCTGTGCAGTTGTCTCATACTCCTTGGAGCGGGTGAAATATGCCCCAATGTTGTTCTGGGGTGCAGGGGGCCGACTTGGGGTACTGGGCTTAGCCTTTTTAGTGGTGGATTTGCCCATTTTGCATATAAAAGCCGGCTTTATGGGGGATTATATGGAGGAGCTCCAGAAATCACGTCTTCACTCAGCCATGTCTAGCTCCGCCCCCCGCTACGCTATTTTTTATAGCAAATAGTGCTGAAACTTAGTGGCATCCAAACAGTGTCTGCTATACTAAATTTTGTGTCCCACTGGTGCCAAGCAAGTTTCACCACCTCTGCATTCTAGCCTCCTGCACATTTTGCTACGCTATTTTTTATAGCAAACAGTGCTGAAACTTAGTGGCATCAAGTGTCTCCAATTCAAAATTTAGTGTCCCACTGGTGCCAAGCAAGTTCCACCACCTCTGCATTATAGCCTCCTGCACATTTTGCTACGCTATTTTTTATAGCAAACAGTGCTGAAACTAGTGGCATCCAAACAGTGTCTGCTATACTAAATTTAGTGTCCCACTGGTGCCAAGCAAGTTCCACCACCTCTGCATTCCAGCCTCCTGCAAATTTTGCTACGCTATTTTTTATAGCAAACAGTGCTGAAAATTAGTGGCATCCAAACAGTGTCTGCTATACTACATTTAGTGTCTCACTGGTGCAAAGCAAGTTCCACCACCTCTGCAATCTACCCTCCGGCACATTCTGCTACGCTATTGTTATAGCAAACAGTGCTGAAACTTAGTGGCATCTAAACAGTGTCTGCTATACTAAATTTAGTGTCCCACTTGTGCTAAGCAAGTTCCAGCACCTCTGCATTCTAGGCTCCAGCACATTTTGCTACGCTATTTTTAGAGCAAACAGTGCTGAAACTTATTGGCATCTAAACAGTGTCTGCTATACTAAGTTAGTGTCCCACTGGTGCCAAGCAAGTTCCACCAGCTCTGCATTCTAGCCTCCTGCACATTTTGCTACGCTATTTTTAGGGCAAACAGTGCTGAAACTTAGTGGCATCTAAACAGTGTCTGCTATAGAAAATTTAGTGTCCCACTGGTGCCAAGAAAGTTCCACCACCTCTGCATTCTAGACTCCTGCACATTTTGCTACGCTATTTTTTAGAGCAAACAGTGCTGAAACTTAGTGGCATCTAAACAGTGTCTGCTATAATAAATTAGTGTCCCACTGGTGCCAAGCAAGTTCCACCCCATTTGCATTCTAGCGTCCTGCACATTTTGCTACGCTATTTTTATAGCAAACAATGCTGAAACTTAGAAACTTAGTGGCATCCAAACAGTGTCTGCTATACTAAATTTTGTGTCCCACTGGTTCCAAGCAAGTTCCACCACCTCTGCCTTCTAGCCTCCTGCACTTTTTGCTACGCTAGTTTTATAGCAAACAGTGCTGAAACTTAGTGGCATCCAAACAGTGTCTGCTATACAAAATTTAGTGTCCCACTGGTGCCAAGCACGTTCCACCACCTCTGCATTCTAGCCTCCTGCAAATTTTGCTACGGTATTTTTATAGCAAACAGTGCTGAAACTTAGTGGCATCCAAACAGTGTCTGCTATACTAAATTTTGTGTTCAACTAGTGCCAAGCAAGTTCCACCACCTCTGCATTCTAGCCTCTGCACATTTTGCTACGCTAGTTTTAAAGCAAACAGTGGTGGAACTTAGTGGCATCTAAACAGTGTCAGCTATACTAAGTTAGTGTCCCACTTGTGCCAAGCAAGTTCCACCACCTCTGCATTCTAGCCTACTGCACATTTTGCTACGCTATTTTTTATAGCAAACAGTGCTGAAACTTAGTGGCATCCAAACAGTGTCTGCTATACTAAATTTTGTGTCCCACTGGTGCCAAGCAAGTTCCACCACCTCTGCATTATAGCCTCCTGCACATTTTGGTACGCTAGTTTTATAGCAAAGAGTGCTGAAACTTAGTGGCATCTAAACAGTGTCTGCTATACTAAATTTTGTGTCACACTGGTGCCAAGCAAGTTCCACCTCCTCTGCATTCCAGCCTCCTGCACATTTTGCTACGCTCTTTTTAGAGCAAACAGTGCTGAAACTTAGTGGCATCTAAACAGTGTCTGCTATACAAAATTTAGTGTCCCACTGGTGCCAAGCAAGTTCCACCACCTCTGCATTCTAGCTTTCTGCACATTTTGCTACGCTATTTTTTATAGCAAACAGTGATGAAACTTACTGGCATCCAAACAGTGTCTGCTATACTATGTTTAGTGTCTCACTGGTGCAAAGCAAGTTCCACGACCTCTGCAATCTACCCTCCTGCACATTGTGCTATGCTTTTTTTATAGCAAACACTGCTGAAACTTAGTGGCATCGAAACAGTGTCTGCTATTCTAAATTTAGTGTCCCACTTGTTCCAAGCAAGTTCCACCACCTCTGCATTCTAGCCTCCTGCACATTTTGCTACACTATTTTTTATAGCAAACAGTGCTGAAACTTAGTGGCATATAAACAGTGTCTGCTATACTACATTTAGTGTCTCACTGGTGCAAAGCAAGTTTCACCACCTCTGCAATCTACCCTCCTGCACATTTTGCTACGCTATTTTTTATATCAAACAGTGCTGAAACTTAGTGGCATCCAGTGTCTCCAATTCAAAATTTAGTGTCCCACTGGTGCCAAGCAAGTTCCACCACCTCTGCATTATAGCCTCCTGCACATTTTGCTACGCTATTTTTTATAGCAAACAGTGCTGAAACTTAGTGGCATCCAAACAGTGTCTGCTATACTAAATTTAGTGTCCCACTGGTGCCAAGCAAGTTCCACCACCTCTGCATTCCAGCCTCCTGCAAATTTTGCTACGCTATTTTTTAAAGCAAACAGTGCTGAAACTTTGTGGCATCTAAACAGTGTCTGCTATAGAAAATTTAGTGTCCCACTGGTGCCAAGCAAGCTCCCCCACCTCTGCATTCTAGACTCCTGCACATTTTGCTACACTATTTTTAGAGCAAAGAGTGCTGAAACTTAGTGGCATCTAAACAGTGTCTGATATACTAAGTTAGTGTCCCACTGGTGCCAAGCAAGTTCCACCACCACTGCCTTCTAGCCTCCTGCACATTTTGCTACGCTATTTTTATACTAACAGTGCTGAAATTTACTGGCATCCAAACAGTGTCTGCTATACTAAATTTTGTGTTCTACTGGTGCCAAGCAAGTTCCACCACCTCTGCATTCTAACCTCCTGCACATTTTGCTACGCTATTTTTATAGCAAACAGTGCTGAAACTTAGTGGCATCCAAACAGTGTCTGCTATACTACATTTAGTATCTCACTGGTGCAAAGCAAGTTCCACCACCTCTGCATTCTAGCCTCCTGCAAATTTTGCTACGCTATATTTTTTTATAGCAAACAGTGTTGAAACTTAGTGGCATCCAAACAGTGTCTGCTATACTACATTTAGTATCTCACTGGTGCAAAGCAAGTTCCACCACCTCTGCATTCTAGACTCCTGCACATTTTGATACGCTATTTTTATAGCAAACAGTGCTGCAACTTAGTGGCATCTAAACAGTGTCTGCTATAGTAACTTAGTGTCCCACTGGTGCCAAGCAAGTTCCACCACCTCTGCATTCTAGCCTCCTACACATTTTGCTACGCTATTTTTTATAGCAAACAGTGCTGAAACTTAGTGGCATCCAAACAGTGTCTGCTATAATAAATTTAGAGTCCTACTCGGGCCAAGCAAGTTCCAACACCTCTGCATTCAAGCCTCCTGCACATTTTGCTATGCTATTTTTTATAGCAAACTGTGCTGAAACTTAGTGGCATCCAAACAGTGTCTGCTGTACTACATTTAGTGTCTCACTGGTGCAAAGCAAGTTCCACCACCTCTGCAATCTACTCTCCTGCACATTTTGCTACGCTATTTTTATAGTAAACAGTGCTGAAACTTAGTGGCATCCAAACAGTGTCAGCTATACTAAAGTTTGTGTCCCACTGGTGCCAAGCAAGTTCCAACACCTCTGCATTCTAGCCTCCTGCACATTTTGCTACACTAGTTTTATAGCAAACAGTGCTGAAACGTAATGGCATCTAAACAGTGTCTGCTATACAAAATGTAGTGTCCCACTGGTGCCAAGCAAGTTCCACCACCTCTGCAATCTACCCTCCTGCACATTTTGCTACGCTATTTTTAAAGCAAACAGTGCTGAAACTTACTGGCATCCAAACAGTGTCTGCTATACTAAATTTTGTGTCCCACTGGTGCCAAGCAAGTTCCAACACCTCTGCATTCTAGCCTCCTGCACATTTTGCTACGCTAGTTTTATAGCAAACAGTGCTGAAACTTAGTGACATCTAAACAGTGTCTGCTATACAAAATGTAGTGTCCCACTGGTGCCAAACAAGTTCCACCAGCTCTGCATTCTAGACTCCTGCACATTTTGCTACGCTATTTTTATAGCAAACAGTGCTGAAACTTAGTGGCATCTAAACAGTGTCTGCTATACTAAGTTAGTGTCCCACTGGTGCCAAGCAAGTTCCACCACCTCTGCATTCTAGCCTCCTGCACATTTTTCTACTCTATTTTTTTTATAGCAAACAGTGCTGAAACTTAGTGGCATCCAAACAGTGTCTGCTATACTAAATTTAGTGTCCCACTAGTGCCAAGCAAGTTCCAACACCTCTGCATTCTAGCCTCCTGCACATTTTGCTACGCTATTTTTTATAGCAAACAGTGCTGAAACTTAGTGGCATCCAAACATTGTCTGCTATACAAAATTTAGTGTCCCACTGTTGCCAAGCAAGTTCCACCACCTTTGCATTCTAGACTCCTGCACATTTTGCTACGCTATTTTTATAGCAAACAGTGTTGAAACTTAGTGGCATCTAAACAGTGTCAGCTATACTAAGTTAGTGTCCCACTTGTGCCAAGCAAGTTCCACCACCTCTGCATTCTAGCCTCCTGCACATTTTGCTACGCACTTTTTAGAGCAAACAGTGCTGAAACTTAGTGGCATCTAAACAGTGTCAGCTATACAAAATTTAGTGTCCCACTGGGGCCAAGCAAGTTCCAACACCTCTGCATTCTAGCCTCCTGCACATTTTGCTACGCTATTTTTATAGCAAACAGTGCTGAAACTTAGTGGCATCCAAACAGTGTCTGCTATACTACATTTAGTGTCTCACTGGTGCAAAGCAAGTTCCACCACCTCTGCATTCTAGCTTTCTGCACATTGTGCTATGCTATTTTTATAGCAAACAGTGCTGAAACTAGGTGGCATCCAAATAGTGTCTGCTATACAAAATTTAGTGTCCCACTTGTGCCAAGCAAGTTCCACCACCTCTGCATTCTAGCCTCCTGCACATTTTGCTACACTATTTTTTATAGCAAACAGTGCTGAAACTCAGTGGCAACCAGTGTCTCCTATTCAAAATTTAGTGTCCCACTGGTGCCAAGCAAGTTCCACCACCTCTGCATTCTAGCCTCCTGCAAATTTTTCTACGCTATTTTTTATAGCAAACAGTGCTGAAACTTAGTGGCATCCAAACAGTATCTGCTATACTACATTTAGTGTCTCACTGGTGCAAAGCAAGTTCCACCACCACTGCAATCTACCCTCCTGCACATTCTGCTACGCTATTTTTATAGCAAACAGTGCTGAAACTTAGTGGCATCTAAACACTGTCTGTTATACTAAATTTAGTGTCCCACTTGTGCCAAGCAAGTTCCAGCACCTCTGTATTCTTGACTCCTGCACATTTTGCTACGCTATTTTTAGAGCAAACAGTGCTGAAACTTAGTGGCATCTAAACAGTGTCTGCTATACTAAGTTAGTGTCCCACTGGTGCCAAGCAAGTTCCACCAGCTCTGCATTCTAGCCTCCTGCACATTTTTCTATGCTATTTTTAGAGCTAACAGTGCTGAAACTTAGTGGCATCCAAACAGTGTCTGCTATACTACATTTAGTGTCTCACTGATGCAAAGCAAGTTCCACCACCTCTGCAATCTACCCTCCTGCACATTTTTCTACGCTATTTTTATAACAAACAGTGCTGAAACTTAGTGGCATATAAACAGTGTCTGCTATACTACATTTAGTGTCTCACTGGTGCAAAGCAAGTTCCACCACCTCTGCAATCTACCCTCCTGCATATTTTGCTACGCTATTTTTTATAGCAAACAGTGCTGAAACTTAGTGGCATCCAGTGTCTCCTATTCAAATTTTAGTGTCCCACTGGTGCCAAGCAAGTTCCACCAGCTCTGCATTCTAGCCTCCTGCACATTTTGCTACGCTTTTTTTTTATAGCAAACAGTGCTGAAACTTAGTGGCATCCAAACAGTGTCTGCTATACTAAATTTAGTTATAAACAACATCTGAACATACGGGGGAGATTTTTGGTGATCACCTCCGATCACCATAACCCCCTATATAGAATAACAAAAATAATAATAAATCCCTGGTAGAGACTCCATAAGTATCAAAAACCAAAAATAAGAGAGTCACTGACACTACCTTAATGCAAAGAAATGTACAAGTTTATTGATCAATTGTATAAAAAACACATAGATTAAAAGAGGTTCAAAGATAGAGTGCTGGAGGGGATACAAAAAACGAGGAGCTGCATACCACTGCTGAAAATGTACAAAAGTGCATCAAATAGTGGCTGGGGGACCTGTGTCACCAAGTAGTAATTCAGAAATCAGCTCAAAACCTGCAAAGAATTACCATATAGACAAAAATAAGGTGCTGCCTAGTGCATGAATACCGGGCACAAAAGGTGGTATAATAAGTGCCCAGCACACAAGCACCATGCCTGACAAGAATAAAGCCGGGGAGGAAATAAACCCCTAGCACATGGCAAGATACATATAAATTTGCAGGTCAGAACAATAACAGTGAGCAGGGACACGTACCCATAATAACCGAATCAGCAGAAGGAGGTGCAGCTCCACAGACCCCAACGCGTTTCGCGAGGGCTTCTTCACTGGGGGTCGCAATAGGTGGTGTGTTTCCCAGAGTATAAATACATACAGAACAGCTGATCGGAATTCGCGCGATGGCGACATACATAATAGCGCATGCGCAGTCGGCCCGAATGGGTCGCCCGGAAATTGCGTCAGCACTCCAGTGACAAGGTACGGGAGGGAAAACCCCTTCAGACGTCACATCCGGCCAGTCACTCAATGGAGGCATCAGCAGTCACCAGGCAACGCAGGTCGAGCGCGCATGCGCACTGTGTCACCAGCGTTTGAATGCACTTCCACAGATACCAACGTGGGACGGTCGCATTCAAAGGGGATGCCGACCAGGATCATATTGGAAAGGTCAATGATAGGAGGCATAGACAACAACAGCCGCATCTTAATACGAAAAACACATATGTAAATGCATAAAAGTGTACAAGCATAAGTATATCCTTAAATATCCAAAAAGGAGTACAGGAAGCATTTACAGAAAAAAATATATATCAGGTGTCGGGCTGAAGCTTCTCCATAGTCCCATGACATAATGTTCATGATCCATAGTCAGGTACACATGTAATATGTAACGTGGAAGAAAAAATCCAGTAACAGATGAACCACAGCGCTAAAAACAAAAAGAAAAAAGGAAAAAACACACACATTAATAAAAAGTGTGGAAAAGAAGAACAAATATTATTGTCAATTGACAAAATGGTACAGCACGCCAAGATGTTAGAGACATGGATGGAAAAATATATAGAAAGATATATGCAACAAAAAATAATGAATATTAAATAAGAAATGGGGAAATAAAAGGACGGTGGTAACCAAGCAGGACATCACATTATAGGAAAGGGGCAAAGGAGAGCCTCTCATTGAGGCCATTAGGGGCAACAGATCCCACGAGCACAATCCATCTGCATTCCATTTGTGCAAGGCGCCGTTGTAGGTCACCTCCACGGATACCTCCGTGTATGCAGTCAATACTAGAGTTGAGCGCGGTTCGTGGTTCGTGGTTCTCCAGTTCGCGGCTCGAGTGATTTTGGGGCATGTTCTAGATCGAACTAGAACTCGAGCTTTTTGCAAAAGCTCGATAGTTCTAGAAACGTTCGAGAACGGTTCTAGCAGCCAAAAAACAGCTAAATCCTAGCTTGGTTTCTGCTGTAATAGTGTAAGTCACTCTGTGAATCAAACTATTATCACATTTCAGTGTATAGTGTGCGTGAACAGCGCCTTCAGATCACTGCTGTTTCTATAATGGCGATCGCCATTTTTTTTTTTTTTTTTCTTGTCTTCCTTCCCTAAGCGCGCGCGTCTTGTGGGGCGGGCCAGCATGTCAGCCAATCACAGACACACACACACCTAAGTGGACTTTGAGCCAGAGAAGCAACGGCATGTGTGATAGGATCTGCATGTCACATGTCCCTGCATTATAAAACCAGGCATTTTCTTCACGAACGCCATTATCTGCCTTCTGCGTCTTTGGTGTCAGACATCAGTGTCGCAGCTCCGTCCTCCTGAGTCCTATAGCCGATACAGCTGTATGCGCTGCATACACAGCGTTAGACAGCTTAGGGAGAGCACATTCTAGCAGTCCTTTTAAGGGCTCAAAGCGGCAGGGTCAGAGAGCCATAAGTGACAGGTCCTGCAAACAGCAACAGCGTCTGTGTAGCCCAGGTCAGGGATTTCCTCCCTGCATTTCACCATTAGGAGGGAATAGAAAGGCAGGCTTCCATTCCTCTACCCAGAGCACCACAATCCTGCCACTGTACCCTCTTGTCCTCTGCACACTCCAACTCATTCTAAGTAAGCCATTATACTAGCAAACACTCAGTGTACCTAGTGGCATCCTAAACGTGGCTATTGGACTTTGCTATAGTCCCACTAGTGCAAAGACATTAGCAGAGCACATCTGCCTGCATTGCACACTCCAACTTTTTTAAACTAAGCAATTTTACTAGCAAACACTCAGTGTACCTAGTGGCATCCTATACGTGGCTATTGGACTTTGCTATAGTCCCACTAGTGCAAATACATTTGCAGAGCACGTCTGCCTGCATTGCACACTACAACTTTTTTAAACTAAGCAATTTTACTAGCAAACACTCAGTGTACCTAGTGGCATCCTATACGTGGCTATTGGACTTTGCTATAGTCCCACTAGTGCAAAGACATTTGCAGAGCACGTCTGCCTGCATTGCACACTACAACTTTTTTAAACTAAGCAATTTTACTAGCAAACACTCAGTGTACCTAGTGGCATCCTATACGTGGCTATTGGACTTTGCTATAGTCCCACTAGTGCCAAGACATTTGCAGAGCGCATCTGCCTGCGTTGCACACTCCAACTAATTATAACGAAGCCATTATACTAGCAAACACTCAGTGTACCTAGTGGCATCCTATACGTGGCTATTGGACTTTGCTATAGTCCCACTAGTGCAAAGACATTAGCAGAGCACATCTGCCTGCATTGCACACTCCAAGTTTTTTAAACTAAGCAATTTTACTAGCAAACACTCAGTGTACCTAGTGGCATCCTATACGTGGCTATTGGACTTTGCTATAGTCCCACTAGTGCAAAGACATTTGCAGAGCACGTCTGCCTGCATTGCACACTCAAACTTTTTTAAACTAAGCAATTTTACTAGCAAACACTCAGTGTACCTAGTGGCATCCTATACGTGGCTATTGGACTTTGCTATAGTCCCACTAGTGCAAAGACATTTGCAGAGCACGTCTGCCTGCATTGCACACTACAACTTTTTTAAACTAATCAATTTTACTAGCAAACACTCAGTGTACCTAGTGGCATCCTAAACGTGGCTATTGGACTTTGCTATAGTCCCACTAGTGCAAAGACATTAGCAGAGCACATCTGCCTGCATTGCACACTCCAAGTTTTTTAAACTAAGCAATTTTACTAGCAAACACTCAGTGTACCTAGTGGCATCCTATACGTGGCTATTGGACTTTGCTATAGTCCCACTAGTGCAAAGACATTTGCAGAGCACGTCTGCCTGCATTGCACACTACAACTTTTTTAAACTAAGCAATTTTACTAGCAAACACTCAGTGTACCTAGTGGCATCCTATACGTGGCTATTGGACTTTGCTATAGTCCCACTAGTGCAAAGACATTTGCAGAGCACGTCTGCCTGCATTGCACACTACAACTTTTTTAAACTAAGCAATTTTACTAGCAAACACTCAGTGTACCTAGTGGCATCCTATACGTGGCTATTGGACTTTGCTATAGTCCCACTAGTGCCAAGACATTTGCAGAGCGCATCTGCCTGCGTTGCACACTCCAACTAATTATAACGAAGCCATTATACTAGCAAACACTCAGTGTACCTAGTGGCATCCTATACGTGGCTATTGGACTTTTGTCAATTCACAGTATTGGAACGTTATTTGCATGACATCTGCCTGCATTGCACACTCTAACTTTTTTAAACTCAGCCATTATACTAGCAAACACTCACTGTACCTAGTTGTATCCTAAACGTGGCTATTGTACTTTTGTCAATTCACAGTATTGGAACGTTATTTGCAGGACGTCTGCCTGCATTGCACACTCAAACTTTTTTAAACTCAGCCATTATACTAGCAAACACTCACTGTACCTAGTTGTATCCTAAACGTGGCTATTGTACTTTTGTCAATTCACAGTATTGGAACGTTATTTGCAGCACGTCTGCCTGCATTGCACACTCAAACTTTTTTAAACTCAGCCATTATACTAGCAAACACTCACTGTACCTAGTTGTATCCTAAACGTGGCTATTGTACTTTTGTCAATTCACAGTATTGGAACGTTATTTGCAGGACGTCTGCCTGCATTGCACACTCAAACTTTTTTAAACTCAGCCATTATACTAGCAAACACTCACTGTACCTAGTTGTATCCTAAACGTGGCTATTGTACTTTTGTCAATTCACAGTATTGGAACGTTATTTGCAGCACGTCTGCCTGCATTGCACACTCAAACTTTTTTAAACTCAGCCATTATACTAGCAAACACTCACTGTACCTAGTTGTATCCTAAACGTGGCTATTGTACTTTTGTCAATTCACAGTATTGGAACGTTATTTGCAGGACATCTGCCTGCATTGCACACTCAAACTTTTTTAAACTCAGCCATTATACTAGCAAACACTCACTGTACCTAGTTGTATCCTAAACGTGGCTATTGTACTTTTGTCAATTCACAGTATTGGAACGTTATTTGCAGCACGTCTGCCTGCATTGCACACTCAAACTTTTTTAAACTCAGCCATTATACTAGCAAACACTCACTGTACCTAGTTGTATCCTAAACGTGGCTATTGTACTTTTGTCAATTCACAGTATTGGAACGTTATTTGCAGGACGTCTGCCTGCATTGCACACTCAAACTTTTTTAAACTCAGCCATTATACTAGCAAACACTCACTGTACCTAGTTGTATCCTAAACGTGGCTATTGTACTTTTGTCAATTCACAGTATTGGAACGTTATTTGCAGCACGTCTGCCTGCATTGCACACTCAAACTTTTTTAAACTCAGCCATTATACTAGCAAACACTCACTGTACCTAGTTGTATCCTAAACGTGGCTATTGTACTTTTGTCAATTCACAGTATTGGAACGTTATTTGCAGGACATCTGCCTGCATTGCACACTCAAACTTTTTTAAACTCAGCCATTATACTAGCAAACACTCACTGTACCTAGTTGTATCCTAAACGTGGCTATTGTACTTTTGTCAATTCACAGTATTGGAACGTTATTTGCAGCACGTCTGCCTGCATTGCACACTCAAACTTTTTTAAACTCAGCCATTATACTAGCAAACACTCACTGTACCTAGTTGTATCCTAAACGTGGCTATTGTACTTTTGTCAATTCACAGTATTGGAACGTTATTTGCAGCACGTCTGCCTGCATTGCACACTCAAACTTTTTTAAACTCAGCCATTATACTAGCAAACACTCACTGTACCTAGTTGTATCCTAAACGTGGCTATTGTACTTTTGTCAATTCACAGTATTGGAACGTTATTTGCAGGACGTCTGCCTGCATTGCACACTCAAACTTTTTTAAACTCAGCCATTATACTAGCAAACACTCACTGTACCTAGTTGTATCCTAAACGTGGCTATTGTACTTTTGTCAATTCACAGTATTGGAACGTTATTTGCAGCACGTCTGCCTGCATTGCACACTCAAACTTTTTTAAACTCAGCCATTATACTAGCAAACACTCACTGTACCTAGTTGTATCCTAAACGTGGCTATTGTACTTTTGTCAATTCACAGTATTGGAACGTTATTTGCAGGACATCTGCCTGCATTGCACACTCAAACTTTTTTAAACTCAGCCATTATACTAGCAAACACTCACTGTACCTAGTTGTATCCTAAACGTGGCTATTGTACTTTTGTCAATTCACAGTATTGGAACGTTATTTGCAGCACGTCTGCCTGCATTGCACACTCAAACTTTTTTAAACTCAGCCATTATACTAGCAAACACTCACTGTACCTAGTTGTATCCTAAACGTGGCTATTGTACTTTTGTCAATTCACAGTATTGGAACGTTATTTGCAGGACATCTGCCTGCCTTGCACACTCAAACTTTTTTAAACTCAGCCATTATACTAGCAAACACTCACTGTACCTAGTTGTATCCTAAACGTGGCTATTGTACTTTTGTCAATTCACAGTATTGGAACGTTATTTGCAGGACATCTGCCTGCATTGCACACTCAAACGTTTTTAAACTCAGCCATTATACTAGCAAACACTCACTGTACCTAGTTGTATCCTAAACGTGGCTATTGTACTTTTGTCAATTCACAGTATTGGAACGTTATTTGCAGGACATCTGCCTGCCTTGCACACTCAAACTTTTTTAAACTCAGCCATTATACTAGCAAACACTCACTGTACCTAGTTGTATCCTAAACGTGGCTATTGTACTTTTGTCAATTCACAGTATTGGAACGTTATTTGCAGCACGTCTGCCTGCATTGCACACTCAAACTTTTTTAAACTCAGCCATTATACTAGCAAACACTCACTGTACCTAGTTGTATCCTAAACGTGGCTATTGTACTTTTGTCAATTCACAGTATTGGAACGTTATTTGCAGGACATCTGCCTGCCTTGCACACTCAAACTTTTTTAAACTCAGCCATTATACTAGCAAACACTCACTGTACCTAGTTGTATCCTAAACGTGGCTATTGTACTTTTGTCAATTCACAGTATTGGAACGTTATTTGCAGGACATCTGCCTGCATTGCACACTCAAACTTTTTTAAACTCAGCCATTATACTAGCAAACACTCACTGTACCTAGTTGTATCCTAAACGTGGCTATTGTACTTTTGTCAATTCACAGTATTGGAACGTTATTAGCAGCACGTCTGCCTGCATTGCACACTCAAACTTTTTTAAACTCAGCCATTATACTAGCAAACACTCACTGTACCTAGTTGTATCCTAAACGTGGCTATTGTACTTTTGTCAATTCACAGTATTGGAACGTTATTTGCAGGACATCTGCCTGCCTTGCACACTCAAACTTTTTTAAACTCAGCCATTATACTAGCAAACACTCACTGTACCTAGTTGTATCCTAAACGTGGCTATTGTACTTTTGTCAATTCACAGTATTGGAACGTTATTTGCAGGACGTCTGCCTGCATTGCACACTCAAACTTTTTTAAACTCAGCCATTATACTAGCAAACACTCACTGTACCTAGTTGTATCCTAAACGTGGCTATTGTACTTTTGTCAATTCACAGTATTGGAACGTTATTTGCAGCACGTCTGCCTGCATTGCACACTCAAACTTTTTTAAACTCAGCCATTATACTAGCAAACACTCACTGTACCTAGTTGTATCCTAAACGTGGCTATTGTACTTTTGTCAATTCACAGTATTGGAACGTTATTTGCAGCACGTCTGCCTGCATTGCACACTCAAACTTTTTTAAACTCAGCCATTATACTAGCAAACACTCACTGTACCTAGTTGTATCCTAAACGTGGCTATTGTACTTTTGTCAATTCACAGTATTGGAACGTTATTTGCAGGACATCTGCCTGCATTGCACACTCAAACTTTTTTAAACTCAGCCATTATACTAGCAAACACTCACTGTACCTAGTTGTATCCTAAACGTGGCTATTGTACTTTTGTCAATTCACAGTATTGGAACGTTATTTGCAGGACATCTGCCTGCCTTGCACACTCAAACTTTTTTAAACTCAGCCATTATACTAGCAAACACTCACTGTACCTAGTTGTATCCTAAACGTGGCTATTGTACTTTTTTCAATTCACAGTATTGGAACGTTATTTGCAGGACATCTGCCTGCATTGCACACTCAAACTTTTTTAAACTCAGCCATTATACTAGCAAACACTCACTGTACCTAGTTGTATCCTAAACGTGGCTATTGTACTTTTGTCAATTCACAGTATTGGAACGTTATTTGCAGGACATCTGCCTGCCTTGCACACTCAAACTTTTTTAAACTCAGCCATTATACTAGCAAACACTCACTGTACCTAGTTGTATCCTAAACGTGGCTATTGTACTTTTGTCAATTCACAGTATTGGAACGTTATTTGCAGGACATCTGCCTGCATTGCACACTCAAACTTTTTTAAACTCAGCCATTATACTAGCAAACACTCACTGTACCTAGTTGTATCCTAAACGTGGCTATTGTACTTTTGTCAATTCACACTACTGCAAATCTATGTGCAGCACCTCTGCATGACAACCTCGTGCTCTGTTTTTAATAAGCTATAATGATAGCACAAAATACTGCCATTTTGTGGCATCATAGAACTGGCTGTTGTATTCCATTAGTGCCCCACTGGTGACAAGCTATTTCTAGCACCTCTACATCACACCCTCATGCACATTTTGCTACGCTAATGTTATAGCAAACTCATGGAATTCATTGCTGCATTTCATAATTCGGAGGGATAGAAAGTCAGGCTTCCTTTAGCTTTTCCTTCTGTTCATAGACAGCATCTCCAAGACAAATTTCCCCTCCATGTCTAAGTGTGGAGAGGCAGCTAGTGCGCATGCGTGTGCCGATGTACCCCAGCTGCAGCATAATTACAGTGTTTCGCCTAGTGAGTATGCTCAGCCTGACTGTGCCATTCCTGACGCTAAGTTTTCATTTCGGGATACAGCGCATGCTCCCACACTAAGTGTGAAAAGCCTCTTTGCACAGGTGCTTGCATTCCGTGCCGGGTATAAGTCCTGTTTTGGGCATAGACACCATGCTAAAGCTGATAGTCTTTTTTCAGAGACTGTATTTCATGCTACTGAGCATGCTCAGGCACTTCCTGCATCAGAGACTAGGTCCGGTAATGAACTCTTTGGCCCTGGCCCTGATGTGGGGGTCCCATATAGACCACAGGGCATCAGGTGTCCTCCCAAATGGCTTGCAGAGGCCCACACCTATGACTTGTCACCGCATTATTGATGCTCAGACGATGACTGGTGAGGTGTTTGGGTCATGGCAGCCATGAGGTCATCATTGAAGTTGCGTTTCCAAATAGGACGCTAGTTATGCCACTCATGACGTGTCACTCTACTTTTGTCTCCAGGAGGTGCATTGTGGTTCACCCTGGTTTGGGGCGGACCCAGGTTATAAAAGGGGCTGGAGCCAACAAGGAGGTGCGCAGTCTTCTATTATGCTCCGAAAGAGCACACCTCCATGTGTTGAACCCATTGCGGCTTTAGGCCAGAGGTAGGCAGGGATCGGGTGGTGGATGCAGGCCACCACCACAGTTGGTAACGCAGAACGGTTAAGACCAGCTCCTGTCCTAACAGTCCTGCTTGTGCAGCCCAGTGGCATTAACAGGCCTGCTGCTGCTGATGCGCCTGCTGTCCACAGGTGTGGCCCCTACGCACACGGTCAGCGTACTCAATGGCCCCTGTGTTGTTAACAGGGAGTTCCTGGGCTGGGTGGGCATGTGGACCCTGTGACGCTAACAGGGCTCACAGTCTCCAGATCCGAATGGCGTCTAACTCGGTTCAGGCTACTATTAGTTTCATAGCCACACAGCTCTGTATCCTCCACCAAACCTTCAAGTTGCCAACCTCTCCTTTTCCAACTGGGAGCACGGTGGACACTGACTGCTGATGGGGATATATACCTTTCTCTTTCTTTTCTTATTAATTTTCGTTATATAGCGGTCACAGATTATATACCACTTTATCCAAATCTGCCAGTCCCACTGTAACAGATGTTGTTTCTTCAGCAAATGTTACAGTTGCTTAACCACCAAATCCACGGACCAAAACTTTTTTCCCCTTTCCAACACACCTGTTCCCCTTTCCAACAGCATCTGTCCTTTTTCAACTCATTTTGGGATATGACCAAAAGTGCAACTGTGCAGGGACACCGTACTCAACGCCATCTCAGCACAGCAGCCATCCCTCGGTCCCTCCGATGTGGACAAGTAAAAGACCATTTCCTCCTATCCATGACAAAGCGTTGAGATTCACTCTGTGCAGCACTGGTGTTTAGTGGACAAGTAGATCTAAGATTGCGTACCACATTCTGCAGATACTCCTGTACACGTGCGTCTATTTCTATGGCAGGAATTAGTTCGCCAAATTTTGTCTTGTACCGGGGATCTAACAGTGTGGCAACCCAGTATTCAGGATTAGTTCAAATTCATACAATCCGAGGGTCATGTAGGTAGTGCAGCAAGAAGGCGCTCATGTGTCTTGTGCATCCAGGAGGACCAAGTCCTTGGTGTGTTGGTGGCAGAGAGGTGAGAATCGTGCATCCTTCCTCTGCCCTCTCCCCCCAACCTCGCACAACCGAAATGTGAGCAAGCTCTCACTCATCTGCTGAGTCTTCCATGCCCATCGCCAGTTCGTCCTCCATTTCTTCATGGGCTCCTGCACTTTCATCAACACTTTTTGCTGATACTATGCGCCCTTGTTAATCCCTCTCCCTCACCATGACTGCCGCATAGGTGCCGCTGACCATCTGGACCTCGTAGATCTTGTTATCCCTTCCGCATATGACTCCTCCTGTACTTCCTCCCCTTCCTCTTGTCCCAACACCTGACTCCGAATAATAATTACAGTGTGCTCCATCATGTAGATGACCAGAATTGTCACGCTGAGAATGACATTGCCAGTGCTAAACATCTTCGTCGACATTTCAAAACTGTGTAGCAGGGTGCATAGGTCCTTGATCTGACACCACTCCAGCAGCGTGATCTGCACCACCTCTGGATCAAGTTATCCCAGGCTATATGTCTTACCGTATTTCAGCAGGGCTCTGCGGTGCTGCCACACACGCTGCAACATGTGCAGATTCCAATTCCTGCGTGTCGAAACATCGCATTTACGGCGTTTAACTGCCAGACCCTAAGACTTCCGGAGTGATGAAAGTTGTTGAGCTGCTGTGTGCGCACGATGGAAGTGAGCACATAGCGAGCGTGCCCACTGCACAAGGCCATGTAGGCCGTGATGGTGTTTTAAAAATTGCTGGCGAATTCGGTTCAACACGTGAGCCCTAAAAGGCACGTGTGTCACATTGCCCTGAGGATGGCCCGCAGCCAGGTTTGCATCATTGCCGCACACGGCTGTTAAGTCACCAACGGAGTCCGCTCCGTCAATTTGTACTCCGGTCGCCAGGTGACAACGTGTTCCTTTCATGAATAGTGCTGATGATGGGAGAGTAGTCGATGCCAGCGGCGCAGGTGGACGCAGGTTAGGCTCACCCACTGGGCTGCATTACCTTGACAGATGCAGAATCTCTGGCTGAATGTAGCTGGTGGGTATCTCACAGATGAAATACCATCATTCAGCTACAACCAATGGGAAGACACCACACCCTTTTTTATGCCCATCCTGTCTGCAGACCACTGCCAGACATAGCTATGAACCTCTGGTTAATTTTACCCCCAGTTCAGTTTTATGATTTTGTGTGCTTGTTACCTGACTACTTTTCCTGCTTGCTGTTTATGTACCTTGTTGGCCGATACGCATTTCACCTCTGCTTGTTTTCTGATTCTTTCCTGGCCGTCCCATTCTGTTCCTGTTCCTCAATTAATGTTTTGACCCTGCCTGACTACTATTCTCTGTAATAGCGGTGTGACTCACATTTCCCATACATTTCAAAGTAAAACTTTGACCGCCTGATGGCATTGAGCTCTGCTGCCAGCATAGTAAGGAGGTGTGTGGTAGTCCTTGTGCGCAGTTGCAAGGAAGGGTGGCCTGACCACACAGGGTTTGCGCCAAGGTAGAGGACCCACACGAGGTTGAAGAGGCAGAAGCAGTGTATTAACTTCTACATACAGAACAAGGATTGAAACAACTCGTGGGGACGGCAAGACTTGTACAGCAGACCCTTCTCCATCTCTCACCATAGTTTGCCAGTGCCCAGTCAGTGACATGTAATGACCCTGTCTATGCTTACTGGTCCAAGTATCTGTGTTGAAATGCACCCTGTCGCACACAGATTTTCTCAAGGAAGTGGTGATGTTGTGTGCGACATGCTGGTGTAGCGCGGGCATGCTTTTCTTGGAGAAGCAGTGGTGATTGGGCATCTGGTACTGGGGCACAGCGACAGACATAAGGTCTGTAAAATCCTGTGTGTCCACTACGCGTAAAGGCAGCATTTCGGTAGCCAACAGCTTACAGAGGGATAGAGTCAACCACTTAGCTTTGTCATGGGTCGCAGTAAGTGGCCTTTTATTTGACCACATCTGAGGGACAGAGATCTGGCTGCTGTCTGTAGACGGTGTTGAGTAGGGTGTCCCTGGAAAAATGCAGGTTTGTGAGAAAAGTGCAGGCGGAGACATGATGTTGCCTTAATCTTGCCTTCAGATCTGTTCATCTTGTATCATTTTTAAAAAACACAGCAAGCAAGGGTTACTCCAAGCGGAGTCTACCTTTTTTCCCCAAATTGGGCACACAGACACCCCATCAGTGGCAGGACTTGTGCCCTAGTTGCAAACAGGATGTTTTGATTTGCATCAAGCACATTCCAAATCCACAAGCATTTACTCTCCCCAGGATGACACAGGGGTAGTAAATTCCTTCTGGATCCATGACTTGTTCATTTTGATGAACGTCAGTCTGTCCACATTGTCACTGGACAGACGCGTGCGCTTATCTGTCAGCACACACCCAGCAGCACTGAAGACACGTTCAGAGACAACGCTGGCAGCTGGACACGACAAAATCTTCAAGGCGTAACTGGAGAGCTCTTGACATTTTTCTAGATTTGAAGCACAAAAGGAGCAAGGCTCCATTTGCAAAGTCATTGCATCGATGTTCATTTGGAGATACTCCTGTATCATCCTCTCCATCCGTTGACTATGTGACACACTTGATGTCTCTGGTGGCCTTGCAAAGGAGGGTCTAAAAAAATTATGAAAAGATTCCATAAAATTGCTGTTACCAGCACCAGATACGGTCCTACTGGTACGGGTAGACTGTTGAAGATGACGAGGCCGTCCCATGTTTGTCAAGTTACAACTGGGAGAATCACTCCCTTCACCTGCACGGTTGTTTGGTGGAAAAGCCGAGCTAAGATCGAGTAACAGCTTCTGCTGATACTCCTGCATACGTGCGTCCCTTTCTATGGGTGGAATTATGTCACAAAATTTGGACTTGTCCCGGGGATCTAATAGTGTGGCAAGCCAGTAGTCATCATCACTTCTAATTTTGACAATACGAGGGTCATGTTGGAGGTAGTGCAACAAGAAGGCACTCATGTGTCTTGCGCAGCCATGCGGACCAAGTCCACGCTGTGTTTGTGGCATAGAGGTGCTAACCGTTCTTTCTTCCTCTGTCATCTCCCCCCAACCTCTTTCAACTTAAATTTGACCAAGGTCCCCCTCATCAGCTGAGTCTTCCATGTCCATGGACAGTTCGTCCTCCATATCTTCATGTCCTCCTGCACCTTCCTCAACATCTCGCCTGCTACCATGCGCCCTTTTTGATCCCTGTCCCCCATGGTCCCATGCCTGCCGCGTTGGTGATGATGAACGTCTGGACCTTGGTGATGTTGTTGTGTCTTGCGCATATGAATCCTCCTGTAGTTCCTCCCCTTCCTGTTGTCCCACCCCCTGACTCCGAATAGTGTTTAGCGTGTGCTCCAGCATGTAAATGACTGTAATCGTCATGCTGATAATGGCATTGTCAGCGCTAAACATATTCGTCGCCATGTCGAAACTGTGCAGAAGGGTGCATAGGTCCGTGATCTGAGATCACTCCATCAGGGTGATCTGCCCCACCTCTGCATCTCGTTGGCCCAGGCTATACGTCATGACGTATTGCGCCAGGGCTCTGCGGTGCTGCCACAGTCGCTGTAACATGTGGAGAGTTGAATTCCAGCGTGTCGCCACATCGCATTTCAGGCGATGAACCGGCAGGCCGAAAGACTTCTGGAGCGATGCAAGTCGCTCAGCTGCGGCGCTTGAACGGCGGAAGTGAGCACTGCAGACAGTTTCCGTGCCCTGGTCAGAAGGCCATCTAGGCCGGGATAGTGTGTTAAAAATTGCTGGACAACAAGGTTCAACACGTGAGCCATACAAGGCACGTGTGTCACCTTGCCCAGGCGAAGGGCCGCACCCAGGTTTGCAGCATTGTCGCACACGGCCTTACCAGGCTGCAGGTTGAGTGGAGACAACCATTTATTAAACTCGGACCGCAGAGCTGACCACAACTCCTCAGCTGTGTGACTCTTATTCCCAAGACATGTCAAGCTAAAGACCGCCTGATGCCGTTGCGCTCTGCTGCCAGCATAGTAATGAGGGGTGCGTGATTCCTTCTGCGCAGTGAGAACGCTGGTGGCCTGACCAGGCAGGCTTGGGGCGGAGGTGGAGGACCCAGATGAGGTGGAGGATGCAGAAGCAGTGGCGGAACTTGGACAGACAGAGGATTGACACACAAGTCGTGGGGACGGCAAGACTTGTGCAGCAGACCCTTCACCATCTATCACCATAGTTACCCAGTGCCCAGTCAGCGACATGTAACGTCCCTGTCCATGCTTACTGGTCCAAGTATCGGTGCTGAAATTCACCCGTTCACACACAGAGTTTCTCAAGGAAGCGGTGATATTGTGTGCGACATGCTGGTGTAGCGCGGGCACACCTTTCTTAGAGAAGTAGTGGCGACTAGGCATCTGGTACTGGGGCACAGCGACAGATATAAGGTCTCTAAAATCCTGTGTGTCCACTAGGCGGAAAGGCAGCATTTCTGTAGCCAACAGCTTACAGAGGGATAGAGTCAACCTCTTCGCTTTGTCATGGGTCGAAGGAAGTGGCCTTTTATTTGACCACATCTGAGGGACAGAGATCTGGCTGCTGTGTGTAGATGGTGTTGAGTAGGGTGTCCCTGGAAAAATGCAGCTTTGGGAGGAAAGTGCAGGCGGAGACATGATGTTGCCTTCATCCAAAGTTGGTGCTATCGATGTCTGAGAGAGCTGTACACACTCACTTGTTTCCCCTTCCAAACCAACTGACGACCTACCAAGCAAACTGCCTGTTGCGGTTACAGTGGTGGAAGTTGTGGGTGGAAAAACAGGTGTGACAGCTGTCCCCACAGTCCTAGAAGATGACGAGCGCGCGGATGCCCTGGAAGGGGCAGGCGGTGGATGGTTGGCTCCACTAGGCCGCATTGCAGCACGGTGAGCTTCCCACCAGGCCATATGATATTTATTCATGTGACGATTCATGGAAGAAGTTGTCAAACTGCTGAGGTTTTGACCTCTACTAAGATAACCATGGCAAATGTTACAGATCACATAATTTGGCTGATCTTTTTTTATGTCAAAAAAGGACCAGGCTAGGCAAGGCTTAGAGGCCATGCGACCTGTTGATCCACCCCGAATAATGCTCAGAGGCAGAGTGGTGGCTGAGGATGCAGTTGTAGACGTGCTACCAGTGCTCCGACTGTGTCCAGGAAGGCGCCAGGTTACTTCGACGTCGGTTGCATCCTCCTCCACCGCCTCTATTGACCTCCTCGAGTGTCTGACTGTGGGTTGACAGTAGGTGGGATCTAGAACTTCATCATCAATTGTTGTGTTTGCACTCCCCTCCCCCTCAGACCGAGTTTCTTCTTGCCCTGACCGAATATTTAAGTTGTCATCCCAATCGGGTATCTGCGTCTCATCTTCATCAGTATGTTCCTCATTGCCTATAACCACAGTTGTTGGAAAGGCAGCATTTTGGTAGCCAACAGTTTGCATTTTATGAAAGTCAACCTCCAAGCCATGTCATGCCCTTCTAAAAGCATGTATAACACAGCGAGGGGACTCCAACCACAGTCTCCCTCGTTGCCACTCACTGGGCCACACACACCCCACTTGACTGGCATCGGTTGAGCCCCCTTTTGAAAAAGAAAAAGATGCTTTGCATGAAGCACTCTCAAAAATACGCGTGCCTTTCCCGTCCCCTGGCTGACCCCGGGGAAGAAAAGTCCTCTGAGAGCCATGACTTGTTCATCTTGGTTCTTTTAGAAACACAGCGAGGGGACTCCAACCACAGTCTCCCTCGTTGCCACTCACTGGGCCACACACACCCCACTTGACTGGCATCGGTTGAGCCCCCTTTTGAAAAAGAAAAAGATGCTTTGCATGAAGCACTCTCAAAAATACGCGTGCCTTTCCCGTCCCCTGGCTGACCCCGGGGAAGAAAAGTCCTCTGAGAGCCATGACTTGTTCATCTTGGTTCTTTTAGAAACACAGCGAGGGGACTCCAACCACAGTCTCCCTCGTTGCCACTCACTGGGCCACACACACCCCACTTGACTGGCATCGGTTGAGCCCCCTTTTGAAAAAGAAAAAGATGCTTTGCATGAAGCACTCTCAAAAATACGCGTGCCTTTCCCGTCCCCTGGCTGACCCCGGGGAAGAAAAGTCCTCTGAGAGCCATGACTTGTTCATCTTGGTTCTTTTAGAAACACAGCGAGGGGACTCCAACCACAGTCTCCCTCGTTGCCACTCACTGGGCCACACACACCCCACTTGACTGGCATCGGTTGAGCCCCCTTTTGAAAAAGAAAAAGATGCTTTGCATGAAGCACTCTCAAAAATACGCGTGCCTTTCCCGTCCCCTGGCTGACCCCGGGGAAGAAAAGTCCTCTGAGAGCCATGACTTGTTCATCTTGGTTCTTTTAGAAACACAGCGAGGGGACTCCAACCACAGTCTCCCTCGTTGCCACTCACTGGGCCACACACACCCCACTTGACTGGCATCGGTTGAGCCCCCTTTTGAAAAAGAAAAAGATGCTTTGCATGAAGCACTCTCAAAAATACGCGTGCCTTTCCCGTCCCCTGGCTGACCCCGGGGAAGAAAAGTCCTCTGAGAGCCATGACTTGTTCATCTTGGTTCTTTTAGAAACACAGCGAGGGGACTCCAACCACAGTCTCCCTCGTTGCCACTCACTGGGCCACACACACCCCACTTGACTGGCATCGGTTGAGCCCCCTTTTGAAAAAGAAAAAGATGCTTTGCATGAAGCACTCTCAAAAATACGCGTGCCTTTCCCGTCCCCTGGCTGACCCCGGGGAAGAAAAGTCCTCTGAGAGCCATGACTTGTTCATCTTGGTTCTTTTAGAAACACAGCGAGGGGACTCCAACCACAGTCTCCCTCGTTGCCACTCACTGGGCCATACACACCCCACTTGACTGGCATCGGTTGAGCCCCCTTTTGAAAAAGAAAAAGATGCTTTGCATGAAGCACTCTCAAAAATACGCGTGCCTTTCCCGTCCCCTGGCTGACCCCGGGGAAGAAAAGTCCTCTGAGAGCCATGACTTGTTCATCTTGGTTCTTTTAGAAACACAGCGAGGGGACTCCAACCACAGTCTCCCTCGTTGCCACTCACTGGGCCACACACACCCCACTTGACTGGCATCGGTTGAGCCCCCTTTTGAAAAAGAAAAAGATGCTTTGCATGAAGCACTCTCAAAAATACGCGTGCCTTTCCCGTCCCCTGGCTGACCCCGGGGAAGAAAAGTCCTCTGAGAGCCATGACTTGTTCATCTTGGTTCTTTTAGAAACACAGCGAGGGGACTCCAACCACAGTCTCCCTCCTTGCCACTCACTGGGCCACACACACCCCACTTGACTGGCATCGGTTGAGCCCCCTTTTGAAAAAGAAAAAGATGCTTTGCATGAAGCACTCTCAAAAATACGCGTGCCTTTCCCGTCCCCTGGCTGACCCCGGGGAAGAAAAGTCCTCTGAGAGCCATGACTTGTTCATCTTGGTTCTTTTAGAAACACAGCGAGGGGACTCCAACCACAGTCTCCCTCGTTGCCACTCACTAGGCCACACACACCCCACTTGACTGGCATCGGTTGAGCCCCCTTTTGAAAAAGAAAAAGATGCTTTGCATGAAGCACTCTCAAAAATACGCGTGCCTTTCCCGTCCCCTGGCTGACCCCGGGGAAGAAAAGTCCTCTGAGAGCCATGACTTGTTCATCTTGGTTCTTTTAGAAACACAGCGAGGGGACTCCAACCACAGTCTCCCTCGTTGCCACTCACTGGGCCACACACACCCCACTTGACTGGCATCGGTTGAGCCCCCTTTTGAAAAAGAAAAAGATGCTTTGCATGAAGCACTCTCAAAAATACGCGTGCCTTTCCCGTCCCCTGGCTGACCCCGGGGAAGAAAAGTCCTCTGAGAGCCATGACTTGTTCATCTTGGTTCTTTTAGAAACACAGCGAGGGGACTCCAACCACAGTCTCCCTCGTTGCCACTCACTGGGCCACACACACCCCACTTGACTGGCATCGGTTGAGCTCCCTTTTGAAAAAGAAAAAGATGCTTTGCATGAAGCACTCTCAAAAATACGCGTGCCTTTCCCGTCCCCTGGCTGACCCCGGGGAAGAAAAGTCCTCTGAGAGCCATGACTTGTTCATCTTGGTTCTTTTAGAAACACAGCGAGGGGACTCCAACCACAGTCTCCCTCGTTGCCACTCACTGGGCCACACACACCCCACTTGACTGGCATCGGTTGAGCCCCCTTTTGAAAAAGAAAAAGATGCTTTGCATGAAGCACTCTCAAAAATACGCGTGCCTTTCCCGTCCCCTGGCTGACCCCGGGGAAGAAAAGTCCTCTGAGAGCCATGACTTGTTCATCTTGGTTCTTTTAGAAACACAGCGAGGGGACTCCAACCACAGTCTCCCTCGTTGCCACTCACTGGGCCACACACACCCCACTTGACTGGCATCGGTTGAGCCCCCTTTTGAAAAAGAAAAAGATGCTTTGCATGAAGCACTCTCAAAAATACGCGTGCCTTTCCCGTCCCCTGGCTGACCCCGGGGAAGAAAAGTCCTCTGAGAGCCATGACTTGTTCATCTTGGTTCTTTTAGAAACACAGCGAGGGGACTCCAACCACAGTCTCCCTCGTTGCCACTCACTGGGCCACACACACCCCACTTGACTGGCATCGGTTGAGCCCCCTTTTGAAAAAGAAAAAGATGCTTTGCATGAAGCACTCTCAAAAATACGCGTGCCTTTCCCGTCCCCTGGCTGACCCCGGGGAAGAAAAGTCCTCTGAGAGCCATGTCCACATTGTCAGTGGACAGACACGTGTGCTTATCTGCCAGCAGACCCACAGCAGCACTGAAGACAGGTTCAGAGAGAACGCTGGCTGCAGGACACGACAAGATCCCCAAGACGTACGTGGCGAGCTCAGGCAATTTATCAAGATTGGAAGCCAAGAATGAGCAGGGCTCAAGTTGCACAATAATGGCATGTTTCCTTGCATATACTCATATATCTGTATGTCCTCCTCTTTTTCCTTGTCCAGCTCTTTTGTTTTCGCATGAGTATATGTCCTTGTCACTTTCCCATGTGTTGTGAGTTGTTTGTGACCTTTTGGACACCTTTGAGGGTGTTTTCTAGGTGTTTTTCTGTGTTTGTGATTGCCTGCCATTGTTTCCTATGCAGTTCGAGTTCGGTTCGTCGAACGTTCGACGAACCGAACTCGAACGGGAGGTCCGTTCGGCGAACCAACCTCGAGCCGAACCGCGACCGGTTCGCTCATCTCTAGTCAATACCTCTGATCTTAAGACATTTTGGATTGCAATCGTGGAACCTGAGAAAATGTCGGGGAAGAGTTTTCAAAGTGGTTATGTCCTCCACATCACGTGCTGCCACGATGTCCCTCACATGTTCGCGAGTGCGAACACGTAGCTCACGTGATGTCAGACCCACATAGATTAATCCACATGCACATGTGGCATAGTAGATGACATATGTTGATTTACAAGAAATGTATCTGTTGATCTTGAACTCCCGTTTGCCATCAGATGACATGAAGGTGGTAGCACGAATGATATTCTTACATCCCATACAGTCACCACATGGAAAGCAGCCCAGCCGAGGTTTACCTGCCCCGGGAATGCTGGGCTGCCTTACCACGTAGTGACTCCGCACAAGTAGGTCTCGAAGATTTTTACCCCTGCGGGCCGTCATTAGAGGTTCAGACGGCAAAGACAGGGCCAATGAGGGTTCAGTAGTAAGAATAGACCAGTGATGTGATAAAATTGTCCGCATTCTATTCCACTGGTGGTTAAATGTGGAAATGAAACGGACTGGTGGGTTTACTTCTTCTTCCCCTCTTCCCTTAATATTGGGGTTCAAAAGATCACTGCGTTGGCATTTCTTGGCCCGCTTATAACCATCATTGATAGAACGCTTACTATACCCCCTGTGAGACTCATGTGGGATTAGTGGATGAGGGCAGGTATATCTCACCCCGGTATCGGTCCTATGTGACTTAGCCTGGCCAGGATCACCTGGCTACTAATGGATTAATGGGAGGTGAAGGACGGAGGTAAAAGGAATCTGGGAAGTTGGGGGAGGGTCTCCATCTGGGAACACAGTAAGCCTGTCTGTGTAGGAGACACTTGTGAGGAGCAGTGCCTGATGTTTGTATGGTTTAGCTGGAAGGGAGAAGCCCTCCAGTTGGTAGTTAGGATAACACCGTGTATAGTTAGTGCCGGACAGGCAAGGATTTATTTTGTTGGTTTTTTTTTCTTTTTGTTTATGCTTCACTGCAATAAACCTGACCAAGCGTCAGTTACACCTTGAATTCGGCTGTCTGCCTGAGGTGAATACGTGCCCTTTGAACCCAGCAAAGGCGATCCCGGAGCGTGTTATCACATTGTGGTGGAGAACGCGGGCAGCACGTTACAGCGCATCATAATGGATGACGTGGTGAAAGCGCTGGTACAATCCGCAGCTGTGCAGCAGGAAGCTAATCGCTTGATGTCGGCACAGTTGAAGGAACTGGTGGAATCGACGGTTAAAGACCGCCAACTTTTGCAGCAGGTGGCGCAGCGTCTGGCGACCGTACCGGAGAGTAATGCAGAGGCTGACCAGAGGGTGATTCATGTGAGTCGGTGCTGGCAGAAACTAACCACAGAGGACGATGTGGAAGCTTACCTGACCACGTTTGAATGGACGGCGGAGCGGGAAAAGTGGCCAAAGGAGCGATGGGCCGACTTGCTTGCACCGTTTCTAGCAGGTGAGGCCCAAAAAGCCTACTTTGATCTTGAGCCTGAAGCAGCGCATGACTTTGATAAACTAAAAGCCGAGATCCTTGCCCGGCTGGGAGTGACGACGGCCGTGCGAGCACAGAGAGTTCATCAATGGACTTATCAGCCCGATAAACCACCGCGGTCACAGATGTTTGACCTCATTCACTTGACCAAGAAATGGCTACAGCCTGAGGTTTTGACGGCGCCAGAGATGGTACAAAGAATCGTTCTTGATAAATACCTAAGAGCTCTACCGCCATCTCTGAAGAGGTGGGTAAGCCATGGAAACCCCACGACAGCGGATCAGCTAGTGGATCTAGTGGAGCGTTATTCCTTGGCAGAAGGACTTATGGACGATGCTACACATCCTCACTCTTCCCCTTCTCGACGAGGATCTGGTAAGACTGTTCCAGGGTCATGGGGAGGAGGAAAATATCCTAAGGCAGTGGAGGAGGAAAACAGGACTGCTGGCCCTGTGAGGGCTAAGGTGCCAAACTATGGTCTTAGCAAGGGGCCCGTGAGGTGTTTCCGCTGCCAGGAGGTGGGCCACATTGCTGCAAACTGTCCATTAACTGCAGAACCGATGCAGTGCGATGTCACGGACTTTGAAAAACGCAGGGCTATGGTTGCACGGGTAGTGTGTGTTGCTGCATGTCAAGGCGATATGAAAAAACACCTGTGTGAAGTGTCCATTGATGGCAATACTGTTGTTGCACTATTAGACTCGGGAAGTGTGGTGACTCTGGTAAAGGCCAGTCTGGTAGCAGTCCCGATGGGACCGTCAGATAAATTTTCTGTGACATGTGTGCATGGAGACACCTGCTCGTACCTCACAACGGTCTCCTGCATTACTACGCCCTATGGGTCTGTGCATCATAAGGTGGGACTAGTACCAGCACTATTGCATGATATCATTTTGGGCAGGGATTTTCCCCACTTCTGGCAGTTGTGGGAGAACCAATTAGTACCCCAGGGTAGCCGCACGGATGATCCTTCTCCCACACCTTGTGTGGGCCCGGAGCCACTAGAGGATGCCCCACAAGAGGGTTCAGAGGAGGAATCCGCTGAAAACAACCCCCAGTTCCCCTTTTCAGTTCTGGCGGGTGATTCCGATGAACCCGGGGCAGAGGCGGACACGGGTGGCTGTCCCCCTTCCTCTTGGCTGAATTTGGAAGTCCACAAAGATGACTTCCAAAGTGAGCAAATGAGAGATCCTACCCTTTCTCAGGCTATAAAAAATGTTAAAATTATAAACGGGGTGCAGGTGGATGCAGGTACTAGGCTGTCTTACCCCTACATGGCACTGGAGAATGACTTTCTCTATCAGATAGAGAAGAAGGGGGATGACACAGTACAACGATTGGTTGTGCCGAGAGCCTACAGGCGGAGAGTGCTGGACCTGGCACACGGACACATGATGGGGGGACACCTGGGGGTCCAGAAAACTACCGAAAGGATATTACACTGTTTTGTTTGGCCCGGCATGCATCACGATATTCGCACCTATTGTGAGTCTTGTCCTGACTGCCAATTGTCTGCACCTAGGCCCCGTTTCTGTAGCCCCTTAGTACCTCTGCCTATCATCGAGATCCCATTTGAGAGAATTGGGATGGATTTAGTTGGACCCCTCCCCAAGTCTGCACGAGGACACCAGCACATCCTTGTCATCTTGGATTATGCCACTCGTTACCCCGAGGCCATCCCTTTGCGTAACACGGCCACCAAGACCATTTCCAAGGAGCTGGTCCATGTGTTTAGTCGGGTTGGTGTCCCAAAACAAATACTCACAGACCAAGGAACCCCCTTTATGTCTAAAGTAATGAAAGAACTCTGCAGGCTGTTACAAATAGCACAGTTACGCACCTCCGTGTATCACCCTCAAACGGACGGACTGGTCGAACGGTTTAACAAAACTTTGAAACAGATGCTCCGTAAGGCGATAGACAAGGACGGGAAGAACTGGGACTACTTACTCCCGTATTTGCTTTTTGCCATCCGGGAGGTGCCCCAGTCTTCCACCGGGTTCTCTCCTTTCGAGCTTCTGTACGCCCGACGTCCCCGTGGACTGTTAGATGTCGCTAAAGAAACCTGGGAGGGACAGGTCACCCCGTTCAAAAGCGTAATAGACCATGTAACCCAAATGCAGGACCGTATTGCGGCGGTGATGCCCATCGTTAAAGAGCATATGATACAGGCTCAAGGAGCACAGAAAAGGATTTATGATAGGGGGGCCAAGATCCGTACTTTTGCACCCGGAGATAGGGTGTTGATCCTGGTCCCCACGGCAGAAAGCAAATTTCTGGCAAAGTGGCAAGGCCCCTTTGAAATTAAGGAACGGGTGGGTGAGGTAAACTACAAAGTGTACCAGGCTGGTAAAAGGAAGCCTGAACAGATTTATCACGTGAATCTGATAAAACCCTGGAAGAACCGTCCAGCTCTGTCAGCAGGTCTGGCCCTTCCGGTCTGCAAGCAGACCATACCGGATGTCGGGATTGCGGAGACGCTGTCAGAGCGGCAAAAGACAGACGTCAAGCAGTTTGTAATCAACAATCACGAGTTTTTCTCGGAAAAGCCCGGGCAGACCACTCTCATTAAACATGACATCATAACAGAGCCTGGGGTAACAGTTCAGGTAAAGCCCTACCGAATACCGGAAGCTCGGCGGGAAGCTGTCTCCCGAGAAGTGAAGACCATGTTAGAGTTAGGTGTAATCGAGGAATCGCATAGCGCCTGGTCGAGTCCGATTGTGTTAATACCGAAACCAGATGGCTCCATTAGATTCTGCAATGACTTCAGGAGATTAAATGCGGTCTCCAAATTTGATGCATACCCTATGCCACGGGTCGATGAATTAATAGATCGGCTTGGAAAAGCCCGGTATATCACGACCCTAGACTTAACGAAGGGCTATTGGCAGATCCCGCTAACAGAGGCCGCTAAAGAGAAAACTGCGTTTTCTACACCGGAAGGTTTATACCAGTATGTGTATATGCCGTTTGGACTACACGGGGCACCGGCAACCTTTCAAAGGTTGATGGACCGAGTCCTGAGGCCCCATAGGCAGTATGCTTCTGCGTATTTGGATGACATAGTCATTTACAGCCTGGACTGGGAGACGCACCTCCAGAAACTAGAGGCCGTGATTGAGGACCTGCGGGAGGCAGGCCTAACAGCAAACCCCAAGAAATGTCATATCGGGCTGGAAGAAGCCCGGTATTTGGGATACGTAATTGGGAGGGGAATTGTTAAACCCCAGATTGACAAGATACAAGCCATTCAGAAATGGCTGCAACCAGTCAACAAGAAGCAGGTGAGAGCGTTTTTAGGAATAGCCGGCTACTACCGACGGTTCATTCCCAATTTTGCGGCTACCGCTGTTCCCCTGACGGACCTTACCAAAGGGAAAGACTCTGTCATGATCAAATGGACCACGGCAGCCGAAGAAGCCTTCCATAACTTAAAACTAGCTCTTTGCTCTCAACCTGTGCTAATGACTCCTGACTTCCGCAGCGAGTTCGTGGTCCAAACGGACGCTTCTGATGCCGGTATAGGGGCTGTATTGTCACAACTAAAGGACGGAGAGGAACATCCGGTCCTTTATCTTAGTCGGAAACTTAATAAGCATGAACGCAACTATGCCATAGTGGAAAAAGAATGCTTAGCCATTAAGTGGGCTCTAGAGTCCCTTAAATATTACTTGATTGGTAGGAAGTTCCGGCTGATCACTGACCATGCCCCTCTCAAGTGGATGCACTTGAATAGGGAACGGAATGGCCGAGTGACCCGGTGGTTCCTTGCACTTCAGGCCTACCGTTTTACAGTGGAGCACCGCCCGGGGGTGCGGATGGGGAATGCTGATGCCCTGTCTCGTGTGCACTGTTTTGTGGGTGCTGTTGCTCAGCTGCAGTGGTCTGAGCAGAGGGGGGGGATATGTGAGACTCATGTGGGATTAGTGGATGAGGGCAGGTATATCTCACCCCGGTATCGGTCCTATGTGACTTAGCCTGGCCAGGATCACCTGGCTACTAATGGATTAATGGGAGGTGAAGGACGGAGGTAAAAGGAATCTGGGAAGTTGGGGGAGGGTCTCCATCTGGGAACACAGTAAGCCTGTCTGTGTAGGAGACACTTGTGAGGAGCAGTGCCTGATGTTTGTATGGTTTAGCTGGAAGGGAGAAGCCCTCCAGTTGGTAGTTAGGATAACACCGTGTATAGTTAGTGCCGGACAGGCAAGGATTTATTTTGTTGGGTTTTTTTTCTTTTTGTTTATGCTTCACTGCAATAAACCTGACCAAGCGTCAGTTACACCTTGAATTCGGCTGTCTGCCTGAGGTGAATACGTGCCCTTTGAACCCAGCAAAGGCGATCCCGGAGCGTGTTATCACACCCCTTTCCAAAAACCTTTTTCTTAGATCCGATGCCTGTTGTTCAAAAAACGGGTCAGTGGAACAAATGCGTCGCATCCGCAAAAATTGGCCCCTAGGGACCGCCCTGATGGTGGAGGTTAAGTGTGCCGAAGATGCGTGGAGGAGTGAGTTGACAGACGTCTCCTTCCTATGGACATCCGTCTCAATCCTACCATTCTCCTGGACTAAGAGTCGAATATCCAGGAAATCAACGGATGATCGATTGTACTTATATGTCAATCTGATATTGAGGCTGTTGCGGTTGAGGTCGGACATAAATTCCTGCAGTTCTGGGATGGTCCCATGCCACACAATGAGTAAATCATCTATGTAGCGGAACCATCCCGAGACGAGGGAGGGGGCGTGAGCGCTACCCCGAAATACCTCCCGCTCCCAGAAACCTAGGAACAGGCATGCATAGGATGGCGCACACGCCGCCCCCATCGCGGTCCCCCGCTGCTGTAAATAGAACTTGTCCCTAAAGGTAAAGAAGTTATGGGTTAAAATAAACCACAGCAGCTCCAACACCAGATCACATAATGCCATGTCCATATTACTCATCCTCAGAAAAAAGTCAACTGCCCTCATTCCATCCCGATGGTCAATACATGTGTACAGGGACTCCACGTCGGCAGTCACCAAAAGTGCACAAGGATCGAGATGTAATCCGTCCACCTGTTTCAAAATGTCCATAGTGTCTCTGACATAGGAGGGCAAGGTCTCAACTAATGGTCTTAAGTAGTATTCGATGAATTTACACACCGGATCGCAAAGCCCTCCCATGCCAGAGACAATCGGACGGCCAGGGGGATTCAGTCGATCCTTGTGCACCTTAGGCAACAGGTAGAAGGTAGGAACAGTGGGAAATTTTGTCAGAAGGCCATCCATGATCTTTTTGGTTATAATACCCTCTGTTACTGCCCTCTCAAGGATGGTTAACAAGTTCTCCATGAACCCCTTCAGTGGGGAGGATGATAGCAAGGAGTATGTGTCTTTCTATCTAAGTTGTTTAAGTGCCTCCTTCTCGTATTTCTCTATAGGCCAGATGACGACATTCCCCCCCTTGTCCGCCGGTTTTATCACAACATTGTCAAGAGCTCTAAGTTCATTAAGGGCACGTCTTTGAGTAGATGTTAAATTGTCATATTTGCATGTATTCTTCAATTTGCGAAATTCGTTTGTGACGAGACGTGTGAAAATCTCGACTTGTGGAGATAAGGACAAGGGGGGAAAAGTCGTACATCTAGGCCTAACACTAGAAGGAAATTTACCTCTCAAATCGCCTCCAGACTCGTATTCAAGCTCCTCCAAGGTGCGTAAAGCAATCTGTTCCTCGGCTGTATTGAGACCCAGATCCATAGAGGGTCTGGAATGGAGCTTTTTCAATACGAGCTTGCGCGCAAAAAGGTGCAAGTCCTTCAAAGCTGTAAAGAAATCGAAGTTTTCATTAGGCACAAAAGTTAGACCCAAACTTAGAACCTCATGCTGCTCACTAGAAAGGGGAAAAGAGGACAGGTTAATTACCTCCAATCGGTTAGATTTTGAATCATGTGGGGGAGGTGTGATCTTACGCTTGTTTCCCGGTTGTCCCTTAAAAAAGGAGGCAGAAGGATGTCCACCATGTTCACGTCGAAAGAAAGTGCCCTTAGGGGTCTTGGATCTAACTACCATAGGCTCTTCTATGGATGAAAATGACGTCTGGGACTCGGAACGGCTCATAGATATCCTACGTGAGGGTTGACGTGGTCTCCTCCACTTATATGCCATGCCTTTCTGGAAGTCACCAGAGTCACGTAGATACTTTTTCTGTTTAACAGCCAAAATCTCCTTCTCCCACTTTTTAAATTCGGCCTCAAGATCAGCCTCCATTTTAGTCCTCTGCTCAGAAGTGAGTCTAGTGCTCATCTCACCGTATATCCTTTCTATATCAGTATCAAGTTCCTTCAGAGTTTTTTCATTTAATTGTATCAACATTTTCATAAACCCTTTTGAGCAAGTTGATGCTAGGTTCTCCCATTCATTCCTAAACTCAAAATCATCAATCTCAAATGAGGGAAAGATCTGGACCCTTAACCCTCTAGGTATTAAATCTCTGGATACATAGCGTTCAAGAAATGATTTATTCCACCATAGGCGGGTGCGTCTGTTGAGGAGATTCTTGTATTTTTTATATAAATCCTCATCTTCTTTTCCACACGTATTAAGAGCAATATTTGGATCCTCACCAAACACTCCATTAAGCTGTGAGAGCCACGCTTTTTCGCGTGCCCGAAAATCCATAAGTTCAGGGCACTGAGCTGTGAAAACACAGAAAACTGTAAATATAAACAACATCTGAACATACGGGGGAGATTTTTGGTGATCACCTCCGATCACCATAACCCCTATATAGGATAACAAAAATAATAATAAATCCCTGGTAGAGACTCCATAAGTATCAAAAACCAAAAATAAGAGAGTCACTGACACTACCTTAATGCAAAGAAATGTACAAGTTTATTGATCAATTGTATAAAAAACACATAGATTAAAAGAGGTTCAAAGATAGAGTGCTGGAGGGGATACAAAAAACGAGGAGCTGCATACCACTGCTGAAAATGTACAAAAAGTGCATCAAATAGTGGCTGGGGGACCTGTGTCACCAAGTAATAATTCAGAAATCAGCTCAAAACCTGCAAAGAATTACCATATAGACAAAAATAAGGTGCTGCCTAGTGCATGAATACCGGGCACAAAAGGTGGTATAATAAGTGCCCAGCACACAAGCACCATGCCTGACAAGAATAAAGCCGGGGAGGAAATAAACCCCTAGCACATGGCAAGATACATATAAATTTGCAGGTCAGAACAATAACAGTGAGCAGGGACACGTACCCATAATAACCGAATCAGCAGAAGGAGGTGCAGCTCCACAGACCCCAACGCGTTTCGCGAGGGCTTCTTCACTGGGGGTCGCAATAGGTGGTGTGTTTCCCAGAGTATAAATACATACAGAACAGCTGATCGGAATTCGCGCGATGGCGACATACATAATAGCGCATGCGCAGTCGGCCCGAATGGGTCGCCCGGAAATTGCGTCAGCACTCCAGTGACAAGGTCCGGGAGGGAAAACCCCTTCAGACGTCACATCCGGCCAGTCACTCAATGGAGGCATCAGCAGTCACCAGGCAACGCAGGTCGAGCGCGCATGCGCACTGTGTCACCAGCGTTTGAATGCACTTCCACAGATACCAACGTGGGACGGTCGCATTCAAAGGGGATGCCGACCAGGATCATATTGGAAAGGTCAATGATAGGAGGCATAGACAACAACAGCCGCATCTTAATACGAAAAACACATATGTAAATGCATAAAAGTGTACAAGCATAAGTATATCCTTAAATATCCAAAAAGGAGTACAGGAAGCATTTACAGAAAAAAATATATATCAGGTGTCGGGCTGAAGCTTCTCCATAGTCCCATGACATAATGTTCATGATCCATAGTCAGGTACACATGTAATATGTAACGTGGAAGAAAAAATCCAGTAACAGATGAACCACAGCGCTAAAAACAAAAAGAAAAAAGGAAAAAACACACACATTAATAAAAAGTGTGGAAAAGAAGAACAAATATTATTGTCAGTTGACAAAATGGTACAGCACGCCAAGATGTTAGAGACATGGATGGAAAAATATATAGAAAGATATATGCAACAAAAAATATTGAATATTAAATAAGAAATGGGGAAATAAAAGGACGGTGGTAACCAAGGCAGGACATCACATTATAGGAAAGGGGCAAAGGAGAGCCCCTCATTGAGGCTATTAGGGGCAACAGATCCCACGAGCACAATCCATCTGCATTCCATTTGTGCAAGGCGCCGTATACTAAATTTAGTGTCCCACTGGTGCCAAGCAAGTTCCACCACCTCTGCATTCTAGCCTCCTGCAAATTTTGCTACGCTATTTTTTATAGCAAACAGTGCAGAAACTTAGTGGCATCCAAACAGTGTCTGCTATACTACATTTAGTGTCTCACTGGTGCAAAGCAAGTTCCACCACCACTGCAATCTACCTTCCTGCACATTTTTCTACGCTATTTTTATAGCAAACAGTGCTGAAACTTAGTGGCATCTAAACACTGTCTGCTATACTAAATTTAGTGTCCCACTTGTGCCAAGCAAGTTCCAGCACCTCTGCATTCTAGACTCCTGCACATTTTGCTACGCTATTTTTATAGCAAACAGTGCTGAAACTTAGTGGCATCCAGTGTCTCCTATTCAAATTTTAGTGTCCCACTTGTGCCAAGCAAGTTCCACCACCTCTGCATTCTAGCCTCCTGCACATTTTGCTACGCTATTTTTTTATAGCAAACAGTGCTGAAACTTAGTGGCATCCAGTGTCTCCTATTCAAAATTTAGTGTCCCACCGGTGCCAAGCAAGTATCATCACCTCTGCATTCTAGCCTCCTGCATCTAAACAGTGTCTGCTATACTAAGTTAGTGTCCCACTGGTGCCAAGCAAGTTCCACCACCTCTGCATTCTAGCCTCCTGCACATTTTGCTACGCTATTTTTTATAGCAAACAGTGCTGAAACTTAGTGGCATCCAGTGTCTCCTATTCAAAATTTAGTGTCCCACCGGTGCCAAGCAAGTATCATCACCTCTGCATTCTAGCCTCCTGCACATTTTGCTACATTATTTTTATAGCAAACAGTGCTGAATCTTAGTGGCATACAAACAGTGTCTGCTATACAAAATTTAGTGTCCCACGGGTGCCAAGCAAGTTCCAGCACCTCTGCATTCTAGACTCCTGCACATTTTGCTACGCTATTTTTATAGCAAACAGTGCTGAAACTTAGTGGCATCTAAACAGTGTCTGCTATACTAAGTTAGTATCCCACTGGTGCCAAGCACGTTCCACCACCTCTGCATTCTAGCCTCCTGCACATTTTGCTACGCTATTTTTATAGCAAACTGTGCTGAATCTTAGTGGCCTCCAGTGTCTCCTATTCAAAATTTAGGGTCCCACTGGTGCCAAGCAAGTTTCCTCACCTCTTCATTCTAGCCTCCTGCACATTTTGATACGCTTTTTTTTATAGCAAACAGTGCTGAAACTTAGTGGCATCCAGTGTCTCATATTCAAAATTTAGTGTCCCACTGGTGCCAAGCAAGGTTCTCCACCTCTGCATTCAAGCCTCCTGCACATTTTGCTATGCTATTTTTTATAGCAAACAGTGCTGAAACTTAGTGGCATCCATTGTCTGCTATTCAAAATTTAGTGTCCCACTGGTGCTAAGCAAGTTTTACCACCTCTGCAATCTAGCCTCCTGCACATTTTGCTACGCTATTTTTATAGAAAACAGTGCTGAAACTTAGTGGCATGCAGTGTCTGCTATACTAAATTTAGTGTCCCACGGGTGCCAAGCAAGTTCCACCACCTCTGCATTCTAGACTCCTGCACATTTTGCTACGCTATTTTTAGAGCAAAGAGTGCTGAAACTTAGTGGCATCTAAACAGTGTTTGCTATACTAAGTTAGTGTCCCACTGGTGCCAAGCAAGTTCCACCAGCTCTGCATTCTAGCCTCCTGCACATTTTGCTACGCTATTTTTAGAGCAAACAGTGCTGAAACTTAGTGGCATCCAAACAGTGTCTGCTATACTACATTTAGTGTCTCACTGGTGCAAAGCAAGTTCCACCACCTCTGCGATCTACCCTCCTGCACATTTTGCTACGCTATTTTTTATAGCAAACAGTGCTGAAACTTAGTGGCATCCAGTGTCTCCTATTCAAATTTTAGTGTCCCACTTGTGCCAAGCAAGTTCCACCACCTCTGCATTCTAGCCTCCTGCACATTTTGCTACGCTATTTTTTTATAGCAAACAGTGCTGAAACTTAGTGGCATCCAAACAGTGTCTGCTTTACTAAATTTAGTGTCCCACTAGTGCCAAGCAAGTTCCACCACCTCTGCATTCTAGCCTCCTGCAAATTTTGCTACGCTATTTTTTATAGCAAACAGTGCGGAAACTTAGTGGCATCCAAACAGTGTCTGCTATACTACATTTAGTGTCTCACTGGTGCAAAGCAAGTTCCACCACCACTGCAATCTACCTTCCTGCACATTTTTCTACGCTATTTTTATAGCAAACAGTGCTGAAACGTAGTGGCATCTAAACACTGTCTGCTATACTAAATTTTGTGTCCCACTTGTGCCAAGCAAGTTCCACCACCTCTGCATTCTAGCCTCCTGCACATTTTGCTACGTTATTTTTAGAGCAAACAGTGCTGAAACTTAGTGGCATCTTAACAGTGTCTGCTATAGAAAATTTAGTGTCCTACTGGTGCCAAGCAAGTTCCACCACCTCTGCATTCTAGACTCCTGCACATTTTGCTACGCAATTTTTAGAGCAAACAGTGCTGAAACTTAGTGGTATCTAAACAGTGTCTGCTATACTAAGTTAGTGTCCCACTGGTGCCAAGCAAGTTCCACCACCTTTGCATTCTAGCGTCCTGCACATTTTGCTACGCTATTTTTATAGCAAACAATGCTGAAACTTAGTGGCATCCAAACAGTGTCTGCTATACTAAATTTTGTGTTCCACTGGTTCCAAGCAAGTTCCATCCCCTCTGCATTCTAGCCTCCTGCACATTTTGCTACGCTAGTTTTATAGCAAACAGTGCTGAAACTTAGTGGCATCTAAACAGTGTCTGCTATACTAAATTTTGTGTCCCACTTGTGCCAAGCAAGTTCCACCACCTCTGCATTCTAGCCTCCTGCACATTTTGCTACGCTATTTTTATAGCAAACTGTGCTGAATCTTAGTGGCCTCCAGTGTCTCCTATTCAAAATTTAGGGTCCCACTGGTGCCAAGCAAGTTCCCTCACCTCTGCATTCTAGCCTCCTGCACATTTTGATACGCTTTTTTTTTATAGCAAACAGTGCTGAAACTTAGTGGCATCCAGTGTCTCATATTCAAAATTTAGTGTCCCACTGGTGCCAAGCAAGTTTCTCCACCTCTGCATTCAAGCCTCCTGCACATTTTGCTATGCTATTTTTTATAGCAAACAGTGCTGAAACTTAGTGGCATCCATTGTCTGCTATTCAAAATTTAGTGTCCCACTGGAGCCAAGCAAGTTTCACCACCTCTGCAATCTAGCTTACTGCACATTTTGCTATGCTATTTTTATAGAAAACAGTGCTGAAACTTAGTGGCATGCAGTGTCTGCTATACTAAATTTAGTGTCCCACGGGTGCCAAGCAAGTTCCACCACCTCTGCATTCTAGACTCCTGCACATTTTGCAACGCTATTTTTAGAGCAAAGAGTGCTGAAACTTAGTGGCAACTAAACAGTGTCTGCTATAGAAAATTTAGTGTCCCACTGGTGCCAAGCAAGTTCCACTACCTCTGCATTCTAGACTCCTGCACATTTTCCTACGCTATTTTTAGAGCAAACAGTGCTGAAACTTAGTGGTATCTAAACAGTGTCTGCTATACTAAGTTAGTGTCCCACTGGTGCCAAGCAAGTTCCACCACCTTTGCATTCTAGCGTCCTGCACATTTTGCTACGCTATTTTTATAGCAAACAATGCTGAAACTTAGTGGCATCCAAACAGTGTCTGCTATACTAAATTTTGTGTCCCACTGGTTCAAAGCAATTTCCACCACCTCTGCATTCTAGCCTCCTGCACATTTTGCAACGCTAGTTTTCCAGCAAACAGTGCTGAAACCTAGTGGCATCTAAACAGTGTCTGCTATACTAAATTTTGTGTCCCACTTGTGCCAAGCAAGTTCCACCACCTCTGCATTCTAGCCTCCTGCACATTTTGCTATGCTATTTTTTATAGCAAACAGTGCTGAAACTTAGTGGCATCCAGTGTCTCCTATTCAAAATTTAGTGTCCCACTGGTGCCAAGCAAGTTTCATCACCTCTGCATTCTAGCCTCCTGCACATTTTGCTACATTATTTTTATAGCAAACAGTGTTGAATCTTAGTGGCATCCAAACATTGTCTGCTATACAAAATTTAGTGTCCCACGGGTGCCAAGCAAGTTCCACCACCTCTGCATTCTAGCCTCCTGCACATTTTGCTACGCTATTTTTATAGCAAACTGTGCTGAATCTTAGTGGCCTCCTGTGTCTCCTATTTAAAATTTAGTGTCCCACTGGTGCCAAGCAAGTTCCCTCACCTCTGCATTCTAGCCTCCTGCACATTTTGATACGCTTTTTTTTATAGCAAACAGTGCTGAAACTTAGTGGCATCCAGTGTCTCATATTCAAAATTTAGTGTCCCACTGGTGCCAAGCAAGTTTCTCCACCTCTGCATTCAAGCCTCCTGCACATTTTGCTATGCTATTTTTTATAGCAAACAGTGCTGAAACTTAGTGGCATCCATTGTCTGCTATTCAAAATTTAGTGTCCCACTGGAGCCAAGCAAGTTTCACCACCTCTGCAATCTAGCTTACTGCACATTTTGCTATGCTATTTTTATAGAAAACAGTGCTGAAACTTAGTGGCATGCAGTGTCTGCTATACTAAATTTAGTGTCCCACGGGTGCCAAGCAAGTTCCACCACCTCTGCATTCTAGACTCCTGCACATTTTGCAACGCTATTTTTAGAGCAAAGAGTGCTGAAACTTAGTGGCAACTAAACAGTGTCTGCTATAGAAAATTTAGTGTCCCACTGGTGCCAAGCAAGTTCCACTACCTCTGCATTCTAGACTCCTGCACATTTTCCTACGCTATTTTTAGAGCAAACAGTGCTGAAACTTAGTGGTATCTAAACAGTGTCTGCTATACTAAGTTAGTGTCCCACTGGTGCCAAGCAAGTTCCACCACCTTTGCATTCTAGCGTCCTGCACATTTTGCTACGCTATTTTTATAGCAAACAATGCTGAAACTTAGTGGCATCCAAACAGTGTCTGCTATACTAAATTTTGTGTCCCACTGGTTCAAAGCAATTTCCACCACCTCTGCATTCTAGCCTCCTGCACATTTTGCAACGCTAGTTTTCCAGCAAACAGTGCTGAAACCTAGTGGCATCTAAACAGTGTCTGCTATACTAAATTTTGTGTCCCACTTGTGCCAAGCAAGTTCCACCACCTCTGCATTCTAGCCTCCTGCACATTTTGCTACGCTATTTTTTATAGCAAACAGTGCTGAAACTTAGTGGCATCCAGTGTCTCCTATTCAAAATTTAGTGTCCCACTGGTGCCAAGCAAGTTTCATCACCTCTGCATTCTAGCCTCCTGCACATTTTGCTACATTATTTTTATAGCAAACAGTGTTGAATCTTAGTGGCATCCAAACATTGTCTGCTATACAAAATTTAGTGTCCCACGGGTGCCAAGCAAGTTCCACCACCTCTGCATTCTAGCCTCCTGCACATTTTGCTACGCTATTTTTATAGCAAACTGTGCTGAATCTTAGTGGCCTCCTGTGTCTCCTATTTAAAATTTAGTGTCCCACTGGTGCCAAGCAAGTTCCCTCACCTCTGCATTCTAGCCTCCTGCACATTTTGATACGCTTTTTTTTATAGCAAACAGTGCTGAAACTTAGTGGCATCCAGTGTCTCCTATTCAAAATTTAGTGTCCCACTGGTGCCAAGTAAGTTTCACCACCTCTGCATTCTAGTTTCCTGCACATTTTGCTACACTATTTTTATAGCAAACAGTGCTGAAAATTAGTGGCATCTAAACGGTGTCTGCTATACTAAATTTTGTGTCCCACTGGTGCCAAACAAGTTCCACCACCTCTGCATTCTAGCCTCCTGCACATTTTGCTACGCTATTTTTATAGAAAACAGTGCTGAAACTTAGTGGCATCCAAACAGTGTCTGCTATACTAAATTCGTGTCCCACTGGTGCAAAGCAAGTGCCTCCACCTCTGCAATCTAGGCTCCTGCACATTTTGCTACGCTATTTTTATAGAAAACAGTGCTGAAACTTAGTGGAATCCAAACAGTGTCTGCTGTACAAAGTTTAGTGTCCCACTGGTGCCAAGCAAGTTTCATCACCTCTGCATTCTAGCCTCCTGCACATTTTGCTACGCTATTTTTATAGCAAACAGTGCTGAAACTTAGTGGCATCCAAACAGTGTCTGCTATACTACATTTAGTGTCTCACTGGTGCAAAGCAAGTTCCACCCCCTCTGCAATCTACCCTCCCGCACATTTTTCTACGCTATTTTTATAGCAAACAGTGCTGAAACTTAGTGGCATATAAACAGTGTCAGCTATACTACATTTAGTGTCTCACTGGTGCAAAGCAAGTTCACCACCTTTGCAATTTACCCTCCTGCACATTCTGCTACGCTATTTTTTAGCAAACAGTGCTGAAACTTAGTGGCATCTAAACAGTGTCTGCTATACTAAGTTAGTGTCCCACTGGTGCCAAGCAAGTTCCACCACCTCTGCATTCTAGCCTCTTGCACATTTTGCTACGGTATTTTTAGAGCAAACAGTGCTGAAACGTAGTGGCATCTAAACAGTGTCTCCTATACTAAATTTTGTGTCCCACTGGTGCCAAGCAAGTTCCACCACCTCTGCATTCTAGCCTGCTGCACATTTTGCTAAGATATTTTTAGAGCAAAGAGTGCTGACACTTAGTGGCATCTAAACAGTGTCTGCTATACTACATTTAGTGTCTCACTGGTGCAAAGCAAGTTCACCACCTGTGCAATTTACCCTCCTGCACATTCTGCTACGCTATTTGTATATCAAACAGTGCTGAAACTTAGTGGCATCTAAACAGTGTCTGCTATACTAAATTTAGTGTCCCTCTGGGGCCAAGCAAGTTCCACCACCTCTGCATTCTAGACTCCTGCACATTTTGCTACGCTATTTTTAGAGCAAACATTGCTGAAACTTAGTGGCATCTAAACAGTGTCTGCTATACTAAGTTAGTGTCCCACTGGTGCCAAGCAAGTTCCACCACCTCTGCATTCTACCCTCCTGCTCATTTTGCTACGCTATTTTTTATAGAAAACAGTGCTGAAACTTAGTGGCATCTAAACAGTGTCTTCTATACTAAATTTAGTGTCCTACTGGTGCCAAGCAAGTTCCACCAGCTCTGCATTCTAGCCTCCTGCACATTTTGCTACGCTATTTTTAGAGCAAACAGTGCTGAAACTTAGTGGCATCTAAACAGTGTCTGCTATACTAAGTTAGTGTCCCACTGGTGCCAAGCAAGTTCCACCACCTCTGCATTCTAGCTTCCTTCACATTTTGCTACGCTACTTATATAGCAAACAGTGCTGAAACTTAGTGGCATCTAAACAGTGTCTTCTATACTAAATTAGTGTCCCACTGGTGCCAAACAAGTTCCACCACCTCTGCAATATAGCCTCCTGCACATTCTGCTACGCTATTTTTATAGCAAACAGTGTTGAAACTTAGTGGCATCTAAACAGTGTCTGCTATACTAAATTTAGTGTCCCACTGGTGCCAGGCAAGTTCCACCACCTCTGCATTCTAGCCTCCTGCACATTTTGCTACGCTACTTATATAGCAAACAGTGCTGAAACTTAGTGGCATCTAAACAGTGTCTTCTATACTAAATTAGTGTCTCACTGGTGCAAAGCAAGTTCCACCACCTCTGCAATATAGCCTCCTGCACAATCTGCTACGCTTTTTTTTATAGCAAACAGTGCTGAAACTTAGTGGCATCTAAACAGTGTCTGCTATACTAAATTTTGTGTCCTACTGGTGCCAGGCAAGTTCCACCACCTCTGCATTCTAGCCTCCTGCACATTTTGCTACGCTATTTTTATAGCAAACAGTGCTGAATTTTAGTGGCATCCATTGTCTGCTATTCAAAATTTAGTGTCCCACTGGTGCCAAGCAAGTTTCACCACCTCTGCATTCAAGCCTCCTGCAAATTTTGCTACTATATTTTTTATAGCAAACAGTGCTGAAACTTAGTGGCATCCAAACAGTGTCTGCTATTCTAAATTTAGTGTTCCACTGGTGCCAAGCAAGTTCCACCACCTCTGCATTCTAGCCTCCTGCACATTTTGCTACGCTATTTTTATAGAAAACAGTGCTGAAACTTAGTGGCATGCAGTGTCTGCTATACTAAATTTAGTGTCCCACGGGTGCCAAGCAAGTTCCACCACCTCTGCATTCTAGACTCCTGCACATTTTGCTACGCTATTTTTAGAGCAAAGCGTGCTGAAACTTAGTGGCATCTAAATAGTGTCTGCTATATGAAATTTAGTGTCCCACTGGTGCTAAGCAAGTTCCACCACCTCTGCATTCTAGACTCCTGCCCTTTTTTCTACGCTATTTTTATAGCAAACAGTGATGAAACTTAGTGGCATCTAAACAGTGTCTGCTATACTAAGTTAGTGTCCCACTGGTGCCAAGCAAGTTCCATCACCTCTGCATTCTAGCCTCCTGCACATTTTGCTACGTTATTTTTTATAGCAAACAGTGCTGAAACTTAGCGGCATCCAAACAGTGTCTTCTATACTAAATTAGTGTCCCACTGGTGCCAAGCAAGTTCCATCACCTCTGCAATCTACCCTCCTGCACATTTTGCTACGCTGTTTTTATAGAAAACAGTGCTGAAACTTAGTGGCATCCAAACAGTGTCTGCTATACTACATTTAGTGTCTCACTGGTGCAAAGCAAGTTCCACCACCTCTGCAATCTACCCTCCTGCACATTTTTCTACGCTATTTTTATAGAAAACAGTGGCATGCAAACCGTGTCTGCTATTCAAAATTTAGTGTCCCACTGGTGCCAAGCAAATTTCACCACCTCTGCATTCTAGCCTCCTGCAAATTTTGCTACGCTATTTTTTATAGCAAACAGTGCTGAAACTTAGTGGCATCCAAACAGTGTCTGCTATACTAAATTCGTGTCCCACTGGTTCAAAGCAAGTTCCACCACCTCTGCAATCTAGGCTCCTGCACATTTTGCTACGCTATTTTTATAGAAAACAGTGCTGAAACTTAGTGGAATCCAAACAGTGTCTGCTGTACAAAGTTTAGTGTCCCACTGGTGCCAAGCAAGTTTCATCACCTCTGCATTCTAGCCTCCTGCACATTTTGCTACGCTATTTTTATACCAAACAGTGCTGAAACTTAGTGGCATCCAAACAGTGTCTGCTATACTACATTTAGTGTCTCACTGGTGCAAAGCAAGTTCCACCACCTCTGCAATCTACCCTCCCGCACATTTTTCAACGCTTTTTTTATAGCAAACAGTGCTGAAACTTAGTGGCATATAAACAGTGTCTGCTATACTACATTTAGTGTCTCACTGGTGCAAAGCAAGTTCACCACCTTTGCAATTTACCCTCCTGCACATTCTGCTATGCTATTTGTATATCAAACAGTGCTGAAACTTAGTGGCATCTAAACAGTGTCTGCTATACTAAATTTAGTGTCCCTCTGGGGCCAAGCAAGTTCCACCACCTCTGCATTCTAGCCTCCTGCACATTTTGCTACACTATTTTTATAGCAAACAGTGCTGAAACTTAGTGGCATTCAAACAGTGTCTGCTATACTAAGTTAGTGTCCCACTGGTGCCAAGCAAGTTCCACCACCTCTGCATTCTAGCCTCCTGCACATTTTGCTACGCTATTTTTAGAGCAAACAGTGCTGAAACTTAGTGGCATCTAAGCAGTGTCTCCTATACTAAATTTTGTGTCCCACTGGTGCCAAGCAAGTTCGACCACCTCTGCATTCTAGCCTCCTGCACATTTTGCTACGCTATTTTTTATAGCAAACAGTGCTGAATCTTAGTGGCATCCAAACAGTGTCTGCTATACTACATTTAGTGTCTCACTGGTGCAAAGCAAGTTCCACGACCGCTGCAATCTACCCTCCTGCACATTTTGCTACGTTATTTTTAGAGCAAACAGTGCTGAAACTTAGTGGCATGCAAACAGTGTCTGCTATTCTAAATTTAGTTTCCCACTGGTGCCAAGCAAGTTTCACCACCTCTGCATTCTAGCCTCCTGCAAATTTTGCTACGCTATTTTTATAGCAAACAGTGCTGAAACTTAGTGGAATCCAAACAGTGTCTGCTGTACAAAGTTTATTGTCCCAGTGGTGCCAAGCAAGTTTCATCACCTCTGCATTCTAGCCTCCTGCACATTTTGCTACGCTATTTTTATAGCAAACAGTGCTGAAACTCAGTGGCATCCAAACAGTGTCTGCTATACTACATTTAGTGTCTCACTGGTGCAAAGCAAGTTCCACCACCTCTGCAATCTACCCTCGTGCACATTTTTCTACGCTATTTTTATAGCAAACAGTGCTGAAACTTAGTGGCATATAAACAGTGTCTGCTATACTACATTTAGTGTCTCACTGGTGCAAAGCAAGTTCACCACCTTTGCAATTTACCCTCCTGCACATTCTGCTACGCTATTTTATAGCAAACAGTGCTGAAACTTAGTGGCATCTAAACAGTGTCTGCTATACTAAGTTAGTGTCCCACTGGTGCCAAGCAAGTTCCACCACCTCTGCATTCTAGCCTCCTGCACATTTTGCTACGCTATTTTTAGAGCAAACAGTGCTGAAACGTAGTTGCATCTAAACAGTGTCTCCTATACTAAATTTAGTGTCCCACTGGTGCTAAGCAAGTTCCACCACCTCTGCATTCTAGACTCCTGCCCTTTTTTCTATGCTATTTTTATAGCAAACAGTGCTGAAACTTAGTGGCATCTAAACAGTGTCTGCTATACTAAGTTAGTGTCCCACTGGTGCCAAGCAAGTTCCACCACCTCTGCATTCTAGCCTCCTGCACATTTTGCTACGTTATTTTTTATAGCAAACAGTGCTGAAACTTAGTGGCATCCAAACAGTGTCTTCTATACTAAATTAGTGTCCCACTGGTGCCAAGCAAGTTCCACCACCTCTGCAATCTACCCTCCTGCACATTTTGCTACGCTATGTTTATAGAAAACAGTGCTGAAACTTAGTGGCATCCAAACAGTGTCTGCTATACTACATTTAGTGTCTCACTGGTGCAAGGAAAGTTCACCACCTTTGCAATTTACCCTCCTGCACATTCTGCTACGCTATTTTTATAGCAAACAGTGCTGAAACTTAGTGGCATCTAAACAGTGTCTGCTATACTAAATTTAGTGTCCCTCTGGGGCCAAGCAAGTTCTGCCACCTCTGCATTCTAGACTCCTGCACATTTTGCTACGCTATTTTTAGAGCAAACAGTGCTGAAACTTAGTGGCATCTAAACAGTGTCTCCTATACTAAATTTTGAGTCCCACTGGTGCCAAGCAAGTTCCACAACCTCTGCATTCTAGCCTGCTGCACATTTTGCTAAGCTATTTTTAGAGCAAAGAGTGATGAAACTTAGTGGCATCTAAACAGTGTCTGCTATACTAAGTTAGTGTCCCACTGGTGCCAAGCAAGTTCCACCACCTCTGCATTCTAGCCTCCTGCACATTTTGCTACGCTATTTTTTATAGCAAACTGTGCTGAAACTTAGTGGCATCCAGTGTCTCCTATTCAATATTTAGTGTCCCACTGGTGCCAATCAAGTTCCTCCACCTCTGCATTCTAGCCTCCTGCACATTTTGCTACGCTATTTTTTATAGCAAACAGTGCTGAATCTTAGTGGCATCCAAACAGTGTCTGCTATACTACATTTAGTGTCTCACTGGTGCAAAGCAAGTTCCTCCACCTCTGCATTCTAGCCTCCTGCACATTTTGCTACGCTATTTTTATAGCAAACAGTGCTGAAACTTAGTGGCTTGCAAAGTGTCTGCTATTCTAAATTTAGTTTCCCACTGGTGCCAAGCAAGTTTCACCACCTCTGCATTCTAGCCTCCTGCAAATTTTGCTACGCTTTTTTATAGCAAACAGTGCTGAAACTTAGTGGCATCGAAACAGAGTCTGCTATACTAAATTAGTGTCCCACTGGTGCAAAGCAAGTGCCTCCACCTCTGCAATCTTGGCTCCTGCACATTTTGATACGCTATTTTTATAGCAAACAGTGCTGAAACTTAGTGGCATGCAAACAGTGTCTGCTATACTAAATTTAGTGTCCCTCTGGGGCCAAGCAAGTTCCACCACCTCTGCATTCTAGCCTCCTGCACATTTTGCTATGCTATTTTTAGAGCAAACAGTGCTGAAACGTAGTGGCATCTAAACAGTGTCTCCTATACTAAATTTTGTGTCCCACTGGTGCCAAGCAAGTTCCACCACCTCTGCATTCTAGCCTGCTGCACATTTTGCTAAGCTATTTTTAGAGCAAAGAGTGCTGAAACTTAGTGGCATCTAAACAGTGTCTGCTATACTAAGTTAGTGTCCCACTGGTGCCAAGCAAGTTCCACCACCTCTGCATTCTAGCCTCCTGCACATTTTGCTATGCTATTTTTAGAGCAAACAGTGCTGAAACATAGTGGCATCTAAACAGTGTCTCCTATACTAAATTTTGTGTCCCACTGGTGCCAAGCAAGTTCCACCACCTCTGCATTCTAGCCTGCTGCACATTTTGCTAAGCTATTTTTAGAGCAAAGAGTGCTGAAACTTAGTGGCATCTAAACAGTGTCTGCTATACTAAGTTAGTGTCCCACTGGTGCCAAGCAAGTTCCACCACCTCTGCATTCTAGCCTCCTGCACATTTTGCTACGCTATTTTTTATAGCAAACTGTGCTGAAACTTAGTGGCATCCAGTGTCTCCTATTCAATATTTAGTGTCCCACTGGTGCCAATCAAGTTCCACCACCTCTGCATTCTAGCCTCCTGCACATTTTGCTACGCTATTCTTTATAGCAAACAGTGCTGAATCTTAGTGGCATTCAAACAGTGTCTGCTATACTACATTTAGTGTCTCACTGGTGCAAAGCAAGTTTCACGACCTCTGCAATCTACCCTCCTGCACATTTTGCTACGCTATTTTTATAGCAAACAGTGCTGAAACTTAATGGCTTCCAAACAGTGTCTGCTATACTAAGTTAGTGTCCCACGGGTGCCAAGCAAGTTCCACCACCTCTGCATTCTAGGCTCCTGCACATATTGCTATGCTATTTTTATAGCAAACCATGCTGAAACTTAGTGGCATCCACCCAGTGTCTGCTATACTAAATTTTGTGTCCCACTGGTGCCAAGCAAGTTCCACCACCTCTGCATTCTAGACTCTTGCACATTTTGCTACGCTATTTTTAAAGCAAAGAGTGCTGAAACTTAGTGGCATCTAAACAGTGTCTGCTATACTAAGTTAGTGTCCCACTGGTGCCAAGCACGTTCCACCTCCTCTGCATTCTAGCCTCCTGCACATTTTGCTACGCTATTTTTATAGCAAACTGTGCTGAATCTTAGTGGCATCCAGTGTCTCCTATTCAAAATTTAGTGTCCCACTGGTGCCAAGCAAGTTCCCTCACCTCTGCATTCTAGCCTTCTGCACATTTTGCTACGTTATTTTTTATAGCAAACAGTGCTGAAACTTAGTGGCATCCAAACAGTGTCTGCTATACTACATTAAGTGTCTCAGTGGTGCAAAGCAAGTTCCACCACCTCTGCAATCTACCCTCCTGCACATTTTTATACGCTATTTTTATAGCAAACAGTGCTGAAACTTAGTGGCATATAAACAGTGTCTGCTATACTACATTTAGTTTCCCACTGGTGCCAAGCAAGTTCCACTACCTCTGCATTCTAGCCTCCTGCACATTTTGCTACGCTATTTTTAGAGCAAACAGTGCTGAAACTTAGTGGCATCCAAAGAGTGTCTGCTATACTAAATTAGTGTCCCACTGGTGCCAAGCAAGTTCCACCACCTCTGCATTCTAGCCTCCTTCACATTTTGCTACGCTACTTATATAGCAAACAGTGCTGAAACTTAGTGGCATCCAAACAGTGTATTCTATACTAAATTAGTGCCCCACTGGTGCCAAGCAAGTTCCACTACCTCTGCAATCTAGCCTCCTGCACATTTTTCTATGCTATTTTTATAGCAAACAGTGCTGAAACTTAGTGGCATGTAAACAGTGTCTGCTATACTACATTTAGTGTCTCACTGGTGCCAAGCAAGTTGTACCATCTCTGCAATCTAGCCTCCTGCACATTTTGCTACGCTATTTTTATAGCAAACAGTGCTGAAACTTAGTGGCATCCAGTGTCTCCTATTCAAAATTTAGTGTCTCACTGGTGCCAATCAAGTTCCACCACCTCTGCATTCTAGCCTCCTGCACATTTTGCTACGCTATTTTTTATAGAAAACAGTGCTGAAACTTAGTGGCATGCAAACAGTGTTTGCTATACTAAATTTAGTGTCCCACTGGTGCCAAGCAAGTTCCACCACCTCTGCATTCTAGCCTCCTGCACATTTTGCTACGCTATTTTTATAGCAAACAGTGCTGAAACTTAGTGGCATCCAAACAGTGTCTGCTATACTAAATTAGTGTCCCACTGGTGCCAAGCAAGTTCCACCACCTCTGCATTCTAGCCTCCTGCACATTTTGCTACGCTATTTTTATAGAAAACAGTGCTGAAACTTAGTGGCATGCAGTGTCTGCTATACTAAATTTAGTGTCCCACTGGTGCGAAGCAAGTTCTACCACCTCTGCATTCTAGCCTCCTGCACAGGTTGCTACGCTATTTTTATAGCAAACAGTGCTGAAACTTAGTGGCATGTAAACAGTGTCTGCTATACTACATTTAGCGTCTCACTGGTGCCAAGCAAGTTCCACCACCTCTGCATTCTAGACTCCTGCACATTTTGCTACGCTACTTATATAGCAAACAGTGCTGAAACTTAGTGGCATATAAACAGTGTCTGCTATACTAAATATAGTGTCCCACTGGTGCCAAGCAAGTTCCACCACCTCTGCATTCTAGACTCCTGCACATTTTGCTACGCTATTTTTTATAGCAAACAGTGCTGAAACTTAGTGGCATCCAAACAGTGTCTGCTATTCTAAATTTAGTGTCCCACTGGTGCCAAGCAAGTTCCACCACCTCTGCATTCTAGCCTCCTGCACATTTTGCTACGCTATTTTTATAGCAAACAGTGCTGAAACTTAGCGGCGTCCAGTGTCTCCAATTCAAAATGTATTGTCCCACTGGTGCCAATCAAGTTCCACCACCTCTGCATTCTAGCCTCCTGCACATTTTGCTACTCTATTTTTTATAGCAAACAGTGCTGAAACTTAGTGGCATCAAGTGTCTCCTATTCAAAATTTAGTGTCCCACTGGTGCCAATCAAGTTCCACCACCTCTGCATTGTAGCCTCCTGCACATTTTGCTACGCTAATTTTTATAGCAAACAGTGCTGAAACTTAGTGGCATCCAAACAGTGTCTGCTATACTAAATTAGTGTCCCACTGGTGCCAAGCAAGTTCCACCGCCTATGCATTCTAGCCTCCTTCACATTTTTCTACGCTATTTTTTATAGCAAACAGTGCTGAAACTTAGTGGCATCCAGTGTCTGCTATTCAAAATTTAGTGTCCCACTGGTGCCAAGCAAGTTCCACCACCTCTGCATTCTAGCCTCCTGCACATTTTGCTACGCTATTTTTATAGCAAATAGTGCTGAAACTTAGTGGCATCTAAATAGTGTCTGCTATACTAAATTTTGTGTCCCACTGGTGCTAAGCAAGTTCCACCAGCTCTGCATTCTAGCCTACTGCACATTTTGCTACGCTATTTTTAATAGAAAATAGTGCTGAAACTTAGTGGCATCCAAACAGTGTCTGCTATACTAAATTTATTGTCCCACTGGTGCCAAGTAAGTTCCACCACCTCTGCCTTCTAGCCTCCTGCACATTTTCTACGCTATTTTTATAGCAAACAGTGCTGAAACTTAGTGGCATCCAAACAGTGTCTGCTATACTAAATTAGTGTCCCACTGGTGCAAAGCAAGTTCCTCCACCTCTGCAATCTAGGCTCCTGAACATTTTGCTACGCTATTTTTATAGAAAACAGTGCTGAAACTTAGTGGAATCCAAACAGTGTCTGCTGTACAAAGTTTAGTGTCCCACTGGTGCCAAGCAAGTTTCATCACCTCTGCATTTTAGCCTCCTGCACATTTTGCTACGCTATTTTTAAAGCAAACAGTGCTGAAACTTAGTGGCATCCAAACAGTGTCTGCTATACTACATTTAGTGTCTCACTGGTGCAAAGCAAGTTCCACCACCTCTGCAATCTACCCTCCTGCACATTTTTCTACGCTATTTTTATAGCAAACAGTGCTGAAACTTAGTGGCATATAAACAGTGTCTGCTATACTACATTTAGTGTCTCACTGGTGCAAAGCAAGTTCCACCACCTCTGCATTCTAGACTCCTGCACATTTTGCTACGCTATTTTTAGAGCAAACAGTGCTGAAACTTAGTGGCATCTAAACAGTGTTTGCTATACTAAGTTACTGTCCCACTGGTGCCAAGCAAGTTCCACCACCTCTGCATTCTTGCCTGCTGCACATTTTGCTCAGCTATTTTTAGAGCAAACAGTGCTGAAACTTAGTGGCATCTAAACAGTGTCTGCTATACTAAGTTACTGTCCCACTGGTGCCAAGCAAGTTCCACCACCTCTGCATTCTAGCCTCCTGCACATTTTGCTACGCTATTTTTTATAGCAAACTGTGCTGAAACTTAGTGGCATCCAGTGTCTCCTATTCAATATTTAGTGTCCCACTGGTGCCAATCAAGTTCCACCACCTCTGCATTCTAGCCTCCTGCACATTTTGCTATGCTATTTTTAGAGCAAACAGTGCTGAAACGTAGTGGCATCTAAACAGTGTCTCCTATACTAAATTTTGTGTCCCACTGGTGCCAAGCAAGTTCCACCACCTCTGCATTCTAGCCTGCTGCACATTTTGCTAAGCTATTTTTAGAGCAAAGAGTGCTGAAACGTAGTGGCATCTAAACAGTGTCTGCTATACTAAGTTAGTGTCCCACTGGTGCCAAGCAAGTTCCACCACCTCTGCATTCTAGCCTCCTGCACATTTTGCTACGCTATTTTTTATAGCAAACTGTGCTGAAACTTAGTGGCATCCAGTGTCTCCTATTCAATATTTAGTGTCCCACTGGTGCCAATCAAGTTCCACCACCTCTGCATTTTAGCCTCCTGCACATTTTGCTACGCTATTCTTTATAGCAAACAGTGCTGAATCTTAGTGGCATTCAAACAGTGTCTGCTATACTACATTTAGTGTCTCACTGGTGCAAAGCAAGTTCCACGACCTCTGCAATCTACCCTCCTGCACATTTTGCTACGCTATTTTTATAGCAAACAGTGCTGAAACTTAATGGCTTCCAAACAGTGTCTGCTATACTAAGTTAGTGTCCCACGGGTGCCAAGCAAGTTCCACCACCTCTGCATTCTAGGCTCCTGCACATATTGCTATGCTATTTTTATAGCAAACCATGCTGAAACTTAGTGGCATCCACCCAGTGTCTGCTATACTAAATTTTGTGTCCCACTGGTGCCAAGCAAGTTCCACCACCTCTGCATTCTAGACTCTTGCACATTTTGCTACGCTATTTTTAAAGCAAAGAGTGCTGAAACTTAGTGGCATCTAAACAGTGTCTGCTATACTAAGTTAGTGTCCCACTGGTGCCAAGCAGGTTCCACCACCTCTGCATTCTAGCCTCCTGCACATTTTGCTACGCTATTTTTATAGCAAACTGTGCTGAATCTTAGTGGCATCCAGTGTCTCCTATTCAAAATTTAGTGTCCCACTGGTGCCAAGCAAGTTCCCTCACCTCTGCATTCTAGCCTTCTGCACATTTTGCTACGTTATTTTTTATAGCAAACAGTGCTGAAACTTAGTGGCATCCAAACAGTGTCTGCTATACTACATTAAGTGTCTCAGTGGTGCAAAGCAAGTTCCACCACCTCTGCAATCTACCCTCCTGCACATTTTTATACGCTATTTTTATAGCAAACAGTGCTGAAACTTAGTGGCATATAAACAGTGTCTGCTATACTACATTTAGTTTCCCACTGGTGCCAAGCAAGTTCCAATACCTCTGCATTCTAGCCTCCTGCACATTTTGCTACGCTATTTTTAGAGCAAACAGTGCTGAAACTTAGTGGCATCCAAAGAGTGTCTGCTATACTAAATTAGTGTCCCACTGGTGCCAAGCAAGTTCCACCACCTCTGCATTCTAGCCTCCTTCACATTTTGCTACGCTACTTATATAGCAAACAGTGCTGAAACTTAGTGGCATCCAAACAGTGTCTTCTATACTAAATTAGTGTCCCACTGGTGCCAAGCAAGTTCCACTACCTCTGCAATCTAGCCTCCTGCACATTTTTCTATGCTATTTTTATAGCAAACAGTGCTGAAACTTAGTGGCATCCATTGTCTGCTATTCAAAATTTTGTGTCCCACTGGTGCCAAGCAAGTTTCACCACCTCTGCATTCTAGCCTCCTGCACATTTTGCTACGCTATTTTTATAGAAAACAATGCTGAAACTTAGTGGCATGTAAACAGTGTCTGCTATACTACATTTAGTGTCTCACTGGTGCCAAGCAAGTTGTACCATCTCTGCAATCTACCCTCCTGCACATTCTGCTACGCTATTTTTATAGCAAACAGTGCTGAAACTTAGTGGCATCTAAACAGTGTCTGCTATACTAAATTTAGTGTCCCACTGGTACCAAGCAAGTTCCACCACCTCTGCATTCTAGACTCCTGCACATTTTGCTACGCAATTTTTTATAGCAAACAGTGCTGAAACTTAGTGGCATCCAAACAGTGTCTGCTATTCTAAATTTAGTGCCCCACTGGTGCCAAGCAAGTTCTACCACCTCTGCATTCTAGCCTCCTGCACATTTTGCTACGCTATTTTTATAGCAAACAGTGCTGAAACTTAGTGGCATCCAGTGTCTCCAATTCAAAATTTAGTGTCCCACTGGTGCCAATCAAGTTCCACCACCTCTGCATTCTAGCCTCCTGCACATTTTGCTACGCTATTTTTATAGAAAACAGTGCTGAAACTTAGTGGCATGCAAACAGTGTTTGCTATACTAAATTTAGTGTCCCACTGGTGCCAAGCAAGTTCCACCACCTCTGCATTCTAGCCTCCTGCACATTTTGCTACGCTATTTTTATAGCAAACAGTGCTGAAACTTAGTGGCATGCAAACAGTGTCTGCTATACTAAATTAGTGTCCCACTGGTGCCAAGCAAGTTCCACCACCTCTGCATTCTAGCCTCCTGCACATTTTGCTACGCTATTTTTATAGAAAACAGTGCTGAAACTTAGTGGCATGCAGTGTCTGCTATACTAAATTTTGTGTCCCACTGGTGCGAAGCAAGTTCCACCACCTCTGCATTCTAGCCTCCTGCACAGGTTGCTACGCTATTTTTATAGCAAACAGTGCTGAAACTTAGTGGCATGTAAACAGTGTCTGCTATACTACATTTAGCGTCTCACTGGTGCCAAGCAAGTTCCACCACCTCTGCATTCTAGACTCCTGCACATTTTGCTACGCTACTTATATAGCAAACAGTGCTGAAACTTAGTGGCATATAAACAGTGTCTGCTATACTAAATATAGTGTCCCACTGGTGCCAAGCAAGTTCCACCACCTCTGCATTCTAGCCTCCTGCACATTTTGCTACGCTATTTTTATAGCAAACAGTGCTGAAACGTAGCAGCGTCCAGTGTCTCCAATTCAAAATGTATTGTCCCACTGGTGCCAATCAAGTTCCACCACCTCTGCATTCTAGCCTCCTGCACATTTTGCTACTCTATTTTTTATAGCAAACAGTGCTGAAACTTAGTGGCATCCAGTGTCTCCTATTCAAAATTTAGTGTCCCACTGGTGCCAATCAAGTTCCACCACCTCTGCATTGTAGCCTCCTGCACATTTTGCTACGCTAATTTTTATAGCAAACAGTGCTGAAACTTAGTGGCATCCAAACAGTGTCTGCTATACTAAATTAGTGTCCCACTGGTGCCAAGCAAGTTCCATCGCCTTTGCATTCTAGCCTCCTTCACATTTTTCTACGCTATTTTTTATAGCAAACAGTGCTGAAACTTAGTGGCATCCAGTGTCTGCTATTCAAAATTTAGTGTCCCACTGGTGCCAAGCAAGTTCCACCACCTCTGCATTCTAGCCTCCTGCACATTTTGCTACGCTATTTTTATAGCAAATAGTGCTGAAACTTAGTGGCATCTAAACAGTGTCTGCTATACTAAATTTTGTGTCCCACTGGTGCTATGCAAGTTCCACCAGCTCTGCATTCTAGCCTACTGCACATTTTGCTACGCTATTTTTAATAGAAAATAGTGCTGAAACTTAGTGGCATCCAAACAGTGTCTGCTATACTAAATTTATTGTCCCACTGGTGCCAAGTAAGTTCCACCACCTCTGCATTCTAGCCTCCTGCACATTTTCTACGCTATTTTTATAGCAAACAGTGCTGAAACTTAGTGGCATCCAAACAGTGTCTGCTATACTAAATTAGTGTCCCACTGGTGCAAAGCAAGTTCCACCACCTCTGCATTCTAGCCTCCTGCACATTTTGCTACGCTATTTTTATAGCAAACAGTGCTGAAACTTAGTGGCATATAAACAGTGTCTGCTATACTACATTTAGTGTCTCACTGGTGCCAAGCAAGTTCCACCACCTCTGCATTCTAGACTCCTGCACATTTTGCTACGCTACTTATATAGCAAACAGTGCTGAAACTTAGTGGCATATAAATAGTTTCTGCTATACTACATTTAGTGTCTTACTGGTGCAAAGCAAGTTGCACCACCTCTGCAATCTACCCTCCTGCACATTCTGCTACGCTATTTTTATAGCAAACAGGGCTGAAACTTAGTGGCATCTAAACAGTGTCTGCTATACTAAATTTAGTGTCCCACTGGTGCCAAGCAAGTTCCACCACCTCTGCATTCTAGCCTCCTGCACATTTTTCTACGCTATTTTTATAGCAAACAGTGCTGAAACTTAGTGGCGTCCAGTGTCTCCTATTCAAAATTTAGTGTCCCACTGGTGTCAATCAAGTTCCACCACCTCTGCATTCTAGCCTCCTGCACATTTTGCTACGCTATTTTTTATAGCAAACAGTGCTGAAACTTAGTGGCATGCAAACAGTGTTTGCTATACTAAATTTAGTGTCCCACTGGTGCCAAGCAAGTTCCACCACCTCTGCATTCTAGCCTCCTGCACATTTTGCTACGCTATTTTTATAGCAAACAGTGCTGAAACTTAGTGGCATCCAAACAGTGTCTGCTATACTAAATTAGTGTCCCACTGGTGCCAAGCAAGTTCCACCACCTCTGCATTCTAGCCTCCTGCACATTTTGCTACGCTATTTTTATAGAAAACAGTGCTGAAACTTAGTGGCATGCAGTGTCTGCTATACAAAATTTAGTGTCCCACGGGTGCCAAGCAAGTTCCTCCACCTCTGCATTCTAGTCTCCTGCACATTTTGCTACACTATTTTTATAGCAAACAGTGCTGAAACTTAGTGGCATATAAACAGTGTCTGCTATACTACATTTAGCGTCTCACTGGTGCCAAGCAAGTTCCACCACCTCTGCATTCTAGACTCTTGCACATTTTGCTACGCTACTTATATAGCAAACAGTGCTGAAACTTAGTGGCATATAAACAGTGTCTGCTATACTACATTTAGTGTCTCACTGGAGCAAAGCAAGTTGCATCACCTCTGCAATCTACCCTCCTGCACATTCTGCTACACTATTTTTATAGCAAACAGTGTTGAAACTTAGTGGCATCTAAACAGTGTCTGCTATACTAAATTTAGTGTCCCACTGGTGCCAAGCAAGTTCCACCACCTCTGCATTCTAGCCTCCTGCACATTTTGCTACGCTATTTTTATAGCAAATAGTGCTGAAACTTAGTGGCGTCCAGTGTCTCCTATTCAAAATTTAGTGTCCCACTGGTGCCAATCAAGTTCCACCACCTCTGCATTCTAGTCTCCTGCACATTTTGCTACGCTATTTGTTATAGCAAACAGTGCTGAAACTTAGTGGCATCCAGTGTCTGCTATTCAAAATTTAGTTTCCCACTGGTGCCAATCAAGTTCCACCACCTCTGCATTGTAGCCTCCTGCACATTTTGCTACGCTAATTTTTATAGCAAACAGTGCTGAAACTTAGTGGCATGCAAACAGTGTTTGCTATACTAAATTTAGTGTCCCACTGGTGCCAAGCAAGTTCCACCACCTCTGCATTCTAGCCTCCTGCACATTTTGCTACGCTATTTTTATAGCAAACAGTGCTGAAATTTAGTGGCATCCAAACAGTGTCTGCTATACTAAATTAGTGTCCCACTGGTGCCAAGCAAGTTCCACCACCTCTGCATTCTAGCCTCCTGCACATTTTGCTATGCTATTTTTAATAGAACATAGTGCTGAAACTTATTGGCATCCAAACAGTGTCTGCTATACTAAATTTATTGTCCCACTGGTGCCAAGTAAGTTCCCCCACCTCTGCATTCTAGCCTCCTGCACATTTTGCTACGCTATTTTTATAGCAAATAGTGCTGAAACTTAGTGGCATCTAAACAGTGTCTGCTATACTAAATTTTGTGTCCCACTGGTGCCAAGCAAGTTCCACCAGCTCTGCATTCTAGCCTCCTGCACATTTTGCTACGCTATTTTTAATAGAACATAGTGCTGAAACTTAGTGGCATCCAAACAGTGTCTGCTATACTAAATTTATTGTCCCACTGGTGCCAAGTAAGTTCCACCACCTCTCCATTCTAGCCTCCTGCACATTTTGCTACGCTATTTTTATAGCAAACAGTGCTGAAACTTAGTGGCATCCAAACAGTGTCTGCTATACTAAATTAGTGTCCCACTGTTGCAAAGCAAGTTCCTCCACCTCTGCAATCTAGGCTCCTGCACATTTTGCTACGCTATTTTTATAGAAATCAGTGCTGAAACTTAGTAGAATCCAAACAGTGTCTGCTGTACAAAGTTTAGTGTCCCACTGGTGCCAAGCAAGTTTCATCACCTCTGCATTCTAGCCTCCTGCACATTTTGCTACGCTATTTTTATAGCAAACAGTGCTGAAACTTAGTGGCATCCAAACAGTGTCTGCTATACTACATTTAGTGTCTCACTGGTGCAAAGCAAGTTCCACCACTTCTGCAATCTACACTCCTGCACATTTTTCTACGCTATTTTTATAGCAAACAGTGCTGAAACTTAGTGGCATATAAACAGTGTCTGCTATACTACATTTAGTGTCTCACTGGTGCAATGCAAGTTCACCACCTCTGCAATTTACCCTCCTACACATTCTGCTACGCTATTTTTATAGCAAACAGTGCTGAAACTTAGTGGCATCTAAACAGTGTCTGCTATACTAAATTTAGTGTCCCACTGGGGCCAAGCAAGTTCCACCACCTCTGCATTCTAGACTCCTGCACATTTTGCTACGCTATTTTTAGAGCAAAGAGTGCTGAAACTTAGTGGCATCTAAACAGTGTCTGCTATACTAAGATAGTGTCCCACTGGTGCCAAGCAAGTTCCACCACCTCTGCATTCTAGCCTCCTGCACATTTTGCTACGCTATTTTTTATAGCAAACTGTGCTAAAACTTAGTGGCATCCAGTGTCTCCTATTCAATATTTAGTGTCCCACTGGTGCCAATCAAGTTCCACCACCTCGCATTCTAGCCTCCTGCACATTTTGCTACGCTATTTTTTATAGCAAACAGTGCTGAAACTTAAGGGCATCCAAACAGTGTCTGCCATACTAAATTTAGTGTCCCACTGGTGCCAAGCAAGTAACAACACCTCTGCATTCTAGCCTCCTGCACATTTTGCTACGCTATTTTTATAGCAAACAGTGCTGAAACTTAGTGGCATCCAGTGTCTCCTATTTAATATTTAGTGTCCCACTGGTGCCAATCAAGTTCCACCACCTCACATTCTAGCCTCCTGCACATTTTGCTACGCTATTTTTTATAGCAAACAGTGCTGAAACTTAAGGGCATCCAAACAGTGTCTGCTATACTAAATTTAGTGTCCCACTGGTGCCAAGCAAGTAACAACACCTCTGCATTCTAGCCTCCTGCAAATTTTGCTATGCTGTTTTTATAGCAAACAGTGCTGAAACTTAGTGGCATCCAAAACAGTGTCTGCTATTCTAAATTTAGTGTCAGACTGGTGCCAAGAAAGTTCCACCACCTCTGCATTCTAGCCTCCTGCACATTTTGCTACGCTATTTTTATAGCAAACAGTGCTGAAACTTAGTGGCATCTAAACAGTGTCTGCTATACTAAACTTTGTGTCCCACTGGTGCCAAGCAAGTTCCACCACCTCTGCATTCTAGCCTCCTGCACATTTTGCTACGCTATTTTTATAGAAAACAGTGCTGAAACTTAGTGGCATGCAAAACGTGTTTGCTATACTAAATTTAGTGTCCCACTGGTGCCAAGCAAGTTTCACAACCTCTGCATTCTAGACTCCTGCACATTTTGCTACGCTATTTTTAGAGCAAAGTGTGCTGAAACTTAGTGGCATCTAAACAGTGTCTGCTATACAAAGTTAGTGTCCCACTGGTTTCAAGCAAGTTCCACCACCTCTGCATTCTAGCCTCCTGCACATTTTGCTACGCTATTTTTATAGAAAACAGTGCTGAAACTTAGTGGCATCTAAACAGTGTCTGCTATACAAAATTTCGTGTCCCACTGGTGCTGAGCAGGTTCCACCACCTCTGCATTCTAGACTCCTGCCCTTTTTTCTACGTTATTTTTATAGTAAACAGTGCTGAAACTTAGTGGCATCCAAACAGTGTCTGCTATACAAAATTTAGTGTCCCACGGGTGCCAAGCAAGTTCCACCACCTCTGCCTTCTAGCCTCCTGCACATTTTGCTATGCTATTTTTATAGCAAACAGTGCTGAAACTTAGTGGCATCCAAACTGTGTGTTACGGTTGCTGCGAGCACTGGAGACTATGTCCAGATTTCTTGCTACTGCACATGTGCAAGCGCTGGAGACTAAGTCCAGATTTCTTGCTACTGCGCATGTGCTAGCGCTGGAGACTAAGTCCAGATTTCTTGCTACTGCACATGTGCGAGCGCCGGAGACTAAGTCCTATCTTGGAGCCATTGCACATGTGCGGGTGACATCATCGCTGACACGAGGTCACATGTCTCTGACACCTTCTATGCCGATTCGTCGCTGGTCATGTGCTTGTGACGCCTTGCTCGGTGATAGGCCAGCATGACGTCACTCCTGTCGTTCTGGCAGCGGATTGGCTCTGGTGTCCTCCATCTTGGATGAGGCACAGAGTCTATATAAGACCCTGACACATGCCGCATGGCGCTCAGTCCTCTTGGTTCATGCATAAGAGTAGACGCTCTGTGCACGTTCCTCTAGGCATTCCTCTGTCTATGCTAGGTGAGCGCTACCGGCAGGGTAGCGTTCTTATACCTTACAGCTTCGGCTGCTGTCCGTATCCTTACCTCTTAGGGGAGCGGACATAGGCAGGTGCCTGAGGCACATGGTCTGGCTGGGCCTTGTGATTCGACTCGTAGGTGGACGTTGCCGCTAGGGTAACGTTCCTTATACTGCGTCTGGCAGTTGTTCGTATCCTCGCACACTAGGGGAGCGAACAGAGGTAGGAGCTTTGTGTGGCTTACGCTGCTGTTCGTCTCTTTTGCACCACTAGAAGAGCGGACCTAGGCAGGTGCTATATCTAGTGGTTCGTGTCTTCGCACACTAGTGGAGCGAACGCAGGTAGGAGCTTTGTGCGGCTTACGCTGCTGTTCGTCTCTTTTGCACCACTAGAAGAGCGGACCTAGGTAGGTGCCATTTCGTACACATTGCCTTTGTCTCTGTGATTATTAACAGAGATCATTCCACACACCCTCCAAGTAAAGGAGGAATTGCTTTACTTACTTATTATATCCTTCTGTGAGTTAACAGAGGTATTGCACTCTGCCATAGTCTGCAGCAAAGTCTTTGCACGGTGGACCCTGACTGTCTGATACTCCTTTAGGTTATTATCAGACAGCCCCCCGTAACATGAGGACTGAGCCAAGGGTCTGGCAGTTATGGCAGAATATCAGCAGTTAAATCGTTACATACAAGTACTTGAGTCACGGCTCAAGAGTATAGAGGATAAACCTCAGACCATGGTGACAGCTGCACATGATCCTCGACTTGCTCTGCCAAACAGATATTCTGGCGATGCCAGATCATGTCGTGGTTTCATTAGTCAGTGTCAGATACACCTAGAGGTCAACTCTTCTCGCTTCTCTACGGAGAGGTCCAGAGTAGGCTTTATCATCTCCTTACTTCAGGACAAAGCCTTAGAATGGGCGACTCCCCTATGGGAGCGCTCTGATGTGGTTACTCTGAGACATCAAGACTTTCTTGATGCTCTTAAGGCGGCATTCATGGGTCCGCAGGTTACCCATGATGCGGCCCTGAGACTGTTAGATCTATCTCAGGGTTCGTTATCCACTAGTTCTTATGCCATTGCTTTTAGAACTCTGGTGGCAGAACTAGATTGGCCAGAAAAGGTGTTGATTCCTATCTTCTGGAGAGGGTTGGCAGGCTATGTCAAGGATGCTCTTGCTACTCGTGAGGTCCCTGCTTCTCTGGAGGACTTAATCACAGTAGCAACGAGGATCGATGTACGCCATAAGGAACGTAGACTCGAGGTCTCTTCCTCACGCCCTAAGCATCGGGCTATTCCAGTTGTTGAGGGTCCACTACCATCTTCCTCAGCATCTGAAACATCTCCGACTCCTATGGAGTTAGGTCATACGTTCTCCAGACTACGCAAGTCTGGTCCTCCTATATGTTACGTATGTCGTCAGGCTGGGCACTATGCCAACAAGTGTCCTAGTCGTCAGGGAAACTCCCTGGCCTAGTAACCATTAGAGGGGGGTTACTAGAGACATCTTCTGCACCCTCTAAGTGTTGTATCCCAGGTCAGCTCTCGTTATCTGAGAATACATGGCCTATTATGGCTTTTGTGGATTCCGGAGCTGACGGGACTTTTGTGTCCTCAGGATTTGTAAAGGGACACAATATTCCCTCTATCATGTTAGAGGCGCCTATTCCTGTCCGTGTTGTTAATGGAACTATGTTGTCTGACTCCATTACATTGAGGACAGTTCCCTTGCGCCTTTCCCTGTCTCAGGGTCACATAGAGGAGATTTCTTTTCTTATTTTGCCTGAGGGTATAGACGACGTCCTTCTGGGTCTTCCATGGCTTCGGACTCATGCTCCTCACATTGACTGGGAGTCTGACAGCATTATTAGTCGGGGTTCAAAATGTCAGTCCCGATGTCTTCCCTTTACACCTAAGGTCGTTGCGGTTGCATCAACTGATCTCTCTCCCATACCTACACCCTATTTGGATTTCGCTGACGTGTTCTCCAAACAGGGTGCTGAGGTTCTTCCACCCCATAGGCCGTATGACTGTGCCATAGACCTTATCCCAGGTTCGGTTCCACCTAAAGGCAGGGTTTACCCCCTGTCGATACCTGAGTCGGAGGCCATGTCGACCTATATAAGAGAGAGTTTAGAGAAGGGGTTAATTCGTAAGTCTGTCTCTCCCGCGGGAGCTGGGTTTTTCTTTGTTCGGAAAAAAGAGGGTGATTTGCGTCCCTGCATAGATTACAGGGGTCTCAACGCAATCACAATAAAGAACAAATACCCATTACCTTTAATTTCGGAGCTCTTTGACAGACTGAGAGGAGCTCAAGTTTTTATGAAGTTGGATCTGCGGGGTGCGTATAACTTGGTACGAATTCGAAAGGGTGACGAATGGAAGACCGCTTTTAACACCCGAGACGGTCACTATGAATACCTCGTCATGCCTTTTGGGTTATGTAATGCACCCGCAGTATTTCAGGACTTCGTAAACGATGTGTTCAGGGATTTACTGTTATCCTCAGTAGTGGTGTATCTGGACGACATCCTGATTTTTTCTCCTGATCTGGAGACTCATCGTCAGGATGTCGTTCGTGTCCTTTCCCGTTTAAGGGAGCACTCATTGTTTGCTAAACTCGAGAAATGTGTATTCGAGCAGTCCTCATTGCCTTTTTTGGGTTACATTATCTCACAAGAGGGCCTGGCTATGGATCCTGCGAAGCTCTCTGCTGTCCTGCAATGGTCCGAACCTCATTCCTTGAAGGCGGTGCAATGCTTCTTAGGATTCATAAATTATTACAGGCAGTTCATACCCCATTTTTCTACTTTGGTGGCCCCTTTGGTGGCCTTGACTAAGAAAGGTGCTAATCCCAAAGCCTGGTCTACTGAGACATCTCAGGCTTTTGAGGCAGTAAAAAGACACTTTTCAACTGCTCCCGTTCTTCAAAGACCCGATGAGAGTAAGCCCTTCCTCTTAGAGGTTGATGCCTCTTCAGTGGGTGCTGGTGCGGTCTTGTATCAAAAGAACGGTGCAGGTAGAAAAAGGCCGTGTTTCTTCTTTGCTAAAACCTTTTCACCGGCAGAGAGAAACTATACCATTGGGGATAGGGAACTGCTCGCCTTGAGATTAGCCTTGGAGGAGTGGCGTCACTTGCTGGAAGGAGCGAAACATCCTTTCCAGGTCTATACGGACCATAAGAATCTGACGTACTTACAAACCGCTCAGCGTCTGAATCCTTGCCAAGCCCGCTGGTCCTTGTTTTTCTCCCGCTTTCACTTCTCCATCAACTATCTGTCTGGGAGTAAGAATAACAAGGCAGACACCCTGTCTCGCTCTATGCTTTCTACGCAGGAAGAGATTGACGAACCTCGTCTTATCCTTCCCTCTAGGGTTTTTCATACGCTCTCCCCTGTGACGTTAGACCAAATCCCACCGGGCAAGACCTTTGTTCCGCCTGATCAACAGAATGATATACTGTCATGGGCCCACACCTCAAAGGTGGGTGGGCATTTTGGTATTAGGTGGACACGAGAGTTACTGGAGAGGTGGTATTGGTGGCCACACTTAGCCAGCCACGTCAAGAGATATGTCGGTTCCTGCTACTCGTGTGCTCGCAACCGTCCATTACGGCAGAGACCGGCTGGGCTCTTGCATCCTTTACCAGTGCCAGATAGACCATGGGAGGTGGTAGGCATGGACTTTGTGGGTGATCTTCCATGTTCACAGGAACATAGATTTGTGTGGGTCATTACGGACCATTTCTCCCGGATGGTTCATCTCGTACCGTTATCGAGAATCCCATCTTCCAGGGTACTAGCCAAACTATTCCTCAAGCATGTCTTTAGGCTTCACGGGATGCCAGATCGTATCATTTGTGATAGAGGCCCGCAATTTGCTTCCCGTTTCTGGCGAGATCTTTGTAGCCTTCTGCAAATTGAGTTGAATCTCTCTTCGGCATACCATCCGGAGACCAATGGTTTGGTTGAACGTACCAATCAATCTATGATTATATACCTTCGACACTTTGTTGCTGAGAACCACGATAACTGGTCCTCCCTCCTACCCTGGGCAGAATTTGCCCTTAACAATTCGCTGGCTGAGGCCACTGGGCAGACACCGTTCGTACTCAATAATGGGCAACACCCTAGGGTACCGGTACCGTTTCCCGCTGCTGCACCTCCTCCTCTTGTGGCTGCCTGGGCAACTAATGCCAGAGAGGTTTGGGATCGGACTCAAGAGTCGATCCAAGCAGCTAAGGACCGTATGAAGACTGTGTCCGATCGGTTTCGTCGCCCGGCTCCTGTCTTTTCTCCAGGGGACTTTGTGTGGCTCTCTGCAAAACACGTGAGACTTAGAGTGAGCTCTGTCAAATTTGCTCCTCGCTTCCTGGGTCCTTATGAGGTTCTTCGACAGGTAAATCCTGTAGTCTACCAATTGAAGTTACCTGTCCATCTTAGGATTCATGACAAATTCCATGTCTCACTGCTAAAGTCGGCTATTTTACCTCACACTCGTGAAGTGCACTCTCCTGCCTCTGATTCCTCTCGCTCTAGCTATGAGGTACGAGCCATAGTTGGTTCTAAGATGGTTAGAGGGCGCAGGTTCTTCTTGATAGATTGGGAGGGCTATGGCCCGGAACATCGCTCTTGGGAGCCTGAGATGGCTGTCCATGCTCCCGACTTAGTTGCCGATTACCTGCGTCGCCGGGAGGGGGGTCCTTGAGGGGGAGGTACTGTTACGGTTGCTGCGAGCACTGGAGACTATGTCCAGATTTCTTGCTACTGCACATGTGCGAGCGCTGGAGACTAAGTCCAGATTTCTTGCTACTGCACATTAGAGTTGAGCGCGGTTCGTGGTTCGTGGTTCTCCAGTTCGCGGCTCGAGTGATTTTGGGGCATGTTCTAGATCGAACTAGAACTCGAGCTTTTTGCAAAAGCTCGGTAGTTCTAGAAACGTTCGAGAACGGTTCTAGCAGCCAAAAAACAGCTAAATCATAGCTTGGTTTCTGCTGTAATAGTGTAAGTCACTCTGTGAATCAAACTATTATCACATTTCAGTGTATAGTGTGCGTGAACAGCGCCTTCAGATCACTGCTGTTTCTATAATGGCGATCGCCATTTTTTTTTTTTTTTTTTCTTGTCTTCCTTCCCTAAGCGCGCGCGTCTTGTGGGGCGGGCCAGCATGTCAGCCAATCCCAGACACACACACAGCTAAGTGGACTTTGAGCCAGAGAAGCAACGGCATGTGTGATAGGATCTGCATGTCACATGTCCCTGCATTATAAAACCGGACATTTTCTTCACGGACGCCATTATCTGCCTTCTGCGTCTTTGGTGTCAGACATCACTGTCGCAGCTCCGTCTTCCTGAGTCCTATAGCCGATACAGCTGTATGCGCTGCATACACAGCGTTAGACAGCTTAGGGAGAGCACTTTATAGCAGTCCTTTTAAGGGCTCGTACCGGCAGGGTCAGAGAGCCATAGGTGACAGGTCCTGCAAACAGCAACAGCGTCTGTGTAGCCCAGGTCAGGGATTTCCTACCTGCATTTCACCATTAGGAGGGAATAGAAAGGCAGTCTTCCATTCCTCTACCCAGAGCACCACAATCCTGCCACTGTACCCTCTTGTCCTCTGCACACTCCAACTGATAACTAAGCCATTATACTAGCAAACACTCAGTGTACCTAGTGGCATCCTATACGTGGCTATTGGACTTTGCTATAGTCCCACTAGTGCAAAGACATTTGCAGAGCGCGTCTGCCTGCATTGCACACTACAACTCATTCTAACCAAGCCATTATACTAGCAAACACTCAGTGTACCTAGTGGCATCCTATACGTGGCTATTGGACTTTGCTATAGTCCCACTAGTGCAAAGACATTTGCAGAGCGCGTCTGCCTGCGTTGCACACTACAACTCATTCTAACCAAGCCATTATACTAGCAAACACTCAGTGTACCTAGTGGCATCCTATACGTGGCTATTGGACTTTGCTATAGTCCCACTAGTGCAAAGACATTTGCAGAGCGCGTCTGCCTGCGTTGCACACTACAACTCATTCTAACCAAGCCATTATACTAGCAAACACTCAGTGTACCTAGTGGCATCCTATACGTGGCTATTGGACTTTGCTATAGTCCCACTAGTGCAAAGACATTTGCAGAGCGCGTCTGCCTGCGTTGCACACTACAACTCATTCTAACCAAGCCATTATACTAGCAAACACTCAGTGTACCTAGTGGCATCCTATACGTGGCTATTGGACTTTGCTATAGTCCCACTAGTGCAAAGACATTTGCAGAGCGCGTCTGCCTGCGTTGCACACTACAACTCATTCTAACCAAGCCATTATACTAGCAAACACTCAGTGTACCTAGTGGCATCCTATACGTGGCTATTGGACTTTGCTATAGTCCCACTAGTGCAAAGACATTTGCAGAGCGCGTCTGCCTGCGTTGCACACTACAACTCATTCTAACCAAGCCATTATACTAGCAAACACTCAGTGTACCTAGTGGCATCCTATACGTGGCTATTGGACTTTGCTATAGTCCCACTAGTGCAAAGACATTTGCAGAGCGCGTCTGCCTGCGTTGCACACTACAACTCATTCTAACCAAGCCATTATACTAGCAAACACTCAGTGTACCTAGTGGCATCCTATACGTGGCTATTGGACTTTGCTATAGTCCCACTAGTGCAAAGACATTTGCAGAGCGCGTCTGCCTGCGTTGCACACTACAACTCATTCTAACCAAGCCATTATACTAGCAAACACTCAGTGTACCTAGTGGCATCCTATACGTGGCTATTGGACTTTGCTATAGTCCCACTAGTGCAAAGACATTTGCAGAGCGCGTCTGCCTGCGTTGCACACTACAACTCATTCTAACCAAGCCATTATACTAGCAAACACTCAGTGTACCTAGTGGCATCCTATACGTGGCTATTGGACTTTGCTATAGTCCCACTAGTGCAAAGACATTTGCAGAGCGCGTCTGCCTGCGTTGCACACTACAACTCATTCTAACCAAGCCATTATACTAGCAAACACTCAGTGTACCTAGTGGCATCCTATACGTGGCTATTGGACTTTGCTATAGTCCCACTAGTGCAAAGACATTTGCAGAGCGCGTCTGCCTGCGTTGCACACTACAACTCATTCTAACCAAGCCATTATACTAGCAAACACTCAGTGTACCTAGTGGCATCCTATACGTGGCTATTGGACTTTGCTATAGTCCCACTAGTGCAAAGACATTTGCAGAGCGCGTCTGCCTGCGTTGCACACTACAACTCATTCTAACCAAGCCATTATACTAGCAAACACTCAGTGTACCTAGTGGCATCCTATACGTGGCTATTGGACTTTGCTATAGTCCCACTAGTGCAAAGACATTTGCAGAGCGCGTCTGCCTGCGTTGCACACTACAACTCATTCTAACCAAGCCATTATACTAGCAAACACTCAGTGTACCTAGTGGCATCCTATACGTGGCTATTGGACTTTGCTATAGTCCCACTAGTGCAAAGACATTTGCAGAGCGCGTCTGCCTGCGTTGCACACTACAACTCATTCTAACCAAGCCATTATACTAGCAAACACTCAGTGTACCTAGTGGCATCCTATACGTGGCTATTGGACTTTGCTATAGTCCCACTAGTGCAAAGACATTTGCAGAGCGCGTCTGCCTGCGTTGCACACTACAACTCATTCTAACCAAGCCATTATACTAGCAAACACTCAGTGTACCTAGTGGCATCCTATACGTGGCTATTGGACTTTGCTATAGTCCCACTAGTGCAAAGACATTTGCAGAGCGCGTCTGCCTGCGTTGCACACTACAACTCATTCTAACCAAGCCATTATACTAGCAAACACTCAGTGTACCTAGTGGCATCCTATACGTGGCTATTGGACTTTGCTATAGTCCCACTAGTGCAAAGACATTTGCAGAGCGCGTCTGCCTGCGTTGCACACTACAACTCATTCTAACCAAGCCATTATACTAGCAAACACTCAGTGTACCTAGTGGCATCCTATACGTGGCTATTGGACTTTGCTATAGTCCCACTAGTGCAAAGACATTTGCAGAGCGCGTCTGCCTGCGTTGCACACTACAACTCATTCTAACCAAGCCATTATACTAGCAAACACTCAGTGTACCTAGTGGCATCCTATACGTGGCTATTGGACTTTGCTATAGTCCCACTAGTGCAAAGACATTTGCAGAGCGCGTCTGCCTGCGTTGCACACTACAACTCATTCTAACCAAGCCATTATACTAGCAAACACTCAGTGTACCTAGTGGCATCCTATACGTGGCTATTGGACTTTGCTATAGTCCCACTAGTGCAAAGACATTTGCAGAGCGCGTCTGCCTGCGTTGCACACTACAACTCATTCTAACCAAGCCATTATACTAGCAAACACTCAGTGTACCTAGTGGCATCCTATACGTGGCTATTGGACTTTGCTATAGTCCCACTAGTGCAAAGACATTTGCAGAGCGCGTCTGCCTGCGTTGCACACTACAACTCATTCTAACCAAGCCATTATACTAGCAAACACTCAGTGTACCTAGTGGCATCCTATACGTGGCTATTGGACTTTGCTATAGTCCCACTAGTGCAAAGACATTTGCAGAGCGCGTCTGCCTGCGTTGCACACTACAACTCATTCTAACCAAGCCATTATACTAGCAAACACTCAGTGTACCTAGTGGCATCCTATACGTGGCTATTGGACTTTGCTATAGTCCCACTAGTGCAAAGACATTTGCAGAGCGCGTCTGCCTGCGTTGCACACTACAACTCATTCTAACCAAGCCATTATACTAGCAAACACTCAGTGTACCTAGTGGCATCCTATACGTGGCTATTGGACTTTGCTATAGTCCCACTAGTGCAAAGACATTTGCAGAGCGCGTCTGCCTGCGTTGCACACTACAACTCATTCTAACCAAGCCATTATACTAGCAAACACTCAGTGTACCTAGTGGCATCCTATACGTGGCTATTGGACTTTGCTATAGTCCCACTAGTGCAAAGACATTTGCAGAGCGCGTCTGCCTGCGTTGCACACTACAACTCATTCTAACCAAGCCATTATACTAGCAAACACTCAGTGTACCTAGTGGCATCCTATACGTGGCTATTGGACTTTGCTATAGTCCCACTAGTGCAAAGACATTTGCAGAGCGCGTCTGCCTGCGTTGCACACTACAACTCATTCTAACCAAGCCATTATACTAGCAAACACTCAGTGTACCTAGTGGCATCCTATACGTGGCTATTGGACTTTGCTATAGTCCCACTAGTGCAAAGACATTTGCAGAGCGCGTCTGCCTGCGTTGCACACTACAACTCATTCTAACCAAGCCATTATACTAGCAAACACTCAGTGTACCTAGTGGCATCCTATACGTGGCTATTGGACTTTGCTATAGTCCCACTAGTGCAAAGACATTTGCAGAGCGCGTCTGCCTGCGTTGCACACTACAACTCATTCTAACCAAGCCATTATACTAGCAAACACTCAGTGTACCTAGTGGCATCCTATACGTGGCTATTGGACTTTGCTATAGTCCCACTAGTGCAAAGACATTTGCAGAGCGCGTCTGCCTGCGTTGCACACTACAACTCATTCTAACCAAGCCATTATACTAGCAAACACTCAGTGTACCTAGTGGCATCCTATACGTGGCTATTGGACTTTGCTATAGTCCCACTAGTGCAAAGACATTTGCAGAGCGCGTCTGCCTGCGTTGCACACTACAACTCATTCTAACCAAGCCATTATACTAGCAAACACTCAGTGTACCTAGTGGCATCCTATACGTGGCTATTGGACTTTGCTATAGTCCCACTAGTGCAAAGACATTTGCAGAGCGCGTCTGCCTGCGTTGCACACTACAACTCATTCTAACCAAGCCATTATACTAGCAAACACTCAGTGTACCTAGTGGCATCCTATACGTGGCTATTGGACTTTGCTATAGTCCCACTAGTGCAAAGACATTTGCAGAGCGCGTCTGCCTGCGTTGCACACTACAACTCATTCTAACCAAGCCATTATACTAGCAAACACTCAGTGTACCTAGTGGCATCCTATACGTGGCTATTGGACTTTGCTATAGTCCCACTAGTGCAAAGACATTTGCAGAGCGCGTCTGCCTGCGTTGCACACTACAACTCATTCTAACCAAGCCATTATACTAGCAAACACTCAGTGTACCTAGTGGCATCCTATACGTGGCTATTGGACTTTGCTATAGTCCCACTAGTGCAAAGACATTTGCAGAGCGCGTCTGCCTGCGTTGCACACTACAACTCATTCTAACCAAGCCATTATACTAGCAAACACTCAGTGTACCTAGTGGCATCCTATACGTGGCTATTGGACTTTGCTATAGTCCCACTAGTGCAAAGACATTTGCAGAGCGCGTCTGCCTGCGTTGCACACTACAACTCATTCTAACCAAGCCATTATACTAGCAAACACTCAGTGTACCTAGTGGCATCCTATACGTGGCTATTGGACTTTGCTATAGTCCCACTAGTGCAAAGACATTTGCAGAGCGCGTCTGCCTGCGTTGCACACTACAACTCATTCTAACCAAGCCATTATACTAGCAAACACTCAGTGTACCTAGTGGCATCCTATACGTGGCTATTGGACTTTGCTATAGTCCCACTAGTGCAAAGACATTTGCAGAGCGCGTCTGCCTGCGTTGCACACTACAACTCATTCTAACCAAGCCATTATACTAGCAAACACTCAGTGTACCTAGTGGCATCCTATACGTGGCTATTGGACTTTGCTATAGTCCCACTAGTGCAAAGACATTTGCAGAGCGCGTCTGCCTGCGTTGCACACTACAACTCATTCTAACCAAGCCATTATACTAGCAAACACTCAGTGTACCTAGTGGCATCCTATACGTGGCTATTGGACTTTGCTATAGTCCCACTAGTGCAAAGACATTTGCAGAGCGCGTCTGCCTGCGTTGCACACTACAACTCATTCTAACCAAGCCATTATACTAGCAAACACTCAGTGTACCTAGTGGCATCCTATACGTGGCTATTGGACTTTGCTATAGTCCCACTAGTGCAAAGACATTTGCAGAGCGCGTCTGCCTGCGTTGCACACTACAACTCATTCTAACCAAGCCATTATACTAGCAAACACTCAGTGTACCTAGTGGCATCCTATACGTGGCTATTGGACTTTGCTATAGTCCCACTAGTGCAAAGACATTTGCAGAGCGCGTCTGCCTGCGTTGCACACTACAACTCATTCTAACCAAGCCATTATACTAGCAAACACTCAGTGTACCTAGTGGCATCCTATACGTGGCTATTGGACTTTGCTATAGTCCCACTAGTGCAAAGACATTTGCAGAGCGCGTCTGCCTGCGTTGCACACTACAACTCATTCTAACCAAGCCATTATACTAGCAAACACTCAGTGTACCTAGTGGCATCCTATACGTGGCTATTGGACTTTGCTATAGTCCCACTAGTGCAAAGACATTTGCAGAGCGCGTCTGCCTGCGTTGCACACTACAACTCATTCTAACCAAGCCATTATACTAGCAAACACTCAGTGTACCTAGTGGCATCCTATACGTGGCTATTGGACTTTGCTATAGTCCCACTAGTGCAAAGACATTTGCAGAGCGCGTCTGCCTGCGTTGCACACTACAACTCATTCTAACCAAGCCATTATACTAGCAAACACTCAGTGTACCTAGTGGCATCCTATACGTGGCTATTGGACTTTGCTATAGTCCCACTAGTGCAAAGACATTTGCAGAGCGCGTCTGCCTGCGTTGCACACTACAACTCATTCTAACCAAGCCATTATACTAGCAAACACTCAGTGTACCTAGTGGCATCCTATACGTGGCTATTGGACTTTGCTATAGTCCCACTAGTGCAAAGACATTTGCAGAGCGCGTCTGCCTGCGTTGCACACTACAACTCATTCTAACCAAGCCATTATACTAGCAAACACTCAGTGTACCTAGTGGCATCCTATACGTGGCTATTGGACTTTGCTATAGTCCCACTAGTGCAAAGACATTTGCAGAGCGCGTCTGCCTGCGTTGCACACTACAACTCATTCTAACCAAGCCATTATACTAGCAAACACTCAGTGTACCTAGTGGCATCCTATACGTGGCTATTGGACTTTGCTATAGTCCCACTAGTGCAAAGACATTTGCAGAGCGCGTCTGCCTGCGTTGCACACTACAACTCATTCTAACCAAGCCATTATACTAGCAAACACTCAGTGTACCTAGTGGCATCCTATACGTGGCTATTGGACTTTGCTATAGTCCCACTAGTGCAAAGACATTTGCAGAGCGCGTCTGCCTGCGTTGCACACTACAACTCATTCTAACCAAGCCATTATACTAGCAAACACTCAGTGTACCTAGTGGCATCCTATACGTGGCTATTGGACTTTGCTATAGTCCCACTAGTGCAAAGACATTTGCAGAGCGCGTCTGCCTGCGTTGCACACTACAACTCATTCTAACCAAGCCATTATACTAGCAAACACTCAGTGTACCTAGTGGCATCCTATACGTGGCTATTGGACTTTGCTATAGTCCCACTAGTGCAAAGACATTTGCAGAGCGCGTCTGCCTGCGTTGCACACTACAACTCATTCTAACCAAGCCATTATACTAGCAAACACTCAGTGTACCTAGTGGCATCCTATACGTGGCTATTGGACTTTGCTATAGTCCCACTAGTGCAAAGACATTTGCAGAGCGCGTCTGCCTGCGTTGCACACTACAACTCATTCTAACCAAGCCATTATACTAGCAAACACTCAGTGTACCTAGTGGCATCCTATACGTGGCTATTGGACTTTGCTATAGTCCCACTAGTGCAAAGACATTTGCAGAGCGCGTCTGCCTGCGTTGCACACTACAACTCATTCTAACCAAGCCATTATACTAGCAAACACTCAGTGTACCTAGTGGCATCCTATACGTGGCTATTGGACTTTGCTATAGTCCCACTAGTGCAAAGACATTTGCAGAGCGCGTCTGCCTGCGTTGCACACTACAACTCATTCTAACCAAGCCATTATACTAGCAAACACTCAGTGTACCTAGTGGCATCCTATACGTGGCTATTGGACTTTGCTATAGTCCCACTAGTGCAAAGACATTTGCAGCACGTCTGCCTGCGTTGCACACTCCAACTAATTATAACTAAGTTGCATTGTCAGGGATATTTATTCTTTATTATTCTGCTGTTAATAAAGCTAGACCACCACTGCAATCTTCACCACCTCTCAATTTTTACTACCACATTTTCAGTCCACAATCTTGTCGCAATCAACATGAGTGGCAAAATGACAGATGCTGGTGGAAAGGGGAAGAGGCGTGGTGGAAAAGGCAAAAAAGGTTTTGTCCGTGGGGAAGGTGGCAAAGCTCCATTATCATCTGCTGAAGATAGACCATCTACCAGCAAAAGTAAGATGTCTACTACTTACCGTGGACAATCCGATGTGCTCCCTTTTTTACGGACACGAACAACAGGAAGAAAGGTAGATGATGGGCAAAAAAGGAAAATGCTTGAATGGATCTCAAGTGGTCCAACAAGTGCCCTCTCAGCCACTTCAAGTACCGCATCCAAAAAACACCAGTCCTCTGAGTTGTCATCCCAATCACACTTGATTTCTCCCAGCTCTGAAGTCTCCATCAGCCCTGCACAGTATGGTGGAACTGAGATGGCTGAGTCTGCAGAGCTGTTCAGTCACACTATAGCCTGGGAATCAGAGGTCTGCTCCCAAGCTACAGTGAGTACAGAACAGGAAATGGTCTGCAGTGATGCCCAGAACCTTTGTGACTCAGATTCAGGCCGTGAGGACCAAGTTTCTGAGCATAATGTTGACCCTTTGTCACAAACTGTAACACCTGTGGTTATAGACAATGAGGAACATACTGATGAAGATGAGACGCAGATACCCGATTGGGATGACAACTTAAATATTCCGTCAGGGCAAGAAGAGGCTCGGTCTGAGGGGGAGGGGAGTGCAAACACAACAATTGATGATGACGTTCTAGATCCCACCTACTGTCAACCCCCAGTCAGGCACTCGAGGAGGTCAACAGAGGCGGTGGAGGAGGATGCAACCGACGACGAAGTTACCTTGCGCCTTCCTGGACAGAGTCGGAGCACTGGTAGCACGTCTACAACTGCATCCTCAGCCACCACTCTGCCTATGAGCATTATTCGGGGTGGATCAACAGGTCGCATGGCCTCTAAGCCTTGCCTAGCCTGGTCCTTTTTTCACATCGAAAAAGATCGCCCAACTCATGTGATATGTAACATTTGTCATGATTCTCTTAGTAGAGGTCAAAAGCTCAGCAGTTTGACAACTTCTTCCATGAATCGTCACATGAATAAATATCATAAGTCCCGGTGGGAAGCTCACCGTGCTGCAATGCGGCCTAGCGGAGCGAACCATCCACCGCCCGCCCCTTCCACTGCATCCGCGCGCTCTTCATCTTCTAGGACTGTGGGGACAGCTGCCACACCTGTTTTTCCACGCAAAACTTCCACCACTGTAACCGCAACAGGCAGTTTGCTTGTAAGGTCGTCAGTTGGTTTGGAAGGGGAAACAAGTGAGTGTGTACAGCTCTCTCAGACATCGATAGCACCAACGTTGGATGAAGGCAACATCATGTCTCCGCCTGCACTTTCCTCACAAACCTGCATTTTTCCAGGGACACCCTACTCAACACCGTCTACACACAGCAGCCAGATCTCTGTCCCTCAGATGTGGTCAAATAAAAGGCCACTTCCTCCGACCCATGACAAAGCTAAGAGGTTGACTCTATCCCTCTGTAAGCTGTTGGCTACCGAAATGCTGCCTTTCCGCCTAGTGGACACACAGGATTTTAGAGACCTTATGTCTGTCGCTGTGCCCCAGTACCAGATGCCTAGTCGCCACTACTTCTCTAAGAAAGGTGTGCCCGCGCTACACCAGCATGTCGCACACAACATCACCGCTTCCTTGAGAAACTCTGTGTGTGAACGGGTGCATTTCACCACCGATACTTGGACCAGTAAGCATGGACAGGGACGTTACATGTCGCTGACTGGGCACTGGGTAACTATGGTGATAGATGGTGAAGGGTCTGCTGCACAAGTCTTGCCGTCCCCACGACTTGTGTGTCAATCCTCTGTCTGTCCAAGTTCCGCCACTGCTTCTGCATCCTCCACCTCATCTGGGTCCTCCACCTCCGCCCCAAGCCTGCCTGGTCAGGCCACCAGCGTTCTCACTGCGCAGAAGGAATCACGCACCCCTCATTACTATGCTGGCAGCAGAGCGCAACGGCATCAGGCGGTCTTTAGCTTGACATGTCTTGGTAATAAGAGTCACACAGCTGAGGAGTTGTGGTCAGCTTTGCGGTCCGAGTTTAATAAATGGTTGTCTCCACTCAAACTGCAGCCTGGTAAGGCCGTGTGCGACAATGCTGCAAACCTGGGTGCGGCACTTCGCCTGGGCAAGGTGACACACGTACCTTGTATGGCTCACGTGTTGAACCTTGTCGTGCAGCAATTTTTAACACACTATCCCGGCCTAGATGGCCTTCTGAACAGGGCACGAAAACTGTCAGCTCACTTCCGCCGTTCAAGCGCCGCAGCAGAGCGACTTGCATCGCTCCAGAAGTCTTTCGGCCTGCCGGTTCATCGCCTGAAATGCGATGTGGCGACACGCTGGAATTCAACTCTCCACATGTTACAGCGACTGTGGCAGCACCGCAGAGCCCTGGTGCAATACGTCATGACGTATAGCCTGGGCCAACGAGATGCAGAGGTGGGGCAGATCACCCTGATGGAGTGGTCTCAGATCAAGGACCTATGCACCCTTCTGCACAGTTTCGACATGGCGACGAATATGTTTAGCTCTGACAATGCCATTATCAGCATGACGATTCCAGTCATTTACATGCTGGAGCACACGCTAAACACTATTCGGAGTCAGGGGGTGGGACAACATGAAGGGGAGGAACTACAGGAGGATTCATATGCGCAAGGGACAACAACATCACGAAGGTCCAGACGTTCATCATCACCAACGCAGCAGGCATGGGACCATGGGGGACAGGGATCGACAAGGGCGCATAGTAGCAGGCGAAATGTTGAGCAAGGTGCAGGAGAACATGAAGAAATGGAGGACGAACTGTCCATGGACATGGAAGACTCAGCGGATGAGGGAGACCTTGGTCAAATTTCAGTTGAAAGAGGTTGGGGTCAGATGTCAGAGGAAGAAAGAACGGGTAGCACCTCTATGCCACAAACACAGCATGGACTTGGTCCGCATGGCTGCGCAAGACACATGAGTGCCTTTTTGTTGCACTACCTCCAACATGACAGTCGTATTGTCAAAATTAGAAGTGATGATGACTACTGGATTGCCACACTATTAGATCCCCGGTACAAGTCCAAATTTTGTGACATAATTCCAGCCATAGAAAGGGACGCACGTATGCAGGAGTATCAGCAGAAGCTGTTACTAGATCTTAGCTCGGCTTTTCCACCAAACAACCGTGCAGGTGCAGGGAGTGAATCTCCCAGTTGTAACTTGACAAACATGGGACGGTCTCGTCATCTTCAACAGTCTACCCGTACCAGTAGGACCTTTTCTGGTGCCGGTAACAGCAATTTTATGGAATCTTTTCATAATTTTTTTAGACCCTCTTTTGCAAGGCCACCAGAGACAACAAGTCTGACACATAGTCAACGGCTGGAGAGGATGATACAGGAGTATCTCCAAATGAACATCGATGCCATGACTGTGCAACTGGAGCCTTGCTCCTTTTGGGCTTCAAACCTACAAAAATGGCCAGAGCTCGCAACTTACGCCTTGGAGATTTTGTCGTGTCCAGCTGCCAGCGTTGTCTCTGAACGTGTATTCAGTGCTGCTGGGTGTGTGCTGACAGATAAGCGCACGCGTCTGTCCAGTGACAATGTGGACAGACTGACGTTCATCAAAATGAACAAGTCATGGATCCAGAAGGAATTTACTACCCCTGTGTCATCCTGGGGAGAGTAAATGCTTGTGGATTTGGAATGTGCTTGATGCAAATCAAAACATCCTGTTTGCAACTAGGGCCCAAGTGCTGCCACTGATGGGGTGGGTGTCTGTGTGGCCCAATTTTTGGAAAAAAGGGAGACTCCGCTTGGAGTAACCCTTGCTTGCTGTGTTTTTAAAAGAAGCCAAGATGAACAGAGCTGGGATCAGGAAAGACTTTGCTACCTACCCCGGTGTCATCCTGGGGACGGCTAAGAATAGCGTATTTTTGAATGTGCTTGATGCAAATCAAAACATCCTGTTTGCAACTAGGGCCCAAGTGCTGCCACTGATGGGGTGGGTGTCTGTGTGGCCCAATTTTTGGAAAAAAGGGAGACTCCGCTTGGAGTAACCCTTGCTTGCTGTGTTTTTAAAAGAAGCCAAGATGAACAGAGCTGGGATCAGAAAAGACTTTGCTACCTACCCCGGTGTCATCCTGGGGACGGCTAAGAATAGCGTATTTTTGAATGTGCTTGATGCAAATCAAAACATCCTGTTTGCAACTAGGGCCCAAGTGCTGCCACTGATGGGGTGGGTGTCTGTGTGGCCCAATTTTTGGAAAAAAGGGAGACTCCGCTTGGAGTAACCCTTGCTTGCTGTGTTTTTAAAAGAAGCCAAGATGAACAAGTCATGGGTCAGCAAAGACTTTGCTACCTACCCCGGTGTCATCCTGGGGACGGCTAAGAATAGCGTATTTTTGAATGTGCTTGATGCAAATCAAAACATCCTGTTTGCAACTAGGGCCCAAGTGCTGCCACTGATGTGGTGGGTGTCTGTGTGGCCCAATTTTTGGAAAAAAGGGAGACTCCGCTTGGAGTAACCCTTGCTTGCTGTGTTTTTAAAAGAAGCCAAGATGAACAGAGCTGGGATCAGGAAAGACTTTGCTACCTACCCCGGTGTCATCCTGGGGACGGATAAGAATGGCGTATTTTTGAATGTGCTTGATGCAAATCTAGCTGTGAAGTGTACAACTGGGGCACAACTGCTGCCACTGAATGGGTGGGTGTGTGTGGGGCCCAATTTTTGGAAAAAAGGGGAGACTCCGCTTGGAGTAACCCTTGCTTACATTGTTTTTAAAAGAAGCCAAGATGAACAAGTCATGGGTCAGCAAAGACTTTGCTACCTACCCCAGTGTCATCCTGGGGACGGCTAAGAATAGCGTATTTTTGAATGTGCTTGATGCAAATCAAAACATCCTGTTTGCAACTAGGGCCCAAGTGCTGCCACTGATGGGGTGGGTGTCTGTGTGGCCCAATTTTTGGAAAAAAGGGAGACTCCGCTTGGAGTAACCCTTGCTTGCTGTGTTTTTAAAAGAAGCCAAGATGAACAGAGCTGGGATCAGGAAAGACTTTGCTACCTACCCCGGTGTCATCCTGGGGACGGCTAAGAATAGCGTATTTTTGAATGTGCTTGATGCAAATCAAAACATCCTGTTTGCAACTAGGGCCCAAGTGCTGCCACTGATGGGGTGGGTGTCTGTGTGGCCCAATTTTTGGAAAAAAGGGAGACTCCGCTTGGAGTAACCCTTGCTTGCTGTGTTTTTAAAAGAAGCCAAGATGAACAGAGCTGGGATCAGGAAAGACTTTGCTACCTACCCCGGTGTCATCCTGGGGACGGCTAAGAATAGCGTATTTTTGAATGTGCTTGATGCAAATCAAAACATCCTGTTTGCAACTAGGGCCCAAGTGCTGCCACTGATGGGGTGGGTGTCTGTGTGGCCCAATTTTTGGAAAAAAGGGAGACTCCGCTTGGAGTAACCCTTGCTTGCTGTGTTTTTAAAAGAAGCCAAGATGAACAGAGCTGGGATCAGGAAAGACTTTGCTACCTACCCCGGTGTCATCCTGGGGACGGCTAAGAATAGCGTATTTTTGAATGTGCTTGATGCAAATCAAAACATCCTGTTTGCAACTAGGGCCCAAGTGCTGCCACTGATGGGGTGGGTGTCTGTGTGGCCCAATTTTTGGAAAAAAGGGAGACTCCGCTTGGAGTAACCCTTGCTTGCTGTGTTTTTAAAAGAAGCCAAGATGAACAGAGCTGGGATCAGGAAAGACTTTGCTACCTACCCCGGTGTCATCCTGGGGACGGCTAAGAATAGCGTATTTTTGAATGTGCTTGATGCAAATCAAAACATCCTGTTTGCAACTAGGGCCCAAGTGCTGCCACTGATGGGGTGGGTGTCTGTGTGGCCCAATTTTTGGAAAAAAGGGAGACTCCGCTTGGAGTAACCCTTGCTTGCTGTGTTTTTAAAAGAAGCCAAGATGAACAGAGCTGGGATCAGGAAAGACTTTGCTACCTACCCCGGTGTCATCCTGGGGACGGCTAAGAATAGCGTATTTTTGAATGTGCTTGATGCAAATCAAAACATCCTGTTTGCAACTAGGGCCCAAGTGCTGCCACTGATGGGGTGGGTGTCTGTGTGGCCCAATTTTTGGAAAAAAGGGAGACTCCGCTTGGAGTCACCTTGCGGTGTTTTACATGACTTTAGAAGGGCGTGCCATGCCTATATCTGTGTGTCCTCCTCTTTTTCCTTGTCCAGCTGTTTTGTTTTCGCATGAGTACATGTCCTTGTCACTTTCCCATGTGTTTGTGTTGTGTTGTGAGTTGTTTGTCACCTTTTGGACACCTTTGAGGGTGTTTTCTAGGTGTTTTACTGTGTTTGTGATTGCCTGCCATTGTTTCCTATGGGCTCGAGTTCGGTTCGTCGAACGTTCGACGAGCCGAACTCGAGCCAGACCCCCCGTTCGGCGAACCGCCTCGAGCCGAACCGGGACCGGTTCGCTCATCTCTACTGCACATGTGCGAGCGCTGGAGACTAAGTCCAGATTTCTTGCTACTGCACATGTGCGAGCGCTGGAGACTAAGTCCAGATTTCTTGCTACTGCACATGTGCGAGCGCCGGAGACTAAGTCCTATCTTGGAGCCATTGCACATGTGCGGGTGACATCATCGCTGACACGAGGTCACATGTCTCTGACACCTTCTATGCCGATTGGTCGCTGGTCATGTGCTTGTGACGCCTTGCTCGGTGATAGGCCAGCATGACGTCACTCCTGTCGTTCTGGCAGCGGATTGGCTTTGGTGTCCTCCATCTTGGATGAGGCACAGAGTCTATATAAGACCCTGACACACGCCGCATGGCGCTCAGTCCTCTTTGTTCATGCATAAGTGTAGACGCTCTGTGCGCGTTCCTCTAGGCATTCCTCTGTCTATGCTAGGTGAGCGCTACCGGCAGGGTAGCGTTCTTATACCTTACAGCTTCGGCTGCTGTCCGTATCCTTACCTCTTAGGGGAGCGGACATAGGCAGGTGCCTGAGGCACATGGTCTGGCTGGGCCTTGTGATTCGACTCGTAGGTGGACGTTGCCGCTAGGGTAACGTTCCTTATACTGCGTCTGGCAGTTGTTCGTATCCTCACACACTAGGGGAGCGAACAGAGGTAGGAGCTTTGTGCGGCTTACGCTGCTGTTCGTCTCTTTTGCACCACTAGAAGAGCGGACCTAGGCAGGTGCCATATCTAGTGGTTCGTGTCCTCGCACACTAGTGGAGCGAACGCAGGTAGGAGCTTTGTGCGGCTTACGCTGCTGTTCGTCTCTTTTGCACCACTAGAAGAGCGGACCTAGGTAGGTGCCATTTCGCACACATTGCCTTTGTCTCTGTGATTATTAACAGAGATCATTCCACACACCCTCCAAGTAAGGGAGGAATTGCTTTACTTACTTATTAAATCCTTCTGTGAGTTAACAGAGGTATTGCACTCTGCCATAGTCTGCAGCAAAGTCTTTGCACGGTGGACCCTGACTGTCTGATACTTTTTTAGGTTATTATCAGACAGCCCCCCGTAACACTGTGTCTGTCATACTAAATTAGTGTCCCACTGGTGCCAAACAAGTTCCACCACCTCTGCAATATACTCTCCTGCACATTTTGCTACACTATTTTTAAAGCAAACAGTGCTGAAACTTAATGGCATCCAGTGTCTGCTATTCAAAGTTTAGTGTCCCACTGGTGCCAAGCAAGTTTCACCACCTATGCATTCTAGCCTCCTGCAAATTGTGCTACGCTATTTTTTATAGCAAACAGTGCTGAAACTTAGTGGCATCCAAACAGTGTCTGCTATTCTAAATTTAGTGTCCCACTGGTGCCAAGCAAGTTCCACCACCTCTGCATTCTAGCCTCCTGCACATTTTGCTATGCTATTTTTATAGAAAACAGTGTTGAAATTTAGTGGCATGCAAACAGTGTCTGCTATACAAAATTTAGTGTCCCACTGGTGCCAAGCAAGTTCCACCACCTTTGCATTCTAGCCTCCTGCACATTTTGCTACGCTATTTTTAGAGCAAAGAGTGCTGAAACTTAGTGGCATCCAAACAGTGTATTTTATACTAAATTAGTGTCCCACTGGTGCCAAACAAGTTCCACCACCTCTGCATTCTAGACTCCTGCACATTTTGCTACGCTATTTTTAGAGCAAAGAGTGCTGAAACTTAGTGGCATCCAAACAGTGTCTGCTATTCTAAATTTAGTGTCCCACTGGTGCCAAGCAAGTTCCACCACCTCTGCATTCTAGCCTCCTGCACATTTTGCAACGCTATTTTTAGAGAAAACAGTGTTGAAACTTAGTGGCATGCAAACAGTGTCTGCTATACAAAATTTAGTGTCCCACGGGTGCCAAGCAAGTTCCACCACATCTGCATTCTAGCCTCCTGCACATTTTGCTACGCTATTTTTGGAGCAAAGAGTGCTAAAACTTAGCGGCATCCAAACAGTGTCTGCTATTCTAAAATTAGTGTCCCACTGGTGCCAAGCAAGTTCCACCACCTCTGCATTCTAGCCTCCTGCAAATATTGCTACGCTTTAATTTTATAGCAAACAGTGCTGAAACTTAGTGGCATGCAAACAGTGTCTGCTATACAAAATTTAGTGTCCCACGGGTGCCAAGCAAGTTCCACCACCTCTGCATTCTAGCCTCCTGCACATTTTGCTACGCTATTTTTATAGAAAACAATGCTGAAATGTAGTGGCATCCAGTGTCTGCTATTCAAAATTTAGTGTCCCACTCGTGCCAAGCAAGTTTCACCACCTCTGCATTCTAGCCTCCTGCAAATTTTGCTACGCTATTTTTTATAGCAAACAGTGCTGAAACTTAGTGGCATCTAAACAGTGTCTGCTATTCTAAATTTAGTGTCCTAATGGTGCCAAGCAAGTTCCACCACCTCTGCATTCTAGCCTCCTGCACATTTTGCTACACTTTTTTTTATAGAAAACAGTGCTGAAACTTAGTGGCATGCAAACAGTGTCTGCTATACTAAATTTAGTGTCCCACTGGTGCCAAGCAAGTTCCACCACCTCTGCATACTAGCCTCCTGCACATTTTGCTATGCTATTTTTATAGCAAACAGTGCTGAAACTTAGTGGCATATAAACAGTGTCTGCTATAGTAACTTAGTGTCCCACTGGTGCAAAGCAAGTTCCACCACCTCTGCATTCTAGCCTCCTTCACATTTTGCTACGCTATTTTTATAGCAAACAGTGCTGAAACTTAATGGCATCCAAACAGTGTCTGCTATACTAAATTAGTGTCCCACTGGTGCAAAGCAAGTTCCTCCACCTCTGCATTCTAGCCTCCTGCACATTTTGCTACGCTATTTTTATAGCAAACAGTGCTGTAACTTAATGGCATCCAGTGTCTGCTATTCAAAGTTTAGTGTCCCACTGGTGCCAAGCAAGTTTCACCACCTCTGCATTCTAGCCTCCTGCAAATTTTGCTACGCTATTTTTTTATAGCAAATAGTGCTGAAACTTAGTGGCATCCAAACAGTGTCTGCTATTCTAAATTTAGTGTCCCACTGGTGCCAAGCAAGTTCCACCACCTCTGCATTCTATCCTACTGCACATTTTGCTACGCTATTTTTTTAGAAAACAGTGCTGAAACTTAGTGGCATGCAGTGTCTGCTATACAAAAGTTAGTGTCCCACGGGTGCCAAGCAAGTTCCACCACCTCTGCCTTTTAGCCTCCTGCACATTTTGCTACGCTATTTTTATAGCCAACAGTGCTGAAACTTAGTGGCATCCAAACAGTGTGTGCTATACTAAACTAGTGTCCCACTGGTGCCAAACAAGTTCCACCACCTCTGCAATCTACCCTCCTGCACATTTTGCTACGCTATTTTTATAGCAAACAGTGCTGAAACTTAATGGCATCCAGTGTCTGCTATTCAAAGTTTAGTGTCCCACTGGTGCCAAGCAAGTTTCACCACCTCTGCATTCTACCCTCCTGCAAATTTTGCTACGCTATTTTTTATAGCAAACAGTGCTGAAACTTAGTGGCATCCAAACAGTGTCTGCTAATCTAAATTTAGTGTCCCACTGGTGCCAAGCAAGTTCCACCACCTCTGCATTCTAGCCTCCTGCACATTTTGCTACGCTATTTTTATAGAAAACAGTGCTGAAGCTTAGTGGCATGCAAACAGTGTCTGCTATACAAAATTTAGTGTCCCACGGGTGCCAAGCAAGTTCCACCACCTCTGCATTCTAGCCTCCTGCACATTTTGCTACGCTATTTTTAGAGCAATGAGTGCTGAAACTTAATGGCATCCAAACAGTGTCTGCTATTCTAAATTTAGTATCCCACTGGTGCCAAGCAAGTTCCACCACCTCTGCATTCTAGCCTCCTGCACATTTTGCTACGCTATTTTTATAGAAAACAGTGCTGAAACTTAGTGGCATGCAAACAGTGTCTTCTATACTAAATTTGTGTCCCACTGGTGCCAAACAAGTTCCACCACCTCTGCAATCTACCCTCCTGCACATTTTGCTACGCTATTTTTATAGAAAACAGTGCTGAAACTTAGTGGCATGCAAACAGTGTCTGCTATACAAAATTTAGTGTCCCACGGGTGCCAAGCAAGTCCCACCACCTCTGCATTCTAGACTCCTGCACATTTTGCTACGCTATTTTTAGAGCAATGAGTGCTGAAACTTAATGGCATCCAAACAGTGTCTGCTATTCTAAATTTAGTATCCCCATGGGTGCCAAGCAAGTTCCACCACCTCTGCATTCTAGCCTCCTGCACATTTTGCTACGCTTTTTTTTATAGCAGACAGTGCTGAAACTTAGTGGCATGCAAAAAGTGTCTGCTGTACAAAATTTAGTGGCCCACGTTTGCCAAGCAAGTTCCACCACCTCTGCAATCTACCCTCCTGCACATTTTGCTACGCTATTTTTATAGCAAACAGTGCTGAAACTTAATGGCATCAAGTGTCTGCTATTCTAAATTTAGTGTCCCACTGGTGCCAAGCAAGTTCCACCACCTCTGCATTCTAGCCTCCTGCACATTTTGCTACGCTATTTCTATAGCAAACAGTGCTGAAACTTAATGGTATCCAGTGTCTGCTATTCAAAGTTTAGTGTCCCACTGGTGCCAAGCAAGTTTCACCACCTCTGCATTCTACCCTCCTGCAAATTTTGCTACGCTATTTTTTAAAGCAAACAGTGCTGAAACTTAGTGGCATCCAAACAGTGTCTGCTAATCTAAATTTAGTGTCCCAGTGGTGCCAAGCAAGTTCCACCATCTCTGCTTTCTAGCCTCCTGCACATTTTGCTACGCTATTTTTATAGCAAACATTGCTGAAACTTAGTAGCATTCAAACAGTGTGTGCTATACTAAATTAGTGTCCCACTGGTGCCAAGCAAGTTCCACCACCTCTGCAATCTACCCTCCTGCACATTTTGCTACGCTATTTGTATAGCAAACAGTGCTGAAACTTAATGGCATCCAGTGTCTGCTATTCAAAGTTTAGTGTCCCACTGGTGCCAAGCAAGTTTCACCACCTCTGCAATCTACCCTCCTGCAAATTTTGCTACGCTATTTTTTATAGCAAACAGTGCTGAAACTTAGTGGCATCCAAACAGTGTCTGCTATTCTAAATTTAGTGTCCCATTGGTGCCAAGCAAGTTCCACCACCTCTGCATTCTAGCCTCCTGCAGATTTTGCTACGCTATTTTTATAGTAAACAGTGCTGAAACTTAGTGGCTTCTAAACAGTGTCTTCTATACTAAATTTGTGTCCCACTGGTGCCAAGCAAGTTCCACCACCTCTGCAATCTACCCTCCTGCACATTTTGCTACGCTATTTTTATAGCAAACAGTGCTGAAACTTAATGGCATCCAGTGTCTGCTATTCAAAGTTTAGTGTCCCACTGGTGCCAAGCAAGTTTCACCACCTCTGCAATCTACCCTCCTGCAAATTTTGCTACGCTATTTTTTATAGCAAACAGTGCTGAAACTTAGTGGCATCCAAACAGTGTCTGTTATTCTAAATTTAGTGTCCCATTGGTGCCAAGCAAGTTCCACCACCTCTGCATTCTAGCCTCCTGCAGATTTTGCTACGCTATTTTTATAGTAAACAGTGCTGAAACTTAGTGGCTTCTAAACAGTGTCTTCTATACTAAATTTGTGTCCCACTGGTGCCAAACAAGTTCCACCACCTCTGCAATCTACCCTCCTGCACATTTTGCTACGCTATTTTTATAGCAAACAGTGCTGAAACTTAATGGCATCCAGTGTCTGCTATTCTAAATTTAGTGTCCCACTGGTGCTAAGCAAATTCCACCACCTCTGCATTCTAGCCTCCTGCACATTTTGCTACGCTATTTTTAGAGCAATGAGTGCTGAAATCTAATAGCATCCAAACAGTGTCTGCTATTCTAAATTTAGTATCCCACTGGTGCCAAGCAAGTTCCACCACCTCTGTATTCTAGCCTCCTGCACATTTTGCTACCCTTTTTTTATACCAAACAGTGCTGAAACTTAGTGGCATGCAAACAGTGTCTGATATACAAAATTTAGTGTCCCACGTTTGCCAAGCAAGTTCCACCACCTCTGCATTCTAGACTCCTGCACATTTTGCCACCCTATTTTTAGAGCAAAGAGTGCTGAAACTTAGTGGCATCCAAACAGTGTCTGCTATACTAAGTGTCCCACTGGTGCTAAGCAAGTTTCACCACCTCTGCATTCTACACTCCTGCCCTTTTTTCTACGCTATTTTTATAGTAAACAGTGCTGAAACTTAGTTGCATCCAAACAGTGTCTTCTATACAAAATTAGTGTCCCACTGGTGCCAAACAAGTTCCACCACCTCTACAATCTACCCTCCTGCACATTTTGCTACTCTATTTTTATAGAAAACAATGCTGAAACGTAGTGGCATCCAGTGTCTGCTATTCAAAATTTAGTGTCCCACTGGTGCCAAGCAAGTTTCACCACCTCTGCATTCTAGCCTCCTGCACATTTTGCTACGCTAGTTTTATAGCAAACAGTGCTGAAACTAAGTGGCATCTAAACAGTGTCTGCTATTCTAAATTTAGTGTCCTAATGGTGCCAAGCAAGTTCCACCACCTCTGCATTCTAGCCTCCTGCACATTTTGCTACGCTAGTTTTATAGCAAACAGTGCTGAAACTAAGTGGCATCTAAACAGTGTCTGCTATACTAAGTTAGTGTCCCACTGTTGCCAAGCAAGTTCCACCACCTCTGCATTCTAGCCTCCTGCACATTTTGCTACGCTATTTTTTATAGCAAACAGTGCTGAAACTTAGTGGCATCCAAACAGTGTATGCTATACTAAATTTAGTGTCCCACTGGTGCCAAGCAAGTTTCCCCACCTCTGCATTCTACCCTCCTGCAAATTTTGCTACGCTATTTTTTATATCAAACAGTGCTGAAACTTAGTGGCATCCAAACAGTGTCTGCTAATCTAAATTTAGTGTCCCACTGGTGCCAAGCAAGTTCCACCATCTCTGCTTTCTACCCTCCTGCACATTTTGCTACGCTATTTTTATAGCAAACAGTGCTGAAACTTATTGGCATCCAAACAGTGTCTGCTATACTAAATTAGTGTCCCACTGGTGCCAAACAAGTTCCACCACCTCTGCAATCTAGCCTCCTGCACATTTTGCTACGCTATTTTTATAGCAAACAGTGCTGAAACTTAATGGCATCCAGTGTCTGCTATTCTAAATTTAGTGTCCCACTGGTGCTAAGCAAATTCCACCACCTCTGCATTCTAGCCTCCTGCACATTTTGCTACGCTATTTTTATAGAAAACAGTGCTGAAACTTAGTGGCATGCAAACAGTGTCTGCTATACAAAATTTAGTGTCCCACGGGTGCCAAGCAAGTCCCACCACCTCTGCATTCTAGACTCCTGCACATTTTGCTACGCTATTTTTAGAGCAAAGAGTGCTGAAACTTAATGGCATCCAATCAGTGTCTGCTATTCTAAATTTAGTATCCCACTGGTGCCAAGCAAGTTCCACCACCTCTGCATTCTAGCCTCCTGCACATTTTGCTATGCTTTTTTTTAAAGCAAACAGTGCTGAAACTTAGTGGCATGCAAAAAGTGTCTGCTATAGAAAATTTGGTGTCCCACGTTTGCCAATCAAGTTCCACCACCTCTGCATTCTAGACTCCTGCACATTTTGCTACCCTATTTTTAGAGCAAAGAGTGCTGAAACTTAGTGGCATCCAAACAGTGTCTGCTATACTAAGTGTCCCACTGGTGCCAAGCAAGTTCCACCACCTCTGCATTCTACCCTCCTGCAAATTTTGCTACGCTATTTTTTATAGCAAACAGTGCTGAAACTTAGTGGCGTCCAAACAGTGTCTGCTATTCTAAATTTAGAGTCCCACTGGTGCCAAGCAAGTTCCACCACCTCTGCATTCTAGCCTCCTGCAGATTTTGCTATGCTATTTTTATAGCAAACAGTGCTGAAACTTAGTGGCATCTAAACAGTGTCTTCTATACTAAATTTGTGTCCCACTGGTGCCAAACAAGTTCCACCACCTCTGCAATCTACCCTCCTGCACATTTTGCTACGCTATTTTTATAGCAAACAGTGCTGAAACTTAATGGCATCCAGAGTCTGCTATTCTAAATTTAGTGTCCCACTGGTGCCAAGCAAGTTCCACCACCTCTGCATTCTAGCCTCCTGCACATTTTGCTACGCTTTTTTTATAGCAAACAGTACTGAAACTTAGTGGCATGCAAAAAGTGTCTGCTATACAAAATTTAGTGTCCCACGTTTGCCAAGCAAGTTCCACCACCTCTGCATTCTAGACTCCTGCACATTTTGCTACCCTATTTTTAGAGCAAAGAGTGCTGAAACTTAGTATAGCAGACACTGTTTGGATGCCACTAAGTGTCCCACTGGTGCCAAGCAAGTTCCACCACCTCTGCATTCTAGCCTCCTGCACATTTTGCTATGCTAGTTTTATAGCAAACAGTGCTGAAACTTAGTGGCATCTAAACAGTGTCTGCTATACAAAATTTAGTGTCCCACTGGTGCTAAGCAAGTTTCACCACCTCTGCATTCTACACTCCTGCCCTTTTTTCTACGCTATTTTTATAGTAAACAGTGCTGAAACTTAGTTGCATCCAAACAGTGTCTGCTATTCTAAATTTAGCGTCCTAATGGTGCCAAGCAAGTTCCACCACCTCTGCATTCTAGCCTCCTGCACATTTTGCTACGCTATTTTTTATAGCAAAAAGTGCTGAAACTTAGTGGCATCCAAACAGTGTCTGCTATACTAAATTTATTGTCCCACTGGTGCCAAGCAAGTTTCACCACCTCTGCATTCTACCCTCCTGCACATTTTGCTACGCTATTTTTATAGCAAACAGTGCTGAAACTTAGTGGCATCCAAACAGTGTGTGCTATACTAAATTAGTGTCCCACTGGTGCCAAGCAAGTTCCACCACCTCTGCAATCTACCCTCTTGCACACTTTGCTACGCTATTTTTATAGCAAACAGTGCTGAAACTTAGTGGCATCCAAACAGTGTCTGCTATACTAAATTAGTGTCCCACTGGTGCCAAACAAGTTCCACCACCTCTGCAATCTACCCTCCTGCACATTTTGCTACGCTATTTTTATAGCAAACAGTGCTGAAGCTTAATGGCATCCAGTGTCTGCTATTCAAAGTTTAGTGTCCCACTGGTGCCAAGCAAGATTCACCACCTCTGCATTCTACCCTCCTGCAAATTTTGCTACGCTATTTTTTATAGCAAACAGTGCTGAAACTTAGTGGCATCCAAACAGTGTCTGCTATTCTAAATTTAGTGTCCCACTGGTGCCAAGCAAGTTCCACCACCTCTGCATTCTAGCCTCCTGCAGATTTTGCTACGCTATTCTTATAGCAAACAGTGCTGAAACGTAGTGGCATCTAAACAGTGTCTTCTATACTAAATTTGTGTCCCACTGGTGCCAAACAAGTTCCACCACCTCTGCAATCTACCCTCCTGCACATTTTGCTACGCTATTTTTATAGCAAACAGTGCTGAAACTTAATGGCATCCAGTGTCTGCTATTCTAAATTTAGTGTGCCACTGGTGCCAAGCAAGTTCCACCACCTCTGCATTCTAGCCTCCTGCACATTTTGCTACGATATTTTTATAGAAAACAGTCCTGAAACTTAGTGGCATGCAAACAGTGTCTGCTATACAAAATTTAGTGTCCCACGGGTGCCAAGCAAGTCCCACCACCTCTGCATTCTAGACTCCTGCACATTTTGCTACGCTATTTTTAGAGCAAAGAGTGCTGAGACTTAATGGCATCCAAACAGTGTCTGCTATTCTAAATTTAGTATCCCACTGGTGCCAAGCAAGTTCCACCACCTCTGCATTCTAGCCTCCTGCAGATTTTGCTACGCTATTTTTAGAGCAAAGAGTGCTGAAACTTAGTTGCATCCAAACAGTGTATTCTATACAAAATTAGTGTCCCACTGGTGCCAAACAAGTTCCACCACCTCTGCAATCTACCCTCCTGCACATTTTGCTACTCTATTTTTATAGAAAACAATGCTAAAACGTAGTGGCATCCAGTGTCTGCTATTCAAAATTTAGTGTCCCACTGGTGCCAAGCAAGTTTCACCACCTCTGCATTCTAGCCTCCTGGAAATTTTGCTACGCTATTTTTTATAGCAAACAGTGCTGAAACTTAGTGGCATCCAAACAGTGTCTGCTATTCTAAATTTAGTGTCCTAATGGTGCCAAGCAAGTTCCACCACCTCTGCATTCTAGCCTCCTGCACATTTTGCTACGCTTTTTTTTATAGAAAACAGTGCTGAAACTTAGTGGCATGCAAACAGTGTCTGCTATACAAAATTTAGTGTCCCACGGGGGCCAAGCAAGTTCCACCACCTCTGCATTCCAGCCTCCTGCACATTTTGCTTTGCTAGTTTTATAGCAAACAGGGCTGAAACTAAGTGGCATCTAAACAGTGTCTGCTATACTAAGTTAGTGTCCCACTGGTGCCAAGCAAGTTCCACCACCTCTGCATTCTAGCCTCCTGCACATTTTGCTATGCTATTTTTTATAGCAAACAGTGCTGAAACAGTGGCATCTAAACAGTGTCTGCTATACTAAATTTTGTGTCCCACTGGTGCCAAGCAAGTTCCACCACCTCTGCACTCTAGCCTCCTGCACATTTTGCTACGCTATTTTTAATAGAAAATAGTGCTGAAACTTAGTGGCATCCAAACTGTGTCTGCTATACTAAATTTATTGTCCCACTGGTGCCAAGCAAGTTCCACCACCTCTGCATTCTAGCCTCCTTCACATTTTGCTACGCTATTTTTATAGTAAACAGTGCTGAAACTTAATGGCATCCAAACAGTGTCTGCTATACTAAATTAGTGTCCCACTGTTGCAAAGCAAGTTCCTCCACCTCTGCATTCTAGCCTCCTGCACATTTTGCTACGCTATTTTTTATAGAAAACAGTGCTTGAACTTAGTGGCATATAAATAGTGTCTGCTATAGTAACTTAGTGTCCCACTGGTGCCAAGCAAGTTCCACCACCTCTGCATTCTAGCCTCCTGCAAATTTTGCTACGCTATTTTTTAAAGCAAACAGTGCTGAAACTTAGTGCATCCAAACAGTGTCTGCTGTACAAAATTTAGTGTCCCATGGGTGCCAAGCAAGTTCTACCACCTCTGCCTTCTAGCCTCCTGCACATTTTCCTACGCTATTTTTATAGCAAACAGTGCTGAAACTTAGTGGCATCCAAACAGTGTCTGCTATACTAAATTAGTGTCCCACTGGTGCCAAGCAAGTTACACCACCTCTGCAATCTACCCTCCTGCACATTTTGCTACGCTATTTTTATAGCAAACAGTGCTGAAACTTAATGGCTTCCAGTGTCTGCTATTCAAAATTTAGTGTCCCACTGGTGCCAAGCAAGTTTCACCACCTCTGCATTCTACCCTCCTGCAAATTTTGCTACGCTATTTTTTAGCAAACAGTGCTGAAACTTAGTGGCATCCAAACAGTGTGTGCTATACTAAATTAGTGTCCCACTGGTGCCAAGCAAGTTCCACCACCTCTGCAATCTACCCTCCTGCACATTTTGCTACGCTATTTTTATAGAAAACAGTGCTGAAACTTAGTGGCATGCAAACAGTGTCTGCTATACAAAATTTAGTGTCCCACGGGTGCCAAGCAAGTCCCACCACCTCTGCATTCTAGACTCCTGCACATTTTGCTACGCTATTTATAGAGCAAAGAGTGCTGAAACTTAATGGCATCCAAACATTGTCTGCTATTCTAAATTTAGTATCCCACTGGTGCCAAGCAAGTTCCACCACCTCTGCATTCTAGCCTCCTGCACATTTTGCTACGCTTATTTTTATAGCAAACAGTGCTGAAACTTAGTGGCATCCACAAAGTGTCTGCTATAGTAACTTAGTGTCCCACTGAAGCAAAGCAAGTTCCACCACCTCTGCCTTCTACCCTCCTGCCCATTTTGCTAATCTTTTTTTATAGCAAACAGTGCTGAAACTTAGTGGCATCCACAAAGTGTCTGCGATAGTAACTTAGTGTCCCACTGGTGCCAAGCAAATTCCACCACTTCTGCCTTCTACCCTCTTGCCCATTTATCTACGCTATATTTATAGATAACAGTTCTGAAACTTAGTGGCATCCACAAAGTGTCCGCTATAGTAACTTAGTGTCCCACTGGAGCAAAGCAAGTTCCACCACCTCTGCCTTCTACCCTCTTGCCAATTTTGCTATGCTATTTTTATAGCAAACAGTGCTGAAAATTAGTGGCATCCACAGAGTGTCCGCTATGGTAACTTAGTGTTTCACTGGTGCCAAGCAAGTTCCACCACCTCTGCCTTTTACCCTCCTGCCCATTTTGCTACGCTATTTTTATAGCAAACAGTGCTGAAACTTAGTGGCATCCACAAAGTGTCTGCTATAGTAACTTAGTGTCCCACTGGTGCCAAGCAAGTTCCACCACCTCTGCCTTCTACCCTCCTGCCCATTTTGCTAATCTTTTTTTATAGGAAACAGTGCTGAAACTTGGTGGCATCCAGAAAGTGTCTGCTATAGTATCTAGAGATGAGCGAACTGGTCCCGGTTCGGCTCGAGGCGGTTCGCCGAACGGAGGTCCCGTTCGAGTTTAGTTCGTCGAACGTTCGACGAACCGAACTCGAACGTATAGGCTATAATGGGAGGCAATAACAAACACATAAAAATGCATGATAAATGTACACAAACAGTTAATAAACATTGCCATAACACTTACCGGTCCCCGCGATCCCTTCTGCACTCTGTCTCCTGCCGCTATTCCATCCGATGATCGCTGAATCCTCCCGGCGACCGGCACTGCCAGCAGAGATGCAGGACCTATCGTGACGTCAAAATAGCCATGTGACCAGTCACGTGGCTATTATCTCATTGGCTACAGACTGGTCACATGACTATGACACGTCATGTAGGACCTGCGAGTGCATCTCTCCGGTACACGGTGCACGTATGTGTATCGCCGTGTACCGGCGACATGCTCTACCACACGGTCGACTCCCCGTTCCGTTAGGGACCGGCTGACACAGCCGGTCATTAACGGAGATCACCGTTGCCATAGCAACGCAGTTAGCGGTGACGTCACCGCTAACCGCGGCTCCGAGAGCACCATTGCTATGGTAACGCGTCTGTCAGCGTTACCGCTGTTACCGCTGACAGCCAGCACTGTTCACTCACGGAGTGAAGGCTGCACGATTGTAGTGAGGATTGTAGTGAGGATGAGGTTCCCCAGCCCCAAGTGATGAGCTGGTGAACCTCATCCTTCCTCACTACAATCGTCACTACTACTACACTAGAAAGAAGACAGAAGAGCAGGATCATGGAGGGCTGACAGGGGGTAATAAAGATGGCGTCTCTAAGTGTGTCTGTGTATTTATTTCTATTAAAGTATTTTTTCTCTGTGTGGTGTTTTTTTTTAACCCTTTATTGGAGATTCTTAATGGCCAGGTCAAACGTGCCTGACATTAAGAATCTCTGGCTTAATACTGGCTAGTAAAACAAAGCCAGTATTAACTCATGATTACCCAACAAGCCACCCGGCTCCAGGGCTGTTGGAAGAGTTGGATACAGCGCCAGATGATGGCGCTTCTATGAGAGCGCCATTTTCTGGGACGGCTGCGGACTGAAATCCGCAGCAGAGGCGCCCAGAAACCTCGGGTTAGCCTGTGCTGCGGATTCCAATCCCCAGCTGCCTAGTTGTACCCGGCTGAACACAAAAATGGGGTGAAGCCCACGTCATTTGTTTTTTAATTATTTCATGAAATAAGTGAAATAATTAAAAAAAAACGGGTTTCCCTATATTTTTGGTTCCCAGCCGGGTACAAATAGGCAACTGGGGGTTGGAGGCAGCCCGTGGCTGCCTGCTGTACCTGGCTAGCATACAAAAATATGGCAAAGCCCACGTCATTTTTTTGGTGGGCAAAAAAATTCTGCATACAGTCCTGGATGGAGTATGCTGAGCCTTGTAGTTCTGCAGCTGCTGTCTGCTCTTCTCCATACAGACAGACAGCAGCTGCAGAACTACAAGACTCAGCATACTCCATCCAGGACTGTATGCAGAAGTTTTTTGCCCCCTGAAAAAATTATGTGGGCTTCGCCATATTTTTGTATGCTAGCCAGGTACAGCAGGCAGGTACGGCTGCCCCCAACCCCCAGTTGCCTATTTGTACCCGGCTGGGAACCAAAAATAAAGGGAAGCCCTTTTTTATTATTTCATGAATTTCATGAAATAATTAGAAAACAAATGAAGTAGGCTTCACCCCATTTTTGTGTCCAGCCAGGTACAACTAGGCAGCTGGGGATTGGAATCCGCAGCACAGGTTGGCCTGAGCTTTCTGGGCCCCACTGCTGCGAATTGCAGTCTGCAGCCACCTCAGAAAATGGCATTTTCATAGAAGCGCCATCTTCTGGCGCTGTATCCAACTCTTCCAGCACCTGCCTGCTATACCTGGCTAGCATACAAAAATATGGCGAAGCTCACGTCCTTTTTTTGTAGTTTTTTGGCAAAAAAATAAAAAATGCTTCCCTGGATTTTCCATTGCCAGTGCAGGTAACACCAAGCAGTGGGGGTTAGCAGCCAGTAGCTGCTTGGATTACCCTTAGCTAGCAATACAAAAAATGCAGCGGGAGCCCATATATATTTTTTTTAATTATTTATTTAAATAACTAAAAATAAAATGGGCTTCCCTGTATTTTGATTGCTGGACATCACAGTGCTGTAAAAATAAATCTTTAAAAAAATGACGTAGCGCTCCGCGGTATTTTTGATTCTCAGCGCAGATAAAGCAGACAGCTATGGGTTGCCACCCCCATCTGCCTGCCGTTACCTTGGTTGGCAATCAAAATACAGGGAAGCCCATTAATTTTTTCTATTTAAAAAATAGTTTAAAAAAAAAATGACGTTGGGTCCCCCCATTTTTGATAGCCAGCTAGGGTAAAGCAGACGGCTGTAGCCTGAAAACCACAGCTGGCAGCTTTACCGTGGTTGGGGATCCAATGTGGAGGTCCCCTCAGGCTCTTTTTTATAATTATTTTATAAATATTAATAATTACACAATAAAAGTAGGGTCCCCCCCAAATTGGATCACCAGCCAAGGTAAAGCGGACAGCTGTGGTCTGGTATTCTCAGGGTGGGAAGGTCCATAGTTATTGGGCCTTCACAGCCTAAAAATAGCAGGCCGCAGGCACCCCAGACGTGGCGCATCCACTAGATGCGCCAATCCTGGCGCTTCACCCCAGCTCATCCCGTGCCCTGGTGCAGTGGCAAACGGGGTAATAAATCGGGTTGATACTAGCTGTAAAGTCACCTGAGATCAAGCCCAGCAGTTTGTGATGTCATGGCGTCTATTAGATACCCAACATCATAAACTGTCAGTACTAACAAAAAAAAAAAAAAATCGACAAAAGAAATTTATTTGAAAAAACAGTCCCCAAAACATTTCCTCTTTCACCAATTTATTGTAAGAAAAAAAATAAAGGGGTCCCACGACGACTCTGGACCGTCTAGAATATGGGGGGGAGACACTCAGGGAACGTATCCCCCATTTTCTAGGAGTGCGGACCCTTCATGTGAGGAGTGTGGGTGCAATGAATCTGCACTCACTCTTCTCGGGTCCACAGCAGCAGAGTCCATGTCGTAATGGTTGCTACCAAAGCTGCAATGCCCTGCTCATGAGGTAAGGGCATGCCTAATCAGGAGAACTACTGTAGAGGAAGCTCTGCTCACTGGTATATAGGTGCTCAGAGGAAATAATAGATAAAATTAGTGATTAACCTCGGCACTCTAAATCTCCCAGACTAAGTCAGTAAGTCACAACGGATAGTAATGCAAAATCACTCTTTATTGGTCGGTATTAAGAAAAAAAATTTTTCATAAGCATATATGTTTTTGTCCAAAACAAGTTACAAATGACGTTTCGGCCTGAGCCTTTGTCAGATTGGACTTATCTGCATGTAATCATGAAAAATGACAATAATCAGTATCACATAAGAGTGAGAGAACAATAACATAAACTCGAACAATGTAGAGGTACAATTGGGATGCAGCAAAAAAATTGCAACACAGCAAGGAATAAAACACATGATACAAATGTCATAATACAGTACAAGGACAATATAGTAATGACAAATATGGGGTCAGAGTAGGCTTAGACAGCTCTGGTACGAAAGAGATGTCAATCATAAAGTAACATGTGCAGTAGGTGTAGAGCTACAGTATGCATGGCAGAGCTAATGGGTAGACCGACCATAGAAAAAGTAGAGAAAAAGTGGAGAAAAAATGTAGAAAAAGTGGAGAAAAAGTGGAGAAAAAGTGGAGAAAAAGTGGAGAAAAAGTGGAGAAAAAGTGGAGAAAAAATGTAGAAAAAGTGGAGAAAAAGTGGAGAAAAAGTGGAGAAAAAATGTAGAAAAAGTGGAGAAAAAATGTAGAAAAAGTGGAGAAAAAGTGGAGAAAAAGTGGAGAAAAAGTGGAGGAAAAGTGGAGGAAAAATGTAGAAAAAGTGGAGAAAAAGTGGAGAAAAAATGTAGAAAAAGTGGAGAAAAAGTGGAGAATAAGTGGAGAAAAAGTGGAGAAAAAGTGGAGAATAAGTGGAGAAAAAATGGAGAAAAAAATGGAGAAAAAGTGGAGAAAAAGTGGAGAAAAAGTGGAGAAGAAGTGGAGAAAAAATGGAGAAAAAAATGGAGAAAAAGTGGAGAAAAAGTGGAGAAAAAGTGGAGTAAAAATGTAGAAAAAGTGGAGAAAAAGTGGAGAAAAAATGTAGAAAAAGTGGAGAAAAAGTGGAGAATAAGTGGAGAAAAAGTGGAGAAAAAATGGAGAATAAGTGGAGAAAAAATGGAGAAAAAAATGGAGAAAAAGTGGAGAAGAAGTGGAGAAAAAGTGGAGAAGAAGTGGAGAAAAAATGGAGAAAAAAGTGGAGAAAAAGTGGAGAAAAAGTGGAGAAAAAGTGGAGAAAAAGTGGAGTAAAAATGTAGAAAAAGTGGAGAAAAAGTGGAGAAAAAATGGAGAAAAAGTGGAGAAAAAGTGGAGAAAAAGTGGAGAAAAAGTGGAGTAAAAATGTAGAAAAAGTGGAGAAAAAATGTAGAAAAAGTGGAGGAAAAAGTGGAGAATAAGTGGAGAAAAAGTGGAGAATAAGTGGAGAAAAAGTGGAGAATAAGTGGAGAAAAAGTGGAGAAAAAGTGGAGAATAAGTGGAGAAAAAATGGAGAAAAAAATGGAGAAAAAGTGGAGGAAAAAGTGGAGGAAAAAGTGGAGAATAAGTGGAGAAAAAGTGGAGAAAAAGTGGAGAATAAGTGGAGAATAAGTGGAGAAAAAGTGGAGAAAAAGTGGAGAATAAGTGGAGAAAAAATGGAGAAAAAAATGGAGAAAAAGTGGAGAAAAAGTGGAGAAGAAGTGGAGAAAAAATGGAGAAAAAAGTGGAGAAAAAGTGGAGAAAAAGTGGAGAAAAAGTGGAGAAAAAGTGGAGTAAAAATGTAGAAAAAGTGGAGAAAAAGTGGAGAAAAAATGTAGAAAAAGTGGAGAATAAGTGGAGAAAAAATGGAGAAAAAAATGGAGAAAAAGTGGAGAAAAAGTGGAGAAAAAGTGGAGAAGAAGTGGAGAAAAAATGGAGAAAAAAATGGAGAAAAAGTGGAGAAAAAGTGGAGAAAAAGTGGAGAAAAAGTGGAGTAAAAATGTAGAAAAAGTGGAGAAAAAATGTAGAAAAAGTGGAGAAAAAGTGGAGAATAAGTGGAGAAAAAATGGAGAAAAAAATGGAGAAAAAGTGGAGAAAAAATGGAGAAAAAAATGGAGAAAAAGTGGAGAAAAAGTGGAGAAAAAGTGGAGAAAAAGTGGAGAATAAGTGGAGAAAAAATGGAGAAAAAAAATGGAGTAAAAATGTAGAAAAAGTGGAGAAAAAGTGGAGAAAAAGTGGAGAAAAAATGTAGAAAAAGTGGAGAATAAGTGGAGAATAAGTGGAGAAAAAATGGAGAAAAAGTGGAGAATAAGTGGAGAAAAAATGGAGAAAAAGTGGAGAAAAAGTGGAGAAAAAGTGGAGAATAAGTGGAGAAAAAATGGAGAAAAAAATGGAGAAAAAGTGGAGAAAAAGTGGAGAATAAGTGGAGAAAAAATGGAGAAAAAAAATGGAGTAAAAATGTAGAAAAAGTGGAGAAAAAGTGGAGAAAAAATGTAGAAAAAGTGGAGAATAAGTGGAGAATAAGTGGAGAAAAAGTGGAGAAAAAGTGGAGAAAAAGTGGAGAAAAAGTGGAGAATAAGTGGAGAAAAAGTAGAGAAAAAGTGGAGAAAAAGTGGAGAAAAAGTGGAGAAAAAGTGGAGAAAAAGTGGAGAATAAGTGGAGAAAAAATGGAGAAAAAGTGGAGAAAAAGTGGAGAAAAAGTGGAGAAAAAGTGGAGAATAAGTGGAGAAAAAATGGAGAATAAGTGGAGAATAAGTGGAGAAAAAATGGAGAAAAAAATGGAGAAAAAGTGGAGAATAAGTGGAGAATAAGTGGAGAAAAAGTGGAGAAAAAAAATGAAGTAAAAATGTAGAAAAAGTGGAGAAAAAGTGGAGAAAAAGTGGAGAAAAAATGTAGAAAAAGTGGAGAAAAAGTGGAGAAAAAGTGGAGAAAAAATGTAGAAAAAGTGGAGAATAAGTGGAGAATAAGTGGAGAATAAGTGGAGAAAAAATGGAGAAAAAGTGGAGAATAAGTGGAGAAAAAATGGAGAAAAAGTGGAGAAAAAGTGGAGAATAAGTGGAGAAAAAGTGGAGAAAAAGTGGAGAAAAAGTGGAGAAAAAGTGGAGAAAAAGTGGAGAAAAAGTGGAGAATAAGTGGAGAAAAAATGGAGAATAAGTGGAGAATAAGTGGAGAAAAAATGGAGAAAAAAATGGAGAAAAAGTGGAGAATAAGTGGAGAATAAGTGGAGAAAAAGTGGAGAAAAAAATGGAGAAAAAGTGGAGAAAAAGTGGAGAAAAAGTGGAGAAAAAGTGGAGAAAAAGTGGAGAAAAAGTGGAGAATAAGTGGAGAAACAATGGAGAAAAAGTGGAGAAAAAGTGGAGAAAAAGTGGAGAAAAAGTGGAGAATAAGTGGAGAAAAAATGGAGAATAAGTGGAGAATAAGTGGAGAAAAAATGGAGAAAAAAATGGAGAAAAAGTGGAGAATAAGTGGAGAATAAGTGGAGAAAAAGTGGAGAAAAAAATGGAGAAAAAGTGGAGAAAAAGTGGAGAAAAAGTGGAGAAAAAGTGGAGAAAAAGTGGAGAAAAAGTGGAGAATAAGTGGAGAAAAAATGGAGAAAAAGTGGAGAAAAAGTGGAGAAAAAGTGGAGAAAAAGTGGAGAATAAGTGGAGAAAAAATGGAGAATAAGTGGAGAATAAGTGGAGAAAAAATGGAGAAAAAAATGGAGAAAAAGTGGAGAATAAGTGGAGAAAAAGTGGAGAAAAAAATGGAGAAAAAGTGGAGAAAAAGTGGAGAAAAAGTGGAGAAAAAGTGGAGAAAAAGTGGAGAAAAAATGGAGAATAAGTGGAGAAAAAAATGGAGAAAAAGTGGAGAATAAGTGGAGAATAAGTGGAGAATAAGTGGAGAATAAGTGGAGAAAAAGTGGAGAAAAAAATGGAGAAAAAGTGGAGAAAAAGTGGAGCATCCTTTGGTGCCTTTCATGTGACACTAAGGGGTGCTTAGCTTTGTATTTAGCCAAAAAAAAATGAAAAAAAAAATGACGTAGGATTCCCCCTAGTTTTGTAGCCAGCTAGGGTAAAGCAGACGGCTGCAGCCTGCAGACCACAGCTGGCAACCTCACCTTGGCTGGTAATCCAAAACTGAGGGCACCCCACGCTGTTATTTTAAATTAAATAAATAATTTAAAAAAAAAACACGTAGGGGTCCCCCCAAAATTGGATCACCAGCCAAGGTAAAGCAGACAGCTGGGGCCTGATATTCTCAGACTAGGGAGGTCCATGGTTATTGGACTCTCCCCAGCCTAAAAATAGCAGGCCGCAGCCGCCCCAGAAGTGGCGCATCCATTAGATGCGCCAATCCTGGTGCTTCGCCCCAGCTCATCCCGCGCCCTGGTGCGGTGGCAAACGGGGTAATATATGGGGTTAATACCAGATGTGTAATGTCACCTGGCATCAAGCCCTGGGGTTGGTGAGGTCAGGCGTCTATCAGATACCCGACATCACCAACCCAGTCAGTAATAAAAAAAAATAGACGACAAACACATTTTTATTTGAAAAAACACTCCCCAATACATTCCCTCTTTAACCAATTTATTAGAAAAAAAAACAAATCCAGGTCTGGTGTAATCCAAGGGGTTGCCATGACGATCCACACTGTCCCAGTCAATGAAGAGCAGGATGTTCCCCATTGGCTGGGAGAGCAGTGCAGTGACCTGAGCTAACATCAATGGGTCAGCCCAGGTCACTGCAGGGGGATGACAAGTGCTGCTGTCAGGAGCGAGGTACATTACCTGCGCTGATCTCCAGCACTGCCGACAGCCCCTGTCACTGAGTTCAATGACCGGCGCCTTCACACCAAGTATCGCGAGAGGCCCGTGACGTCACCGCTAGTCAGTCTCGGGTCGGAAGCGAGAGGTGGTGTGACAAGCGGCGGCCATGGAGGACAGTGACAGCGCTGAGGTCGGGATGGCGGGACTTCATCACCGCAGGTAAGCCGAGCGGGACCATGTGTGCAGAGTGTGTGTGTGTGTGTGTGTGTGTGTGTATGTGTATATGCCGCGGGCAGGAGGGGGCGGAGTGAGCTGAGGGCTTCCTGCACGTAACTAGGATAAACATCGGGTTACTAACCAAAGCGCTTTGCTTGGATACCCGATGTTTATCTTGGTTACCAGCTTGTGGCAGGCTGCCAGCGATGGCTCCTGCACACTGTAGCTGTAAAAAGCCCTGCTTTTTGCTGCTAGAACCGTTCTCGAACATTTCTAGAACTATCGAGCTTTTGCAAAAAAGCTCGAGTTCTAGTTCGATCTAGAACACCCCCAAAAATCACTCGAGCCTCGAACTGGAGAACCACGAACCGCGAACCGCGCTCAACTCTAATAGTAACTTAGTGTCCCACTGGTGCCAAGGAAGTTCCACCACCTCTGACTTCTACCCTCCTGCCCATTTTGCTAATCTTTTTTTATAGCAAACAGTGCTGAAACTTAGTGGCATCCACATAGTGTCTGCGATAGTAACTTACTGTCCAACTGGTGCCAAGCAAATTCCACCACTTCTGCCTTCTACCCTCTTGCCCATTTATCTACGCTATATTTATAGATAACAGTTCTGAAACTTAGTGGCATCCACAAAGTGTCCGCTATAGTAACTTAGTGTCCCACTGGAGCAAAGCAAGTTCCACCACCTCTGCCTTCTACCATCTTGCCAATTTTGCTATGCTATTTTTTATAGCAAACAGTGCTGAAAATTAGTGGCATCCACAGAGTGTCCGCTATGGTAACTTAGTGTTTCACTGGTGCCAAGCAAGTTCCTCCACCTCTGCCTTTTACCCTCCTGCCCATTTTGCTAAGCTATTTTTATAGCAAACAGTGCTGAAACTTAGTGGCATCCAAAGAGTGTCCGCTATAGTAACTTAGTGTCTCACTGGTGCCAAGCAAGTTCCACCACCTCTGCCTTCTACCCTCCTGCCAATTTTGCTACGCTATTTTTATAGCAAACAGTGCTGAAACTTAGTGGCATCCACAAATTGTCTGCAATAGTAACTTAGTGTCCCACTGGTGCCAAGCAAATTCCACCACTTCTGCCTTCTACCCTCTTGCCCATTTATCTACGCTATATTTATAGATAACAGTTCTGAAACTTAGTTGCATCCACAAAGTGTCTGCTATAGTAACTTAGTGTCCCACTGGAGCAAAGCAAGTTCCACCACCTCTGCCTTCTACCATCTTGCCAATTTTGCTATGCTATTTTTATAGCAAACAGTGCTGAAAATTAGTGGCATCTACAGAGTGTCCGCTATAGTAACTTAGTGTCCCACTGGTGCCAAGCAAATTCCACCACCTCTGCGTTCTACCCTTATGCCCATTTTGCTAAGCTATTTTTATAACAACGAGTGCTTAAACTTAGTGGCATCCACAAAGTGTCCGCTATAGTAACTTAGTGTCCCACTGGTGCCAAGCAAATTCCACCACTTCTGCCTTCTACCCTCTTGCCCATTTATCTACGCTATATTTATAGATAACAGTTCTGAAACTTAGTGGCATCCACAAAGTGTCTGCTATAGTAACTTAGTGTCCCACTGGTGCCAAGCAAGTTCCACCACCACTGCCTTCTACCCTCCTGCCCATTTTGCTAAGCTATTTTTATAGCAATGAGTGCTGAAACTTAGTGGCATCCACAAAGTGTCCGCTATAGTAACTTAGTGTCCCACTGGTGCCAAGCAAGTTCCACCACATCTGCCTTCTACCCCCCTGCCCATTTTTCTACGCTATTTTTATAGCAAACAGTGCTTAAACTTAGTGGCATCCACAAAGTGTCTGCTATAGTAACCTAGTGTCCCACTGGTGCCAAGCAAGTTCCACCACCTCTGCCTTCTACCCTCCTGCCCATTTTGCTAAGCTATTTTTATAGCAATTAGTGCTTAACTTAGTGGCATCCACAAAGTGTCTGCTATAGTAACTTAGTCTCCCACTGGTGCCAAGAAAGTTCCACCACCTCTGCCTTTTACCCTCCTGCCCATTTTGCTAAGCTTTTTTTTTTAGCAAACAGTGCTGAAACTTAGTGGCATCCACAGAGTGTCCGCTAAATTAACTTAGTGTCTCACTGGTGCCAAGCAAGTTCCACCACATCTGCCTTCTACCCTCCTGCCCATTTTCCTACGTTATTTTTCTAGCAAACAGTGCTTAAACGTAGTGGCATCCACAAAGTGTCTGCTATAGTAACTTAGTGTCTCACTGGTGCCAAGCAAGTTCCACCACATCTGCCTTCTACCCTCCTGCAGATTTTCTTACGTTATTTTTATAGCAAACAGTGCTGAAACTTAGTGGCATCCACAAAGTGTCTGCTATAGTAACCTAGTATCCCACTGGTGCCAAGCAAATTCCACCACTTCTGCCTTCTGCACTCTTGCCCATTTAGCTACGCTATTTTTATAGAAAACAGTTCTGAAACTTAGTGGCATCCACAAAGTGTCTGCTATAGTAACTTAGTGTCCCACTGGAACAAAGCAAGTTCCACCACCTCTGCCTTCTACCATCTTGCCAATTTTGCAATGCTATTTTTATAGCAAACAGTGCTGAAACTTAGTGGCATCCACAGAGTGTCCGCGTAAGTAACTTAGTGTCTCACTGGTGCCAAGCAAGTTCCACCACATCTGCCTTCTACCCTCCTGCCCATTTTGCTACGCTATTTTTATAGCAAACAGTGCTGAAACTTAGTGGCATCCACAAAGTGTCTGCTATAGTAACTTAGTGTCCCACTGGTGCCAAGCAAGTTCCACCACCTCTGCCTTCTACCCTCCTGCCCATTTTGCTAATCTTTTTTTATAGCAAACAGTGCTGAAACTTAGTGGCATCCACAAAGTGTCTGCTATAGTAACTTAGTGTCCCACTGGTGCCAAGGAAGTTCCACCACCTCTGCCTTCTACCCTCCTGCCCATTTTGCTACGCTATTTTTATAGCAATGAGTGCTTAAACTTAGTGGCATCCACAAAGTGTCTGCTATAGTAACTTAGTGTCCCACTGGTGCCAAGCAAGTTCCACCACCTCTGCCTTCTACCCTCCTGCCCATTTTGCTAATCTTTTTTTATAGGAAACAGTGCTGAAACTTAGTGGCATCCACAGAGTGTCCGCTAAAGTAACTTAGATTCTCACTGGTGCCAAGCAAGTTCCACCACATCTGCCTTCTACCCTCCTGCCCATTTTCCTACGTTATTTTTATAGCAAACAGTGCTTAAACGTAGTGGCATCCACAAAGTGTCTGCTATAGTAACTTAGTGTCCCACTGGTGCCAAGCAAGTTCCACCACCTCTGCCTTCTACCATCTTGCCAATTTTGCTGTGCTATTTTTATAGCAAACAGTGCTGAAACTTAGTGGCATCCACAGAGTGTCCGCGTAAGTAACTTAGTGTCTCACTGGTGCCAAGCAAGTTCCACCACATCTGCCTTCTACCCTCCTGCCCATTTTGCTACGCTATTTTTATAGCAAACAGTGCTGAAACTTAGTGGCATCCACAAAGTGTCTGCTATAGTAACTTAGTGTCCCACTGGTGCCAAGGAAGTTCCACCACCTCTGCCTTCTACCCTCTTGCCCATTTTGCTAAGCTATTTTTATAGCAACGAGTGCTTAAACTTAGTGGCATCCACAAAGTGTCTGCTATAGTAACTTAGTGTCCCACTGGTGCCAAGCAAGTTCCACCACCTCTGCCTTCTACCCTCCTGCCCATTTTGCTAATCTTTTTTTATAGGAAACAGTGCTGAAACTTGGTGGCATCCAGAAAGTGTCTGCTATAGTAACTTAGTGTCCCACTGGTGCCAAGGAAGTTCCACCACCTCTGACTTCTACCCTCCTGCCCATTTTGCTACGCTATTTTTATAGCAAACAGTGCTGAAACTTAGTGGCATCCACAAAATGTCTGCTATAGTAACTTAGTGTCCCACTGAAGCAAAGCAAGTTCCACCACCTCTGCCTTCTACCCTCCTGCCCATTTTGCTAATCTTTTTTTATAGCAAACAGTGCTGAAACTTAGTGGCATCCACAAAGTGTCTGCGATAGTAACTTAGTGTCCCACTGGTGCCAAGCAAATTCCACCACTTCTGCCTTCTACCCTCTTGCCCATTTATCTACGCTATATTTATAGATAACAGTTCTGAAACTTAGTGGCATCCACAAAGTGTCCGCTATAGTAACTTAGTGTCCCACTGGAGCAAAGCAAGTTCCACCACCTCTGCCTTCTACCCTCTTGCCAATTTTGCTATGCTATTTTTATAGCAAACAGTGCTGAAAATTAGTGGCATCCACAGAGTGTCCGCTATGGTAACTTAGTGTTTCACTGGTGCCAAGCAAGTTCCACCACCTCTGCCTTTTACCCTCCTGCCCATTTTGCTAAGCTATTTTTATAGCAAACAGTGCTGAAACTTAGTGGCATCCAAAGAGTGTCCGCTATAGTAACTTAGTGTCTCACTGGTGCCAAGCAAGTTCCACCACATCTGCCTTCTACCCTCCTGCCCATTTTTCTATGCTATTTTTTTAGCAAACAGTGCTTAAACTTAGTGGCATCCACAAAGTGTCTGCTATAGTAACTTAGTGTCCCACTGGTGCCAAGCAAGTTCCACCACCTCTGCCTTCTACCCTCCTGCCCATTTTGCTACGCTATTTTTATAGCAAACAGTGCTGAAACTTAGTGGCATCCACAAATTGTCTGCGATAGTAACTTAGTGTCCCACTGGTGCCAAGCAAATTCCACCACTTCTGCCTTCTACCCTCCTGCCCATTTATCTACGCTATATTTATAGATAACAGTTCTGAAACTTAGTTGCATCCACAAAGTGTCTGCTATAGTAACTTAGTGTCCCACTGGAGCAAAGCAAGTTCCACCACCTCTGCCTTCTACCATCTTGCCAATTTTGCTATGCTATTTTTATAGCAAACAGTGCTGAAAATTAGTGGCATCTACAGAGTGTCCGCTATGGTAACTTAGTGTTTCACTGGTGCCAAGCAAGTTCCACCACCTCTGCCTTCTACCCTCCTGCCCATTTTGCTAAGCTTTTTTTTATAGCAAACAGTGCTGAAACTTAGTGGCATCCACAGAGTGTCCGCTAAATTAACTTCGTGTATCACTGGTGCCAAGCAAGTTCCACCACATCTGCCTTCTACCCTCCTGCCCATTTTCCTACGTTATTTTTTTAGCAAACAGTGCTTAAACGTAGTGGCATCCACAAAGTGTCTGCTATAGTAACTTAGTCTCCCACTGGTGCCAAGCAAGTTCCACCACCTCTGCCTTCTACCATCTTGCCAATTTTGCTATGCTATTTTTATAGCAAACAGTGCTGAAAATTAGTGGCATCTACAGAGTGTCCGCTATGGTAACTTAGTGTTTCACTGGTGCCAAGCAAGTTCCACCACCTCTGCCTTCTACCCTCCTGCCCATTTTGCTAAGCTATTTTTATAGCAAACAGTGCTGAAACTTAGTGGCATCCACAGAGTGTCCGCTATAGTAACTTAGTGTCTCACTGGTGCCAAGCAAGTTCCACCACATCTGCCTTCTTCCCTCCTGCCCATTTTTCTACGCTATTTTTATAGCAAACAGTGCTTAAATTTAGTGGCATCCACAAAGTGTCTGCTATAGTAACTTAGTGTCCCACTGGTGCCAAGCAAGTTCCACCACCTCTGCCTTCTACCCTCCTGCCCATTTTGCTAAGCTATTTTTATAGCAATGAGTGCTTAAACTTAGTGGCATCCACAAAGTGTCTGCTATAGTAACTTAGTGTCCCACTGGTGCCAAGCAAGTTCCACAACCTCTGCCTTCTACCCTCCTGCCCATTTTCCTACGTTATTTTTATAGCAAACAGTGCTTAAACGTAGTGGCATCCACAAAGTGTCTGCTATAGTAACTTAGTGTCCCACTGGTGCCAAGCAAGTTCCACCACCTCTGCCTTCTACCATCTTGCCAATTTTGCTGTGCTATTTTTATAGCAAACAGTGCTGAAACTTAGTGGCATCCACAGAGTGTCCGCGTAAGTAACTTAGTGTCTCACTGGTGCCAAGCAAGTTCCACCACATCTGCCTTCTACCCTCCTGCCCATTTTCTTACATTATTTTTATAGCAAACAGTGCTGAAACTTAGTGGCATCCACAAAGTGTCTGCTATAGTAACCTAGTATCCCACTGGTGCCAAGCAAATTCCACCACTTCTGCCTTCTGCACTCTTGCCCATTTAGCTACGCTATTTTTATAGAAAACAGTTCTAAAACTTAGTGGCATCCACAAAGTGTCTGCTATAGTAACTTAGTGTCCCACTGGAACAAAGCAAGTTCCACCACCTCTGCCTTCTACCATCTTGCCAATTTTGCAATGCTATTTTTATAGCAAACAGTGCTGAAACTTATTTGCATCCACAGAGTGTCCGCGTAAGTAACTTAGTGTCTCACTGGTGCCAAGCAAGTTCCACCACATCTGCCTTCTACCCTCCTGCCCATTTTGCTACGCTATTTTTATAGCAAACAGTGCTGAAACTTAGTGGCATCCACAAAGTGTCTGCTATAGTAACTTAGTGTCCCACTGGTGCCAAGCAAGTTCCACCACCTCTGCCTTCTACCCTCCTGCCCATTTTGCTAATCTTTTTTTATAGCAAACAGTGCTGAAACTTTGTGGCATCCACAAAGTGTCTGCTATAGTAACTTAGTGTCCCACTGGTGCCAAGGAAGTTCCACCACCTCTGCCTTCTACCCTCCTGCCCATTTTGCTACGCTTGTTTTATAGCAATGAGTGCTTAAACTTAGTGGCATCCACAAAGTGTCTGCTCTAGTAACTTAGTGTCCCACTGGTGCCAAGCAAGTTCCACAACTTCTGCCTTCTACCCTCCTGCCCATTTTGCTAATCTTTTTTTATAGGAAACAGTGCTGAAACTTGGTGGCATCCAGAAAGTGTCTGCTATAGTAACTTAGTGTCCCACTGGTGCCAAGGAAGTTCCACCACCTCTGACTTCTACCCTCCTGCCCATTTTGCTACGCTATTTTTATAGAAAACAGTTGTGAAACTTAGTGGCATCCACAAAGTGTCTGCTATAGTAACTTCGTGTTCCACTGGTGCCAAGCAAGTTACACCACCTCTGCCTTCTACCCTCTTGCCAATTTTGCTACGCTATTTTTATAGCAAACAGTGCTGAAACTTAGTGGCTTCCACAAAGTGTCTGCTATAGTAACTTAGTGTCCCACTGAAGCAAAGCAAGTTCCACCACCTCTGCCTTCTACCCTCCTGCCCATTTTGCTAATCTTTTTTTATAGCAAACAGTGCTGAAACTTAGTGGCATCCACAAAGTGTCTGCGATAGTAACTTAGTGTCCCACTGGTGCCAAGCAAATTCCACCACTTCTGCCTTCTACCCTCTTGCCCATTTATCTACGCTATATTTATAGATAACAGTTCTGAAACTTAGTGGCATCCACAAAGTGTCTGCTATAGTAACTTAGTGTCCCACTGGTGCCAAGCAAGTTCCACCACCTCTGCCTTCTACCCTCCTGCCCATTTTGCTAAGCTATTTTTATAGCAATGAGTGCTGAAACTTAGTGGCATCCACAAAGTGTCCGCTATAGTAACTTAGTGTCTCACTGGTGCCAAGCAAGTTCAACCACATCTGCCTTCTACCCTCCTTCCCATTTTTCTACGCTATTTTTATAGCAAACAGTGCTTAAACTTAGTGGCATCCACAAAGTGTCTGCTATAGTAACTTAGTGTCCCACTGGTGCCAAGCAAGTTCCACCACCTCTGTCTTCTACCCTCCTGCCCATTTTGCTAAGCTATTTTTATAGCAATGAGTGCTTAAACTTAGTGGCATCCACAAAGTGTCTGCTATAGTAACTTAGTGTCCCACTGGTGCCAAGCAAGTTCCACCACCTCTGCCTTCTACCCTCCTGCCCATTTTGCTAAGCTTTTTTTTATAGCAAACAGTGCTGAAACTTAGTGGCATCCACAGAGTGTCCGCTAAATTACCTTAGTGTCTCACTGGTGCCAAGCAAGTTCCACCACATCTGCCTTCTACCCTCCTGCCCATTTTCCTACGTTATTTTTCTAGCAAACAGTGCTTAAACGTAGTGGCATCCACAAAGTGTCTGCTATAGTAACTTAGTGTCTCACTGGTGCCAAGCAAGTTCCACCACATCTGCCTTCTACCCTCCTGCCCATTTTCTTACGTTATTTTTATAGCAAACAGTGCTGAAACTTAGTGGCATCCACAAAGTGTCTGCTATAGTAACTTAGTGTCCCACTGGTGCCAAGCAAGTTCCACCACATCTGCCTTCTACCCTCCTGCCCATTTTGCTAATCTTTTTTTATAGCAAACAGTGCTGAAACTTAGTGGCATCCACAAAGTGTCTGCTATAGTAACTTAGTGTCCCACTGGTGCCAAGGAAGTTCCACCACCTCTACCTTCTACCCTCTTGCCCATTTTGCTACGCTATTTTTATAGCAATGAGTGCTTAAACTTAGTGGCATCCACAAAGTGTCTGCTATAGTAACTTAGTGTCCCACTGGTGCCAAGCAAGTTCCACCACCTCTGCCTTCTACCCTCCTGCCCATTTTGCTAATCTTTTTTTATAGGAAACAGTGCTGAAACTTAGTGGCATCCACAGAGTGTCCGCTAAAGTAACTTAGTTTCTCACTGGTGCCAAGCAAGTTCCACCACATCTGCCTTCTACCCTCCTGCCCATTTTCCTACGTTATTTTTATAGCAAACAGTGCTTAAACGTAGTGACATCCACAAAGTGTCTGCTATAGTAACTTAGTGTCCCACTGGTGCCAAGCAAGTTCCACCACCTCTGCCTTCTACCCTCCTGCCCATTTTGATAAGCTATTTTTATAGCAATGAGTGCTTAAACTTAGTGGCATCCACAAAGTGTCTGCTATAGTAACTTAGTGTCCCACTGGTGCCAAGCAAGTTCCACCACCTCTGCCTTCTACCCTCCTGCCCATTTTGCTACGCTTGTTTTATAGCAATGAGTGCTTAAACTTAGTGGCATCCACAAAGTGTCTGCTATAGTAACTTAGTGTCCCACTGGTGCCAAGCAAGTTCCACAACTTCTGCCTTCTACCCTCCTGCCCATTTTGCTAATCTTTTTTTATAGGAAACAGTGCTGAAACTTGGTGGCATCCAGAAAGTGTCTGCTATAGTAACTTAGTGTCCCACTGGTGCCAAGGAAGTTCCACCACCTCTGACTTCTACCCTCCTGCCCATTTTGCTACGCTATTTTTATAGAAAACAGTTGTGAAACTTAGTGGCATCCACAAAGTGTCTGCGATAGTAACTTAGTGTCCCACTGGTGCCAAGCAAATTCCACCACTTCTGCCTTCTACCCTCTTGCCCATTTATCTACGCTATATTTATAGATAACAGTTCTGAAACTTAGTGGCATCCACAAAGTGTCTGCTATAGTAACTTAGTGTCCCACTGGTGCCAAGCAAGTTCCAACACCTCTGCCTTCTACCCTCCTGCCCATTTTGCTAAGCTATTTTTATAGCAATGAGTGCTGAAACTTAGTGGCATCCACAAAGTGTCCGCTATAGTAACTTAGTGTCTCACTGGTGCCAAGCAAGTTCAACCACATCTGCCTTCTACCCTCCTGCCCATTTTTCTACGCTATTTTTATAGCAAACAGTGCTTAAACTTAGTGGCATCCACAAAGTGTCTGCTATAGTAACTTAGTGTCCCACTGGTGCCAAGCAAGTTCCACCACCTCTGCCTTCTACCCTCCTGCCCATTTTGATAAGCTATTTTTATAGCAATGAGTGTTTAAACTTAGTGGCATCCACAAAGTGTCTGCTATAGTAACTTAGTGTCCCACTGGTGCCAAGCAAGTTCCACCACCTCTGCCTTCTACCCTCCTGCCCATTTTGCTAAGCTTTTTTTTATAGCAAACAGTGCTGAAACTTAGTGGCATCCACAGAGTGTCCGCTAAATTACCTTAGTGTCTCACTGGTGCCAAGCAAGTTCCACCACATCTGCCTTCTACCCTCCTGCCCATTTTCCTACGTTATTTTTCTAGCAAACAGTGCTTAAACGTAGTGGCATCCACAAAGTGTCTGCTATAGTAACTTAGTGTCTCACTGGTGCCAAGCAAGTTCCACCACATCTGCCTTCTACCCTCCTGCCCATTTTCTTACGTTATTTTTATAGCAAACAGTGCTGAAACTTAGTGGCATCCACAAAGTGTCTGCTATAGTAACTTAGTGTCCCACTGGTGCCAAGCAAGTTCCACCACATCTGCCTTCTACCCTCCTGCCCATTTTGCTAATCTTTTTTTATAGCAAACAGTGCTGAAACTTAGTGGCATCCACAAAGTGTCTGCTATAGTAACTTAGTGTCCCACTGGTGCCAAGGAAGTTCCACCACCTCTGCCTTCTACCCTCCTGCCCATTTTGCTACGCTATTTTTATAGCAATGAGTGCTTAAACTTAGTGGCATCCACAAAGTGTCTGCTATAGTAACTTAGTGTCCCACTGGTGCCAAGCAAGTTCCACCACCTCTGCCTTCTACCCTCCTGCCCATTTTGCTAATCTTTTTTTATAGGAAACAGTGCTGAAACTTAGTGGCATCCACAGAGTGTCCGCTAAAGTAACTTAGTTTCTCACTGGTGCCAAGCAAGTTCCGCCACATCTGCCTTCTACCCTCCTGCCCATTTTCCTACGTTATTTTTATAGCAAACAGTGCTTAAACGTAGTGACATCCACAAAGTGTCTGCTATAGTAACTTAGTGTCCCACTGGTGCCAAGCAAGTTCCACCACCTCTGCCTTCTACCCTCCTGCCCATTTTGATAAGCTATTTTTATAGCAATGAGTGCTTAAACTTAGTGGCATCCACAAAGTGTCTGCTATAGTAACTTAGTGTCCCACTGGTGCCAAGCAAGTTCCACCACCTCTGCCTTCTACCCTCCTGCCCATTTTGCTAAGCTTTTTTTTATAGCAAACAGTGCTGAAACTTAGTGGCATCCACAGAGTGTCCGCTAAATTAACTTCGTGTCTCACTGGTGCCAAGCAAGTTCCACCACATTTGCCTTCTACCCTCCTGCCCATTTTCCTACGTTATTTTTTTAGCAAACAGTGCTTAAACGTAGTGGCATCCACAAAGTGTCTGCTATAGTAACTTAGTCTCCCACTGGTGCCAAGCAAGTTCCACCACCTCTGCCTTCTACCCTCCTGCCCATTTTGCTAAGCTTTTTTTTTTAGCAAACAGTGCTGAAACTTAGTGGCATCCACAGAGTGTCCGCTAAATTAACTTAGTGTCTCACTGGTGCCAAGCAAGTTCCACCACATCTGCCTCCTACCCTCCTGCCCATTTTCCTACGTTATTTTTCTAGCAAACAGTGCTTAAACGTAGTGGCATCCATAAAGTGTCTGCTATAGTAACTTAGTGTCTCACTGGTGCCAAGCAAGTTCCACCACATCTGCCTTCTACCCTCCTGCCCATTTTCTTACGTTATTTTTATAGCAAACAGTGCTGAAACTTAGTGGCATCCACAAAGTGTCTGCTATAGTAACTTAGTGTCCCACTGGTGCCAAGCAAGTTCCACCACATCTGCCTTCTACCCTCCTGCCCATTTTGCTAATCTTTTTTTATAGCAAACAGTGCTGAAACTTAGTGGCATCCACAAAGTGTCTGCTATAGTAACTTAGTGTCCCACTGGTGCCAAGGAAGTTCCACCACCTCTGCCTTCTACCCTCCTGCCCATTTTGCTAATCTTTTTTTATAGGATACAGTGCTGAAACTTAGTGGCATCCACAGAGTGTCCGCTAAAGTAACTTAGTTTCTCACTGGTGCCAAGCAAGTTCCACCACATCTGCCTTCTACCCTCCTGCCCATTTTCCTACGTTATTTTTATAGCAAACAGTGCTTAAACGTAGTGACATCCACAAAGTGTCTGCTATAGTAACTTAGTGTCCCACTGGTGCCAAGCAAGTTCCACCACCTCTGCCTTCTACCATCTTGCCAATTTTGCTGTGCTATTTTTATAGCAAACAGTGCTGAAACTTAGTGGCATCCACAGAGTGTCCGCGTAAGTAACTTAGTGTCTCACTGGTGCCAAGCAAGTTCCACCACATCTGCCTTCTACCCTCCTGCCCATTTTGCTACGCTATTTTTATAGCAAACAGTGCTGAAACTTAGTGGCATCCACAAAGTGTCTGCTATAGTAACTTAGTGTCCCACTGGTGCCAAGGAAGTTCCACCACCTCTGCCTTCTACCCTCTTGCCCATTTTGCTAAGCTATTTTTATAGCAACGAGTGCTTAAACTTAGTGGCATCCACAAAGTGTCTGCTATAGTAACTTAGTGTCCCACTGGTGCCAAGCAAGTTCCACCACCTCTGCCTTCTACCCTCCTGCCCATTTTGCTAATCTTTTTTTATAGGAAACAGTGCTGAAACTTGGTGGCATCCAGAAAGTGTCTGCTATAGTAACTTAGTGTCCCACTGGTGCCAAGGAAGTTCCACCACCTCTGACTTCTACCCTCCTGCCCATTTTGCTACGCTATTTTTATAGCAAACAGTGCTGAAACTTAGTGGCATCCACAAAGTGTCTGCTATAGTAACTTAGTGTCCCACTGAAGCAAAGCAAGTTCCACCACCTCTGCCTTCTACCCTCCTGCCCATTTTGCTAATCTTTTTTTATAGCAAACAGTGCTGAAACTTAGTGGCATCCACAAAGTGTCTGCGATAGTAACTTAGTGTCCCACTGGTGCTAAGCAAATTCCACCACTTCTGCCTTCTACCCTCTTGCCCATTTATCTACGCTATATTTATAGATAACAGTTCTGAAACTTAGTGGCATCCACAAAGTGTCTGCTATAGTAACTTAGTGTCCCACTGGTGCCAAGGAAGATTCACCACCTCTGCCTTCTACCCTCTTGCCCATTTTGCTAAGCTATTTTTATAGCAACGAGTGCTTAAACTTAGTGGCATCCACAAAGTGTCTGCTATAGTAACTTAGTGTCCCACCGGTGCCAAGCAAGTTCCACCACCTCTGCCTTCTACCCTCCTGCCCATTTTGCTAATCTTTTTTTATAGGAAACAGTGCTGAAACTTGGTGGCATTCAGAAAGTGTCTGCTATAGTAACTTAGTGTCCCACTGGTGCCAAGGAAGTTCCACCACCTCTGACTTCTACCCTCCTGCCCATTTTGCTACGCTATTTTTATAGCAAACAGTGCTGAAACTTAGTGGCATCCACAAAGTGTCTGCTATAGTAACTTAGTGTCCCACTGAAGCAAAGCAAGTTCCACCACCTCTGCCTTCTACCCTCCTGCCCATTTTGCTAATCTTTTTTTATAGCAAACAGTGCTGAAACTTAGTGGCATCCACAAAGTGTCTGCGATAGTAACTTAATGTCCCACTGGTGCTAAGCAAATTCTACCACTTCTGCCTTCTACCCTCTTGCCCATTTATCTACGCTATATTTATAGATAACAGTTCTGAAACTTAGTGGCATCCACAAAGTGTCCGCTATAGTAACTTAGTGTCCCACTGGAGCAAAGCAAGTTCCACCACCTCTGCCTTCTACCCTCTTGCCAATTTTGCTATGCTATTTTTATAGCAAACAGTGCTGAAAATTAGTGGCATCCACAGAGTGTCCGCTATGGTAACTTAGTGTTTCACTGGTGCCAAGCAAGTTCCACCACCTCTGCCTTTTACCCTCCTGCCCATTTTGCTAAGCTATTTTTATAGCAAACAGTGCTGAAACTTAGTGGCATCCAAAGAGTGTCCGCTATAGTAACTTAGTGTCTCATGGTGCCAAGCAAGTTCCACCACATCTGCCTTCTACCCTTCTGCCCATTTTTCTACGCTATTTTTTTAGCAAACAGTGCTTAAACTTAGTGGCATCCACAAAGTGTCTGCTATAGTAACTTAGTGTCCCACTGGTGCCAAGCAAGTTCCACCACCTCTGCCTTCTACCCTCCTGCCCATTTTGCTACGCTATTTTTATAGCAAACAGTGCTGAAACTTAGTGGCATCCACAAATTGTCTGCGATAGTAACTTAGTGTCCCACTGGTGCCAAGCAAATTCCACCACTTCTGCCTTCTACCCTCCTGCCCATTTATCTACGCTATATTTATAGATAACAGTTCTGAAACTTAGTTGCATCCACAAAGTGTCTGCTATAGTAACTTAGTGTCCCACTGGAGCAAAGCAAGTTCCACCACCTCTGCCTTCTACCATCTTGCCAATTTTGCTATGCTATTTTTATAGCAAACAGTGCTGAAAATTAGTGGCATCTACAGAGTGTCCGCTATGGTAACTTAGTGTTTCACTGGTGCCAAGCAAGTTCCACCACCTCTGCCTTCTACCCTCCTGCCCATTTTGCTAAGCTATTTTTATAGTAAACAGTGCTGAAACTTAGTGGCATCCACAGAGTGTCCGCTATAGTAACTTAGTGTCTCACTGGTGCCAAGCAAGTTCCACCACATCTGCCTTCTTCCCTCCTGCCCATTTTTCTACGCTATTTTTATAGCAAACAGTGCTTAAATTTAGTGGCATCCACAAAGTGTCTGCTATAGTAACTTAGTGTCCCACTGGTGCCAAGCAAGTTCCACCACCTCTGCCTTCTACCCTCCTGCCCATTTTGCTAAGCTATTTTTATAGCAATGAGTGCTTAAACTTAGTGGCATCCACAAAGTGTCTGCTATAGTAACTTAGTGTCCCACTGGTGCCAAGCAAGTTCCACAACCTCTGCCTTCTACCCTCCTGCCCATTTTCCTACGTTATTTTTATAGCAAACAGTGCTTAAACGTAGTGGCATCCACAAAGTGTCTGCTATAGTAACTTAGTGTCCCACTGGTGCCAAGCAAGTTCCACCACCTCTGCCTTCTACCATCTTGCCAATTTTGCTGTGCTATTTTTATAGCAAACAGTGCTGAAACTTAGTGGCATCCACAGAGTGTCCGCGTAAGTAACTTAGTGTCTCACTGGTGCCAAGCAAGTTCCACCACATCTGCCTTCTACCCTCCTGCCCATTTTCTTACGTTATTTTTATAGCAAACAGTGCTGAAACTTAGTGGCATCCACAAAGTGTCTGCTATAGTAACCTAGTATCCCACTGGTGCCAAGCAAATTCCACCACTTCTGCCTTCTGCACTCTTGCCCATTTAGCTACGCTATTTTTATAGAAAACAGTTCTAAAACTTAGTGGCATCCACAAAGTGTCTGCTATAGTAACTTAGTGTCCCACTGGAACAAAGCAAGTTCCACCACCTCTGCCTTCTACCATCTTGCCAATTTTGCAATGCTATTTTTATAGCAAACAGTGCTGAAACTTATTTGCATCCATAGAGTGTCCGCGTAAGTAACTTAGTGTCTCACTGGTGCCAAGCAAGTTCCACCACATCTGCCTTCTACCCTCCTGCCCATTTTGCTACGCTATTTTTATAGCAAACAGTGCTGAAACTTAGTGGCATCCACAAAGTGTCTGCTATAGTAACTTAGTGTCCCACTGGTGCCAAGCAAGTTCCACCACCTCTGCCTTCTACCCTTCTGCCCATTTTGCTAATCTTTTTTTATAGCAAACAGTGCTGAAACTTAGTGGCATCCACAAAGTGTCTGCTATAGTAACTTAGTGTCCCACTGGTGCCAAGGAAGTTCCACCACCTCTGCCTTCTACCCTCCTGCCCATTTTGCTACGCTAGTTTTATAGCAATGAGTGCTTAAACTTAGTGGCATCCACAAAGTGTCTGCTATAGTAACTTAGTGTCCCACTGGTGCCAAGCAAGTTCCACCACTTCTGCCTTCTACCCTCCTGCCCATTTTGCTAATCTTTTTTTATAGGAAACAGTGCTGAAACTTGGTGGCATCCAGAAAGTGTCTGCTATAGTAACTTAGTGTCCCACTGGTGCCAAGGAAGTTCCACCACCTCTGACTTCTACCCTCCTGCCCATTTTGCTACGTTATTTTTATAGAAAACAGTTGTGAAACTTAGTGGCATCCACAAAGTGTCTGCTATAGTAACTTCGTGTTCCACTGGTGCCAAGCAAGTTACACCACCTCTGCCTTCTACCCTCTTGCCAATTTTGCTACGCTATTTTTATAGCAAACAGTGCTGAAACTTAGTGGCTTCCACAAAGTGTCTGCTATAGTAACTTAGTGTCCCACTGGTGCCAAGCAAATTCCACCACTTCTGCCTTCTACCCTCTTGCCCATTTATCTACGCTATATTTATAGATAACAGTTCTGAAACTTAGTGGCATCGACAAAGTGTCTGCTATAGTAACTTAGTGTCCCACTGGTGCCAAGCAAGTTCCACCACCTCTGCCTTCTACCCTCCTGCCCATTTTGCTAAGCTATTTTTATAGCAATGAGTGCTGAAACTTAGTGGCATCCACAAAGTGTCCGCTATAGTAACTTAGTGTCTCACTGGTGCCAAGCAAGTTCAACCACATCTGCCTTCTACCCTCCTGCCCATTTTTCTATGCTATTTTTATAGCAAACAGTGCTTAAACTTAGTGGCATCCACAAAGTGTCTGCTATAGTAACTTAGTGTCCCACTGGTGCCAAGCAAGTTCCACCACCTCTGCCTTCTACCCTCCTGCCCATTTTGATAAGCTATTTTTATAGCAATGAGTGCTTAAACTTAGTGGCATCCACAAAGTGTCTGCTATAGTAACTTAGTGTCCCACTGGTGCCAAGCAAGTTCCACCACCTCTGCCTTCTACCCTCCTGCCCATTTTGCTAAGCTTTTTTTTTTTAGAAAACAGTGCTGAAACTTAGTGGCATCCACAGAGTGTCCGCTAAATTAACTTCGTGTCTCACTGGTGCCAAGCAAGTTCCACCACATCTGCCTTCTACCCTCCTGCCCATTTTCCTACGTTATTTTTTTAGCAAACAGTGCTTAAACGTAGTGGCATCCACAAAGTGTCTGCTATAGTAACTTAGTCTCCCACTGGTGCCAAGCAAGTTCCACCACCTCTGCCTTCTACCCTCCTGCCCATTTTGCTAAGCTTTTTTTTTTAGCAAACAGTGCTGAAACTTAGTGGCATCCACAGAGTGTCCGCTAAATTAACTTAGTGTCTCACTGGTGCCAAGCAAGTTCCACCACATCTGCCTTCTACCCTCCTGCCCATTTTCCTACGTTATTTTTCTAGCAAACAGTGCTTAAACGTAGTGGCATCCACAAAGTGTCTGCTATAGTAACTTAGTGTCTCACTGGTGCCAAGCAAGTTCCACCACATCTGCCTTCTACCCTCCTGCCCATTGTCTTACGTTATTTTTATAGCAAACAGTGCTGAAACTTAGTGGCATCCACAAAGTGTCTGCTATAGTAACCTAGTATCCCACTGGTGCCAAGCAAATTCCACCACTTCTGCCTTCTGCACTCTTGCCCATTTAGCTACGCTATTTTTATAGAAAACAGTTCTGAAACTTAGTGGCATCCACAAAGTGTCTGCTATAATAACTTAGTGTCCCACTGGAACAAAGCAAGTTCCACCACCTCTGCCTTCTACCATCTTGCCAATTTTGCAATGCTATTTTTATAGCAAACAGTGCTGAAACTTAGTGGCATCCACAGAGTGTCCGCGTAAGTAACTTAGTGTCTCACTGGTGCCAAGCAAGTTCCACCACATCTGCCTTCTACCCTCCTGCCCATTTTGCTACGCTATTTTTATAGCAATGAGTGCTTAAACTTAGTGGCATCCACAAAGTGTCTGCTATAGTAACTTAGTGTCCCACTGGTGCCAAGCAAGTTCCACCACCTCTGCCTTCTACCCTCCTGCCCATTTTGCAAAGCTTTTCTTATAGCAAACAGTGCTGAAACTTAGTGGCATCCACAAAGTGTCCGCTATAGTAACTTAGTTTCTCACTGGTGCCAAGCAAGTTCCACCACATCTGCCTTCTACCCTCCTGCCCATTTTCCTATGTTATTTTTATAGCAAACAGTGCTGAAACTTAGTGGCATCAACAAAGTGTCTGCTATAGTAACCTAGTGTCCCACTGGTGCCAAGCAAATTCCACCACTTCTGCCTTCTACCCTCTTGCCCATTTAGCTACGCAATTTTTATAGAAAACAGTTCTGAAACTTAGTGGCATCCACAAAGTGTCTGCTATAGTAACTTAGTGTCCCACTGGAACAAAGCAAGTTCCACCACCTCTGCCTTCTACCATCTTGCCAATTTTGCTATGCTATTTTTATAGCAAAAAGTGCTGAAACTTAGTGGCATCCACAGAGTGTCCGCGTAAGTAACTTAGTGTCTCACTGGTGCCAAGCAAGTGCCACCACATCTGCCTTCTACCCTCCTGCCCATTTTGCTACGCTATTTTTATAGCAAACAGTGCTGAAACTAGGTGGTATACACAAAGTGTCTGCTATAGTAACTTAGTGTCCCACTGGTGCCAAGCAAGTTCCACCACCTCTGCCTTCTACCCTCCTGCCCATTTTGCTAATCTTTTTTTATAGCAAACAGTGCTGAAACTTAGTGGCATCCACAAAGTGTCTGCTATAGTAACTTAGTATCCCACTGGTGCCAAGGAAGTTCCACCACCTCTGCCCTCTACCCTCCTGCCCATTTTGCTACGCTATTTTTATAGCAATGAGTGCTTAAACTTAGTGGCATCCACAGAGTGTCCGCGTAAGTAACTTAGTGTCTCACTGGTGCCAAGCAAGTTCCACCACATCTGCCTTCTACCCTCCTGCCCATTTTGCTACGCTATTTTTATAGCAAACAGTACTGAAACTTAGTGGCATCCACAAAGTGTCTGCTATAGTAACTTAGTGTCCCACTGGTGCCAAGCAAGTTCCACCACCTCTGCCTTCTACCCTCCTGCCCATTTTGCTAAGCTTTTCTTATAGCAAACAGTGCTTAAACTTAGTGGCATCCACAAAGTGTCCGCTATAGTAACTTAGTGTCTCACTGGTGCCAAGCAAGTTCCACCCCATCTGCCTTCTACCCTCCTGGCCATTTTCCTATGTTATTTTTATAGCAAACAGTGCTGAAACTTAGTGGCATCCACAAAGTGTCTGCTATAGTAACTTAGTGTCTCACTGGTGCCAAGCAAGTTCCACCACATCTGCCTTCTACCCTCCTGCCCCTTTTGCTACACTATTTTTATAGCAAACAGTGCTTAAACTTAGTGGCATCCACAAAGTGTCTGCTATAGTAACTTAGTGTCCCACTGGTGCCAAGCAAGTTCCACCACCTCTGCCTTCTACACTCCTGCCCATTTTGTTACGCTATTTTTATAGCAACGAGTGCTTAAACTTAGTGGCATCAACAAAGTGTCTGCTATAGTAACTTAGTGTCCCACTGGTGCCAAGGAAGTTCCACCACCTCTGCCTTCTACCCTCCTGCCCATTTTGCTACGCTATTTTTATAGCAAACAGTGCTGAAACTTAGTGGCATCCACAAAGTGTCTGCTATAGTAACCTAGTGTCCCACTGGTGCCAAGCAAATTCCACCACCTCTGCCTTCTACCCTCTTGCCAATTTAGCTACGCTATTTTTATAGAAAACAGTTCTGAAACTTAGTGGCATCCACAAAGTGTCTGCTATAGTAACTTAGTGTCCCACTGGAACAAAGCAAGTTCCACCACCTCTGCCTTCTACCATCTTGCCAATTTTGCTATGCTATTTTTATAGCAAACAGTGCTGAAACTTAGTGGCATCCACAGAGTGTCCGCGTAAGTAACTTAGTGTCTCACTGGTGCCAAGCAAGTTCCACCACATCTGCCTTCTACCCTCCTGCCCATTTTGCTACGCTATTTTTATAGCAAACAGTGCTGAAACTTAGTGGCATCCACAAACTGTCTGCTATAGTAACTTAGTGTCCCACTGGTGCCAAGGAAGTTCCACCACCTCTGCCTTCTACCCTCCTGCCCATTTTGCTAAGCTATTATTTTAGCAAACAGTGCTGAAACTTAGTGGCATCCACAGAGTGTCCGCTATAGTAACTTAGTGTCTCACTGGTGCCAAGCAAGTTCCACCACATCTGCCTTCTACCCTCCTGCCCCTTTTGCTACACTATTTTTATAGCAAACAGTGCTTAAACTTAGTGGCATCCACAAAGTGTCTGCTATAGTAACTTAGTGTCCCACTGGTGCCAAGTAAGTTCCACCACCTCTGCCTTCTACACTCCTGCCCATTTTGTTACGCTATTTTTATAGCAACGAGTGCTTAAACTTAGTGGCATCAACAAAGTGTCTGCTATAGTAACTTAGTGTCCCACTGGTGCCAAGGAAGTTCCACCACCTCTGCCTTCTACCCTCCTGCCCATTTTGCTACGCTATTTTTATAGCAAACAGTGCTGAAACTTAGTGGCATCCACAAAGTGTCTGCTATAGTAACCTAGTGTCCCACTGGTGCCAAGCAAATTCCACCACCTCTGCCTTCTACCCTCTTGCCAATTTTGCTATGCTATTTTTATAGCAAACAGTGCTGAAACTTAGTGGCATCCACAAAGTGTCTGCTATAGTAACTTAGTGTCCCACTGGAGCAAAGCAAGTTCCACCACCTCTGCCTTCTACCATCTTGCCAATTTTGCTATGCTATTTTTATAGCAAACAGTGCTGACACTTAGTGGCATCCACAAAGTGTCCGCCTTAGTAACTTAGTGTTGTTAGGGCCAGGTGGACAGGCAGACCCAGGAGGTGGATCCACTGGGCCGAACACCTTAATGAAGGCAAGGAGTCCGGTAGCCGAGCACTACGGGTAGCAGGACAGTCCGTGCAAGAGCGTGGAATGGAGAAGTCCCTGGGACCACGGAGTCACTGATGGTAGTCCGTGTGACGGAGCTCAGGTTCGGAGGCCAAGATGTTGTCAGGCAGAGTCCGGAACCGATGGAGCGAGAGGACGGGTCACCACAGGGATCAGAGATGGTACGGACTGACGAGATGGCAGATAGTCAGCGTTCGGGGTTCGGGGATCGGCAGGACCGGATGGCGAGGCAGGAGCGGCTCTAGAAGAGAGATATGTAAGTATATCATAGAGACACAAAGAGACCTGACTCCTAGCTTAGGAAACACGAAGAAGAGGCCCCGCCCACTTGGACATTAAACCCCTTTATACCCTGTACCTGCGTGTTCAATTTCCTGTCAGTGGACGCTGGCCCTTTAAGAGAGGGTCAATGACCGCGCGCGCGCCCTAATGCGCAAGCGCGCGGCCCGGGTGCCAGAAGCCAGAGGAGGGAGCGGTTAGGAGGAAGCAGGAGAGCCGGGCTGGGGCTGGGTTGCCATCGGACGCCGGGAGCGGGGCCCGGGCTGCCTGGGGACCGCAGGCGATGGGGCAGGAATGCTGTGGAGCAGGGGACCAGGAAACCTGGCACGGGAGCGGCGGAGCGTGGCAGGGGAGCCGGTAAGCAAGGCATGGGAGCCGGGGAGCATGGAAGAGGAGCCGGGGAGCGTGACAGGGGACCCGGGGAGCGTGACAGGGGACCCGGGGAGCGTGACAAGTGTCTCACTGGTGCCAAGCAAGTTCCACCACATCTGCCTTCTACCCTCCTGCCCATTTTGCTACGCTATTTTTATAGCAAACAGTGTTGAAACTTAGTTGCATCCACAAAGTGTCTGCTATAGTAACTTAGTGTCCCACTAGTGCCAAGCAAGTTCCACCACCTCTGCCTTCTACCCTCCTGCCCATTTTGCTAATCTTTTTTTATAGCAAACAGTGCTGAAACTTAGTGGCATCCACAAAGTGTCTGCTATAGTAACTTAGTGTCCCACTGGTGCCAAGGAAGTTCCACCACCTCTGCCCTCTACCCTCCTGCCCATTTTGCTATGCTATTTTTATAGCAAACAGTGCTGAAACTTAGTGGCATCCACAAAGTGTCTGCGATAGTAACCTAGTGTCCCACTGGTGCCAAGCAAATTCCACCACTTCTGCCTTCTACCCTTCTGCTCATTTAGCTACGCTATTTTTATAGAAAACAGTTCTGAAACTTAGTGGCATCCACAAAGTGTCTGCTATAGTAACTTAGTGTCCCACTGGAGCAAAGCAAGTTCCACCACCTCTGCCTTCTACCCTCCTGCCCATTTTGCTAAGCTATTTTTATAGCAAACAGTGCTGAAACTTAGTGGCATCCACAGAGTTTCCACTATAGTAACTTAGTGTCTCACTGGTACCAAGCAAGTTCCACCACATCTGCCTTCTACCCTCCTGCCCATTTTGCTACGCTATTTTTATAGCAAACAGTGCTGAAACTTAGTAGCATTTACAAAGTGTCTGCTATAGTAACTTAGTGTTCCACTGGTGCCAAGCAAGTTCCACCACCTCTGCCTTCTACCCTCATGCCCATTTTGCTACGCTATTTTTATAGCAAACAGTGCTGAAACTTAGTGGCATCCACAAAGTGTCCGCTGTAGTAACTTAGTGTCTCACTGGTGCCAAGCAAGTTCCACCACCTCATCCTTCTACCCTCTTGCCCATTTTGCTACACTATTTTTATAGCAAACAGTGCTGAAACTTAGTGGCATCCACAAAGTGTCTCCTATAGTAACTTAGTGTTCCACTGGTGCCAAGCAAGTTCCACCACCTCTGTCTTCTACCCTCCTGCCCATTTTGCTACGCTATTTTTATAGCAAACAGTGCTGAAACTTTGTGGATGCCACTAAGTGTCCGCTGTAGTAACTTAGTGTCTCACTGGTGCCAAGCAAGTTCCACCACCTCTGCCTTCTACCCTCTTGCCCATTTTGCTACGCTATTTTTTATAGAAAACAGTGCTGAAACTTAGTAGCATTTACAAAGTGTCTGCTATAGTAACTTAGTATTCCACTGGTGCCAAGAAAGTTCCACCACCTCTGCCTTATACCCTGATGCCCATTTTGTTATGCTATTTTTATAGCAAACAGTCCTGAAACTTAGTGGCATCCACAGAGTGTCCGCTATAGTAACTTAGTGTCTCACTGGTGCCAAGCAAGTTCCACCACCTCTGCCTTCTACCCTCCTGCCCATTTTCCTACGTTATTTTTATAGCAAACAGTGCTTAAACTTAGTGGCATCCACAAAGTGTCTGCTATAGTAACTTAGTGTCCCTCTAGTGCCAAGCAAGTTCCACCGACTCTGCCTTCTACCCTCCTGCCCATTTTGCTAAGCTATTTTTATAGCAACGAGTGCTTAAACTTAGTGGCATCCACAAAGTGTCTGCTATAGTAACTTAGTGTCCCACTGGTGCCAAGGAAGTTCCACCACCTCTGCCTTCTACCCTCCTGCCCATTTTGCTACGCTTTTTTTATAACAAACAGTGCTAAAACTTAGTGGCATCCACAAAGTGTCTGCTATAGTAACCTAGTGTCCCACTGGTGCCAAGCAAATTCCTCCACTTCTGCCTTCTACCCTCTTGCCCATTTAGCTACGCTATTTTTATAGAAAACAGTTCTGAAACTTAGTGGCATCCACAAAGTGTCTGCTATAGTAACATAGTGTCCCACTGGAGCAAAGCAAGTTCCACCACCTCTGCCTTCTACCATCTTGCCAATTTTGCTATGCTATTTTTATAGCAAACACTGCTGAAACTTAGTGGCATCCACAGAGTGTCCGCGTAAGTAACTTAGTGTCTCACTGGTGCCAAGCAAGTTCCACCACATCTGCCTTCTACCCTCCTGCCTATTTTGCTACGCTATTTTTATAGCAAACAGTGCTGAAACTTAGTGGCATCCACAAAGTGTCTGCTATAGTAACTTAGTGTTCCACTGGTGCCAAGAAAGTTCCACCACCTCTGCCTTATACCCTGATGCCCATTTTGTTACGCTATTTTTATAGCAAACAGTCCTGAAACTTAGTGGCATCCACAGAGTGTCTGCTATAGTAACTTAGTGTCCCACTGGAGCAAAGCAAGTTCCACCACCTCTGCCCTCTACCCTCCTGCCCATTTTGCTACGCTATTTTTATAGCAATGAGTGCTTAAACTTAGTGGCATTCACAGAGTGTCCGCGTAAGTAACTTAGTGTCTCACTGGTGCCAAGCAAGTTCCACCACATCTGCCTTCTACCCTCCTGCCCATTTTGCTACGCTATTTTTATAGCAAACAGTGCTGAAACTTAGTGGCATCCACAAAGTGTCTGCTATAGTAACTTAGTGTCCCACTGGTGCCAAGCAAGTTCCACCACCTCTGCCTTCTACCCTCCTGCCCATTTTGCTAATCTTTTTTTATAGCAAACAGTGCTGAAACTTAGTGGCATCCACAAAGTGTCTGCTATAGTAACTTAGTGTCCCACTGGTGCCAAGGAAGTTCCACCACCTCTGCCTTCTACCCTCCTGCCCATTTTGCTACGCTATTTTTATAGCAATGAGTGCTTAAACTTAGTGGCATCCACAAAGTGTCTGCTATAGTAACTTAGTGTCCCACTGGTGCCAAGCAAGTTCCACCACCTCTGCCTTCTACCCTCCTGCCCATTTTGCTAAGCTTTTCTTATAGCAAACAGTGCTGAAACTTAGTGGCATCCACAAAGTGTCCGCTATAGTAACTTAGTGTCTCACTGGTGCCAAGCAAGTTACACCACATCTGCCTTCTACCCTCCTGCCCATTTTCCTATATTATTTTTATAGCAAACAGTGCTGAAACTTAGTGGCATGCACAAAGTTTCTGCTATAGTAACCTAGTGTCCCACTGGTGCCAAGCAAATTCCACCACTTCTGCCTTCTACCCTCTTGCCCATTTAGCTACGCTATTTTTATAGAAAACAGTTCTGAAACTTAGTGGCATCCACAAAGTGTCTGCTATAGTAACTTAGTGTCCCACTGGAACAAAGCAAGTTCCACCACCTCTGCCTTCTACCATCTTGCCAATTTTGCTATGCTATTTTTATAGCAAACAGTGCTGAAACTTAGTGGCATCCACAGAGTGTCCGCGTAAGTAACTTAGTGTCTCACTGGTGCCAAGCAAGTTCCACCACATCTGCCTTCTACCCTCCTGCCCATTTTGCTACGCTATTTTTATAGCAAACAGTGCTGAAACTAGGTGGCATCCACAAAGTGTCTGCTATAGTAACTTAGTGTCCCACTGGTGCCAAGCAAGTTCCACCACCTCTGCCTTCTACCCTCCTGCCCATTTTGCTAATCTTTTTTTATAGCAAACAGTGCTGAAACTTAGTGGCATCCACAAAGTGTCCGCTATAGTAACTTAGTGTCTCACTGGTGCCAAGCAAGTTCCACCACATCTGCCTTCTACCCTCCTGGCCATTTTCCTATGTTATTTTTATAGCAAACAGTGCTGAAACTTAGTGGCATCCACAAAGTGTCTGCTATAGTAACCTAGTGTCCCACTGGTGCCAAGCAAATTCCACCACTTCTGCCTTCTACCCTCTTGCCCATTTAGCTACGCTATTTTTATAGAAAACAGTTCTGAAACTTACTGGCATCCACAAAGTGTCTGCTATAGTAACTTAGTGTCCCACTGGAACAAAGCAAGTTCCACCACCTCTGCCTTCTACCATCTTGCCAATTTTGCTATGCTATTTTTATAGCAAACAGTGCTGAAACTTAGTGGCATCCACAGAGTGTCCGCGTAAGTAACTTAGTGTCTCACTGGTGCCAAGCAAGTTCCACCACATCTGCCTTCTACCCTCCTGCCCATTTTGCTTCGCTATTTTTATAGCAAACAGAGCTGAAACTTAGTGGCATCCACAAAGTGTCTGCTATAGTAACTTAGTGTCCCACTGGTGCCAAGGAAGTTCCACCACCTCTGCCTTCTACCCTCCTGCCCATTTTGCTACACTATTTTTATAGCAAACAGTGCTTAAACTTAGTGGCATCCACAAAGTGTCTGCTATAGTAACTTAGTGTCCCACTGGAGCAAAGCAAGTTCCACCACCTCTGCCTTCTACCCTCCTGCCCATTCTGCTAAGCTATTTTTATAGCAAACAGTGCTGAAACTAAGTGGCATCCACAAAGTGTCTGCTATAGTAACTTAGTGTCCCACTGGTGCCAAGCAAGTTCCACCACCTCTGCCTTCTACCCTCCTGCTCATTTTGCTAATCTTTTTTTATAGCAAACAGTGCTGAAACTTAGTGGCATCCACAAAGTGTCTGCTATAGTAACTTAGTATCCCACTGGTGCCAAGGAAGTTCCACCACCTCTGCCCTCTACCCTCCTGCCCATTTTGCTACGCTATTTTCATAGCAATGAGTGCTTAAACTTAGTGGCATCCACAAAGTGTCTGCTATAGTAACTTAGTGTCCCACTGGTGCCAAGCAAGTTCCACCACCTCTGCCTTCTACCCTCCTGCCCATTTTGCTAAGCTTTTCTTATAGCAAACAGTGCTGAAACTTAGTGGCATCCACAAAGTGTCCGCTATAGTAACTTAGTGTCTCACTGGTGCCAAGCAAGTTCCACCACCTCTGCCTTCTACCCTCCTGCCCATTTTCCTACGTTATTTTTATAGCAAACAGTGCTTAAACTTAGTGGCATCCACAAAGTGTCTGCTATAGTAACTTAGTGTCCCTCTAGTGCCAAGCAAGTTCCACCGACTCTGCCTTCTACCCTCCTGCCCATTTTGCTAAGCTATTTTTATAGCAACGAGTGCTTAAACTTAGTGGCATCCACAAAGTGTCTGCTATAGTAACTTAGTGTCCCACTGGTGCCAAGGAAGTTCCACCACCTCTGCCTTCTACCCTCCTGCCCATTTTGCTACGCTTTTTTTATAACAAACAGTGCTAAAACTTAGTGGCATCCACAAAGTGTCTGCTATAGTAACCTAGTGTCCCACTGGTGCCAAGCAAATTCCTCCACTTCTGCCTTCTACCCTCTTGCCCATTTAGCTACGCTATTTTTATAGAAAACAGTTCTGAAACTTAGTGGCATCCACAAAGTGTCTGCTATAGTAACATAGTGTCCCACTGGAGCAAAGCAAGTTCCACCACCTCTGCCTTCTACCATCTTGCCAATTTTGCTATGCTATTTTTATAGCAAACACTGCTGAAACTTAGTGGCATCCACAGAGTGTCCGCGTAAGTAACTTAGTGTCTCACTGGTGCCAAGCAAGTTCCACCACATCTGCCTTCTACCCTCCTGCCTATTTTGCTACGCTATTTTTATAGCAAACAGTGCTGAAACTTAGTGGCATCCACAAAGTGTCTGCTATAGTAACTTAGTGTTCCACTGGTGCCAAGAAAGTTCCACCACCTCTGCCTTATACCCTGATGCCCATTTTGTTACGCTATTTTTATAGCAAACAGTCCTGAAACTTAGTGGCATCCACAGAGTGTCTGCTATAGTAACTTAGTGTCCCACTGGAGCAAAGCAAGTTCCACCACCTCTGCCCTCTACCCTCCTGCCCATTTTGCTACGCTATTTTTATAGCAATGAGTGCTTAAACTTAGTGGCATTCACAGAGTGTCCGCGTAAGTAACTTAGTGTCTCACTGGTGCCAAGCAAGTTCCACCACATCTGCCTTCTACCCTCCTGCCCATTTTGCTACGCTATTTTTATAGCAAACAGTGCTGAAACTTAGTGGCATCCACAAAGTGTCTGCTATAGTAACTTAGTGTCCCACTGGTGCCAAGCAAGTTCCACCACCTCTGCCTTCTACCCTCCTGCCCATTTTGCTAATCTTTTTTTATAGCAAACAGTGCTGAAACTTAGTGGCATCCACAAAGTGTCTGCTATAGTAACTTAGTGTCCCACTGGTGCCAAGGAAGTTCCACCACCTCTGCCTTCTACCCTCCTGCCCATTTTGCTACGCTATTTTTATAGCAATGAGTGCTTAAACTTAGTGGCATCCACAAAGTGTCTGCTATAGTAACTTAGTGTCCCACTGGTGCCAAGCAAGTTCCACCACCTCTGCCTTCTACCCTCCTGCCCATTTTGCTAAGCTTTTCTTATAGCAAACAGTGCTGAAACTTAGTGGCATCCACAAAGTGTCCGCTATAGTAACTTAATGTCTCACTGGTGCCAAGCAAGTTACACCACATCTGCCTTCTACCCTCCTGCCCATTTTCCTATATTATTTTTATAGCAAACAGTGCTGAAACTTAGTGGCATGCACAAAGTTTCTGCTATAGTAACCTAGTGTCCCACTGGTGCCAAGCAAATTCCACCACTTCTGCCTTCTACCCTCTTGCCCATTTAGCTACGCTATTTTTATAGAAAACAGTTCTGAAACTTAGTGGCATCCACAAAGTGTCTGCTATAGTAACTTAGTGTCCCACTGGAACAAAGCAAGTTCCACCACCTCTGCCTTCTACCATCTTGCCAATTTTGCTATGCTATTTTTATAGCAAACAGTGCTGAAACTTAGTGGCATCCACAGAGTGTCAGCGTAAGTAACTTAGTGTCTCACTGGTGCCAAGCAAGTTCCACCACATCTGCCTTCTACCCTCCTGCCCATTTTCCTATGTTATTTTTATAGCAAACAGTGCTGAAACTTAGTGGCATCCACAAAGTGTCTGCTATAGTAACCTAGTGTCCCACTGGTGCGAAGCAAATTCCACCACTTCTGCCTTCTACCCTCTTGCCCATTTAGCTACGCTATTTTTATAGAAAACAGTTCTGAAACTTAGTGGCATCCACAAAGTGTCTGCTATAGTAACTTAGAGTCCCACTGGAACAAAGCAAGTTCCACCACCTCTGCCTTCTACCATCTTGCCAATTTTGCAATGCTATTTTTATAGCAAACAGTGCTGAAACTTAGTGGCATCCACAGAGTGTCCGCGTAAGTAACTTAGTGTCTCACTGGTGCCAAGCAAGTTCCACCACATCTGCCTTCTACCCTCCTGCCCATTTTGCTACGCTATTTTTATAGCAAACAGTGCTGAAACTAGGTGGCATCCACAAAGTGTCTGCTATAGTAACTTAGTGTCCCACTGGTGCCAAGCAAGTTCCACCACCTCTGCCTTCTACCCTCCTGCCCATTTTGCTAATCTTTTTTTATAGCAAACAGTGCTGAAACTTAGTGGCATCCACAAAGTGTCCGCTATAGTAACTTAGTGTCTCACTGGTGCCAAGCAAGTTCCACCACATCTGCCTTCTACCCTCCTGGCCATTTTCCTATGTTATTTTTATAGCAAACAGTGCTGAAACTTAGTGGCATCCACAAAGTGTCTGCTATAGTAACCTAGTGTCCCACTGGTGCCAAGCAAATTCCACCACTTCTGCCTTCTACCCTCTTGCCCATTTAGCTACGCTATTTTTATAGAAAACAGTTCTGAATTTTACTGGCATCCACAAAGTGTCTGCTATAGTAACTTAGTGTCCCACTGGAACAAAGCAAGTTCCACCACCTCTGCCTTCTACCATCTTGCCAATTTTGCTATGCTATTTTTATAGCAAACAGTGCTGAAACTTAGTGGCATCCACAGAGTGTCCGCGTAAGTAACTTAGTGTCTCACTGGTGCCAAGCAAGTTCCACCACATCTGCCTTCTACCCTCCTGCCCATTTTGCTACGCTATTTTTATAGCAAACAGTGCTGAAACTTAGTGGCATCCACAAAGTGTCTGCTATAGTAACTTAGTGTCCCACTGGTGCCAAGGAAGTTCCACCACCTCTGCCTTCTACCCTCCTGCCCATTTTGCTAAGCTATTATTTTAGCAAACAGTGCTGAAACTTAGTGGCATCCACAGAGTGTCCGCTATAGTAACTTAGTGTCTCACTGGTGCCAAGCAAGTTCCACCACATCTGCCTTCTACCCTCCTGACCATTTTGCTACACTATTTTTATAGCAAACAGTGCTTAAACTTAGTGGCATCCACAAAGTGTCTGCTATAGTAACTTAGTGTCCCACTGGAGCAAAGCAAGTTCCACCACCTCTGCATTCTACCCTCCTGCCCATTTTGCTAAGCTATTTTTATAGCAAACAGTGCTGAAACTTAGTGGCATCCACAGAGTTTCCGCTATAGTAACTTAGTGTCTCACTGGTACCAAGCAAGTTCCACCACATCTGCCTTCTACCCTCCTGCCCATTTTGCTACGCTATTTTTATAGCAAACAGTGCTGAAACTTAGTAGCATTTACAAAGTGTCTGCTATAGTAACTTAGTGTTCCACTGGTGCCAACCAAGTTCCACCACCTCTGCCTTCTACCCTCATGCCCATTTTGCTACGCTATTTTTATAGCAAACAGTGCTGAAACTTAGTGGCATCCACAAAGTGTCCGCTGTAGTAACTTAGTGTCTCACTGGTGCCAAGCAAGTTCCACCACCTCTTCCTTCTACCCTCTTGCTCATTTTGCTACACTATTTTTATAGCAAACAGTGCTGAAACTTAGTGGCATCCACAAAGTGTCTCCTATAGTAACTTAGTGTTCCACTGGTGCCAAGCAAGTTCCACCACCTCTGTCTTCTACCCTTCTGCCCATTTTGCTACGCTATTTTTATAGCAAACAGTGCTGAAACTTTGTGGATGCCACTAAGTGTCCGCTGTAGTAACTTAGTGTCTCACTGGTGCCAAGCAAGTTCCACCACCTCTGCCTTCTACCATCTTGCCAATTTTGCTATGCTATTTTTATAGCAAACAGTGCTGAAACTTAGTGGCATCCACAGAGTGTCCTCGTAAGTAACTTAGTGTCTCACTGGTGCCAAGCAAGTTCCACCACATCTGCCTTCTACCCTCCTGCCCATTTTGCTACGCTATTTTTATAGCAAACAGTGCTGAAACTTAGTGGCATCCACAAAGTGTCTGCTATAGTAACTTAGTGTTCCACTGGTGCCAAGAAAGTTCCACCACCTCTGCCTTATACCCTGATGACCATTTTGTTACGCTATTTTTATAGCAAACAGTGCTGAAACTTTGTGGATGCCACTAAGTGTCCGCTGTAGTAACTTAGTGTCTCACTGGTGCCAAGCAAGTTCCACCACCTCTGCCTTCTACCCTCTTGCCCATTTTGCTACGCTATTTTTTATAGAAAACAGTGCTGAAACTTAGTAGCATTTACAAAGTGTCTGCTATAGTAACTTAGTGTTCCACTGGTGCCAAGAAAGTTCCACCACCTCTGCCTTATACCCTGATGCCCATTTTGTTACGCTATTTTTATAGCAAACAGTCCTGAAACTTAGTGGCATCCACAGAGTGTCCGCTATAGTAACTTAGTGTCTCACTGGTGCCAAGCAACTTCCACCACCTCTGCCTTCTACCCTCCTGCCCATTTTCCTACGTTATTTTTATAGCAAACAGTGCTTAAACTTAGTGGCATCCACAAAGTGTCTGCTATAGTAACTTAGTGTCCCTCTAGTGCCAAGCAAGTTCCACCACCTCTGCCTTCTACCCTCCTGCCCATTTTGCTAAGCTATTTTTATAGCAACGAGTGCTTAAACTTAGTGGCATCCACAAAGTGTCTGCTATAGTAACTTAGTGTCCCACTGGTGCCAAGGAAGTTCCACCACCTCTGCCTTCTACCCTCCTGCCCATTTTGCTACGCTATTTTTATAACAAACAGTGCTAAAACTTAGTGGCATCCACAAAGTGTCTGCTATAGTAACCTAGTGTCCCACTGGTGCCAAGCAAATTCCTCCACTTCTGCCTTCTACCCTCTTGCCCATTTAGCTACGCTATTTTTATAGAAAACAGTTCTGAAACTTAGTGGCATCCACAAAGTGTCTGCTATAGTAACATAGTGTCCCACTGGAGCAAAGCAAGTTCCGCCACCTCTGCCTTCTACCATCTTGCCAATTTTGCTATGCTATTTTTATAGCAAACAGTGCTGAAACTTAGTGGCATCCACAGAGTGTCCTCGTAAGTAACTTAGTGTCTCACTGGTGCCAAGCAAGTTCCACCACATCTGCCTTCTACCCTCCTGCCCATTTTGCTACGCTATTTTTATAGCAAACAGTGCTGAAACTTAGTGGCATCCACAAAGTGTCTGCTATAGTAACTTAGTGTTCCACTGGTGCCAAGAAAGTTCCACCACCTCTGCCTTATACCCTGATGACCATTTTGTTACGCTATTTTTATAGCAAACAGTCCTGAAACTTAGTGGCATCCACAGAGTGTCCGCTATAGTAACTTAGTGTCTCACTGGTGCCAAGCAAGTTCCACCACATCTGCCTTCTACCCTCCTGCCCATTTTCCTACGTTATTTTTATAGCAAACAGTGCTTAAACTTAGTGGCATCCACAAAGTGTCTGCTATAGTAACTTAGGCGGGCTTTGCACGTTGCAACATCGGTAACAATGTGTTACCGATGCTGCAGCGATAGTCCCGCCCCCGTCGCACGTTCGATATATAGTGAAAGCTGCCGTAGCGATTATTATTGCTACGGCAGCTTTACACGCACATACCTGCAGTGCGACGTCCCTCTGGCCGGCGACCCGCCTCCTTCCTTAGGGGGCGGGTCGTGCGGCGTCACAGTGACGTCACACGGCAGGCGGCCAATTGAAGTGGAGGGGCGGAGATGAGCAGGATGTAAACATCCCGCCCACCTCCGTCCTTCTCATTGCAGCCGGGAGGCAGGTAAGGTGAAGTTCCTCGCTCCTGCGGCTTCACACACAGCGATGTGTGCGGCCGCAGGAACGAGGAACTACATCGTACCTTTCGCTCCCCCGGCATTATGGAAATGTCGGAGGCTGCAGCGATGATACGATGACGATGATTTTGCGCTCGTTCATCGTATCATCTAGGATTTACACACTACGACATCGCAAGTGACGCCGGATGTGCGTCACTTTCGATTTGACCCCACCGACATCGCACCTGCGATGTCGTAGTGTGCAAATCCCGCCTTAGTGTCCCTTTGGTGCCAAGCAAGTTCCACCACCTCTGCCTTCTACCCTCCTGCCCATTTTGCTAAGCTATTTTTATAGCAACGAGTGCTTAAACTTAGTGGCATCCACAAAGTGTCTGCTATAGTAACTTAGTGTCCCACTGGTGCCAAGGAAGTTCCACCACCTCTGCCTTCTACCCTCCTGCCCATTTTGCTACGCTATTTTTATAACAAAAAGTGCTGAAACTTAGTGGCATCCACAAAGTGTCTGCTATAGTAACCTAGTGTCCCACTGGTGCCAAGCAAATTCCTCCACTTCTGTCATCTACCCTCTTGCCCATTTAGCTACGCTATTTTTATAGCAAACAGTGCTGAAACTTAGTGGCATCCACAAAGTGTCTGCTATAGTAACTTAGTGTCCCACTGGTACCAAGCAAGTTCCACCACCTCTGCCTTCTACCCTCCTGCCCATTTTGCTAATCTTTTTTTATAGCAAACAGTGCTGAAACTTAGTGGCATCCACAAAGTGTCTGCTATAGTAACTTAGTGTCCCACTGGTGCCAAGGAAGTTCCACCACCTCTGCCCTCTACCCTCCTGCCCATTTTGCTACGCTATTTTTATAGCAATGAGTGCTGAAACTTAGTGGCATCCACAAAGTGTCTGCTATAGTAACCTAGTGTCCCACTGGTGCCAAGCAAATTCCACCACTTCTGCCTTCTACCCTCTTGCCCATTTAGCTACGCTATCTTTATAGAAAACAGTTCTGAAACTTAGTGGCATCCACAAAGTGTCTGGTATAGTAACTTAGTGTCCCACTGGAGTAAAGCAAGTTCCACCACCTCTGCCTTCTACCATCTTGCCAATATTGCTATGCTATTTTTATAGCAAACAGTGCTGAAACTTAGTAGCATCCACAGAGTGTCCGCGTAAGTAACTTAGTGTCTTACTGGTGCCAAGCAAGTTCCACCACATCTGCCTTCTACCCTCCTGCCCATTTTGCTACGCTATTTTTATAGCAAACAGTGCTGAAACTTAGTGGCATCCACAACCTGTCTGCTATAGTAACTTAGTGTCCCACTGGTGCCAAGCAAGTTCCACCACCTCTGCCTTCTACCCTCCTGCCCATTTTGCTAAGCTTTTTTTTATAGCAAACAGTTCTGAAACTTAGTGGCATCCACAAAGTGTCTGCTATAGTAACTTCGTGTCCCACTGGTGCCAAGGAAGTTCCACCACCTCTGCCTTCTACCCTCCTGCCCATTTTGCTAAGCTATTTTTTTTAGCACAGTGCTGAAACTTAGTGGCATCCACAGAGTGTCCGCTATAGTAACTTAGTGTCTCACTGGTGCCAAGCAAGTTCCACCACATCTGTCTTCTACCCTCCTGCCCATTTTGCTACACTATTTTTATAGCAAACAGTGCTTAAACTTAGTGGCATCCACAAAGTGTCTGCTATAGTAACCTAGTGTCCCACTGGTGCCAAGCAAATTCCACCACTTCTGCCTTCTACCATCTTGCCAATTTTGCTATGCTATTTTTATAGCAAACAGTGCTGAAACTTAGTGGCATCCACAGAGTGTCCGCGTAAGTAACTTAGTGTCTCACTGGTGCCAAGCAAGTTCCAGCACCTCTGCCTTCTACCCTCCTGCCCATTTTGCTAAGCTATTTTTTTTTAGCAAACAGTGCTGAAACTTAGTGGCATCCACAGAGTGTCCGCTATAGTAACTTAGTGTCTCACTGGTGCCAAGCAAGTTCCACCACATCTGCCTTCCACCCTCCTGCCCATTTTGCTACACTATTTTTATAGCAAACAGTGCTTAAACTTAGTGGTATCCACAAAGTGTCTGCTATAGTAACTTAGTGTCCCACTAGTGCCAAGCAAGTTCCACCACCTCTGCCTTCTACACTCCTGCCCATTTTGCTACGATATTTTTATAGCAACGAGTGCTTAAACTTAGTGGCATCCACAAAGTGTCTGCTATAGTAACTTAGTGTCCCACTGGTGCCAAGGAAGTTCCACCACCTCTGCCTTCTACCCTCCTGCCCATTTTGCTACGCTATTTTTATAGCAAACAGTGCTGAAACTTAGTGGCATCCACAAAGTGTCTGCTATAGTAACCTAGTGTCCCACTGGTGCCAAGCAAATTCCACCACTTCTGCCTTCTACCCTCTTGCCCATTTAGCTACGCTATTTTTATAGAAAACAGTTCTGAAACTTAGTGGCATCCACAAAGTGTCTGCTATAGTAACTTAGTGTCCCACTGGAGCAAAGCAAGTTCCACCACCTCTGCCTTCTACCATCTTGCCAATTTTGCTATGCTATTTTTATAGCAAACAGTGCTGTAACGTAGTGGCATCCACAGAGTGTCCGCGTAAGTAACTTAGTGTCTCACTGGTGCCAAGCAAGTTCCACCACATCTGCCTTCTACCCTCCTGCCCGTTTTGCTACGCTATTTTTATAGCAAACAGTGCTGAAACTTAGTGGCATCCACAAAGTGTCTGCTATAGTAACTTAGTGTCCCACTGGCGCCAAGCAAGTTCCACCACCTCTGCCTTCTACCCTCCTGCCCATTTTGCTAAGCTTTTTTTTATAGCAAACAGTTCTGAAACTTAATGGCATCCACAAAGTGTCTGCTATAGTAACTTCGTGTCCCACTGGTGCCAAGGAAGTCCCACCACCTCTGCCTTCTACCCTCCTGCCCATTTTGCTAAGCTATTTTTTTAGCACAGTGCTGAAACTTAGTGGCAGCCACAGAGTGTCCGCTATAGTAACTTAGTGTCTCACTGGTGCCAAGTAAGTTCCACCACCTCTGGCTTCTACCCTCCTGCCCATTTTGCTACGCTATTTTTATAGCAATGAGTGCTTAAAATTAGTGGCATCCACACAGTGTCTGCTATAGTAACTTAGAATCCCACTGGTGCCAAGGAAGTTCCACCACCTCTGCCTTCTACCCTCCTGCCCATTTTGCTACGCTATTTTTATAGCAAATAGTGCTGAAACTTAGTGGCATCCACAGAGTGTCCGCGTAAGTAACTTAGTGTCTCACTGGTGCCAAGCAAGTTCCACCACCTCTGCCTTCTACCCTCCTGCCCATTTTGCTAAGCTATTTTTATAGCAAACAGTGCTGAAACTTAGTGGCATCCACAGAGTTTCCGCTATAGTAACTTAGTGTCTCACTGGTACCAAGCAAGTTCCACCACATCTGCCTTCTACCCTCCTGCCCGTTTTGCTACGCTATTTTTATAGCAAACAGTGTTGAAACTTAGTGGCATCCACAAAGTGTCTGCTATAGTAACTTACTGTCGCACTGGTGACAAGCAAGTTCCACCACCTCTGCCTTCTACCCTCCTGCCCATTTTGCTAAGCTATTTTTATAGCAAACAGTGCTGAAACTTAGTGGCATCCAGAAAGTGTCTGCTATAGTAACTTAGTGTCCCACTGGTGCCAAGAAAGTTCCACCACCTCTGCCCTCTACCCTCCTGCCCATTTTGCTACGCTATTTTTATAGCAATGAGTGCTTAAACTTAGTAGCATCCACAAAGTGTCTGCTATAGTAACTTAGTGTCCCACTGGTGCCAAGCAAGTTCCACCACCTCTGCCTTCTACCCTCCTGCCCATTTTGCTAAGCTTTTTTTATAGCAAACAGTTCTGAAACTAAGTGGCATCCACAAAGTGTCTGCTATAGTAACTTAGTGTCCCACTGGTGCCAAGGAAGTTCCACCACCTCTGCCTTCTACCCTCCTGCCCATTTTGCTAAGCTATTTTTTTAGCAAACAGTGCTGAAACTTAGTGGCATCCACAGAGTGTCCGCTATAGTAACTTAGTGTCTCACTGGTGCCAAGCAAGTTCCATCACATCTGATTTCTACCCTCCTGCCCATTTTGCTAAGCTATTTTTATAGCAACGAGTGCAGAAACTTAGTGGCATCCACAAAGTGTCTGCTATAGTAACCTAGTGTCCCACTGGTGCCAAGCAAATTCCACCACTTCTGCCTTCTACCCTTCTGCCCATTTAGCTACGCTATTTTTATAGAAAACAGTTCTGAAACTTAGTGGCATCCACAAAGTGTCTGCTATAGTAACTTAGTGTCCCACTGGAGCAAAGGAAGTTCCACCACCTCTGCCTTCTACCATCTTGCCAATTTTTGCTATGCTATTTTTACAGCAAACAGTGCTGAAAATTAGTGGCATCCACAGAGTGTCCGCTATAGTAACTTAGTGTTTCACTTGTGCCAAGCAAGTTCCACCACCTCTGCCTTCTACCCTCATGCCCATTTTGCTACGCTATTTTTATAGCAAACAATGCTGAAACTTAGTGGCATCCACAAAGTGTCCGCTGTAGTAACTTAGTGTCTCACTGGTGCCAAGCAAGTTCCACAACGTCTTCCTTCTACCCTCTTGCCCATTTTGCTACACTATTTTTATAGCAAACAGTGCTGAAACTTAGTGACATCCACAAAGTGTCTCCTATAGTAACTTAGTTTTCCACTGGTGCCAAGCAAGTTCCACCACCTCTGTCTTCTACCCTCCTGCCCATTTTGCTACGCTATTTTTACAGCAAAGAGTGCTGAAACTTTGTGGATGCCACTAAGTGTCCGCTGTAGTAACTTAGTGTCTCACTGGTGCCAAGCAAGTTCCACCACCTCTGCCTTCTACCCTCTTGCCCATTTTGCTAAGCTATTTTTTATAGAAAACAGTGCTGAAACTTAGTAGCATTTACAAAGTGTCTGCTATAGTAAGTTAGTGTTCCACTGGTGCCAAGAAAGTTCCACCACCTCTGCCTTATACCCTGATGCCCATTTTGTTACGCTATTTTTATAGCAAACAGTCCTGAAACTTAGTGGAATCCACAAAGTGTCCGCTGTAGTAACTTAGTGTCTCACTGGTGCCAAGCAAGTTCCACCACCTCTGCCTTCTACCCTCCTGCCCATTTTGCTAAGCTATTTTTTTAGCAAACAGTGCCGAAACTTAGTGGCATCCACAGAGTGTCCGCTATAGTAACTTAGTGTCTCACTGGTGCCAAGCAAGTTCCACCACATCTGCCTTCTACCCTCCTGCCCATTTTGCTAATCTTTTTTTATAGCAAACAGTGCTGAAACTTAGTGGCATCCACAAAGTGTCTGCTATAGTAATTAGTGTCCCACTGGTGCCAAGGAAGTTCCACCACCTCTGCCCTCTACCCTCCTGCCCATTTTGCTACGCTATTTTTATAGCAATGAGTGCTTAAACTTAGTGGCATCCACAAAGTGTCTGCTATAGTAACTTAGTGTCCCACTGGTGCCAAGCAAGTTCCACCACCTCTGCCTTCTACCCTCCTGCCCATTTTGCTAAGCTTTTTTTTATATTAAACAGTTCTGAAACTAAGTGGAATCCACAAAGTGTCTGCTATAGTAACTTATTGTCCCACTGGTGCCAAGGAAGTTCCACCACCTCTGCCTTCTACCCTCCTGCCCATTTTGCTAAGCTATTTTTTTAGCAAACAGTGCTGAAACTTAGTGGCATCCACAGAGTGTCCGCTATAGTAACTTAGTGTCTCACTGGTGCCAATCAAGTTCCACCACATCTGCCTTCTACCCTCCTGCCCATTTTGCTACACTATTTTTATAACAAACAGTGCTTAAACTTTGTGGCATCCACAAAGTGTCTGCTATAGTAACTTAGTGTCCCACTGGTGCCAAGCAAGTTCCACCACCTCTGCCTTCTACCCTCCTGCCCATTTTGCTAAGCTATTTTTATAGCAACGAGTGCTTAAACTTAGTGGCATCCACAAAGTGTCTGCTATAGTAACTTAGTGTCCCACTGGTGCCAAGGAAGTTCCACCACCTCTGCCTTCTACCCTCCTGCCCATTTTGCTACGCTATTTTTTATAGAAAACAGTGCTGAAACTTAGTAGCATTTACAAAGTGTCTGCTATAGCAACTTAGTGTTCCACTGGTGCCAAGAAAGTTCCACCACCTCTGCCTTATACCCTGATGCCCATTTTGTTACGCTATTTTTATAGCAAACAGTCCTGAAACTTAGTGGCATCCACAAAGTGTCTGCTATAGTAACTTATTGTCCCACTGGTGCCAAGGAAGTTCCACCACCTCTGCCTTCTACCCTCCTGCCCATTTTGCTAATTTTTTTTATACCAAACAGTGCTGAAACTTAGTGGCATCCACAAAGTGTCTGCTATAGTAATTTGTGTCCCACTGGTGCCAAGGAAGTTCCACCACCTCTGCCCTCTACCCTCCTGCCCATTTTGCTACGCTATTTTTATAGCAATGAGTGCTTAAACTTAGTGGCATCCACAAAGTGTCTGCTATAGTGACTTAGTGTCCCACTGGTGCCAAGCAAGTTCCACCACCTCTGCCTTCTACCCTCCTGCCCATTTTGCTAAGCTTTTTTTTTATAGCAAACAGTTCTGAAACTAAGTGGCATCCACAAAGTGTCTGCTATAGTAACTTATTGTCCCACTGGTGCCAAGGAAGTTCCACCACCTCTGCCTTCTACCCTCCTGCCCATTTTGCTACACTATTTTTATAGCAAACAGTGCTTAAACTTTGTGGCATCCACAAAGTGTCTGCTATAGTAACTTAGTGTCCCACTGGTGCCAAGCAAGTTCCACCACCTCTGCCTTCTACCCTCCTGCCCATTTTGCTAAGCTATTTTTATAGCAAACAGTGCTGAAACTTAGTGGCATCCACAAATTGTCTCCTATAGTAACTTAGTGTTCCACTGGTGCCAAGCAAGTTCCACCACCTCTGTCTTCTACCCTCCTGCCCATTTTGCTACGCTATTTTTACAGCAAAGAGTGCTGAAACTTTGTGGATGCCACTAAGTGTCCGCTGTAGTAACTTAGTGTCTCACTGGTGCCAAGCAAGTTCCACCACCTCTGCCTTCTACCCTCTTGCCCATTTTGCTACGCTATTTTTTATAGAAAACAGTGCTGAAACTTGGTAGCATTTACAAAGTGTCTGCTATAGTAACTTAGTGTTCCACTGGTGCCAAGAAAGTTCCACCACCTCTGCCTTATACCCTGATGCCCATTTTGTTACGCTATTTTTATAGCAAACAGTCCTGAAACTTAGTGGCATCCACAGAGTGTCCGCTATAGTAACTTAGTGTCTCACTAGTGCCAAGCAAGTTCCACCACATCTGCCTTCTACCCTCCTGCCCATTTTGCTAATCTTTTTTTATAGCAAACAGTGCTGAAACTTAGTGGCATCCACAAAGTGTCTGCTATAGTAATTAGTGTCCCACTGGTGCCAAGGAAGTTCCACCACCTCTGCCCTCTACCCTCCTGCCCATTTTGCTACGCTATTTTTATAGCAATGAGTGCTTAAACTTAGTGGCATCCACAAAGTGTCTGCTATAGTGACTTAGTGTCCCACTGGTGCCAAGCAAGTTCCACCACCTCTGCCTTCTACCCTCCTGCCCATTTTGCTAAGCTTTTTTTATAGCAAACAGTTCTGAAACTAAGTGGCATCCACAAAGTGTCTGCTATAGTAACTTATTGTCCCACTGGTGCCAAGGAAGTTCCACCACCTCTGCCTTCTACCCTCCTGCCCATTTTGCTAAGCTATTTTTTTAGCTAACAGTTCTGAAACTTAGTGGCATCCACAGAGTGTCCGCTATAGTAACTTAGTGTCTCACTGGTGCCAAGCAAGTTCCACCACATCTGCCTTCTACCCTCCTGCCCATTTTTCTAAGCTTTTTTTATAGCAACGAGTGCTTAAACTTAGTGGCATCCACAAAGTGTCTGCTATAGTAACTTAGTGTCCCACTGGTGCCAAGGAAGTTCCACCACCTCTGCCTTCTACCCTCCTGCCCATTTTGCTACGCTATTTTTATAGCAAACAGTTCTGAAACTTAGTGGCATCCACAAAGTGTCTGCTATAGTAACTTAGTGTCCCACTAGAGCAAAGCAAGTTCCACCACCTCTGCCTTCTACCATCTTGCCAATTTTTGCTATGCTATTTTTACAGCAAACAGTGCTGAAAATTAGTGGCATCCACAGAGTGTCCGCTATAGTAACTTAGTGTTTCACTCGTGCCAAGCAAGTTCCACCACCTCTGCCTTCTACCCTCCTGCCCATTTGCTAAGCTATTTTTATAGCAAACAGTGCTGAAACTTAGTGGCATCCACAGAGTTTCCGCTATAGTAACTTAGTGTCTCACTGGTACCAAGCAAGTTCCACCACCTCTGCCTTCTACCCTCCTGCCCATTTTGCTACGCTATTTTTATAGCAAACAGTGCTGAAACTTAGTAGCATTTACAAAGTGTCTGCTATAGTAACTTAGTGTTCCACTGGTACCAAGCAAGTTCCACCACCTCTGCCTTCTAGCCTTATGCCCATTTTGCTACGCTATTCTTATAGCAAACAGTGCTGAAACTTAGTGGCATCCACAAAGTGTCCGCTGTAGTAACTTAGTGTCTCACTGGTGCCAAGCAAGTTCCACCACCTCTGCCTTCTACCCTCTTGCCCATTTTGCTACACTATTTTTATAGCAAACAGTGCTGAAACTTAGTGGCATCCACAAAGTGTCTCCTATAGTAACTTAGTGTTCCACTGGTGCCAAGCAAGTTCCACCACCTCTGTCTTCTACCCTCCTGCCCATTTTGCTACGCTATTTTTTATAGAAAACAGTGCTGAAACTTAGTAGCATTTACAAAGTGTCTGCTATAGCAACTTAGTGTTCCACTGGTGCCAAGAAAGTTCCACCACCTCTGCCTTATACCCTGATGCCCATTTTGTTACGCTATTTTTATAGCAAACAGTCCTGAAACTTAGTGGCATCCACAGAGTGTCCGCTATAGTAACTTAGTGTCTCACTGGTGCCAAGCAAGTTCCACCACATCTGCCTTCTACCCTCCTGCCCATTTTGCTAATTTTTTTTATACCAAACAGTGCTGAAACTTAGTGGCATCCACAAAGTGTCTGCTATAGTAATTAGTGTCCCACTGGTGCCAAGGAAGTTCCACCACCTCTGCCCTCTACCCTCCTGCCCATTTTGCTACGCTATTTTTATAGCAATGAGTGCTTAAACTTAGTGGCATCCACAAAGTGTCTGCTATAGTGACTTAGTGTCCCACTGGTGCCAAGCAAGTTCCACCACCTCTGCCTTCTACCCTCCTGCCCATTTTGCTAAGCTTTTTTTTTATAGCAAACAGTTCTGAAACTAAGTGGCATCCACAAAGTGTCTGCTATAGTAACTTATTGTCCCACTGGTGCCAAGGAAGTTCCACCACCTCTGCCTTCTACCCTCCTGCCCATTTTGCTACACTATTTTTATAGCAAACAGTGCTTAAACTTTGTGGCATCCACAAAGTGTCTGCTATAGTAACTTAGTGTCCCACTGGTGCCAAGCAAGTTCCACCACCTCTGCCTTCTACCCTCCTGCCCATTTTGCTAAGCTATTTTTATAGCAAACAGTGCTGAAACTTAGTGGCATCCACAAAGTGTCTCCTATAGTAACTTAGTGTTCCACTGGTGCCAAGCAAGTTCCACCACCTCTGTCTTCTACCCTCCTGCCCATTTTGCTACGCTATTTTTACAGCAAAGAGTGCTGAAACTTTGTGGATGCCACTAAGTGTCCGCTGTAGTAACTTAGTGTCTCACTGGTGCCAAGCAAGTTCCACCACCTCTGCCTTCTACCCTCTTGCCCATTTTGCTACGCTATTTTTTATAGAAAACAGTGCTGAAACTTGGTAGCATTTACAAAGTGTCTGCTATAGTAACTTAGTGTTCCACTGGTGCCAAGAAAGTTCCACCACCTCTGCCTTATACCCTGATGCCCATTTTGTTACGCTATTTTTATAGCAAACAGTCCTGAAACTTAGTGGCATCCACAGTGTGTCCGCTATAGTAACTTAGTGTCTCACTAGTGCCAAGCAAGTTCCACCACATCTGCCTTCTACCCTCCTGCCCATTTTACTAATTTTTTTTATAGCAAACAGTGCTGAAACTTAGTGGCATCCACAAAGTGTCTGCTATAGTAATTAGTGTCCCACTGGTGCCAAGGAAGTTCCACCACCTCTGCCCTCTACCCTCCTGCCCATTTTGCTACGCTATTTTTATAGCAATGAGTGCTTAAACTTAGTGGCATCCACAAAGTGTCTGCTATAGTGACTTAGTGTCCCACTGGTGCCAAGCAAGTTCCACCACCTCTGCCTTCTACCCTCCTGCCCATTTTGCTAAGCTTTTTTTATAGCAAACAGTTCTGAAACTAAGTGGCATCCACAAAGTGTCTGCTATAGTAACTTATTGTCCCACTGGTGCCAAGGAAGTTCCACCACCTCTGCCTTCTACCCTCCTGCCCATTTTGCTAAGCTATTTTTTTAGCTAACAGTTCTGAAACTTAGTGGCATCCACAGAGTGTCCGCTATAGTAACTTAGTGTCTCACTGGTGCCAAGCAAGTTCCACCACATCTGCCTTCTACCCTCCTGCCCATTTTTCTAAGCTTTTTTTATAGCAACGAGTGCTTAAACTTAGTGGCATCCACAAAGTGTCTGCTATAGTAACTTAGTGTCCCACTGGTGCCAAGGAAGTTCCACCACCTCTGCCTTCTACCCTCCTGCCCATTTTTTCAAGCTTTTTTTATAGCAAACAGTTCTGAAACTTAGTGGCATCCACAAAGTGTCTGCTATAGTAACTTAGTGTCCCACTAGAGCAAAGCAAGTTCCACCACCTCTGCCTTCTACCATCTTGCCAATTTTTGCTATGCTATTTTTACAGCAAACAGTGCTGAAAATTAGTGGCATCCACAGAGTGTCCGCTATAGTAACTTAGTGTTTCACTCGTGCCAAGCAAGTTCCACCACCTCTGCCTTCTACCCTCCTGCCCATTTGCTAAGCTATTTTTATAGCAAACAGTGCTGAAACTTAGTGGCATCCACAGAGTTTCCGCTATAGTAACTTAGTGTCTCACTGGTACCAAGCAAGTTCCACCACCTCTGCCTTCTACCCTCCTGCCCATTTTGCTACGCTATTTTTATAGCAAACAGTGCTGAAACTTAGTAGCATTTACAAAGTGTCTGCTATAGTAACTTAGTGTTCCACTGGTACCAGGCAAGTTCCACCACCTCTGCCTTCTAGCCTTATGCCCATTTTGCTACGCTATTTTTATAGCAAACAGTGCTGAAACTTAGTGGCATCCACAAAGTGTCCGCTGTAGTAACTTAGTGTCTCACTGGTGCCAAGCAAGTTCCACCACCTCTGCCTTCTACCCTCTTGCCCATTTTGCTACACTATTTTTATAGCAAACAGTGCTGAAACTTAGTGGCATCCACAAAGTGTCTCCTATAGTAACTTAGTGTTCCACTGGTGCCAAGCAAGTTCCACCACCTCTGTCTTCTACCCTCCTGCCCATTTTGCTACGCTATTTTTATAGCAAACAGTGCTGAAACTTAGTGGCTTCCACAAAGTGTCCGCTGTAGTAACTTAGTGTCTCACTGGTGCCAAGCAAGTTCCAGCACCTCTGCCTTCTACCCTCCTGCCCATTTTGCTAAGCTATTTTTTTTAGCAAACAGTGCTGAAACTTAGTGGCATCCACAGAGTGTCCGCTATAGTAACTTAGTGTCTCACTGGTGCCAAGCAAGTTCCACCACATCTGCCTTCTACACTCCTGCCCATTTTGCTAAGCTATTTTTTTTAGCAAACAGTGCTGAAACTTAGTGGCATCCACAAAGTTTCTGCTATAGTAACTTAGTGTCCCACTAGAGCAAAGCAAGTTCCACCACATCTGCCTTCTACCCTCCTGCCCATTTTGCTACACTATTTTTTATAGCAAACAGTGCTTAAACTTTGTGGCATCCACAGAGTGTCCGCTATAGTAACTTAGTGTCCCACTGGTGCCAAGCAAGTTCCACCACCTCTGCCTTCTACCCTCCTGCCCATTTTGCTAAGCTATTTTTACAGCAAACAGTGCTGAAACTTAGTGGCATCCACAGAGTTTCCGCTATAGTAACTTAGTGTCTCACTGGTACCAAGCAAGTTCCACCACCTCTGCCTTCTACCCTCCTGCCCATTTTGCTACGCTATTTTTATAGCAAACAGTGCTGAAACTTAGTGGCATCCACAAAGTGTCTGCTATAGTAACTTAGTGTTCCACTGGTACCAAGCAAGTTCCACCACCTCTGCCTTCTAGCCTTATGCCCATTTTGCTACGCTATTCTTATAGCAAACAGTGCTGAAACTTAGTGGCATCCACAAAGTGTCCGCTGTAGTAACTTAGTGTCTCACTGGTGCCAAGCAAGTTCCACCACCTCTGCCTTCTACCCTCTTGCCCATTTTGCTACACTATTTTTATAGCAAACAGTGCTGAAACTTAGTGGCATCCACAAAGTGTCTCCTATAGTAACTTAGTGTTCCACTGGTGCCAAGCAAGTTCCACCACCTCTGTCTTCTACCCTCCTGCCCATTTTGCTACGCTATTTTTATAGCAAACAGTGCTGAAACTTAGTGGCTTCCACAAAGTGTCCGCTGTAGTAACTTAGTGTCTCACTGGTGCCAAGCAAGTTCCAGCACCTCTGCCTTCTACCCTCCTGCCCATTTTGCTAAGCTATTTTTTTTAGCAAACAGTGCTGAACCTTAGTGGCATCCACAGAGTGTCCGCTATAGTAACTTAGTGTCTCACTGGTGCCAAGCAAGTTCCACCACATCTGCCTTCTACCCTCCTGCCCATTTTGCTAAGCTATTTTTTTTAGCAAACAGTGCTGAAACTTAGTGGCATCCACAGAGTGTCCGCTATAGTAACTTAGTGTCTCACTGGTGCCAAGCAAGTTCCACCACATCTGCCTTCTACCCTCCTGCCCATTTTGCTACACTATTTTTTATAGCAAACAGTGCTTAAACTTTGTGGCATCCACAAAGTGTCTGCTATAGTAACTTAGTGTCCCACTGGTGCCAAGCAAGTTCCACCACCTCTGCCTTCTACCCTCCTGCCCATTTTGCTAAGCTATTTTTATAGCAACGAGTGCTTAAACTTAGTGGCATCCACAAAGTGTCTGCTATAGTAACTTAGTGTCCCACTGGTGCCAAGGAAGTTCCACCACCTCTGCCTTCTACCCTCCTGCCCATTTTGCTACGCTATTTTTATAGCAAACAGTGCTGAAACTTAGTGGCATCCACAAAGTGTCCGCTGTAGTAACTTAGTGTCTCACTGGTGCCAAGCAAGTTCCAGCACCTCTGCCTTCTACCCTCCTGCCCATTTTGCTAAGCTATTTTTTTTAGCAAACAGTGCTGAAACTTAGTGGCATCCACAGAGTGTCCGCTATAGTAACTTAGTGTCTCACTGGTGCCAAGCAAGTTCCACCACATCTGCCTTCTACCCTCCTGCCCATTTTGCTAAGCTATTTTTTTTAGCAAACAGTGCTGAAACTTAGTGGCATCCACAGAGTGTCCGCTATAGTAACTTAGTGTCTCACTGGTGCCAAGCAAGTTCCACCACATCTGCCTTCTACCCTCCTGCCCATTTTGCTACACTATTTTTATAGCAAACAGTGCTTAAACTTTGTGGCATCCACAAAGTGTCTGCTATAGTAACTTAGTGTCCCACTGGTGCCAAGCAAGTTCCACCACCTCTGCCTTCTACCCTCCTGCCCATTTTGCTAAGCTATTTTTATAGCAACGAGTGCTTAAACTTAGTGGCATCCACAAAGTGTCTGCTATAGTAACTTAGTGTCCCACTGGTGCCAAGGAAGTTCCACCACCTCTGCCTTCTACCCTCCTGCCCATTTTGCTACGCTATTTTTATAGCAAACAGTTCTGAAACTTAGTGGCATCCACAAAGTGTCTGCTATAGTAACTAAGTGTCCCACTGGAGCAAAGCAAGTTCCACCACCTCTGCCTTCTACCCTCTTGCCCATTTTGCTACGCTATTTTTTATAGAAAACAGTGCTGAAACTTAGTAGCATTTACAAAGTGTCTGCTATAGCAACTTAGTGTTCCACTGGTGCCAAGGAAGTTCCACCACCTCTGCCTTATACCCTGATGCCCATTTTGTTACGCTATTTTTATAGCAAACAGTCCTGAAACTTAGTGGAATCCACAAAGTGTCCGCTGTAGTAACTTAGTGTCTCACTGGTGCCAAGCAAGTTCCACCACCTCTGCCTTCTACCCTCCTGCCCATTTTGCTAAGCTATTTTTTTAGCAAACAGTGCCGAAACTTAGTGGCATCCACAGAGTGTCCGCTATAGTAACTTAGTGTCTCACTGGTGCCAAGCAAGTTCCACCACATCTGACTTCTACCCTCCTGCCCATTTTGCTAATCTTTTTTTATAGCAAACAGTGCTGAAACTTAGTGGCATCCACAAAGTGTCTGCTATAGTAATTAGTGTCCCACTGGTGCCAAGGAAGTTCCACCACCTCTGCCCTCTACCCTCCTGCCCATTTTGCTACGCTATTTTTATAGCAATGAGTGCTTAAACTTAGTGGCATCCACAAAATGTCTGCTATAGTAACTTAGTGTCCCACTGGTGCCAAGCAAGTTCCACCACCTCTGCCTTCTACCCTCCTGCCCATTTTGCTAAGCTTTTTTTTATAGCAAACAGTTCTGAAACTAAGTGGCATCCACAAAGTGTCTGCTATAGTAACTTATTGTCCCACTGGTGCCAAGGAAGTTCCACCACCTCTGCCTTCTACCCTCCTGCCCATTTTGCTAAGCTATTTTTTTAGCAAACAGTGCTGAAACTTAGTGGCATCCACAGAGTGTCCGCTATAGTAACTTAGTGTCTCACTGGTGCCAAGCAAGTTCCACCACATCTGCCTTCTACCCTCCTGCCCATTTTGCTACACTATTTTTATAGCAAACAGTGCTTAAACTTTGTGGCATCCACAAAGTGTCTGCTATAGTAACTTAGTGTCCCACTGGTGCCAAGGAAGTTCCACCACCTCTGCCTTCTACCCCCCTGCCCATTTTGCTACGCTATTTTTACAGCAAAGAGTGCTGAAACTTTGTGGATGCCACTAAGTGTCCGCTGTAGTAACTTAGTGTCTCACTGGTGCCAAGCAAGTTCCACCACCTCTGCCTTCTACTCTCTTGCCCATTTTGCTACGCTATTTTTTATAGAAAACAGTGCTGAAACTTAGTAGCATTTACAAAGTGTCTGCTATAGTAACTTAGTGTTCCACTGGTGCCAAGAAAGTTCCACCACCTCTGCCTTATACCCTGATGCCCATTTTGTTACGCTATTTTTATAGCAAACAGTCCTGAAACTTAGTGGCATCCACAGAGTGTCCGCTATAGTAACTTAGTGTCTCACTGGTGCCAAGCAAGTTCCACCACATCTGCCTTCCACCCTCCTGCCCATTTTGCTAATCTTTTTTTATAGCAAACAGTGCTGAAACTTAGTGGCATCCACAAAGTGTCTGCTATAGTAATTAGTGTCCCACTGGTGCCAAGGAAGTTCCACCACCTCTGCCCTCTACCCTCCTGCCCATTTTGCTATGCTATTTTTATAGCAATGAGTGCTTAAACTTAGTGACATCCACAAAGTGTCTGCTATAGTGACTTAGTGTCCCACTGGTTCCAAGCAAGTTCCACCACCTCTGCCTTCTACCCTCCTGCCCATTTTGCTAAGCTTTTTTTATAGCAAACAGTTCTGAAACTAAGTGGCATCCACAAAGTGTCTGCTATAGTAACTTATTGTCCCACTGGTGCCAAGGAAGTTCCACCACCTCTGCCTTCTACCCTCCTGCCCATTTTGCTAAGCTATTTTTTTAGCAAACAGTGCTGAAACTTAGTGGCATCCACAGAGTGTCCGCTATAGTAACTTAGTGTCTCACTGGTGCCAAGCAAGTTCCACCACATCTGCCTTCTACCCTCCTGCCCATTTTTCTAAGCTTTTTTTTATAGCAAACAGTGCTGAAACTTAGTGGCATCCACAGAGTTTCCGCTATAGTAACTTAGTGTCTCACTGGTACCAAGCAAGTTCCACCACCTCTGCCATCTACCCTCCTGCCCATTTTGCTACGCTATTTTTATAGCAAACAGTGCTGAAACTTAGTAGCATTTACAAAGTGTCTGCTATAGTAACTTAGTGTTCCACTGGTACCAAGCAAGTTCCACCACCTCTGCCTTCTAGCCTTATGCCCATTTTGCTACGCTATTCTTATAGCAAACAGTGCTGAAACTTAGTGGCATCCACAAAGTGTCCGCTGTAGTAACTTAGTGTCTCACTGGTGCCAAGCGAGTTCCACCACCTCTGCCTTCTACCCTCTTGCCCATTTTGCTACACTATTTTTATAGCAAACAGTGCTGAAACTTAGTGGCATCCACAAAGTGTCTCCTATAGTAACTTAGTGTTCCACTGGTGCCAAGCAAGTTCCACCACCTCTGTCTTCTACCCTCCTGCCCATTTTGCTACGCTATTTTTACAGCAAAGAGTGCTGAAACTTTGTGGATGCCACTAAGTGTCCGCTGTAGTAACTTAGTGTCTCACTGGTGCCAAGCAAGTTCCACCACCTCTGCCTTCTACCCTCCTGCCCATTTTGCTAAGCTATTTTTTTAGCAAACAGTGCTGAAACTTAGTGGCATCCACAGAGTGTCCGCTATAGTAACTTAGTGTCTCACTGGTGCCAAGCAAGTTCCACCACATCTGCCTTCTACCCTCCTGCCCATTTTCCTACGTTATTTTTATAGCAAACAGTGCTTAAACTTAGTGGCATCCACAAAGTGTCTGCTATAGTAACTTAGTGTCCCTCTGGTGCCAAGCAAGTTCCACCACCTCTGCCTTCTACCCTCCTGCCCATTTTGCTAAGCTATTTTTATAGCAACGAGTGCTTAAACTTAGTGGCATCCACAAAGTGTCTGCTATAGTAACTTAGTGACCCACTGGTCTCAAGGAAGTTCCACCACCTCTGCCTTCTACCCTCCTGCCCATTTTGCTACGCTATTTTTATAACAAACAGTGCTGAAACTTAGCGGCATCCACAAAGTGTCTGCTATAGTAACTTAGTGTCCCACTGGAGCAAATCAAGTTCCACCACCTCTGCCTTCTACCATCTTGCCAATTTTGCTATGCTATTTTTATAGCAAACAGTGCTGAAACTTAGTAGCATCCACAGAGTGTCCACGTAAGTAACTTAGTGTCTCACTGGTGCCAAGCAAGTTCCACCACATCTGCCTTCTACCCTCCTGCCCGTTTTGCTACGCTATTTTTATAGCAAACAGTGCTGAAACTTAGTGGCAACCACAAAGTGTCTGCTATAGTAACTTAGTGTCCCACTGGTGCCAAGCAAGTTCCACCACCTCTGCCTTCTACCCTCCTGCCCATTTTGCTAAGCTTTTTTTTTATAGCAAACAGTTCTGAAACTTAGTGGCATCCACAAAGTGTCTGCTATAGTAACTTCGTGTCCCACTGGTGCCAAGGAAGTTCCACCACCTCTGCCTTCTACCCTCCTGCCCATTTTGCTAAGCTATTCTTTTTAGCACAGTGCTAAAACTTAGTGGCATCCACAGAGTGTCCGCTATAGTAACTTAGTCTCTCACTGGTGCCAAGCAAGTTCCACCACATCTGTCTTCTACCCTCCTGCCCATTTTGCTACACTATTTTTATAGCAAACAGTGCTTAAACTTAGTGGCATCCACAAAATGTCTGCTATAGTAACTTAGTGTCCCACTGGTGCCAAGCAAGTTCCACCACCTCTGCCTTCTACCCTCCTGCCCATTTTGCTAAGCTATTTTTATAGCAACGAGTGCTTAAAATTAGTGGCATCCACAAAGTGTCTGCTATAGTAACTTAGAATCCCACTGGTGCCAAGGAAGTTCCACCACCTCTGCCTTCTACCCTCCTGCCCATTTTGCTATGCTATTTTTATAGCAAACAGTGCTGAAACTTAGTGGCATCCACAAAGTGTCTGCTATAGTAACCTAGTGTCCCACTGGTGCCATGCAAATTCCACCACTTCTGCCTTCTACCATCTTGCCAATTTTGCTATGCTATTTTTATAGCAAACAGTGCTGAAACTTAGTGGCATCCACAAAGTGTCTGCTATAGTAACTTAGTGTCCCACTGGAGCAAAGCAACTTCCACCACCTCTGCCTTCTACCATCTTGCCAATTTTTGCTATGCTATTTTTACAGCAAACAGTGCTGAAAATTAGTGGCATCCACAGAGTGTCCGCTATAGTAACTTAGTGTTTCACTCGTGCCAAGCAAGTTCCACCACCTCTGCCTTCTACCCTCCTGCCCATTTTGCTAAGCTATTTTTATAGCAAACAGTGCTGAAACTTAGTGGCATCCACAGAGTTTCCGCTATAGTAACTTAGTGTCTCACTGGTAACAAGCAAGTTCCACCACATCTGCCTTCTACCCTCCTGCCCATTTTGCTACGCTACTTTTATAGCAAACAGTGCTGAAACTTAGTAGCATTTACAAAGTGTCTGCTATAGTAACTTAGTGTTCCACTGGTGCCAAGCAAGTTCCACCACCTCTGCCTTCTAGCCTTATGCACATTTTGCTACGCTATTTTTATAGCAAACAGTGCTGAAACTTAGTGGCATCCACAAAGTGTCTGCTGTAGTAACTTAGTGTCTCACTGGTGCCAAGCAAGTTCCACCACCTCTGCCTTCTACCCTCTTGCCCATTTTGCTACACTATTTTTATAGCAAACAGTGCTGAAACTTAGTGGCATCCACGAAGTGTCTCCTATAGTAACTTAGTGTTCCACTGGTGCCAAGCAAGTTCCACCACCTCTGCCTTCTACCCTTCTGCCCATTTTGCTAAGCTTTTTTTTTATAGCAAACAGTTCTGAAACTTAGTGGCATCCACAAAGTGTCTGCTATAGTAACTTAGTGTCCCACTGGTGCCAAGGAAGTTCCACCACCTCTGCCTTCTACCCTCCTGCCAATTTTGCTAAGCTATTTTTTTTAGCACAGTGCTGAAACTTAGTGGCATCCACAGAGTGTCCGCTATAGTAACTTAGTGTCTCACTGGTGCCAAGCAAGTTCCACCACATCTGCCTTCTACCCTCCTGCCCATTTTGCTACACTATTTTTATAGCAAACAGTGCTTAAACTTAGTGGCATCCACAAAGTGTCTGCTATAGTAACTTAGTGTCCCACTGGTGCCAAGCAAGTTCCATCACCTCTGCCTTCTACCCTCTTGCCCATTTTGCTACGCTATTTTTATAGCAAAGAGTGCTGAAGCTTTGTGGATGCCACTAAGTGTCCGCTGTAGTAACTTAGTGTCTCACTGGTGCCAAGCAAGTTCCACCACCTCTGCCTTCTACCCTCTTGCCCATTTTGCTACGCTATTTTTATAGCAAAGAGTGCTGAAGCTTTGTGGATGCCACTAAGTGTCCGCTGTAGTAACTTAGTGTCTCACTGGTGCCAAGCAAGTTCCACCACCTCTGCCTTCTACCCTCTTGCCCATTTTGCTACGCTATTTTTTATAGAAAACAGTGCTGAAACTTAGTAGCATTTACAAAGTGTCTGCTATAGTAACTTAGTGTTCCTCTGGTGCCAAGAAAGTTCCACCACCTCTGCCTTATACCCTGATGCCCATTTTGTTATGCTATTTTTATAGCAAACAGTCCTGAAACTTAGTGGAATCCACAAAGTGTCCGCTGTAGTAACTTAGTGTCTCACTGGTGCCAAGCAAGTTCCACCACCTCTGCCTTCTACCCTCCTGCCCATTTTACTAGGCTATTTTTTTAGCAAACAGTGCTGAAACTTAGTGGCATCCACAGAGTGTCCGCTGTAGTAACTTAGTGTCTCACTGGTGCCAAGCAAGTTCCACCACATCTGCCTTCTACCCTCCTGCCCATTTTCCTACGTTATTTTTATAGCAAACAATGCTTAAACTTAGTGGCATCCACAAAGTGTCTGCTATAGTAACTTAGTGTCCCTCTGGTGCCAAGCAAGTTCCACCACCCCTGCCTTCTACCCTCCTGCCCATTTTGCTAAGCTATTTTTATAACAACGAGTGCTTAAACTTAGTGGCATCCACAAAGTGTCTGCTATAGTAACTTAGTGTCCCACTGGCTTCAAGGAAGTTCCACCACCTCTGCCTTCTACCCTCCTGCCCATTTTGCTACGCTATTTTTATAACAAACAGTGCTGAAACTTAGTGGCATCCACAAAGTGTCTGCTATAGTAACCTAGTGTCCCACTGGTGCCAAGCAAATTCCACCACTTCTGCCTTCTAGCCTCTTGCCCATTTAGCTACGCTATTTTTATAGAAAACAGTTCTGAAACTTAGTGGCATCCACAAAGTGTCTGCTATAGTAACTTAGTGTCCCACTGGAGCAAAGCAAGTTCCACCACTTCTGCCTTCTACCCTCTTGCCCATTTAGCTACGCTATTTTTATAGCAAACAGTGCTGAAACTTAGTAGCATCCACAGAGTGTCCGCGTAAGTAACTTAGTGTCTCACTGGTGCCAAGCAAGTTCCACCACATCTGCCTTCTACCCTCTTGCCCGTTTTGCTACGCTATTTTTATAGCAAACAGTGCTGAAACTTAGTGGCATCCACAAAGTGTCTGCTATAGTAACTTACTGTCCCACTGGTGACAAGCAAGTTCCACCACCTCTGCCTTCTACCCTCCTGCCCATTTTGCTAATCTTTTTTTATAGCAAACAGTGCTGAAACTTAGTGGCATCCAGAAAGTGTCTGCTATAGTAACTTAGTGTCCCACTGGTGCCAAGGAAGTTCCACCACCTCTGCCCTCTACCCTTCTGCCCATTTTGCTACGCTATTTTTAAAGCAAACAGTGCTTAAACTTAGTGGCATCCACAAAGTGTCTGCTATAGTAACTTACTGTCCCACTGGTGACAAGCAAGTTCCACCACCTCTGCCTTCTACCCTCCTGCCCATTTTGCTAATCTTTTTTTATAGCAAACAGTGCTGAAACTTAGTGGCATCCAGAAAGTGTCTGCTATAGTAACTTAGTGTCCCACTGGTGCCAAGGAAGTTCCACCACTTCTGCCCTCTACCCTCCTGCCCATTCTGCTACGCTATTTTTATAGCAATGAGTGCTTAAACTTAGTGGCATCCACAAAGTGTCTGCTATAGTAACTTAGTGTCCCACTGGTGCCAAGCAAGTTCCACCACCTCTGCCTTCTACCCTCCTGCCCATTTTGCTAAGCTTTTTTTTATAGCAAACAGTTCTGAAACTAAGTGGCATCCACAAAGTGTCTGTTATAGTAACTTAGTGTCCCACTGGTGCCAAGGAAGTTCCACCACCTCTGCCTTCTACCCTCCTGCCCATTTTGCTAAGCTATTTTTTTAGCAAACAGTGCTGAAACTTAGTGGCATCCACAGAGTGTCCGCTATAGTAACTTAGTGTCTCACTGGTGCCAAGCAAGTTCCATCACATCTGCCTTCTACCCTCCTGCCCATTTTGCTACACTATTTTTATAGCAAACAGTGCTTAAACTTAGTGGCATCCACAAAGTGTCTGCTATAGTAACTTAGTGTCCCACTGGTGCCAAGAAAGTTCCACCACCTCTGCCTTCTACCTTCCTGCCCATTTTGCTAAGCTATTTTTATAGCAACGAGTGCTGAAACTTAGTGGCATCCACAAAGTGTCTGCTATAGTAACCTAGTGTCCCACTGGTGCCAAGCAAATTCCACCACTTCTGCCTTCTACCCTTCTGCCCATTTAGCTACGCCATTTTTATAGAAAACAGTTCTGAAACTTAGTGGCATCCACAAAGTGTCTGCTATAGTAACTTAGTGTCCCACTGGAGCAAAGCAAGTTCCACCACCTCTGCCTTCTACCATCTTGCCAATTTTTGCTATGCTATTTTTACAGCAAACAGTGCTGAAAATTAGTGGCATCCACAGAGTGTCCGCTATAGTAACTTAGTATTTCACTCGTGCCAAGCAAGTTCCACCACCTCTGCCTTCTACCCTCCTGCCCATTTTGCTAAGCTATTTTTATAGCAAACAGTGCTGAAACTTAGTGGCATCCACAGAGTTTCCGCTATAGTAACTTAGTGTCTCACTGGTGCCAAGCAAGTTCCACCACCTCTGCCTTCTACCCTCTTGCCCATTTTGCTACACTATTTGTATAGCAAACAGTGCTGAAACTTAGTGGCATCCACAAAGTGTCTCCTATAGTAACTTAGTGTTCCACTGGTGCCAAGCAAGTTCCACCACTTCTGCCTTCTACCATCTTGCCAATTTTGCTATGCTATTTTTATAGCAAACAGTGCTGAAACTTAGTGGCATCCACAGAGTGTCCGCGTAAGTAACTTAGTGTCTCACTGGTGCCAAGCAAGTTCCACCACCTCTGCCTTCTACCCTCCTGCCCATTTTGCTAAGCTTTTTTTTATAGCAAACAGTGCTGAAACTTAGTGGCATCCACAGAGTTTCCGCTATAGTAACTTAGTGTCTCACTGGTACCAAGCAAGTTCCACCACATCTGCCTTCTACCCTCCTGCCCATTTTGCTACACTATTTTTATAGCAAACAGTGCTGAAACTTAGTGGCATCCACAAAGTGTCTCCATAGTAACTTAGTGTTCCACTGGTGCCAAGCAAGTTCCACCACCTCTGTCTTCTACCCTCCTGCCCATTTTGCTACGCTATTTTTATAGCAAACAGTGCTGAAACTTAGTAGCATTTACAAAGTGTCTGCTATAGTAACTTAGTGTTCCACTGGTGCCAAGCAAGTTCCACCACCTCTGCCTTCTACCCTCATGCCCATTTTGCTACGCTATTTTTATAGCAAACAGTGCTGAAACTTAGTGGCATCCACAAAGTGTCCGCTGTAGTAACTTAGTGTCTCACTGGTGCCAAGCAAGTTCCACCACCTCTTCCTTCTACCCTCTTGCCCATTTTGCTACACTATTTTTATAGCAAACAGTGCTGAAACTTAGTGGCATCCACAAAGTGTCTCCTATAGTAACTTAGTGTTCCACTGGTGCCAAGCAAGTTACACCACCTCTGTCTTCTACCCTCCTGCCCATTTTGCTACGCTATTTTTACAGCAAAGAGTGCTGAAGCTTTGTGGATGCCACTAAGTGTCGGCTGTAGTAACTTAGTGTCTCACTGGAGCCAAGCAAGTTCCACCACCTCTGCCTTCTACCCTCTTGCCCATTTTGCTACGCTATTTTTTTAGAAAACAGTGCTGAAACTTAGTAGCATTTAGAAAGTGTCTGCTATAGTAACTTAGTGTCCCTCTGGTGCCAAGCAAGTTCCACCACCTCTGCCTTCTACCCTCCTGCCCATTTTGCTAAGCTATTTTTATAGCAACGAGTGCTTAAACTTAGTGGCATCCACAAAGTGTCTGCTATAGTAACTTAGTGTCCCACTGGAGCAAAGCAAGTTCCACCACCTCTGCCTTCTACCATCTTGCCAATTTTGCTATGCTATTTTTATAGCAAACAGTGCTGAAACTTAGTAGCATCCACAGAGTGTCCGCGTAAGTAACTTAGTGTCTCACTGGTGCCAAAGAGTTCCACCACATCTGCCTTCTACCCTCCTGCCCGTTTTGCTACGCTATTTTTATAGCAAACAGTGCTGAAACTTAGTGGCATCCACAAAGTGTCTGCTATAGTAACTTACTGTCCCACTGGTGACAAGCAAGTTCCACCACCTCTGTCTTCTACCCTCCTGCCCATTTTGCTAATCTTTTTTTATAGCAAACAGTGCTGAAACTTAGTGGCATCCAGAAAGTGTCTGCTATAGTAACTTAGTGTCCCACTGGTGCCAAGGAAGTTCCACCACCTCTGCCCTCTACCCTCCTGCCCATTTTGCTACGCTATTTTTATAGCAATGAGTGCTTAAACTTAGTGGCATCCACAAAGTGTCTGCTATAGTAACTTAGTGTCCCACTGGTGCCAAGCAAGTTCCACCACCTCTGCCTTCTACCCTCCTGCCAATTTTGCTAAGCTTTTTTTATAGAAAACAGTTCTGAAACTAAGTGGCATCCACAAAGTGTCTGCTATAGTAACTTAGTGTCCCACTGGTGCCAAGGAAGTTCCACCACCTCTGCCTTCTACCCTCCTGCCCATTTTGCTAAGCTATTTTTTTAGCAAACAGTGCTGAAACTTAGTGGCATCCACAGAGTGTCCGCTATAGTAACTTAGTGTCTCACTGGTGCCAAGCAAGTTCCATCACATCTGCCTTCTACCCTCCTGCCCATTTTGCTACACTATTTTTATAGCAAACAGTGCTTAAACTTAGTGGCATCCACAAAGTGTCTGCTATAGTAACTTAGTGTCCCACTGGTGCCAAGAAAGTTCCACCACCTCTGCGTTCTACCCTCCTGCCCATTTTGCTAAGCTATTTTTATAGCAACGAGTGCTGAAACTTAGTGGCATCCACAAATTGTCTACTATAGTAACCTAGTGTCCCACTGGTGCCAAGCAAGTTCCACCACTTCTGCCTTCTACCCTTCTGCCCATTTAGCTACGCTATTTTTATAGAAAACAGTTCTGAAACTTAGTGGCATCCACAAAGTGTCTGCTATAGTAACTTAGTGTCCCACTGGAGCAAAGCAAGTTCCACCACCTCTGCCTTCTACCATCTTGCCAATTTTTGCTATGCTATTTTTACAGCAAACAGTGCTGAAAATTAGTGGCATCCACAGATTGTCCGCTATAGTAACTTAGTGTTTCACTCGTGCCAAGCAAGTTCCACCACCTCTGCCTTCTACCCTCCTGCCCATTTTGCTAAGCTATTTTTATAGCAAACAGTGCTGAAATTAGTGGCATCCACAGAGTTTCCGCTATAGTAACTTAGTGTCTCACTGGTACCAAGCAAGTTCCACCACATCTGCCTTCTACCCTCCTGCCCATTTTGCTACGCTATTTTTATAGCAAACAGTGCTGAAACTTAGTAGCATTTACAAAGTGTCTGCTATAGTAACTTAGTGTTCCACTGGTGCCAAGCAAGTTCCACCACCTCTGCCTTCTAGACTTATGCCCATTTTGCTACGCTATTTTTATAAAAAACAGTGCTGAAACTTAGTGGCATCCACAAAGTGTCCGCTGTAGTAACTTAGTGTCTCACTGGTGCCAAGCAAGTTCCACCACCTCTGCCTTCTACCCTCTTGCCCATTTTGCTACACTATTTTTATAGCAAACAGTGCTGAAACTTAGTGGCATCCACAAAGTGTCTCCTATAGTAACTTAGTGTTCCACTGGTGCCAAGCAAGTTCAACCACCTCTGTCTTCTACCCTCCTGCCCATTTTGCTACGCTATTTTTATAGCAAACAGTGCTGAAACTTAGTAGCATTTACAAAGTGTCTGCTATAGTAACTTAGTGTCTCACTGGTGCCAAGCAAGTTCCACCACCTCTGCCTTCTACCCTCTTGCCCATTTTGCTACGCTATTTTTTATAGAAAACAGTGCTGAAACTTAGTAGCATTTAGAAAGTGTCTGCTATAGTAACTTAGTGTCCCTCTGGTGCCAAGCAAGTTCCACCACCTCTGCCTTCTACCCTCCTGCCCATTTTGCTAAGCTATTTTTATAGCAACGAGTGCTTAAACTTAGTGGCATCCACAAAGTGTCTGCTATAGTAACTTAGTGTCCCACTGGTCTCAAGGAAGTTCCACCACCTCTGCCTTCTACCCTCCTGCCCATTTTGCTACGCTATTTTTATAACAAACAGTGCTGAAACTTAGTGGCATCCACAAAGTGTCTGCTATAGTAACTTAGTGTCCCACTGTAGCAAAGCAAGTTCCACTACCTCTGCCTTCTACCATCTTGCCAATTTTGCTATGCTATTTTTATAGCAAACAGTGCTGAAACTTAGTAGCATCCACAGAGTGTCCGCGTAAGTAACTTAGTGTCTCACTGGTGCCAAGCAAGTTCCACCACATCTGCCTTCTACCCTCCTGCCCATTTTGCTAAGCTATTTTTTTTAGCACAGTGCTGAAACTTAGTGGCATCCACAAAGTGTCTGCTATAGAAACTTAGTGTCCCACTGGTGCCAAGGAAGTTCCACCACCTCTGCCTTCTACCCTCCTGCCCATTTTGCTAAGCTATTTTTTTTAGCACAGTGCTGAAACTTAGTGGCATCCACAGAGTGTCCGCTATAGTAACTTAGTGTCTCACTGGTGCCAAGCAAGTTCCACCACATCTGCCTTCTACCCTCCTGCCCATTTTGCTACACTATTTTTATAGCAAACAGTGCTTAAACTTAGTGGCATCCACAAAGTGTCTGCTATAGTAACTTAGTGTCCCACTGGTGCCAAGCAAGTTCCACCACCTCTGCCTTCTACCCTCCTGCCCATTTTGCTAAGCTATTTTTATAGCAACGAGTGCTTAAAATTAGTGGCATCCACAAAGTGTCTGCTATAGTAACTTAGAATCCCACTGGTGCCAAGGAAGTTCCACCACCTCTGCCTTCTACCCTCCTGCCCATTTTGCTACGCTATTTTTATAGCAAACAGTGCTGAATCTTAGTGGCATCCACAAAGTGTCTGCTATAGTAACCTAGTGTCCCACTGGTGCGAAGCAAATTCCACCACTTCTGCCTTCTACCATCTTGCCAATTTTGCTATGCTATTTTTATAGCAAACAGTGCTGAAACTTAGTGGCATCCACAGAGTGTCCGCGTAAGTAACTTAGTGTCTCACTGGTGCCAAGCAAGTTCCACCACCTCTGCCTTCTACCCTCCTGCCCATTTTGCTACGCTATTTTTATAGCAAACAGTGCTGAAACTTATTGGCATCCACAAAGTGTCTGCTATAGTAACTTAGTGTCCCACTGGTGCCAAGAAAGTTCCACCACCTCTGCGTTCTACCCTCCTGCCCATTTTGCTAAGCTATTTTTATAGCAACGAGTGCTGAAACTTAGTGGCATCCACAAAGTGTCTACTATAGTAACCTAGTGTCCCACTGGTGCCAAGCAAGTTCCACCACTTCTGCCTTCTACCCTTCTGCCCATTTAGCTACGTTATTTTTATAGAAAACAGTTCTGAAACTTAGTGGCATCCACAAAGTGTCTGCTATAGTAACTTAGTGTCCCACTGGAGCAAAGGAAGTTCCACCACCTCTGCCTTCTACCATCTTGCCAATTTTTGCTATGCTATTTTTACAGCAAACAGTGCTGAAAATTAGTGGCATCCACAGAGTGTCCGCTATAGTAACTTAGTGTTTCACTCGTGCCAAGCAAGTTCCACCACCTCTGCCTTCTACCCTCCTGCCCATTTTGCTAAGCTATTTTTATAGCAAACAGTGCTGAAACTTAGTGGCATCCACAGAGTTTCCGCTATAGTAACTTAGTGTCTCACTGGTACCAAGCAAGTTCCACCACATCTGCCTTCTACCCTCCTGCCCATTTTGCTACGCTATTTTTATAGCAAACAGTGCTGAAACTTAGTAGCATTTACAAAGTGTCTGCTATAGTAACTTAGTGTTCCACTGGTGCCAAGCAAGTTCCACCACCTCTGCCTTCTAGACTTATGCCCATTTTGCTACGCTATTTTTATAGCAAACAGTGCTGAAACTTAGTGGCATCCACAAAGTGTCCGCTGTAGTAACTTAGTGTCTCACTGGTGCCAAGCAAGTTCCACCACCTCTGCCTTCTACCCTCTTGCCCATTTTGCTACACTATTTTTATAGCAAACAGTGCTGAAACTTAGTGGCATCCACAAAGTGTCTCCTATAGTAACTTAGTGTTCCACTGGTGCCAAGCAAGTTCAACCACCTCTGTCTTCTACCCTCCTGCCCATTTTGCTACGCTATTTTTATAGCAAACAGTGCTGAAACTTAGTAGCATTTACAAAGTGTCTGCTATAGTAACTTAGTGTTCCACTGGTGCCAAGCAAGTTCCACCACCTCTGCCTTCTACCCTCATGCCTATTTTGCTACGCTATTTTTATAGCAAACAGTGCTGAAACTTAGTGGCATCCACAAAGTGTCCGCTGTAGTAACTTAGTGTCTCACTGGTGCCAAGCAAGTTCCACCACCTCTTCCTTCTACCCTCTTGCCCATTTTGCTACACTATTTTTATAGCAAACAGTGCTGAAACTTAGTGGCATCCACAAAGTGTCTCCTATAGTAACTTAGTGTTCCACTGGTGCCAAGCAAGTTCCACCACCTCTGTCTTCTACACTCCTGCCCATTTTGCTACGCTATTTTTATAGCAAACAGTGCTGAAACTTTGTGGATGCCACTAAGTGTCCGCTGTAGTAACTTAGTGTCTCATTGGTGCCAAGCACGTTCCACCACCTCTGCCTTCTACCCTCTTGCCCATTTTGCTACGCTATGTTTTTATAGAAAACAGTGCTGAAACTTAGTAGCATTTACAATGTGTCTTCTATAGTAACTTAGTGTTCCACTGGTGCCAAGAAAGTTCCACCACCTCTGCCTTATACCCTGATGCCCATTTTGTTACGCTATTTTTATAGCAAACAGTCCTGAAACCTAATGGAATCCACAAAGTGTCCGCTGTAGTAACTTAGTGTCTCACTGGTGCCAAGCAAGTTCCACCACCTCTGCCTTCTACCCTCCTGCCCATTTTGCTAAGCTATTTTTTTAGCAAACAGTGCTGAAACTTAGTGGCATCCACAGAGTGTCCGCTATAGTAACTTAGTGTCTCACTGGTGCCAAGCAAGTTCCACCACATCTGCCTTCTACCCTCCTGCCCATTTTCCTACGTTATTTTTATAGCAAACAGTGCTTAAACTTAGTGGCATCCACAAAGTGTCTGCTATAGTAACTTAGTGTCCCTCTGGTGCCAAGCAAGTTCCACCACCTCTGCCTTCTACCCTCCTGCCCATTTTGCTAAGCTATTTTTATAGCAACGAGTGCTTAAACTTAGTGGCATCCACAAAGTGTCTGCTATAGTAACTTAGTGACCCACTGGTCTCAAGGAAGTTCCACCACATCTGCCTTCTACCCTCCTGCCCATTTTGCTACGCTATTTTTATAACAAACAGTGCTGAAACTTAGTGGCATCCACAAAGTGTCTGCTATAGTAACCTAGTGTCCCACTGGTGCCAAGCAAATTCCACCACTTCTGCCTTCTACCCTCTTGCCCATTTAGCTACGCTATTTTTATAGAAAACAGTTCTGAAACTTAGTGGCATCCACAAAGTGTCTGCTATAGTAACTTAGGCGGGCTTTGCACACTGCGACATCGCAGCCCGATGCTGCGATGCCGAGTGCGATAGTGCCCGCCCCCGTCGCAGCAGCGATATGTGGTGATAGCTGGCGTAGCGAAAGTTATCGCTACGCCAGCTTCACACACACACTCACCTGCCGTGCGACGTCCCTGTGGCCGGCGGCCCGCCTCCTTGTTAAGGGGGCGGGTCGTGCGGCGTCACTGTGACGTCACACGGCAGGCGGCCAATCGGAGAGGAGGGGCGGAGATGAGCAGGATGTAAACATCCTGCCCATCTCTTTCCTTCCGCATATCCTACGGAAGCCGCAGTGAGGCCGGTAGGAGATGTTCCTCGCTCCTGCGACTTCACACACAGTGATGTGTGCTGCCGCAGGAGCGAGGAACAACATCGGACCGTCGCGTCAGCGTAATCATGGATTACGCCGACGCTGCACCGATGATACGATAACGACGCTTTTGCGCTCGTTAATCGTATCATCCAGCCTTTACACACTGCGATGTCGCATGCGATGCCGGAAGTGCGTCATTTTCAATTTGACCCCACCGACATCGCACCTGCGATGTCGCAGTGTGCAAAGCCCGCCTTAGTGTCCCACTGGAGCAAATCAAGTTCCACCACCTCTGCCTTCTACCATCTTGCCAATTTTGCTATGCTATTTTTATAGCAAACAGTGCTGAAACTTAGTAGCATCCACAGAGTGTTCGCGTAAGTAACTTAGTGTCTCACTGGTGCCAAGCAAGTTCCACCACATCTGCCTTCTACCCTCCTGCCCGTTTTGCAACGCTATTTTTATAGCAAACAGTGCTGAAACTTAGTGGCAACCACAAAGTGTCTGCTATAGTAACTTAGTGTCCCACTGGTGCCAAGCAAGTTCCACCACCTCTGCCTTCTACCCTCCTGCCCATTTTGCTAGGCTTTTTTTTATAGCAAACAGTTCTGAAACTTAGTGGCATCCACAAAGTGTCTGCTATAGTAACTTTGTGTCCCACTGGTGCCAAGGAAGTTCCACCACCTCTGCCTTCTACCCTCCTGCCAATTTTGCTAAGCTATTCTTTTTAGCACAGTGCTGAAACTTAGTGGCATCCACAGAGTGTCCGCTATAGTAACTTAGTGTCTCACTGGTGCCAAGCAAGTTCCACCACATCTGTCTTCTACCCTCCTGCCCATTTTGCTACACTATTTTTATAGCAAACAGTGCTTAAATTTAGTGGCATCCACAAAGTGTCTGCTATAGTAACTTAGTGTCCCACTGGTGCCAAGCAAGTTCCACCACCTCTGCCTTCTACCCTCCTGCCCATTTTGCTAAGCTATTTTTATAGCAAAGAGTGCTTAAAATTAGTGGCATCCACAAAGTGTCTGCTATAGTAACTTAGAATCCCACTGGTGCCAAGGAAGTTCCACCACCTCTGCCTTCTACCCTCCTGCCCATTTTGCTACGCTATTTTTATAGCAAACAGTGCTGAAACTTAGTGGCATCCACAAAGTGTCTGCTATAGTAACCTAGTGTCCCACTGTAGCCAAGCAAATTCCACCACTTCTGCCTTCTACCCTTCTGCCCATTTAGCTACGCTTTTTTTATAGAAAACAGTTCTGAAACTTAGTGGCATCCACAAAGTGTCTGCTATAGTAACTTAGTGTCCCACTGGAGCAAAGCAAGTTCCACCACCTCTGCCTTCTACCATCTTGCCAATTTTTGCTATGCTATTTTTACAGCAAACATTGCTGAAACTTAGTGGCATCCACAGAGTTTCCGCTATAGTAACTTAGTGTCTCACTGGTAACAAGCAAGTTCCAGCACATCTGCCTTCTACCCTCCTGCCCATTTTGCTACGCTATTTTTATAGCAAACAGTGCTGAAACTTAGTAGCATTTACAAAGTGTCTGCTATAGTAACTTAGTGTTCCACTGGTGCCAAGCAAGTTCCACCACCTCTGCCTTCTAGCCTTATGCCCATTTTGCTACGCTATTTTTATAGCAAACAGTGCTGAAACTTAGTGGCATCCACAAAGTGTCCGCTGTAGTAACTTAGTGTCTCACTGGTGCCAAGCAAGTTCCACCACCTCTGCCTTATACCCTCTTGCCCATTTTGCTACACTATTTTTATAGCAAACGGTGCTGAAACTTAGTGGCATCCACAAAGTGTCTCCTATAGTAACTTAGTGTTCCACTGGTGCCAAGCAAGTTCCACCACCTCTGCCTTCTACCCTTCTGCCCATTTTGCTAAGCTTTTTTTTTTTATAGCAAACAGTTCTGAAACTTAGTGGCATCCACAGAGTGTCCGCTATAGTAACTTAGTGTCTCACTGGTGCCATGCAAGTTCCACCACATCTGCCTTCTACCCTCCTGCCCATTTGGCTACACTATTTTTATAGCAAACAGTGCTTAAACTTAGTGGCATCCACAAAGTGTCTGCTATAGTAACTTAGTGTCCCACTGGTGCCAAGCAAGTTCCACCACCTCTGCCTTCTACCCTCTTGCCCATTTTGCTACGCTATTTTTATAGCAAAGAGTGCTGAAGCTTTGTGGATGCCACTAAGTGTCCGCTGTAGTAACTTAGTGTCTCACTGGTGCCAAGCAAGTTCCACCACCTCTGCCTTCTACCCTCTTGCCCATTTTGCTACGCTATTTTTTATAGAAAACAGTGCTGAAACTTAGTAGCATTTACAAAGTGTCTGCTATAGTAAATTAGTGTTCCACTGGTGCCAAGAAAGTTCCACCACCTCTGCCTTATACCCTGATACCCATTTTGTTACGCTTATTTTATAGCAAACAGTGCTGAAACTTAGTAGCATTTACAAAGTGTCTGCTATAGTAACTTAGTGTTCCACTGGTGCCAAGCAAGTTCCACCACCTCTGCCTTCTACCCTCATGCCCATTTTGCTACGCTATTTTTATAGCAAACAGTGCTGAAACTTAGTGGCATCCACAAAGTGTCCGCTGTAGTAACTTAGTGTCTCACTGGTGCCAAGCAAGTTCCACCACCTCTTCCTTCTACCCTCTTGCCCATTTTGCTACACTATTTTTATAGCAAACAGTGCTGAAACTTAGTGGCATCCACAAATTGTCTCCTATAGTAACTTAGTGTTCCACTGGTGCCAAGCAAGTTCCACCACCTCTGTCTTCTACCCTCCTGCCCATTTTGCTACGCTATTTTTACAGCAAAGAGTGCTGAAGCTTTGTGGATGCCACTAAGTGTCGGCTGTAGTAACTTAGTGTCTCACTGGAGCCAAGCAAGTTCCACCACCTCTGCCTTCTACCCTCTTGCCCATTTTGCTACGCTATTTTTTTAGAAAACAGTGCTGAAACTTAGTAGCATTTAGAAAGTGTCTGCTATAGTAACTTAGTGTCCCTCTGGTGCCAAGCAAGTTCCACCACCTCTGCCTTCTACCCTCCTGCCCATTTTGCTAAGCTATTTTTATAGCAACGAGTGCTTAAACTTAGTGGCATCCACAAAGTGTCTGCTATAGTAACTTAGTGTCCCACTGGTCTCAAGGAAGTTCCACCACCTCTGCCTTCTACCCTCCTGCCCATTTTGCTACGCTATTTTTATAACAAACAGTGCTGAAACTTAGTGGCATCCACAAAGTGTCTGCAATAGTAACTTAGTGTCCCACTGGAGCAAAGCAAGTTCCACCACCTCTGCCTTCTACCATCTTGCCAATTTTGCTATGCTATTTTTATAGCAAACAGTGCTGAAACTTAGTAGCATCCACAGAGTGTCCGCGTAAGTAACTTAGTGTCTCACTGGTGCCAAGCAAGTTCCACCACATCTGCCTTCTACCCTCCTGCCCGTTTTGCTACGCTATTTTTATAGCAAACAGTGCTGAAACTTAGTGGCATCCACAAAGTGTCTGCTATAGTAACTTAGTGTCCCACTGGTGCCAAGGAAGTTCCACCACCTCTGCCTTCTACCCTCCTGCCCATTTTGCTAAGCTATTTTTTTTAGCACAGTGCTGAAACTTAGTGGCATCCACAGAGTGTCCGCTATAGTAACTTAGTGTCTCACTGGTGCCAAGCAAGTTCCACCACATCTGCCTTCTACCCTCCTGCCCATTTTGCTACACTATTTTTTATAGCAAACAGTGCTTAAACTTAGTGGCATCCACAAAGTGTCTGCTATAGTAACTTAGTGTCCCACTGGTGCCAAGCAAGTTCCACCACCTCTGCCTTCTACCCTCCTGCCCATTTTGCTACGCTATTTTTATAGCAAACAGTGCTGAATCTTAGTGGCATCCACAAAGTGTCTGCTATAGTAACCTAGTGTCCCACTGGTGCCAAGCAAATTCAACCACTTCTGCCTTCTACCATCTTGCCAATTTTGCTATGCTATTTTTATAGCAAACAGTGCTGAAACTTAGTGGCATCCACAGAGTGTCCGCGTAAGTAACTTAGTGTCTCACTGGTGCCAAGCAAGTTCCACCACCTCTGCCTTCTACCCTCCTGCCCATTTTGCTACGCTATTTTTATAGCAAACAGTGCTGAAACTTATTGGCATCCACAAAGTGTCTGCTATAGTAACTTAGTGTCCCACTGGTGCCAAGCAAGTTCCACCACCTCTGCCTTCTACCCTCCTGCCCGTTTTGCTAATCTTTTTTTATAGCAAACAGTGCTGAAACTTAGTGGCATCCACAAAGTGTCTGCTATAGTAACTTAGTGTCCCACTGGTGCCAAGGAAGTTCCACCACCTCTGCCCTCTACCCTCCTGCCTATTTTGCTACGCTATTTTTATAGCAATGAGTGCTTAAACTTAGTGGCATCCACAAAGTGTCTGCTTTAGTAACTTAGTGTCCCACTGGTGCCAAGCAAGTTCCACCACCTCTGCCTTCTACCCTCCTGCCCATTTTGCTAAGCTTTTTTTTTATAGCAAACAGTTCTGAAACTTAGTGGCATCCACAAAGTGTCTGCTATAGTAACTTAGTGTCCCACTGGTGCCAAGGAAGTTCCACCACCTCTGCCTTCTACCCTCCTGCCCATTTTGCTAAGCTATTTTTTTTAGCACAGTGCTGAAACTTAGTGGCATCCACAGAGTGTCCGCTATAGTAACTTAGTGCCTCACTGGTTCCAAGCAAGTTCCACCACATCTGCCTTCTACCCTCCTGCCCATTTTGCTACACTATTTTTATAGCAAACAGTGCTTAAACTTAGTGGCATCCACAAAGTGTCTGCTATAGTAACTTAGTGTCCCACTGGTGCCAAGCAAGTTCCACCACCTCTGCCTTCTACCCTCTTGCCCATTTTGCTACGCTATTTTTATAGCAAAGAGTGCTGAAGCTTTGTGGATGCCACTAAGTGTCGGCTGTAGTAACTTAGTGTCTCACTGGAGCCAAGCAAGTTCCACCACCTCTGCCTTCTACCCTCTTGCCCATTTTGCTACGCTATTTTTTTAGAAAACAGTGCTGAAACTTAGTAGCATTTACAAAGTGTCTGCTATAGTAACTTAGTGTTCCACTGGTGCCAAGAAAGTTCCACCACCTCTGCCTTATACCCTAATGCCCATTTTGTTACGCTATTTTTATAGCAAACAGTCCTGACACTTAGTGGAATCCACAAAGTGTCCGCTGTAGTAACTTAGTGTCTCACTGGTGCCAAGCAAGTTCCACCACCTATGCCTTCTACCCTCCTGCCCATTTTGCTAAGCTATTTTTTTAGCAAACAGTGCTGAAACTTAGTGGCATCCACAGAGTGTCCGCTATAGTAACTTAGTGTCTCACTGGTGCCAAGCAAGTTCCACCACATCTGCCTTCTACCCCCCTGCCCATTTTCCTACGTTATTTTTATAGCAAACAGTGCTTAAACTTAGTGGCATCCACAAAGTGTCTGCTATAGTAACTTAGTGTCCCTCTGGTGCCAAGCAAGTTCCACCACCTCTGCCTTCTACCCTCCTGCCCATTTAGCTAAACTATTTTTATAGCAACGAGTGCTTAAACTTAGTGGCATCCACAAAGTGTCTGCTATAGTAACTTAGTGTCCCACTGGTCTCAAGGAAGTTCCACCACCTCTGTCTTCTACCCTCCTGCCCATTTTGCTACGCTATTTTTATAACAAACAGTGCTGAAACTTAGTGGCATCCACAAAGTGTCTACTATAGTAACCTAGTGTCCCACTGGTGCCAAGCAAGTTCCACCACCTCTGCCTTCTACCATCTTGCCAATTTTGCTATGCTATTTTTATAGAAAACAGTTCTGAAACTTAGGGGCATCCACAAAGTGTCTGCTATAGTAACTTAGTGTCCCACTGGAGCAAAGCAAGTTCCACCACCTCTGCCTTCTACCATCTTGCCAATTTTGCTATGCTATTTTTATAGCAAACAGTGCTGAAACTTAGTAGCATCCACAGAGTGTCCGCGTAAGTAACTTAGTGTCTCACTGGTGCCAAAGAGTTCCACCACATCTGCCTTCTACCCTCCTGCCCGTTTTGCTACGCTATTTTTATAGCAAACAGTGCTGAAACTTAGTGGCATCCACAAAGTGTCTGCTATAGTAACTTACTGTCCCACTGGTGACAAGCAAGTTCCACCACCTCTGTCTTCTACCCTCCTGCCCATTTTGCTAATCTTTTTTTATAGCAAACAGTGCTGAAACTTAGTGGCATCCAGAAAGTGTCTGCTATAGTAACTTAGTGTCCCACTGGTGCCAAGGAAGTTCCACCACCTCTGCCCTCTACCCTCCTGCCCATTTTGCTACGCTATTTTTATAGCAATGAGTGCTTAAACTTAGTGGCATCCACAAAGTGTCTGCTATAGTAACTTAGTGTCCCACTGGTGCCAAGCAAGTTCCACCACATCTGCCTTCTACCCTCCTGCCAATTTTGCTAAGCTTTTTTTATAGAAAACAGTTCTGAAACTAAGTGGCATCCACAAAGTGTCTGCTATAGTAACTTAGTGTCCCACTGGTGCCAAGGAAGTTCCACCACCTCTGCCTTCTACCCTCCTGCCCATTTTGCTAAGCTATTTTTTTAGCAAACAGTGCTGAAACTTAGTGGCATCCACAGAGTGTCCGCTATAGTAACTTAGTGTCTCACTGGTGCCAAGCAAGTTCCATCACATCTGCCTTCTACCCTCCTGCCCATTTTGCTACACTATTTTTATAGCAAACAGTGCTTAAACTTAGTGGCATCCACAAAGTGTCTGCTATAGTAACTTAGTGTCCCACTGGTGCCAAGAAAGTTCCACCACCTCTGCGTTCTACCCTCCTGCCCATTTTGCTAAGCTATTTTTATAGCAACGAGTGCTGAAACTTAGTGGCATCCACAAATTGTCTACTATAGTAACCTAGTGTCCCACTGGTGCCAAGCAAGTTCCACCACTTCTGCCTTCTACCCTTCTGCCCATTTAGCTACGCTATTTTTATAGAAAACAGTTCTGAAACTTAGTGGCATCCACAAAGTGTCTGCTATAGTAACTTAGTGTCCCACTGGAGCAAAGCAAGTTCCACCACCTCTGCCTTCTACCATCTTGCCAATTTTTGCTATGCTATTTTTACAGCAAACAGTGCTGAAAATTAGTGGCATCCACAGAGTGTCCGCTATAGTAACTTAGTGTTTCACTCGTGCCAAGCAAGTTCCACCACCTCTGCCTTCTACCCTCCTGCCCATTTTGCTAAGCTATTTTTATAGCAAACAGTGCTGAAATTAGTGGCATCCACAGAGTTTCCGCTATAGTAACTTAGTGTCTCACTGGTACCAAGCAAGTTCCACCACATCTGCCTTCTACCCTCCTGCCCATTTTGCTACGCTATTTTTATAGCAAACAGTGCTGAAACTTAGTAGCATTTACAAAGTGTCTGCTATAGTAACTTAGTGTTCCACTGGTGCCAAGCAAGTTCCACCACCTCTGCCTTCTAGACTTATGCCCATTTTGCTACGCTATTTTTATAAAAAACAGTGCTGAAACTTAGTGGCATCCACAAAGTGTCCGCTGTAGTAACTTAGTGTCTCACTGGTGCCAAGCAAGTTCCACCACCTCTGCCTTCTACCCTCTTGCCCATTTTGCTACACTATTTTTATAGCAAACAGTGCTGAAACTTAGTGGCATCCACAAAGTGTCTCCTATAGTAACTTAGTGTTCCACTGGTGCCAAGCAAGTTCAACCACCTCTGTCTTCTACCCTCCTGCCCATTTTGCTACGCTATTTTTATAGCAAACAGTGCTGAAACTTAGTAGCATTTACAAAGTGTCTGCTATAGTAACTTAGTGTCTCACTGGTGCCAAGCAAGTTCCACCACCTCTGCCTTCTACCCTCTTGCCCATTTTGCTACGCTATTTTTTATAGAAAACAGTGCTGAAACTTAGTAGCATTTAGAAAGTGTCTGCTATAGTAACTTAGTGTCCCTCTGGTGCCAAGCAAGTTCCACCACCTCTGCCTTCTACCCTCCTGCCCATTTTGCTAAGCTATTTTTATAGCAACGAGTGCTTAAACTTAGTGGCATCCACAAAGTGTCTGCTATAGTAACTTAGTGTCCCACTGGTCTCAAGGAAGTTCCACCACCTCTGCCTTCTACCCTCCTGCCCATTTTGCTACGCTATTTTTATAACAAACAGTGCTGAAACTTAGTGGCATCCACAAAGTGTCTGCTATAGTAACTTAGTGTCCCACTGTAGCAAAGCAAGTTCCACTACCTCTGCCTTCTACCATCTTGCCAATTTTGCTATGCTATTTTTATAGCAAACAGTGCTGAAACTTAGTAGCATCCACAGAGTGTCCGCGTAAGTAACTTAGTGTCTCACTGGTGCCAAGCAAGTTCCACCACATCTGCCTTCTACCCTCCTGCCCATTTTGCTAAGCTATTTTTTTTAGCACAGTGCTGAAACTTAGTGGCATCCACAAAGTGTCTGCTATAGAAACTTAGTGTCCCACTGGTGCCAAGGAAGTTCCACCACCTCTGCCTTCTACCCTCCTGCCCATTTTGCTAAGCTATTTTTTTTAGCACAGTGCTGAAACTTAGTGGCATCCACAGAGTGTCCGCTATAGTAACTTAGTGTCTCACTGGTGCCAAGCAAGTTCCACCACATCTGCCTTCTACCCTCCTGCCCATTTTGCTACACTATTTTTATAGCAAACAGTGCTTAAACTTAGTGGCATCCACAAAGTGTCTGCTATAGTAACTTAGTGTCCCACTGGTGCCAAGCAAGTTCCACCACCTCTGCCTTCTACCCTCCTGCCCATTTTGCTAAGCTATTTTTATAGCAACGAGTGCTTAAAATTAGTGGCATCCACAAAGTGTCTGCTATAGTAACTTAGAATCCCACTGGTGCCAAGGAAGTTCCACCACCTCTGCCTTCTACCCTCCTGCCCATTTTGCTACGCTATTTTTATAGCAAACAGTGCTGAATCTTAGTGGCATCCACAAAGTGTCTGCTATAGTAACCTAGTGTCCCACTGGTGCGAAGCAAATTCCACCACTTCTGCCTTCTACCATCTTGCCAATTTTGCTATGCTATTTTTATAGCAAACAGTGCTGAAACTTAGTGGCATCCACAGAGTGTCCGCGTAAGTAACTTAGTGTCTCACTGGTGCCAAGCAAGTTCCACCACCTCTGCCTTCTACCCTCCTGCCCATTTTGCTACGCTATTTTTATAGCAAACAGTGCTGAAACTTATTGGCATCCACAAAGTGTCTGCTATAGTAACTTAGTGTCCCACTGGTGCCAAGAAAGTTCCACCACCTCTGCGTTCTACCCTCCTGCCCATTTTGCTAAGCTATTTTTATAGCAACGAGTGCTGAAACTTAGTGGCATCCACAAAGTGTCTACTATAGTAACCTAGTGTCCCACTGGTGCCAAGCAAGTTCCACCACTTCTGCCTTCTACCCTTCTGCCCATTTAGCTACGCTATTTTTATAGAAAACAGTTCTGAAACTTAGTGGCATCCACAAAGTGTCTGCTATAGTAACTTAGTGTCCCACTGGAGCAAAGGAAGTTCCACCACCTCTGCCTTCTACCATCTTGCCAATTTTTGCTATGCTATTTTTACAGCAAACAGTGCTGAAAATTAGTGGCATCCACAGAGTGTCCGCTATAGTAACTTAGTGTTTCACTCGTGCCAAGCAAGTTCCACCACCTCTGCCTTCTACCCTCCTGCCCATTTTGCTAAGCTATTTTTATAGCAAACAGTGCTGAAACTTAGTGGCATCCACAGAGTTTCCGCTATAGTAACTTAGTGTCTCACTGGTACCAAGCAAGTTCCACCACATCTGCCTTCTACCCTCCTGCCCATTTTGCTACGCTATTTTTATAGCAAACAGTGCTGAAACTTAGTAGCATTTACAAAGTGTCTGTGTGGCGCCCCTGACCTGGTCAGGCACCACTGAGTACTGCACCCATGCTGGGGACAGTACAATACAGGTAATCCAGAAGGCTGACAGGGGTGTGGAACACAGGCGCATAGTGATCAGGTCTCACACATGTACCCATGAGAGGACCCCTGGGGATCCCAGGAGGGGGCAAGCCTTCACCTTCACTGGAATAGTGGAGGGGGTAGAGCCTCCATCTCCTCTCAAGGGGTGTGGTGGAGAGTCTGGTTGCTAGGTGGCGTAGGCAAGAACAGGAGAGGAGGAGCAGTGAGTCAGTTAGAGCAGAGAACTCCATAGGGCTCAGTGAGGAGCAGACCTGTGGGGCTGTTGCTGTCTAACAGCGCCCGCGCAGTGACTACAGACGGGGGAGAACGGTCAACTAGGAGTGCTGCCTGAAAGCCAGCTTCAGCTAGAGAGTGCACGGAGTGGGAAGTAAGGAGACTTCTAGAGAGCACCAGGCCCAACCGGGCGGCAGATCCCGAAGCAAGGATAGATTCACCTTTCCCTGCTAAACCTGCCGGTGTGGGGCTCTTACAGCCCACACCACAACAACCAAAAGCCGCAGCCACGTAACCGCAAGTAGGGCCCATAGGTCACAGGAGGCAAGAGGCTGGAGTGGCCTGGCCCGGGGAACAAGCACACGGCAAAACAAGAAGGGGAGAGAGGCTTGGAGCATCTTCCCTGGGTGACCCCCATAGGGACTCAAAGTCGGGGTCACCCCAAACCACCAAGGGCTAAGGAAGGCGAGTTTGTAGTCACCCTCATACAGTCAGCCGGAAGGATACCTGGTTCCCACCTGGTTCATCCCAGCTACGCCCGGGTTACTCACCCTGCCACCTGAAGTGAGTAAAAAACCCTGAAAGACACTCTGCCTGTGTGTGGTCATTCTGCGACTTGTGGTACTACAGCTTTACAAAGGGCCCTGGGGCTTGTCTCACTCTCAGGAGGCTACTACACCCGACTGCACCCACCATCAGCCCCAGGCGTCCTCTAACCTGCAGTGGCGGTCCCCTCTGACCGCAAATACTGAGAGTGGCGTCACGATCAAAAACTGAAGATTCCCTACCTGTGACCAGAACCAGCTACGTGGAGTCCCTGAAGGTATGCACCGACACAACACCTGCGGGGCTTCACATCTGGCGTCACGAACAGGATAAGGACTAGACCTGTTCAGACAGGTGACCATGTGCCTGGGCGGTCCGCTTGAAAAATTGGAAGCGCCGCCATATTGCCACCATGAAAAGCGCGCTGAAAAACAACAGCAGCCCGCGCTGGAAGAAGTTACCGCCCACGAAGAGGTGTGGCTACCCAGAGATCCCCTGCAGAGTTCTGACCTTGCCAGCTATGAGAGTGGAAGCGTCCAGAGACGGCGGGAAGGAAAGAGAGCCACAAGCCTGCTGCTGGGAGAAGAGCTGCTGAAAGAAGCAGAGCAAAAACTGCGCAGCTTGCTATCGGAGGCAACGGCGAGTCCACAGCTGGAGAGTCGTGCAGAAGAGGGCGCAGAAGAAATGGCGTCTGACCGCAGGAACCCAGAACCAGGCTCCGCTGCCTGGTGGTACCGAGAGCTGGCCCAGTTTTGCAACCGGCTGGAGACCCGGGTCGTGGAGCAGATTCGGGAGGAACGGATGGAACTGCAGGAGATGACCGCGGCGGTTCGGGCCTATGAAGGGAGAGCTGCGCGCCGGGTGTCAGGCGGGACGGCGACGACGCAGACCCCAGTGCTACCAACAACGGGTGAGTCGAATGATGCCCCGGCCCGCGCAAGTGCCCCGACCCCTGCTGCCACGTCCGCGGTCCCTGAAGAGGCGTCCGGTGCGGCGACGCTGAAGCAGGCCGCAGCCACGCCAGGTGCGGCCCTCCAGACCAAGACGGCTGCAGCGATGCCCTGCTCGGCCCACCAAGACCCAGTCCCTGCAGCGATGCCCTGCCCGGCCCGCCAGGACCAGGCCGCCGCCATACAGGGCGCGGCCCGCCAAGCCCAGACCGCTGCAGCGACGTCCAGCCCAGCCTGCACAGAGCCCCCTGCAACAGCGACACTGATCCAGGCCGCCGCCATGCCAGGCGCGGCCCGCCAAGACCAGGCCGCCGCCATGCCAGGCGCGGCCCGCCAAGACCAGGCCGCCGCCATGCCAGGCGCGGCCCGCCAAGACCAGGCCGCCGCCATCCCGGGCGCGGCCCGCCAAGACCAGGCCGCCGCCATGCCAGGCGCGGCCCGCCAAGGAAAGACTACCTCAGCATTTACCCCGGCCTGTAAGGCCAGAGCAGACACCGCTCCCCGGTCCACAGAGGTCCCTGATAGGCAGCCCACGGTGGGTGAAGACCCTGCATATTGGCAGATGAGGGCTGACATAGAGGCCAAATTTCCACAATGGTTGGTGAGCCAGTACATACCCCCTCCGCATACCCCAAAGAGTCTCCTGATAACTCCTGCAGCAGCTACACCAAGGAGTCCCTCACCTGGGCCGGCCGAAGAGCAGCCATCCCCGGCACTGCCACAGCTGGAGTGCCAGGAAGAACTAAGGGGGAGAGGAGGCCAGGAAGCAGAAGGGTTGACTCCGACTCCAGTGCCACCAGTAGCAGTTGTGTATTCAGAGCCGGAAATGCTGCCATACTCCCGCTGGGACGAGGAGGACCTGACCCCCTCTGCAGAAGAAGAGCTGCCTAAGAGCTTCACCTGGGAGCCCACAGGCATGGATCCAGCCCGCAAGACACGGCGCAGAAGAACACCGTTTGCTCCAGCACCACAGTCTCCTGAACAGAGAGCAGTCACCGCCAGAGACCTAAAGGAGAAGCGTTTGTTGAGAGAGTCCAAAAGCCAGGCTAGAGGACCCCTGTGTTATGGCGTAGTGGAAGACTTTAATCTGAAAAGCGGCTATGGCTTCATTGTAGCACCAGGAATAAAAGAAGGGATATTTGTAAACCGCAGAGATGTGAACGCTCATCTGCCAAGAGGACACCCTTGCAGAAATCTAAAGATGGGAGATTCCGTTCAGTTCACCCTGCATCAAGGCGAACGAGGACTGTATGCTTTGGGCGTAACGCTATGTCCCAACAAACCTTACAGCCATCCCCTGCAACAAGAAAGACAAGAAAGACAAGAAAGACAAGAAAGACAAGAAAGACAAGAAAGACAAGACAGAGATAAAGAAACAGATACAGAAAAGGAATCAGATGCAGACCAAGAAAGGAAAGATACAGGACCTATAGATGAGGCAACCACAGATGAAGACAGAGACAAAGAGCAAGAAAGTCACAGGTGCCAGTGCCCAACGTGCCCTCGCCCTAGTGAAAAAGAAAAGTAAAGTAAAGTAAGAAGTTACTGTTTTGACCAGTTTTGACAAGTTTTGTTTGCAACGTTTAAGAAATGCGCCCACAAAAACTATTGTGAGAAACAAACTTAAGGCTATGAACTTGCTATAGCCACAAACTCTCGCAGTGTAAATAGTTACACCAGTGGCACCACCACCAGGGCCAGCCTGTTTAGGGGCTTGGCTCGTCTGCAACCAGGGGGGCCCGTCCGTAGAAAAGGGCCTTGGCTCACCTGCGACCAGAGAGCACGCCTGTTTATGGGGCCTTGGCTCACCACCACAAAGAGGGTACCTGGTCAGCACCAACTGTGGAGGCCGCCTCTGCATCCTGCCAGAAGAGGCTGACGGCGCGGATCCACCAGGCCAGGTATACCCTGAAACCACCAGCCCATGAAAGCCGCCTCTACATCCTGCCAGAAGTGGCTGAAGTCGCGGCCAACGGGAGAGGAAGATTGGAGGAAAGTTCTGGGGAAGTAGATGGCCCAGATCTGGTTACCAAAAGGACCGGTGACCTGCCTCCTGAGAGGGTTTTGGGTGGGTTAACGGACTTGTGGGTGGAGGGTGGTGATGTATGGTACCTGGTGCTTTTAAAAATGTTTTACATGTTTTAATGTTTTATGCATTTTAAAATGTTGTCTTGCAGCCCGAGGACGTGCTGGTGATAACTAAGGGGGAATGTGGCGCCCCTGACCTGGTCAGGCACCACTGAGTACTGCACCCATGCTGGGGACAGTACAATACAGGTAATCCAGAAGGCTGACAGGGGTGTGGAACACAGGCGCATAGTGATCAGGTCTCACACATGTACCCATGAGAGGACCCCTGGGGATCCCAGGAGGGGGCAAGCCTTCACCTTCACTGGAATAGTGGAGGGGGTAGAGCCTCCATCTCCTCTCAAGGGGTGTGGTGGAGAGTCTGGTTGCTAGGTGGCGTAGGCAAGAACAGGAGAGGAGGAGCAGTGAGTCAGTTAGAGCAGAGAACTCCATAGGGCTCAGTGAGGAGCAGACCTGTGGGGCTGTTGCTGTCTAACAGCGCCCGCGCAGTGACTACAGACGGGGGAGAACGGTCAACTAGGAGTGCTGCCTGAAAGCCAGCTTCAGCTAGAGAGTGCACGGAGTGGGAAGTAAGGAGACTTCTAGAGAGCACCAGGCCCAACCGGGCGGCAGATCCCGAAGCAAGGATAGATTCACCTTTCCCTGCTAAACCTGCCGGTGTGGGGCTCTTACAGCCCACACCACAACAACCAAAAGCCGCAGCCACGTAACCGCAAGTAGGGCCCATAGGTCACAGGAGGCAAGAGGCTGGAGTGGCCTGGCCCGGGGAACAAGCACACGGCAAAACAAGAAGGGGAGAGAGGCTTGGAGCATCTTCCCTGGGTGACCCCCATAGGGACTCAAAGTCGGGGTCACCCCAAACCACCAAGGGCTAAGGAAGGCGAGTTTGTAGTCACCCTCATACAGTCAGCCGGAAGGATACCTGGTTCCCACCTGGTTCATCCCAGCTACGCCCGGGTTACTCACCCTGCCACCTGAAGTGAGTAAAAACCCTGAAAGACACTCTGCCTGTGTGTGGTCATTCTGCGACTTGTGGTACTACAGCTTTACAAAGGGCCCTGGGGCTTGTCTCACTCTCAGGAGGCTACTACACCCGACTGCACCCACCATCAGCCCCAGGCGTCCTCTAACCTGCAGTGGCGGTCCCCTCTGACCGCAAATACTGAGAGTGGCGTCACGATCAAAAACTGAAGATTCCCTACCTGTGACCAGAACCAGCTACGTGGAGTCCCTGAAGGTATGCACCGACACAACACCTGCGGGGCTTCACATCTGCTATAGTAACTTAGTGTTCCACTGGTGCCAAGCAAGTTCCACCACCTCTGCCTTCTAGACTTATGCCCATTTTGCTACGCTATTTTTATAGCAAACAGTGCTGAAACTTAGTGGCATCCACAAAGTGTCCGCTGTAGTAACTTAGTGTCTCACTGGTGCCAAGCAAGTTCCACCACCTCTGCCTTCTACCCTCTTGCCCATTTTGCTACACTATTTTTATAGCAAACAGTGCTGAAACTTAGTGGCATCCACAAAGTGTCTCCTATAGTAACTTAGTGTTCCACTGGTGCCAAGCAAGTTCAACCACCTCTGTCTTCTACCCTCCTGCCCATTTTGCTACGCTATTTTTATAGCAAACAGTGCTGAAACTTAGTAGCATTTACAAAGTGTCTGCTATAGTAACTTAGTGTTCCACTGGTGCCAAGCAAGTTCCACCACCTCTGCCTTCTACCCTCATGCCTATTTTGCTACGCTATTTTTATAGCAAACAGTGCTGAAACTTAGTGGCATCCACAAAGTGTCCGCTGTAGTAACTTAGTGTCTCACTGGTGCCAAGCAAGTTCCACCACCTCTTCCTTCTACCCTCTTGCCCATTTTGCTACACTATTTTTATAGCAAACAGTGCTGAAACTTAGTGGCATCCACAAAGTGTCTCCTATAGTAACTTAGTGTTCCACTGGTGCCAAGCAAGTTCCACCACCTCTGTCTTCTACACTCCTGCCCATTTTGCTACGCTATTTTTATAGCAAACAGTGCTGAAACTTTGTGGATGCCACTAAGTGTCCGCTGTAGTAACTTAGTGTCTCATTGGTGCCAAGCACGTTCCACCACCTCTGCCTTCTACCCTCTTGCCCATTTTGCTACGCTATGTTTTTATAGAAAACAGTGCTGAAACTTAGTAGCATTTACAATGTGTCTTCTATAGTAACTTAGTGTTCCACTGGTGCCAAGAAAGTTCCACCACCTCTGCCTTATACCCTGATGCCCATTTTGTTACGCTATTTTTATAGCAAACAGTCCTGAAACCTAATGGAATCCACAAAGTGTCCGCTGTAGTAACTTAGTGTCTCACTGGTGCCAAGCAAGTTCCACCACCTCTGCCTTCTACCCTCCTGCCCATTTTGCTAAGCTATTTTTTTAGCAAACAGTGCTGAAACTTAGTGGCATCCACAGAGTGTCCGCTATAGTAACTTAGTGTCTCACTGGTGCCAAGCAAGTTCCACCACATCTGCCTTCTACCCTCCTGCCCATTTTCCTACGTTATTTTTATAGCAAACAGTGCTTAAACTTAGTGGCATCCACAAAGTGTCTGCTATAGTAACTTAGTGTCCCTCTGGTGCCAAGCAAGTTCCACCACCTCTGCCTTCTACCCTCCTGCCCATTTTGCTAAGCTATTTTTATAGCAACGAGTGCTTAAACTTAGTGGCATCCACAAAGTGTCTGCTATAGTAACTTAGTGACCCACTGGTCTCAAGGAAGTTCCACCACATCTGCCTTCTACCCTCCTGCCCATTTTGCTACGCTATTTTTATAACAAACAGTGCTGAAACTTAGTGGCATCCACAAAGTGTCTGCTATAGTAACCTAGTGTCCCACTGGTGCCAAGCAAATTCCACCACTTCTGCCTTCTACCCTCTTGCCCATTTAGCTACGCTATTTTTATAGAAAACAGTTCTGAAACTTAGTGGCATCCACAAAGTGTCTGCTATAGTAACTTAGTGTCCCACTGGAGCAAATCAAGTTCCACCACCTCTGCCTTCTACCATCTTGCCAATTTTGCTATGCTATTTTTATAGCAAACAGTGCTGAAACTTAGTAGCATCCACAGAGTGTTCGTGTAAGTAACTTAGTGTCTCACTGGTGCCAAGCAAGTTCCACCACATCTGCCTTCTACCCTCCTGCCCGTTTTGCTACGCTATTTTTATAGCAAACAGTGCTGAAACTTAGTGGCAACCACAAAGTGTCTGCTATAGTAACTTAGTGTCCCACTGGTGCCAAGCAAGTTCCACCACCTCTGCCTTCTACCCTCCTGCCCATTTTGCTAGGCTTTTTTTTATAGCAAACAGTTCTGAAACTTAGTGGCATCCACAAAGTGTCTGCTATAGTAACTTTGTGTCCCACTGGTGCCAAGGAAGTTCCACCACCTCTGCCTTCTACCCTCCTGCCCATTTTGCTAAGCTATTCTTTTTAGCACAGTGCTGAAACTTAGTGGCATCCACAGAGTGTCCGCTATAGTAACTTAGTGTCTCACTGGTGCCAAGCAAGTTCCACCACATCTGTCTTCTACCCTCCTGCCCATTTTGCTACACTATTTTTATAGCAAACAGTGCTTAAATTTAGTGGCATCCACAAAGTGTCTGCTATAGTAACTTAGTGTCCCACTGGTGCCAAGGAAGTTCCACCACCTCTGCCTTCTACCCTCCTGCCCATTTTGCTACGCTATTTTTATAGCAAACAGTGCTGAAACTTAGTGGCATCCACAAAGTGTCTGCTATAGTAACCTAGTGTCCCACTGTAGCCAAGCAAATTCCACCACTTCTGCCTTCTACCCTTCTGCCCATTTAGCTACGCTTTTTTTATAGAAAACAGTTCTGAAACTTAGTGGCATCCACAAAGTGTCTGCTATAGTAACTTAGTGTCCCACTGGAGCAAAGCAAGTTCCACCACCTCTGCCTTCTACTATCTTGCCAATTTTTGCTATGCTATTTTTACAGCAAACATTGCTGAAACTTAGTGGCATCCACAGAGTTTCCGCTATAGTAACTTAGTGTCTCACTGGTAACAAGCAAGTTCCAGCACATCTGCCTTCTACCCTCCTGCCCATTTTGCTACGCTATTTTTATAGCAAACAGTGCTGAAACTTAGTAGCATTTACAAAGTGTCTGCTATAGTAACTTAGTGTTCCACTGGTGCCAAGCAAGTTCCACCACCTGTGCCTTCTAGCCTTATGCCCATTTTGCTACGCTATTTTTATAGCAAACAGTGCTGAAACTTAGTGGCATCCACAAAGTGTCCGCTGTAGTAACTTAGTGTCTCACTGGTGCCAAGCAAGTTCCACCACCTCTGCCTTATACCCTCTTGCCCATTTTGCTACACTATTTTTATAGCAAACGGTGCTGAAACTTAGTGGCATCCACAAAGTGTCTCCTATAGTAACTTAGTGTTCCACTGGTGCCAAGCAAGTTCCACCACCTCTGCCTTCTACCCTTCTGCCCATTTTGCTAAGCTTTTTTTTTTATAGCAAACAGTTCTGAAACTTAGTGGCATCCACAGAGTGTCCGCTATAGTAACTTAGTGTCTCACTGGTGCCATGCAAGTTCCACCACATCTGCCTTCTACCCTCCTGCCCATTTGGCTACACTATTTTTATAGCAAACAGTGCTTAAACTTAGTGGCATCCACAAAGTGTCTGCTATAGTAACTTAGTGTCCCACTGGTGCCAAGCAAGTTCCACCACCTCTGCCTTCTACCCTCTTGCCCATTTTGCTACGCTATTTTTATAGCAAAGAGTGCTGAAGCTTTGTGGATGCCACTAAGTGTCCGCTGTAGTAACTTAGTGTCTCACTGGTGCCAAGCAAGTTCCACCACCTCTGCCTTCTACCCTCTTGCCCATTTTGCTACGCTATTTTTTATAGAAAACAGTGCTGAAACTTAGTAGCATTTACAAAGTGTCTGCTATAGTAAATTAGTGTTCCACTGGTGCCAAGAAAGTTCCACCACCTCTGCCTTATACCCTGATACCCATTTTGTTACGCTTATTTTATAGCAAACAGTCCTGAAACTTAGTGGAATCCACAAAGTGTCCGCTGTAGTAACTTAGTGTCTCACTGGTGCCAAGCAAGTTCCACCACCTCTGCCTTCTACCCTCCTGCCCATTTTCCTACGTTATTTTTATAGCAAACAATGCTTAAACTTAGTGGCATCCACAAAGTGTCTGCTATAGTAACTTAGTGTTCCTCTGGTGCCAAGCAAGTTCCACCACCTCTGCCTTCTACCCTCCTGCCCATTTTGCTAAGCTATTTTTATAACAACGAGTGCTTAAACTTAGTGGCATCCACAAAGTGTCTGCTATAGTAACTTAGTGTCCCACTGGTCTCAAGGAAGTTCCACCACCTCTGCCGTCTACCCTCCTGCCCATTTTGCTACGCTATTTTTATAACAAACAGTGCTGAAACTTAGTGGCATCCACAAAGTGTCTGCTATAGTAACCTAGTGTCCCACTGGTGCCAAGCAAATTCCTCCACTTCGGCCTTCTACCCTCTTGCCCATTTAGCTACGCTATTTTTATAGAAAACAGTTCTGAAACTTAGTGGCATCCACAAAGTGTCTGCTATAGTAACTTAGTGTCCCACTGGAACAAAGCAAGTTCCACCACCTCTGCCTTCTACCATCTTGCCAATTTTGCTATGCTATTTTTATAGCAAACAGTGCTGAAACTTAGTAGCATCCACACAGTGTCCGCGTAAGTAACTTAGTGTTTCACTGGTGCCAAGCAAGTTCCACCACATCTGCCTTCTACCCTCCTGCCCATTTTACTACACTATTTTTATAGCAAACAGTGATTAAACTTAGTGGCATCCACAAAGTGTCTGCTATAGTAACTTAGTGTCCCACTGGTGCCAAGCAAGTTCCACCACCTCTGCCTTCTACCCTCCTGCCCATTTTGCTAAGCTATTTTTATAACAACGAGTGCTTAAACACCTTGGCGTTGGTGGGATAGCTTTATGCTTTTTTTGATCAAAAACAGTGTTTACTAAGTACCCTATGTTTATATGCACTATGCTTTTATTTAGTTACAGCAGGGTATGTTTTCACAATTTTTTTTTTTTTTTTCCTTGGTTTCTCTTTGTCTCATGGCCAGTGTGAACATGGTCTCACAAGTTCCATGTATACCATCTCATACTCCGGCTCACTTTTTGTTTTTATGTAGTTTTTTTTGTATTCAGTACAAACAGGGAGTGGCCCCCTTCTCAGCGAGCTGGACATTTCATTCTGTGAATCCCCCTGACTGTGTGTGTCCTGTTGGGACCCGGTCGCTCTCAGCCCTTAGCCACATTGAGGCCTATTTTAGACCCATGGTAAGGTTTTAATATTAGAGAGTGTAGGTACTATCCCAACTGGGTACACCTTGGCGTTGGTGGGATAGCTTTATGCTTTTTTTGATCAAAAACAGTGTTTACTAAGTACCCTATGTTTATATGCACTATGCTTTTATTTAGTTACAGCAGGGTATGTTTTCACAATTTTTTTTTTTTTTTTCCCTTGGTTTCTCTTTGTCTCATGGCCAGTGTGAACATGGTCTCACAAGTTCCATGTATACCATCTCATACTCCGGCTCACTTTTTGTTTTTAGTGCTGAAACTTAGTAGCATTTACAAAGTGTCTGCTATAGTAACTTAGTGTTCCACTGGTGCCAAGAAAGTTCCACCACCTCTGCCTTATACCCTGATGCCCATTTTGTTACACTTATTTTATAGCAAACAGTCCTGAAACTTAGTGGAATCCACAAAGTGTCCGCTGTAGTAACTTAGTGTCTCACTGGTGCCAAGCAAGTTCCACCACCTCTGCCTTCTACCCTCCTGCCCATTTTCCTACGTTATTTTTATAGCAAACAATGCTTAAACTTAGTGGCATCCACAAAGTGTCTGCTATATTAACTTAGTGTTCCTCTGGTGCCAAGCAAGTTCCACCACCTCTGCCTTCTACCCTCCTGCCCATTTTGCTAAGCTATTTTTATAACAAACAGTCCTGAAACTTAGTGGCATCCACAGAGTGTCCGCGTAAGTAACTTAGTGTCTCACTGGTGCCAATCAAGTTCCACCACATCTGCCTTATACCCTCCTGCCCATTTTGCTACACTATTTTTATAGCAAACAGTGCTGAAACTTAGTGGCATCCACAAAGTGTCTGCTATAGTAACCTAGTGTCCCACTGGTGCCAAGCAAATTCCACCACTTCTGCCTTCTACCCTCTTGCCCATTTAGCTACGCTATTTTTATAGAAAACAGTTCTGAAACTTAGTGGCATCCACAAAGTGTCTGCTATAGTAACTTAGTGTCCCACTGGAGCAAAGCAAGTTCCACCACCTCTGCCTTCTACCATCTTGCCAATTTTGCTATGCTATTTTTATAGCAAACAGTGCTGAAACTTAGTAGCATCCACAGAGTGTCCGCGTAAGTAACTTAGTGTCTCACTGGTGCCAAGCAAGTTCCACCACATCTGCCTTCTACCCTCCTGCCCGTTTTGCTACGCTATTTTTATAGCAAACAGTGCTGAAACTTAGTGGCATACACAAAGTGTCTGCTATAGTAACTTAGTGTCCCACTGGTGCCAAGGAAGTTCCACCAACTCTGCCTTCTACCCTCCTGCCCATTTTGCTAAGCTATTTTTTTTAGCAAACAGTGCTAAAACTTAGTGGCATCCACAGAGTGTCCGCTATAGTAACTTAGTGTTTCACTGGTGCCAAGCAAGTTCCACCACATCTGCCTTCTACCCTCCTGCCCATTTTACTACACTATTTTTATAGCAAACAGTGATTAAACTTAGTGGCATTCACAAAGTGTCTGCTATAGTAACTTAGTGTCCCACTGGTGCCAAGCAAGTTCCACCACCTCTGCCTTCTACCCTCCTGCCCATTTTGCTAAGCTATTTTTATAGCAACGAGTGCTTAAACTTAGTGGCATCCACAAAGTGTCTGCTATAGTAACTTAGTGTCCCACTGGTGCCAAGGAAGTTCCACCACCTCTGCCTTCTACCCTCCTGCCCATTATGCTATGCTATTTTTATAGCAAACAGTGCTGAAACTTAGTGGCATCCACAAAGTGTCTGCGATAGTAACCTAGTGTCCCACTGGTGCCAAGCAAATTCCACCACTTCTGCCTTCTACCCTTCTGTCCATTTAGCTACGCTATTTTTATAGAAAACAGTTCTGAAACTTAGTGGCATCCACAAAGTGTCTGCTATAGTAACTTAGTGTCCCACTGGAGCAAAGCAAGTTCCACCACCTCTGCCTTCTACCATCTTGCCAATTTTTGCTATGCTATTTTTACAGCAAACAGTGCTGAAAATTAGTGGCATCCACAGAGTGTCCGCTATAGTAACTTAGTGTTTCACTGGTGCCAAGCAAGTTCCACCACCTCTGCCTTCTACCCTCCTGCCCATTTTGCTAAGCTATTTTTATAGCAAACAGTGCTGAAACTTAGTGGCATCCACAGAGTGTCCGCTATAGTAACTTAGTGTCTCACTGGTGACAAGCAAGTTCCACCACATCTGCCTTCTACCCTCCTGCCCATTTTGCTACACTATTTTTATAGAAAACAGTGCTTAAACTTAGTGGCATCCACAAAGTGTCTGCTATAGTAACTTAGTGTCCCACTGGTGCCAAGCAAGTTCCACCACCTCTGCCTTCTACCCTCCTGCCCATTTTGCTAAGCTATTTTTATAGCAACGAGTGCTTAAAATTAGTGGCATCCACAAAGTGTCTGCTATAGTAACTTAGTGTCCCACTGGTGCCAAGGAAGTTCCACTACCTCTGCCTTCTACCCTCCTGCCCATTTTGCTACGCTATTTTTATAGCAAACAGTGCTGAAACTTAGTGGCATCCACAAAGTGTCTGCTATAGTAACCTAGTGTCCCACTGGTGCCAAGCAAATTCCACCACTTCTGCCTTCTACCCTCTTGCCCATTTAGCTACGATATTTTTATAGAAAACAGTTCTGAAACTTAGAGGCATACACAAAGTGTCTGCTATAGTAACTTAGTGTCCCACTGGAGCAAAGCAAGTTCCACCACCTCTGCCTTCTACCATCTTGCCAATTTTGCTATGCTATTTTTATAGCAAACAGTGCTGAAACTTAGTGGCATCCACAGAGTGTCCGCGTAAGTAACTTAGTGTCTCACTGGTGCCAATCAAGTTCCACCACATCTGCCTTCTACCCTCCTGCCCATTTTGCTACGCTATTTTTATAGCAAACAGTGCTGAAACTTAGTGGCATCCACAAAGTGTCTGCTATAGTAACCTAGTGTCACACTGGTGCCAAGCAAATTCCTCCACTTCTGCCTTCTACCCTCTTGCCCATTTAGCTACGATATTTTTATAGAAAACAGTTCTGAAACTTAGTGGCATACACAAAGTGTCTGCTATAGTAACTTAGTGTCCCACTGGAGCAAAGCAAGTACCACCACCTCTGCCTTCTACCCTCCTGACCATTTTGCTAATCTTTTTTTATAGCAAACAGTGCTGAAACTTAGTGGCATCCACAAAGTGTCTGCTATAGTAACTTAGTGTCCCACTGGTGCCAAGGAAGTTCCACCACCTCTGCCCTCTACCCTCCTGCCTATTTTGCTACGCTCTTTTTATAGCAATGAGTGCTTAAACTTAGTGGCATCCACAAAGTGTCTGCTATAGTAACTTAGTCTCCCACTGGTGCCAAGCAAGTTCCACCACCTCTGCCTTCTACCCTCCTGCCCATTTTGCTACGCTATTTTTATAGCAAACAGTGCTGAAACTTAGTGGCATCCACAAAGTGTCCGCTGTAGTAACTTAGTGTCTCACTGGTGCCAAGCAAGTTCCAGCACCTCTGCCTTCTACCCTCCTGCCCATTTTGCTAAGCTATTTTTATAGCAACGAGTGCTTAAAATTAGTGGCGTCCACAAAGTGTCTGCTATAGTAACTTAGTGTCCCACTGGTGCCAATCAAGTTCCACCACATCTGCCTTATACCCTCCTGCCCATTTTGCTACGCTATTTTTATAGCAAACAGTGCTGAAACTTAGTGGCATCCACAAAGTGTCTGCTATAGTAACCTAGTGTCCCACTGGTGCCAAGCAAATTCCACCACTTCTGCCTTCTACCCTCTTGCCCATTTAGCTACGCTATTTTTATAGAAAACAGTTCTGAAACTTAGTGGCATCCACAAAGTGTCTGCTATAGTAACTTAGTGTCCCACTGGAGCAAAGCAAGTTCCACCACCTCTGCCTTCTACCATCTTGCCAATTTTGCTATGCTATTTTTATAGCAAACAGTGCTGAAACTTAGTAGCATCCACAGAGTGTCCGCGTAAGTAACTTAGTGTCTCACTGGTGCCAAGCAAGTTCCACCACATCTGCCTTCTACCCTCCTGCCCGTTTTGCTACGCTATTTTTATAGCAAACAGTGCTGAAACTTAGTGGCATACACAAAGTGTCTGCTATAGTAACTTAGTGTCCCACTGGTGCCAAGGAAGTTCCACCAACTCTGCCTTCTACCCTCCTGCCCATTTTGCTAAGCTATTTTTTTTAGCAAACAGTGCTAAAACTTAGTGGCATCCACAGAGTGTCCGCTATAGTAACTTAGTGTTTCACTGGTGCCAAGCAAGTTCCACCACATCTGCCTTCTACCCTCCTGCCCATTTTACTACACTATTTTTATAGCAAACAGTGATTAAACTTAGTGGCATCCACAAAGTGTCTGCTATAGTAACTTAGTGTCCCACTGGTGCCAAGCAAGTTCCACCACCTCTGCCTTCTACCCTCCTGCCCATTTTGCTAAGCTATTTTTATAGCAACGAGTGCTTAAACTTAGTGGCATCCACAAAGTGTCTGCTATAGTAACTTAGTGTCCCACTGGTGCCAAGGAAGTTCCACCACCTCTGCCTTCTACCCTCCTGCCCATTATGCTATGCTATTTTTATAGCAAACAGTGCTGAAACTTAGTGGCATCCACAAAGTGTCTGCGATAGTAACCTAGTGTCCCACTGGTGCCAAGCAAATTCCACCACTTCTGCCTTCTACCCTTCTGTCCATTTAGCTACGCTATTTTTATAGAAAATAGTTCTGAAACTTAGTGGCATCCACAAAGTGTCTGCTATAGTAACTTAGTGTCCCACTGGAGCAAAGCAAGTTCCACCACCTCTGCCTTCTACCATCTTGCCAATTTTTGCTATGCTATTTTTACAGCAAACAGTGCTGAAAATTAGTGGCATCCACAGAGTGTCCGCTATAGTAACTTAGTGTTTCACTGGTGCCAAGCAAGTTCCACCACCTCTGCCTTCTACCCTCCTGCCCATTTTGCTAAGCTATTTTTATAGCAAACAGTGCTGAAACTTAGTGGCATCCACAGAGTGTCCGCTATAGTAACTTAGTGTCTCACTGGTGCCAAGCAAGTTCCACCACATCTGCCTTCTACCCTCCTGCCCATTTTGCTACACTATTTTTATAGAAAACAGTGCTTAAACTTAGTGGCATCCACAAAGTGTCTGCTATAGTAACTTAGTGTCCCACTGGTGCCAAGCAAGTTCCACCACCTCTGCCTTCTACCCTCCTGCCCATTTTGCTAAGCTATTTTTATAGCAACGAGTGCTTAAAATTAGTGGCATCCACAAAGTGTCTGCTATAGTAACTTAGTGTCCCACTGGTGCCAAGGAAGTTCCACTACCTCTGCCTTCTACCCTCCTGCCCATTTTGCTACGCTATTTTTATAGCAAACAGTGCTGAAACTTAGTGGCATCCACAAAGTGTCTGCTATAGTAACCTAGTGTCCCACTGGTGCCAAGCAAATTCCACCACTTCTGCCTTCTACCCTCTTGCCCATTTAGCTACGATATTTTTATAGAAAACAGTTCTGAAACTTAGAGGCATACACAAAGTGTCTGCTATAGTAACTTAGTGTCCCACTGGAGCAAAGCAAGTTCCACCACCTCTGCCTTCTACCATCTTGCCAATTTTGCTATGCTATTTTTATAGCAAACAGTGCTGAAACTTAGTGGCATCCACAGAGTGTCCGCGTAAGTAACTTAGTGTCTCACTGGTGCCAATCAAGTTCCACCACATCTGCCTTCTACCCCCCTGCCCATTTTGCTACGCTATTTTTATAGCAAACAGTGCTGAAACTTAGTGGCATCCACAAAGTGTCTGCTATAGTAACCTAGTGTCACACTGGTGCCAAGCAAATTCCTCCACTTCTGCCTTCTACCCTCTTGCCCATTTAGCTACGATATTTTTATAGAAAACAGTTCTGAAACTTAGTGGCATACACAAAGTGTCTGCTATAGTAACTTAGTGTCCCACTGGAGCAAAGCAAGTACCACCACCTCTGCCTTCTACCCTCCTGCCCATTTTGCTAATCTTTTTTTATAGCAAACAGTGCTGAAACTTAGTGGCATCCACAAAGTGTCTGCTATTGTAACTTAGTGTCCCACTGGTGCCAAGGAAGTTCCACCACCTCTGCCCTCTACCCTCCTGCCTATTTTGCTACGCTCTTTTTATAGCAATGAGTGCTTAAACTTAGTGGCATCCACAAAGTGTCTGCTATAGTAACTTAGTCTCCCACTGGTGCCAAGCAAGTTCCACCACCTCTGCCTTCTACCCTCCTGCCCATTTTGCTAAGCTATTTTTATAGCAACGAGTGCTTAAAATTAGTGGCATCCACAAAGTGTCTGCTATAGTAACTTAGTGTCCCACTGGTGCCAAGGAAGTTCCACCACCTCTGCCTTCTACCCTCCTGCCCACTTTGCTAAGCTATTTTTTTTAGCACAGTGCTGAAACTTAGTGGCATCCACAGAGTGTCCGCTATAGTAACTTAGTGTCTCACTGGTGCCAAGCAAGTTCCACCACATCTGCCTTCTACCCTCCTGCCCATTTTGCTACACTATTTTTATAGCAAACAGTGCTTAAACTTAGTGGCATCCACAAAGTGTCTGCTATAGTTACTTAGTGTCCCACTGGTGCCAAGCAAGTTCCACCACCTCTGCCTTCTACCCTCCTGCCCATTTTGCTAAGCTATTTTTATAGCAACGAGTGCTTAAAATTAGTGGCATCCACAAAGTGTCTGCTATAGTAACTTAGTGTCCCACTGGTGCCAAGGAAGTTCCACCACCTCTGCCTTCTACCCTCCTGCCCATTTTGCTATGCTATTTTTATAGCAAATAGTGCTGAAACTTAGTGGCATCCACAAAGTGTCTGCTATAGTAACCTAGTGTCCCACTGGTGCCAAGCAAATTCCACCACTTCTGCCTTCTACCCTCTTGCCCATTTTGCTACGCTATTTTTATAGAAAACAGTTCTGAAACTTAGTGGCATCCACAAAGTGTCTGCTATAGTAACTTAGTGTTCCACTGGTGCCAAGCAAGTTACACCACCTCTGCCTTCTACCCTCTTGCCAATTTTGCTATGCTATTTTTATAGCAAACAGTGCTGACACTTAGTGGTATCCACAGAGTGTCCGCTTTAGTAAGTTAGTGTCTCACTGGTGCCAAGCAAGTTCCACCACCTCTGCCTTCTACCCTCCTGCCCATTTTGCTACGCTATTTTTATAGCAAACAGTGCTGAAACTTAGTGGCATCCACAAAGTGTCTGCTATAGTAACTTAGTGTCCCACTGGTGCCAAGGAAATTCCACCATCTCTGCCCTCTACCCTCCTGCCCATTTTGCTACGCTATTTTTATAGCAAACAGTGCTGAAACTTAGTGGCATCCACAAAGTGTCTGCGATAGTAACCTAGTGTCCCACTGGTGCCAAGCAAATTCCACCACTTCTGCCTTCTACCCTTCTGCCCATTTAGCTACACTATTTTTATAGAAAACAGTTCTGAAACTTAGTGGCATCCACAAAGTGTCTGCTATAGTAACTTAGTGTCCCACTGGTGCCAAGGAAGTTCCACCACCTCTGCCTTCTACCCTCCTGCCCATTTTGCTACGCTATTTTTATAGAAAACAGTGCTGAAACTTAGTAGCATTTACAAAGTGTCTGCTATAGTAACTTAGTGTTCCACTGGTGCCAAGAAAGTTCCACCACCTCTGCCTTATACCCTGATGCCCATTTAGCTACGCTATTTTTATAGCAAACAGTCCTGAAACTTAGTGCAATCCACAAAGTGTCCGCTGTAGTAACTTAGTGTCTCACTGGTGCCAAGGAAGTTCCACCACCTCTGCCTTCTACCCTCCTGCCCATTTTGCTAAGCTATTTTTTTAGCAAACAGTGCTGAAACTTAGTGGCATCCACAGAGTGTCCGCTATAGTAACTTAGTGTCTCACTGGTGCCAAGCAAGTTCCAGCACATCTGCCTTCTACCCTCCTGCCCATTTTCCTACGTTATTTTTATAGCAACGAGTGCTTAAACTTAGTGGCATCCACAAAGTGTCTGCTATAGTAACTTAGTGTCCCACTGGTGCCAAGGAAGTTCCACCACCTCTGCCCTCTACCCTCCTGCCCATTTTCCTACGTTATTTTTATAGCAAACAGTGCTTAAACTTAGTGGCATCCACAAAGTGTCTGCTATAGTAACTTAGTGTCCCACTGGTGCCAAGCAAGTTCCACCACCTTTGCCTTCTACCCTCCTGCCCATTTTGCTAAGCTATTTTTATAGCAACGAGTGCTTAAACTTAGTGGCATCCACAAAGTGTCTGCTATAGTAACTTAGTGTCCCACTGGTGCCAAGGAAGTTCCACCACCTCTGCCTTCTACCCTCTTGCCCATTTAGCTACGCTATTGTTATATAAAACAGTTCTGAAACTTAGTGGCATCCACAAAGTGTCTGCTATAGTAACTTAGTGTCCCACTGGTGCCAAGGAAGTTCCACCACCTCTGCCTTCTACCCTCCTGCCCATTTTGCTACGTTATTTTTATAGAAAACAGTGCTGAAACTTAGTAGCATTTACAAAGTGTCTGCTATAGTAACTTAGTGTTCCACTGGTGCCAAGAAAGTTCCACCACCTCTGCCTTATACCCTGATGCCCATTTAGCTATGCTATTTTTATAGCAAACAGTTCTGAAACTTAGTGCAATCCACAAAGTGTTCGCTGTAGTAACTTAGTGTCTCACTGGTGCCAAGGAAGTTCCACCACCTCTGCCTTCTACCCTCCTGCCCATTTTGCTAAGCTATTTTTTTTAGCAAACAGTGCTGAAACTTAGTGGCATCCACAGAGTGTCCGCTATAGTAACTTAGTGTCTCACTGGTGCCAAGCAAGTTCCACCACATCTGCCTTCTACCCTCCTGCCCATTTTCCTACATTATTTTTATAGCAAACAGTGCTTAAACTTAGTGGCATCCACAAAGTGTCTGCTATAGTAACTTAGTGTCCCACTGGTGCCAAGCAAGTTCCACCACCTTTGCCTTCTACCCTCCTGCCCATTTTGCTAAGCTATTTTTATAGCAACGAGTGCTTAAACTTAGTGGCATCCACAAAGTGTCTGCTATAGTAACTTAGTGTCCCACTGATGCCAAGGAAGTTCCACCACCTCTGCCTTCTACCCTCTTGCCCATTTAGCTACGCTATTTTTATAGAAAACGGTTCTGAAACTTAGTGGCATCCACAAAGTGTCTGCTATAGTAACTTAGTGTCCCACTGGAGCAAAGCAAGTTCCACCACCTCTGCCTTCTACCATCTTGCCAATTTTGCTATGCTATTTTTATAGCAAACAGTGCTGAAACTTAGTGGCATCCACAGAGTGTCCGCGTAAGTAACTTAGTGTCTCACTGGTGCCAAGCAAGTTCCACCACATCTGCCTTCTACCCTCCTGCCCATTTTGCTACGTTATTTTTATAGCAAACAGTGCTGAAACTTAGTGGAATCCACAAAGTGTCTGCTATAGTAACTTAGTGTCCCATTGGTGCCAAGCAAGTTCCACCACCTCTGCCTTCTACCCTCCTGCCCATTTTGCTAATCTTTTTTTATAGCAAACAGTGCTGAAACTTAGTGGCATCCACAAAGTGTCTGCTATAGTAACTTAGTGTCCCACTGGTGCCAAGGAAGTTCCACCACCTCTGCCTTCTACGCTCCTGCCCATTTTGCTAAGCTATTTTTTTTAGCACAGTGCTGAAACTTAGTGGCATCCACAGAGTGTTCGGTATAGTAACTTAGTGTCTCACTGGTGCCAAGCAAGTTCCACCACATCTGCCTTCTACCCTCCTGCCCATTTTGCTACACTATTTTTATAGCAAAGAGTGCTTAAACTTAGTGGCATCCACAAAGTGTCTGCTATAGTAACTTAGTGTCCCACTGGTGCCAAGCAAGTTCCACCACCTCTGCCTTCTACCCTCCTGCCCATTTTGCTAAGCTATTTTTATAGCAACGAGTGCTTAAAATTAGTGGCATCCACAAAGTGTCTGCTATAGTAACTTAGTGTCCCACTGGTGCCAAGGAAGTTCCACCATCTCTGCCTTCTACCCTCCTGCCCATTTTGCTACGCTATTTTTATAGCAAACAGTGCTGAAACTTAGTGGCATCCACAAAGTGTCTGCTATAGTAACCTAGTGTCCCACTGGTGCTAAGCAAATTCCACCACTTCTGCCTTCTACCCTCTTGCCCATTTAGCTACGCTATTTTTATAGAAAACAGTTCTGAAACTTAGTGGCATACACAAAGTGTCTGCTATAGTAACTTAGTGACCCACTGGAGCAAAGCAAGTTCCACCACCTCTGCCTTCTACCATCTTGCCAATTTTGCTATGCTATTTTTATAGCAAACAGTGCTGAAACTTAGTGGCATCCACAGAGTGTCCGCGTAAGTAACTTAGTGTCTCACTGGTGCCAAGCAAGTTCCACCACATCTGCCTTCTACCCTCCTGCCCATTATGCTACGCTATTTTTATAGCAAACAGTGCTGAAACTTAGTGGCATCCACAAAGTGTCTGCTATAGTAACTTAGTGTCCCACTGGTGCCAAGCAAGTTACACCACCTCTGCCTTCTACCCTCCTGCTTATTTTGCTAATCTTTTTTTATAGCAAACAGTGCTGAAACTTAGTGGCATCCACAAAGTGTCTGCTATAGTAACTTAGTGTCCCACTGGTGCCAAGGAAGTTCCACCACCTCTGCCCTCTACCCTCCTGCCTATTTTGCTACGCTATTTTTATAGCAATGAGTGCTTAAACTTAGTGGCATCCACAAAGTGTCTGCTATAGTAACTTAGTGTCCCACTGGTGCCAAGGAAGTTCCACCACCTCTGCCTTCTACCCTCCTGCCCATTTTGCTAAGCTATTTTTTTTAGCACAGTGCTGAAACTTAGTGGCATCCACAAAGTGTCCGCTATAGTAACTTAGTGTCTCACTGGTGCCAAGCAAGTTCCACCACATCTGCCTTCTACCCTCCTGCCCATTTTGCTACACTATTTTTATAGCAAACAGTGCTTAAACTTAGTGGCATCTACAAAGTGTCTGCTATAGTAACTTAGTGTCCCACTGGTGCCAAGCAAGTTCCACCACATCTGCCTTCTACCCTCCTGCCCATTATGCTACGCTATTTTTATAGCAAACAGTGCTGAAACTTAGTGGCATCCACAAAGTGTCTGCTATAGTAACTTTGTGTCCCACTGGTGCCAAGCAAGTTCCACCACCTCTGCCTTCTACCCTCCTGCTTATTTTGCTAATCTTTTTTTATAGCAAACAGTGCTGAAACTTAGTGGCATCCACAACGTGTCTGCTATAGTAACTTAGTGTCCCACTGGTGCCAAGGAAGTTCCACCACCTCTGCCCTCTACCCTCCTGCCTATTTTGCTACGCTATTTTTATAGCAATGAGTGCTTAAACTTAGTGGCATCCACAAAGTGTCTGCTATAGTAACTTAGTGTCCCACTGGTGCCAAGCAAGTTCCACCACCTCTGCCTTCTACCCTCCTGCCCATTTTGCTAAGCTTTTTTTTTATAGCAAACAGTTCTGAAACTTAGTGGCATCCACAAAGTGTCTGCTATAGTAACTTAATGTCCCACTGGTGCCAAGGAAGTTCCACCACCTCTGCCTTCTACCCTCCTGCCCATTTTGCTAAGCTATTTTTTTTAGCACAGTGCTGAAACTTAGTGGCATCCACAGAGTGTCCGCTATAGTAACTTAGTGTCTCACTGGTGCCAAGCAAGTTCCACCACATCTGCCTTCTACCCTCCTGCCCATTTTGCTGCACTATTTTTATAGCAAACAGTGCTTAAACTTAGTGGCATCCACAAAGTGTCTGCTATAGTAACTTAGTGTCCCACTGGTGCCAAGCAAGTTCCACCACCTCTGCCTTCTACCCTCCTGCCCATTTTGCTAAGCTATTTTTATAGCAACGAGTGCTTAAAATTAGTGGCATCCACAAAGTGTCTGCTATAGTAACTTAATGTCCAACTGGTGCCAAGGAAGTTCCACCACCTCTGCCTTCTACCCTCCTGCCCATTTTGCTACGCTATTTTTATAGCAAACAGTACTGAAACTTAGTGGCATCCACAAAGTGTCTGCTATAGTAACATAGTGTCCCACTGGTGCCAAGCAAATTCCACCACTTCTGCCTTCTACCCTCTTGCCCATTTTGCTACGCTATTTTTATAGAAAACAGTTCTGAAACTTAGTGGCATCCACAAATTGTCTGCTATAGTAACTTAGTGTTCCACTGGTGCCAAGCAAGTTACACCACCTCTGTCTTCTACCCTCTTGCCAATTTTGCTATGCTATTTTTATAGCAAACAGTGCTGAAACTTAGTGGCATCCACAAAGTGTCTGCTATAGTAACTTAGTGTCCCACTGGAGAAAAGCAAGTTCCACCACCTCTGCCTTCTACCATCTTGCCAATTTTGCTATGCTATTTTTATAGCAAACAGTGCTGACACTTAGTGGCATCCACAGAGTGTCCGCTTTAGTAACTTAGTGTCTCACTGGTGCCAAGCAAGTTCCACCACATCTGCCTCCTACCCTCCTGCCCATTTTGCTACGCTATTTTTATAGCAAACAGTGTTGAAACTTAGTGGCATCCACAAAGTGTCTGCTATAGTAACTTAGTGTCCCACTGGTGCCAAGTAAGTTCCACAACCTCTGCCTTCTACCCTCCTGCCCATTTTGCTAATCTTTTTTTATAACAAACAGTGCTGAAACTTAGTGGCATCCACAAAGTGTCTGCTATAGTAACTTAGTGTCCCACTGGTGCCAAGGAAGTTCCACCACCTCTGCCCTCTACCCTCCTGCCCATTTTGCTACGCTATTTTTATAGCAAACAGTGCTGAAACTTAGTGGCATCCACAAAGTGTCTGCGATAGTAACCTAGTGTCCCACTGGTGCCATGCAAATTCCACCACTTCTGCCTTCTACCCTTCTGCCCATTTAGCTACGCTATTTTTATAGAAAACAGTTCTGAAACTTAGTGGCATCCACAAAGTGTCTGCTATAGTAACTTAGTGTCCCACTGGAGCAAATCAAATTCCACCACCTCTGCCTTCTACCATCTTGCCAATTTTTGCTATGCTATTTTTGCAGCAAACAGTGCTGAAAATTAGTGGCATCCACAGAGTGTCCGCTATAGTAACTTAGTGTTTCACTGGTGCCAAGCAAGTTCCACCACCTCTGCCTTCTACCCTCCTGCTCATTTTGCTAAGCTATTTTTATAGCAAACAGTGCTGAAACTTAGTGGCATCCACAAAGTGTCCGCTGTAGTAACTTAGTGTCTCACTGGTGCCAAGCAAGTTCCACCACCTCTGCCTTCTACACTCTTGCCCATTTTGCTACACTATTTTTATAGCAAACAGTGCTGAAACTTAGTGGCATCCACAAAGTGTCTCCTATAGTAACTTAGTGTTCCACTGGGGCCAAGCAAGTTCCACCACCTCTGTCTTCTACCCTCCTGCCCATTTTGCTACGCTATTTTTATAGCAAACAGTGCTGAAACTTAGTGGCATCCACAAAGTGTCCGCTGTAGTAACTTAGTGTCTCACTGGTGCCAAGCAAGTTCCACCACCTCTACCTTCTACCCTCTTGCCCATTTTGCTACGCTATTTTTTATAGAAAACAGTGCTGAAACTTAGTAGCATTTACAAAGTGTCTGCTATAGTAAATTAGTGTTCCACTGGTGCCAAGAAAGTTCCACCACCTCTGCCTTATACCCTGATGCCCATTTTGTTACGCGATTTTTATAGCAAACAGTGCTTAAACTTAGTGGCATCCACAAAGTGTCTGCTATAGTAACTTAGTGTCCCACTGGTGCCAAGCAAGTTCCACCACCTCTGCCTTCTACCCTCCTGCCCATTTTGCTAAGCTATTTTTATAGCAAACAGTGCTGAAACTTAGTGGCATCCACAAAGTGTCTGCTATAGTAACCTAGTGTCCCACTGGTGCCAAGCAAATTCCACCACTTCTGCCTTCTACCCTCTTGCCCATTTAGCTACGCTATTTTTATAGAAAACAGTTATGAAACTTAGTGGCATCCACAAAGTGTCTGCTATAGTAACTTAGTGTCCCACTGGAGCAAAGCAAGTTCCACCACCTCTGCCTTCTACCATCTTGCCAATTTTGCTATGCTATTTTTATAGCAAACAGTGCTGAAACTTAGTGGCATCCACAGAGTGTCCGCGTAAGTAACTTAGTGTCTCACTTGTGCCAAGCAAGTTCCACCACATCTGCCTTCTACCCTCCTGCCCATTTTGCTACGCTATTTTTATAGCAAACAGTGCTGAAACTTAGTGGCATCCACAAAGTGTCTGCTATAGTAACTTAGTGTCCCACTGGTGCCAAGGAAGTTCAACCACCTCTGCCTTCTACCCTCCTGCCCATTTTGCTAAGCTATTTTTTTAGCAAACAGTGCTGAAACTTAGTGGCATCCACAGAGTGTCCGCTATAGTAACTTAGTGTCTCACTGGTGCCAAGCAAGTTCCACCACATCTGCCTTCTACCCTCCTGCCCATTTTGCTACACTATTTTTATAGCAAACAGTGCTTAAACTTAGTGGCATCCACAAAGTGTCTGCTATAGTAACTTAGTGTCCCACTGGTGCCAAGCAAGTTCCACCACCTCTGCCTTCTACCCTCTTGCCCATTTTGCTACACTATTTTTATAGCAAACAGTGCTGAAACTTAGTGGCATCCACAAAGTGTCTCCTATAGTAACTTAGTGTTCCACTGGTGCCAAGCAAGTTCCACCACCTCTGCCTTCTACCATCTTGCCAATTTTTGCTATACTATTTTTACAGCAAACAGTGCTGAAAAATAGTGGCATCCACAGAGTGTCCGCTATAGTAACTTAGTGTTTCACTGGTGTCAAGCAAGTTCTACCACCTCTGCCTTCTACCCTCCTGCCCATTTTGCTAAGCTATTTTTATAGCAAACAGTGCTGAAACTTAGTGGCATCCACAGAGTTTCCGCTATAGTAACTTAGTGTCTCACTGGTACCAAGCAAGTTCCACCACATCTGCCTTCGACCCTCCTGCCCATTTTCCTACGCTATTTTTATAGCAACACTGCTGAAACTTAGTAGCATTTACAAAGTGTCTGCTATAGTAACTTAGTGTCCCACTGGTGCCAAGGAAGTTCCACCACCTCTGCATTCTACCCTCTTGCCCATTTTGCTACGCTATTTTTATAGCAAACAGTGATGAAACTTAGTGGCATCCACAAAGTGTCCACTGTAGTAACTTAGTGTCTCACTGGTGCCAAGCAAGTTCCACCACCTCTGCCTTCTACCCTCTTGCCCATTTTGCTACGTTATTTTTATAGCAAACAGTGCTGAAACTTAGTGGCATCCACAAAGTGTCTGCTATAGTAACTTAGTGTTCCACTGGTGCCAAGCAAGTTCCACCACCTCTGCCTTTTACCCTCCTGCCCATTTTGCTACGCTATTTTTATAGCAAACAGTGCTGAATCTTAGTGGCAACCACAAAGTGTCCGCTGTAGTAACTTAGTGTCTCACTGGTGGCAAGCAAGTTCCACCACCTCTGCCTTCTACCCTCTTGCCCATTTTGCTACTCTATTTTTATAGAAAACAGTGCTGAAACTTCATAGCATTTACAAAGTGTCTGCTTTAGTAACTTAGTGTCCCACTGGTGCCAAGCAAGTTCCACCACCTCTGCCTTCTACCCTCCTGCCCATTTTGCTATGCTTTTTTTTATAGCAAACAGTGCTGAAACTTAGTGGCATCCACAAAGTGTCCGCTGTAGTAACGTAGTATCCCACTGGTGCCAAGCAAGTTACACCACCTCTGCCTTCTACCCACCTTCCCATTTTGCTGCGCTATTTTTATAGCAAACAGTGCTGAAACTTAGTGGCATCCACAAAGTGTCTGCTATAGTAACTTAGTGTCCCAATGGATCCAAATCAAAATCCACCACCTCTGCCTTCTACCCTCCTGCCCATTTTGCTACGCTATTTTTATAACAAACAGTGCTGAAACTTAGTGGCATCCACAACGTGTCTGCTATAGTAACTTAGTATCCCACTGGTGCCAAACAAATTCCACCACCTCTGCCTTTTACCCTCCTGCCCATTTTGCTACGCTATTTTTATAACAAACAGTGCTGAAAATTAGTGGCATCCACAACGTGTCTGCGATAGTAACTTAGTATCCCACTGGTGCCAAGGAAGTTCCACCACCTCTGCCTTCTACCCTCCTACCCATTTTGCTATGCTATTTTTATAGCAAACAGTGCTGAAACTTAGTGGCATCCACAAAGTGTCCGCTGTAGTAACTTAGTGTCTCACTGATGCCAAGCATTTTCCACCACCTCTGCCTTCTACCCTCTTGCCCATTTTGCTTCGCTATTTTTATAGCAAACAGTGCTGAAACTTAGTGGCATCGAAAAAATTGTCTGCTATAGTAACTTAGTGTTCCACTGGTGCCAAGCAAGTTCCACCACCTCTGCCTTCTACACTCTTGCCAATTTTGCTGCGCTATTTTTATAGCAAACAGTGCTGAAACTTAGTGGCATCCACAAAGTGTCCGCTATAGAAACTTAGTGTCTCACTGGTGCCAAGCAAGTTATTTCACCTCTGCCTTCTACCCTCTTGCCAATTTTGCTACGCTATTTTTATAGCAAACAGTGCTGAAACTTAGTGGCATCCACAAAGTGTCCGCTGTAGAAACTTAGTGGCTCACTGGTGCCAAGCAAGTTCCACCACCTCTGCCTTCTACCCTCTTGCCAATTTTGCTACGCTCTTTTTATAGCAAACAGTGCTGAAACTTAGTGGCATCCACAGAGTGTCCGCTATAGTAACTTAGTGTTCCACTGGTGCCAAGCAAGTTATACCACATCTGCCTTCTACCCTCCTGCCCATTTTGCTACGCTATTTTTTATAGCAAACAGTGATGAAACTTAGTGGAATCCACAAAGTGTCCGCTGTAGTAACTTAGTGTCTCACTGGTGCCAAGCAAGTTCCACCACTTCTGCCTTCTACCCTCTTGCTTATTTTGCTACTCTATTTTTATAGCAAACAGTGCTGAATCTTAGTGGCATCCACAAAGTGTCCGCTGTAGTAACTTAGTGTCTCACTGGTGCCAAGCAAGTTCCACCACCTCTGCCTTCTACCCTCTTGCCCATTTTGCTACACTATTTTTATAGAAAACAGTGCTGAAACTTCGTAGCATTTACAAAGTGTCTGCTTTAGTAACTTAGTGTCCCACTGGTGCCAAGCAAGTTCCACCACCTCTGCTTTCTACCCACTTTCCCATTTTGCTATGCTATTTTTATAGCAAACAGTGCTGAAACTTAGTGGCATCCACAAAGTGTCCGCTGTAGTAACTTAGTGTCTCACTGGTGCCAAGCAAGTTCCACCACCTCTGCCTTCTACACTCTTGCCCATTTTGCTACACTATTTTTATAGCAAACAGTGCTGAAACTTAGTGGCATCCACAAAGTGTCTCCTATAGTAACTTAGTGTTCCACTGGGGCCAAGCAAGTTCCACCACCTCTGTCTTCTACCCTCCTGCCCATTTTGCTACGCTATTTTTATAGCAAACAGTGCTGAAACTTAGTGGCATCCACAAAGTGTCCGCTGTAGTAACTTAGTGTCTCACTGGTGCCAAGCAAGTTCCACCACCTCTACCTTCTACCCTCTTGCCCATTTTGCTACGCTATTTTTTATAGAAAACAGTGCTGAAACTTAGTAGCATTTACAAAGTGTCTGCTATAGTAACTTAGTGTTCCACTGGTGCCAAGAAAGTTCCACCACCTCTGCCTTATACCCTGATGCCCCTTTTGTTACGCGATTTTTATAGCAAACAGTGCTTAAACTTAGTGGCATCCACAAAGTGTCTGCTATAGTAACTTAGTGTCCCACTGGTGCCAAGCAAGTTCCACCACCTCTGCCTTCTACCCTCCTGCCCATTTTGCTAAGCTATTTTTATAGCAACGAGTGCTTAAACTTAGTGGCATCCACAAAGTGTCTGCTATAGTAACTTAGTGTACCACTGGTGCCAAGGAAGTTCCACCACCTCTGCCTTCTACCCTCCTGCCCATTTTGCTACGCTATTTTTATAGCAAACAGTGCTGAAACTTAGTGGCATCCACAAAGTGTCTGCTATAGTAACCTAGTGTCCCACTGGTGCCAAGCAAATTCCACCACTTCTGCCTTCTACCCTCTTGCCCATTTAGCTACGCTATTTTTATAGAAAACAGTTCTGAAACTTAGTGGCATCCACAAAGTGTCTGCTATAGTAACTTAGTGTCCCACTGGAGCAAAGCAAGTTCCACCACATCTGCCTTCTACCCTCCTGCCCATTTTGCTACGCTATTTTTATAGCAAACAGTGCTGAAACTTAGTGGCATCCACAAAGTGTCTGCTATAGTAACTTAGTGTCCCACTGGTGCCAAGGAAGTTCAACCACCTCTGCCTTCTACCCTCCTGCCCATTTTGCTAAGCTATTTTTTTAGCAAACAGTGCTGAAACTTAGTGGCATCCACAGAGTGTCCGCTATAGTAACTTAGTGTCTCACTGGTGCCAAGCAAGTTCCACCACATCTGCCTTCTACCCTCCTGCCCATTTTGCTACACTATTTTTATAGCAAACAGTGCTTAAACTTAGTGGCATCCACAAAGTGTCTGCTATAGTAACTTAGTGTCCCACTGGTGCCAAGCAAGTTCCACCACCTCTGCCTTCTACCCTCTTGCCCATTTTGCTACACTATTTTTATAGCAAACAGTGCTGAAACTTAGTGGCATCCACAAAGTGTCTCCTATAGTAACTTAGTGTTCCACTGGTGCCAAGCAAGTTCCACCACCTCTGCCTTCTACCATCTTGCCAATTTTTGCTATACTATTTTTACAGCAAACAGTGCTGAAAATTAGTGGCATCCACAGAGTGTCCGCTATAGTAACTTAGTGTTTCACTGGTGTCAAGCAAGTTCTACCACCTCTGCCTTCTACCCTCCTGCCCATTTTGCTAAGCTATTTTTATAGAAAACAGTGCTGAAACTTCATAGCATTTACAAAGTGTCTGCTTTAGTAACTTAGTGTCCCACTGGTGCCAAGCAAGTTCCACCACCTCTGCCTTCTACCCTCCTGCCCATTTTGCTACGCTTTTTTTTATAGCAAACACTGCTGAAACTTAGTAGCATTTACAAAGTGTCTGCTATAGTAACTTAGTGTCCCACTGGTGCCAAGGAAGTTCCACCACCTCTGCATTCTACCCTCTTGCCCATTTTGCTACGCTATTTTTATAGCAAACAGTGATGAAACTTAGTGGCATCCACAAAATGTCCACTGTAGTAACTTAGTGTCTCACTGGTGCCAAGCAAGTTCCACCACCTCTGCCTTCTACCCTCTTGCCCATTTTGCTACGTTATTTTTATAGCAAACAGTGCTGAAACTTAGTGGCATCCACAAAGTGTCTGCTATAGTAACTTAGTGTTCCACTGGTGCCAAGCAAGTTCCACCACCTCTGCCTTTTACCCTCCTGCCCATTTTGCTACGCTATTTTTTAGCAAACAGTGCTGAATCTTAGTGGCAACCACAAAGTGTCCGCTGTAGTAACTTAGTGTCTCACTGGTGGCAAGCAAGTTCCACCACCTCTGCCTTCTACCCTCTTGCCCATTTTGCTACGCTATTTTTATAGAAAACAGTGCTGAAACTTCATAGCATTTACAAAGTGTCTGCTTTAGTAACTTAGTGTCCCACTGGTGCCAAGCAAGTTCCACCACCTCTGCCTTCTACCCTCCTGCCCATTTTGCTACGCTTTTTTTTATAGCAAACAGTGCTGAAACTTAGTGGCATCCACAAAGTGTCCGCTGTAGTAACGTAGTGTCTCACTGGTGCCAAGCAAGTTCCACCACCTCTGCCTTCTACCCTCTTGCCCATTTTGCTACGCTATTTTTATAGCAAACAGTGCTGAAACTTAGTGGCATTTACAAAGTGTCTGCTATAGTAACTTAGTGTCCCAATGGATCCAAATCAAAATCCACCACCTCTGCCTTCTACCCTCCTGCCCATTTTGCTACGCTATTTTTATAACAAACAGTGCTGAAACTTAGTGGCATCCACAACGTGTCTGCTATAGTAACTTAGTATCCCACTGGTGCCAAACAAATTCCACCACCTCTGCCTTTTACCCTCCTGCCCATTTTGCTACGCTATTTTTATAACAAACAGTGCTGAAAATTAGTGGCATCCACAACGTGTCTGCGATAGTAACTTAGTATCCCACTGGTGCCAAGAAAGTTCCACCACCTCTGCCTTCTACCCTCCTACCCATTTTGCTATGCTATTTTTATAGCAAACAGTGCTGAAACTTAGTGGCATCCACAAAGTGTCCGCTGTAGTAACTTAGTGTCTCACTGGTGCCAAGCATTTTCCACCACCTCTGCCTTCTACCCTCTTGCCCATTTTGCTTCGCTATTTTTATAGCAAACAGTGCTGAAACTTAGTGGCATCGAAAAAATTGTCTGCTATAGTAACTTAGTGTTCCACTGGTGCCAAGCAAGTTCCACCACCTCTGCCTTCTACACTCTTGCCAATTTTGCTGCGCTATTTTTATAGCAAACAGTGCTGAAACTTAGTGGCATCCACAAAGTGTCCGCTATAGAAACTTAGTGTCTCACTGGTGCCAAGCAAGTTATTTCACCTCTGCCTTCTACCCTCTTGCCAATTTTGCTACGCTATTTTTATAGCAAACAGTGCTGAAACTTAGTGGCATCCACAAAGTGTCCGCTGTAGAAACTTAGTGGCTCACTGGTGCCAAGCAAGTTCCACCACCTCTGCCTTCTACCCTCTTGCCAATTTTGCTACGCTCTTTTTATAGCAAACAGTGCTGAAACTTAGTGGCATCCACAGAGTGTTCGCTATAGTAACTTAGTGTTCCACTGGTGCCAAGCAAGTTATACCATATCTGCCTTCTACCCTCCTGCCCATTTTGCTACGCTATTTTTATAGCAAACAGTGATGAAACTTAGTGGAATCCACAAAGTGTCTGCTATAGTAACTTAGTGTCCCACTGGTGCCAAGCAAGTTCCACCACTTCTGCCTTCTACCCTCTTGCTTATTTTGCTACTCTATTTTTATAGCAAACAGTGCTGAATCTTAGTGGCATCCACAAAGTGTCCGCTGTAGTAACTTAGTGTCTCACTGGTGCCAAGCAAGTTCCACCACCTCTGCCTTCTACCCTCTTGCCCATTTTGCTACACTATTTTTATAGAAAACAGTGCTGAAACTTCGTAGCATTTACAAAGTGTCTGATTTAGTAACTTAGTGTCCCACTGGTGCCAAGCAAGTTCCACCACCTCTGCTTTCTACCCACTTTCCCATTTTGCTATGCTATTTTTATAGCAAACAGTGCTGAAACTTAGTGGCATCCACAAAGTGTACGCTGTAGTAATGTAGTGTCTCACTGGTGCCAAGCAAGTTCCACCACCTCTGCCTTCTACCCTCTTGCCAATTTTGCTACGCTATTTTTATAGCAAACAGTGCTGAAACTTAGTGGCATCCACAAAGTGTCCGCTGTAGAAACTTAGTGTCTCACTGGTGCCAAGCAACTTCCACCACCTCTGCCTTCTACCCTCTTGCCAATTTTGCTACGCTATGTTTATAGCAAACAGTGCTGAAACTTAGTGGCATCCACAAAGTGTCTGCTATAGTAACTTAGTGTCCCACTGGAGCAAAGCAAGTTCCACCACCTATGCCTTCTACACTCTTGCCAATTTTGCTACGCTATTTTTATAGCAAACAGTGCTGAAACTTAGTGGCATCCACAGAGTGTCCGCTATAGTAACTTAGTGTTCCACTGGTGCCAAGCAAGTTATACAACATCTGCCTTCTACCCTCCTGCCCATTTTGCTACGCTATTTCTATAGCAAACAGTGCTGAAACTTAGTGGCATCCACAAAGTGTCTGCTATAGTAACTTAGTGTCCCACTGGTGCCAAGCAAGTTCCACCACTTCTGCCTTCTACCCTCTTACTTATTTTGCTACTCTATTTTTATAGCAAACAGTGCTTAAACTTAGTGGCATCCTCAAAGTGTCTGCTATAGTAACTTAGTATCCCACTGGTGCCAAGCAAGTTCCACCACCTCTGCCTTCTACCCTCCTGCCCATTTTGATAAGATTTTTTTATAGCAAACAGTCTCGAAACTTAGTGGCATCCACAAAGTCTCTGCTATAGTAACTTAGTGTTCCACTGGTGCCAAGCAAGTTACACAATTTCTGCATTCTACCCTATTGCCCATTTTGCTACGCTATTTTTATAGCAAACAGTGCTGAAACTTAGTGGCATCCAAAAAGTGTCTACTATAGTAACTAAGTGTCCTACTGGTGCCAAGCAAGTTCCACCACCTCTGCCTTCTACCCTCTTGCCCATTTTGCTACGCTATTTTTATAGCAAACAGTGCTGAAACTTAGTGGCATTTACAAAGTGTCTGCTATAGTAACTTAGTGTCCCAATGGATCCAAATCAAAATCCACCACCTCTGCCTTCTACCCTCCTGCCCATTTTGCTACGCTATTTTTATAACAAACAGTGCTGAAACTTAGTGGCATCCACAACGTGTCTGCTATAGTAACTTAGTATCCCACTGGTGCCAAACAAATTCCACCACCTCTGCCTTTTACCCTCCTGCCCATTTTGCTACGCTATTTTTATAACAAACAGTGCTGAAAATTAGTGGCATCCACAACGTGTCTGCGATAGTAACTTAGTATCCCACTGGTGCCAAGGAAGTTCCACCACCTCTGCCTTCTACCCTCCTACCCATTTTGCTATGCTATTTTTATAGCAAACAGTGCTGAAACTTAGTGGCATCCACAAAGTGTCCGCTGTAGTAACTTAGTGTCTCACTGGTGCCAAGCATTTTCCACCACCTCTGCCTTCTACCCTCTTGCCCATTTTGCTTCGCTATTTTTATAGCAAACAGTGCTGAAACTTAGTGGCATCGAAAAAATTGTCTGCTATAGTAACTTAGTGTTCCACTGGTGCCAAGCAAGTTCCACCACCTCTGCCTTCTACACTCTTGCCAATTTTGCTGCGCTATTTTTATAGCAAACAGTGCTGAAACTTAGTGGCATCCACAAAGTGTCCGCTATAGAAACTTAGTGTCTCACTGGTGCCAAGCAAGTTATTTCACCTCTGCCTTCTACCCTCTTGCCAATTTTGCTACGCTATTTTTATAGCAAACAGTGCTGAAACTTAGTGGCATCCACAAAGTGTCCGCTGTAGAAACTTAGTGGCTCACTGGTGCCAAGCAAGTTCCACCACCTCTGCCTTCTACCCTCTTGCCAATTTTGCTACGCTCTTTTTATAGCAAACAGTGCTGAAACTTAGTGGCATCCACAGAGTGTCCGCTATAGTAACTTAGTGTTCCACTGGTGCCAAGCAAGTTATACCACATCTGCCTTCTACCCTCCTGCCCATTTTGCTACGCTATTTTTATAGCAAACAGTGATGAAACTTAGTGGAATCCACAAAGTGTCTGCTATAGTAACTTAGTGTCCCACTGGTGCCAAGCAAGTTCCACCACTTCTGCCTTCTACCCTCTTGCTTATTTTGCTACTCTATTTTTATAGCAAACAGTGCTGAATCTTAGTGGCATCCACAAAGTGTCCGCTGTAGTAACTTAGTGTCTCACTGGTGCCAAGCAAGTTCCACCACCTCTGCCTTCTACCCTCTTGCCCATTTTGCTACACTATTTTTATAGAAAACAGTGCTGAAACTTCGTAGCATTTACAAAGTGTCTGATTTAGTAACTTAGTGTCCCACTGGTGCCAAGCAAGTTCCACCACCTCTGCTTTCTACCCACTTTCCCATTTTGCTATGCTATTTTTATAGCAAACAGTGCTGAAACTTAGTGGCATCCACAAAGTGTACGCTGTAGTAATGTAGTGTCTCACTGGTGCCAAGCAAGTTCCACCACCTCTGCCTTCTACCCTCTTGCCAATTTTGCTACGCTATTTTTATAGCAAACAGTGCTGAAACTTAGTGGCATCCACAAAGTGTCCGCTGTAGAAACTTAGTGTCTCACTGGTGCCAAGCAACTTCCACCACCTCTGCCTTCTACCCTCTTGCCAATTTTGCTACGCTATGTTTATAGCAAACAGTGCTGAAACTTAGTGGCATCCACAAAGTGTCTGCTATAGTAACTTAGTGTCCCACTGGAGCAAAGCAAGTTCCACCACCTATGCCTTCTACACTCTTGCCAATTTTGCTACGCTATTTTTATAGCAAACAGTGCTGAAACTTAGTGGCATCCACAGAGTGTCCGCTATAGTAACTTAGTGTTCCACTGGTGCCAAGCAAGTTATACAACATCTGCCTTCTACCCTCCTGCCCATTTTGCTACGCTATTTCTATAGCAAACAGTGTTGAAACTTAGTGGCATCCACAAAGTGTCTGCTATAGTAACTTAGTGTCCCACTGGTGCCAAGCAAGTTCCACCACTTCTGCCTTCTACCCTCTTACTTATTTTGCTACTCTATTTTTATAGCAAACAGTGCTTAAACTTAGTGGCATCCTCAAAGTGTCTGCTATAGTAACTTAGTATCCCACTGGTGCCAAGCAAGTTCCACCACCTCTGCCTTCTACCCTCCTGCCCATTTTGATAAGATTTTTTTATAGCAAACAGTCTCGAAACTTAGTGGCATCCACAAAGTCTCTGCTATAGTAACTTAGTGTTCCACTGGTGCCAAGCAAGTTACACAATTTCTGCATTCTACCCTATTGCCCATTTTGCTACGCTATTTTTATAGCAAACAGTGCTGAAACTTAGTGGCATCCAAAAAGTGTCTACTATAGTAACTAAGTGTCCTACTGGTGCCAAGCAAGTTCCACCACCTCTGCCTTCTACCCTCATGCCCATTTTGCTACGCTATTTTTATAGCAAACAGTGCTGAAACTTAGTGGCATCCACAAAGTGTCCGCTGTAGTAACTTAGGTTCTCACTGGTGCCAAGCAAGTTCCACCACCTCTGCCTTCTACCCTCTTGCCAATTTTGCTACGCTATTTTTACAGCAAACAGTGCTGAAACTTAGTGGCATCCACAGAGTGTCCGCTATAGTAACTTAGTGTTCCACTGGTGCCAAGCAAGTTATACCACATCTGCCTTCTACCCTCCTGCCCATTTTGCTACGCTATTTTTATAGCAAACAGTGATGAAACTTAGTGGAATCCACAAAGTGTCTGCTATAGTAACTTAGTGTCCCACTGGTGCCAAGCAAGTCCCACCACTTCTGCCTTCTACCCTCTTGCTTATTTTGCTACTCTATTTTTACAGCAATCAGTGCTGAATCTTAGTGGCATCCACAAAGTGTCCGCTGTAGTAACTTAGTGTCTCACTGGTGCCAAGCAAGTTCCACCACCTCTGCCTTCTACCCTCTTGCCCATTTTGCTACGCTATTTTTTATAGAAAACAGTGCTGAAACTTCGTAGCATTTACAAAGTGTCTGCTTTAGTAACTTAGTGTCCCACTGGTGCCAAGCAAGTTGCACCACCTCTGCCTTCTACCCACCTTCCCATTTTGCTACGCTATTTTTATAGCAAACAGTGCTGAAACTTAGTGGCATCCACAAAGTGTCCGCTGTAGTAAAGTAGTGCCTCACTGGTGCCAAGCAAGTTCCACCACCTCTGCCTTCTACCCTCTTGCCAATTTTGCTACGCTATTTTTACAGCAAACAGTGCTGAAACTTAGTGACATCCACAGAGTGTCCGCTATAGTAACTTAGTGTTCCACTGGTGCCAAGCAAGTTATACCACATCTGCCTTCTACCCTCCTGCCCATTTTGCTACGCTATTTCTATAGCAAACAGTGCTGAAACTTAGTGGCATCCACAAAGTGTCTGCTATAGTAACTTAGTGTCCCACTGGTGCCAAGCAAGTTCCACCACTTCTGCCTTCTACCCTCTTACTTATTTTGCTACTCTATTTTTATAGCAAACAGTGCTTAAACTTAGTGGCATCCTCAAAGTGTCTGCTATAGTAACTTAGTATCCCACTGGTGCCAAGCAAGTTCCACCACCTCTGCCTTCTACCCTCCTGCCCATTTTGATAAGATTTTTTTATAGCAAACAGTGCTGAAACTTAGTGGCATCCACAAAGTCTCTGCTATAGTAACTTAGTGTTCCACTGGTGCCAAGCAAGTTACACAATTTCTGCATTCTACCCTATTGCCCATTTTGCTACGCTATTTTTATAGCAAACAGTGCTGAAACTTAGTGGCATCCAAGAAGTGTCTACTATAGTAACTAAGTGTCCTACTGGTGCCAAGCAAGTTCCACCACCTCTGCCTTCTACCCTCATGCCCATTTCGCTACGCTATTTTTATAGCAAACAGTGCTGAAACTTAGTGGCATCCACAAAGTGTCCGCTGTAGTAACTTAGGTTCTCACTGGTGCCAAGCAAGTTCCACCACCTCTGCCTTCTACCCTCTTGCCAATTTTGCTACGCTATTTTTACAGCAAACAGTGCTGAAACTTAGTGGCATCCACAGAGTGTCCGCTATAGTAACTTAGTGTTCCACTGGTGCCAAGCAAGTTATACCACATCTGCCTTCTACCCTCCTGCCCATTTTGCTACGCTATTTTTATAGCAAACAGTGATGAAACTTAGTGGAATCCACAAAGTGTCTGCTATAGTAACTTAGTGTCCCACTGGTGCCAAGCAAGTCCCACCACTTCTGCCTTCTACCCTCTTGCTTATTTTTCTACTCTATTTTTACAGCAATCAGTGCTGAATCTTAGTGGCATCCACAAAGTGTCCGCTGTAGTAACTTAGTGTCTCACTGGTGCCAAGCAAGTTCCACCACCTCTGCCTTCTACCCTCTTGCCCATTTTGCTACGCTATTTTTTATAGAAAACAGTACTGAAACTTCGTAGCATTTACAAAGTGTCTGCTTTAGTAACTTAGTGTCCCACTGGTGCCAAGCAAGTTGCACCACCTCTGCCTTCTACCCACCTTCCCATTTTGCTACGCTATTTTTATAGCAAACAGTGCTGAAACTTAGTGGCATCCACAAAGTGTCCGCTTTAGTAAAGTAGTGCCTCACTGGTGCCAAGCAAGTTCCACCACCTCTGCCTTCTACCCTCTTGCCAATTTTGCTACGCTATTTTTACAGCAAACAGTGCTGAAACTTAGTGGCATCCACAGAGTGTCCGCTATAGTAACTTAGTGTTCCACTGGTGCCAAGCAAGTTATACCACATCTGCCTTCTACCCTCCTGCCCATTTTGCTACGCTATTTTTATAGCAAACAGTGATGAAACTTAGTGGCATCCACAAAGTGTCCGCTGTAGTAAAGTAGTGCCTCACTGGTGCCAAGCAAGTTCCACCACCTCTGCCTTCTACCCTCTTGCCAATTTTGCTACGCTATTTTTACAGCAAACAGTGCTGAAACTTAGTGGCATCCACAGAGTGTCCGCTATAGTAACTTAGTGTCTCACTGGTGCCAAGCAAGTTCCACCACCTCTGCCTTCTACCCTCTTGCCCATTTTGCTACGCTATTTTTATAGAAAACAGTGCTGAAACTTCGTAGCATTTACAAAGTGTCTGCTTTAGTAACTTAGTGTCCCACTGGTGCCAAGCAAGTTGCACCACCTCTGCCTTCTACCCACCTTCCCATTTTGCTACGCTATTTTTATAGCAAACAGTGCTGAAACTTAGTGGCATCCACAAAGTGTCCGCTGTAGTAACGTAGTGCCTCACTGGTGCCAAGCAAGTTCAACCACCTCTGCCTTCTACCCTCGCCCATTTTGCTACGCTATTTTTTAGCAAACAGTGCTGAAACTTAGTGGCATCGAAAAAATTGTCTGCTATAGTAACTTAGTGTTCCACTGGTGCCAAGCAAGTTACACCACCTCTGCCTTCTACCCTCTTGCCAATTTTGCTACGCCATTTTTATAGCAAACAGTGCTGAAACTTAGTGGCATCCACAAAGTGTCCGCTGTAGTAACGTAGTGTCTCACTGGTGCCAAGCAAGTTCCACCACCTCTGCCTTCTCCCCTCTTGCCCATTTTGCTACGTTATTTTTATAGCAAACAGTGCTGAAACTTAGTGGCATCCACAAAGTGTCTGCTATAGTAACTTAGTGTTCCACTGGTGCTAAGCAAGTTCCACCACCTATGCCTTCTACCCTCCTGCCCATTTTGCTACGCTATTTTTATAGCAAACAGTGCTGAATTTAGTGGCATCCACAGAGTGTCCGCTATAGTAACTTAGTGTTCCACTGGTGCCAAGCAAGTTATACCACATCTGCCTTCTACCCTCCTGCCCATTTTGCTACGCTATTTTTATAGCAAACAGTGATGAAACTTAGTGGAATCCACAAAGTGTCTGCTATAGTAACTTAGTGTCCCACTGGTGCCAAGCAAGTCCCACCACTTCTGCCTTCTACCCTCTTGCTTATTTTGCTACTCTATTTTTACAGCAATCAGTGCTGAATCTTAGTGGCATCCACAAAGTGTCCGCTGTAGTAACTTAGTGTCTCACTGGTGCCAAGCAAGTTCCACCACCTCTGCCTTCTACCCTCTTGCCCATTTTGCTACGCTATTTTTTATAGAACACAGTGCTGAAACTTCGTAGCATTTACAAAGTGTCTGCTTTAGTAACTTAGTGTCCCACTGGTGCCAAGCAAGTTGCACCACCTCTGCCTTCTACCCACCTTCCCATTTTGCTACGCTATTTTTATAGCAAACAGTGCTGAAACTTAGTGGCATCCACAAAGTGTCCGCTGTAGTAAAGTAGTGCCTCACTGGTGCCAAGCAAGTTCCACCACCTCTGCCTTCTACCCTCTTGCCAATTTTGCTACGCTATTTTTACAGCAAACAGTGCTGAAACTTAGTGGCATCCACAGAGTGTCCGCTATAGTAATTTAGTGTTCCACTGGTGCCAAGCAAGTTATACCACATCTGCCTTCTACCCTCCTGCCCATTTTGCTACGCTATTTTTATAGCAAACAGTGATGAAACTTAGTGGAATCCACAAAGTGTCTGCTATAGTAACTTAGTGTCCCACTGGTGCCAAGAAAATTCCACCACCTCTGCCTTCTACCCTTTTGCCAATTTTGCTACGCTATTTTTATAGCAAACAGTGTTGAAACTTAGCGGCATCCACAAAGTGTCCGCTATAGTAACTTAGTGTCTCACTGGTGCCAAGCAAGTTCCACCACATCTGCCTTCTACCCTCCTGCCCATTTTTCTACGCTGTTTTTATAGCCAACAGTGCTGAAGCTTAGTGGCATCCACAAAGTGTCTGCTATAGTAACTTAGTGTCCCACTGGTGCCAAGCAAGTTCCACCACCTCTGCCTTCTACCCTCTTGCCCATTTTGATACGCTATTTTTATAGCAAACAGTGCTGAAACTTAGTGACATCCACAAAGTGTCTGCTATAGTAACTTAGTGTTCCACTGGTGCCAAGCAAGTTCCACCACCTCTGCCTTCTACCCTCTTGCCAATTTTGCTACGCTATTTTTATAGCAAACAGTGCTGAAACTTAGTGGCATTTACAAAGTTTCTGCTATAGTAACTTAGTGTCTCACTGGTGCCAAGCAAGTTCCACCACCTCTGCCTTCTACCCTCTGTCACGCTCCCCGGGTCCTCTGCTTCGCTTCCCGGCTCACCTGCCACGCTCCCCGCTCTCCAGCCTCCATCGCCCGCGCTTCCCAGGCCTCCTGGTCCCCGCTCCCGGCGCCCGTCGGCTTCCCAGCCCCAGCCCGGCTCTGCTGCGTCCTCCTCTCAGCTTCCTGCCCTGGCTTCTGGCACTCGGGCCGCGCGCATGCGCATTAGGGCGCGCGCGCGGTCACTGACCCTTTCTTAAAGGGCCAGTGTCCACTGACAGGAAATGAAGCACACAGGTACGGGGTATAAAGGGGTGCAATGTCCAAGGGGGCGGGGCCTGATCTTTGTGTTTCCCAAGCTAGGAGTCAGGTCTTCTTGTGTTCCTGTGAGATACTTACCTCTCTCTCTTCTAGAGCCGATCCTGCATTGCCATCCGGTCCTGCCGTATCCCGAACCCCGAACGCTGCCTATCTGCCATCCTGACAGTCCGCACCTTCTCTGTTCCCTGCGGTGACCCGTCATCTCGCTCCAACGGTTCCGGACCCCGCCTGACATCATCCCGGCTTCCGAACCTGAGCTCCGTCACCCGGACCACCATCAGTGACCCCGTGGTTCCAGGGATTTCTCCATTGTGCTCTTGTGCGCGGACTGTTCTGCTACCTATAGTGCTCCGGCTACCGGACTCCTTTCCCTCATCGGGGAGTTCGGCCCAGTGGATCCACCTTCTGGGTCTGCCCATCCACCTGGCCCTAACAGTAAGATTAGGCCATGGATCCCGCCGAAGCACTAGCGGCCTTGCATGAGGAACTCCAACGCCAGCGTGAAGTCCAGACTCGCATGCTGAACTTTATGACTTCCGTGGACGCTCGCTTGAACACGCTACAAGCATCGGTCACATCTTCAGCACCTCCGGCCTCCACTAGTCAATCCACGGCTCCCGCTCCCGTGGCAGCCTCCTCGGATGCTTCCAGACTTCGTTTGGCCTCACCACCCCGGTACGCCGGAGATCCCAAGACCTGCAGGGGGTTTATAAACCAATGCTCCCTCCATTTCACGCAGCTGCCGCATTTGTTTGCCTCCGACCAAGCCAAGGTCGCCTTCATAATGTCTCACCTAGAGGGCGAGGCACTGGCGTGGATGAACCCCTTGTGGGAGAAGGAGGACCCTATGACCAAGAACCTCCAGGAGTTCCTGCAGGCTTTTCGCGGCACCTTTGACGAGCCCGGACGCGCCTCTGCGTCTGCTTCATCTCTTCTCCGGTTACGTCAGGGAACTCTGACGGTGGGTCAATACGCCATCCGTTTCCGCACCTTGGCTTCGGAACTCGGGTGGAATAACGAGGCCCTAACCGCCGCCTTCTGGGAAGGACTCTCGGGTCGAATCAAAGATGAGCTGGCTGGTCGTGACGTAATGTCCACCCTGGACGCCCTGATTACCCTAGCGACTCGAGTGGACATTCGCTTTCAGGAGCGGTCCAAAGAGGTGTCCCGTGAGAGACGCCCGGTACGGCATTCCTCTCCTCCGCAGAAGTCCGCCGTACTCCAGTCAACGGCATCTGGTGTCTCCGTCCATGAGCCCATGCAGGTCGACCGTGTGCGACAGTCTGAACAACGTCGAGCAGAGCGTCTCGCCAAGGGTCTCTGCTTCTACTGCGGAGAGGGCACACACCTGCTACGCTCCTGTCCAGAGAGGCTGGGAAACTCCAAAGCCTAGGGTCGGTAGGAGAGGCCACCCTAGGTGCTGGGACTCTCTCAGACCCGGTTACATGGACTGTGCAAGTGACAACGGGAGAGACGCGGTTCACGGCTGAGGCGTACCTCGATTCTGGGGCAGCAGGCAATTTCATCCAGCAGGCCACGGTGGACAAGTACCAGGTGCCTGTTACTCCGCTCGACAAACCCCTCGTGATTGCCTCTGTGGATGGGAGACCCCTCTCTGACACCATCTCCTGGATCACCAGGCCGGTTGAATTGCGTATCGGTGCTCTGCACACCGAGAACATCGCTCTCTACGTCCTCCCACACATGTCACATCAAATCCTGCTGGGCCTTCCTTGGTTACGGACACACGAACCTTCAGTCAGCTGGGGCACTGGTGAAATCACCCGATGGGGCTCTTCTTGCCATGAGAACTGTCTGAAGACCATAAAACCCATCCGGCGACCTCCGGTTCCAGAGTCCCTACCGGGACTACCCTCAGCCTATTGGTCCTTCGCGGACGTCTTTGATAAGAAGGAGTCAGAGGTACTTCCGCCACATCGTCCTTACGATTGTGCCATTGACCTGCTCCCGGGAACTACACCACCTCGAGGACGGATATATCCACTGTCTCCAGCCGAAACAAGGGCCATGTCTTCTTACATCACAGAGAGCCTGGCAAGGGGATTCATTCGGAGATCCTCCTCTCCTGCTGGAGCAGGCTTCTTCTTCGTAAAGAAGAGAGAGGGCGACTTACGCCCATGCATAGACTACCGGGGATTGAATCAAATCACCGTAAAAAACAAGTATCCCCTGCCGCTCATCCCCGAATTGTTTGATCGGCTCAGAGGAGCTCGCGTGTTCACCAAGTTGGATCTTCGGGGTGCCTACAACCTGGTCCGTATCCGCTCGGGGGACGAATGGAAGACCGCGTTTAACACTCGCGATGGGCACTATGAATACTGCGTGATGCCCTTCGGCCTGTGTAACGCACCAGCAGTCTTCCAAGAATTAGTGAACGACGTGTTCCGGGACCTTCTCTATGTCTGTGTGGTGGTATATCTGGATGACATCCTTGTCTTCTCTCCGGACCTTCAGACCCACCGAGAGAACGTGCAACTGGTTCTACAAAGACTGAGAGAGAATCGTCTGTACGCCAAGTACGAGAAGTGTGTCTTCGAACAGTCTTCTCTCCCCTTCCTGGGTTACATCATCTCCGATACCGGACTGCAGATGGATCCAAAGAAGGTCTCCTCCATTCTCAACTGGCCTCCTCCTTCTGGACTGAAGGCAATCCAACGCTTTCTGGGATTCGCCAACTATTACCGCCAGTTCATCCCTCATTTCTCTGCTCTGACTGCTCCTCTCTCTGCCTTGACCAAGAAGGGGGCTAATCCAAAAGACTGGTCACCTGCGGCCGACGCCGCGTTTGGCTCCCTAAAGCGGGCCTTTGCCTCCTCTCCTGTACTCCACCGTCCGGAGTTAAACCGCCAGTTCACCTTGGAGGTGGATGCCTCCGCCTCGGGAGCCGGAGCAGTGCTCATGCAGAAGTCCTCCTCCGGGAAGATGGTGACTTGCGGTTTCTTCTCCAAGAGCTTCTCAGCGCCTGAACGCAATTACACCATCGGTGACCGAGAACTATTGGCAGTCAAACTGGCTCTGGAGGAATGGCGTTATCTTCTGGAAGGAGCAGTGTACCCCGTTATAATTTACACGGACCACAAGAACCTGGAATACCTGCGGTCTGCTCAGCGACTGAACCCACGGCAAGCCAGGTGGTCCTTATTCTTTGCCCGGTTCGATTTCCAGCTCCATTTCCGACCCGCGAACAAGAACGTACGCGCTGATGCCTTGTCTAGGTCTTTTATGCCCATGGAGCAGGAAGAGGAGACATCCCAACCCATCATCTGTCCAAGTAAGATTATTCCGGTGGCTCCTGTCACCCTGGCCCAGATACCGCCCGGGAAGACCTATGTCTCTGAGACTGACAGGCAAAAAGTGTTACACTGGGGCCATGCCTCGAAAACAGCCGGTCATGCTGGCCAGAAAAGAACTTGGAGTGCGATTGTACGTCATTATTGGTGGCCATCCCTTCGCACGGACGTCGCCTCTTTTGTCTCTGCCTGCTCCTCTTGTGCCAGGAACAAGACGCCCAAACACCTGCCATATGGCCGTCTTCTGCCTCTGCCTATACCCTCAGTTCCCTGGCAACACATTGCGATGGACTTTATTACGGACTTGCCATTGTCCTCCGGACACACAGTCATATGGGTCGTGGTGGATTGGTTCTCTAAAATGGCCCATTTCGTCCCTATGGCTGGACTGCCCTGTGCCCAGGAACTCGCGGACGCCTATATACATCACATCTTCCGCTTGCATGGCTTTCCATCACACATTGTGTCCGACAGAGGAACTCAATTTACCTCCCGCTTCTGGAGGGCTCTCTGCAAGCATCTGGGAGTAACCCTGGACTTTTCTTCAGCCTACCATCCTCAGTCGAACGGCCAAGTGGAACGGGTCAATCAGATTTTGACCTCTTTCTTACGTCACTACGTCAACGCCCATCATGACGATTGGTCCACGCTTCTTCCTTGGGCTGAATTCTCCCATAATCACCACGTCAGTGAGTCCTCCTCCAGTTCTCCCTTCCATGTCGTCTACGGACTTCAGCCTTCGGTCCCATTGCCTGTATCCTCTTCCTCGGATGTCCCAGCTGCTGATGCGGTAGTCCGTGACTTTATAACCATTTGGGACTCCGTTAAGGCGTCCCTTGCACGTGCATCCCTGCGGATGAAGAGACACGCAGACAAGAGACGTCTGGATCCTCCGTGTTTCTCCCCCGGAGATCTCGTCTGGCTTGCTTCCAAGTACGTCCGATTGAAGTTACCATCTTACAAGCTGGGTCCTCGCTACATCGGACCGTTTAAAGTCCTCGGCAAGATCAATGAGGTCTCCTACAAACTGCAGCTCCCGGCCACGATGAGGATACCCAACTCCTTCCACGTCTCTCTGCTCAAGCCGGTTGTCCTTGGTCCCTTCTCCGCTGCTGCCAGTCCGGCTCCTCCTCCTATTGCTGATGACGACATCTATGCGGTAAGGGATATCGTGGCCATGAAGACCGTACGGGGTCGACAGTTCTTTCTGGTGGACTGGGCAGGGTATGGTCCTGAGGATAGGTCCTGGGAGCCCAGAGAGAATGTGGGTACTCCTCTGATCCGTGCCTTCCTGTCCGGGTTGCGGGGAGGGGGGCGTGGGGGGGGTACTGTCACGCTCCCCGGGTCCTCTGCTTCGCTTCCCGGCTCACCTGCCACGCTCCCCGCTCTCCAGCCTCCATCGCCCGCGCTTCCCAGGCCTCCTGGTCCCCGCTCCCGGCGCCCGTCGGCTTCCCAGCCCCAGCCCGGCTCTGCTGCGTCCTCCTCTCAGCTTCCTGCCCTGGCTTCTGGCACTCGGGCCGCGCGCATGCGCATTAGGGCGCGCGCGCGGTCACTGACCCTTTCTTAAAGGGCCAGTGTCCACTGACAGGAAATGAAGCACACAGGTACGGGGTATAAAGGGGTGCAATGTCCAAGGGGGCGGGGCCTGATCTTCGTGTTTCCCAAGCTAGGAGTCAGGTCTCCTTGTGTTCCTGTGAGATACTTACCTCTCTCTCTTCTAGAGCCGATCCTGCATTGCCATCCGGTCCTGCCGTATCCCTAACCCCGAACGCTGCCTATCTGCCATCCTGACAGTCCGCACCTTCTCTGTTCCCTGCGGTGACCCGTCATCTCGCTCCAACGGTTCCGGACCCCGCCTGACATCATCCCGGCTTCCGAACTTGAGCTCCGTCACCCGGACCACCATCAGTGACCCCGTGGTTCCAGGGATTTCTTCATTGTGCTCTTGTGCGCGGACTGTTCTGCTACTTATAGTGCTCCGGCTACCGGACTCCTTTCCCTCATCGGGGAATTCGGCCCAGTGGATCCACCTTCTGGGTCTGCCCATCCACCTGGCCCTAACACCCTCCTGCCCATTTTGCTATGCTATTTTTATAGCAAACAGTTCTGAAACTTAGTGGTATCCACAAAGTGTCTGCTATAGTAACTTAGTGTTCCACTAGTGCCAAGCAAATTCCAACACCTCTGCCTTCTACCCTCTTGCCCATTCTGCTACGCTATTTCTATAGCAAACAGTGCTGAAACTTAGTGGCATCCACAAAGTGTCTGCTATAGTAACTTAGTGTTGCACTGGTGCCAAGCAAGTCCCACCACCTCTGCCTTCTACCCTACTGCCCATTTTGCTACTCTATTTTTATAGCAAACAGTGCTGAAACTTAATGGCACCCACAAAGTGTCTGTTATAGAAACTTAGTATCCCACTGGTGCCAATCAAGTTCCACCACCTCTGCCTTCTACCCTCCTGCCCATTTTGCTACGCTATTTTTATAGCAAACAGTGCTGAAACTTGGTGGCATCCAAAAAGGGTCTGCTATCGTAACTTAGTATCCCACTGGTGCCAAGGAAGTTCCACCACCTCTGCCTTCTACCCTCCTACCCATTTTGCTACGCTATTTTTATAGCAAACAGTGCTGAAACTTAGTGGCATCCACAAAGTGTCCGCTATAGTAACTTAGTGTCTCACTGATGCCAAGCAAGTTCCACCAATTCTGCCTTCTACCCTCCTGCCCATTTTGCTATGCTATTTTTATAGCAAACAGTGCTGAAACTTAGTGGAATCCACAAAGTGTCTGCTATAGTAACTTAGTGTCCCACTGGTGCCAAGCAAGTTCCACCACCTCTGTCTTCTACTCTCCTGCCCATTTTGCTACGCTATTTTTATAGCAAACAGTGCTTAAACTTGGTGGCATCCACAAAGTGTCTGCTATAGTAACTTAGTGTCCCACTAGTGCCAAGCAAGTTCTACCACCTCTGCCTTCTACCCTCCTGCCCATTTTGCTAAGCTTTATTTATAGCAAACAGTGCTAAAACTTAGTGGCATCCACAAAGTGTTTGCTATAGTAACTTAGTGTCCCACTGGTGCCAAGCAAGTTACACCACCTCTGCCTTCTACCCTCCTGCCCATTTTGCTACGCTATTTTTATAGCAGACAGTGCTGAAACTTAGTGGCATCCACAAAGTGTCTGCTATAGTAACTTAGTGTCCCACTGGATCCAAAGCAAATTCCACCACCTCTGCCTTCTACCCTCCTGCCCATTTTGCTATTCTATTTTTATAGTAAACAGTGCTGAAACTTAGTGGCAACCACAAAGTGTCTGTTATAAAAACTTAGTATCCCACTGGTGCCAATCAAGTTCCACCACCTCTGCCTTCTACCCTCTTGCCCATTTTGCTACGCTATTTTTATAGCAAACAGTGCTGAAACTTAGTGACATCCACAAAGTGTCTGCTATAGTAACTTAGTGTTCCACTGGTGCCAAGCAAGTTACACCACCTCTGCCTTCTACCCTCTTGCCAATTTTGCTACGCTATTTTTATAGCAAACAGTGCTGAAACTTAGTGGCATCCACAAAGTGTCCGCTGTAGTAACTTAGTGTCTCACTGGTGCCAAGCAAGTTCCACCACCTCTGCCTTCTACCCTCTTGCCAATTTTGCTACGCTATTTTTATAGCAAACAGTGCTGAAACTTAGTGGCAACCACAAAGTGTCTGTTATAAAAACTTAGTATCCCACTGGTGCCAATCAAGTTCCACCACCTCTGCCTTCTACCCTCTTGCCCATTTTGCTACGCTATTTTTATAGCAAACAGTGCTGAAACTTAGTGACATCCACAAAGTGTCTGCTGTAGTAACTTAGTGTCTCACTGGTGCCAAGCAAGTTCCACCACCTCTGCCTTCTACCCTCTTGCCAATTTTGCTACGCTATTTTTATAGCAAACAGTGCTGAAACTTAGTGGAATCCACAAAGTGTCTTCCATCGTAAATTAGTGCCCCTCTGGTGCCAAGCAAGTTCCACCACTTCTGCCTTCTACCCTCCTGCCCATTTTGCTAAGCTTTTTTTATAGCAAATAGTGCGCAAACTTAGTGGCATCCAAAAAAGTGTCTAATATAGTAATTTCGTGTCCTACTGGTGCCAAGCAAGTTCCACCACCTCTGCCTTCTACCCTCCTGCCCATTTTGCTAGGCTAATTTTGTAGCAAACAGTGCTGAAACTTAGTGGCTTCCACAAAGTGTCTGCTATAGTAACTTAGTGTCCCACTGGTGCCAAGCAAGTTCCACCACCTCTGGCTTCTACCCTCCTGCCCATTTTGCTAAGCTTTTTTTATAGCAAATAGTGCGCAAACTTAGTGCCATCCAAAAAAGTGTCTACTATAGTAACTTCGTGTCCTACTGGTGCCAAGCAAGTTCCACCACCTCTGCCTTCTACCCTGCTGCCCATTTTGCTAGGCTAATTTTGTAGCAAACAGTGCTGAAACTTAGTGGCATCCACAAAGTGTCTGCTATAGTAACTTAGTGTCCCACTGGTGCCAAGCAAGTTCCACCACCTCTGGCTTCTACCCTCCTGCCCATTTTGCTAAGCTTTTTTTATAGCAAATAGTGCGCAAACTTAGTGCCATCCAAAAAAGTGTCTACTATAGTAACTTCGTGTCCTACTGGTGCCAAGCAAGTTCCACCACCTCTGCCTTCTACCCTCCTGCCCATTTTGCTAAGCTTTTTTTATAGCAAATAGTGAGCAAACTTAGTGGCATCCACAAAGTGTATACCATAGTAACTTAGTGTCCTACTGGTGCCAAGCAAGTTCCACCACCTCTGACTTCTACCCTCCTGCCCATTTTGCTACGCTAATTTTGAAGCAAACAGTGCTGAAACTTAGTGGCTTCCACAAAGTTTCTGCTATAGTAACTTAGTGTCCCACTGGTGCCAAGCAAGTTCTACCACCTCTGCCTTCTACCCTCCTGCCCATTTTGCTACGCTATTTTTATAGCAAACAGTGCTTAAACTTAGTGGCATCCACAAAGTGTCTGCTATAGTAACTTAGTGTCCTACTGGTGCCAAGCAAGTTCCACCACCTCTGCCTTCTACCCTCCTGCCCATTTTGCTACGCTAATTTTGAAGCAAACAGTGCTGAAACTTAGTGGCTTCCACAAAGTGTCTGCTATAGTAACTTAGTGTCCCACTGGTGCCAAGCAAGTTCCACCACCTCTGCCTTCTACCCTCTTGCCCATTTTGCTATGCTAATTTTGTAGCAAACAGTGCTGAAACTTAGTGGCATCCACAAAGTGTCCGATATAGTAACTTAGTGTCTCACTGATGCCAAGCAAGTTCCAACACCTCTGCCTTCTACCCTCTTGCCCATTTTGCTACGCTATTTTTATAGCAAACAGTGCTGAAACTTAGTGGCATCCACAAGGTGTCTGCTATAGTAACTTAGTGTCCCACTGGAGCAAAGCAAGTTCCACCACCTCTGCCTTCTACCATCTTGCCAATTTTGCTACGCTATTTTTATAGCAAACAGTGCTGAAACTTAGTGGCATCCACAAAGTGTCCGCTATAGTAACTTAGTGTCTCACTGGTGCCAAGCATGTTCCACCACATCTGCCTTCTACCTTCCTGCCCATTTTACTACGCTATTTTTATAGCAAACAGTGCTGAAACCTAGTGGCATCCACAAAGTGTCTGCTATAGTAACTTAGTGTCCCACTGGTGCCAAGCAAGTTCCACCACCTCTGCCTTCTACCCTCCTGCCCATTTTGCTACGCTATATTATAGCAAACAGTGCTTAAAATTAGTGGCATCCATAAAGTGTCTGCTATATTAACTTAGTGTCCCACTGGTGCCAAGCAAGTTCCACCACCTCTGCCTTCTACCCTCCTGCCCATTTTGCTACTCTATTTTTATAACAAACAGTGCTGAAACTTAGTGGCATCCACAAAGTGTCTGCTATAGTAACTTAGTATCCCACTGGTGCCAATGAAGTTCCACCACCTCTGCCTTCTACACTCCTGCCCATTTTGCTACGCTATTTTTATAGCAAACAGTGCTGAAACTTAGTGGCATCCACAAAGTGTCCGCTGTAGTAGCTTAGTGTCTCACTGGTGCCAAGCAAGTTCCACCACCACTGCCTTCTACCTTCTTGCCCATTTTGCTACGCTATTTTTATAGCAAACAGTGCTTAAACTTAGTGGCATCCACAAAGTGTCTGCTATAGTAACTTAGTGTCCTACTGGTGCCAAGCAAGTTCCACCACCTCTGCCTTCTACCCTCCTGCCCATTTTGCTACGCTATTTTTATAGCAAACAGTGCTTAAAATTAGTGGCATCCATAAAGTGTCTGCTATAGTAACTTAGTGTCCCACTGGTGCCAAGCAAGTTCCACCACCTCTGCCTTCTACCCTCCTGCCCATTTTGCTACTCTATTTTTATAACAAACAGTGCTGAAACTTAGAGGCATCCACAAAGTGTCTGCTATAGTAACTTAGTATCCCACTGGTGCCAATGAAGTTCCACCACCTCTGCCTTCTACCCTCCTACCCATTTTGCTACGCTATTATTATAGCAAACAGTGCTGAAACTTAGTGGCATCCACAAAGTGTCTGCTATAGTAATTTAGTGTCCCACTGGTGCCAAGCAAGTTCCACCACCTCTGCCCTCTACCCTCCTGCCCATTTTGCTACGCTATTTTTATAGCAAACAGTGCTGAAACTTAGTGGAATCCACAAAGTGTCTGCTATAGAAATTTAGTGTCCCACTGGTGCCAAGCAAGTTCCACCACCTCTGCCTTCTACCCTCCTGTCTATTTTGCTACTCTATTTTTATAGCAAACAGTGCTGAAACTTAGTGGCACCCACAAAGTGTCTGTTATAGAAACTTAGTATCCCACTGGTGCCAATCAAGTTCCACCACCTCTGCCTTCTACCCTCCTACCCATTTTGCTACTCTATTTTTATTTCAAACAGTGCTGAAACTTAGTGGCATTCACAAAGTGTCTGCTATATTAACTTAGTATCCCACTGGTGCCAATGAAGTTCCACCACCTCTGCCTTCTACTCTCCTACCTATTTTGCTACGCTATTTTTATAGCAAACAGTGCTGAAACTTAGTGGCATCCACAAAGTGTCTGCTATAGTAACTTAGTGTCTCACTGGTGCCAAGCAAGTTCCACCACATCTGCCTTCTACACTCCTGCCCATTTTGCTACGCTATTTTTATAGCAAACAGTGCTTAAACTTAGTGGCATCCACAAAGTGTCGGCTATAGTAACTTAGTGTCAAACTGGTGCCAAGCAAGTTCCACCACCTCTGCCTTCTACCCTCCTGCCCATTTTGCTATGATATTTTTATAGGAAACAGTGCTGAAACTTATTGGCATTTACAAAGTGTCTGCTATAGTAACTTAGTGTCTCACTGGTGCCAAGCAAGTTCCACCACCTCTGCCTTCTACCCTCCTACCCATTTTGCTACGCTATTATTATAGCAAACAGTGCTGAAACTTAGTGGCATCCACAAAGTGTCTGCTATAGTAATTTAGTGTCCCACTGGTGCCAAGCAAGTTCCACCAACTCTGCCTTCTACCCTCCTGCCCATTTTGCTACTCTATTTTTATAACAAACAGTGCTGAAACTTAGTGGCATCCACAAAGTGTCTGCTATAGTAACCTAGTGTCCCACTGGAGCAAAGCAAGTTCCACCACCTCTGCCTTCCACCCTCTTGCCAATTTTGCTACGCTATTTTTATAGCAAACAGTGCTGAAACTTAGTGGCAACCACAAAATGTCCGCTATAGTAACTTAGTGTCTCACTGGTGCCAAGCAAGTTCCAGCACATCTGCCTTCTACCCTCCTGCCCATTTTGCTACGCAAATTTTATAGCAAACACTGCTGAAACTTAGTGGAATCCACTAAGTGTCTTCTATAGTAAATTAGTGTCCCTCTGGTGCCAAGCAAGTTCCACCACCTCTGCCTTCTACCCTCCTGCCCATTTTGCTACGCTATTTTTATAGCAAACAGTGCTTAAACTTAGTGGCATCCACAAAGTGTCTGCTATAGTAACTTAGTATCCCACTGGTGCCAAGCAAGTTCCACCACCTCTGCCTTCTACCCTCCTGCCCATTTTGCTAAGCTTTTTTTATAGCAAATAGTGAGGAAACTTAGTGGCATCCACAAAGTGTATACCATAGTAACTTAGTGTCCTACTGGTGCCAAGCAAGTTCCACCACCTCTGCCTTCTACCCTCCTGCCCATTTTGCTACGCTAATTTTGAAGCAAACAGTGCTGAAACTTAGTGGCTTCCACAAAGTGTCTGCTATAGTAACTTAGTGTCCCACTGGTGCCAAGCAAGTTCCACCACCTCTGCCTTCTACCCTCCTGCCCATTTTGCTACGCTATTTTTATAGCAAACAGTGCTTAAACTTAGTGGCATCCACAAAGTGTCTGCTATAGTAACTTAGTGTCCTACTGGTGCCAAGCAAGTTCCACCACCTCTGCCTTCTACCCTCCTGCCCATTTTGCTACGCTATTTTTATAGCAAACAGTGCTTAAAATTAGTGGCATCCATAAAGTGTCTGCTATAGTAACTTAGTGTCCCAGTGGTGCCAAGCAAGTTCCACCACCTCTGCCTTCTACCTTCCTGCCCATTTTGCTACTCTATTTTTATAACAAACAGTGCTGAAACTTAGAGGCATCCACAAAGTGTCTGCTATAGTAACTTAGTATCCCACTGGTGCCAATGAAGTTCCACCACCTCTGCCTTCTACCCTCCTACCCATTTTGCTACGCTATTATTATAGCAAACAGTGCTGAAACTTAGTGGCATCCACAAAGTGTCTGCTATAGTAATTTAGTGTCCCACTGGTGCCAAGCAAGTTCCACCACCTCTGCCCTCTACCCTCCTGCCCATTTTGCTACGCTATTTTTATAGCAAACAGTGCTGAAACTTAGTGGAATCCACAAAGTGTCTGCTATAGTAATTTAGTGTCCCACTGGTGCCAAGCAAGTTCCACCACCTCTGCCTTCTACCCTCCTGTCTATTTTGCTACTCTATTTTTATAGCAAACAGTGCTGAAACTTAGTGGCACCCACAAAGTGTCTGTTATAGAAACTTAGTATCCCACTGGTGCCAATCAAGTTCCACCACCTCTGCCTTCTACCCTCCTACCCATTTTGCTACTCTATTTTTATTTCAAACAGTGCTGAAACTTAGTGGCATTCACAAAGTGTCTGCTATATTAACTTAGTATCCCACTGGTGCCAATGAAGTTCCACCACCTCTGCCTTCTACTCTCCTACCTATTTTGCTACGCTATTTTTATAGCAAACAGTGCTGAAACTTAGTGGCATCCACAAAGTGTCTGCTATAGTAACTTAGTGTCTCACTGGTGCCAAGCAAGTTCCACCACATCTGCCTTCTACACTCCTGCCCATTTTGCTACGCTATTTTTATAGCAAACAGTGCTTAAACTTAGTGGCATCCACAAAGTGTCTGCTATAGTAACTTAGTGTCCTACTGGTGCCAAGCAAGTTCCACCACATCTGCCTTCTACCCTCCTGCCCATTTTGCTACGCTAATTTTGTAGCAAACAGTGCTGAAACTTAGTGGCATCCACAAAGTGTCGGCTATAGTAACTTAGTGTCAAACTGGTGCCAAGCAAGTTCCACCACCTCTGCCTTCTACCCTCCTGCCCATTTTGCTATGATATTTTTATAGGAAACAGTGCTGAAACATAGTGGCATTTACAAAGTGTCTGCTATAGTAACTTAGTGTCCCACTGGTGCCAAGCAAGTTCCACCACCTCTGCCTTCTACCCTCCTGCCCATTTTGCTGCGCTATTTTTATAGCAAACAGTGCTGAAACTTAGTGGCATCCACAAAGTGTCCAGTGTAGTAACTTAGTGTCTCACTGGTGCCAAGCAAGATCCACCACATCTGCCTTCTACCCTCCTGCCCATTTTGCTACGCTATTTTTATAGCAAACAGTGCTGAAACTTAGTGGCATCCACTAAGTGTCTGCTATTGTAACTTAGTGTCCCACTGCTGCCAAGCAAGTTCCACCACCTCTGCCTTCTACCCTCCTGCCCATTTTGCTACACTATTTTTAAAGCAAACAGTGCTTAAACTTAGTGGCATCCACAAAGTGTCTGCTATAGTACTTTAGTGTCCCACTGGTGCCAAGCAAGTTCCACCACCTCTGCCTTCTACCTTCCTGCCCATTTTGCTAAGCTTTTTTTTTATAGCAAACAGTGATCAAACTTAGTGGAATCCACAAAGTGTCTGCTATAGTAACTTAGTGTCCTACTGGTGCCAAGCAAGTTCTCCGACCTCTGCCTTCCACTTTCCTGCCCATTTTGCTACGCTATTTTTATAGCAAACAGTGCTGAAACTTAGTGGCATTTACAAAGTGTCTGCTATAGTAACTTATTGTCCCACTGGTGCCAAGCAAGTTCCACCACCTCTGCCTTCTACCCTCCTGCCCATTTTGCTACGCTATTTTTATAGAAAACAGTGCGGAAACTTAGTGGCATTTACAAAGTGTCTGCTAAAGTAACTTAGTGTCCCACTGGTGCCAAGCAAGTTCCACCACCGCGGTCTTCTACCCTCCTGCCCATTTTGCTACGCTATTTTTATAGCAAACAGTGCTGAAACTTAGTGGCATCCACAAAGTGTCTGCTATAGTAACTTAGTGTCCCACTGGTGCCAAGCTAATTCCACCACCTTTGCCTTCTACCCTCTTGCCCATTTTGCTACGCTATTTTTATAGCAAACAGTGCTGAAACTTAGTGGCATCCACAAAGTGTCTGCTATAGTAACTTAGTGTTCCACTAGTTCCAAGCAAGTTACACCACCTCTGCCTTCTAGCCTCCTGCCCATTTTGCTACGCTATTTTTATAGCAAACAGTGCTGAAATTTAGTGGCACCCACAAAGTGTCTGTTATAGAATCTTATTATCCCACTAGTGCCAATCAAGTTCCACCACCTCTGCCTTCTACCCTCCTGCCCATTTTGCTACGCTATTTTTATAACAAACATTGCTGAAACTTAGTGGCATCAACAAAGTGTCTGCTATAGTAACTTAGTGTTCCACTGGTGCCAAGCAAGTTCCACCACCTCTGCCTTCCACCCTGCTGCCCATTTTGCTACGCTATTTTTATAGAAAACAGTGCTGAAACTTAGTGGCATCCACAAAGTGTCTGCTATAGAATCTTAGTATCCCACTGGTGCCAATCAAGTTCCACCACCTCTGCCTTTTACCCTCCTGCCCATTTTGCTAAGCTTTTTTTATAGCAAACAGTGCTGAAACTTAGTGGCATCCCCAAAGTGTCTGCTATAGTAACTTAGTGTTCCACTGGTGCCAAGCAAGTTACACCACCTCTGCCTTCTACCCTACTGCCCATTTTGCTACGCTATTTTTATAGAAAACAGTGCTGAAACTTAGTGGCATCCACAAAGTGTCTACTTTAGTAACTTAGTGTCCTACTGGTGCCAAGCAAGTTCCACCACCTCTGCCTTCTACTCTCCTGCCCATTTTGCTACGCTAATTTTGTAGGAGACAGTGCTGAAACTTAGTGGCTTCCACAAAGTGTCTGCTATAGTAACTTAGGGTCCCACTGGTGCCAAGCAAGTTCCACCACCTCTGCCTTCTAACCTTCTGCCCATTTTGCTATGCTATTTTTATAGCAAACAGTGCTGAAACTTAGTGGCATTTACAAAGTGTCAGCAATAGTAACTTAGTGTCTCACTGGTGCCAAGCAAATTCCACCACCTCTGCCTTCTACCCTCTTGCCCATATTGCTACGCTATTATTTATATCAAACAGTGCTGAAACTTAGTGGCATCCACAAAGTGTCTGCTATAGTAACTTAGTATCGCACTGGAGCAAAGCAAGTTCCACCACATCTGCCTTCTTCCCTCCTGCCCATTTTGCTACGCTATTTTTATAGCAAACAGTGCTGAAACTTAGTGGCATCCACTAAGTGTCTGCTATAAAAACTTAGTGTCCCACTGGTGCCAAGCAAGTTCCACCACCTCTGCCTTCTACCCTCCTGCCCATTTAGCTATGCTATTTTTATTGCAAACAGTGTTTAAACTTGGTGGCATCCACAAAGTGTCTGCTATAGTAACTTAGTGTCCCACTGGTGCCAAGCAAGTTCCACCACCTCTGCCTTCTACCCTCCTGCCCATTTTACTACGCTATTTTTATAGCAAACAGTGCTGACACTTAGTGTTATTCACAAAGTGTCTGCTATAGTAACTTAGTGTTCCACTGGTGCCAAGCAAGTTACACCACCTCTGCCTTCTACCCTACTGCCCATTTTGCTACGCTATTTTTATAGCAAACAGTGCTGAAACTTAGTGGCATCCACAAAGTGTCCACTATAGTAACTTAGTGTCCTACTGGTGCCAAGCAAGTTCCACCACCTCTGCCTTCTACTCTCCTGCCCATTTTGCTACGCTAATTTTGTAGGAAACAGTGCTGAAACTTAGTGGCTTCCACAAAGTTTCTGCTATAGTAACTTAGTGTCCCACTGGTGCCAAGCAAATTCCACCACCTCTGCCTTCTACCCTCTTGCCAATTTTGCTACGCTATTTTTATAGCAAACAGTGCTAAACCTTAGTGGCATCCACAAAGTGTCCGCTGTAGTAACTGAGTGTCTCACTGGTGCCAAGCAAGTTCCACCACCTCTGCCTTCTACCCTCCTGCCCATTTTGCTACGCTATTTTTATAGCAAACAGTGCTGAAACTTAGTGGCATTTACAAAGTGTCTGCTATAGCAACTTAGTGTCCCACTGGTGCCAAGCAAGTTCCAGCTCCTCTGCCTTCTACCCTCCTGCCCATTTTGCTAAGCTATTTTTATAGAAAACAGTGCGGAAACTTAGTGGCATTTACAAAGTGTCTGCTAAAGTAACTTAGTGTCCCACTGGTGCCAAGCAAGTTCCACCACCGCTGTCTTCTACCCTCCTGCCCATTTTGCTACGCTATTTTTATAGCAAACAGTGCTGAAACTTAGTGGCATCCACAAAGTGTCTGCTATAGTAACTTAGTGTCCCACTGGTGCCAAGCAAGTTACACCACCTCTGCCTTCTAGCCTCCTGCCCATTTTGCTACGCTATTTTTATAGCAAACAGTGCTGAAATTTAGTGGCACCCACAAAGTGTCTGTTATAGAATCTTATTATCCCACTAGTGCCAATCAAGTTCCACCACCTCTGCCTTCCACCCTGCTGCCCATTTTGCTACGCTTTTTTTTATAGAAAACAGTGCTGAAACTTAGTGGCATCCACAAAGTGTCTGCTATAGAATTTTAGTATCCCACTGGTGCCAATCAAGTTCCACCACCTCTGCATTCTAGCCTCCTGCCCATTTTGCTACGCTATTTTTATAGCAAACAGTGCTGAAATTTAGTGGCACCCACAAAGTGTCTGTTATAGAATCTTATTATCCCACTAGTGCCAATCAAGTTCCACCACCTCTGCCTTCCACCCTGCTGCCCATTTTGCTAAGCTTTTTTTTATAGCAAACAGTGCTGAAACTTAGTGGCATCCCCAAAGTGTCTGCTATAGTAACTTAGTGTTCCACTGGTGCCAAGCAAGTTACACCACCTCTGCCTTCTACCCTACTGCCCATTTTGCTACGCTATTTTTATAGAAAACAGTGCTGAAACTTAGTGGCATCCCCAAAGTGTCTGCTATAGTAACTTAGTGTTCCACTGGTGCTAAGCAAGTTCCACCACCTCTGCCTTCTACTCTCCTGCCCATTTTGCTACGCTAATTTTGTAGGAGACAGTGCTGAAACTTAGTGGCTTCCACAAAGTGTCTGCTATAGTAACTTAGGGTCCCACTGGTGCCAAGCAAGTTCCACCACCTCTGCCTAATAACCTTCTGCCCATTTTGCTATGCTATTTTTATAGCAAACAGTGCTGAAACTTAGTGGCATTTACAAAGTGTCAGCAATAGTAACTTAGTGCCCCACTTGTGCCAAGCAAATTCCACCACCTCTGCCTTCTACCCTCTTGACAATTTTGCTACGCTATTTTTATAGCAAACAGTGGTAAAACTTAGTGGCATCCACAAAGTGTCTGCTATAGTAACTTAGTATCGCACTGGAGCAAAGCAAGTTCCACCACATCTGCCTTCTTCCCTCCTGCCCATTTTGCTACGCTATTTTTATACCAAACAGTGCTGAAACTTAGTGGCATCCACTAAGTGTCTGCTATAGAAACTTAGTGTCCCACTGGTGCCAAGCAAGTTCCACCACCTCTGCCTTCTACCCTCCTGCCCATTTAGCTACGCTATTTTTATTGCAAACAGTGTTTAAACTTGGTGGCATCCACAAAGTGTCTACTATAGTAACTTAGTGTCCCACTGGTGCCAAGCAAGTTCCACCACATCTGCCTTCTTCCCTCCTGCCCATTTTGCTACGCTATTTTTATAGCAAACAGTGCTGAAACTTAGTGGCATCCACAAAGTGTCTACTATAGTAACTTAGTGTCCTACTGGTGCCAAGCAAGTTCCACCACCTCTGCCTTCTACTCTCTTGCCCATTTTGCTACGCTAATTTTGTAGGAAACAGTGCTGAAACTTAGTGGCTTCCACAAAGTTTCTGCTATAGTAACTTAGTGTCCCACTGGTGCCAAGCAAATTCCACCACCTCTGCCTTCTACCCTCTTGCCAATTTTGCTACGCTATTTTTATAGCAAACAGTGCTAAACCTTAGTGGCATCCACAAAGTGTCCGCTGTAGTAACTGAGTGTCTCACTTGTGCCAAGCAAGTTCCACCACCTCTGCCTTCTACCCTCTTGCCCATTTTGCTACGCTATTTTTTATAGCAAACAGTGCTGAAACTTAGTGGCATCCACAAAGTGTCTGCTTTAGTAACTTAGTGTCTCACTGGTGCCAAGCAAGTTCCAACACCGCTGCCTTCTACCCTCCTGCCCATTTTCCTATGCTATTTTTATAGCAAACAGTGCTGAAACTTAGTGGCATCCACTAAGTGTCTGCTATAGTAACTTAGTGTCCCACTGGTGCCAAGCAAGTTCCACCACCTCTGCCTTCTACCCTCCTGCCCATTTTGCTACGCTATTTTTATAGCAAACAGTGCTTAAACTTATTGGCATCCACAAAGTGTCTGCTATAGTAACTTAGTGTCCCACTGGTGCCAAGCAAGTTCCACCACCTCTACCTTCCACCCTCCTGCCCATTTTGCTACGCTATTTTTATAGCAAACAGTGCGGAAACTTAGTGGCATTTACAAAGTGTCTGCTATAGTGTTAGGGCCAGGTGGATGGGCAGACCCAGAAGGTGGATCCACTGGGCCGAACTCCCCGATGAGGGAAAGGAGTCCGGTAGCCGGAGCACTATAGGTAGCAGAACAGTCCGCGCACAAGAGCACAATGGAGAAGTCCCTGGAATCACGGGGTCACTGATGGTGGTCCGGGTGACGGAGCTCAGGTTCGGAAGCCGGGATGATGTCAGGCGGGGTCCGGAACCGTTGGAGCGAGATGACGGGTCACCGCAGGGAACAGAGAAGGTGCGGACTGTCAGGATGGCAGATAGGCAGCGTTCGGGGTTCGGGATACGGCAGGACCGGATGGCAATGCAGGATCGGCTCTAGAAGAGAGAGAGGTAAGTATCTCACAGGAACACAAGGAGACCTGACTCCTAGCTTGGGAAACACGAAGATCAGGCCCCGCCCCCTTGGACATTGCACCCCTTTATACCCCGTACCTGTGTGCTTCATTTCCTGTTAGTGGACACTGGCCCTTTAAGAAAGGGTCAGTGACCGCGCGCGCCCTAATGCGCATGCGCGCGGCCCTGGTGCCAGAAGCCAGGACAGGAAGCTGAGTGGAGGACGCAGCAGAGCCGGGCTGGGGCTGGGAAGCCGACGGGCGCCGGGAGCGGGGACCAGGAGGCCTGGGAAGCGCGGGCGATGGAGGCTGGAGAGCGGGGAGCGTGGCAGGTGAGCCGGGAAGCGGAGCAGAGGACCCGGGGAGCGTGACAGTACCCCCCCCCACGCCCCCCTCCCCGCAACCGGGACAGGAAGGCACGGATCAGCGGAGTACCCACATTCTCCCGGGGCTCCCAGGACCTATCCTCAGGACCATACCCTGCCCAGTCCACCAGGAAGAACTGTCGGCCCCGTACAGTTTTCATGGCCACGATATCCCTTACCGCATAGATGTCGTCATCGGCAATAGGAGGAGGAGCCGAACTGGCAGCAACGGAGAAGGGACAAAGGACAACCGGCTTGAGCAGGGAGACGTGGAAGGAGTTGGGTATCCTCATCGTGGCCGGGAGCTGGAGCTTGTAGGAGACCTCATTGATTTTGCTGAGGACTTTAAACGGCCCGATGTAGCGAGGACCCAGCTTGTAGGATGGTATCTTCAATCGGACGTACTTGGAAGCAAGCCAGACTAGATCACCAGGAGAGAAACACGGAGGGTCCAGACGTCTCTTGTTTGCATGTCTCTTCATCCGCAGGGTAGCACGCCCAAGGGACGCCTTGACAGAGTCCCAAATGGTTGCAAAGTCACGGGCTACAGCATCAGCAGCAGGGACATCCGAAGAAGGAGACACAGGCAATGGAACGGAGGGCTGAAGTCCGTAAACGACATGAAAGGGAGAGCTGGAGGAGGACTCACTGACATGGTGTTTATGGGAGAACTCAGCCCAAGGAAGAAGCGTGGACCAGTCGTCGTGATGGGCGTTGACGTAGTGTCGTAAGAAGGAGGTCAAGATTTGATTGACCCTTTCCACTTGGCCATTAGACTGAGGATGGTAGGCAGAAGAAAAGTCCAGAGTCACTCCCAGATGTTTGCAGAGAGCCCTCCAGAAGCGGGAGGTGAACTGAGTTCCTCTGTCGGACACGATGTGTGATGGAAAGCCATGCAAGCGGAAGATGTGATGTATATAGGCGTCCGCGAGTTCCTGAGCAGAGGGCAGTCCAGCCATAGGGACGAAATGAGCCATTTTAGAGAACCGGTCCACCACGACCCATATGACTGTGTGTCCGGAGGACAATGGCAAGTCCGTAATAAAGTCCATTGCAATGTGTTGCCACGGAACTGAGGGTATAGGCAGAGGCAGAAGACGGCCATATGGCAGGTGTTTGGGCGTCTTGTTCCTGGCACAAGAGGAGGAGGCAGAGACAAAAGAGGTGACGTCCGTGCGAAGGGATGGCCACCAATAATGACGTACAATCGCACTCCAAGTTCTTTTCTGGCCAGCATGACCGGCTGTTTTCGAGGCATGGCCCCAGTGTAACACTTTTTGCCTGTCAGTCTCAGAGACATAGGTCTTCCCGGGCGGTATCTGGGCCAGGGTGACAGGAGCCACCGAAATAATCTTACTTGGACAGATGATGGATTGGGATGTCTCCTCTTCCTGCTCCATGGGCATGAAAGACCTAGACAAGGCATCAGCGCGTACGTTCTTGTTCGCGGGTCGGAAATGGAGCTGGAAATCGAACCGGGCAAAGAATAAGGACCACCTGGCTTGCCGTGGGTTCAGTTGCTGAGCAGACCGCAGGTATTCCAGGTTCTTGTGGTCCGTGTAAATTATAACGGGGTACAATGCTCCTTCCAGAAGATAACGCCATTCCTCCAGAGCCAGTTTGACTGCCAATAGTTCTCGGTCACCGATGGTGTAATTGCGTTCAGGCGCTGAGAAGCTCTTGGAGAAGAAACCGCAAGTCACCATCTTCCCGGAGGAGGACTTCTGCATGAGCACTGCTCCGGCTCCCGAGGAGGAGGCATCCACCTCCAAGGTGAACTGGCGGTTTAACTCCGGATGGTGGAGTACAGGAGAGGAGGCAAAGGCCCGCTTTAGGGAGCCAAACGCGGCGTCGGCCGCAGGTGACCAGTCTTTTGGATTAGCCCCCTTCTTGGTCAAGGCGGAGAGAGGAGCAGTCAGAGCAGAGTAATGAGGGATGAACTGGCGGTAATAGTTGGCGAATCCCAGAAAGCGTTGGATTGCCTTCAGTCCAGAAGGAGGAGGCCAGTTGAGAATGGAAGAGACCTTCTTTGGATCCATCTGCAGTCCGGTATCGGTGATGAGGTAACCCAGGAAGGGGAGAGAAGACTGTTCGAAGACACACTTCTCGTACTTGGCGTACAGACGATTCTCTCTCAGTCTTTGTAGAACCAGTTGCACGTTCTCTCGGTGGGTCTGAAGGTCCGGAGAGAAGACAAGGATGTCATCCATATATACCACCACACAGACGTAGAGAAGGTCCCGGAACACGTTGTTCACTAATTCTTGGAAGACTGCTGGTGCGTTACACAGGCCGAAGGGCATCACGCAGTATTCATAATGCCCATCGCGAGTGTTAAACGCGGTCTTCCATTCGTCCCCCGAGCGGATACGGACCAGGTTGTAGGCACCCCGAAGATCCAACTTGGTGAACACGCGAGCTCCTCTGAGCCGATCAAACAATTCGGGGATGAGCGGCAGGGGATACTTGTTTTTTACGGTGATTTGATTCAATCCCCGGTAGTCTATGCATGGGCGTAAGTCGCCCTCTTTCTTCTTTACGAAGAAGAAGCCTGCTCCAGCAGGAGAGGAGGATCTCCGAATGAATCCCCTTGCCAGGCTCTCTGTGATGTAAGAAGACATGGCCCTTGTTTCGGCTGGAGACAGTGGATATATCCGTCCTCGAGGTGGTGTAGTTCCCGGGAGCAGGTCAATGGCACAATCGTAAGGACGATGTGGCGGAAGTACCTCTGACTCCTTCTTATCAAAGACATCCGCGAAGGACCAATAGGCTGAGGGTAGTCCCGGTAGGGACTCTGGAACCGGAGGTCGCCGGATGGGTTGTATGGTCTTCAGACAGTTCTCATGGCAAGAAGAGCCCCATCGAGTGATTTCACCAGTGCCCCAGCTGACTGAAGGTTCGTGTGTCCGTAACCAAGGAAGGCCCAGCAGGATTTGATGTGACATGTGTGGGAGGACGTAGAGAGCGATGTTCTCGGTGTGCAGAGCACCGATACGCAATTCAACCGGCCTGGTGATCCAGGAGATGGTGTCAGAGAGGGGTCTCCCATCCACAGAGGCAATCACGAGGGGTTTGTCGAGCGGAGTAACAGGCACCTGGTACTTGTCCACCATGGCCTGCTGGATGAAATTGCCTGCTGCCCCAGAATCGAGGTACGCCTCAGCCGTGAACCGCGTCTCTCCCGTTGTCACTTGCACAGTCCATGTAACCGGGTCTGAGAGAGTCCCAGCACCTAGGGTGGCCTCTCCTACCGACCCTAGGCTTTGGAGTTTCCCGGCCTCTCTGGACAGGAGCGTAGCAGGTGTGTGCCCTCTCCGCAGTAGAAGCAGAGACCCTTGGCGAGCCGCTCTGCTCGACGTTGTTCAGACTGTCGCACACGGTCGACCTGCATGGGCTCATGGACGGAGACACCAGATGCCGTTGACTGGAGTACGGCGGACTTCTGCGGAGGAGAGGAATGCCGTACCGGGTGTGAGGCAAATCCTGGGATATGAAGAGGAATTATGACTTCCAGTCATAATCGCTCTCATCACTCCATGGCCGTGCCCCCTCCCTTCTTGTTCTCAATGTCCAACATCTGGGAAGGTGTCACATCCTAGCAACACATCCCATGGCCATCTCCTGTGATATGGAGATTAGATGATGTGGGAACAATGGACACAGGATGACTCCCTGCCGTGACCCTGTGGTAGGGGCTGCTATCTAATTAGCAAGCTTGGAAGTATCCAGACAGAACGACTCCAGTAAAATATGGTTCATATCTCGCAAGCCATATTTCCGATAAATATGGCAACCATAAAAATGGTGTCTCTGCATGCGGACGATGCTGGCACACCTTTTTTTATGGGAGTAGGACATTGGGAAGTACACCAGGCGTGATATCAGCCAATGGGGAACTAGTAGACAAGTCATGAGTCCTCTCGTTCTGTAGCTAAATTCATAACTGTCACAATGAGAGCGTTGGCGTCTGCCTACGACGCTCCCAGGCAAAGTTATGGCCCATATTCCATGTTGTGGATATTGTCCATAACTCCAGCCAGGGGTGGAGCAGTGCTCCCTCTGAGGTCACTAAGGTAGGAGGGGACCTGGATTTGCCCAGGTTGATAACCCTACTTCGGCCATTTTCCAGTGTTCTTTCGCTGGGGGTCACGTGTAGGAAACATCTGTGGGAAGGATCCTAGAAACCTGGTTCACGGCGCCCCCCTGTGGCCAGACGCACAAGGTAACTGCTGGAACTGTGTATGCCTGTTTGTAAACCATGCTTTATCTGTAACTGTACTCTGACATATGTATATTCTGTAGATCTCCTATTGTATATATTGTATTTTCTAGTGTGGCTTTAGGCTGATTAAATTATATAATTAATCTTGGGCTGTTCTGTTATCTCGATCTTGAATCCCACGTCTGTGTGTTCGGCTAATAGTTACCGTGAAGCGGTTGGTGGCAGCGAGTTTGTGCCAAGGATTATTGTGGGGAGGCCAGTGAGATTCGGGGAGATTTTATATATTCCGCCCGCGGAGGTCGGGGGAATATATACCCTACTCTCACCGGGGACCCTTCAATAATCGGCATAAGTAGTATAGCGGCCTCCTTGCTTATTGTCGGGCAATTCCATAATTGGCCTGACTATAAGAGGGGCGCTAGAGAGCGCATCACGTGCTCTGTCTGTCGGTCGGGAGGTATAAAGGAGGGGTGACCCCCACTTGTTACCCCCCGATTGTGACGTACTGGTAGCCAGCGCGGGGGATTTCTGAGTGACCCCCCCGGTGGTTCGTGACATATTCGTGGCATAGCGGTGGGATCGAGATAATAGTGTGTGTGAGTGTGAGAACCATACTCCCAGACACTAAAGACTGCCTGCAGCAGCTGTGGCTGCTGGGGTCTTCAGACCAGCTCAACACTAGAGTGTCAGAGTGCAGATACTGTAAGGTGTGTGGAGGCATCAGGTGGCAGTTCTGTGTCAGTGACCAAAGTCTGCAACAATGGCTGAGAGCACCAGGAGCAAAGCCAAAGGAATGGCCGATGCTCAGGCCAGAGACGATGAGGAGGTTGTCCATGAGCCCTCCAAGAGCCCGACGCCAGAGAACAGCTCTGCAGAGGACATCGCACAACCTGGCACTGCTGGACAAAATGAGGAGGAGCTCGCCCAAGGGTCCTCAACGAGCCAGATGCCAGTCCTCCGCTCTGAAATGGACAGTGAATCACCTGGCTCTGCAGCGTGCCGCAGATCACCACTTGCCAATCCCTCCGGCCTGAGAGGTGCAGAGGCCCTCCTTCAAGCTGCCTTGGCCAGGCTTATGGCTGGAGACCGGGATACCTACGAGATACTCATGGCCGAGCGTGAGCGACAGGCAGCGCGTGATGCTGAGGCTGCGGAGCGGCAAGCAGCGCGTGAGGCTGCGGAGCGGCAAGCAGCGCGTGAGGCTGAGGCTGCGGAGCGGCAGGCAGCGCGTGAAGAGCGACAGCAACAGGCAGACCGTGACCACCAGCTGCAGCTAGCTCAGCTCCGGCCCTCATCAGCCACCCGTGACCTTCAAGACACCAAACTTCCAAAGGTCCGTGTTGAGGACTTTCCCGTGCTGGAGAAGGATGGAGACTTGGACTCTTTCCTGACTGCTTTTGAACGGACTTGCCTGCAGCACCATCTGGACAAGGACCAGTGGGCCAAATACCTGACCCCCCGTTTAAGGGGTAAGGCCCTGGAAATCCTTGGGGACTTGCCTACTGAGGCAGATCAGGGCTACGACACAATCAAGCGGGCCCTAATCCAACAGTACAACCTCACTCCGGAGTCCTACCGCAAAAAGTTCCGGACCCTGCAGAAGGGACCAAAGGACTCCTGGGCTGACCACCGGCGGGCACTTGCCCGAGCTGCCGACCACTGGACCCAAGGCCTGCAGCTTACCACCGGACCAGAGATCCTAGACTTGGTCATCACAGAGCAACTCTTGTGGAACTGCCCTGAGGATCTCCGCCAGTTCATCCGAGACCAGAAGCCAAAGGGGTCCACGGCTACAGCTGCCCTGGCCGATGACTACACCAACAATCGGGCTCCTGAGGCCAGGAGAGCAGCCACCAGCAGCACCTGGAGAGGGGGTAAGATGAATTCTACGACTGCCCCACCTGCCCCTAGACTGCAGGGGGTGTCCCCCTCAACTCCCCTCTCCAGGCCCGTGGCAGAGCCAAGACGGTGCCACCAGTGCAACCTACCTGGACACTTCAAGGCCATGTGCCCTCAGCGTCCCAAGGCCCCGGCTCCGTCCCCGTCCCAAGGGCCGCCCAAGGTGTATTGTGTGGGTGGGGGTGGTGGTAGGTCCCTGGACAGCTTCCAACCTGTCACCGTTGGCCGGTCTGTGACCATAGGACTGCGAGACAGCGCCTCGGAGGTGACTCTGGTGCGGCCTGAGATGGTGTCCCCCCAAGACTTGATACCTGGAAAAACCCTCGCTGTCTCCGGGATTGGAGGCATTGACCCGGCGCTGCCTGTTGCTGGCATTTATGTGGACTGGGGCGCAGGGCGAGGAGTGAGAGAGGTGGGGGTAACTGATCGGATCCCCGCAAACGTGTTACTTGGGACAGATTTGGGGCAGATAACCTCCCAGTTTGGGCCCCCCCCAAGGGCTGAACCTTCAGCCAGTACTGACGTGCCTCCGGACAATGTTAATGTGTTATCTATGAATGATGTAAGGGAGGAGGGAGTGAACTCTGATTTTTCTGCTTGCATAGACACCATAGACACACACTCAGCTGCAGCTGTGACAGGGGAGGGGGTCAGAGAAAGGTGTGACAATGCCTCTACAAGTGATCAGCCAGTGAGCTGGGATCTGTTGCCCTCTGCAGGGATAAGCAGAGAGCAGGGTGCTGCAGGGGGAGGACCAGTGTGTGGGGTGGGGGCTACCACAGCAAATGTGGGGTCCCCAGAGATTTCACAGCGGGGTTCTGTTGCTGCAGGAGGGGAACAGGCAGGTGAGATTGGGGCCGGTCCCGGAGCGGAAGTGCTCCCAGGTAAGATCTCGGTACATGGTTCCCCCACAACCGGGGTGTCAGGAAGCCAGGTAGGTCTGTCTGAACCGGCGACTTGGTCAGGAACGGAGGAGGAGCAGGCACGACCCACGGTCGCAGCGGCTGTGGCCGCTGTCACCCGCAGTGGGAGTGCTGGAAGCCAAGGGGCCTCCCAGAGGTCCGATAGCTCTTCCCCTTCTGACCAAGTGGCAGCCGAGTCAGGTGGAGGCCAGGACACAGGTCCCGGGGTACTGACCGAAGATGTGACAGTCTCGTCGATTCTGGCCACATCTAGTCAGGGGTTTCAGGCAGCGTTAGAAGCTGACGACAGCCTGAAAGCTCTAAAGGAGCAGGCGGCACAGCCTCCCTCGGACTCGGACCCGGAGCGAGTGGTCTGGGACCAAGGACGGCTGTACCGGGTCACGGTCCAGCAGGGTTCACCGGAGGCGTGGCCCAGGGACCGACAGTTGGTGGTACCCTATCCGTTCCGGACGGAGTTGTTGCGGATCGCACATGAGATTCCGATGGCCGGACACCTAGGGATCGCTAAGACCAAGGCCAGGTTAAACCAGCATTTCTACTGGCCAAAAATGGGGGCCGATGTGGTTGCCTACTGCCGTTCGTGTGAAACCTGTCAGAGTGTGGGGAAGGTGGGGCCACACACCAAAGCCCCACTGGTATCTCTGCCAATCATCGATGAGCCTTTCAGGAGGGTGGCTGTGGATCTGGTCGGCCCGCTGGCCATCCCCAGCAGCTCCGGGAAACGCTTCATACTAACGGTAGTGGACTATGCCACCCGGTACCCAGAAGCAGTGGCCTTGTCGTCCATTCGGGCTGACAAGGTGGCCACCGCCTTGCTGGAGATTTTCTCCCGAGTGGGTTTTCCCCAGGAAATGCTCACTGACCGGGGGACCCAATTCATGTCCCAGCTCATGGAGGCCCTCTGTAAGCAGGTCCAGGTGCGACATCTGGTGGCCAGCCCGTACCATCCACAGACTAATGGCCTGTGCGAGCGGTTCAATGGCACCTTAAAGCAGATGCTTAAGATGTTGGTCGACTCCCACGGGCGTGACTGGGAGCGGTATCTCCCACACCTGTTATTTGCTTACCGGGAGGTTCCACAGGCCTCAACAGGATTCTCACCGTTTGAGCTCCTGTACGGGCGACGTGTGCGGGGCCCCCTGGCTCTGGTGAAAGAGGCTTGAGAAGGGGATTTGGCCACCCCTGGAGTGTCGGTTATCGAGTATGTCATGCACTTCCGGGACAAAATGCAGGCCGTGACGCAACTGGTACACGACAATATGGCTCAAGCCCAGGCCGATCAGAAGCGTTGGTACGACCAGAACGCTTGTGAGAGGACCTACCAAGTGGGTCAAAAGGTGTGGCTACTGGTCCCCGTACCACAGGACAAGCTTCAGGCAGCCTGGGAAGGCCCATACCTCGTGTACCAGCAGCTCAACCCTGTGACGTACCTGGTCACCCTGGACCCTGCCCGTGGAAGGCGGAAGCCCTTCCATGTGAACATGATGAAGGCACATCATGAGCGGGAGGCGTGTGCGCTCCCCGTGTGCAACCTGCCCGAGGAGGGAGAAGCGGAAACCCTCTTGGATATGCTAGCCCAGGTTAGGGCAGGCGGATCCATTGAGGATGTGGAGGTTGGCCACCAGCTCTTGGAGGACCAACGGTCCCAGCTGTGGGCCACCCTACACCCCTTTCGGGGGTTGTTTACCAACCAGCCCGGAAGGACTAACTTGGCTGTCCATCACGTGGACACTGGGGATCATCCCCCGATCCGGCGTTCAGCATATCGGGTCTCCCTGGAGGTGCAGCAACACATGCGCCAGGAGATTGACGAGATGCTGAAGCTGGGGGTGATCCAGGCATCCAACAGCGCTTGGGCCTCGCCTGTAGTCCTCGTCCCTAAGAAGGACCGAACCACTCGGTTCTGCGTGGACTACAGGGGGCTCAATGCTGTCACGGCCGCCGATGCGTACCCAATGCCACGCATCGATGACCTGCTCGATCAGTTGGCCGGGGCTCAGTACCTGACCATCATGGACCTGAGCCGGGGATATTGGCAGATCCCCCTGACTCGCAAGGCCAGGGAACGCTCTGCCTTTATTACCCCATTTGGACTGTACGAGTCCACGGTGATGCCATTCGGGATGAGGAATGCCCCTGCCACCTTCCAGCGGATGGTCAACACCCTGCTCAAGGGACTTGAAGGGTACGCGGCCGCGTACCTGGATGACATTGCCGTCTTCAGTCCCACCTGGGAAGATCACCTAGAGCATCTAGCACAGGTGCTCAGGCGGATCCACCAGGCAGGTTTGACCATCAAGCCGGGAAAGTGTCAGCTGGCCATGAGCGAGGTCCAGTACCTCGGTCACCGGGTAGGCGGGAGAACACTGAAGCCCGAGCCTGAGAAAGTGGAGGCCATCGCGTCCTGGCCCACCCCCAGGACCAAGAAGCAGGTGATGTCCTTCTTGGGGACCGCTGGGTACTATAGGAGGTTTGTTCCATGCTATAGTAGCCTGGCAAAGCCCTTGACGGACCTCACCAAGAAGAAGCTGCCCTCTGCAGTCGATTGGACAATGGACTGCGAGACAGCCTTCCGGGCCCTAAAGGACGCCCTGTCCAGCCCGCCCGTGCTACAGGCAGCCGACTTCACGCGGCCGTTTGTAGTACAGACCGACGCCAGTGACTTCGGCCTCGGTGCGGTGCTCAGCCAGGTGGACTCTGCGAGCCAAGAGCACCCAGTCTTGTACCTGAGCAGGAAGCTGTTACTAAGGGAAGTGGCCTATTCCACGATGGAAAAGGAGTGCCTGGCCATAGTGTGGGCCCTGCAGCGTCTGCAACCCTATCTATACGGGCGCCACTTCATCGTAGAGACGGACCACAATCCCCTCAGCTGGTTGCACACCGTCTCTGGGATGAATGGGCGATTGTTGCGATGGAGCCTTGCGCTCCAGCAATACAACTTCACCATTCGCCACAAAAGGGGCCGGGACCACGGTAACGCAGACGGGCTGTCCCGACAAGGAGAGGTCGCGGACGGGCGCACGGGGGAACACCGGAGTGTGCTGCCCCCTAGCGCCCTCAAAAGGGGGGAGGTGTGAGGCAAATCCTGGGATATGAAGAGGAATTATGACTTCCAGTCATAATCGCTCTCATCACTCCATGGCCGTGCCCCCTCCCTTCTTGTTCTCAATGTCCAACATCTGGGAAGGTGTCACATCCTAGCAACACATCCCATGGCCATCTCCTGTGATATGGAGATTAGATGATGTGGGAACAATGGACACAGGATGACTCCCTGCCGTGACCCTGTGGTAGGGGCTGCTATCTAATTAGCAAGCTTGGAAGTATCCAGACAGAACGACTCCAGTAAAATATGGTTCATATCTCGCAAGCCATATTTCCGATAAATATGGCAACCATAAAAATGGTGTCTCTGCATGCGGACGATGCTGGCACACCTTTTTTATGGGAGTAGGACATTGGGAAGTACCCCAGGCGTGATATCAGCCAATGGGGAACTAGTAGACAAGTCATGAGTCCTCTCGTTCTGTAGCTAAATTCATAACTGTCACAATGAGAGCGTTGGCGTCTGCCTACGACGCTCCCAGGCAAAGTTATGGCCCATATTCCATGTTGTGGATATTGTCCATAACTCCAGCCAGGGGTGGAGCAGTGCTCCCTCTGAGGTCACTAAGGTAGGAGGGGACCTGGATTTGCCCAGGTTGATAACCCTACTTCGGCCATTTTCCAGTGTTCTTTCGCTGGGGGTCACGTGTAGGAAACATCTGTGGGAAGGATCCTAAAAACCTGGTTCACGGCGCCCCCCTGTGGCCAGACGCACAAGGTAACTGCTGGAACTGTGTATGCCTGTTTGTAAACCATGCTTTATCTGTAACTGTACTCTGACATATGTATATTCTGTAGATCTCCTATTGTATATATTGTATTTTCTAGTGTGGCTTTAGGCTGATTAAATTATATAATTAATCTTGGGCTGTTCTGTTATCTCGATCTTGAATCCCACGTCTGTGTGTTCGGCTAATAGTTACCGTGGAGCGGTTGGTGGCAGCGAGTTTGTGCCAAGGATTATTGTGGGGAGGCCAGTGAGATTCGGGGAGATTTTATATATTCCGCCCGCGGAGGTCGGGGGAATATATACCCTACTCTCACCGGGGACCCTTCAATAATCGGCATAAGTAGTATAGCGGCCTCCTTGCTTATTGTCGGGCAATTCCATAATTGGCCTGACTATAAGAGGGGCGCTGGAGAGCGCATCACGTGCTCTGTCTGTCGGTCGGGAGGTATAAAGGAGGGGTGACCCCCACTTGTTACCCCCCGATTGTGACGTACTGGTAGCCAGCGCGGGGGATTTCTGAGTGACCCCCCCGGTGGTTCGTGACACCGGGCGTCTCTCACGGGACACCTCTTTGGATCGCTCCTGAAAGCGAATGTCCACTCGAGTCGCTAGGGTAATCAGGGCGTCCAGGGTGGACGGTACGTCACGACCAGCCAGCTCATCTTTGATTCGACCCGAGAGTCCTTCCCAGAAGGCGGCGGTTAGGACCTCGTTATTCCACCCGAGTTCCGAAGCCAAGGTGCGGAAACGGATGGCGTATTGACCCACCGTCAGAGTTCCCTGACGTAACCGGAGAAGAGATGAAGCAGACGCGGAGGCGCGTCCGGGCTCGTCAAAGGTGCCGCGAAAAGCCTGCAGGAACTCCTGGAGGTTCTTGGTCATAGGGTCCTCCTTCTCCCACAAGGGGTTCATCCACGCCAGTGCCTCGCCCTCTAGGTGAGACATTATGAAGGCGACCTTGGCTTGGTCGGAGGCAAACAAATGCGGCAGCTGCGTGAAATGGAGGGAGCATTGGTTTATAAACCCCCTGCAGGTCTTGGGATCTCCGGCGTACCGGGGTGGTGAGGCCAAACGAAGTCTGTAAGCATCCGAGGAGGCTGCCACGGGAGCGGGAGTCGTGGATTGACTAGTGGAGGCCGGAGGTGCTGAAGATGTGACCGATGCTTGTAGCGTGTTCAAGCGGGCGTCCACGGAAGTCATAAAGTTCAGCATGCGGGTCTGGACTTCACGCTGGCGTTGGAGTTCCACATGCAAGGCCGCTAGTGCTTCGGCGGGATCCATGGCCTGATCTTACTGTTAGGGCCAGGTGGATGGGCAGACCCAGAAGGTGGATCCACTGGGCCGAACTCCCCGATGAGGGAAAGGAGTCCGGTAGCCGGAGCACTATAGGTAGCAGAACAGTCCGCGCACAAGAGCACAATGGAGAAGTCCCTGGAACCACTGGGTCACTGATGGTGGTCCGGGTGACGGAGCTCAGGTTCGGAAGCCGGGATGATGTCAGGCGGGGTCCGGAACCATTGGAGCGAGATGACGGGTCACCGCAGGGAACAGAGAAGGTGCGGACTGTCAGGATGGCAGATAGGCAGCGTTCGGGGTTCGGGATACGGCAGGACCGGATGGCAATGCAGGATCGGCTCTAGAAGAGAGAGAGGTAAGTATCTCACAGGAACACAAGGAGACCTGACTCCTAGCTTGGGAAACACGAAGATCAGGCCCCGCCCCCTTGGACATTGCACCCCTTTATACCCCGTACCTGTGTGCTTCATTTCCTGTTAGTGGACACTGGCCCTTTAAGAAAGGGTCAGTGACCGCGCGCGCGCCCTAATGCGCATGCGCGCGGCCCTGGTGCCAGAAGCCAGGACAGGAAGCTGAGAGGAGGACGCAGCAGAGCCGGGCTGGGGCTGGAAAGCCGACGGGCGCCGGGAGCGGGGACCAGGAGGCCTGGGAAGCGCGGGCGATGGAGGCTGGAGAGCGGGGAGCGTGGCAGGTGAGCCGGGAAGCGGAGCAGAGGACCCGGGGAGCGTGACATATAGTAACTTAGTTTCCCACTGGTTCCAAGCAAGTTCCACGACCTCTGCCTTCTACCCTCTTGCCCATTTTGCTACGCTATTTTTATAGCAAACAGTGCTGAAACTTAGTGACATCCACAAAGTGTCTGCTATAGTAACTTAGTGTTCCACTGGTGCCAAGCAAGTTCCACCACCTCTGCCTTCTACCCTCTTGCCAATTTTGCTACGCTATTTTTATAGCAAACAGTGCTTAAACTTAGTGGCATCCACAAAGTGTCTGCTATAGTAACTTAGTGTCCCACTGGTGCCAAGCAAGTTCCACCACCTCTGCCTTCTACCCTCCTGCCCATTTTGCTATGCTAATTTTGTAGCAAACAGTGCTGAAACTTAGTGGCATCCACAAAGTGTCCGCTGTAGTAACTTAGTGTCTCACTGGTGCCAAGCAAGTTCCACCACCTCTGCCTTCTACCCTCTTGAACATTTTGCTACGCTATTTTTATAGCAAACAGTGCTGAAACTTAGTGGCATCCACAAAGTGTCTGCTATAGTAACTTAGTGTCCCACTGGAGCAAAGCAAGTTCCACCACCTCTGCCTTCTACCATCTTGCCAATTTTGCTACGCCATTTTTATAGCAAACAGTGCTGAAACTTAGTGGCATCCACAAAGTGTCTGCTATAGTAACTTAGTGTCCCACTGGTGCCAAGCAAGTTCCTCCACCTCTGCCTTCTACCCTCCTGCCTATTTTGCTACGCCATTTTTATAGCAAACAGTTCTTAAAATTAGTGGCATCCATAAAGTGTCTGCTATATTAACTTAGTGTCCCACTGGTGCCAAGCAAGTTCCACCACCTCTGCCTTCTACTCTCCTGCCCATTTTGCTACTCTTTTTTTATAACAAACAGTGCTGAAACTTAGTGGCATCCACAAAGTGTCTGCTATAGTAACTTAGTATCCCATTGGTGCCAATGAAGTTCCACCACCTCTGCCTTCTACCCTCCTACCCAATTTGCTACGCTATTATTATAGCAAACAGTGCTGAAACTTAGTGGCATCCACAAAGTGTCTGCTATAGTAATTTAGTGTCCCACTGGTGCCAAGCAAGTTCCACGAACTCTGCCTTCTACCCTCCTGCCCATTTTGCTACGCTATTTTTATAGCAAACAGTGCTGAAACTTAGTGGCACCCACAAAGTGTCTGTTATAGAAACTTAGTATCCCACTGGTCCCAATCAAGTTCCACCACCTCTGCCTTCTACCCTCCTACCCATTTTGCTACTCTATTTTTATAACAAACAGTGCTGAAACTTAGTGGCATCCACAAAGTGTCTACCATAGTAACTTAGTGCCCTACTGGTGCCAAGCAAGTTCCACCACCTCTGCCTTCTACCCTCCTGCCCATTTTGCTATGCTAATTTTGTAGCAAACAGTGCTGAAACTTAGTGGCTTCCACAAAGTGTCTGCTATAGTAACTTAGTGTCCCATTGGTGCCAAGCAAGTTCCACCACCTCTGCCTTCTACCCTCCTGCCCATTTTGCTACGCTATTTTTATAGCAAACAGTGCTGAAACTTAGTGGCATCCACAAAGTGCCTGCTATAGTAACTTAGTGTCCCACTGGAGCAAAGCAAGTCCCACCACCTCTGCCTTCTACCATCTTGCCAATTTTGCTACGCTATTTTTATAGCAAACAGTGCTGAAACTTAGTGGCATCCACAAAATGTCCGCTATAGTAACTTAGTGTCTCACTGGTGCCAAGCAAGTTCCAGCACATCTGCCTTCTACCCTCCTGCCCATTTTGCTACGCAATTTTTATAGCAAACACTGCTGAAACTTAGTGGAATCCACTAAGTGTCTTCTATAGTAAATTAGTGTCCCTCTGGTGCCAAGCAAGTTCCACCACCTCTGCCTTCTACCCTCCTGCCCAATTTGCTACGCTATTTTTATAGCAAACAGTGCTTAAACTTAGTGGCATCCACAAAGTGTCTGCTATAGTAACTTAGTATCCCACTGGTGCCAAGCAAGTTCCACCACCTCTGCCTTCTACCCTCCTGCCCATTTTGCTAAGCTTTTTTTATAGCAAATAGTGCGCAAACTTAGTGGCATCCACAAAGTGTCTACCATAGTAACTTAGTGCCCTACTGGTGCCAAGCAAGTTCCACCACCTCTGCCTTCTACCCTCCTGCCCATTTTGCTATGCTAATTTTGTAGCAAACAGTGCTGAAACTTAGTGGCTTCCACAAAGTGTCTGCTATAGTAACTTAGTGTCCCATTGGTGCCAAGCAAGTTCCACCACCTCTGCCTTCTACCCTCCTGCCCATTTTGCTACGCTATTTTTATAGCAAACAGTGCTGAAACTTAGTGGCATCCACAAAGTGTCTGCTATAGTAACTTAGTGTCCCACTGGAGCAAAGCAAGTTCCACCACCTCTGCCTTCTACCATCTTGCCAATTTTGCTACGCTATTTTTATAGCAAACAGTGCTGAAACTTAGTGGCATCCACAAAGTGTCCGCTATAGTAACTTAGTGTCTCACTGGTGCCAAGCATGTTCCACCACATCTACCTTTTACCTTCCTGCCCATTTTGCTACGCTATTTTTATAGCAAACAGTGCTGAAACTTAGTGGCACCCACAAAGTGTCTGTTATAGAAACTTAGTATCCCACTGGTGCCAATCAAGTTCCACCACCTCTGCCTTCTACCCTCCTACCCATTTTGCTACTCTATTTTTATAACAAACAGTGCTGAAACCTAGTGGCATCCACAAAGTGTCTGCTATAGTAACTTAGTATCCCACTGGTGCCAATGAAGTTCCACCACCTCTGCCTTCTACTCTCCTACCCATTCTGCTACGCTATTTTTATAGCAAACAGTGCTGAAACTTAGTGGCATTTACAAAGTGTCTGCTATAGTAACTTAGTTTCCCACTGGTTCCAAGGAAGTTCCACCACCTCTGCCTTCTACCCTCTTGCCCATTTTGCTACGCAATTTTTATAGCAAACAGTGCTGAAACTTAGTGACATCCACAAAGTGTCTGCTATAGTAACTTAGTGTTCCACTGGTGCCAAGCAAGTTACACCACCTCTGCCTTCTACCCTCTTGCCAATTTTGCTACGCTATTTTTATAGCAAACAGTGCTGAAACTTAGTGGCATCCACAGAGTGTCCGCTGTAGTAGCTTAGTGTCTCACTGGTGCCAAGCAAGTTCCACCACCTCTGCCTTCTACCCTCTTGCCAATTTTGCTACGCTATTTTTATAGCAAACAGTGCTGAAACTTAGTGGAATCCACAAAGTGTCTTCTATCGTAAATTAGTGTCCCTCTGGTGCCAAGCAAGTTCCACCACCTCTGCCTTCTACCCTCCTGCCCATTTTGCTACGCTAATTTTGTAGCAAACAGTGCTGAAACTTAGTGGCTTCCACAAAGTGTCTGCTATAGTAACTTAGTGTCCCACTGGTGCCAAGCAAGTTCCACCACCTCTGCCTTCTACCCTCCTGCCCATTTTGCTACGCTATTTTTATAGCAAACAGTGCTTAAAATTAGTGGCATCCATAAAGTGTCTGCTATATAAACTTAGTGTCCCACTGGTGCCAAGCAAGTTCCACCACCTCTGCCTTCTACCCTCCTGCCCATTTTGCTACTCTATTTTTATAACAAACAGTGCTGAAACTTAGTGGCATCCACAAAGTTTCTGCTATAGTAACTTAGTATCCCACTGGTGCCAATGAAGTTCCACCACCTCTGCCATCGACCCTCCTACCCATTTTGCTACGCTATTATTATAGCAAACAGTGCTGAAACTTAGTGGCATCCACAAAGTGTTTGCTATAGTAATTTAGTGTCCCACTGGTGCCAAGTAAGTTCCACCACCTCTGCCTTCTACCCTCCTGCCCATTTTGCTACTCTATTTTTATAGCAAACAGTGCTGAAACTTAGTGGCACCCACAAAGTGTCTGTTATAGAAACTTAGTATCCCACTGGTGCCAATCAAGTTCCACCACCTCTGCCTTCTACCCTCCTACCCATTTTGCTACTCTATATTTATAACAAACAGTGCTGAAACTTAGTGGCATCCACAAAGTGTCTGCTATAGTAACTTAGTATCCCACTGGTGCCAATGAAGTTCCACCACCTCTGCCTTCTACACTCCTGCCCATTTTGCTACGCTATTTTTATAACAAACAGTGCTGAAACTTAGTGGCATCCACAAAGTGTCTGCTATAGTAATTTAGTGTCCCACTGGTGCCAAGCAAGTTCCACCACCTCTGCCTACTACCCTCCTGTCTATTTTGCTACTCTATTTTTATAGCAAACAGTGCTGAAACTTAGTGGCACCCACAAAGTGTCTGTTATAGAAACTTAGTATCCCACTGGTGCCAATGAAGTTCCACCACCTCTGCCTTCCACTCTCCTACCCATTTTGCTACGCTATTTTTATAGCAAACAGTGCTGCAACTTAGTGGCATCCACAAAGTGTCTGCAATAGCAACTTAGTGTCTCACTGGTGCCAACAAGTTACACCACATCTGCCTTCTACACTCCTGCCCATTTTGCTACGCTATTTTTATAGCAAACAGTGCTGAAACTTAGTGGCATCCACAAAGTGTCCGCTGTAGTAACTTAGTGTCTCACTGGTGCCAAGCAAGTTCCACCACCTCTGCCTTCTACCTTCTTGCCCATTTTGCTACGCTATTTTTATAGCAAACAGTGCTTAAACTTAATGGCAACCACAAAGTGTCTGCTATAGTAACTTAGTGTCCTTCCCGTGCCAAGCAAGTTCCACCACCTCTGCATTCTACCCTCCTGCCCATTTTGCTACGCTATTTTTATAGCAAACAGTGCTTAAAATTAGTGGCATCCATAAAGTGTCTGCTATAGTAACTTAGTGTCCCACTGGTGCCAAGCAAGTTCCACCACCTCTGCCTTCTACCCTCCTGCCCATTTTGCTACGCTAATTTTGTAGCAAACAGTGCTGAAACTTAGTGGCATCCACAAAGTGTCGGCTATAGTAACTTAGTGTCAAACTGGTGCCAAGCAAGTTCCACCACCTCTGCCTTCTACCCTCCTGCCCATTTTGCTACGCTATTTTTATAGCAAACAGTGCTGAAACTTAGTGGCATCCACAAAGTGTCCGCTGTAGTAACTTAGTGTCTCATTGGTAGAGATGAGCGAACCGGTCCCGGTTCGGCTCGAGGTTGGTTCGCCGAACGGAGGTCCCGTTCGAGTTCGGTTCGACGAACCGAACTCGAACTGCATAGGACACAATGGCAGGCAATCACAAACACAGTAAAACACCTAGAAAACACCCTCAAAGGTGTCCAAAAGGTGACAAACAACTCCAACACATGGGAAAGTGACAAGGACATATACTCATGCGAAAACAAAACAGCTGGACAAGGAAAAAGAGGAGGACACACAGATATAGGCATGGCACGCCATTCTAAAATCATGTAAAACACCGCAAGGTGAATCCAAGCGTAGTCTCCCTTTTTTCCAAAAATTGGACCCCACACACACCCACCCATTCAGTGGCAGCAGTTGGGCCCCAGTTGTACAATTCACAGCTAGATTTGCATCAAGCACATTCAAAAATACGCCATAATTAACCGTCCCCAGGATGACACCGGGGTAGGTAGCAAAGTCTTTCCTGATCCCAGCTCTGTTCATCTTGGCTTCTTTTAAAAACACAGCAAGCAAGGGTTACTCCAAGCGGAGTCTCCCTTTTTTCCAAAAATTGGGCCACACAGACACCCACCCCATCAGTGGCAGCACTTGGGCCCTAGTTGCAAACAGGATGTTTTGATTTGCATCAAGCACATTCAAAAATACGCCATTCTTATCCGTCCCCAGGATGACACCGGGGTAGGTAGCAAAGTCTTTCCTGATCCCAGCTCTGTTCATCTTGGCTTCTTTTAAAAACACATCAAGCAAGGGTTACTCCAAGCGGAGTCTCCCTTTTTTCCAAAAATTGGGCCACACAGACACCCACCCCATCAGTGGCAGCACTTGGGCCCTAGTTGCAAACAGGATGTTTTGATTTGCATCAAGCACATTCAAAAATACGCCATTCTTATCCGTCCCCAGGATGACACCGGGGTAGGTAGCAAAGTCTTTCCTGATCCCAGCTCTGTTCATCTTGGCTTCTTTTAAAAACACATCAAGCAAGGGTTACTCCAAGCGGAGTCTCCCTTTTTTCCAAAAATTGGGCCCCACACACACCCACCCCTTCAGTGGCAGCAGTTGTGCCCCAGTTGTACACAGGATGTTTTGATTTGCATCAAGCACATTCAAAAATACGCCATTCTTATCCGTCCCCAGGATGACACAGGGGTAGGTAGCAAAGTCTTTCCTGATCCCAGCTCTGTTCATCTTGGCTTCTTTTAAAAACACAGCAAGCAAGGGTTACTCCAAGCGGAGTCTCCCTTTTTTCCAAAAATTGGGCCACACAGACACCCACCCCATCAGTGGCAGCACTTGGGCCCTAGTTGCAAACAGGATGTTTTGATTTGCATCAAGCACATTCAAAAATACGCCATTCTTATCCGTCCCCAGGATGACACAGGGGTAGGTAGCAAAGTCTTTCCTGATCCCAGCTCTGTTCATCTTGGCTTCTTTTAAAAACACAGCAAGCAAGGGTTACTCCAAGCAGAGTCTCCCTTTTTTCCAAAAATTGGGCCACACAGACACCCACCCCATCAGTGGCAGCACTTGGGCCCTAGTTGCAAACAGGATGTTTTGATTTGCATCAAGCACATTCAAAAATACGCCATTCTTATCCGTCCCCAGGATGACACCGGGGTAGGTAGCAAAGTCTTTCCTGATCCCAGCTCTGTTCATCTTGGCTTCTTTTAAAAACACATCAAGCAAGGGTTACTCCAAGCGGAGTCTCCCTTTTTTCCAAAAATTGGGCCACACAGACACCCACCCCATCAGTGGCAGCACTTGGGCCCTAGTTGCAAACAGGATGTTTTGATTTGCATCAAGCACATTCAAAAATACGCCATTCTTATCCGTCCCCAGGATGACACCGGGGTAGGTAGCAAAGTCTTTCCTGATCCCAGCTCTGTTCATCTTGGCTTCTTTTAAAAACACATCAAGCAAGGGTTACTCCAAGCGGAGTCTCCCTTTTTTCCAAAAATTGGGCCCCACACACACCCACCCCTTCAGTGGCAGCAGTTGTGCCCCAGTTGTACACAGGATGTTTTGATTTGCATCAAGCACATTCAAAAATACGCCATTCTTATCCGTCCCCAGGATGACACAGGGGTAGGTAGCAAAGTCTTTCCTGATCCCAGCTCTGTTCATCTTGGCTTCTTTTAAAAACACAGCAAGCAAGGGTTACTCCAAGCGGAGTCTCCCTTTTTTCCAAAAATTGGGCCACACAGACACCCACCCCATCAGTGGCAGCACTTGGGCCCTAGTTGCAAACAGGATGTTTTGATTTGCATCAAGCACATTCAAAAATACGCCATTCTTATCCGTCCCCAGGATGACACCGGGGTAGGTAGCAAAGTCTTTCCTGATCCCAGCTCTGTTCATCTTGGCTTCTTTTAAAAACACATCAAGCAAGGGTTACTCCAAGCGGAGTCTCCCTTTTTTCCAAAAATTGGGCCACACAGACACCCACCCCATCAGTGGCAGCACTTGGGCCCTAGTTGCAAACAGGATGTTTTGATTTGCATCAAGCACATTCAAAAATACGCCATTCTTATCCGTCCCCAGGATGACACCGGGGTAGGTAGCAAAGTCTTTCCTGATCCTAGCTCTGTTCATCTTGGCTTCTTTTAAAAACACATCAAGCAAGGGTTACTCCAAGCGGAGTCTCCCTTTTTTCCAAAAATTGGGCCCCACACACACCCACCCCTTCAGTGGCAGCAGTTGTGCCCCAGTTGTACACAGGATGTTTTGATTTGCATCAAGCACATTCAAAAATACGCCATTCTTATCCGTCCCCAGGATGACACAGGGGTAGGTAGCAAAGTCTTTCCTGATCCCAGCTCTGTTCATCTTGGCTTCTTTTAAAAACACAGCAAGCAAGGGTTACTCCAAGCGGAGTCTCCCTTTTTTCCAAAAATTGGGCCACACAGACACCCACCCCATCAGTGGCAGCACTTGGGCCCTAGTTGCAAACAGGATGTTTTGATTTGCATCAAGCACATTCAAAAATACGCCATTCTTATCCGTCCCCAGGATGACACCGGGGTAGGTAGCAAAGTCTTTCCTGATCCCAGCTCTGTTCATCTTGGCTTCTTTTAAAAACACAGCAAGCAAGGGTTACTCCAAGCGGAGTCTCCCTTTTTTCCAAAAATTGGGCCACACAGACACCCACCCCATCAGTGGCAGCACTTGGGCCCTAGTTGCAAACAGGATGTTTTGATTTGCATCAAGCACATTCAAAAATACGCCATTCTTATCCGTCCCCAGGATGACACAGGGGTAGGTAGCAAAGTCTTTCCTGATCCCAGCTCTGTTCATCTTGGCTTCTTTTAAAAACACAGCAAGCAAGGGTTACTCCAAGCGGAGTCTCCCTTTTTTCCAAAAATTTGGCCACACAGACACCCACCCCATCAGTGGCAGCACTTGGGCCCTAGTTGCAAACAGGATGTTTTGATTTGCATCAAGCACATTCAAAAATACGCCATTCTTATCCGTCCCCAGGATGACACCGGGGTAGGTAGCAAAGTCTTTCCTGATCCCAGCTCTGTTCATCTTGGCTTCTTTTAAAAACACATCAAGCAAGGGTTACTCCAAGCGGAGTCTCCCTTTTTTTCCAAAAATTGGGCCCCACACACACCCACCCCTTCAGTGGCAGCAGTTGTGCCCCAGTTGTACACAGGATGTTTTGATTTGCATCAAGCACATTCAAAAATACGCCATTCTTATCCGTCCCCAGGATGACACAGGGGTAGGTAGCAAAGTCTTTCCTGATCCCAGCTCTGTTCATCTTGGCTTCTTTTAAAAACACATCAAGCAAGGGTTACTCCAAGCGGAGTCTCCCTTTTTTCCAAAAATTGGGCCACACAGACACCCACCCTATCAGTGGCAGCACTTGGGCCCTAGTTGCAAAAAGGATGTTTTGATTTGCATCAAGCACATTCAAAAATAAGCCATTCTTATCCGTCCCCAGGATGACACCGGGGTAGGTAGCAAAGTCTTTCCTGATCCCAGCTCTGTTCATCTTGGCTTCTTTTAAAAACACATCAAGCAAGGGTTACTCCAAGCGGAGTCTCCCTTTTTTCCAAAAATTGGGCCACACAGACACCCACCCCATCAGTGGCAGCACTTGGGCCCTAGTTGCAAACAGGATGTTTTGATTTGCATCAAGCACATTCAAAAATACGCCATTCTTATCCGTCCCCAGGATGACACCGGGGTAGGTAGCAAAGTCTTTCCTGATCCCAGCTCTGTTCATCTTGGCTTCTTTTAAAAACACATCAAGCAAGGGTTACTCCAAGCGGAGTCTCCCTTTTTTCCAAAAATTGGGCCACACACACACCCACCCATTCAGTGGCAGCACTTGTGCCGTAGTTCTACACTTCACAGCTAGATTTGCATCAAGCACATTCAAAAATACGCCATTCTTAACCGTCCCCAGGATGACACCGGGGTAGGTAGCAAAGTCTTTCCTGATCCCAGCTCTGTTCATCTTGGCTTCTTTTAAAAACACAGCAAGCAAGGGTTACTCCAAGCGGAGTCTCCCTTTTTTCCAAAAATTGGGCCACACAGACACCCACCCCATCAGTGGCAGCACTTGGGCCCTAGTTGCAAACAGGATGTTTTGATTTGCATCAAGCACATTCAAAAATACGCCATTCTTATCCGTCCCCAGGATGACACCGGGGTAGGTAGCAAAGTCTTTCCTGATCCCAGCTCTGTTCATCTTGGCTTCTTTTAAAAACACATCAAGCAAGGGTTACTCCAAGCGGAGTCTCCCTTTTTTCCAAAAATTGGGCCCCACACACACCCACCCCTTCAGTGGCAGCAGTTGTGCCCCAGTTGTACACAGGATGTTTTGATTTGCATCAAGCACATTCAAAAATACGCCATTCTTATCCGTCCCCAGGATGACACAGGGGTAGGTAGCAAAGTCTTTCCTGATCCCAGCTCTGTTCATCTTGGCTTCTTTTAAAAACACAGCAAGCAAGGGTTACTCCAAGCGGAGTCTCCCTTTTTTCCAAAAATTGGGCCACACAGACACCCACCCCATCAGTGGCAGCACTTGGGCCCTAGTTGCAAACAGGATGTTTTGATTTGCATCAAGCACATTCAAAAATACGCCATTCTTATCCGTCCCCAGGATGACACAGGGGTAGGTAGCAAAGTCTTTCCTGATCCCAGCTCTGTTCATCTTGGCTTCTTTTAAAAACACAGCAAGCAAGGGTTACTCCAAGCGGAGTCTCCCTTTTTTTCAAAAATTGGGCCACACAGACACCCACCCCATCAGTGGCAGCAGTTGGGCCCTAGTTGCAAACAGGATGTTTTGATTTGCATCAAGCACATTCAAAAATACGCCATTCTTATCCGTCCCCAGGATGACACCGGGGTAGGTAGCAAAGTCTTTCCTGATCCCAGCTCTGTTCATCTTGGCTTCTTTTAAAAACACATCAAGCAAGGGTTACTCCAAGCGGAGTCTCCCTTTTTTCCAAAAATTGGGCCACACAGACACCCACCCCATCAGTGGCAGCACTTGGGCCCTAGTTGCAAACAGGATGTTTTGATTTGCATCAAGCACATTCAAAAATACGCCATTCTTATCCGTCCCCAGGATGACACAGGGGTAGGTAGCAAAGTCTTTCCTGATCCCAGCTCTGTTCATCTTGGCTTCTTTTAAAAACACAGCAAGCAAGGGTTACTCCAAGCGGAGTCTCCCTTTTTTTCAAATATTGGGCCACACAGACACCCACCCCATCAGTGGCAGCAGTTGGGCCCTAGTTGCAAACAGGATGTTTTGATTTGCATCAAGCACATTCAAAAATACGCCATTCTTATCCGTCCCCAGGATGACACCGGGGTAGGTAGCAAAGTCTTTCCTGATCCCAGCTCTGTTCATCTTGGCTTCTTTTAAAAACACATCAAGCAAGGGTTACTCCAAGCGGAGTCTCCCTTTTTTCCAAAAATTGGGCCACACAGACACCCACCCCATCAGTGGCAGCACTTGGGCCCTAGTTGCAAACAGGATGTTTTGATTTGCATCAAGCACATTCAAAAATACGCCATTCTTATCCGTCCCCAGGATGACACCGGGGTAGGTAGCAAAGTCTTTCCTGATCCCAGCTCTGTTCATCTTGGCTTCTTTTAAAAACACAGCAAGCAAGGGTTACTCCAAGCGGAGTCTCCCTTTTTTTCAAAAATTGGGCCACACAGACACCCACCCCATCAGTGGCAGCAGTTGGGCCCTAGTTGCAAACAGGATGTTTTGATTTGCATCAAGCACATTCAAAAATACGCCATTCTTATCCGTCCCCAGGATGACACCGGGGTAGGTAGCAAAGTCTTTCCTGATCCCAGCTCTGTTCATCTTGGCTTCTTTTAAAAACACATCAAGCAAGGGTTACTCCAAGCGGAGTCTCCCTTTTTTCCAAAAATTGGGCCACACAGACACCCACCCCATCAGTGGCAGCACTTGGGCCCTAGTTGTAAACAGGATGTTTTGATTTGCATCAAGCACATTCAAAAATACGCCATTCTTATCCGTCCCCAGGATGACACAGGGGTAGGTAGCAAAGTCTTTCCTGATCCCAGCTCTGTTCATCTTGGCTTCTTTTAAAAACACAGCAAGCAAAGGTTACTCCAAGCGGAGTCTCCCTTTTTTTCAAATATTGGGCCACACAGACACCCCACCCCATCAGTGGCAGCAGTTGGGCCCTAGTTGCAAACAGGATGTTTTGATTTGCATCAAGCACATTCAAAAATACGCCATTCTTATCCGTCCCCAGGATGACACCGGGGTAGGTAGCAAAGTCTTTCCTGATCCCAGCTCTGTTCATCTTGGCTTCTTTTAAAAACACATCAAGCAAGGGTTACTCCAAGCGGAGTCTCCCTTTTTTCCAAAAATTGGGCCACACAGACACCCACCCCATCAGTGGCAGCACTTGGGCCCTAGTTGCAAACAGGATGTTTTGATTTGCATCAAGCACATTCAAAAATACGCCATTCTTATCCGTCCCCAGGATGACACCGGGGTAGGTAGCAAAGTCTTTCCTGATCCCAGCTCTGTTCATCTTGGCTTCTTTTAAAAACACATCAAGCAAGGGTTACTCCAAGCGGAGTCTCCCTTTTTTCCAAAAATTGGGCCCCACACACACCCACCCCTTCAGTGGCAGCAGTTGTGCCCCAGTTGTACACAGGATGTTTTGATTTGCATCAAGCACATTCAAAAATACGCCATTCTTATCCGTCCCCAGGATGACACCGGGGTAGGTAGCAAAGTCTTTCCTGATCCCAGCTCTGTTCATCTTGGCTTCTTTTAAAAACACAGCAAGCAAGGGTTACTCCAAGCGGAGTCTCCCTTTTTTCCAAAAATTGGGCCACACAGACACCCACCCCATCAGTGGCAGCACTTGGGCCCTAGTTGCAAACAGGATGTTTTGATTTGCATCAAGCACATTCAAAAATACGCCATTCTTATCCGTCCCCAGGATGACACCGGGGTAGGTAGCAAAGTCTTTCCTGATCCCAGCTCTGTTCATCTTGGCTTCTTTTAAAAACACATCAAGCAAGGGTTACTCCAAGCGGAGTCTCCCTTTTTTCCAAAAATTGGGCCACACAGACACCCACCCCATCAGTGGCAGCACTTGGGCCCTAGTTGCAAACAGGATGTTTTGATTTGCATCAAGCACATTCAAAAATACGCCATTCTTATCCGTCCCCAGGATGACACCGGGGTAGGTAGCAAAGTCTTTCCTGATCCCAGCTCTGTTCATCTTGGCTTCTTTTAAAAACACATCAAGCAAGGGTTACTCCAAGCGGAGTCTCCCTTTTTTCCAAAAATTGGGCCCCACACACACCCACCCCTTCAGTGGCAGCAGTTGTGCCCCAGTTGTACACAGGATGTTTTGATTTGCATCAAGCACATTCAAAAATACGCCATTCTTATCCGTCCCCAGGATGACACCGGGGTAGGTAGCAAAGTCTTTCCTGATCCCAGCTCTGTTCATCTTGGCTTCTTTTAAAAACACAGCAAGCAAGGGTTACTCCAAGCGGAGTCTCCCTTTTTTCCAAAAATTGGGCCACACAGACACCCACCCCATCAGTGGCAGCACTTGGGCCCTAGTTGCAAACAGGATGTTTTGATTTGCATCAAGCACATTCAAAAATACGCCATTCTTATCCGTCCCCAGGATGACACAGGGGTAGGTAGCAAAGTCTTTCCTGATCCCAGCTCTGTTCATCTTGGCTTCTTTTAAAAACACAGCAAGCAAGGGTTACTCCAAGCGGAGTCTCCCTTTTTTCCAAAAATTGGGCCACACAGACACCCACCCCATCAGTGGCAGCACTTGGGCCCTAGTTGCAAACAGGATGTTTTGATTTGCATCAAGCACATTCAAAAATACGCCATTCTTATCCGTCCCCAGGATGACACAGGGGTAGGTAGCAAAGTCTTTCCTGATCCCAGCTCTGTTCATCTTGGCTTCTTTTAAAAACACAGCAAGCAAGGGTTACTCCAAGCGGAGTCTCCCTTTTTTCCAAAAATTGGGCCACACAGACACCCACCCCATCAGTGGCAGCACTTGGGCCCTAGTTGCAAACAGGATGTTTTGATTTGCATCAAGCACATTCAAAAATACGCCATTCTTATCTGTCCCCAGGATGACACATGGGTAGGTAGCAAAGTCTTTCCTGATCCCAGCTCTGTTCATCTTGGCTTCTTTTAAAAACACATCAAGCAAGGGTTACTCCAAGCGGAGTCTCCCTTTTTTCCAAAAATTGGGCCCCACACACACCCACCCCTTCAGTGGCAGCAGTTGTGCCCCAGTTGTACACAGGATGTTTTGATTTGCATCAAGCACATTCAAAAATACGCCATTCTTATCCGTCCCCAGGATGACACAGGGGTAGGTAGCAAAGTCTTTCCTGATCCCAGCTCTGTTCATCTTGGCTTCTTTTAAAAACACAGCAAGCAAGGGTTACTCCAAGCGGAGTCTCCCTTTTTTCCAAAAATTGGGCCACACAGACACGCACCCCATCAGTGGCAGCACTTGGGCCCTAGTTGCAAACAGGATGTTTTGATTTGCATCAAGCACATTCAAAAATACGCCATTCTTATCTGTCCCCAGGATGACACCGGGGTAGGTAGCAAAGTCTTTCCTGATCCCAGCTCTGTTCATCTTGGCTTCTTTTAAAAACACATCAAGCAAGGGTTACTCCAAGCGGAGTCTCCCTTTTTTCCAAAAATTGGGCCCCACACACACCCACCCCTTCAGTGGCAGCAGTTGTGCCCCAGTTGTACACAGGATGTTTTGATTTGCATCAAGCACATTCAAAAATACGCCATTCTTATCCGTCCCCAGGATGACACAGGGGTAGGTAGCAAAGTCTTTCCTGATCCCAGCTCTGTTCATCTTGGCTTCTTTTAAAAACACAGCAAGCAAGGGTTACTCCAAGCGGAGTCTCCCTTTTTTCCAAAAATTGTGCCCCACACACCCACCCATTCAGTGGCAGCACTTGTGCCCTAGTTGTACACTTCACAGCTACATTTGCATCAAGCACATTCAAAAATACGCCATTCTTATCCGTCCCCAGGATGACACAGGGGTAGGTAGCAAAGTCTTTCCTGATCCCAGCTCTGTTCATCTTGGCTTCTTTTAAAAACACAGCAAGCAAGGGTTACTCCAAGCGGAGTCTCCCTTTTTTCCAAAAATTGGGCCACACAGACACCCACCCCATCAGTGGCAGCACTTGGGCCCTAGTTGCAAACAGGATGTTTTGATTTGCATCAAGCACATTCAAAAATACGCCATTCTTATCCGTCCCCAGGATGACACAGGGGTAGGTAGCAAAGTCTTTCCTGATCCCAGCTCTGTTCATCTTGGCTTCTTTTAAAAACACATCAAGCAAGGGTTACTCCAAGCGGAGTCTCCCTTTTTTCCAAAAATTGGGCCACACAGACACCCACCCCATCAGTGGCAGCACTTGGGCCCTAGTTGCAAACAGGATGTTTTGATTTGCATCAAGCACATTCAAAAATACGCCATTCTTATCCGTCCCCAGGATGACACAGGGGTAGGTAGCAAAGTCTTTCCTGATCCCAGCTCTGTTCATCTTGGCTTCTTTTAAAAACACATCAAGCAAGGGTTACTCCAAGCGGAGTCTCCCTTTTTTCCAAAAATTGGGCCCCACACACACCCACCCCTTCAGTGGCAGCAGTTGTGCCCCAGTTGTACACAGGATGTTTTGATTTGCATCAAGCACATTCAAAAATACGCCATTCTTATCCGTCCCCAGGATGACACAGGGGTAGGTAGCAAAGTCTTTCCTGATCCCAGCTCTGTTCATCTTGGCTTCTTTTAAAAACACATCAAGCAAGGGTTATTCCAAGCGGAGTCTCCCTTTTTTCCAAAAATTGTGCCCCACACACCCACCCATTCAGTGGCAGCACTTGAGAAAGCCACGGACCCACTTGGGGGGAGGGGCGACATGACCAAGGGGGAGGTAGGGAGTGATGGGTTAATAGGGACAGTGGTATATGCCTAATATGGCTTTGGGGGATGGTTTTAGCCGGGGAGGAAGAGGAGGAGCAGGGAAAGGGTTAGCTGGGAGAGGAAGGAGTTACCTCCTCTTCTGTTTCCGGACGCCGAACGATCTGCACGTGCACCTCCATGGCAGATCTTCAGGAGCTCCAGCGTCTGATTCAGGCAGCGGTCGCAGCGCACGGGCCCCTGGCAGTGCAGACCCACATCAGGGCTGCCGGGGTTAACCCGTCGGCGCTTGCCCCTCGTCCCCCCAGCAGCGGCGGGCGCCAGTCGCGGCCCCCCCGCAGGTATTCCCCGGGCGCGGGGGGGGCGAGGAGGAGATGTAAGAGCCCCTCCAGGGACCCTCCGCAGAGTGCAGCGCAGCAGCAGCGTCTGGCTGCTGCAGAGGCCGGCGGGAGGAATCTTCGTTCCAGCCGCGGCGGTCGGGAGGTGGGAGTGGCCAGCACGGGGCCTGCTTCCGGTCCCGGCCTCCGGGCTGGAGTTACTGAGACTGCAGCGGCTCCAGGCCGGGAGCGCGCTCGGCGCAGGAGAGAGGCCAGCAGATCCCCCTGCAGTCGGCGGGGGGACCGCGGGGCTGCACGTGGCGGTAGGTCCGGCGCCGGGGGGGGGTCTGCGGTGCCTGACCCCGGTGCGGCTGAGAGAAGGAGTGACGGCGGGAGCCCTGCGGCAACCGCCGGGTCACTCAGTACCGCTGTGCAGCCCCCGGATGTGGCAGTCTCCCGTGGGAGCGGGAGGACTCGGCGGATGGAGGCCTGCAATAGCCCAGGAGGGCCAGAGGCGACGACGGCTGAGATCCGGAGCCGGGCGTCTGGTCGTCCGCGCCCAGAGGCCCCTTGCAGTCGGCAGGGGGGCGGGCGCAAGAGGTCGAGGCCCGGGGTGCCGGCGCGGGGGACAGGACGGTCTCCTGGGTTGTCACCCCGGGGCAAGAGATGGAGCGGGGATGACTCTGCCCACGCGGCGGCCCTGTCTGGCGGCCGTGGTGGGGGGGGTGCTGCGGCGGCGCCCCCCGGATGTCGGATGGAAGATGAGGCCAGCGGCGAGGAGGGGGAAGAGGCTTTCGGTTCGGAGGAGTCGGATGGACGACAGACGGAGGACAGCGAGGCGGCGGTCTCGGGAGACGCCGAGCGGCGGTCGGGTGAGACGGCCGCGGAGGCGGCAGGGGCTGCGCTGGCGGGGGGCTTCGGGGGGGGGGGCGGCTGCGGCTACGGCAGCGCCCGCTGGTTTCGCAGTGTGGAGTCAATTGTTGGGGCTGTTGCAGGGGCTGGCGGCGGCTTCGGGAGCGGGGGGGGAGGGGGCCCAGGCGCCGGTGGCGGCGTGGGTGGGTGCAGCCGGTTTAGGGGCCTCGGCGGCGACGGGGGGTGACGGAGCGGGTGCGAGTAGAGGGGGGGGCGAAGGGGGGAGTGAGACGGGGGGGGGAAAGGAGAAGGAAAAGGAGAAGGAAAAGGAGAAGGAAAAGGAGAAGGAGGATGAGGTGGTGCGCTTAGATGATAGGGCTAAAAGCGAAGTTTATGTTTGTTTTGAGGGCCCGCTGGGGGCCCATTTAAAGAAGGAGGTGCGGGAAAAAATTTGGAAAGGGGAATATGTGGAGATATTTTCTCTGCTTCCCCTGGAGAAATTTAATTTGGATAGGGTTAAGCCGAGTGATTCCAAAAAGGAGAAGGACGAGGAGGAAAAGCGCCGTTATAGGCTTATTCCTCGGACTTTTGCCAACTGGCTACAGGCATTTGCGATTTTGGCGAGCGTGGTCGGGGAGAAGGAGCCGGAGCATTGTTCGGCTTTGTTCGGCTACATGGATGCGATAGGGGAGGCTTATCGAGTTTATGGCGGACTGGCGTGGCTGCGCTACGACGAGCAATTTAGGCAGCGGAAGGCATTGCGGCCAGATATGCGTTGGGACCATAAGGATATTTCCTTATGGATGCGATTGATGTCGGCACCGGCTCAGCCCTTTCGGGGGGGCGCCGGGGGTTCGGGGGGGGCCGGGTCCCCGGCAAGTTTCAAGAAAGGTTTGTGTTGGCAGTACAATGAAGGGCAGTGCAGGTTTGGAGCGGCGTGCCGTTTTAAGCATGAATGCTCCGGATGTGGGGGGGGACATAGCTTGTCCAAATGTTTTAAAAAAGGAAAAGGAAAGGCTGGTGATGGGGCTGGTAAGAGGGACGACGCCGGTGAAGGTAGAAGTGATGGTTCCGTTTTTAAATAGGTATCCGGACAAGGAGGCGGCGGCGTTGTTAAGTTCTGGTTTTTCGGATGGTTTTCATATTCCGTCGGTTGTTAATGCATCGGTTCCGCCGTATCGTAATTTGCGTTCCGCTCGGGATCACCCGGAAGTGGTGGATGAGAAGCTGGAAAGGGAGGTGGCTTTGGGCAGGATGGGCGGCCCTTATGTCGCCCCGCCGTGCGGGAATTTGGTGGTGTCACCGTTGGGGGTGGTACCAAAGAAGGAGCGGAATAAATTTCGGCTGATTCATCATTTGTCTTACCCGGAAGGGTTATCGGTGAATGATGGCATTGCGCCGGAGTTGTCGGCGGTATATTATGTGTCGTTCGATAAGGCGTTGGACCTGGTTAGGGCGGCGGGGCGGGGTGCATTGATGGCAAAGGCGGATGTGGAAGCAGCGTTTCGGTTGTTACCGGTTCATCCAGATAGTCAGCATTTGTTGGGTTGCTGGTGGGATGGCAGTTATTATGTTGATCGTTGTTTGCCAATGGGCTGTTCCATTTCGTGTTCGTACTTTGAGGCATTTAGTTCGTTTGTTGAGTGGGTGGTTCGGGACGTGTCCGGGCTTACGTCCATCATTCATTACTTGGATGATTTCCTGTGTGTCGGGCCGGCGGGTTCGATGGTTTGCGCGGGTTTGCTATTTGCGTTGCAAAAAGTTGCGGCCAGTTTCGGGATTCCTTTGGCGCCGGATAAGACGGAAGGCCCGGCGCCGGTGATGTGTTTTCTGGGAATTGAAATTGACACCATTGCTATGGAATGCAGGTGCCGGCGGAGAAGGTCCGTGATTTGAGGTCCGCAGTGTCAGGGGTAAAAGCGGCGAAGAAGGTGCGGCTTAAGGCGGTGCAGTCTTTGCTTGGACAATTGAATTTTGCTTGCAGAATTGTGCCAATGGGGAGAGTGTTTGCGAGGCGTTTGGCGACGGCGACAGCCGGGGTACGGTTGCCGGCGCATTTTGTGCGGATCACAAAGGCGATCAGGGACGATTTGGAAGTATGGGATCAATTTTTGCAGCATTTCAACGGCCGGACGCTGGTGATGGAGAGGGTGGCGTCTAACGGGGCGTTGCAGCTGTTTACGGATGCGGCGGGGTCGGCCGGGTTTGGGGCTGTCTTCAGAGGTCATTGGTGTGTCGGGCAGTGGCCACAGGCGTGGCGGGAGAGCGGCTTGGTTAGGAATTTGGCTCTGTTAGAGCTATTCCCCATTGTAGTGGCAGTGGAGCTATGGGGGTCGCACTTTGCCGGAAGGAAAGTGTGTTTTCATTGTGATAACCAGGCGGTGGTGCACGCGATTAACAACTTGTCTGCTAAGTCGGAGCCGGTGGTGGTGTATTTGCGGCATTTAGTGTTGAGATGTCTGCAGTTGAATGTGCAGGTAGTGGCAAGGCACGTTCCGGGTGTTGACAACGAGGTGGCTGATGCTTTGTCTCGTTTTCAGTTCAGCAGGTTTCGGGCGCTGTTGCCGTGGGCGGACGAAGTTGGAGTGGAGTGCCCCGAGGATTTGTGGCATCTGGTGAGGCGGTGATCTCAGACTTGATTCGGAACTCGGTGACCGAGGTGACTTGGTGCCGGTATGCTAAGGTGTGGGCTGAATGGGAGGAGTTGTTGCGTCTGATGTTTGGTGGGGAAAGCGTGGATTACTTGGTGGCTTTGTTGTCATTGGTGAGTACGGATTTTTCAGCCGGGCGATCGGCATCGGCTGTGGCACATCGGGTGTCGGCAGTGGCATTTTGGTTAAAAATGAGAGGGGAGCGTGATGTTTCACAGGATTTTCGGGTTCGTCAGGCTTTGCGGGGCTTTCGCCGTGGCGTACGGGAGAGGGACAAGAGGCGCCCTGTATCGTTTGGTTTGTTGAGACGGATGGTGGGTGGCCTGAGCGGCATTTGTGAGTCTGTGTACGAGACGGTTCTATTTACAACGGCTTTCGGTCTCGCTTTTTATGGGGCGTTCCGGATAGGCGAGCTGGTGAGCCCGTCCAGGGTGACGGGTGGTGGTTTGATGTTTGAGGACGTGCAAGTGAGCAGTAGTCAGGTGGAGTGCCGGATTCGCCGGTCAAAAATGGATCAGCTGGGCCGTGGTAGATTGGTGGTGTTATATGCGGTTCCAGGAGAGGAATTGTGCCCTGTGCGTTTAGTCGAGAGATTTATGGCCGTGAGGGGAGGCTTACCTGGCCCGTTGTTGCGGCATTTGAATGGGTCGTTTTTGTCGAGGTTTCAGTTTGTGGCGGTGCTGCGGCTAAGTCTACGTAACGCGGGGGAGCGCCCGGAGGAATTCGGGTCGCATTCATTCCGAATTGGTGCAGCAACGGAGGCAGCCCGTTGGGGGCTTGGAGATGAGGTGGTAAAGCGTATTGGTAGATGGGAATCTTCTTGTTTTCGGCGGTATGTGAGACCGCAGTTGTTGTAGCATCATGGGACTTTGGTTACGTGCGGAAGGTTTGAGGAAAGGGGTGTTTTTTGATGTGTTGGTGGTTGTGCTGTTATTGGTTTTGATATTTTCGTTTTTTGTTTTATTTGTTATAGGGAAGTGCCTGATCTGGATCTTGGGGCACTCCTTCGTATTTTGGGGTGCCCGTCGGGCGGAGGTCCGCCCGAATGGTCGACAGCTGGGTTTGGATCGTGCGCAGGCGACTGTTCGATGGATCGGAGTTCGGGGCATGGAGTGGGGCAGGGTGGTCCCGGAATTTCGTTTCCATTGTAAAGTTGAGCGGCCCCCGGATGTGCTGGTATTGCATGTGGGGGGTAATGATCTTGGTGCCAGGGCGTCGCGGGATTTGATCCGAGACATAAAGATTGATTTACTGCAGTTGTGGAAGCGGTATCCTGGTTTGCTGGTCGTATGGTCTGACATAGTGACCAGGTTGGCATGGAGAGGGGCTCGGTCGGTGGAGAAGGTTAATAAGGCCAGGGCCCAGGTGAATAGGGTAGTGGCTAGGTTTGTGACCAGGAATGGTGGGATTGTGGTACGGCACAGGGATTTGGAGCCGGCTGATTGGCGATTTCGGAGGGGTGATGGTGTGCACCTCAACGAGGTCGGTCTGGATTTATGGGCGTTGGGTCTGCAGGATGGTGTGGAGCGTGCTTTTGGTGTGTGGCGGGTCCAGGCCACGTAAGGTGTCACGTGGTCTGTCCTGTGGCGGTGGGGGTAGGTCTGGTCCAGAGGTTTGGAAGTGATTGGTGGCTGGACCGGGAGTCATTGTCTTGGTATGGTGGCTCTCGGTTTCCGGGATGTGGCAGGCACGGGGTTCTGCCAAAGTGTGGGGGTCAATCCGTGGGTGATTGGCACCTCGTCTCTGGGTCGGTGTGTTGCGGCCGGGGACAGGGGGAGTAGTAGTAGTGGACTGGGCCTACCCCGGGGGGTATTGTAAATGTTATTGTCTATTGTTACCGTTATGTGGTTGTTTTGGGTCGCCCGTTGGACGGCGTCCCTAAGGTACTAGTCTGTAAAACAATAGGCAATAAAAAGGCTGCTGTGGCCATTTGAACCAAGTCGCATGCAGTCCGTGTGTTTATTTTTAGAGGATAAGGGGGGTTTGGTTACACAGACATCATGACCGGAGAATCCTCCCTCAGCTGGTCAAGAAAGCCACGGACCCACTTGGGGGGAGGGGCGACATGACCAAGGGGGAGGTAGGGAGTGATGGGTTAATAGGGACAGTGGTATATGCCTAATATGGCTTTGGGGGATGGTTTTAGCCGGGGAGGAAGAGGAGGAGCAGGGAAAGGGTTAGCTGGGAGAGGAAGGAGTTACCTCCTCTTCTGTTTCCGGACGCCGAACGATCCCCGCCCACCCTCCCTTTGTGTTGTCATGTGGGAGATGTTTTTGGGTAGTTGGGATACCTTTTGTCACAGTAGCGGTGGGGGTAGGTCTGGTCCAGAGGTTTGGAAGTGATTGGTGGCTGGACCGGGAGTCATTGTCTTGGTATGGTGGCTCTCGGTTTCCGGGATGTGGCAGGCACGGGGTTCTGCCAAAGTGTGGGGGTCAATCCGTGGGTGATTGGCACCTCGTCTCTGGGTCGGTGTGTTGCGGCCGGGGACAGGGGGAGTAGTAGTAGTGGACTGGGCCTACCCCGGGGGGTATTGTAAATGTTATTGTCTATTGTTACCGTTATGTGGTTGTTTTGGGTCGCCCGTTGGACGGCGTCCCTAAGGTACTAGTCTGTAAAACAATAGGCAATAAAAAGGCTGCTGTGGCCATTTGAACCAAGTCGCATGCAGTCCGTGTGTTTATTTTTAGAGGATAAGGGGGGTTTGGTTACACAGACATCATGACCGGAGAATCCTCCCTCAGCTGGTCATGCCCTAGTTGCAAACAGGATGTTTTGATTTGCATCAAGCACATTCCAAATCAACAAGCATTTACTCTCCCCAGGATGACACAGGGGTAGTAAATTCCTTCTGGATCCATGACTTATTCATTTTGATGAACGTCAGTCTGTCCACATTGTCACTGGACAGACGCGTGCGCTTATCTGTCAGCACACACCCAGCAGCACTGAATACACGTTCAGAGACAACGCTGGCAGCTGGACACGACAAAATCTCCAAGGCGTAAGTTGCGAGCTCTGGCCATTTTTCTAGGTTTGAAGCCCAAAAGGAGCAAGGCTCCAGTTGCACAGTCATGGCATCAATGTTCATTTGGAGATACTCCTGTATCATCCTCTCCAGCCGTTGAGTATGTGTCAGACTTGTTGTCTCTGGTGGCCTTGCAAAAGAGGGTCTAAAAAAATTATGAAAAGATTCCATAAAATTGCTGTTACCGGCACCAGATACGGTCCTACTGGTACGGGTAGACTGTTGAAGATGACGAGACCGTCCCATGTTTGTCAAGTTACAACTGGGAGATTCCCTCCCTGCACCTGCACGGTTGTTTGGTGGAAAAGCCGAGCTAAGATCGAGTAACAGCTTCTGCTGATACTCCTGCATACGTGCGTTCCTTTCTATGGCTGGAATTATGTCACAAAATTTGGACTTGTACCGGGGATCTAATAGTGTGGCAATCCAGTAGTCATCATCACTTCTAATTTTGACAATACGACTGTCATGTTGGAGGTAGTGCAACAAAAAGGCACTCATGTGTCTTGCGCAGCCATGAGGACCAAGTCCACGCTGTGTTTGTGGCATAGAGGTGCTACCCGTTCTTTCTTCCTCTGACATCTCCCCCCAACCTCTTTCAACTGAAATTTGACCAAGGTCTCCCTCATCCGCTGAGTCTTCCATGTCCATGGACAGTTCGTCCTCCATTTCTTCATGTTCTCCTGCACCTTGCTCAACATTTCGCCTGCTACTATGCGCCCTTGTCGATCCCTGTCCCACATGGTCCCATGCCTGCTGCGTTGGTGATGATGAACGTCTGGACCTTGGTGATGTTGTTGTCCCTTGCGCATATGAATCCTCCTGTAGTTCCTCCCCTTCATGTTGTCCCACCCCCTGACTCCGAATAGTGTTTAGCGTGTGCTCCAGCATGTAAATGACTGGAATCGTCATGCTGATAATGGCATTGTCAGCGCTAAACATATTCGTCGCCATGTCGAAACTGTGCAGAAGGGTGCATAGGTCCTTGATCTGAGACCACTCCATCAGGGTGATCTGCCCCACCTCTGCATCTCGTTGTCCCAGGCTATACGTCATGACGTATTGCACCAGGGCTCTGCGGTGCTGCCACAGTCGCTGTAACATGTGGAGAGTTGAATTCCAGCGTGTCGCCACATCGCATTTCAGGCGATGAACCGGCAGGCCGAAAGACTTCTGGAGCGATGCAAGTCGCTCTGCTGCGGCGCTTGAACGGCGGAAGTGAGCTGACAGTTTTCGTGCCCTGTTCAGAAGGCCATCTAGGCCGGGATAGTGTGTTAAAAATTGCTGGACGACAAGGTTCAACACGTGAGCCATACAAGGTACGTGTGTCACCTTGCCCAGGCGAAGTGCCGCACCCAGGTTTGCAGCATTGTCGCACACGGCCTTACCAGGCTGCAGGTTGAGTGGAGACAACCATTTATTAAACTCGGACCGCAGAGCTGACCACAACTCCTCAGCTGTGTGACTCTTATTCCCAAGACATGTCAAGCTAAAGACCGCCTGATGCCGTTGCGCTCTGCTGCCAGCATAGTAATGAGGCGTGCGTGATTCCTTCTGCGCAGTGAGAACGCTGGTGGCCTGACCAGGCAGGCTTGGGGCGGAGGTGGAGGACCCAGATGAGGTGGAGGATGCAGAAGCTGTGGCGGAACTTGGACAGACAGAGGATTGACACACAAGTCGTGGGGACGGCAAGACTTGTGCAGCAGACCCTTCACCATCTATCACCATAGTTACCCAGTGCCCAGTGAGCGACATGTAACGTCCCTGTCCATGCTTACTGGTCCAAGTATCGGTGGTGAAATGCACCCGTTCACACACAGAGTTTCTCAAGGAAGCGGTGATGTTGTGTGCGACATGCTGGTGTAGCGCGGGCACACCTTTCTTAGAGAAGTAGTGGCGACTAGGCATCTGGTACTGGGGCACAGCGACAGACATAAGGTCTCTAAAATCCTGTGTGCCCACTAGGCGGAAAGGCAGCATTTCGGTAGCCAACAGCTTACAGAGGGATAGAGTCAACCTCTTAGCTTTGTCATGGGTCGGAGGAAGTGGCCTTTTATTTGACCACATCTGAGGGACATCTGAGGGACAGAGATCTGGCTGCTGTGTGTAGACGGTGTTGAGTAGGGTGTCCCTGGAAAAATGCAGGTTTGTGAGGAAAGTGCAGGCGGAGACATGATGTTGCCTTCATCCAACGTTGGTCTGAGAGAGCTGTACACACTCACTTGTTTCCCCTTCCAAACCAACTGACGACCTTACAAGCAAACTGCCTGTTGCGGTTACAGTGGTGGAAGTTTTGCGTGGAAAAACAGGTGTGACAGCTGTCCCCACAGTCCTAGAAGATGAAGAGCGCGCGGATGCACTGGAAGGGGCGGGCGGTGGATGGTTCGCTCCGCTAGGCCGCATTGCAGCACGGTGAGCTTCCCACCGGGACCTATGATATTTATTCATGTGACGATTCATGGAAGAAGTTGTCAAACTGCTGAGGTTTTGACCTCTACTAAGAGAATCATGACAAATGTTACATATCACATGATTTGGGCAATCTTTTTCTATGTCAAAAAAGGACCAGGCTAGGCAAGGCTTAGAGGCCATGCGACCTGTTGATCCACCCCGAATAATGCTCATAGGCAGAGTGGTGGCTGAGGATGCAGTTGTAGACGTGCTACCAGTGCTCCGACTCTGTCCAGGAAGGCGCAAGGTAACTTCGTCGTCGGTTGCATCCTCCTCCACCGCCTCTGTTGACCTCCTCGAGTGCGTGACTGGGGGTTGACAGTAGGTGGGATCTAGAACTTCATCATCAATTGTTGTGTTTGCACTCCCCTCCCCCTCAGACCGAGCCTCTTCTTGCCCTGACCGAATATTTAAGTTGTCATCCCAATCGGGTATCTGCGTCTCATCTTCATCAGTATGTTCCTCATTGTCTATAACCACAGGTGTTACAGTTTGTGACAAAGGGTCAACATTATGCTCAGAAACTTGGTCCTCACGGCCTGAATCAGAGTCACAAAGGTTCTGGGCATCACTGCAGACCATTTCCTGTTCTGTACTCACTGTAGCTTGGGAGCAGACCTCTGATTCCCAGGCTATAGTGTGACTGAACAGCTCTGCAGACTCAGCCATCTCAGTTCCACCATACTGTGCAGGGCTGATGTAGACTTCAGAGCTGGGGGAAATAAAGTGTGATTGGGATGACAACTCAGAGGACTAGTGTTTTTTGGATGCGGTACTTGAAGTGGCTGAGAGGGCACTTGTTGGACCACTTGAGATCCATTCAAGCATTTTCCTTTTTTGCCCATCATCTACCTTTCTTCCTGTTGTTCGTGTCCGTAAAAAAGGGAGCACATCGGATTGTCCACGGTAAGTAGTAGACATCTTACTTTTGCTGGTAGATGGTCTATCTTCAGCAGATGATAATGGAGCTTTGCCACCTTCCCCACAGACAAAACCTTTTTTGCCTTTTCCACCTTGCCTCTTCCCCTTTCCACCAGCATCTGTCATTTTGCCACTCATGTTGATTGCGACAAGATTGTGGACTGAAAATGTGGTAGTAAAAATTGAGAGGTGGTGAAGATTGCAGTGGTGGTCTAGCTTTATTAACAGCAGAATAATAAAGAATAAATATCCCTGACAATGCAACTTAGTTATAATGAGTTGGAGTGTGCAACGCAGGCAGATGCGCTCTGCAAATGTCTTGGCACTAGTGGGACTATAGCAAAAGTCCAATAGCCACGTATAGGATGCCACTAGGTACACTGAGTGTTTGCTAGTATAATGGCTTAGTTATAATTAGTTGGAGTGTGCAACGCAGGCAGATGCGCTCTGCAAATGTCTTGGCACTAGTGGGACTATAGCAAAGTCCAATAGCCACGTATAGGATGCCACTAGGTACACTGACTGTTTGCTAGTATAATGGCTTAGTTATAATTAGTTGGAGTGTGCAACGCAGGCAGATGCGCTCTGCAAATGTCTTGGCACTAGTGGGACTATAGCAAAGTCCAATAGCCACGTATAGGATGCCACTAGGTACACTGAGTGTTTGCTAGTATAATGGCTTAGTTATAATGAGTTGGAGTGTGCAACGCAGGCAGATGCGCTCTGCAAATGTCTTGGCACTAGTGGGACTATAGCAAAGTCCAATAGTCACGTATAGGATGCCACTAGGTACACTGAGTGTTTGCTAGTATAATGGCTTAGTTATAATTAGTTGGAGTGTGCAGAGGACAAGAGGGTACAGTGGCAGGATTGTGGTGCTCTGGGTAGAGGAATGGAAGCCTGCCTTTCTATTCCCTCCTAATGGTGAAATGCAGGGAGGAAATCCCTGACCCTGACCTTGGCTGCACAGACGCTGGCGCTGTTTTCAGGACCTGTCACCTTAACTCTGACCCTGCCAGTTTGAGCCCTTAAAAGGACTGCTATAAAGTGCTCTCCCTATGCTGTCTAACGCTGTGTATGCAGCGCATACAGCTGTATCGGCTATAGGACTCAGGAGGACGGAGCTGCGACAGTGATGTCTGACAGCAAAGACGCAGAAGGCAGATAATGGCGTCCTGGAAGAAAATGTCCGGTTTTATAATGCAGGGACATGTGACATGGACATCCTATCACGCATGCCGTTGCTTCTCTGGCTCAAAGTCCACTTAGCTGTGTGTGTGTCTGGGATTGGCTGACATGCTGGCCCGCCCCACAAGACGCGCGCGCTTAGGGAAGGAAGACAAGAAAAAAAAAAAAAAATGGCGATCGCCATTATACAAACAGCAGTGATCTGAAGGCGCTGTTCACGCACACTATACACTGAAATGTCATAATAGTGTGATTCACAGAGTGACTTACACTATTACAGCAGAAACCAAGCTAGGATTTTGCTGTTTTTTTGCTGCTAGAACCGTTCTCGAACGTTTCTAGAACTATCGAGCTTTTGCAAAAAGCTCGAGTTCTAGTTCGATCTAGAACAGGCCCCAAAATCACTCGAGCCTAGAACTGGAGAACCACGAACCACGAATCGCGCTCAACTCTACTCACTGGTGCCAAGCAGGTTCCACCATCTCTGCCTTCTACCCTCTTGCCAATTGTGCTACGCTATTTTTATAGCAAACAGTGCTGAAACTTAGTGGAATCCACAAAGTGTCTTCTATCGTAAATTAGTGTCCCTCTGGTGCCAAGCAAGTTCCACCACTTCTGCCTTCTACCCTCCTGCCCATTTTGCTACGCTATTTTTTATAGCAAACAGTGCTTAAACTTAGTGGCATCCACAAAGTGTCTGCTATAGTAACTTAATATCCCACTGGTGCCAAGCAAGTTCCACCACCTCTGCCTTCTACCCTCCTGCCTATTTTGCTAAGCTTTTTTTATAGCAAATAGTGCGCAAACTTAGTGGCATCCACAAAGTGTCTACCATAGTAACTTAGTGTCCTACTGGTGCCAAGCAAGTTCCACCACCTCTGCCTTCTACCCTCCTGCCCATTTTGCTACGCTAATTTTGTAGCAAACAGTGCTGAAACTTAGTGGCTTCCACAAAGTGTCTGCTATAGTAACTTAGTGTCTCACTGGTGCCAAGCATGTTCCACCACATCTGCCTTCTACCTTCCTGCCCATTTTGCTACGCTATTTTTATAGCAAACAGTGCTGAAACCTAGTGGCATCCACAAAGTGTCTGCTATAGTAACTTGGTGTCCCACTGGTGCCAAGCAAGTTCCACCACCTCTGCCTTCTACCCTCCTGCCCATTTTGCTACGCTATTTTTATAGCAAACTGTGCTTAAAATTAGTGGCATCCATAAAGTGTCTGCTATATTAACATAGTGTCCCACTGGTGCCAAGCAAGTTCCACCACCTCTGCCTTCTACCCTCCTGCCCATTTTGCTACTCTATTTTTATAACAAACAGTGCTGAAACTTAGTGGCGTCCACAAAGTGTCTGCTATAGTAACTTAGTATCCCACTGGTGCCAATGAAGTTCCACCACCTCTGCCATCTAACCTCCTACCCATTTTGCTACGCTATTATTATAGCAAACAGTGCTGAAACTTAGTGGCATCCACAAAGTGTTTGCTATAGTAATTTAGTGTCCCACTGGTGCCAAGCAAGTTCCACCACCTCTGCCTTCTACCCTCCTGCCCATTTTGCTACTCTATTTTTATAGCAAACAGTGCTGAAACTTAGTGGCACCCACAAAGTGTCTGTTATAGAAACTTAGTATCCCACTGGTGCCAATCAAGTTCCACCACCTCTGCCTTCTACCCTCCTACCCATTTTGCTACTCTATTTTTATAACAAACAGTGCTGAAACTTAGTGGCATCCACAAAGTGTCTGCTATAGTAACTTAGTATCCCACTGGTGCCAATGAAGTTCCACCACCTCTGCCTTCTACACTACTGCCCATTTTGCTACGCTATTTTTATAGCAAACAGTGCTGAAACTTAGTGGCATCCACAAAGTGTCCGCTGTAGTAACTTAGTGTCTCACTGGTGCCAAGCAAGTTCCACCACCTCTGCCTTCTACCTTCTTGCCCATTTTGCTACGCTATTTTTATAGCAAACAGTGCTTAAACTTAGTGGCATCCACAAAGTGTCTGCTATAGTAACTTAGTGTCCTACTGGTGCCAAGCAAGTTCCACCACCTCTGCCTTCTACACTCCTGCCCATTTTGCTATGCTATTTTTATAGCAAACAGTGCTTAAAATTAGTGGCATCCATAAAGTGTCTGCTATAGTAACTTAGTGTCCCACTGGTGCCAAGCAAGTTCCACCACCTCTTCCTTCTACCCTGCTGCCCATTTTGCTACGCTATTTTTATAGCAAACAGTGCTGAAACTTAGTGGCATCCACAAAGTGTCTGCTATAGTAATTTAGTGTCCCACTGGTGCCAAGCAAGTTCCACCACCTCTGCCTTCTACCCTCCTGTCTATTTTGCTACTCTATTTTTATAGCAAACAGTGCTGAAACTTAGTGGCACCCACAAAGTGTCTGTTATAGAAACTTAGTATCCCACTGGTGCCAATGAAGTTCCACCACCTCTGCCTTCTACTCTCCTACCCATTTTGCTACTCTATTTTTATAACAAACAGTGCTGAAACTTAGTGGCATTCACAAAGTGTCTGCTATAGTAACTTAGTATCCCACTGGTGCCAATGAAGTTCCACCACCTCTGCCTTCTACTCTCCTACCCATTTTGCTACTCTATTTTTATAACAAACAGTGCTGAAACTTAGTGGCATTCACAAAGTGTCTGCTATAGTAACTTAGTATCCCACTGGTGCCAATGAAGTTCCACCACCTCTGCCTTCTACTCTCCTACCCATTTTGCTACGCTATTTTTATAGCAAACAGTGCTGAAACTTAGTGGCATCCACAAAGTGTCCGCTGTAGTAACTTAGTGTGTCACTGGTGCCAAGCAAGTTCCACCACCTCTGCCTTCTACCTTCTTGCCCATTTTGCTACGCTATTTTTATAGCAAACAGTGCTTAAATTAGTGTCATCCACAAAGTGTCTGCTATAGTAACTTAGTGTCCTACTGGTGCCAAGCAAGTTCCACCACCTCTGCCTTCTACCCTCCTGCCCATTTTGCTATGCTATTTTTATAGCAAACAGTGCTTAAAATTAGTGGCATCCATAAAGTGTCTGCTATAGTAACTTAGTGTCCCACTGGTGCCAAGCAAGTTCCACCACCTCTGCCTTCTACCCTACTGCCCATTTTGCTACTCTATTTGTATAACAAACAGTGCTGAAACTTAGTGGCATCCACAAAGTGTCTGCTATAGTAACTTAGTATCCCACTGGTGCCAATGAAGTTCCACCACCTCTTCCTTCTACCCTCCTGCCCATTTTGCTACGCTATTTTTATAGCAAACAGTGCTGAAACTTAGTGGCATCCACAAAGTGTCTGCTATAGTAATTTAGTGTCCCACTGGTGCCAAGCAAGTTCCACCACCTCTGCCTTTTACCCTCCTGTCTATTTTGCTACTCTATTTTTAAAGCAAACAGTGCTGAAACTTAGTGGCACCCACAAAGTGTCTGTTATAGAAACTTAGTATCCCACTGGTGCCAAGCAAGTTCCACCACCTCTGCCTTCTACCCTCCTGCCCATTTTGCTACTCTATTTTTATAACAAACAGTGCTGAAACTTAGTGGCATCCACAAAGTGTCTGCTATAGTAACTTAGTATCCCACTGGTGCCAATGAAGTTCCACCACCTCTGCCTTCTACCCTCCTGCCCATTTTGCTACGCTATTTTTATAGCAAACAGTGCTGAAACTTAGTGGCATCCACAAAGTGTCTGCTATAGTAATTTAGTGTCCCACTGGTGCCAAGCAAGATCCACCACCTCTGCCTTCTACCCTCCTGTCTATTTTGCTACTCTATTTTTATAGCAAACAGTGCTGAAACTTAGTGGCACCCACAAACTGTCTGTTATAGAAACTTAGTATCCCACTGGTGCCAATCAAGTTCCAGCACCTCTGCCTTCTACCCTCCTACCCATTTTGCTACTCTATTTTTATAACAAACAGTGCTGAAACTTAGTGGCATTCACAAAGTGTCTGCTATAGTAACTTAGTGTCCCACTGGTGCCAAGGAAGTTCCACCACCTCTGCCTTCTACTCTCCTACCCATTTTGCTACGCTATTTTTATAGCAAACAGTGCTGCAACTTAGTGGCATCCACAAAGTGTCTGCTATAGTAACTTAGTGTCTCACTGGTGCCAAGCAAGTTACACCACATCTGCCTTCTACACTCCTGCCCATTTTGCTACGCTATTTTTATAGCAAACAGTGCTAAAACTTAGTGGCATCCACAAAGTGTCCGCTGTAGTAACTTAGTGTCTCACTGGTGCCAAGCAAGTTCCACCACCTCTGCTTTCTACCTTCTTGCCCATTTTGCTACACTATTTTTATAGCAAACAGTGCTTAAACTTAGTGGCAACCACAAAGTGTCTGCTATAGTATCTTAGTGTCCTTCTGGTGCCAAGCAAGTTCCACCACCTCTGCCTTCTACCCTCCTGCCCATTTTGCTACGCTATTTTTATAGCAAACAGTGTTTAAAATTAGTGGCATCCATAAAGTGTCTGCTATAGTAACTTAGTGTCCCACTGGTGCCAAGCAAGTTCCACCACCTCTGCCTTCTACCCTCCTGCCCATTTTGCTACGCTAATTTTGTAGCAAACAGTGCTGAAACTTAGTGGCATCCACAAAGTGTCGGCTATAGTAACTTAGTGTCAAACTGGTGCCAAGCAAGTTCCACCACCTCTGCCTTCTACCCTCCTGCCCATTTTGCTACGCTATTTTTATAGCAAACAGTGCTGAAACTTAGTGGCATCCACAAAGTGTCTACTATAGTAACTTAGTGTCCTACTGGTGCCAAGCAAGTTCCACCACCTCTGCCTTCTACTCTCCTGCCCATTTTGCTACGCTAATTTTGTAGGAAACAGTGCTGAAACTTAGTGGCTTCCACAAAGTTTCTGCTATAGTAACTTAGTGTCCCACTGGTGCCAAGCAAATTCCACCACCTCTGCCTTCTACCCTCTTGCCAATTTTGCTATGTTATTTTTATAGCAAACAGTGCTAAACCTTAGTGGCATCCACAAAGTGTCCGCTGTAGTAACTGAGTGTCTCACTGGTGCCAAACAAGTTCCACCACCTCTGCCTTCTACCCTCTTGCCAATTTTCCTACGCTGTTTTTATAGCAAACAGTGCTGAAACTTAGTGGCATCCACAAAGTGTCCGCTATAGTAACTTAGTGTCTCACTGGTGCCAAGCAAGTTCCACCACCTCTGCCTTCTACCCTCTTGCCAATTTTGCTATGCTATTTTTATAGCAAACAGTGGTAAACCTTAGTGGCATCCACAAAGTGTCCGCTGTAGTAACTGAGTGTCTCACTGGTGCCAAACAAGTTCCACCACCTCTGCCTTCTACCCTCTTGCCAATTTTCCTACGCTGTTTTTATAGCAAACAGTGCTGAAACTTAGTGGCATCCACAAAGTGTCCGCTATAGTAACTTAGTGTCTCACTGGTGCCAAGCAAGTTACACCACATCTGCCTTCTACACTCCTGCCCATTTTGCTACGCTATTTTTATAGCAAACAGTGCTAAAACTTAGTGGCATCCACAAAGTGTCCGCTGTAGTAACTTAGTGTCTCACTGGTGCCAAGCAAGTTCCACCACCTCTGCTTTCTACCTTCTTGCCCATTTTGCTACACTATTTTTATAGCAAACAGTGCTTAAACTTAGTGGCAACCACAAAGTGTCTGCTATAGTATCTTAGTGTCCTTCTGGTGCCAAGCAAGTTCCACCACCTCTGCCTTCTACCCTCCTGCCCATTTTGCTACGCTATTTTTATAGCAAACAGTGTTTAAAATTAGTGGCATCCATAAAGTGTCTGCTATAGTAACTTAGTGTCCCACTGGTGCCAAGCAAGTTCCACCACCTCTGCCTTCTACCCTCCTGCCCATTTTGCTACGCTAATTTTGTAGCAAACAGTGCTGAAACTTAGTGGCATCCACAAAGTGTCGGCTATAGTAACTTAGTGTCAAACTGGTGCCAAGCAAGTTCCACCACCTCTGCCTTCTACCCTCCTGCCCATTTTGCTACGCTATTTTTATAGCAAACAGTGCTGAAACTTAGTGGCATCCACAAAGTGTCTACTATAGTAACTTAGTGTCCTACTGGTGCCAAGCAAGTTCCACCACCTCTGCCTTCTACTCTCCTGCCCATTTTGCTACGCTAATTTTGTAGGAAACAGTGCTGAAACTTAGTGGCTTCCACAAAGTTTCTGCTATAGTAACTTAGTGTCCCACTGGTGCCAAGCAAATTCCACCACCTCTGCCTTCTACCCTCTTGCCAATTTTGCTATGTTATTTTTATAGCAAACAGTGCTAAACCTTAGTGGCATCCACAAAGTGTCCGCTGTAGTAACTGAGTGTCTCACTGGTGCCAAACAAGTTCCACCACCTCTGCCTTCTACCCTCTTGCCAATTTTCCTACGCTGTTTTTATAGCAAACAGTGCTGAAACTTAGTGGCATCCACAAAGTGTCCGCTATAGTAACTTAGTGTCTCACTGGTGCCAAGCAAGTTCCACCACCTCTGCCTTCTACCCTCTTGCCAATTTTGCTACGCTATTTTTATAGCAAACAGTGGTAAACCTTAGTGGCATCCACAAAGTGTCCGCTGTAGTAACTGAGTGTCTCACTGGTGCCAAACAAGTTCCACCACCTCTGCCTTCTACCCTCTTGCCAATTTTCCTACGCTGTTTTTATAGCAAACAGTGCTGAAACTTAGTGGCATCCACAAAGTGTCCGCTATAGTAACTTAGTGTCTCACTGGTGCCAAGCAAGTTCCACCACATCTGCCTTCTACCCTCCTGCCCATTTTGCTACGCTATTTTTATAGCAAACTGTACTGAAACTTAGTGGCGTCCACTAAGTGTCTGCTATAGTAACTTAGTGTCCCACTGGTGCCAAGCAAGTTACACCACCTCTGCCTTCTACCCTCTTGCCAATTTTGCTACGCTATTTTTATAGCAAACAGTGCTGAAACTAAGTGGCATCCACAAAGTGTCTGCTGTAGTAACTTAGTGTCAAACTGGTGCCAAGCAAGTTCCACCACCTCTGCCTTCTACCCTCCTGCCCATTTTGCTAAGCTTTTTTATAGCAAATAGTGCGCAAACTTAGTGGCATCAACACAATGTCTACCATAGTAACTTAGTGTCCTACTGGTGCCAAGCAAGTTCCACCACCTCTGCCTTCTACCCTCCTGCCCATTTTGCTAAGCTTTTTTTATAGCAAACAGTGCTGAAACCTAGTGGCATCCACAAAGTGTCTGCTATAGTAACTTAGTGTCCCACTGGTGCCAGGCAAGTTCCACCACCTCTGCCTTCTACCCTCCTGCCCATTTTGCTAAGCTTTTTTTATAGCAAATAGTGCGCAAACTTAGTGGCATCCACAAAGTGTCTACTATAGTAACTTCGTGTCCTACTGGTGCCAAGCAAGTTCCACCACCTCTGCCGTCTACCCTCCTGCCCATTTTGCTACGCTAATTTTGTAGCAAACAGTGCTGAAACTTAGTGGCTTCCACAAAGTGTCTGCTATAGTAACTTAGTGTCCCACTGGTGCCAAGCAAGTTCCACCACCTCTGGCTTCTACCCTCCTGCCCATTTTGCTATGCGAATTTTGTAGCAAACAGTGCTGAAACTTAGTGGCATCCACAAAGTGTCCGCTGTAGTAACTTAGTGTCTCACTGGTGCCAAGCAAGTTCCACCACCTCTGCCTTCTACCCTCTTGAACATTTTGCTACGCTATTTTTATAGCAAACAGTGCTGAAACTTAATGGCATCCACAAAGTGTCTGCTATAGTAACTTAGTATCCCATTGGTGCCAATGAAGTTCCACCACCTCTGCCTTCTACCCTCCTACCCATTTTGCTACGCTATTATTATAGCAAACAGTGCTGAAACTTAGTGGCATCCACAAAGTGTTCGCTATAGTAACTTAGTATCCCACTGGTGCCAAGCAAGTTCCACCAACTCTGCATTCTACCCTCCTGCCCATTTTGCTACTCTATTTTTATAGCAAACAGTGCTGAAACTTAGTGGCACCCACAAAGTGTCTGTTATGGAAACTTAGTATCCCTCTGGTGCCAAGCAAGTTCCACCACCTCTGCCTTCTACCCTCCTGCCCATTTTGCTACGCTATTTTTATAGCAAACAGTGCTTAAACTTAGTGGCATCCACAAAGTGTCTGCTATAGTAACTTAGTATCCCACTGGTGCCAAGCAAGTTCCACCACCTCTGCCTTCTACCTTCTTGCCCATTTTGCTACGCTATTTTTATAGCAAACAGTGCTAAAACTTAGTGGCATCCACAAAGTGTCTGCTATAGTAACTTAGTGTCCTTCTGGTGCCAAGCAAGTTACACCACCTCTGCCTTCTACCCTCCTTCCCATTTTGCTACGCTATTTTTATAGCAAACAGTGCTTAAAATTAGTGGCATCCATAAAGTGTCTGCTATAGTAACTTAGTGTCCCACTGGTGCCAAGCAAGTTCCACCACCTCTGCCTTCTACCCTCCTGCCCATTTTGCTATGCTAATTTTGTAGCAAACAGTGCTGAAACTTAGTGGCATCCACAAAGTGTCTGCTATAGTAACTTAGTGTCCCACTGGTGCCAAGCAAGTTCCACCACCTCTACCTTCTACCCTCCTGCCCATTTTGCTACGCTATTTTTATAGCAAACAGTGCTGAAACTTAGTGGCATTTACAAAGTATCTGCTATAGTAACCTAGTTTCCCACTGGTTCCAAGCAAGTTCCACCACCTCTGCCTTCTACCCTCTTGCCCATTTTGCTACGCTATTTTTATAGCAAACAGTGCTGAAACTTAGTGACATCCACAAAGTGTCTGCTATAGTAACTTAGTGTTCCACTGGTGCCAAGCAAGTTCCACCACCTCTGCCTTCTACCCTCCTGCCCATTTTGCTAAGCTTTTTTTATAGCAAATAGTGCGCAAACTTAGTGGCATCCACAATGTGTCTAATATAGTAACTTTGTGTCCTACTGGTGCCAAGCAAGTTCCACCACCTCTGCCTTCTACCCTCCTGCACATTTTGCTACGCTAATTTTGTAGCAAACAGTGCTGAAACTTAGTGGCTTCCACAAAGTGGCTGCTATAGTAACTTAGTGTCCCACTGGTGCCAAGCAAGTTCCACCACCTCTGGCTTCTACCCTCCTGCCCATTTTGCTATGCTAATTTTGTAGCAAACATTGCTGAAACTTAGTGGCATTCACAAAGTGTCCGCTGTAGTAACTTAGTGTCTCACTGGTGCCAAGCAAGTTCCACCACCTCTGCCCTCTACCCTCTTGAACATTTTGCTACGCTATTTTTATAGCAAACAGTGCTGAAACTTAGTGGCATCCACAAAGTGTCTGCTATAGTAACTTAGTGTCTCACTGGTGCCAAGCAAGTTACACCACATCTGCCTTCTACACTCCTGCCCATTTTGCTACGCTATTTTTATAGCAAACAGTGCTAAAACTTAGTGGCATCCACAAAGTGTCCGCTGTAGTAACTTAGTGTCTCACTGGTGCCAAGCAAGTTCCACCACCTCTGCTTTCTACCTTCTTGCCCATTTTGCTACACTATTTTTATAGCAAACAGTGCTTAAACTTAGTGGCAACCACAAAGTGTCTGCTATAGTATCTTAGTGTCCTTCTGGTGCCAAGCAAGTTCCACCACCTCTGCCTTCTACCCTCCTGCCCATTTTGCTACGCTATTTTTATAGCAAACAGTGCTTAAAATTAGTGGCATCCATAAAGTGTCTGCTATAGTAACTTAGTGTCCCACTGGTGCCAAGCAAGTTCCACCACCTCTGCCTTCTACCCTCCTGCCAATTTTGCTACGCTAATTTTGTAGCAAACAGTGCTGAAACTTAGTGGCATCCACAAAGTGTCGGCTATAGTAACTTAGTGTCAAACTGGTGCCAAGCAAGTTCCACCACCTCTGCCTTCTACCCTCCTGCCCATTTTGCTACGCTATTTTTATAGCAAACAGTGCTGAAACTTAGTGGAATCCACAAAGTGTCTACTATAGTAACTTAGTGTCCTACTGGTGCCAAGCAAGTTCCACCACCTCTGCCTTCTACTCTCCTGCCCATTTTGCTACGCTAATTTTGTAGGAAACAGTGCTGAAACTTAGTGGCTTCCACAAAGTTTCTGCTATAGTAACTTAGTGTCCCACTGGTGCCAAGCAAATTCCACCACCTCTGCCTTCTACCCTCTTGCCAATTTTGCTATGTTATTTTTATAGCAAACAGTGCTAAACCTTAGTGGCATCCACAAAGTGTCCGCTGTAGTAACTGAGTGTCTCACTGGTGCCAAACAAGTTCCACCACCTCTGCCTTCTACCCTCTTGCCAATTTTCCTACGCTGTTTTTATAGCAAACAGTGCTGAAACTTAGTGGCATCCACAAAGTGTCCGCTATAGTAACTTAGTGTCTCACTGGTGCCAAGCAAGTTCCACCACCTCTGCCTTCTACCCTCTTGCCAATTTTGCTACGCTATTTTTATAGCAAACAGTGGTAAACCTTAGTGGCATCCACAAAGTGTCCGCTGTAGTAACTGAGTGTCTCACTGGTGCCAAACAAGTTCCACCACCTCTGCCTTCTACCCTCTTGCCAATTTTCCTACGCTGTTTTTATAGCAAACAGTGCTGAAACTTAGTGGCATCCACAAAGTGTCCGCTATAGTAACTTAGTGTCTCACTGGTGCCAAGCAAGTTCCACCACATCTGCCTTCTACCCTCCTGCCCATTTTGCTACGCTATTTTTATAGCAAACTGTACTGAAACTTAGTGGCGTCCACTAAGTGTCTGCTATAGTAACTTAGTGTCCCACTGGTGCCAAGCAAGTTACACCACCTCTGCCTTCTACCCTCTTGCCAATTTTGCTACGCTATTTTTATAGCAAACAGTGCTGAAACTAAGTGGCATCCACAAAGTGTCTGCTGTAGTAACTTAGTGTCAAACTGGTGCCAAGCAAGTTCCACCACCTCTGCCTTCTACCCTCCTGCCCATTTTGCTAAGCTTTTTTATAGCAAATAGTGCGCAAACTTAGTGGCATCAACAAAGTGTCTACCATAGTAACTTAGTGTCCTACTGGTGCCAAGCAAGTTCCACCACCTCTGCCTTCTACCCTCCTGCCCATTTTGCTAAGCTTTTTTTATAGCAAACAGTGCTGAAACATAGTGGCATCCACAAAGTGTCTGCTATAGTAACTTAGTGTCCCACTGGTGCCAGGCAAGTTCCACCACCTCTGCCTTCTACCCTCCTGCCCATTTTGCTAAGCTTTTTTTATAGCAAATAGTGCGCAAACTTAGTGGCATCCACAAAGTGTCTACTATAGTAACTTCATGTCCTACTGGTGCCAAGCAAGTTCCACCACCTCTGCCGTCTACCCTCCTGCCCATTTTGCTACGCTAATTTTGTAGCAAACAGTGCTGAAACTTAGTGGCTTCCACAAATTGTCTGCTATAGTAACTTAGTGTCCCACTGGTGCCAAGCAAGTTCCACCACCTCTGGCTTCTACCCTCCTGCCCATTTTGCTATGCGAATTTTGTAGCAAACAGTGCTGAAACTTAGTGGCATCCACAAAGTGTCCGCTGTAGTAACTTAGTGTCTCACTGGTGCCAAGCAAGTTCCACCACCTCTGCCTTCTACCCTCTTGAACATTTTGCTACGCTATTTTTATAGCAAACAGTGCTGAAACTTAATGGCATCCACAAAGTGTCTGCTATAGTAACTTAGTATCCCATTGGTGCCAATGAAGTTCCACCACCTCTGCCTTCTACCCTCCTACCCATTTTGCTACGCTATTATTATAGCAAACAGTGCTGAAACTTAGTGGCATCCACAAAGTGTTCGCTATAGTAACTTAGTATCCCACTGGTGCCAAGCAAGTTCCACCAACTCTGCATTCTACCCTCCTGCCCATTTTGCTACTCTATTTTTATAGCAAACAGTGCTGAAACTTAGTGGCACCCACAAAGTGTCTGTTATGGAAACTTAGTATCACTCTGGTGCCAAGCAAGTTCCACCACCTCTGCCTTCTACCCTCCTGCCCATTTTGCTACGCTATTTTTATAGCAAACAGTGCTTAAACTTAGTGGCATCCACAAAGTGTCTGCTATAGTAACTTAGTATCCCACTGGTGCCAAGCAAGTTCCACCACCTCTGCCTTCTACCTTCTTGCCCATTTTGCTACGCTATTTTTATAGCAAACAGTGCTTAAACTTAGTGGCATCCACAAAGTGTCTGCTATAGTAACTTAGTGTCCTTCTGGTGCCAAGCAAGTTACACCACCTCTGCCTTCTACCCTCCTTCCCATTTTGCTACGCTATTTTTATAGCAAACAGTGCTTAAAATTAGTGGCATCCATAAAGTGTCTGCTATAGTAACTTAGTGTCCCACTGGTGCCAAGCAAGTTCCACCACCTCTACCTTCTACCCTCCTGCCCATTTTGCTACGCTATTTTTATAGCAAACAGTGCTGAAACTTAGTGGCATTTACAAAGTATCTGCTATAGTAACTTAGTTTCCCACTGGTTCCAAGCAAGTTCCACCACCTCTGCCTTCTACCCTCCTGCCCATTTTGCTAAGCTTTTTTTATAGCAAATAGTGCGCAAACTTAGTGGCATCCACAATGTGTCTAATATAGTAACTTTGTGTCCTACTGGTGCCAAGCAAGTTCCACCACCTCTGCCTTCTACCCTCCTGCCCATTTTGCTACGCTAATTTTGTAGCAAACAGTGCTGAAACTTAGTGGCTTCCACAAAGTGTCTGCTATAGTAACTTAGTGTCCCACTGGTGCCAAGCAAGTTCCACCACCTCTGGCTTCTACCCTCCTGCCCATTTTGCTATGCTAATTTTGTAGCAAACATTGCTGAAACTTAGTGGCATTCACAAAGTGTCCGCTGTAGTAACTTAGTGTCTCACTGGTGCCAAGCAAGTTCCACCACCTCTGCCCTCTACCCTCTTGAACATTTTGCTACGCTATTTTTATAGCAAACAGTGCTGAAACTTAGTGGCATCCACAAAGTGTCTGCTATAGTAACTTAGTGTCCCACTGGAGCAAAGCAAGTTCCACCACCTCTGCCTTCTCCCATCTTGCCAATTTTGCTACGCCATTTTTATAGCAAACAGTGCTGAAACTTAGTGGCATCCACAAAGTGTCCGCTATAGTAACTTAGTGTCTCACTGGTGCCAAGCAAGTTCCACCACATCTGCCTTCTACCTTCTTGCCCATTTTGCTACGCTATTTTTATAGCAAACACTGCTGAAACTTAGTGGAATCCACTAAGTGTCTTCTATAGTAAATTAGTGTCCCTCTGGTGCCAAGCAAGTTCCACCACCTCTGCCTTCTACCCTCCTGCCCATTTTGCTACGCTATTTTTATAGCAAACAGTGCTTAAACTTAGTGGCATCCACAAAGTGTCTGCTATAGTAACTTAGTATCCCACTGGTGCCAATGAAGTTCCACCACCTCTGCCTTCTACTCTCCTACCCATTCTGCTACGCTATTTTTATAGCAAACAGTGCTGAAACTTAGTGGCATCCACAAAGTGTCTGCTATAGTAACTTAGTGTCCCACTGGTGCCAAGCAAGTTCCACCACCTTTGCCTTCCACCCTCTTGCCAATTTTGCTACGCTATTTTTATAGCAAACAGTGCTGAAACTTAGTGGCATCCACAAAATGTCCGCTATAGTAACTTAGTGTCTCACTGGTGCCAAGCAAGTTCCAGCACATCTGCCTTCTACCCTCCTGCCCATTTTGCTACGCAATTTTTATAGCAAACACTGCTGAAACTTAGTGGAATCCACTAAGTGTCTTCTATAGTAAATTAGTGTCCCTCTGGTGCCAAGCAAGTTCCACCACCTCGGCCTTCTACCCTCCTGCCCATTTTGCTACGCTATTTTTATAGCAAACAGTGCTGAAACTTAGTGGCATCCACAAAGTGTCTGCTATAGTAACTTAGTATCCCACTGGTGCCAAGCAAGTTCCACCACCTCTGGCTTCTACCCTCCTGCCCATTTTGCTATGCTAATTTTGTAGCAAACAGTGCTGAAACTTAGTGGCATCCACAAAGTGTCCGCTGTAGTAACTTAGTGTCTCACTGGTGCCAAGCAAGTTCCACCACCTCTGCCCTCTACCCTCTTGAACATTTTGCTACGCTATTTTTATAGCAAACAGTGCTGAAACTTAGTGGCATCCACAAAGTGTCTGCTATAGTAACTTAGTGTCCCACTGGAGCAAAGCAAGTTCCACCACCTCTGCCTTCTCCCATCTTGCCAATTTTGCTACGCCATTTTTATAGCAAACAGTGCTGAAACTTAGTGGCATCCACAAAGTGTCTGCTATAGTAACTTAGTATCCCACTGGTGCCAAGCAAGTTCCACCACCTCTGCCTTCTACCCTCCTGCCCATTTTGCTAAGCTTTTTTTATAGCAAATAGTGCGCAAACTTAGTGGCATCCACAAAGTGTCTACCATAGTAACTTAGTGTCCTACTGGTGCCAAGCAAGTTCCACCACCTCTGCCTTCTACCCTCCTGCCCATTTTGCTACGCTAATTTTGTAGCAAACAGTGCTGAAACTTAGTGGCTTCCACAAAGTGTCTGCTATAGTAACTTAGTGTCCCACTGGAGCAAAGCAAGTTCCACCACCTCTGCCTTCTACCCTCCTGCCCATTTTGCTACGCTATTTTTATAGCAAACAGTGCTGAAACTTAGTGGCATCCACAAAGTGTCTGCTATAGTAACTTAGTGTCCCACTGGAGCAAAGCAAGTTCCACCACCTCTGCCTTCTACCCTCCTGCCCATTTTGCTACGCTATTTTTATAGCAAACAGTGCTGAAACTTAGTGTTATCCACAAAGTGTGTGCTATAGTAACTTAGTGTTCCACTGGTGCCAAGCAAGTTACACCACCTCTGCCTTCTACCCTCCTGCCCATTTTGCTACGCTATTTTTATAGCAAACAGTGCTGAAACTTAGTGTTATCCACAAACTGTCTGCTATAGTAACTTAGTGTTCCACTGGTGCCAAGCAAGTTACACCACCTCCGCCTTCTACCCTACTGCCCATTTTGCTACGCTATTTTTATAGCAAACAGTGCTGAAAATTATTGGCATCCACATAGTGTCTACTATAGTAACTTAGTGTCCTACTGGTGCCAAGCAAGTTCCACCACCTCTGCCTTCTACTCTCCTGCCCATTTTGCAACGCTAATTTTGTAGGAAACAGTGCTGAAACTTAGTGGCTTCCACAAAGTGTCTGCTATAGTAACTTAGTGTCCCACTGGTGCCAAGCAAGTTCCACCACCTCTGCCTTCTACCCTTCTGCCCATTTTGCTACGCTATTTTTATAGCAAACAGTGCTGAAACTTAGTGGCATTTACAAAGTGTCTGCTATAGTAACTTAGTGTCCCACTAGTACCAAGCAAATTCCACCACCTCTGCCTTCTACCTTCTTGCCAATTTTGCTACGCTATTTTTATAGAAAACATTGCTAAAACTTGGTGGCATCCACAAAGTGTCCGCTGTAGTAACTGAATGTCTCACTGGTGCCAAGCAAGTTCTACCACCTCTGCCTTCTACCCTCTTGCCCATTTTGCTACGCTATTTTTTATAGCAAACAGTGCTGAAACTTAGTGGCATCCACAAAGTGTCTACTATAGTAACTTAGTGTCCTACTGGTGCCAAGCAAGTTACACCACCTCTGCCTTCTACCCTCTTGATAATTTTGCTACGCTACTTTTATAGCAAACAGTGCTGAAACTTAGTGGCATCCACAAAGTGTCCGCTGTAGTAACTTAGTGTCCCACTGGTGCCAAGCAAGTTCCACCACCTCTGCCTTCTACCCTCCTGTCCAGTTTGATAAGCTTTCTTTATAGCAAACAGTGCTGAAACTTAGTGGCATTTACAAAGTGTCTGCTATAGTAACTTAGTGTCCCACTGGTGCCAAGCAAGTTCCACCACCTCTGCCTTCTACCCTCCTGTCCAGTTTGATAAGCTTTCTTTATAGCAAACAGTGCTGAAACTTAGTGGCATTTACAAAGTGTCTGCTATAGTAACTTAGTGTCCCACTGGTGCCAAGCAAGTTCCACCACCTCTGCCTTCTACCCACTTGCCCAGTTTACTACGCTATTTTTATAGCAAACAGTGCTGAAAATTAGTGTTATCCACAAAGTGTCTGCTATAGTAACTTAGTGTTCCACTGGTGCCAAGCAAGTTACACCACCTCTGCCTTCTACCCTCCTGCCCATTTTGCTACTCTGTTTTTATAACAAACAGTGCTGAAACTTAGTGGCATCCAAAAAGTGTCTGCTATAGTAACTTAGTATCCCACTGGTGCCAATGAAGTTCCACCACCTCTGCCTTCTACTCTCCTACCCATTTTGCTATGCTATTTTTATAGCAAACAGTGCTAAAACTTAGTGGCATCCACAAAGTGTCTTCTATAGTAAATTCGTGTCCCTCTGGTGCCAAGCAATTTCCAACACCTCTGCCTTCTACCCTCCTGCTCATTTTGCTACGCTATTTTTATAGCAAACAGTGCTTAAACTTAGTGGCATCCACAAAGTGTCTGCTATAGTAACTTAGTATCCCACTGGTGCCAAGCAAGTTCCACCACCTCTGCCTTCTACCCTCTTGCCCATTTTGCTAAGTTTTTTTTTTTTATAGCAAATAGTGCGCAAACTTAGTGGCATCCACAAAGTGTCTACTATAGTAACTTAGTGTCCTACTGGTGCCAAGCAAGTTCCACCACCTCTGCCTTCTACCCTCCTGCCCATTTTGCTACGCTAATTTTGTAGCAAACAATGCTGAAACTTAGTGGCTTCCACAAAGTGTCTGCTATAGTAACTGAGTGTCCCACTGGTGCCAAGCAAGTTCCACCACCTCTGCCTTCTACCCTCCAGCCCATTTTGCTATGCTAATTTTGTAGCAAACAGTGCTGAAACTTAGTGTCATCCACAAAGTTTCCAATGTAGTAACTCAGTGTCCCACTGGTGCCAAGCAAGTTCCACCACCTCTGCCTTCTACCCTCCTGCCCATTTTGCTACGCTATTTTTATAGCAAACAGTGCTTAAAATTAGTGGCATCCATAAAGTGTCTGCTATATTAACTTAGTGTCCCACTGGTGCCAAGCAAGTTCCACCACCTCTGCCTTCTACCCTCCTGCCCATTTTGCTACTCTATTTTTATAACAAACAGTGCTGAAACTTAGTGGCATCCACAAAGTGTCTGCTATAGTAACTTAGTATCCCACTGGTGCCAATGAAGTTCCACCACCTCTGCCTTCTACCCTCCTACCCATTTTGCTACGCTATTATTATAGCAAACAGTGCTGAAACTTAGTGGCATCCACAAAGTGTTTGCTATAGTAATTTAGTGTCCCACTGGTGCCAAGCAAGTTCCACCACCTCTGCCTTCTACCCTCCTGCCCATTTTGCTACTCTATTTTTATAACAAACAGTGCTGAAACTTAGTGGCATCCACAAAATGTCCGCTATAGTAACTTAGTGTCTCACTGGTGCCAAGCAAGTTCCACCACATCTGCCTTCTACACTCCTGCCCATTTTGCTACGCTATTTTTATAGCAAACAGTGCTTAAACTTAGTGGCATCCACAAAGTGTCTGCTATAGTAACTTAGTGTCCTACTGGTGCCAAGCAAGTTCCACCACCTCTGCCTTCTACACTCCTGCCCATTTTGCTACTCTATTTTTATAACAAACAGTGCTGAAATTTAGTGGCATCCACAAAGTGTCTGCTATAGTAACTTAGTATCCCACTGGTGCCAATGAAGTTCCACCACCTCTGCCTTCTACCCTGCTACCCATTTTGCTATGCTATTATTATAGCAAACAGTGCTGAAACTTAGTGGCATCCACAAAGTGTCTGCTATAGTAATTTAGTGTCCCACTGGTGCCAAGCAAGTTCCACCACCTCTGCCCTCTACCCTCCTGCCCATTTTGCTACGCTATTTTTATAGCAAACAGTGCTGAAACTTAGTGGCATCCACAAAGTGTCTGCTATAGTAACTTAGTATCCCACTGGTGCCAATAAAGTTCCACCACCTCTGCCTTCTACCCTCCTGCCCATTTTGCTACGCTATTTTTATAGCAAACAGTGCTGAAACTTAGTGGCATCCACAAAGTGTCTGCTATAGTAATATAGTGTCCCACTGGTGCCAAGCAAGTTCCACCACCTCTGCCTTCTACCCTCCTGCCCATTTTGCTACGCTATTTTTATAGCAAACAGTGCTGAAACTTAGTGGCATCCACAAAATGTCTGCTATAGTAATATAGTGTCCCACTGGTGCCAAGCAAGTTCCACCACCTCTGCCTTCTACCCTCCTGTCCATTTTGCTACTCTATTTTTATAGCAAACAGTGAAGAAACTTAGTGGCACCCACAAAGTGTCTGTTATAGAAACTTAGTATCCCACTGGTGCCAAGCAAGTTCCACCACCTCTGCCTTCTACCCTCCTGCCCATTTTGCTACGGTAATTTTGTAGCAAACAGTGCTGAAACTTAGTGGCATCCACAAAGTGTCTGCTATAGTAACTTAGTGTCCCACTGGTGCCAAGGAAGTTCCACCACCTCTGCCTTCTACCCTCCTGCCCATTTTGCTATGATGTTTTTATAGGAAACAGTGCTGAAGCTTAGTGGCATTTACAAAGTGTCTGCTATAGTAACTTAGTGTCTCACTGGTTCCAAGAAAATTCCACCACCTCTGCCTTCTACCCTCCTGCCCATTTTGCTGCGCTATTTTTATATCAAACAGTGCTGAAACTTAGTGGCATCCACAAAGTGTCAGCTATAGTATCTTAGTGTTCCACAGGTGCCAAGCAAGTTACACCACCTCTGCCTTCTACCCTCTTGCCAATTTTGCTACGCTATTTTTATAGCAAACAGTGCTGAAACTTAGTGGCATCCACAAAGTGTCCGCTGTAGTAACTTAGTGTCTCACTGGTGCCAAGCAAGTTCCACCACATCTGCCTTCTACCCTCCTGCCCATTTTGCTATGCTATTTTTATAGCAAACAGTGCTGAAACTTAGTGGCATCCACTAAGTGTCTGCTATAGTAACTTAGTGTCCCACTGGTGCCAAGCAAGTTCCACCACCTCTGCCTTCTACCCTCCTGCCCATTTTGCTACACTATTTTTATAGCAAACAGTGTTTAAACTTGGTGGCATCCACAAAGTGTCTGCTATAGTAACTTAGTGTCCCACTGGTGCCAAGCAAGTTCCACCACCTCTGCCTTCTACCCTCCTGCCCAGTTTGCTAAGCTTTCTTTATAGCAAACAGTGCTGAAACTTAGTGGCATTTACAAAGTGTCTGCTATAGTAACTTACTGTCCCACTGGTGCCAAGCAAGTTCCAACACCTCTGCCTTCTACCCTCCTGCCCATTTTACTACGCTATTTTTATAGCAAACAGTGCTGAAACTTAGTGTTATCCACAAAGTGTCTGCTATAGTAACTTAGTGTTCCACTGGTGCCAAGCAAGTTCCACCACATCTGCCTTCTACACTCCTGCCCATTTTGCTACGCTATTTTTATAGCAAACAGTGCTTAAACTTAGTGGCATCCAAAAAGTGTCTGCTATAGTAACTTAGTGTCCTACTGGTGCCAAGCAAGTTCCACCACCTCTGCCTTCTACCCTCCTGCCCATTTTGGTACGCTATTTTTATAGCAAACAGTGCTTAAAGTTAGTGGCATCCATAAAGTGTCTGCTATAGTAACTTAGTGTCCCACTGGTGCCAAGCAAGTTCCACCACCTCTGCCTTCGACCCTCCTGCCCATTTTGCTACTCTATTTTTATAACAAACAGTGCTGAAATTTAGTGGCATCCACAAAGTGTCTGCTATAGTAACTTAGTATCCCACTGGTGCCAATGAAGTTCCACCACCTCTGCCTTCTACCCTCCTACCCATTTTGCTACGCTATTATTATAGCAAACAGTGCTGAAACTTAGTGGCATCCACAAAGTGTCTGCTATAGTAATTTAGTGTCCCACTGGTGCCAAGCAAGTTCCACCACCTCTGCCCTCTACCCTCCTGCCCATTTTGCTACGCTATTATTATAGCAAACAGTGCTGAAACTTAGTGGCATCCACAAAGTGTCTGCTATAGTAATTTAGTGTCCCACTGGTGCCAAGCAAGTTCCACCACCTCTGCCCTCTACCCTCCTGCCCATTTTGCTAGCTATTTTTATAGCAAACAGTGCTTAAAATTAGTGGCATCCATAAAGTGTCTGCTATAGTAACTTAGTGTCCCACTGGTGCCAAGCAAGTTCCACCACCTCTGCCTTCTACCCTCCTGCCCATTTTGCTACTCTATTTTTATAACAAACAGTGATGAAACTTAGTGGCATCCACAAAGTGTCTGCTATAGTAACTTAGTATCCCACTGGTGACAATAAAGTTCCACCACCTCTGCCTTCTACCCTCCTGCCCATTTTGCTACGCTATTTTTATAGCAAACAGTGCTGAAACTTAGTGGCATCCACAAAGTGTCTGCTATAGTAATTTAGTGTCCCACTGGTGCCAAGCAAGTTCCACCACCTCTGCCTTCTACCCTCCTGTCCATTTTGCTACTCTATTTTTATAGCAAACAGTGCTGAAACTTAGTGGCACCCACAAAGTGTCTGTTATAGAAACTTAGTATCCCACTGGTGCCAAGCAAGTTCCACCACCTCTGCCTTCTACCCTCCTGCCCATTTTGCTACGGTAATTTTGTAGCAAACAGTGCTGAAACTTAGTGGCATCCACAAAGTTTCTGCTATAGTAACTTAGTGTCCCACTGGTGCCAAGCAAGTTCCACCACCTCTGCCTTCTACCCTCCTGCCCATTTTGCTATTATGTTTTTATAGGAAACAGTGCTGAAGCTTAGTGGCATTTACAAAGTGTCTGCTATAGTAACTTAGTGTCTCACTGGTGCCAAGCAAATTCCACCACCTCTGCCTTCTACCCTCGTGCCCATTTTGCTACGCTATTTTTATAGCAAACAGTGCTGAAACTTAGTGGCATCCACAAAGTGTCCGCTGTAGTAACTTAGTGTCTCACTGGTGCCAAGCAAGTTCCACCACATCTGCCTTCTACCCTTTTGCCCATTTTGCTATGCTATTTTTATAGCAAACAGTGCTGAAACTTAGTGGCATCCACTAAGTGTCTGCTATAGTAACTTAGTGTCCCACTGGTGCCAAGCAAGTTCCACCACCTCTGCCTTCTACCCTCCTGCACATTTTGCTACATTATTTTTATAGCAAACAGTGTTTAAACTTGGTGGCATCCACAAAGTGTCTGCTATAGTAACTTAGTGTCCCACTGGTGCCAAGCAAGTTCCACCACCTCTGCCTTCTACCCTCCTGCCCAGTTTGCTAAGCTTTCTTTATAGCAAACAGTGCTGAAACTTAGTGGCATTTACAAAGTGTCTGCTATAGTAACTTAGTGTCCCACTGGTGCCAAGCAAGTTCCAACACCTCTGCCTTCTACCCTCCTGCCCATTTTACTACGCTATTTTTATAGCAAACAGTGCTGAAACTTAGTGTTATCCACAAAGTGTCTGCTATAGTAACTTAGTGTTCCACTGGTGCCAAGCAAGTTACACCACCTCTGCCTTCTACCCTACTGCCCATTTTGCTACACTATTTTTATAGCAAACAGTGCTGAAACTTAGTGGCATCCACAAAGTGTCTACTATAGTAACTTAGTGTCCTACTGGTGCGAAGCAAGTTCCACCACCTCTGCCTTCTACTCTCCTGCCCATTTTGCTACGCTAATTTTGTAGGAAACAGTGCTGAAACTTAGTGGCTTCCACAAAGTGTCTGCTATAGTAACTTAGTGTCCCACTGGTGCCAAGCAAGTTCCACCACCTCTGCCTTCTACCCTTCTGCCCATTTTGCTACGCTATTTTTATAGCAAACAGTGCTGAAACTTAGTGGCATTTACAAAGTGTCTGCTATAGTAACTTAGTGTCCCACTAGTGCCAAGCAAATTCCACCATCTCTGCCTTCTACCCTCTTGCCAATTTTGATACGCTATTTTTATAGCAAACAGTGCTAAAATTTGGTGGCATCCACAAAGTGTCCGCTGTAGTAACTGAATGTCTCACTGGTGCCAAGCAAGTTCCACCACCTCTGCCTTCTACCCTACTGCCCATTTTGCTACGCTATTTTTTTTAGCAAACAGTGCTGAAACTTAGTGGCATCCACAAAGTGTCTACTATAGTAACTTAGTTTCCTACTGGTGCCAAGCAAGTTCCACCACCTCTGCCTTCTACTCTCCTGCCCATTTTGCTACGCTAATTTTGTAGGAAACAGTGCTGAAACTTAGTGGCATTTACAAAGTGTCTGCTATAGTAACTTAGTGTCCCACTAGTGCCAAGCAAATTCCACCACCTCTGCCTTCTACCCTCCTGCCCATTTTTCTGCGCTATTTTTATATCAAACAGTGCTGAAACTTAGTGGCATCCACAAAGTGTCAGCTATAGTAACTTAGTGTTCCACAGGTGCCAAGCAAGTTACACCACCTCTGCCTTCTACCCTCTTGCCAATTTTGCTACGCTATTTTTATAGCAAACAGTGCTGAAACTTAGTGGCATCCACAAAGTGTCCGCTGTAGTAACTTAGTGTCTCACTGGTGCCAAGCAAGTTCCACCACATCTGCCTTCTACCCTCCTGCCCATTTTGCTACACTATTTTTATAGCAAACAGTGTTTAAACTTGGTGGCATCCACAAAGTGTCTGCTATAGTAACTTAGTGTCCCACTGGTGCCAAGCAAGTTCCACCACCTCTGCCTTCTACCCTCCTGCCCAGTTTGCTAAGCTTTCTTTATAGCAAACAGTGCTGAAACTTAGTGGCATTTACAAAGTGTCTGCTATAGTAACTTACTGTCCCACTGGTGCCAAGCAAGTTCCAACACCTCTGCCTTCTACCCTCCTGCCCATTTTACTACGCTATTTTTATAGCAAACAGTGCTGAAACTTAGTGTTATCCACAAAGTGTCTGCTATAGTAACTTAGTGTTCCACTGGTGCCAAGCAAGTTACACCACCTCTGCCTTCTACCCTACTGCCCATTTTGCTACGCTATTTTTATAGCAAACAGTGCTGAAACTTAGTGGCATCCACAAAGTGTCTAGTATAGAAACTTAGTGTCTTACTGGTGCCAAGCAAGTTCCACCACCTCTGCCTTCTACTCTCCTGCCCATTTTGCTACGCTAATTTTATAGCAAACAGTGCTGAAACTTAGTGGCATCCACAAAGTGTCCGCTGTAGTAACTTAGTGTCTCACTGGTGCCAAGCAAGTTCCACCACATCTGCCTTCTACCCTCCTGCCCATTTTGCTATGCTATTTTTATAGCAAACAGTGCTGAAACTTAGTGGCATCCACTAAGTGTCTGCTATAGTAACTTAGTGTCCCACTGGTGCCAAGCAAGTTCCACCACCTCTGCCTTCTACCCTCCTGCCCATTTTGCTACACTATTTTTATAGCAAACAGTGTTTAAACTTGGTGGCATCCACAAAGTGTCTGCTATAGTAACTTAGTGTCCCACTGGTGCCAAGCAAGTTCCACCACCTCTGCCTTCTACCCTCCTGCCCAGTTTGCTAAGCTTTCTTTATAGCAAACAGTGCTGAAACTTAGTGGCATTTACAAAGTGTCTGCTATAGTAACTTACTGTCCCACTGGTGCCAAGCAAGTTCCAACACCTCTGCCTTCTACCCTCCTGCCCATTTTACTACGCTATTTTTATAGCAAACAGTGCTGAAACTTAGTGTTATCCACAAAGTGTCTGCTATAGTAACTTAGTGTTCCACTGGTGCCAAGCAAGTTCCACCACATCTGCCTTCTACACTCCTGCCCATTTTGCTACGCTATTTTTATAGCAAACAGTGCTTAAACTTAGTGGCATCCAAAAAGTGTCTGCTATAGTAACTTAGTGTCCTACTGGTGCCAAGCAAGTTCCACCACCTCTGCCTTCTACCCTCCTGCCCATTTTGGTACGCTATTTTTATAGCAAACAGTGCTTAAAGTTAGTGGCATCCATAAAGTGTCTGCTATAGTAACTTAGTGTCCCACTGGTGCCAAGCAAGTTCCACCACCTCTGCCTTCGACCCTCCTGCCCATTTTGCTACTCTATTTTTATAACAAACAGTGCTGAAATTTAGTGGCATCCACAAAGTGTCTGCTATAGTAACTTAGTATCCCACTGGTGCCAATGAAGTTCCACCACCTCTGCCTTCTACCCTCCTACCCATTTTGCTACGCTATTATTATAGCAAACAGTGCTGAAACTTAGTGGCATCCACAAAGTGTCTGCTATAGTAATTTAGTGTCCCACTGGTGCCAAGCAAGTTCCACCACCTCTGCCCTCTACCCTCCTGCCCATTTTGCTACGCTATTATTATAGCAAACAGTGCTGAAACTTAGTGGCATCCACAAAGTGTCTGCTATAGTAATTTAGTGTCCCACTGGTGCCAAGCAAGTTCCACCACCTCTGCCCTCTACCCTCCTGCCCATTTTGCTAGCTATTTTTATAGCAAACAGTGCTTAAAATTAGTGGCATCCATAAAGTGTCTGCTATAGTAACTTAGTGTCCCACTGGTGCCAAGCAAGTTCCACCACCTCTGCCTTCTACCCTCCTGCCCATTTTGCTACTCTATTTTTATAACAAACAGTGATGAAACTTAGTGGCATCCACAAAGTGTCTGCTATAGTAACTTAGTATCCCACTGGTGACAATAAAGTTCCACCACCTCTGCCTTCTACCCTCCTGCCCATTTTGCTACGCTATTTTTATAGCAAACAGTGCTGAAACTTAGTGGCATCCACAAAGTGTCTGCTATAGTAATTTAGTGTCCCACTGGTGCCAAGCAAGTTCCACCACCTCTGCCTTCTACCCTCCTGTCCATTTTGCTACTCTATTTTTATAGCAAACAGTGCTGAAACTTAGTGGCACCCACAAAGTGTCTGTTATAGAAACTTAGTATCCCACTGGTGCCAAGCAAGTTCCACCACCTCTGCCTTCTACCCTCCTGCCCATTTTGCTACGGTAATTTTGTAGCAAACAGTGCTGAAACTTAGTGGCATCCACAAAGTTTCTGCTATAGTAACTTAGTGTCCCACTGGTGCCAAGCAAGTTCCACCACCTCTGCCTTCTACCCTCCTGCCCATTTTGCTATTATGTTTTTATAGGAAACAGTGCTGAAGCTTAGTGGCATTTACAAAGTGTCTGCTATAGTAACTTAGTGTCTCACTGGTGCCAAGCAAATTCCACCACCTCTGCCTTCTACCCTCGTGCCCATTTTGCTACGCTATTTTTATAGCAAACAGTGCTGAAACTTAGTGGCATCCACAAAGTGTCCGCTGTAGTAACTTAGTGTCTCACTGGTGCCAAGCAAGTTCCACCACATCTGCCTTCTACCCTTTTGCCCATTTTGCTATGCTATTTTTATAGCAAACAGTGCTGAAACTTAGTGGCATCCACTAAGTGTCTGCTATAGTAACTTAGTGTCCCACTGGTGCCAAGCAAGTTCCACCACCTCTGCCTTCTACCCTCCTGCACATTTTGCTACATTATTTTTATAGCAAACAGTGTTTAAACTTGGTGGCATCCACAAAGTGTCTGCTATAGTAACTTAGTGTCCCACTGGTGCCAAGCAAGTTCCACCACCTCTGCCTTCTACCCTCCTGCCCAGTTTGCTAAGCTTTCTTTATAGCAAACAGTGCTGAAACTTAGTGGCATTTACAAAGTGTCTGCTATAGTAACTTAGTGTCCCACTGGTGCCAAGCAAGTTCCAACACCTCTGCCTTCTACCCTCCTGCCCATTTTACTACGCTATTTTTATAGCAAACAGTGCTGAAACTTAGTGTTATCCACAAAGTGTCTGCTATAGTAACTTAGTGTTCCACTGGTGCCAAGCAAGTTACACCACCTCTGCCTTCTACCCTACTGCCCATTTTGCTACACTATTTTTATAGCAAACAGTGCTGAAACTTAGTGGCATCCACAAAGTGTCTACTATAGTAACTTAGTGTCCTACTGGTGCGAAGCAAGTTCCACCACCTCTGCCTTCTACTCTCCTGCCCATTTTGCTACGCTAATTTTGTAGGAAACAGTGCTGAAACTTAGTGGCTTCCACAAAGTGTCTGCTATAGTAACTTAGTGTCCCACTGGTGCCAAGCAAGTTCCACCACCTCTGCCTTCTACCCTTCTGCCCATTTTGCTACGCTATTTTTATAGCAAACAGTGCTGAAACTTAGTGGCATTTACAAAGTGTCTGCTATAGTAACTTAGTGTCCCACTAGTGCCAAGCAAATTCCACCATCTCTGCCTTCTACCCTCTTGCCAATTTTGATACGCTATTTTTATAGCAAACAGTGCTAAAATTTGGTGGCATCCACAAAGTGTCCGCTGTAGTAACTGAATGTCTCACTGGTGCCAAGCAAGTTCCACCACCTCTGCCTTCTACCCTACTGCCCATTTTGCTACGCTATTTTTTTTAGCAAACAGTGCTGAAACTTAGTGGCATCCACAAAGTGTCTACTATAGTAACTTAGTTTCCTACTGGTGCCAAGCAAGTTCCACCACCTCTGCCTTCTACTCTCCTGCCCATTTTGCTACGCTAATTTTGTAGGAAACAGTGCTGAAACTTAGTGGCATTTACAAAGTGTCTGCTATAGTAACTTAGTGTCCCACTAGTGCCAAGCAAATTCCACCACCTCTGCCTTCTACCCTCCTGCCCATTTTTCTGCGCTATTTTTATATCAAACAGTGCTGAAACTTAGTGGCATCCACAAAGTGTCAGCTATAGTAACTTAGTGTTCCACAGGTGCCAAGCAAGTTACACCACCTCTGCCTTCTACCCTCTTGCCAATTTTGCTACGCTATTTTTATAGCAAACAGTGCTGAAACTTAGTGGCATCCACAAAGTGTCCGCTGTAGTAACTTAGTGTCTCACTGGTGCCAAGCAAGTTCCACCACATCTGCCTTCTACCCTCCTGCCCATTTTGCTACACTATTTTTATAGCAAACAGTGTTTAAACTTGGTGGCATCCACAAAGTGTCTGCTATAGTAACTTAGTGTCCCACTGGTGCCAAGCAAGTTCCACCACCTCTGCCTTCTACCCTCCTGCCCAGTTTGCTAAGCTTTCTTTATAGCAAACAGTGCTGAAACTTAGTGGCATTTACAAAGTGTCTGCTATAGTAACTTACTGTCCCACTGGTGCCAAGCAAGTTCCAACACCTCTGCCTTCTACCCTCCTGCCCATTTTACTACGCTATTTTTATAGCAAACAGTGCTGAAACTTAGTGTTATCCACAAAGTGTCTGCTATAGTAACTTAGTGTTCCACTGGTGCCAAGCAAGTTACACCACCTCTGCCTTCTACCCTACTGCCCATTTTGCTACGCTATTTTTATAGCAAACAGTGCTGAAACTTAGTGGCATCCACAAAGTGTCTAGTATAGTAACTTAGTGTCTTACTGGTGCCAAGCAAGTTCCACCACCTCTGCCTTCTACTCTCCTGCCCATTTTGCTACGCTAATTTTATAGCAAACAGTGCTGAAACTTAGTGGCATCCACAAAGTGTCCGCTGTAGTAACTTAGTGTCTCACTGGTGCCAAGCAAGTTCCACCACATCTGCCTTCTACCCTCCTGCCCATTTTGCTACGCTGTTTTTATAGCAAACAGTGCTGAAACTTAGTGGCATCCACTAAGTGTCTGCTATAGTAACTTAGTGTCCCACTGGTGCCAAGCAAGTTCCACCACCTCGGCCTTCTACCCTCCTGCCCAATTTGCTACGCTATTTTTATAGCAAACAGTGTTTAAACTTGGTGGCATCCACAAAGTGTCTTCTATAGTAACTTAGTGTCCCACTGGTGCCAAGCAAGTTCCACCACCTCTGCCTTCTACCCTCCTGCCCAGTTTGCTAAGCTTTCTTTATAGCAAACAGTGCTGAAACTTAGTGGCATTTACAAAGTGTCTGCTATAGTAACTTAGTGTCCCACTGGTGCCAAGCAAGTTCCACCACCTCTGCCTTCTACCCTCTTGCCCATTTTACTACGCTATTTTTATAGCAAACAGTGCTGAAACTTAGTGTTATCCACAAAGTGTCTGCTATAGTAACTTAGCGTTCCACTGGTGCCAAGCAAGTTCCACCACATCTGCCTTCTACACTCCTGCCCATTTTGCTACGCTATTTTTATAGCAAACAGTGCTTAAAATTAGTGGCATCCATAAAGTGTCTGCTATAGTAACTTAGTGTCCCACTGGTGCCAAGCAAGTTCCACCACCTCTGCCTTCTACCCTCCTGCCCATTTTGCTACTCTATTTTTATAACAAACAGTGATGAAACTTAGTGGCATCCACAAAGTGACTGCTATAGTAACTTAGTATCCCACTGGTGACAATAAAGTTCCACCACCTCTGCCTTCTACCCTCCTGCCCATTTTGCTACGCTATTTTTATAGCAAACAGTGCTGAAACTTAGTGGCATCCACAAAGTATCTGCTATAGTAATTTAGTGTCCCACTGGTGCCAAGCAAGTTCCACCACCTCTGCCTTCTACCTTCCTGTCCATTTTGCTACTCTATTTTTAAAGCAAACAGTGCTGAAACTTAGTGGCACCCACAAAGTGTCTGTTATAGAAACTTAGTATCCCACTGGTGCCAAGCAAGTTCCACCACCTCTGCCTTCTACCCTCCTGCCCATTTTGCTATAGTAATTTTGTAGCAAACAGTGCTGAAACTTAGTGGCACCCACAAAGTGTCTGTTATAGAAACTTAGTATCCCACTGGTGCCAAGCAAGTTCCACCACCTCTGCCTTCTACCCTCTTGCCAATTTTGCTACGCTATTTTTATAGCAAACAGTGCTGAAACTTAGTGGCATCCACAAAGTGTCCGCTGTAGTAACTTAGTGTCTCACTGGTGCCAAGCAAGTTCCACCACATCTGCCTTCTACCCTCCTGCCCATTTTGCTATGCTATTTTTATAGCAAACAGTGCTGAAACTTAGTGGCATCCACTAAGTGTCTGCTATAGTAACTTAGTGTCCCACTGGTGCCAAGCAAGTTCCACCACCTCTGCCTTCTACCCTCCTGCACATTTTGCTACACTATTTTTATAGCAAACAGTGTTTAAACTTGGTGGCATCCACAAAGTGTCTGCTATAGTAACTTAGTGTCCCACTGGTGCCAAGCAAGTTCCACCACCTCTGCCTTCTACCCTCCTGCCCAGTTTGCTAAGCTTTCTTTATAGCAAACAGTGCTGAAATTTAGTGGCATTTACAAAGTGTCTGCTATAGTAACTTAGTGTCCCACTGGTGCCAAGCAAGTTCCAACACCTCTGCCTTCTTCCCTCCTGCCCATTTTACTACGCTATTTTTATAGCAAACAGTGCTGAAACTTAGTGTTATCCACAAAGTGTCTGCTATAGTAACTTAGTGTTCCACTGGTGCCAAGCAAGTTACACCACCTCTGCCTTCTACCCTACTGCCCATTTTGCTACACTATTTTTATAGCAAACAGTGCTGAAACTTAGTGGCATCCACAAAGTGTCTACTATAGTAACTTAGTGTCCTACTGGTGCGAAGCAAGTTCCACCACCTCTGCCTTCTACCCTCCTGCCCATTTTGCTACGCTATTTTTATAGCAAACAGTGCTGAAACTTAGTGGCATCCACAAAGTATCTGCTATAGTAATTTAGTGTCCCACTGGTGCCAAGCAAGTTCCACCACCTCTGCCTTCTACCTTCCTGTCCATTTTGCTACTCTATTTTTATAGCAAACAGTGCTGAAACTTAGTTGCACCCACAAAGTGTCTGTTATAGAAACTTAGTATCCCACTGGTGCCAAGCAAGTTCCACCACCTCTGCCTTCTACCCTCCTGCCCATTTTGCTACGGTAATTTTGTAGCAAACAGTGCTGAAACTTAGTGGCACCCACAAAGTGTCTGTTATAGAAACTTAGTATCCCACTGGTGCCAAGCAAGTTCCACCACCTCTGCCTTCTACCCTCTTGCCAATTTTGCTACGCTATTTTTATAGCAAACAGTGCTGAAACTTAGTGGCATCCACAAAGTGTCCGCTGTAGTAACTTAGTGTCTCACTGGTGCCAAGCAAGTTCCACCACATCTGCCTTCTACCCTCCTGCCCATTTTGCTATGCTATTTTTATAGCAAACAGTGCTGAAACTTAGTGGCATCCACTAAGTGTCTGCTATAGTAACTTAGTGTCCCACTGGTGCCAAGCAAGTTCCACCACCTCTGCCTTCTACCCTCCTGCACATTTTGCTACACTATTTTTATAGCAAACAGTGTTTAAACTTGGTGGCATCCACAAAGTGTCTGCTATAGTAACTTAGTGTCCCACTGGTGCCAAGCAAGTTCCACCACCTCTGCCTTCTACCCTCCTGCCCAGTTTGCTAAGCTTTCTTTATAGCAAACAGTGCTGAAATTTAGTGGCATTTACAAAGTGTCTGCTATAGTAACTTAGTGTCCCACTGGTGCCAAGCAAGTTCCAACACCTCTGCCTTCTTCCCTCCTGCCCATTTTACTACGCTATTTTTATAGCAAACAGTGCTGAAACTTAGTGTTATCCACAAAGTGTCTGCTATAGTAACTTAGTGTTCCACTGGTGCCAAGCAAGTTACACCACCTCTGCCTTCTACCCTACTGCCCATTTTGCTACACTATTTTTATAGCAAACAGTGCTGAAACTTAGTGGCATCCACAAAGTGTCTACTATAGTAACTTAGTGTCCTACTGGTGCGAAGCAAGTTCCACCACCTCTGCCTTCTACTCTCCTGCCCATTTTGCTACGCTAATTTTGTAGGAAACAGTGCTGAAACTTAGTGGCTTCCACAAAGTGTCTGCTATAGTAACTTAGTGTCCCACTGGTGCCAAGCAAGTTCCACCACCTCTGCCTTCTACCCTTCTGCCCATTTTGCTACGCTATTTTTATAGCAAACAGTGCTGAAACTTAGTGGCATTTACAAAGTGTCTGCTATAGTAACTTAGTGTCCCACTAGTGCCAAGCAAATTCCACCATCTCTGCCTTCTACCCTCTTGCCAATTTTGATACGCTATTTTTATAGCAAACAGTGCTAAAACTTGGTGGCATCCACAAAGTGTCCGCTGTAGTAACTGAATGTCTCACTGGTGCCAAGCAAGTTCCACCACCTCTGCCTTCTACCCTCTTGCCCATTTTGCTACGCTATTTTTTATAGCAAACAGTGCTGAAACTTAGTGGCATACACAAAGTGTCTACTATAGTAACTTAGTGTCCTACTGGTGCCAAGCAAGTTACACCACCTCTGCCTTCTACCCTCTTGCCAATTTTTCCACGCTATTTTTATAGCAAACAGTGCTGAAACTTAGAGGCATCCACTAAGTGTCTGCTATAGTAACTTAGTGTCCCACTGGTGCCAAGCAAGTTCCACCACCTCTGCCTTCTACCCTCTTGCCCATTTTACTACGCTATTTTTATAGCAAACAGTGCTGAAACTTAGTGTTATCCACAAAGTGTCTGCTATAGTAACTTAGTGTTCCACTGGTGCCAAGCAAGTTACACCACCTCTGCCTTCTACCCTACTGCCCATTTTGCTACGCTATTTTTATAGCAAACAGTGCTGAAACTTAGTGGCATCCACAAAGTGTCTGCTATAGTAACTTAGTATCCCACTGGTGCCAATGAAGTTCCACCACCTCTGCCTTCTACCATCCTACCCATTTTGCTACGCTATTATTATAGCAAACAGTGCTGAAACTTAGTGGCATCCACAAAGTGTCTACTATAGTAACTTAGTTTCCTACTGGTGCCAAGCAAGTTCCTCCACCTCTGCCTTCTACTCTCCTGCCCATTTTGCTATGCTAATTTTGTAGGAAACAGTGCTGAAACTTAGTGGCTTCAACAAAGTGTCTGCTTTAGTAACTTAGTGTGCCACTGGTGCCAAGCAAGTTCCACCACCTCTGCCTTCTACCCTTCTGCCCATTTTACTACGCTATTTTTATAGCAAACAGTGCTGAAACTTAGTGGCATACACAAAGTGTCTACTATAGTAACTTAGTGTCCTACTGGTGCCAAGCAAGTTACACCACCTCTGCCTTCTACCCTCTTGCCAATTTTTCCACGCTATTTTTATAGCAAACAGTGCTGAAACTTAGAGGCATCCACTAAGTGTCTGCTATAGTAACTTAGTGTCCCACTGGTGCCAAGCAAGTTCCACCACCTCTGCCTTCTACCCTCCTGCCCAGTTTGCTAAGCTTTCTTTATAGCAAACAGTGCTGAAACTTAGTGGCATTTACAAAGTGTCTGCTATAGTAACTTAGTGTCCCACTGGTGCCAAGCAAGTTCCACCACCTCTGCCTTCTACCCTCTTGCCCATTTTACTACGCTATTTTTATAGCAAACAGTGCTGAAACTTAGTGTTATCCACAAAGTGTCTGCTATAGTAACTTAGTGTTCCACTGGTGCCAAGCAAGTTACACCACCTCTGCCTTCTACCCTACTGCCCATTTTGCTACGCTATTTTTATAGCAAACAGTGCTGAAACTTAGTGGCATCCACAAAGTGTCTACTATAGTAACTTAGTTTCCTACTGGTGCCAAGCAAGTTCCACCACCTCTGCCTTCTACTCTCCTGCCCATTTTGCTACGCTAATTTTGTTTGAAACAGTGCTGAAACTTAGTGGCTTCCACAAAGTGTCTACTATAGTAACTTAGTGTCCCACTGGTGCCAAGCAAGTTCCACCACCTTTGCCTTCTAGCCTTCTGCCCATTTTGCTACGCTATTTTTATAGCAAACAGTGCTGAAACTTAGTGGCATTTACAAAGTGTCTGCTATAGTAACTTAGTGTCCCACTAGTGCCAAGCAAATTCCACCACCTCTGCCTTCTACCCTCTTGCCAATTTTGCTACGCTATTTTTATAGCAAACAGTGCTAAAACTCGGTGGCATCCACAAAGTGTCCGCTGTAGTAACTGAATGTCTCACTGGTGCCAAGCAAGTTCCACCACCTCTGCCTTCTACCCTCTTGCCAATTTTCCTACGCTGTTTTTATAGCAAACAGTGCTGAAACTTAGTGGCATCCACTAAGTGTCTGCTATAGTAACTTAGTGTCCCACTGGTGCCAAGCAAGTTCCACCACCTCTGCCTTCTACCCTCCTGTCCATTTTGCTACGCTATTTTTATAGCAAACAAGGCTGAAACTTAATGGCATTTACAAAGTGTCTGCTATAGTAACTTAGTGTCCCACTGGTTCCAAGCAAGTTCCACGACCTCTGCCTTCCACCCTCTTGCCAATTTTGCTACGCTATTTTTATAGCAAACAGTGCTGAAACTTAGTGGCATCCACAAAATGTCCGCTATAGTAACTTAGTGTCTCACTGGTGCCAAGCAAGTTCCACCACATCTGCCTTCTACACTCCTGCCCATTTTGCTACGCTATTTTTATAGCAAACAGTGCTTAAAGTTAGTGGCATCCATAAAGGGTCTGCTATAGTAACTTAGTGTCCCACTGGTGCCAAGCAAGTTCCACCACCTCTGCCTTCTACCCTCCTGCCCATTTTGCTACTCTATTTTTATAACAAACAGTGCTGAAATTTAGTGGCATCCACAAAGTGTCTGCTATAGTAACTTAGTATCCCACTGGTGCCAATGAAGTTCCACCACCTCTGCCTTCTACCCTCCTACCCATTTTGCTACGCTATTATTATAGCAAACAGTGCTGAAACTTAGTGGCATCCACAAAGTGTCTACTATAGTAACTTAGTTTCCTACTGGTGCCAAGCAAGTTCCTCCACCTCTGCCTTCTACTCTCCTGCCCATTTTGCTATGCTAATTTTGTAGGAAACAGTGCTGAAACTTAGTGGCTTCAACAAAGTGTCTGCTTTAGTAACTTAGTGTGCCACTGGTGCCAAGCAAGTTCCACCACCTCTGCCTTCTACCCTTCTGCCCATTTTACTACGCTATTTTTATAGCAAACAGTGCTGAAACTTAGTGGCATTTACAAAGTGTCTGCTATAGTAACTTAGTGTGCCACTAGTGCCAAGCAAATTCCACCACCTCTGCCTTCTACCCTCTTGCCAATTTTGCTACGCTATTTTTATAGCAAACAGTGCTAAAACTCGGTGGCATCCACAAAGTGTCCGCTGTAGTAACTGAATGTCTCACTGGTGCCAAGCAAGTTCCATCACCTCTGCCTTCTACCCTCTTGCCCATTTTGCTACGCTATTTTTTATAGCAAACAGTGCTGAAACTTAGTGGCATCCACAAAGTGTCTGCTATAGTAACTTAGTATCCCACTGGAGCAAAGCAAGTTCCACCACCTCTGCCTTCTACCCTCTTGCCAATTTTCCTACGCTGTTTTTATAGCAAACAGTGCTGAAAATTAGTGGCATCCACAAAGTGTCCGCTATAGTAACTTAGTGTCTCACTGGTGCCAAGCAAGTTCCACCACATCTGCCTTCTACCCTCCTGCCCATTTTGCTACGCTATTTTTATAGCAAACAGTGCTGAAACTTAGTGGCATTTACAAAGTGTCTGCTATAGTAACTTAGTGTCCCACTGGTTCCAAGCAAGTTCCACCACCTTTGCCTTCCACCCTCTTGCCAATTTTGCTACGCTATTTTTATAGCAAACAGTGCTGAAAATTAGTGGCATCCACAAAGTGTCCGCTATAGTAACTTAGTGTCTCACTGGTGCCAAGCAAGTTCCACCACATCTGCCTTCTACCCTCCTGCCCATTTTGCTACGCTATTTTTATAGCAAACAGTGCTGAAACTTAGTGGCATCCACAAAGTGTCTGCTATAGTAACTTAGTGTCCCACTGGTGCCAAGCAAGTTCCACCACCTCTGCCTTCTACCCTCCTGCCCATTTTGCTATGATGTTTTTATAGGAAACAGTGCTGAAGCTTAGTGGCATTTACAAAGTGTCTGCTATAGTAACTTAGTGTCTCACTGGTGCCAAGCAAATTCCACCACCTCTGCCTTCTACCCTCCTGCCCATTTTGCTGCGCTATATTTATAGCAAACAGTGCTGAAACTTAGTGGCATCCACAAAGTGTCCGCTGTAGTAACTTAGTGTCTCACTGGTGCCCAGCAAGTTCCACCACATCTGCCTTCTACCCTCCTGCCCATTTTGCTATGCTATTTTTATAGCAAACAGTGCTGAAACTTAGTGGCATCCACTAAGTGTCTGCTATAGTAACTTAGTGTCCCACTGGTGCCAAGCAAGTTCCACCACCTCTGCCTTCTACCCTCCTGCCCAGTTTGCTAAGCTTTCTTTATAGCAAACAGTGCTGAAACTTAGTGGCATTTACAAAGTGTCTGCTATAGTAACTTAGTGTCCCACTGGTGACAAGCAAGTTCCACCACCTCTGCCTTCTACCCTCTTGCCCATTTTACTACGCTATTTTTAAAGCAAACAGTGCTGAAACTTAGTGTTATCCACAAAGTGTCTGCTATAGTAACTTAGTGTTCCACTGGTGCCAAGCAAGTTCCACCACCTCTGCCTTCTACCCTCTTGCCCATTTTATTACGCTATTTTTAAAGCAAACAGTGCTGAAACTTAGTGTTATCCACAAAGTGTCTGCTATAGTAACTTAGTGTTCCACTGGTGCCAAGCAAGTTCCACCACCTCTGCCTTCTACCCTCTTGCCCATTTTGCTACGCTGTTTTTTTAGCAAACAGTGCTGAAACTTAGTGGCATCCACAAAGTGTCTACTATAGTAACTTAGTTTCCTACTGGTGCCAAGCAAGTTCCACCACCTCTGCCTTCTACTCTCCTGCCCATTTTGCTATGCTAATTTTGTAGGAAACAGTGCTGAAACTTAGTGGCTTCAACAAAGTGTCTGCTATAGTAACTTAGTGTCCCACTGGAGCCAAGCAATTTCCACCACCTCTGCCTTCTACCCTTCTGCCCAATTTGCTATGCTAATTTTGTAGGAAACAGTGCTAAAACTCGGTGGCATCCACAAAGTGTCCGCTGTAGTAACTGAATGTCTCACTGGTGCCAAGCAAGTTCCACCACCTCTGCCTTCTAGCCTCTTGCCCATTTTGCTACGCTATTTTTTATAGCAAACAGTGCTGAAACTTAGTGGCATCCACAAAGTGTCTGCTATAGTAACTTAGTATCCCACTGGAGCAAAGCAAGTTCCACCACCTCTGCCTTCTACCCTCTTGCCAATTTTCCTACGCTGTTTTTATAGCAAACAGTGCTGAAAATTAGTGGCATCCACAAAGTGTCCGCTATAGTAACTTAGTGTCTCACTGGTGCCAAGCAAGTTCCACCACATCTGCCTTCTAACCTCCTGCCCATTTTGCTACGCTATTTTTATAGCAAACAGTGCTGAAACTTAGTGGCATCCACTAAGTGTCTGCTATAGTAACTTGGTGTCCCACTGGTGCCAAGCAAGTTCCACCACCTCTGCCTTCTACCCTCCTGACCATTTTGCTACGCTATTTTTATAGCAAACAGTGCTGAAACTTAGTGGCATTTACAAAGAGTCTGCTATAGTAACTTAGTGTCCCACTGGTTCCAAGCAAGTTTCACCACCTCTGCCTTCCACCCTCTTGCCAATTTTGCTACGCTATTTTTATAGCAAACAGTGCTGAAAATTAGTGGCATCCACAAAGTGTCCGCTATAGTAACTTAGTGTCTCACTGGTGCCAAGCAAGTTCCACCACATCTGCCTTCTACCCTCCTGCCCATTTTGCTACGCTATTTTATAGCAAACAGTGCTGAAACTTAGTGGCATCCACAAAGTGTCTACTATAGTAACTTAGTGTCCTACTGGTGCCAAGCAAGTTACACCACCTCTGCCTTCTACCCTCTTGCCAATTTTTCTACGCTATTTTTATAGCAAACAGTGCTGAAACTTAGTGGCATCCACTAAGTGTCTGCTATAGTAACTTAGTGTCCCACTGGTGCCAAGCAAGTTCCACCACCTCTGCCTTCTACCCTCCTGCCCATTTTGCTACGCTATTTTTATAGCAAACAGTGTTTAAACTTGGTGGCATCCACAAAGTGTCTGCTATAGTAACTTAGTGTCCCACTGGTGCCAAGCAAGTTCCACCACCTCTGCCTTCTACCCTCCTGCCCAGTTTGCTAAGCTTTCTTTATAGCAAACAGTGCTGAAACTTAGTGGCATTTACAAAGTGTCTGCTATAGTAACTTAGTGTCCCACTGGTGCCAAGCAAGTTCCACCACCTCTGCCTTCTACCCTCTTGCCCATTTTACTACGCTATTTTTATAGCAAACAGTGCTGAAACTTAGTGTTATCCACAAAGTGTCTGCTATTGTATCTTAGTGTCCCACTGGTGACAAGCAAGTTTCAACACCGCTTCCTTCTATCCTCCTGCCCATTTTGCTATGCTATTTTTATAGCAAACAGTGCTGAAACTTAGTGGCATCCACAAAGTGTCTGCTATAGTAACTTAGTGTCCCACTGGTGCCAACCAAGTTCCACGACCTCTGCCTTCTACCCTCCTGCCCATTTTGCTACGCTATTTTTATAGCAAACAGTGCTGAAACTTAGTGGCATTCACAAAGTGTCTGCTATAGTAACTTAGTGTCCCACGGGTGCAAAGTAAGTTCCACCACCTCTGCCTTCTACCCTCCTGCCCATTTTGCTATGCTATTTTTATAGCAAACAGTGGTGAAACTTAGTGTCATCGACAAAGTGTCTGCTATAGTAACTTAATGTCCCACTGGTGCAAAGTAAGTTCCACCACCTCTGCCTTCTACCCTCCTGCCCATTTTGCTACGCTATTTTTATAGCAAACAGTGCTGTAACGTAGTGGCATCCACAAAGTGTCTGCTATAGTAACTTAGTGATCCACTGGTGCCAAGCAAGTTCCAACACCTCTGCTTTATACCCTTCTGCCCATTTTGCTACGCTATTTTTATAGCAAACAGTGCTGAAACTTAGTGGCACCCACAAAGTGTCTGCTATAGTAACTAAGTGTCCCACTGGTGCCAAGCAAGTTCCACCACCTCTGCCTTCTACCCTCCTGTCCATTTTGCTACACTATATTTATAGCAAACAGTGCTGAAACTTAGTGGCATCCACAAAGTGTCTGCTATAGTAACTTAGTGTCCCACTGGTGCCAAGCAAGTTCCACCACCTCTGCCTTCTGCCCTCCTGTCCATTTTGGTACGCTATTTTTATAGCAAACAGTGCTGAAACCAATTGGCATCCACAAAGTGTTTGCTATAGTAACTTAGTGTCCCACTGGTGCCAAGTAAGTTCCACTACCTCTGCCTTCTACCCTCCTGTCCATTTTGCTAGGCTATTTTTATAGAAAACAGTGCTGTAACGTAGTGGCATCCACAAAGTGTCTGCTATAGTAACTTAGTGTCCCACTGGTGCCAAGCAAGTTCCACCACCTCTGCCTTCTACCCTCCTGCCCATTTTGCTACGCTATTTTGATAGCAAACAGTGCTGAAACTTAGCGGCATCCACAAAGTGTCTGCTATAGTAACTTAGTGTCCCACTGGTGCCAAGCAAGTTCCACCACCTCTGCCTTCTACCCTCCTGTCCATTTTGCTACACTATTTTTATAGCAAACAGTGCTGAAACTTAGTAGCATCCACAAAGTGTCTGCTATAGTAACTAAGTGTCCCACTGGTGCCAAGCAAGTTCCACCACCTCTGCCTTCTACCCTCCTTCCAATTTTGCTACGCTATTTTTATAGCAAATAGTGCTGTAACGTAGTGGCATCCACAAAGTGTATGCTATAGTAACGTAATGTCCCACTGGTGCCAAGCAAGTTCCAGCACCTCTGCCTTCTACCCTCCTGCCCATTTTGCTACGCTATTTTTATAGCAAACAGTGCTGTAACGTAGTGGCATTCACAAAGTGTCTGCTATAGTAACTTAATGTCCCACTGGTGCCAAGCAAGTTCCAGCACCTCTGCCTTCTACCCGCCTGCCCATTTTGCTACGCTATTTTTATAGCAAACAGTGCTGAAACTTAGTGGCATCCACAAAGTGTCTGCTATTGTAACTTAGTGTCCCACTGGTGCCAAGCAAGTTTCAACACCGCTGTCCTCTATCCTCCTGCCCATTTTGCTATGCTATTTTTATAGCAAACAGTGGTGAAACTTAGTGTCATCGACAAAGTGTCTGCTATAGTAACTTAGTGTCCCTCTGGTGCCAAGCAAGTTCCACCACCTCTGCCTTCTACCCTCCTGCCCATTTTGCTACGCTATTTTTATAGCAAACAGTGCTGTAACGTAGTAGCATCCACAAAGTGTCTGCTATAGTAACTTAGTGATCCACTGGTGCCAAGCAAGTTCCAATACCTCTGTCTTCTACCCTCCTGCCCATTTTGCTATGCTATTTTTATAGCAAACAGTGCTGAAACTTAGTGTCATCCACAAAGTGTCTGCTATAGTAACTCAGTGTCCCACTGTTGTCAAGCAAATTCCACCACCTCTGCCTTCTACCCTCCTGCCCATTTTGCTACGCTATTTTTATAGCAAACAGTGCTGAAACTTAGTGGCATCCACAAAGTGTCTGCTATAGTAACTAAGTGTCCCACTGGTGCCAAGCAAGTTCCACCACCTCTGCCTTCTACCCTCCTGTCCATTTTGCTACACTATTTTTATAGCAAACAGTGCTGAAACTTAGTGGCATCCACAAAGTGTCTGCTATAGTAACTTAGTGTCCCACTAGTGCCAAGCAAGTTCCACCACCTCTGTCTTCTACCCTCCTGCCCATTTTGCTACTCTATTTTTATTGCAAATATTGCTGAAACTTAGTGGCATCCACAAAGTGTCCGCTATAGTAACTTAGTGTCCCACTGGTGCCAAGCAAGTTCCACCACCTCTGCCGTCTACCCTCCTGCCCATTTTGCTACGCTATTTTTATAGCAAACAGTGCTGAAACTTAGTGGCATCCACAAAGTGTCTGCTATAGTAACTTAGTGTCCCACGGGTGCCAAGCAAGTTCCACCACCTCTGTCTTCTACCCTCCTGCCCATTTTGCTATGATATTTTTATAGCAAACAGTGCTGAAACTTAGTGTCATCCACAAAGTGTCTGCTATAGTAACTTAGTGTCTCACTGGTGCCAAGCAAGTTCCACCACCTCTGCCTTCTACCCGCCTGCCCATTTTGCTACGCTATTTTTATAGCAAACAGTGTTGAAACTTAGTGGCATCCACAAAATATCTGCTATAGTAACTTAGTGTCCCACTGGTGCCAAGCAAGTTCCACCACATCTGCCTTCTACCCTCCTGCCCATTTTGCTACGCTATTTTTTTAGCAAACAGTGCTGTAACGTTGTGGCATTCACAAAGTGTCTGCTATTGTAACTTAGTGTCCCACTGGTGCCAAGCAAGTTTCAACACCGCTGCCTTCTATCCTCCTGCCCATTTTGCTATGCTATTTTTATAGCAAACAGTGCTGAAACTTAGTGGCATCCACAAAGTGTCTGCTGTAGTAACTTAGTGTCCCACTGGTGCCAACCAAGTTCCACGACCTCTGCCTTCTACCCTCCTGCCCATTTTGCTATGCTATTTTTATAGCAAACAGTGCTGAAACTTAGTAGCATTCACAAAGTGTCTGCTATAGTAACTTAGTGTCCCACTGGTGCCAAGCAAGTTCCACCACCTCTGCCGTCTACCCTACTGCCCATTTTGCTACGCTATTTTAATAGCAAACAGTGCTGAAACTTAATGGCATCCACAAAGTGTCTGCTATAGTAACTTAATGTCACATTGTTGCAAAGCAAGTTCCACCACCTCTGCCTTCTACCCTCCTGCCCATTTTGCTACGCTATTTTTATAGCAAACAGTGCTGAAACTTAGTGGCATCCACAAAGTGTCTGCTATAGTAACTTAGTGTCCCACGGGTGCCAAGCAAGTTCCACCACCTCTGTCTTCTACCCTCCTGCCCATTTTGCTATGATATTTTTATAGCAAACAGTGCTGAAACTTAGTGTCATCCACAAAGTGTCTGCTATAGTAACTTAGTGTCTCACTGGTGCCAAGCAAGTTCCACCACCTCTGCCTTCTACCCGCCTGCCCATTTTGCTACGCTATTTTTATAGCAAACAGTGTTGAAACTTAGTGGCATCCACAAAATATCTGCTATAGTAACTTAGTGTCCCACTGGTGCCAAGCAAGTTCCACCACATCTGCCTTCTACCCTCCTTCCCATTTTGCTACGCTATTTTTATAGCAAACAGTGCTGTAACGTTGTGGCATTCACAAAGTGTCTGCTATTGTAACTTAGTGTCCCACTGGTGCCAAGCAAGTTTCAACACTGCTGCCTTCTATCCTCCTGCCCATTTTGCTACGCTATTTTTATAGCAAACAGTGCTGAAACTTAGTGGCATCCACAAAGTGTCTGCTATAGTAACTTAGTGTCCCTCTGGTGCCAAGCAAGTTCCACCACCTCTGCCTTCTACCCTACTGCCCATTTTGCTACGCTATTTTAATAGCAAACAGTGCTGAAACTTAGTGGCATCCACAAAGTTTCTGCTATAGTAACTTAGTGTCCCACTGGTGCCAAGCAAGTTCCACCACCTCTGCCTTCTACCCGCCTGCCCATTTTGCTACGCTATTTTTATAGCAAACAGTGGTGAATCTTAGTGTCATCGACAAAGTGTCTGCTATAGTAACTTAATGTCCCACTGGTGCAAAGCAAGTTCCACCACCTCTGCCTTCTACCCTCCTGCCCATTTTGCTACGCTATTTTTATAGCAAACAGTTCTGTAACGTAGTGGCATCCACAAAGTGTCTGCTATAGTAACTTAGTGATCCACTGGTGCCAAGCAAGTTCCAACACCTCTGCCTTCTACCCTCCTGTCCATTTTGCTACGCTGTTTTTATAGCAAACAGTGCTGAAACTTAGTGGCATCCACAAAGTGTCTGCTATAGTAACTAAGTGTCCCACTGGTGCCAAGCAAGTTCCACCACCTCTGCCTTCTACCCTCCTGTCCATTTTGCTACACTATATTTATAGCAAACAGTGCTGAAACTTAGTGGCATCCACAAAGTGTCTGCTATTGTATCTTAGTGTCCCACTGGTGACAAGCAAGTTTCAACACCGCTTCCTTCTATCCTCCTGCCCATTTTGCTATGCTATTTTTATAGCAAACAGAGCTGAAACTTAGTGGCATTCACAAAGTGTCTGCTATAGTAACTTAGTGTCCCACTGGTGCCAACCAAGTTCCACGACCTCTGCCTTCTACCCTCCTGCCCATTTTGCTACGCTATTTTTATAGCAAACAGTGCTGAAACTTAGTGGCATTCACAAAGTGTCTGCTATAGTAACTTAGTGTCCCACGGGTGCAAAGTAAGTTCCACCACCTCTGCCTTCTACCCTCCTGCCCATTTTGCTACGCTATTTTTATAGCAAACAGTGCTGTAACGTAGTGGCATTCACAAAGTGTCTGCTATAGTAACTTAATGTCCCACTGGTGCCAAGCAAGTTCCAGCACCTCTGCCTTCTACCCGCCTGCCCATTTTGCTACGCTATTTTTATAGCAAACAGTGCTGAAACTTAGTGGCATCCACAAAGTGTCTGCTATTGTAACTTAGTGTCCCACTGGTGCCAAGCAAGTTTCAACACCGCTGTCCTCTATCCTCCTGCCCATTTTGCTATGCTATTTTTATAGCAAACAGTGGTGAAACTTAGTGTCATCGACAAAGTGTCTGCTATAGTAACTTAGTGTCCCTCTGGTGCCAAGCAAGTTCCACCACCTCTGCCTTCTACCCTCCTGCCCATTTTGCTACGCTATTTTTATAGCAAACAGTGCTGTAACGTAGTAGCATCCACAAAGTGTCTGCTATAGTAACTTAGTGATCCACTGGTGCCAAGCAAGTTCCAATACCTCTGTCTTCTACCCTCCTGCCCATTTTGCTATGCTATTTTTATAGCAAACAGTGCTGAAACTTAGTGTCATCCACAAAGTGTCTGCTATAGTAACTCAGTGTCCCACTGTTGTCAAGCAAATTCCACCACCTCTGCCTTCTACCCTCCTGCCCATTTTGCTACGCTATTTTTATAGCAAACAGTGCTGAAACTTAGTGGCATCCACAAAGTGTCTGCTATAGTAACTAAGTGTCCCACTGGTGCCAAGCAAGTTCCACCACCTCTGCCTTCTACCCTCCTGTCCATTTTGCTACACTATTTTTATAGCAAACAGTGCTGAAACTTAGTGGCATCCACAAAGTGTCTGCTATAGTAACTTAGTGTCCCACTAGTGCCAAGCAAGTTCCACCACCTCTGTCTTCTACCCTCCTGCCCATTTTGCTACTCTATTTTTATTGCAAATATTGCTGAAACTTAGTGGCATCCACAAAGTGTCCGCTATAGTAACTTAGTGTCCCACGGGTGCCAAGCAAGTTCCACCACCTCTGTCTTCTACCCTCCTGCCCATTTTGCTATGATATTTTTATAGCAAACAGTGCTGAAACTTAGTGTCATCCACAAAGTGTCTGCTATAGTAACTTAGTGTCTCACTGGTGCCAAGCAAGTTCCACCACCTCTGCCTTCTACCCGCCTGCCCATTTTGCTACGCTATTTTTATAGCAAACAGTGTTGAAACTTAGTGGCATCCACAAAATATCTGCTATAGTAACTTAGTGTCCCACTGGTGCCAAGCAAGTTCCACCACATCTGCCTTCTACCCTCCTGCCCATTTTGCTACGCTATTTTTTTAGCAAACAGTGCTGTAACGTTGTGGCATTCACAAAGTGTCTGCTATTGTAACTTAGTGTCCCACTGGTGCCAAGCAAGTTTCAACACCGCTGCCTTCTATCCTCCTGCCCATTTTGCTATGCTATTTTTATAGCAAACAGTGCTGAAACTTAGTGGCATCCACAAAGTGTCTGCTGTAGTAACTTAGTGTCCCACTGGTGCCAACCAAGTTCCACGACCTCTGCCTTCTACCCTCCTGCCCATTTTGCTATGCTATTTTTATAGCAAACAGTACTGAAACTTAGTAGCATTCACAAAGTGTCTGCTATAGTAACTTAGTGTCCCACTGGTGCCAAGCAAGTTCCACCACCTCTGCCGTCTACCCTACTGCCCATTTTGCTACGCTATTTTAATAGCAAACAGTGCTGAAACTTAATGGCATCCACAAAGTGTCTGCTATAGTAACTTAATGTCACATTGTTGCAAAGCAAGTTCCACCACCTCTGCCTTCTACCCTCCTGCCCATTTTGCTACGCTATTTTTATAGCAAACAGTGCTGAAACTTAGTGGCATCCACAAAGTGTCTGCTATAGTAACTTAGTGTCCCACGGGTGCCAAGCAAGTTCCACCACCTCTGTCTTCTACCCTCCTGCCCATTTTGCTATGATATTTTTATAGCAAACAGTGCTGAAACTTAGTGTCATCCACAAAGTGTCTGCTATAGTAACTTAGTGTCTCACTGGTGCCAAGCAAGTTCCACCACCTCTGCCTTCTACCCGCCTGCCCATTTTGCTACGCTATTTTTATAGCAAACAGTGTTGAAACTTAGTGGCATCCACAAAATATCTGCTATAGTAACTTAGTGTCCCACTGGTGCCAAGCAAGTTCCACCACATCTGCCTTCTACCCTCCTTCCCATTTTGCTACGCTATTTTTATAGCAAACAGTGCTGTAACGTTGTGGCATTCACAAAGTGTCTGCTATTGTAACTTAGTGTCCCACTGGTGCCAAGCAAGTTTCAACACCGCTGCCTTCTATCCTCCTGCCCATTTTGCTACGCTATTTTTATAGCAAACAGTGCTGAAACTTAGTGGCATCCACAAAGTGTCTGCTATAGTAACTTAGTGTCCCTCTGGTGCCAAGCAAGTTCCACCACCTCTGCCTTCTACCCTACTGCCCATTTTGCTACGCTATTTTAATAGCAAACAGTGCTGAAACTTAGTGGCATCCACAAAGTTTCTGCTATAGTAACTTAGTGTCCCACTGGTGCCAAGCAAGTTCCACCACCTCTGCCTTCTACCCGCCTGCCCATTTTGCTACGCTATTTTTATAGCAAACAGTGGTGAATCTTAGTGTCATCGACAAAGTGTCTGCTATAGTAACTTAATGTCCCACTGGTGCAAAGCAAGTTCCACCACCTCTGCCTTCTACCCTCCTGCCCATTTTGCTACGCTATTTTTATAGCAAACAGTTCTGTAACGTAGTGGCATCCACAAAGTGTCTGCTATAGTAACTTAGTGATCCACTGGTGCCAAGCAAGTTCCAACACCTCTGCCTTCTACCCTCCTGTCCATTTTGCTACGCTGTTTTTATAGCAAACAGTGCTGAAACTTAGTGGCATCCACAAAGTGTCTGCTATAGTAACTAAGTGTCCCACTGGTGCCAAGCAAGTTCCACCACCTCTGCCTTCTACCCTCCTGTCCATTTTGCTACACTATATTTATAGCAAACAGTGCTGAAACTTAGTGGCATCCACAAAGTGTCTGCTATTGTATCTTAGTGTCCCACTGGTGACAAGCAAGTTTCAACACCGCTTCCTTCTATCCTCCTGCCCATTTTGCTATGCTATTTTTATAGCAAACAGAGCTGAAACTTAGTGGCATTCACAAAGTGTCTGCTATAGTAACTTAGTGTCCCACTGGTGCCAACCAAGTTCCACGACCTCTGCCTTCTACCCTCCTGCCCATTTTGCTACGCTATTTTTATAGCAAACAGTGCTGAAACTTAGTGGCATTCACAAAGTGTCTGCTATAGTAACTTAGTGTCCCACGGGTGCAAAGTAAGTTCCACCACCTCTGCCTTCTACCCTCCTGCCCATTTTGCTATGCTATTTTTATAGCAAACAGTGGTGAATCTTAGTGTTATCGACAAAGTGTCTGCTATAGTAACTTAATGTCCCACTGGTGCAAAGTAAGTTCCACCACCTCTGCCTTCTACCCTCCTGCCCATTTTGCTACGCTATTTTTATAGCAAACAGTGCTGTAACGTAGTGGCATCCACAAAGTGTCTGCTATAGTAACTTAGTGATCCACTGGTGCCAAGCAAGTTCCAACACCTCTGCTTTATACCCTTCTGCCCATTTTGCTACGCTATTTTTATAGCAAACAGTGCTGAAACTTAGTGGCACCCACAAAGTGTCTGCTATAGTAACTAAGTGTCCCACTGGTGCCAAGCAAGTTCCACCACCTCTGCCTTCTACCCTCCTGTCCATTTTGCTACACTATATTTATAGCAAACAGTGCTGAAACTTAGTGGCATCCACAAAGTGTCTGCTATAGTAACTTAGTGTCCCACTGGTGCCAAGCAAGTTCCACCACCTCTGCCTTCTGCCCTCCTGTCCATTTTGCTACGCTATTTTTATAGCAAACAGTGCTGAAACCAATTGGCATCCACAAAGTGTTTGCTATAGTAACTTAGAGTCCCACTGGTGCCAAGTAAGTTCCACTACCTCTGCCTTCTACCCTCCTGTCCATTTTGCTAGGCTATTTTTATAGAAAACAGTGCTGTAACGTAGTGGCATCCACAAAGTGTCTGCTATAGTAACTTAGTGTCCCACGGGTGCCAAGCAAGTTCCACCACCTCTGTCTTCTACCCTCCTGCCCATTTTGCTATGCTATTTTTATAGCAAACAGTGCTGAAACTTAGTGTCATCCAGAAAGTGTCTGCTATAGTAACTTAGTGTCCCACTGGTGCCAAGCAAGTTCCACCACCTCTGCCTTCTACCCTCCTGCCCATTTTGCTACGCTATTTTGATAGCAAACAGTGCTGAAACTTAGCGGCATCCACAAAGTGTCTGCTATAGTAACTTAGTGTCCCACTGGTGCCAAGCAAGTTCCACCACCTCTGCCTTCTACCCTCCTGTCCATTTTGCTACGCTATTTTTATAGCAAACAGTGCTGTAACGTAGTGGCATTCACAAAGTGTCTGCTATAGTAACTTAATGTCCCACTGGTGCCAAGCAAGTTCCAGCACCTCTACCTTCTACCCGCCTGCCCATTTTGCTACGCTATTTTTATAGCAAACAGTGCTGAAACTTAGTGGCATCCACAAAGTGTCTGCTATTGTAACTTAGTGTCCCACTGGTGCCAAGCAAGTTTCAACACCACTGTCCTCTATCCTCCTGCCCATTTTGCTATGCTATTTTTATAGCAAACAGTGGTGAAACTTAGTGTCATCGACAAAGTGTCTGCTATAGTAACTTAGTGTCCCTCTGGTGCCAAGCAAGTTCCACCACCTCTGCCTTCTACCCTCCTGCCCATTTTGCTACGCTATTTTTATAGCAAACAGTGCAGAAACTTAATGGCATCCACAAAGTGTCTGCTATAGTAACTTATTGTCCCACTGGTGCAAAGAAAGTTCCACCACCTCTGCCTTCTACCCTCCTGCCCATTTTGCTACGCTATTTTTATAGCAAACAGTGCTGTAACGTAGTAGCATCCACAAAGTGTCTGCTATAGTAACTTAGTGATCCACTGGTGCCAAGCAAGTTCCAATACCTCTGTTTTCTACCCTTCTGCACATTTTGCTACGCTATTTTTATAGCAAACAGTGCTGAAACTTAGTGGCATCCACAAAGTGTCTGCTATAGTAACTTAGTGTCCTACGGGTGCCAAGCAAGTTCCACCACCTCTGTCTTCTACTCTCCTGCCCATTTTGCTATGCTATTTTTATAGCAAACAGTGCTGAAACTTAGTGTCATCCACAAAGTGTCTGCTATAGTAACTCAGTGTCCCACTGTTGTCAAGCAAATTCCACCACCTCTGCCTTCTACCCTCCTGCCCATTTTGCTACGCTATTTTTATAGCAAACAGTGCTGAAACTTAGTGGCATCCACAAAGTGTCTGCTATAGTAACTAAGTGTCCCACTGGTGCCAAGCAAGTTCCACCACCTCTGCCTTCTACCCTCCTGTCCATTTTGCTACACTATTTTTATAGCAAACAGTGCTGAAACTTAGTGGCATCCACAAAGTGTCTGCTATAGTAACTTAGTGTCCCACTAGTGCCAAGCAAGTTCCACCACCTCTGTCTTCTACCCTCCTGCCCATTTTGCTACTCTATTTTTATTGCAAATATTGCTGAAACTTAGTGGCATCCACAAAGTGTCCGCTATAGTAACTTAGTGTCCCACTGGTGCCAAGCAAGTTCCACCACCTCTGCCGTCTACCCTCCTGCCCATTTTGCTACGCTATTTTTATAGCAAACAGTGCTGAAACTTAGTGGCATCCACAAAGTGTCTGCTATAGTAACTTAGTGTCCCACGGGTGCCAAGCAAGTTCCACCACCTCTGTCTTCTACCCTCCTGCCCATTTTGCTATGATATTTTTATAGCAAACAGTGCTGAAACTTAGTGTCATCCACAAAGTGTCTGCTATAGTAACTTAGTGTCTCACTGGTGCCAAGCAAGTTCCACCACCTCTGCCTTCTACCCGCCTGCCCATTTTGCTACGCTATTTTTATAGCAAACAGTGTTGAAACTTAGTGGCATCCACAAAATATCTGCTATAGTAACTTAGTGTCCAACTGGTGCCAAGCAAGTTCCACCACATCTGCCTTCTACCCTCCTGCCCATTTTGCTACGCTATTTTTATAGCAAACAGTGCTGTAACGTTGTGGCATTCACAAAGTGTCTGCTATTGTAACTTAGTGTCCCACTGGTGCCAAGCAAGTTTCAACACCGCTGCCTTCTATCCTCCTGCCCATTTTGCTATGCTATTTTTATAGCAAACAGTGCTGAAACTTAGTGGCATCCACAAAGTGTCTGCTGTAGTAACTTAGTGTCCCACTGGTGCCAACCAAGTTCCACGACCTCTGCCTTCTACCCTCCTGCCCATTTTGCTACGCTATTTTTATAGCAACCAGTGCTGAAACTTAGTGGCATTCACAAAGTGTCTGCTATAGTAACTTAGTGTCCCTCTGGTGCCAAGCAAGTTCCACCACCTCTGCCTTCTACCCTACTGCCCATTTTGCTACGCTATTTTAATAGCAAACAGTGCTGAAACTTAATGGCATCCACAAAGTGTCTGCTATAGTAACTTAATGTCCCACTGGTGCAAAGCAAGTTCCACCACCTCTGCCTTCTACCCTCCTGCCCATTTTGCTACACTATTTTTATAGCAAACAGTGCTGTAACGTAGTGGCATCCACAAAGTGTCTGCTATAGTAACTTAGTGATCCACTGGAGCCAAGCAAGTTCCAATACCTCTGCTTTCTACCCTTCTGCCCATTTTGCTACGCTATTTTTATAGCGAACAGTGCTGAAACCAATTGGCATCCACAAAGTATTTGCTATAGTAACTTAGTGTCCCACTGGTGCCAAGTAAGTTCCACCACCTCTGCCTTCTACCCTCCTGTCCATTTTGCTACACTATTTTTATAGAAAACAGTGCTGTAACGTAGTGGCATCCACAAAATTGTCTGCTATAGTAACTTAGTGTCCCATTGGCGCCAAGCAAGTTCCACCACCTCTGCCTTCTACCCTCCTGCCCATTTTGCTACGCTATTTTTATAGCAAATATTGCTGAAACCTAGTGGCATCCAAAAAGTGTATGCTATAGTAACTTAATGTTCCACTGGTGCAAAGCAAATTCCACGACCTCTGCCTTCTACCCTCCTGCCCATTTTGCTACGCTATTTTTATTACAAACAGTGCTGAAACTTAGTGGCATCCACAAAGTGTCTGCTATAGTAACTTAGTGTCCCACTGGTGCCAAGCAAGTTCCACCACCTCTGCCTTCTACCCTCCTGCCTATTTTGCTACGCTAGTTTTAAAGCAAACAGTGCTGAAACTTAGTGGCATCCACAAAGTGTCCGCTATAGTAACTTAGTGTCCCACTGGTGCCAAGCAAGTTCCACCACCTCTGCCGTCTACCCTCCTGCCCATTTTGCTACGCTATTTTTATAGCAAACAGTGCTGAAACTTAGTGGCATCCACAAAGTGTCTGCTATAGTAACTTTGTGTCCCACTGGTGCCAAGCAAGTTCCACCACCTCTGCCTTCTTCCCGCCTGCCCATTTTGCTGCGCTATTTTTATAGCAAACAGTGTTGAAACTTAGTGGCATCCACAAAGTGTCCGCTATAGTAACTTAGTGTCCCACTGGTGCCAAGCAAGTTCCACCACCTCTGCCGTCTACCCTCCTGCCCATTTTGCTAAGCTATTTTTATTGCAAATATTGCTGAAACTTAGTGGCATCCACAAAGTGTCTGCTATCGTAACCTAGTGTCCCACTGGTGCCAAGCAAGTACCACCACCTCTGCCTTCTACCCTCCTGCCCATTTTGCTAAGCTATTTTTATAGCAAACAGTGCTGAAACTTAGTGGCATCCACAAAGTGTCTGCTATAGTAACTAAGTGTCCCATTGGTGCCCAGCAAGTTCCACCACCTCTGCCTTCTATCCTCCTGTCCATTTTGCTACACTATTTTTATAGCAAACAGTGCTGAAACTTAGTGGTATCCACAAAGTGTCTGCTATAGTAACTTAGTGTCCCACTGGTGCCAAGCAAGTTCCACCACCTCTGCTTTCTACCTTCCTGCCGATTTTGCTACGCTATTTTTATAGCAAACAGTGCTGAAACTTAGTGGCATCCACAAAGTGTCTGCTATAGTAACTTAGTGTCCCACTGGTGCCAAGCAAGTTCCACCACCTCTGCTTTCTACCTTCCTGCCGATTTTGCTACGCTATTTTTATAGCAAACAGTGCTGAAACTTAGTGGCATCCACAAAGTGTATGCTATAGTAACTTAATGTCCCACTGGTGCAAAGCAAGTTCTACCACCTCTGCCTTCTACCCTCCTGCCCATTTTGCTACGCTATTTTTATAACAAACAGTGCTGTAACGTAGTGGCATCCACAAAGTGTCTGCTATAGTAACTTAGTGTCCCACTGGTGACAAGCAAGTTCCACCACCTCTGTCTTCTACCCTCCTGCCCATTTTGCTACGCCTTTTTTTATAGCAAACAGTGCTGAAACTTAGTGGCATCCACAAAGTGTCTGCTATAGTTTCTTAGTGTCCCACTGGTGCCAAGCAAGTTCCACCACCTCTTCCTTCTACCCTCCTGCCTATTTTGCTACGCTAATTTTATAGCAAACAGTGCTGAAACTTAGTGGCATCCACAAAGTGTATGCTATAGTAACTTAGTGTCCCACTGGTGCCAAGCAAGTTCCACCACCTCTGCCTTCTACCCTCCAGCCCATTTTGCTATGCTATTTTTATAGCAAACAGTGCTGAAACTTAGTGGCATCCACAAAGTGTCTGCTATAGTAACTTAGTATCACACTGGTGCCAAGCAATTTCCACCACCTCTTCCTTCTATCCTTCTGCCCATTTTGCTACGCTATTGTTATAGCAAACAGTGCTGAAACTTAGTGGCATCCACAAAGTGTCTGCTATAGTAACTAAGTGTCCCACTGGTGCCAAGCAAGTTCCACCACCTCTGACTTCTACCCTCCTGCCCATTTTGCTACGCTATTATTATAGCAAACAGTGCTGAAACTTAGTGGCATCCACAAAGTGTCTGCTATAGTAACTTAGTGTCCCACCGGTGCCAAGCAAGTTCCACCACCTCTGCCTTCTACCCTCCTGGCCATTTTGCCATGCTATTTTTATACCAAACAGTGCTGAAACTTAGTGGCATCCACAAAGTGTCTGCTATAGTAACTTAGTGTCCCACTGGTGCAAAGCAAGTTCCACCACCTCTGCCTTCTACCCTCCTGCCCATTTTGTACGCTATTTTTATAACAAACAGTGCTGAAACTTAGTAGCATCCACAAAGTGTCTGCTATAGTAACTTAGTGTCCCACTGGTGCCAAACAAGTTCCACCACCTCTGCCTTCTACCCACCTGCCCATTTTGCCAAGCTATTTTTATAGCAAACAATGCAGAAACTTAGTGGCATCCACAAAGTGTCTGCTGTAGTAACTTAGTGTCCCACTGGTGCCAAACAAGTTCCACCACCTCTGCCTTCTACCCTATTGCCAATTTTGCTACGCTATTTTTATAGCAAACAGTGCTGAAACTTAGTGGCATCAACAAAGTGACTGCTATAGTACCTTAGTGTCCCACTGGTGCCAAGCAAGTTCCACCACCTCTGCCTTCTACCCACCTGCCTATTTTGCTACGCTAAATTTATAGCAAACAGTGCTGAAACTTAGTGGCATCCACTAAGTGTATGCTATAATAACTTAGTGTCCCATTGGTGCCAAGCCAGTTCCACCACCTCTGCCTTCTACCCTCCAGCCCATTTTGCTATGCTTTTTTTATAGCAAACAGTGCTGAAACTTAGTGGCATCCACAAAGTGTCTGCTATAGTAACTTCGTATCCCACTGGTGCCAAGCAAGTTCCACCACCTCTGTCTTCTACCCTCCTGCCCATTTTGCTACGCTTTTTTTTATAGCAAACAGTGCTGAAACTTAGTGGCATCCACAAAGTGTCTGCTATAGTAACTTAGTATCCTACTGGTGCCAAGCAAGTTCCACCACCTCTTCCTTCTACCCTTCTGCCCATTTTGCTACGCTAATTTTATAGCAAACAGTGCTGAAACTTAGTGGCATTTTAAAAGTGTCTGCTATAGTAACTTAGTGTCCCACTGGTGCCAAGCAAGTTCCACCACCTCTGCCTTCTACCCTCCTGCCCATTTTGCTACGCTATTTTTATAACAAACAGTGCTGTAACGTAGTGGCATCCACAAAGTGTCTGCTATAGTAACTTAGTGTCCCACTGGTGACAAGCAAGTTCCACCACCTCTGTCTTCTACCCTCCTGCTCATTTTGCTACGCCTTTTTTTATAGCAAACAGTGCTGAAACTTAGTGGCATCCACAAAGTGTCTGCTAGAGTTTCTTAGTGTCCCACTGGTGCCAAGCAAGTTCCACCACCTCTTCCTTCTACCCTCCTGCCTATTTTGCTACGCTAATTTTATAGCAAACAGTGCTGAAACTTAGTGGCATCCACAAAGTGTATGCTATAGTAACTTAGTGTCCCACTGGTGCCAAGCAAGTTCCACCACCTCTGCCTTCTACCCTCCAGCCCATTTTGCTATGCTATTTTTATAGCAAACAGTGCTGAAACTTAGTGGCATCCACAAAGTGTCTGCTATAGTAACTTAGTATCACACTGGTGCCAAGCAATTTCCACCACCTCTTCCTTCTATCCTTCTGCCCATTTTGCTACGCTATTGTTATAGCAAACAGTGCTGAAACTTAGTGGCATCCACAAAGTGTCTGCTATAGTAACTAAGTGTCCCACTGGTGCCAAGCAAGTTCCACCACCTCTGCCTTCTACCCTCCTGCCCATTTTGCTACGCTATTATTATAGCAAACAGTGCTGAAACTTAGTGGCATCCACAAAGTGTCTGCTATAGTAACTTAGTGTCCAACTGGTGCCAAGCAAGTTCCACCACCTCTGCCTTCTACCCTCCTGGCCATTTTGCTATGCTATTTTTATAGCAAACAGTGCTGAAACTTAGTGGCATCCACAAAGTGTCTGCTATAGTAACTTAGTGTCCCACTGGTGCAAAGCAAGTTCCACCACCTCTGCCTTCTACCCTCCTGCCCATTTTGTACGCTATTTTTATAACAAACTGTGCTGAAACTTAGTAGCATCCACAAAGTGTCTGCTATAGTAACTTAGTGTCCCACTGGTGCCAAACAAGTTCCACCACCTCTGCCTTCTACCCACCTGCCCATTTTGCCAAGCTATTTTTATAGCAAACAATGCAGAAACTTAGTGGCATCCACAAAGTGTCTGCTGTAGTAACTTAGTGTCCCACTGGTGCCAAACAAGTTCCACCACCTCTGCCTTCTACCCTATTGCCAATTTTGCTACGCTATTTTTATAGCAAACAGTGCTGAAACTTAGTGGCATCCACAAAGTGACTGCTATAGTACCTTAGTGTCCCACTGGTGCCAAGCAAGTTCCACCACCTCTGCCTTCTACCCACCTGCCTATTTTGCTATGCTTTTTTTATAGCAAACAGTGCTGAAACTTAGTGGCATCCACAAAGTGTCTGCTATAGTAACTTCGTATCCCACTGGTGCCAAGCAAGTTCCACCACCTCTGTCTTCTACCCTCCTGCCCATTTTGCTACGCTTTTTTTATAGCAAACAGTGCTGAAACTTAGTGGCATCGACAAAGTGTCTGCTATAGTAACTTAGTATCCTACTGGTGCCAAGCAAGTTCCACCACCTCTTCCTTCTACCCTTCTGCCCATTTTGCTACGCTAATTTTATAGCAAACAGTGCTGAAACTTAGTGGCATTTTAAAAGTGTCTGCTATAGTAACTTAGTGTCCCACTGGTGCCAAGCAAGTTCCACCACCTCTGCCTTCTACCCTCCTGCCCATTTTGCTACGCTATTTTTATTTCAAACAGTGCTGAAACTTAGTGGCATCCACAAAGTGTCTGCTATAGTACCTTAGTGTCCCACTGGTGCCAAGCAAGTTCCACCACATCTGCCTTCTACCTATCTGCCTATTTTGCTACGCTAATTTTATAGCAAACAGTGCTGAAACTTAGTGGCATCCACAAAGTGTCTGCTATAGTAACTTAGTGTCCCACTGGTGCCAAGCAAGTTCCACCACCTCTGCCTTCTACCCTCCTGCGCATTTTGCTACGCTATTTTTATAGCAAACAGTGCTGAAACTTTGTGGCATCCACAAAGTGTCTGCTATAGTAACTTAGTGTCCCACTGGTGCCAAGCAAGTTCCACCACCTCTGCCTTCTACCCTCTTGCCCATTTTGCTATGCTATTTTTACAGCAAACAGTGCTGAAACTTAGTAGCATCCACAAAGTGTCTGCTATAGTAATTTAGTGTCCCACTGGAGCAAAGCAAGTTCCACCACCTCTGCCTTCTAACCTCTTGCAAGTTTTGCTACGCTATTTTTATAGCAAACAGTGCTGAAACTTAGTGGCATCCACAAAGTGTCTGCTATAGTAACTTAGTGTCCCACTGGTGCCAAGCAAGTTCCACTACCTCTGCCTTCTACCCTCCTGCCCATTTAGCTATGCTATTTTTATAGCAAACAGTGCTGAAACTTAGTGGCATCCACAAAGTGTCTGCTATAGTAACTTAGTGTCCCACTGGTGCCAAGCAAGTTCCACCACCTCTGCCTTCTACCCACCTGCCTATTTTGCTACGCTACTTTTATAGCAAACAGTGCTGAAACTTAGTGGCATCCACAAAGTGTCTGCTATAGTAACTTAGTGTCCCACTGGTGCCAAGCAAGTTCCACCACCTCTGCCTTCTACCCTCCTGCCCATTTTGCTACGCTATTTTTTTAGCAAACAGTGCTGAAACTTAGTGGCATCCACAAAGTGTCTGCTATAGTAACTTAGTGTCCCACTGGTGCCAAGCAAGTTCCACCACCTCTGCCTTCTACACTCTTGCCCATTTTGCTATGTTATTTTTATAGCAAACAGTGCTGAAACTTAGTGGCATCCACAAAGTGTCTGCTATAGTAACTTAGTGTCCCACTGGAGCAAAGCAAGTTCCACCACCTCTGCCTTCTACCCTCTTGCAAGTTTTGCTACGCTATTTTTATAGCAAACAGTGCTGAAACTTAGTGGCATCCACAAAGTGTCTGCTATAGTAACTTAGTGTCCCACTGGTGCCAAGCAAGTTCCACCACCTCTGCCTTCTACCCTCCTGCCCATTTAGCTATGCTATTTTTATAGCAAACAGTGCTGAAACTTAGTGGCATCCACAAAGTGTCTGCTATAGTAACCTAATGTCCCACTGGTGCCAAGCAAGTTCCACCACCTCTGCCTTCTACCCTCCTGCCCATTTTGCTACGCTTTTTTTATAGCAAACAGTGCTGAAACTTAGTGGCATCCACAAAGTGTCTGCTATAGTAGCTTAATGTCCCACTAGTGCCAAGCAAGTTCCACCACCTCTGCCTTCTACCCTCCTGCCTATTTTGCTACGCTAATTTTATAGCAAACAGTGCTGAAACTTAGCAGCATCCACAAAGTGTATGCTACAGAACCTTAATGTCCCACTGGTGCCAAGCAAGTTCCACCACCTCTGCCTTCTACCCCCCTGCCCATTTTGCTATGCTATTTTTATAGCAAACAGTGCTGAAACTTAGTGGCATCCACAAAGTGTCTGCTATAGTAACTTAGTATCCCACTGGTGCCAAGCAATTTCCACCACCTCTTACTTCTATCCTTCTGCCCATTTTCCTACGCTATTGTTATAGCAAACAGTGCTGAAACTTAGTGGCATCCACAAAGTGTCTGCTATAGTAACTTAGTGTCCCACTGGTGCCAAGCAAGTTCCACCACCTCTGCCTTCTACCCTCCTGCCCATTTTGCTACGCTATTTTTATACCAAACAGTGCTGAAACTTAGTGGCATCCGTAAAGTGTCTGCTATAGAAACTTAGTGTCCCACTGGTGCCAATCAAGTTCCACCACCTCTGCCTTCTACCCTCCTGCCTATTTTGCTATGCTATTTTTATAGCAAACAGTGCTGAAACTTAGTGGCATCCACAAAGTGTCTGCTATAGTAACTTAGTGTCCCACTGGTGCCAACCAAGTTCCACCACCCCTGCCTTCTACCCTCCTTCCCATTTTCCTTCGCTAATTTTATAGCAAACAGTGCTGAAACTTAGTGGCTTCCACAAAGTGTCTACTATAGTAACTTAGTGTCCCACTGGTGCCAAGCAAGTTCCGCCACCTCTGTCTTATACCCTTCTGCCCATTTTGCTATGCTATTTTTATAGCAAACAGTGCTGAAACTTAGTGGCATTTAAAAAGTGTCTGCTATAGTAACTTAGTGTCCCACTGGTGCCAAGCAAGTTCCACCACCTCTGCCTTCTACCCTCCTGCCCATTTTGCCACGCTATTTTTATAGCAAACAATGCAGAAACTTAGTGGCATCCACAAAGTGTCTGCTGTAGTAACTTAGTGTCCCACTGGTACCAAGCAAGTTCCACCACCTCTGCCTTCTACCCTATTGCCAATTTTGCTATGCTATTTTTATAGCAAACAGTGCTGAAACTTAGTGGCATCCACAAAGTGTCTGCTATAGTAACTTAGTATCCCACTGGTGCCAAGCAAGTTCCACCACCTCTTCCTTCTATCCTTCTGCCCATTTTGCTATGCTATTGTTATAGCAAACAGTGCTGAAACTTAGTGGCATACACAAAGTGTCTGCTATAGTAACTTAGTGTCCCACTGGAGAAAAGCAAGTTCCACCACCTCTGCCTTCTACATTCTTGCCAATTTTGCTACGCTATTTTAATTGCAAACAGTGCTGAAACTTAGTGGCTTCTACAAAGTGTCCGCTATAGTAACTTAGTGTCTCACTGGTGCCAAGCAAGTTCCACCACATCTGCCTTCTACCTTTCTGCCCATTTTGCTATGCTATTTTTATAGCAAACAGTGCTGAAACTTAGTGGCATCCACAAAGTGTCTGCTATAGTAACTTAGTGTCCAACTGGTGCCAAGCAAGTTCCACCACCTCTGCCTTCTACCCTCCAGCCCATTTTGCTACGCTATTTTTATAGCAAACAGTGCTGAAACTTAGTGGCATTCACAAAGTGTCTGCTATAGTAACTAAGTGTCCCACTGGTGCCAAGCAAGTTCCACCACCTCTGCCTTCTACCCTCCTGCCCATTTTGCTATGCTATTTTTATAGCAAACAGTGCTGAAACTTAGTGGCATCCACAAAGTGTCTGCTATAGTAACTTAGTGTCCAACTGGTGCCAAGCAAGTTCCACCACCTCTGCCTTCTACCCTCCAGCCCATTTTGCTACGCTATTTTTATAGCAAACAGTGCTGAAACTTAGTGGCATTCACAAAGTGTCTGCTATAATAACTAAGTGTCCCACTGGTGCCAAGCAAGTTCCACCACCTCTGCCTTCTACCCTCCTGCCCATTTTGCTATGCTATTTTTATAGCAAACAGTGCTGAAACTTAGTCGCATCCACAAAGTGTCTGCTATAGTAACTTAGTGTCCCACTGGTGCCAAGCAAGTTTCACCACCTCTGCCTTCTACCCTCCTGCCTATTTTGCTATGCTATTTTTTATAGCAAACAGTGTTGCCAGTTTTAGGGCCATAGTTGCATTGTCAGGGATAGTTAGTGTTGGTTCTTTAGCTGTCAATAAAGCTAGACCACCTCTTCAATCTACACCACCTCTCAATTTTTGCATTCACATTTTCAGTGTCCAATCTTGTCGCTAACAAAATGAGTGGCAAAAGGACAGATGCTGGTGGAAAGGGAAACAGGCGTGTTGGAAAAGGAAAAAAAGTTTGTGTTCGTGGGGACAAAAGTTAGATGTCTACTACTTTCCGTGGACAATCCGATGTGCTCCCTTTTTTATGGAACAAAACAACTGGAACAAAGGTAGACGATGTACAAAAAAAAACATGCTTGAATGTATCTCAAGTGCTCCAACAAGTGGCCTCTCCTCCACCCCAACTTCAAAATCCAAAAAATAACATTCCTCTAAGTTGTCATCCCAATCACACTTTCTTTCTCCCAGCTCTCAAGTCTCCACCCGCCCTGCAGAGTATGGTGTAACAGAGATGGCTGAGTCTGCAGAGCTGTTCAGTCACACTATAGGCTGGGAATCAGAGGTCTGCTCCCAAGCTACAGTGAGTACAGACCAGGAAATGGTCTGCAGTGATGCCCAGAATCTTTGTGAGCCTGATTCAGGCCCTTATGACCAAGTTTCTGAGCATAATGTTGACCCTCATTCCCAAACTGTAACACCTGTTGGTGGAGACAATGAGGAACATGCTGATGACGATGAGACGCAGATACCAGATTGGGATGACAACTTAACTATTCAGTCAGGGCAGGAAGAGGTTAGGTCTGAGGGCGAAAGGAGTGCAAAGTCAACACTTGATGATGAAGTTCTAGATCCCTCATACTGTCAACCCTCAGTTGGGCACTCGAGGAGGTCACCAGAGGCGGTGAAGGAGGATGCAACTGACGAAGAAGTTACCTTGCGCCTTCCTGGACAGAGGAGGAGTACTGGAAGCACGTCTACAAGTGCATCCTCAGCCACCACTCTGCCTCTGAGCACAAGTCGGGGTGGCTCTGCAGGTCACATGTCCTCTAAGCCTTGCCTAGCCTGTTCCTTTTTTGACCTTGCAAAGGATCTCCCAAATCATGTGATCTTTAAAATTTGTCGGCAATCTATAAGTAGAGGCCAAAACCGCACCAGTTTGACAACTTCTTCCATGAACGGTCACATGAATAACAAGCATAAGTCCCATTGGGAAGCTCACCGTGCTGCAATGCGGCCTAGTGTAGTGCTGTTCTTCCACGCAGACCTTCCACCACTTTAACCACAACAGGCAGTTTGCTTGGTAGGTCGTCAGTTGGTTTGGAAGGGGAAACAAGTGCTGGTGTACAGCTCTCTCAGACATCGAGAGCACCAACTTTGGATAAAGGCAACATCATGTCACCGCCTGCACTTTCCTCACAGACCTGCAGTTTTGCAGGGACACCCTATTTACCACCATCTCCACACAGCAGCCAGATCTCGGTCCCTCAGATGTGGACAAATAAAAGGCCATTCCCTCTGAGCCATGACAAAGCTAAGAGGTTGACTTTATCCCTCTGTAAGCTCTTGGCTACAGAAATTCTGCCTTTCCGCCTGGTGGACACAGAGGATTTTTGAGACCTTATGTCCGTCGCAGTGCCCCAGTACCAGATGCCCAGTTGCCACTACTTCTCCAAGAAAGGTGTTCCTGCACTACAACAGCATGTCGCACACAACATCACCGCTTCCTTGAGAAACTCTGTGTGTGACCGGGTGGATTTCACCACCGATACTTGGAAAAGTAAGCATGGACAGGGGCGTTACATGTTGCTGACTGGGCACTGGGTAACTATGGTGATAGATGGAGAAGGGTCTGCTGAACAAGTCTTGCCGTCCCCACGACTTGTGCGTCAATCCTCTGTATGTCGAAGTTACTCCACTGCTTCTGCCTCCTCAACCTCGTCTGGGTCCTCCACCTCCGCCCCAAGCCTGCCTGATCAGGCAACCCGCGTTGCAACCGTGCACAAGGAATCCTGCACACCTCCTTACTATGCTGGCAGCAGAGCTCAACGGCATCAGGCGGTCTTTAGCTTGAAATGTCTTGGAAATAAGAGTCACACAGCGGATGAGGTGTGGTCAGCTCTGCGGTCCGAGTTTCGTAAATGGTTGTCTCCACTCAACCTGCAGCCAGGAAAGGTCGTGTGCGACAATGCTGCAAACCTGGGTGCGGCCCTTCGCCGGGGCAACGTGACACACTTTCCTTGTATGGCTCACGTGTTGAACCTTGTTGCCCAGCAATTTTTAACCCATTATCCCAGCCTAGATGGGCTTCTGCACAGGGCACGGTCACTCTCTGCTCACTTCCGCCGTTCAACCACCGCAGCTGACCGACTTGCATTGCTCCAGAAGTCTTTCGGCCTGCCGGTTCATCACCTGAAATGTGATGTGGCGACACGCTGGATTTCCACTCTCCATATGTTACAGCGACTGTGGCAGCACCGCCGAGCCCTGGTGCAATACGTTATGACGTATAGCCTGGGCCAATGAGATGCAGAGGTGGGGCAGATCACGCTGCTGGAGTGGTCTAAGATCAAGGACCTATGCACCCTTCTGCACAGTTTCGAGATGGCGACAAATATGTTTAGCGCTGACAATGCCATTGTCAGCATGACAATTCCAGTCATTTACATGCTGGAGCACACGCTAAACATTATTTGGAGTCAGGGGGTGAGACAAGAGGAAGGGGAGGAAGTACAGGAGGATTCATATGCGGAAGGGATACCAACATCTACAAGGTCCAGACGTTCACCATCACCAAGGCGGCAGGCATGGGACAGTGGGGGAGAGGGATTAACAAGGGCACATGGTAGCAGCCAAAATGTTGAGGAAGATGCAGGAGACCAGGAAGAAAGGGAGGATGAACTCTCAATGGACATGGAAGACTCAGTAGATGAGGGAGACCTTGGTCAAATTTCGGTTGAACGAGGTTGGGGGAAGATGTCAGAGGAAGAAAGCACGGTTAGCACCTCTATGCCACAAACACAGCGATGACTTGGTCCGCATGGATGCGCAAGACACATGAGCGCCATCTTGCTGCACTACCTACAACATGACCCTCGGATTGTCAAAATTAAAAGTGATGATGACTACTGGGTTGCCACACTATTAGATCCCCGGTACAAGTCCAAATTTTGTGAAATAATTCCAGCCAGATCTTGTTGTGTCCCGCAGTCAGCGTTGTCTCTGAATGTGTCTTCAGTGCTGCTGGATGTGTGCTGACAGATAAGCGCATGCGTCTGTCCAGTGACAATGTGGACAGACTAACGTTCATCAAGATGAACAAGTCATGGATCCGCAAGAACTTTACTACCCCTGTGTCATCCTGGGGAGAGTAAGGGCTTGTGGATTTGGAATGTGCTTGATGCAAATCAACCTTTCCAGTTTGCACCTGGGGCACAAGTGTTGCCATTGAAGTGGTGTCTGTGTGGCCCAATTTTTGAAAAAAAGGGAGACTCTGCTTGGAGTCCCCTTGCGGTGTTTTTAAAAATGAGCCAAGATGAACAGATCTAGGATCAGCAAAGACTTTGCTACCTCCCCCGGTGTCATCCCGGGGACAGTTAAGGCTGGTGTATTTTTGAATGTGCTTGATGCAAATCAACCTGTCTAGTTTGCAACTGGGGCACAAGTGCTGCCACTGAAGTGGTGTCTGTGGGGCCCAATTTTTGGAAAAAAGGGAGACTCTGTTTGGAGTCCCCTTGCGGTGTTTTTAAAAATGAGCCATGATGAACAAGTCATGGTTCAGCAAAGACTTTGCTACCTACCCCGATGTCATCCTGGGGACAGTTAAGGCTGGTGTATTTTGGAATGTGCCCAATGTTCCCAATTTTGGGAAAAAAGGGAGACTCTGCTTGGAGTCTCCTTGCTGTGTTTTACATGATTTTAGAACGGCATGCCATGCCTATATCTCTGTCTCCTCCTCTTTTTTCTCGTCCAGCTGTTTAGTTTTCGGATGGGTATTTGTCCTTGTCACTTTCCCATGTGTTTGCGTTGTCTTGGGAGTTGTTTGTCACCTTTTGGACACCTTCTCTATGGGAAAAACCGCCAGTATCTGCGGAAAAGAAGTGACATGCTCATTCATTCCGCAGCGGAAAATCTGCGGGTATAAAAAAATGCATTGTGCTCACAGCATTTTTTAAAACCCACAGGATTTGCTGGGGAACGACTGCAGCAATGTTAGACACATTTTCTGCAGCAAATCCGGAGAAAAATCCGCAGTAAATCCGCAGCATATGCACATAGCCTAACATGTAACAGCAGTTATGTTATATACCATCTTTTTCGCTTTATAAAACACACCTGATTATAAGACCCACCCCCAAATTTGGTGAAGGAAAAGAGAATTGTTTTTTAATGTTAAATGGGGTCCGTCTTATAATGCCAGTGTCAACAAATCATATAGGGTATATGTCCCTCACAGCCCCCATCCTAAAATAAGCCCCCCATCCTAAAATAAGCCCCCTTAATCTGGATATGGCCCCCTTATATTGAATATAGCCCCCTTGTGTTGGCACACGTCCCCCAGTAATGCCACATGTCCCCCATTGATGGCACACGTCCCCTATTGCTGGCACATGTCTCCTATTGATGGAACACGTCCCTTATTTACGGCACACGTTCCCCTGTGCTGGAACGCGTCCCCTATTGCTGGTACATATCCCCTTCAGCTGGCACATGTCTCCTATAGATGGCACACGTCTCCTACAGCTGGAACAGGTCTCCTATGGATGGCACATGTCCACCTGTGCTGCCCATGGCCCTCTATGGATGGCACATGTCCCCCTGTGCTGCCCATGGCCCCCTATGGATGGCACATGTCCCCCTGTGTTTGATATGGCCCCCTATGGATGGCACACCTCCTCCTGTGTTAGATATGGTCCCCTATAGATGGCACACCTCCCCCTGTGTTAGATATGGCCCCCTATGCATGGCACACCTCCCCCTGTATTAGATATGGCCCCCTATGTATGGCACACTTCCCCCGTGTTAGTTATGGGCCTCCTATGGATGGCACAACTCCCCCTGTGTTAGATATGGCCCCCGTATGGATGGCACACATCCCCCTGTGTTAGATATGGCCCCCTATAGATGGCACACTTCCCCCTGTGTTAGATAAGGCCCACTATGGATGGCACACCTCCCCCTGTGTTAGATATGGCCTCGTATGGATGGCACACCTCCCCCTGTGTTAGATATGGCCCCCATGCTGCTGCCTATAGTAAAATAAAACACTCTTTCTTTACCTTCTCCAGTGCTGTCCTCCCTCGTGTCTCCCTCCATGCTGCTGAGCTCCTGCACTTCCTGGTTCTCGGTGCCGGTCATGTGATCGGCACAGCAGAGTGATATCATCTCTGCGTGCCTGATCACAGCGGCAGCAGAGAGACCGGGAGATCACCATATCTAACACGGGGGGGCATGTGCCATCAAAGGGGGCGCAGGCAGATATGATGTGCGCCGCTGCCCCAGCCCATCACCATGGTGCGGTTTCAGCACCAAGGTGATGCACAGCGGCAGTGCATATTATATGAGCGGGAGCAGGAGACCTAACGCTGCCTCCTGCAGCTTTCACCAACCCCCAGCAGCACTCCAGAGCTGCCCCCACCTACCCTGGACTCAGTAGTGTGCATATATATATATATATATATATATATATATATATTTATATATATACAGTATATATATATATATATATATATATATATATATATATACCCCCCGTATATTCAGATTATAAGACGCACCTCCTACTTTCCCCCAAAATTTGGGGGAACAAAAGTGAGTTTTGCAAAGCAAAAAATACGGTATGTAATTACTTGTGAATGTGTCCTTCAATGTGGGGCACACAACGCAAAGCCTGCGATCACGAATGAATGGCCACTGGCATAACTGTAAAAATGGTTTTATTAAACATAGTTTGTCAAGACACTTATTAGTAAAACATAATAAAAAATTTTGTATAAAGGTTACACCTTTAGAACAAATATCAACTAATATAAACAACTGATGTAAAATGTTAAACCGTAAGGAAGCTTATTGGATTTATCGCTTCCAGAGTTTGTATCCCAACGGTTTGAATGATGTAATGGAAAATGTATAACAACTTTATATAAAAATAAGGGGAAAGGAGGAAAAAATAAATAAATACATTTTAAGACTGTTGAATTTTATTTAACTTTTAATAGGTTTTAAAACAAAAAATATTTGTACATAATATTCAATAATTCTGATGTTGTTTGATTTTTTTGTTGTTATTGCTGTGTAATTCTTAGTTTTTTATTAGAAGTGAATCCTATGTAATGGGATTAGAGGCAGGTGGGCATGGTTATCTGTTCAGGATGTCTCCAGCTTGAAATGAGAGATTGGTCTTCATATAAGCATGCCATTTCATGAAGTTAGATGTATACATCTTTTTTCTCTCCATTATACATGAAGAAGGCTGAAGGATAATACATCTGAGCCGAACCGCGTTGTATAATTAATAGAGATGAGCGAACCTCTAGAGGCTCGAGTTCGGCTTCGGTTCGGCGAACCGTTCGACGAACCTCTCGAACCCCATTGAAAACAATGGGAGGCAATCACAAACACCTAAAAACACCTGGAAAACACCCTCAAAGGTGTCCAAAAGGTGACAAACAACTCCCAAGACAACACAAACACATGTAAAAGTGACAAGGACAAATACCCATGCAAAAACTAAACAGCTGGATGAGTAAAAAAAGGAGGAGACACAGATATAGGCATGGCATGCCCTTCTAAAATCATGTAAAACACAGCAAGGAGACTCCAAGCAGAGTCTCCCATTTTTCCCAAAATTGGGCCACACAGACACCACTTCAGTGGCAGCACTTGTGCCCCAGTTGCAAACTAGACAGGTTGATTTGCATCAAGCACATTCAAAAATACGCCAGCCTTAACTGTCCCCAGGATGACACCGGGGTAGGTAGCAAAGTCTTTGCTGATCCTAGATCTGTTCATCTTGGATCATTTTTAAAAACACTGCAAGGGGACTCCAAGCAGAGTCTCCCTTTTTCCAAAAATTGGGCCACACAGACACCACTTCAGTGGCAGCACTTGTGTCCCAGTTGCAAACTTGACAGGTACATAAGCATCAAGCACATTCCAAATCCACAAGTCTTTACTCTCCCCAGGATGACACAGGGGTAGTAAAGTTCTTGTGGATCCATGACTTGTTCATCTTGATGAACGTTAGTCTGTCCACATTGTCACTGGACAGACGCGTGCGCTTATCTGTCAGCACACATCCAGCAGCACTGAAGACACATTCAGAGACAACGCTGACTGCGGGACACAACAAGATCTCCAAGGCATAAGTGGCGAGCTCAGGCCATTTTTCAAGATTTGAAGCCCAAAATGAGCAAGGCTCCAGTTGCAAAGTCATGGCATCGATGTTCATTTGGAGATACTCCTGTATCATCCTCTCCAGCCGTTGACTATGTGTCAGACTTGTTGTCTCTGGTGGCCTTGCAAAGGATGGTCTAAAAAAATTATGAAACGATTCAATAAAATTGCTGTTACCAGCACCAGAAACGGTGCTGCTGGTACGGGTAGACTGATGATGACAAGACAGTCCCATGTTTGTCAAGTTACAACTGGGAAATTCACTCCGTGCACCACAGGTGTTTGGTGGAAAAGCTGAGCTAAGATCGAGTAACAGCTTCTGCTGATACTCCTGCATACGTGCGTCCCTTTCTATGGCTGGAATTATTTCACAAAATTTGGACTTGTACCGGGGATCTAATAGTGTGGCAACCCAGTAGTCATCATCACTTCTAATTTTGACAATCCGAGGGTCATGTTGCAGGTAGTGCAGCAAGAAGGCGCTCATGTGTTTTGTGCATCCATGCGGACCAAGTCCTCACTGTGTTTGTGGCATAGAGGTGCTAACCGTGCTTTCTTCCTCTGACATCTCCCCTCAACCTCGTTCAACCGAAATTTGACCAAGGTCTCCCTCATCTGCTGAGTCTTCCATGTCCATCGAGAGTTCGTCCTCACTTTCTTCCTGGTCTCCTGCACCTTCCTCAACATTTTGGCTGCTACCATGCGCCCTTGATAATCCCTCTCCCCCACCGTCCCATGGCTGCCGCCTTGGTGATGATGAACGTCTGGACCTTGTAGATGTTGGTATCCCTTGCGCATATGAATCCTCCTGTACTTTCTCCCCTTCCTCTTGTCCCACCCCCTGACTCCGAATAGTGTTTAGCCTGTGCTCCAACATGTAAATGACTGGAATTGTCATGCTGATAATGGCATTGTCAGCGCTAAACATATTTGTCGCCATCTCGAAACTGTGCAGAAGGCTCCATAGGTCCTTGATCTGAGACCACTCCAGCAGCATGATCTGCCCCACCTCTGCATCTCGTTGGCCCATGCTATACATCATAACGTATTGCACCAGGGTTCGGCGGTGCTGCCACAGTCGCTGTAACATGTGGAGAGTGGAATTCAAGCATGTCACCACATCGCATTTAAGTCGATAAACCGGCAGGCCGAAAGACTTCTAGAGCAATGCAAGTCGGTCAGCTGCGGCGGTTGAACGGCAGAAGTGAGCAGAGAGTGACCGTGCCCTGTGCAGAAGCCCATCTAGGCTGGGATAGTGGGTTAAAAATTGCTGGACAACAAGGTTCAACACGTGAGCCATACAAGGCACGTGTGTCACCTTGCCCCGGTGAAGGGCCAAACCCAGGTTTGCAGCATTGTCGCACACGGCCTTCCCTGGCTGCAGGTTGAGTGGAGAAAACCATTTACGAAACTCAGACCGCAGAGCTGACCACAACTCATCCGCTGTGTGACTCTTATTTCCAAGACATTTCAAGCTAAAGACCGCCTGATGCTGTTGAGCTCTGCTGCCAGCATAGTAAGGAGGTGTGCAGGATTCCTTGTGCGCAGTTGCAACGCGGGTTGCCTGACCAGGCAGGCTTGGGGTGGAGGTGGAGGACCCAGACGAGGTTGAGGAGGCAGAAGCAGTGAAGGAAAATCCACATACAGAGGATTGACGCACAAGTCGTGGGGACGGCAAGACTTGTTCAGCAGACCCTTCATCATCTCTCACCATAATTACCCAGTGCCCAGTCAGTGACATGTAACGCCCCTGTCCATGCTTACTTCTCCAAGTATCGGTGGTGAAATGCACCCGGTCACACACAGAGTTTCTCAAGGAAGTGGTGATGTTGTGTGCGACATGCTGGTGTAGCGCAGGCACACCTTTCTTGGAGAAGTAGTGGCGACTGGGCATCTGGAACTGGGGCACTGCGACAGACATAAGGTCTTGAAAATCCTCTGTGTCCACCAGGCGGAAAGGCAGCATTTCTGTATCCAAGAGCTTACAGAGGGATAAAGTCAACTTCTTAGCTTTGTCATGGCTCGGAGGAAATGGCCTTTTATTTGTCCACATCTGAGGGACCGAGATCTGGCTGCTGTGTGGAGACGGTGTTGAGTAGGGTGTCCCTGCAAAACTGCAGGTCTGTGAGGAAAGTGCAGGCGGTGACATGAAGTTGCCTTCATCCAAAGTTGGTGCTCTCGATCTCTGAGAGAGCTGTACACTAGCACTTGTTTCCCCTTCCAAAACAACGGACGACCTACCAAGCAAACTGCCTGTTGTGGTTAAAGTGCTGGAAGGTCTAAGTGGAAAAACAGGTCTAACAGCTGTCCCCACAGTAATAGAAGATGAAGAGCGCATGCATGCACTGGAAGGGGCAGGCGGTGGATGGCCCGCTCCGCTAGGCCGCATTGCAGCACGGTGAGCTTCCCAATGGGACTTATGCTTGTTATTCATGTGACGATTCATGGAACAAGTTGTCAAACTGGTGAGGTTTCGGCCTCTACTTATAGATTGCCGAAAAATTTTACAGATCACATGATTTGGGAGATCCTTTGCAAGGTCAAAAAAGGACCAAGCTAGGCAAGGCTTAGAGGCCATGCGACCTGCAGAGTCACCCCTACTTGTGCTCAGAGGCAGAGTGGTGGCTGAGGATGCACTTGTAGACGTGCTTCCAGTACTCCTCCTCTGTCCAGGAAAGCGCAAGGTAACTTCGTCGTCAGTTGCATCCTCCTCCACCGCCTCTGGTGACCTCCTCGAGTGCCCGACTGAGGGTTGACAGTATGTGAGATCTAGAACTTCATCATCAAGCGTTGTGTTTGCACTCCCCTCACCCTTAGACTTAACCTCTTCGTGCCCTGACTGAATAGTTAAGTTGTCATCCCAATCTGGTATCTGCGTCTCATCGTCAACAGTATGTTCCCCATTGTCTCCACCAACAGGTGTTACAGTTTGGGAATGAGGGTCTACATTATGCTCAGAAACTTGGTTATCAGGGCCTGAATCAGACTCACAAAGCTTCTGGGCATCACTGCAGACAATTTCCTAGTCTGTACTCACTGTAGCTTGGGAACAGACCTCTGATTCACAGCCTATAGTGTGATTGAATAGCACTGCAGACACAGCCATCTCTGTTACACCATACTCTGCAGGGCGGGTGGAGACATCAGAGCTGGTAAAAAGCAAGTGCGATTGGGATGACAACTCAGAGGAATGTTGTTTTTTGGATTTTGAAGTTGAGGTGGAGGAGAGGCCACTTGTTGGAGCATTTGAGATCCATTCAAGCATGTGTTTTTTTGTGCATTGTCTACCTTTGTTCCAGTTGTTTTGTTCCGTAAAAAAGGGAGCACATCGGATTGTCCACGGAAAGTAGTAGACATCTTACTTTTGCTGGAAGATGGCCTATCTTCAGCAGATTTTAATGTACCTTTCCCACCTTCCCCATGGACACAAACCTTTTTTCCTTTTCCAACACGCTTGTTCCCCTTTTCACCAGCATCTGTCCTTTTGCCACTTATTTTGTTAGTGACAAGATTGGAGACTTAAAATCTGGTAACAAAAATTAAGAGGGGGTGTGAATTGCAGAGGTGGTCTAGCTTTATTGACAGCAGAAGAACCAACACTGACTATCCCTGACAATGCAACTATGGCCCTAAAACTGGCAGCACTGTTTGCTATAAAAAATAGCGTAGCAAAATGTGCAGGAGGCTAGAATGCAGAGGTGGTGGAACTTGCTTAGCACCAGTGGGACACTAATTTAGTATAGCAGACACTGTTTGGATGCCACAAAGTTTCAGCATTGTTTGCTATAAAAATAGCGTAGCAAAATGTGCAGGAGGCTAGAATGCAGAGGTGGTGGAACTTGATTGGCACCAGTGGGACACTAATTTAGTATAGCAGACACTGTTTCGATGCCACTAAGTTTCAGCACTTTTTGCTATAAAAATAGCGTAGCAAAATGTGCAGGAGGCTAGAATGCAGAGGTGGTGGAACTTGCTTAGCACCAGTGGGACACTAATTTAGTATAGCAGACACTGTTTAAATGCCACTAAGTTTCAGCACTGTTTGCCATAAAAATAGCGTAGCAAAATGTGCAGGAGGCTAGAATGCAGAGGTGGTAAAACTTGCTTGGCACCAGTGGGACTCAAAATTTTGTATAACAGACACTGTTTGGATGCTACTAAGTTTCAGCACTATTTGCTATAAAAATAGTATAGCAAAATGTGCAGGAGGGTAGATTGGAGAGGTGGTGGAACTTGCTTGGCACCAGTGGGACACTAATTTAGTATAGCAGACACTGTTTGGATGCCACTAAGTTTCAGCACTGTTTGTTATAAAAATAGCGTAGCAAAATGTGCAGGAGGCTACAATGCAAAGATTGTGGAACTTGCTTGGCACCAATGGGACACTAATTTAGTATAGCAGAGAATGTTTGGATGCCACTATGTTTTAGCACTATTTGCTATAAAAAAAAGTGTAGCAAAATGTTCAGGAGGTTAGAATGCAGAGGTGGTGTAACTTGCTTGGCACCAGTGGGACACTAATTTAGTATAGCAGACACTGTTTGGATGCCACTAAGTTTCAGCACTGTTTGCTATAAAAATAGCGTAGCAAAATGTCCAGGAGGTTAGAATGCAGAGGTGGTGGAACTTGCTTGGCACCAGTGGGACACTAATTTAGTATAGCAGACACTGTTTGGATGCCACTAAGTTTCAGCACTGTTTGCTATAAAAATAGCATAGCAAATGTGCAGGAGGCTCGAATGCAGAGGTGGTGGAAGTTGCTTGGCACCAGTGCGACACTAATTTAGTATAGCAGACACTGTTTGGATGCCACTAAGTTTCAGCACTGTTTGCTATAAAAATAGGGTAGAAAAATGTGCAGGAGGCTAGAATGCAGAGGTGGTGGAACTTGATTGGCACCAGTGGGACACTAATTTAGTATAGCAGACACTTTGTGGATGCCATTAAGTTTCAGCACTGTTTGCTATAAAAAATAGCGTAGCAAAATGTGCAGGAGGCTAGAATGCAGAAGTGGTAGAAATTGCTTGCTTGCTTCGACGAAGGCAACCTCGAGTTGCGGAAACGGACGTCGGGTGGGTCACGGTCCCCCCCTCCTTCCTATTTGGCACCCAGTGTCCCTTCGTGTGGCTCCACAGTGAGTATATATACTGTTTGTTTTGATTATGGTGGGAATCTTCCCAATTATGTTATATGTACCCGCAGGGCTATGGCACGGGGTGCTCTAGTGACATCTAGTGGACGCTCCTGATATTTCCATAGTAAAGGTGCCTTATCATTTAGCATGTCTAGCAGCTATATATATGTGGGTTCTGTGACCTTGTTTGGGGCTTTTAAGTCCTGTATCATGCCTGTTTCACCCTTTACATGTGCACTTTTCTAAAATAAACTCTTTATATAAAAATTATATGGGCGTTTGGTCGTTTGTCCTCCTTTTGTTTTTCTGTTAAATATTGCGACTAGCCCTTAATAGTCCATATCTGCACAGTGGTAGTTTTTTCACATATCCACTAATCCTATGTACTATCTATGTACTGGGCAGCAGTATACTATCTACCATGTGTAGTAGGATGTTGGTAATTAATTATATACCCTTCTACACAGTTTACAAATGTCGACGAAGATGTTTAGCACTGGCAATGCCATTCTCAGCGTGACAATTCTGGTCATCTACATGATGGAGCACACTGTAAGCATTATTCGGAGTCAGGTGTTGGGACAAGAGGAAGGGGAGGAAGTACAGGAGGAGTCATATGCGGAAGGGATAACAAGATCTACGAGGTCCAGATGGTCAGCGGCACCTAGGCGGCAGTCATGGTGGGGGAGAGGGATTAACAGGGGTGCATAGTATTAGCAAAAATTGTTGAGGAAGGTGCAGGAGCCCATGAAGAAATGGAGGACAAACAGGCGATGGGCATAGAAGACTCAGCAGATGAGTGAGAGCTTGCTCACATTTCGGTTGTGCGAGGTTGGGGGGAGAGGGCAGAGTAAGGAGGCACGACTCTCACCTCTCTGCCACCAACACACCAAGGACTTGGTCCTCCTGGATGCACAAGACACATGAGCGCCTTCTTGCTGCACTACCTACAACATGACCCTCGGATTGTATGAATTCGAAGTAATGCTGACTACTGGGTTGCCACACTGTTAGATCCCCGGTACAAGACAAAATTTGGCGAAATAATTCCTGCCATAGAAAGGGACGCACGTATACAGGAGTATCTGCAGAAGGTGGTACGCAATCTTAGATCTGCTTTTCCACTAAACACCAGTGCTGCACAGAGTAAATCTCAACGCTTTGTCATGGATAGGAGGAAATGGTCTTTTACTTGTCCAATCTGAGGGACCGAGGGCTGGCTGCTGTGCTGAGATGGCATTGAGTACGGTGTCCCTGCAGAGTTGCACTTTTGGTCATATACAAAATGAGTTGAAAAAGGACAGATGCTGGTGGAAAGGGGAACAGGTGTGTTGGAAAGGGGAAAAAAGTTTTTGTCCGTGGGTTTGGTGGTTAAGCAAAAGTAACATTTGCTGAAGAAACACCATCTGTTACGGTGGGACTGGCAGATTTGGATAAGGTGGTATATACTATGTTACCGCTATATAACGAAAATTAATAAGAAAAGAAAGAGAAAGGTATATATCCCCATCAGCAGTCAGTGTCCACCGTGCTCCCAGATGGAAAAGGAGAGGTTGGCAACTGGAAGGTTAGGTGGAGGATACAGAGCTGTGTGGCTATGAAACTAATAGTAGCCTGAACCGAGTTAGACGCCACTCGGATCTGGAGACTGGGAGCCCTGTTAGCGTCACAGGGTCCACACGCCCACCCAGCCCAGGAACTCCCTGTTAACATCACAGGGGCCATTGAGTACGCTGAACGTGTGCATTGGGGCCACACCTGTGGACAGCAGGAGCATCAGCAGCAGCAGGCCTGTTAATGCCACTGGGCTGCACAAGCAGGACTTGTAGGACAGGAGCTGGTCTTAACCGTTCTGCGTTACCAACTGTGGTGGCGGCCTGCATCGACGCCCTATCCCTGCCTACCTCTGGCCTAAAGCCGCATTGGGTTCAACACATGGGGGTGTGCTCTTTCGGAGCATAATAGAAGACTGCGCACCTCTTTGTTGGCTCCAGACCGTTTTATAACCTGGGTCCGCCCCAAACCAGGGTGGACCACAATGCACCTCCTGGAGACAAAAGCAGAGTGACACGTCATGAGTGGCATAACTAGCGTCCTATTTGGAACCGCAACTTCAATAATGACCTCATGGCTGCCACGACACAAACACCTCACCAGTCATCATCTGACCATCAATAATGAGGTGACAAGTCATAGGGGCGGGCCTCTGCAAGCCATTTGGGAGTGGCCTGGCCACATCGTCAGGACACCTGATGCCCTGTGGTCTATATGGGCCCCCCACATCAGGGGCAGGGCCAAAGAGTTCATTACCGGACCTAGTCTCTGATGCAGTAAGTGCCTGAGCATGCTCAGTAGCATGAAATACAGTCTATGAAAAAAGACTATCAGCTTTAGCATGGTGTCTAGGCACAAAACAGGACTTAGACCCGGCACGGAATGCAAGTACCTGTGCAAAGAGGCTTTTCGCACTAAGTGTGGGAGCATGCGCTGTATCCCGAAATGAAGACTTAGCCTCAGGAATGGCACAGTCAGGCTGAGCATACTCACTAGGCGAAACACTGTAGTTAGGCTGCGGCTGGGGTAAATCGGCACACGCATGCGCACTAGCTGCCTCTCCACACTTAGACGTGGAGGAGAAATTGCTCTTCAGGTGTGGACTTGGAGATGCTGTCTATGAACAGAAGGAAAAGCTAAAGGTGTGTGTTACAGCAAGGAGCCACCGCGGAAACACTTCGTTCAATTGTGAGGGGAGTCATTTTGGAGTTTGGTGAGGAGTACCATAAAGCCAGTGAGCAGCATCCTGTGCCACAGACCAACATTCTTACGGTGCTGTCTATACTGCTTACCGTGAGAGGAGCGTAAAGTCTGTATTTCTGGCAACTGGACATCACAGTACCCGTGTACGGGTACGGTATAATGCGGGCACGCAACACTTTGTTTTATTAGCAAAACACATATCTGTTCTGGGTAGGCCGACTATTTATAGACAAAAAGACTTGCTGCCTCTGCACTGTCAAATTGTCACGTACAGTTTAAATCATAGAGGGACAGCGACACATGTTTGCATTGACTGTTGATTTTCAAGATTTCCATGACTGTGTTGCAGAGCTGTGTGGTTTGCATTCACACTGTTATCATCTGCCTTATCTGTGAGGCTTCAGCTACCAAGGGTATTCAGGGGGGGTAATGTGTTTTGTCTATGTTAACGTAGATATCTGGGAAGCTCTTGTGATGCGCCACTGGTAAGTCGTGTTCGCACACACACACACACACACACACACACACGCACAAACACACAATTACTGCTACGCAGAGGGATTAGCAGGTAGTAGGCAACAGAATAGATTGTTCAATTATTTAAATTGTATGCATGGTTCTTATTGTTTGTTTTGGTAAAGTTAAACAATCATTTATCAACCCGACTGACTAGAGTCCTTTTCCTGTTGCCTGATTTTGCTGCATACTGGGGAGCCCACCCTGTACACGACTTAAAATGAAGCATGAGTCGCAATGTGAATTTCACTGTGCTACAATGTGGCCTAGCGTGCCTGTGCAACCACCGCCTGCCCCATCAAGTGCATCTGCGTGCTCTTCATCCTCTGTGACTGGGGACAGCAGTCTCACATGGTTTTTCACACTGAACTTCCACCCCTTTACACGCAACAGGGAGTGTGATTGGCAGGTCATCTCTTGTTTTGGAAGTGAAAACAGATGGTATTGTTGAGCTGTCAGACATCTAGAAAACCAACATTGGATGCAGGCTACATTATATCCACACCTGCACCTTCGTCACAGATTGGCTGGACTACCTGCATTTAATAATTGCATTCCAGAAATGGAAAGGAGTGTAGAATGCACATGTGTTGTACCTTGCTTGGCAGCAAAGGAACACTAACTTAGTATTACAGACAATTTTAGGAAGGCAGAAAAAGAGTCAGCTCTTTGGGCAAATTAAATAGCGTGGCAAAAGTGAACAGGTGGGTACAGTGGCCGTGTTCTGTGGGTACCAGGACAGTAAAGGATGCCTCACTTTCTATCCCTCCGAATGATCAAATGCAGCAAGGAATTCCCTGAGTTTGCTATAAAATTAGCGTAGCAAAATGTGCATGAGGGTGTCATGCAGAGGTGCTGCAAATAGATTTGCACCAGTGAGACACTAATGGAAGTCCAACAGTCACTTCTTGTATGCCACTAAATGGCAGCATTTTTTGCCATCATTATAGCTTATTAAAAACAGAGCAGGAGGGTGTCATGCAGAGGTGCTAGAAATAGCTTGGCACCAGTGGGACAATAAAGAAGGGCAGTGAGCCCCATAGGGGTGAACAGGCCCATGACGATCGGGAGGGTGCAGGGTAGTAAGGAGTCAAGTGCTTTGGTTAGGATGGGGGAGGTATATGGGGGCATAGGATTGGTAGATGGTACTGCAGAGGGGATTGGAGGAGAGCAGGGAAGGGGTGGGGGTGTAGTAGGAGGTATAAAAGGTGGTGTGGAAAATGTTACCTCCCTTTTGTCGCTGTGAACTTTGTGCCTCAGGACGTCCGTGCTGCATCCACTTGCGATTGCTGACCTGGCCGCTTTAATGGAGATGGTACGCGGGGCATCGGAGGTTCTTGGTGTGGACGCGCTGCGGGAGCAGCTGGCGGCGGTCTGTGGTGCTGGAGCAGTTATGCCTGCTGCTCCTGCGCCCGGGCCTATACTACGTGCTCGGCGGGCGCGGCCGCCGGAGCGCTACTCCCCCAGCGGGAGGGGGAGCAGAAGATCAAGGAGCCCCTTCGGGGACCCTCCGGGGCAAGGGAGCCCCACATCTGCTTCTGTGGAGCTGCCGGCCACCGGGAGGAATCCTCGCCGGAGATCCCGTGGGTCGGAGGTGGGCGGAGCTTCGGCGAGGCCTATTTCCGGTCCGCGGCCTGCAAGGCCCCGGACCAGAGTAGCGGCAGCCCCCGGTGATGTGCGGGCCGGGGGTGGAGCCCAGCGTCCCGGACCAGTGGAGGAGACTCCCTGCAGGCAGCAGGGGAGGACCACAGGACGGGCAGCAGGTGTGGAGCGCAGCGGTAGCCAGAGATAAATAAAAAAAAGTGTAGCAAAATGTTCAGGAGGTTAGAATGCAGAGGTGGTGTAACTTGCTTGGCACCAGTGGGACACTAATTTAGTATAGCAGACACTGTTTGGATGCCACTAAGTTTCAGCACTGTTTGCTATAAAAATAGCGTAGCAAAATGTCCAGGAGGTTAGAATGCAGAGGTGGTGGAACTTGCTTGGCACCAGTGGGACACTAATTTAGTATAGCAGACACTGTTTGGATGCCACTAAGTTTCAGCACTGTTTGCTATAAAAATAGCATAGCAAATGTGCAGGAGGCTCGAATGCAGAGGTGGTGGAAGTTGCTTGGCACCAGTGCGACACTAATTTAGTATAGCAGACACTGTTTGGATGCCACTAAGTTTCAGCACTGTTTGCTATAAAAATAGGGTAGAAAAATGTGCAGGAGGCTAGAATGCAGAGGTGGTGGAACTTGATTGGCACCAGTGGGACACTAATTTAGTATAGCAGACACTTTGTGGATGCCATTAAGTTTCAGCACTGTTTGCTATAAAAAATAGCGTAGCAAAATGTGCAGGAGGCTAGAATGCAGAAGTGGTAGAAATTGCTTGCTTGCTTCGACGAAGGCAACCTCGAGTTGCGGAAACGGACGTCGGGTGGGTCACGGTCCCCCCCTCCTTCCTATTTGGCACCCAGTGTCCCTTCGTGTGGCTCCACAGTGAGTATATATACTGTTTGTTTTGATTATGGTGGGAATCTTCCCAATTATGTTATATGTACCCGCAGGGCTATGGCACGGGGTGCTCTAGTGACATCTAGTGGACGCTCCTGATATTTCCATAGTAAAGGTGCCTTATCATTTAGCATGTCTAGCAGCTATATATATGTGGGTTCTGTGACCTTGTTTGGGGCTTTTAAGTCCTGTATCATGCCTGTTTCACCCTTTACATGTGCACTTTTCTAAAATAAACTCTTTATATAAAAATTATATGGGCGTTTGGTCGTTTGTCCTCCTTTTGTTTTTCTGTTAAATATTGCGACTAGCCCTTAATAGTCCATATCTGCACAGTGGTAGTTTTTTCACATATCCACTAATCCTATGTACTATCTATGTACTGGGCAGCAGTATACTATCTACCATGTGTAGTAGGATGTTGGTAATTAATTATATACCCTTCTACACAGTTTACAAATGTCGACGAAGATGTTTAGCACTGGCAATGCCATTCTCAGCGTGACAATTCTGGTCATCTACATGATGGAGCACACTGTAAGCATTATTCGGAGTCAGGTGTTGGGACAAGAGGAAGGGGAGGAAGTACAGGAGGAGTCATATGCGGAAGGGATAACAAGATCTACGAGGTCCAGATGGTCAGCGGCACCTAGGCGGCAGTCATGGTGGGGGAGAGGGATTAACAGGGGTGCATAGTATTAGCAAAAATTGTTGAGGAAGGTGCAGGAGCCCATGAAGAAATGGAGGACAAACAGGCGATGGGCATAGAAGACTCAGCAGATGAGTGAGAGCTTGCTCACATTTCGGTTGTGCGAGGTTGGGGGGAGAGGGCAGAGTAAGGAGGCACGACTCTCACCTCTCTGCCACCAACACACCAAGGACTTGGTCCTCCTGGATGCACAAGACACATGAGCGCCTTCTTGCTGCACTACCTACAACATGACCCTCGGATTGTATGAATTCGAAGTAATGCTGACTACTGGGTTGCCACACTGTTAGATCCCCGGTACAAGACAAAATTTGGCGAAATAATTCCTGCCATAGAAAGGGACGCACGTATACAGGAGTATCTGCAGAAGGTGGTACGCAATCTTAGATCTGCTTTTCCACTAAACACCAGTGCTGCACAGAGTAAATCTCAACGCTTTGTCATGGATAGGAGGAAATGGTCTTTTACTTGTCCAATCTGAGGGACCGAGGGCTGGCTGCTGTGCTGAGATGGCATTGAGTACGGTGTCCCTGCAGAGTTGCACTTTTGGTCATATACAAAATGAGTTGAAAAAGGACAGATGCTGGTGGAAAGGGGAACAGGTGTGTTGGAAAGGGGAAAAAAGTTTTTGTCCGTGGGTTTGGTGGTTAAGCAAAAGTAACATTTGCTGAAGAAACACCATCTGTTACGGTGGGACTGGCAGATTTGGATAAGGTGGTATATACTATGTTACCGCTATATAACGAAAATTAATAAGAAAAGAAAGAGAAAGGTATATATCCCCATCAGCAGTCAGTGTCCACCGTGCTCCCAGATGGAAAAGGAGAGGTTGGCAACTGGAAGGTTAGGTGGAGGATACAGAGCTGTGTGGCTATGAAACTAATAGTAGCCTGAACCGAGTTAGACGCCACTCGGATCTGGAGACTGGGAGCCCTGTTAGCGTCACAGGGTCCACACGCCCACCCAGCCCAGGAACTCCCTGTTAACATCACAGGGGCCATTGAGTACGCTGAACGTGTGCATTGGGGCCACACCTGTGGACAGCAGGAGCATCAGCAGCAGCAGGCCTGTTAATGCCACTGGGCTGCACAAGCAGGACTTGTAGGACAGGAGCTGGTCTTAACCGTTCTGCGTTACCAACTGTGGTGGCGGCCTGCATCGACGCCCTATCCCTGCCTACCTCTGGCCTAAAGCCGCATTGGGTTCAACACATGGGGGTGTGCTCTTTCGGAGCATAATAGAAGACTGCGCACCTCTTTGTTGGCTCCAGACCGTTTTATAACCTGGGTCCGCCCCAAACCAGGGTGGACCACAATGCACCTCCTGGAGACAAAAGCAGAGTGACACGTCATGAGTGGCATAACTAGCGTCCTATTTGGAACCGCAACTTCAATAATGACCTCATGGCTGCCACGACACAAACACCTCACCAGTCATCATCTGACCATCAATAATGAGGTGACAAGTCATAGGGGCGGGCCTCTGCAAGCCATTTGGGAGTGGCCTGGCCACATCGTCAGGACACCTGATGCCCTGTGGTCTATATGGGCCCCCCACATCAGGGGCAGGGCCAAAGAGTTCATTACCGGACCTAGTCTCTGATGCAGTAAGTGCCTGAGCATGCTCAGTAGCATGAAATACAGTCTATGAAAAAAGACTATCAGCTTTAGCATGGTGTCTAGGCACAAAACAGGACTTAGACCCGGCACGGAATGCAAGTACCTGTGCAAAGAGGCTTTTCGCACTAAGTGTGGGAGCATGCGCTGTATCCCGAAATGAAGACTTAGCCTCAGGAATGGCACAGTCAGGCTGAGCATACTCACTAGGCGAAACACTGTAGTTAGGCTGCGGCTGGGGTAAATCGGCACACGCATGCGCACTAGCTGCCTCTCCACACTTAGACGTGGAGGAGAAATTGCTCTTCAGGTGTGGACTTGGAGATGCTGTCTATGAACAGAAGGAAAAGCTAAAGGTGTGTGTTACAGCAAGGAGCCACCGCGGAAACACTTCGTTCAATTGTGAGGGGAGTCATTTTGGAGTTTGGTGAGGAGTACCATAAAGCCAGTGAGCAGCATCCTGTGCCACAGACCAACATTCTTACGGTGCTGTCTATACTGCTTACCGTGAGAGGAGCGTAAAGTCTGTATTTCTGGCAACTGGACATCACAGTACCCGTGTACGGGTACGGTATAATGCGGGCACGCAACACTTTGTTTTATTAGCAAAACACATATCTGTTCTGGGTAGGCCGACTATTTATAGACAAAAAGACTTGCTGCCTCTGCACTGTCAAATTGTCACGTACAGTTTAAATCATAGAGGGACAGCGACACATGTTTGCATTGACTGTTGATTTTCAAGATTTCCATGACTGTGTTGCAGAGCTGTGTGGTTTGCATTCACACTGTTATCATCTGCCTTATCTGTGAGGCTTCAGCTACCAAGGGTATTCAGGGGGGGTAATGTGTTTTGTCTATGTTAACGTAGATATCTGGGAAGCTCTTGTGATGCGCCACTGGTAAGTCGTGTTCGCACACACACACACACACACACACACGCACAAACACACAATTACTGCTACGCAGAGGGATTAGCAGGTAGTAGGCAACAGAATAGATTGTTCAATTATTTAAATTGTATGCATGGTTCTTATTGTTTGTTTTGGTAAAGTTAAACAATCATTTATCAACCCGACTGACTAGAGTCCTTTTCCTGTTGCCTGATTTTGCTGCATACTGGGGAGCCCACCCTGTACACGACTTAAAATGAAGCATGAGTCGCAATGTGAATTTCACTGTGCTACAATGTGGCCTAGCGTGCCTGTGCAACCACCGCCTGCCCCATCAAGTGCATCTGCGTGCTCTTCATCCTCTGTGACTGGGGACAGCAGTCTCACATGGTTTTTCACACTGAACTTCCACCCCTTTACATGCAACAGGGAGTGTGATTGGCAGGTCATCTCTTGTTTTGGAAGTGAAAACAGATGGTATTGTTGAGCTGTCAGACATCTAGAAAACCAACATTGGATGCAGGCTACATTATATCCACACCTGCACCTTCGTCACAGATTGGCTGGACTACCTGCATTTAATAATTGCATTCCAGAAATGGAAAGGAGTGTAGAATGCACATGTGTTGTACCTTGCTTGGCAGCAAAGGAACACTAACTTAGTATTACAGACAATTTTAGGAAGGCAGAAAAAGAGTCAGCTCTTTGGGCAAATTAAATAGCGTGGCAAAAGTGAACAGGTGGGTACAGTGGCCGTGTTCTGTGGGTACCAGGACAGTAAAGGATGCCTCACTTTCTATCCCTCCGAATGATCAAATGCAGCAAGGAATTCCCTGAGTTTGCTATAAAATTAGCGTAGCAAAATGTGCATGAGGGTGTCATGCAGAGGTGCTGCAAATAGATTTGCACCAGTGAGACACTAATGGAAGTCCAACAGTCACTTCTTGTATGCCACTAAATGGCAGCATTTTTTGCCATCATTATAGCTTATTAAAAACAGAGCAGGAGGGTGTCATGCAGAGGTGCTAGAAATAGCTTGGCACCAGTGGGACAATAAAGAAGGGCAGTGAGCCCCATAGGGGTGAACAGGCCCATGACGATCGGGAGGGTGCAGGGTAGTAAGGAGTCAAGTGCTTTGGTTAGGATGGGGGAGGTATATGGGGGCATAGGATTGGTAGATGGTACTGCAGAGGGGATTGGAGGAGAGCAGGGAAGGGGTGGGGGTGTAGTAGGAGGTATAAAAGGTGGTGTGGAAAATGTTACCTCCCTTTTGTCGCTGTGAACTTTGTGCCTCAGGACATCCGTGCTGCATCCACTTGCGATGGCTGACCTGGCCGCTTTGATGGAGATGGTACGCGGGGCATCGGAGGTTCTTGGTGTGGACGCGCTGCGGGAGCAGCTGGCGGCGGTCTGTGGTGCTGGAGCAGTTATGCCTGCTGCTCCTGCGCCCGGGCCTATACTACGTGCTCGGCGGGCGCGGCCGCCGGAGCGCTACTCCCCCAGCGGGAGGGGGAGCAGAAGATCAAGGAGCCCCTTCGGGGACCCTCCGGGGCAAGGGAGCCCCACATCTGCTTCTGTGGAGCTGCCGGCCACCGGGAGGAATCCTCGCCGGAGATCCCGCGGGTCGGAGGTGGGCGGAGCTTCGGCGAGGCCTATTTCCGGTCCGCGGCCTGCAAGGCCCCGGACCAGAGTAGCGGCAGCCCCCGGTGATGTGCGGGCCGGGGGTGGAGCCCAGCGTCCCGGACCAGTGGAGGAGACTCCCTGCAGGCAGCAGGGGAGGACCACAGGACGGGCAGCAGGTGTGGAGCGCAGCGGTAGCCAGAGACGAGCGGGGGAGGGGTATGGTGGCCCGGAGGGCCTGATGCGGTCCAGGATTACGGTCCCCCCCGGCGACGATCAGGCTGGGGGCTGTTTCCAGCGCGTGTCAGGAACAGGACGGCCTTCCTGCTGTCGGCAGGGAGGGAGCCCACTGAGCAGGGAGGATGCAGCGGCGGCGCAGCAGTCACACAGGAGAGCGGCAAAGATAGACGGCGGTAAGGCGCCATGTCGCGCCAAAAGAATGAGGTCCAGCAGGAGACGCCCGGAGGAGCAGGGTGCGGTGACTGTGTGGGTTGACGGCCGCCAGGTGCGGGCTGTTCTCTCGCTGGTCCCCCCTGTGGCCTGCGGCGGCAGTTCAGACTCCGGTGAGGAAGGAGGATCGATGGCGGCGGCGGGTCGGATGGAGCGACAGCAGGAAGATCGTGCTACGGCTGTCCTGGATTTGGTGCAACGGCAGCCTGGTGAGCGGACGACAGATAGATTTAATGCTGTTGCTAGTGCGGGCGGGGGCGGGGGTTACTCCGCGGGGAGCGTTACGCAGGGGGCGAGTACGGTGGGTCAGTCGGGCTTACCGGGTCCGGAATTTTGGGGGCAACTTTTGGGGGGGTTGCAGGGGTTGTCTGCGGAGCGGTTAAGTCAGAGTGGGCCTGGGGCACCGGTGGGGGCGTGGGTAGGCCCCTCGGGGGCGATGCCGACAGGGGCGCCGGTACGCGAAGTTGCGGCGCAGGAAACTACCTCGGCGGTGGGTGTGGAACAGGCAGCCGGTGGGGCGGCTGAAGTAGGTGCGAGTAAGTATGCAGAAAAAGAAAAGGAAAAGGAGGATGAGGTTGTGCGGTTGGACGATAGGGCGCAGAGTGAGATTTATGTGTGTTTTGAAAGTCCGTTAGGGGTACATTTAAAAAAGGAAGTGAGGGAAAAGATATGGAAGGGGGAGTATGTGGAAATTTTTTCCCTGCTTCCCTTGGAGAAGTTTAATTTGGACAAAGTGAAGCCCAGTGATTCAAAAAAGGAGAAGGTGGACGAGGAGAAACGAAGGTATAGGTTGATCCCGAGGACGTTTACTAACTGGCTACAGGCCTTTGCGATCTTAGCCAGCGTGGTTGGGGAAAAAGAGCCGGAGCATTGTTCCGCCCTATTTGGATATATGGATGCGATAGGAGAGGCGTATAGAGTGTACGGAGGTGTAGGGTGGTTAAGATATGATGAGCAGTTCCGGCAACGGAAGGCTCTGCGGCCGGGTGTCCGGTGGGATCACAAGGATATTTCCTTGTGGATGCGGCTAATGATGGCTCCGGCTCAGCCCTTTCGAGGGGGTGCCGGGAGCCCGGGTGCAATCGGCGGGTCCACGGCTGGCCCGAAAAAAGGGGCTTGTTGGCAATATAATGAGGGACAGTGTAAGTTCGGGGCCTCGTGTCGGTTCAAACACGAGTGTTCCGGATGTGGAGGTTCCCATTCCTTGGCCAGGTGCTTCAAGAAAGGAAAAGGAAAGGCAGAGGAGGGGTCTGGAAAAAGGGAGGACGACAGTGAGAGTAGAGGCGATGCTTCCCTATTTAAATAGATATCCGGATGTTCGGTCGGCAGAGCTGTTGGCGAGTGGTTTTACTGAGGGCTTTCGGATTCCGTTTGAATCCGAGGCGCCGGTGTTTCGCCCTGGGAACTTGAGGTCCGCAAAAGAACATCCGGAGGTGGTGAAGGAAAAGCTGCAAAAGGAGGTGGAGTTGGGGAGGATGGCGGGCCCATTCCAGGACCCGCCATTCCCCAACTTAAGGATTTCCCCCCTTGGGGTGGTACCTAAGAAGGAGCCAAACAAGTTTCGGCTCATTCATCATTTATCTTACCCAGCGGGGCTGTCGGTGAATGATGGGATATCACCTGAATTGTCGGCGGTCTGTTACGTGTCATTCGACAAGGCATTGGAGCTGGTCCGGGTAGCAGGGCGGGGGGCCCTGATGGCAAAGGTGGATGTGGAAGCAGCTTTTCGTTTACTCCCTGTGCATCCAGAGAGCCTTTATCTCTTAGGGTGTATGTGGGATGGTGATTACTATGTGGATCGCTGCCTGCCGATGGGCTGTTCCATTTCGTGTGCTTATTTTGAGGCATTCAGTTCTTTTGTGGAATGGGTAGTCAGGGATGTGGCAGGAGTCCATTCAGTGATTCACTATCTGGATGATTTCTTTTGCGTGGGCCCGGCGGGTTCTGCGGTTTGCTCCTTGTTGTTGCTCACGTTAGAGCGGGTTGCGCGGAGCCTAGGGATTCCATTGGCAAAAGAAAAAACGGAGGGGCCGGTGACGGCGCTTTGTTTTTTAGGCATCGAAATTGATACAATGGCAATGGAATGCCGGTTGCCGAAGGGGAAGCTGGTGGATTTGAAGGAGTCGGTGCGGGTTTTGTCCTGGGCTAAGAAGGTGCGGTTGCGGGTCTTGCAGTCAGTGCTCGGGAAATTGAATTTCGCTTGTCGCATTATGCCGATGGGGCGATAATTTAACAGGAGACTGGCGAGCGCAACCGCGGGGGTGAAATCTCCGAATCACTTTGTCAGAGTGACCAAAGTGATGAAAGGGGATTTGTTGGTCTGGGAGGGGTTTTTGGAACGGTATAACGGGCGGACTCTTTGGATGAGCGAGGCATTGTCCAATAGCCAGCTGGAATTGTTTACGGACGCGGCTGGTGCGACGGGGTTTGGTGCAATTTTTCAGACACGTTGGTGCGTGGGAAAGTGGCCACGGCTTTGGGTGGAAAAAGGTTTGGTAAAGAACTTGGCGCTGCTTGAATTGTTTCCCATTATTGTGGCGGTGGAGTTGTGGGGTCCCGCATTTGCAGGAAAAAGGGTTTGCATGCATTGTGACAACATGGCGGTGGTGCATTCTATCAACGCACTATCGGCAAAGTCTCCGCCGGTAGTGGGATATTTACGGCACCTGGTGTTGCGTTGCTTGGAGTTCAACATTTGCGTGGTGGCTCGGCACGTGCCCGGGGTGCAAAACGAGGTGGCTGACGCGCTATTTCGGTTTCAGTTTTACAGGTTCAGGAGGCTGGTGCCGGGAGCGGACGCGAATGGAGAACTCTGCCCGGAATGGCTGTGGGACTTGGCATCGGTGTAGCGTTTGAGGGAATTCGGATATCGGTGGCCGGGGCTACTTGGTGCCGATATCAGTCGGTTTGGAAGGAAGGGGAGGAGTTGAGAAGTGGGGACTTCATGGAGCCTGGTTACACTGGTCGAGTGTTGGGGGTTCTGACGTTGATTAGTGGAGATTTTTCAGCAGGTCAGTCTGTTGCGGTGATTGGTTATAAGTTGGAGGCTTTGGCCTTCTTGTTTCAAATGCAAGGGGTTTGCGATGCGACTAAGGATTTCCTGGTGCGGCAGGCGATGAGGGGTTTTCGAAAGGGGGCGCAGTCGCGTGATACGAGGCGGCCGGTGTCGTTGCCATTGTTAGTTCGTTTAGTGGAGTGTTTGGGTGAGGTATGTTCATCCCCTTATGAGCAGGTGTTGTTCTCAGTGGCTTTTGTATTGGCGTTTTTTGGGGCCTTTCGCATTGGAGAATTGGTCAGCCCGACAAAACATGCGATAGGTGGTTTGTTGATGGAGGATGTAATGCTTGGGGAGGATAGAGTTGAATGTCGGTTACGTTTTTCAAAAACAGACCAGAGAGGATGGGGGCGCCTGGTAGTGTTGTTCGAATTGCCAGGGCACCAGTTATGCCCGGTGTTACAGGTGACGGAGTTTTTAAAGGTGCGAGGTGGTTATCCTGGCGTTTTCCTTAGGCATAGGGATGGTTCTGCTTTATCGCGATTCCAATTCATTGCAGTGCTGAAGACGGCTTTAGTGGGGGAGGAGCCAAGAGAATATGGTTCTCACTCCTTCCGGATTGGGGCAGCAACGGAAGCTGCTAGGTGGGGGTTGAGTGAGGATTGGATCCGTCGGATTGGGCGGTGGGAATCTTCCAGGTTTCGATCGTACATTAGACCTCACCTGGTCAGGTGATGGTTTCGTAAGTGGGGATTTCTTGCTTGCATTATGATTCTGGTGTGTAATGTTTTCTCGTTTTTGTTGTGGTATTTTATTCATGGTCTTATATTTTGTAGGTCCATGCCTCGTGTGGATCCTCGGGCACTCCTATGTGTATTGGGGAGCGTTGCGGGCGGATGTTCGTCGTGACGGTCGGCAGCTCGGAGTGGTGGTGACGGAAGCCCGTGTAAAGTGGCTGGGAATTCGGGGCATGACCTGGGGTAGAGTGCGCCCTGAAGTGGCTTATTATAGCCGCATTGATCGCGACCCCGATGTGTTGATTTTGCATGTGGGAGGGAATGATTTGGGAGTAAGGTCAGCGAGAGATGTAAAAAGGGATATAAAGCTGGATTTGTTACATTTGTGGAGGGCGTTCCCGGGCATTGTAATTGTCTGGTCGGATATCATTGCCCGGATGCAGTGGCGTTTTGGGAGATCAGCGGACCGTATTAACAGGGTCCGGAGCAAATTGAACCGGGCAATTGGTAAGTTTGTGGCGCAAAACGGTGGTTTGGTGGTGCGGCATAGAGAACTGGAGGAGTTCACCGAGCAGTATTTAAGGCAAGATGGGGTCCATCTCACGGACGTGGGGTTAGATTTGTGGATGTTGGGATTGAGGGATGGTCTAGAGCAAGCGCTGGGGGTGTGGAGGGCCCGGGCCAAGTAAGGTGTCACTTGGCCGGTCTGTGGCGGGGTGATAGGTCCGTCTGAGAGGTTGGGAGTACCGACAGTCGGTTTGTTGGTACGAAGTCGCTCAAGGGGAGTGGCTTCGGATTGGATGGGAACTTGTGGGCGGAGGTCCTGCAGGTTCTGGGTGGGGGTAATTAACGATGGAACGTTATTACCCCTCACCTCGGGCCGGTTGGTCACGGCCGAGGTGGTCCTCTGGGCCGGTTGGAGGTTATGGCCGGGGGGTTAAGAATGATGGTTTCCCTCCCGGATGGATCTATCGGTGGTTTTGGTTATAAGGGGGTATATATATGTATAAGGTTATGTTTAACAATGGGTGGCATGTTTGAGCCACGAGTTTGGTATACATACATACAGTTAAATAAAGCTGTGGCCATTCCTGCAATAAAGTCGTGGTTATCGCCTTTATTTAAGTTAATATGGTACGGGGAGTGTTTAAAATGTTAACCTGCTTATCCCTTATAGATGCGTCATGAAATACAACAGCCACTTCTTGTATGCCACTAAATGGCAATACAATAGCTTATTAAAAACAGAGCCGGAGGGTGTAATGCAGTGGTGCTGCAAATAGCTTTGCACCAGTGGGACACTAATGGAAGTCCAACAGCCACTTTTAGGATGCCACTAAATGGCAGCTTTTTTGCTATTATTATAGCTTATTAAAAACAGAGCAGGAGGGTGTCATGCAGAGGTGCTAGAAATAGCTTGGCACCAGTGGGACAATAATGAAATACAACAGCCAGTTCTTGTATGCCACTAAATGGCAGCATTTTTTGCTATCATTATAGCTTATTAAAAACAGAGCAGGAGGGTGTCATGCAGAGGTGCTGCACATAGATTTGCACCAATGGGGCACTAATGGAGTACAACAGCCACTTCTTGTATGCCACTAAATGGCAGCATTTTTTGCTATCATTATAGCTTATTAAAAACAGAGCAGGAGGGTGTCATGCAGAGGGGCTGCACATAGATTTGCACCAGTGGGGCACTAATGGAGTACAACAGCCACTTCTTGTATGCCACTAAATGGCAGCATTTTTTGCTATCATTATATCTTATTAAAAACAGAGCAGGAGGGTGTCATGCAGAGGTGCTACACATAGATTTGCACCAGTGGGGCACTAATGGAGTACAACAGCCAGTTCTTGTATGCCACTAAATGGCAGCAATTTTTGCTATCATTATAGCTTATTAAAAACAGAGCAGGAGGGTGTCATGCAGAGGTGCTGCACATAGATTTGCACCAGTGGGGCACTAATGGAGTACAACAGCCACTTCTTGTATGCCACTAAATGGCAGCATTTTTTGCTATCATTATAGCTTATTAAAAACAGAGCAGGAGGGTGTCATGCAGAGGTGCTAGAAATAGCTTGGCACCAGTGGGGCACTAATGGAAGTCCAACAGCCACGTTTAGGATGCCACTAAGTTTCCTCAGTGTTTGCTATTATAATGGCTTTGTAACAATGAGTTTGAGTGTGCAATGCAGGCAGACGTGCTGCAAATATCTTTGCACTAGTGGGACAATACAGATGTCCAACAGCCACGTTTACGATGCCACTAAGTTTCCTCAGTGTTTGCTACTATAATGGCTTAGTAACAATGAGCTTGAGTGTGCAAAGGGCAAGAGGGTACAGTGGCAGGGTTGTGGGTCTGGGTAGAGGAAAGGAAGCCTCCCTTTCTATCCCTCCTAATGGGGAAATGCTGCGAGGAAATCCCTGACCTTAGCTACACAGACGCTGTCATCTTGTGTAGCTGTTAAAATCTGTTTTCACAGCCCTGACTGTCACCTATGGCTCTGACCCTGCCGGTATTAGCGCTTAAAAGGACTAATAGAAACTTCTATCCCTATTCTGTATAGCGCTGTGTACAGAGCGTACACAGCAGTATCGGAGACAGGAGCTGCGCCAGCGGTAACTGACACCCAGACGTAGAAGAGATAATGGCGTCCGGACGGGCAGATACTCATTTTTATAATGCAGGGACATGTGACATGGACATCCTATCACACATGCCGTTGCTTCTCTGGCTAAAAGTCCACTTAGCTGTGTGTGTGTCTGGGATTGGCTGACATGCTGGCCTGCCCCACTACATGCGCGCGCTTAGGGAAGGAAGACAAGGAAAAAAAAAATGGCCATTATCCATACAGCAGTGATCTGAATGCGCTGTTCCCGCACACTATACACTGAAATTTCATAATAGTGTGAGTCACAGAGTGACTCACACTATTACAGCGGAAAGCCAGCTAGTAATTAGCTTGTCTTTTTGCTGCTAGAACCGTTCTCGAACGTATCTAGAACTATCGAGCTTTAGCACAAAGCTAGAGTTCTAGTTCGATCTAGAACAGCCCCCAAAATCACTCGAGCCGCGAACTGGAGAACCTCGAACCGCGAGCCGCGCTCAACTCTACTTGACACCAGTGGTACACTAAATTTAGTATAGCAGACACTGTTTGGATGCCACTAAGTTTCAGCACTGTTTGCTATAAAAATAGCGTAGCAAAATGTGCAGGAAGCTAGAATGCAGAGGTGGTGGAACTTGCTTTGCACCAGTGGTACACTAAATTTAGTATAGCAGACACTGTTTGGATGCCACTAAGTTTCAACACTGTTTGCTATAAAAAATAGCGCAGCAAAATGTGCAGGAGCCTAGAATGCAGAGGTGGTGGAACTTGCTTGGCACCAGTGGGACACAAATTTAGTATAGCAGACACTGTTTGGATGACACTAAGTTTCAGCACTGTTTGCTATAAAAATTGCGTAGCAAAATGTGCAGGAGGCTAGAATGCAGAGGTGGTGGAACTTGCTTGGCACCAGTGGGACACTAATGTAGTATAGCAGACACTTTGTGGATGCCATTAAGTTTCAGCACTGTTTGCTATAAAAAATAACGTAGCAAAATGTGCTGGAGGTTAGAATGCAGAGGTGGTAGAACTTGCTTGGCACCAGTGGGACACTAATTTAGTATAGCAGACACTGTTTGGATGCCACTAAGTTTCAGCACTGTTTGCTATAAAAGTAGCATAGCAAAATGTGCAGGAGGGTAGATTGCAGAGGTGGTGGAACTTGCTTGGCACTAGTGGGACACTAATTTAGTATAGCAGACACTTTGTGCATGCCATTAAGTTTTAGCACTGTTTGCTATAAAAAATTTAGCGTAGCAAAATGTGCAGGAGGCTAGAATGCAGAGGTGGTGGAACTTGCTTGGCACCAGTGGGACATTAATTTAGTATAGCAGACACTTTGTGCATGCCATTAAGTTTTAGCACTGTTTGCTATAAAAAATAGCGTAGCAAAATGTGCAGGAGGCTAGAATGCAGAGGTGGTGGAACTTGCTTGGCACCAGTGGGACACTAATTTAGTATAGCAGACACTGTTTGGATACCACTAAGTTTCAGCACTGTTTGCTAGAAAAACTGCGTAGCAAAATGTGCAGGAGGCTAGAATAGAGAGGTGGTGGAACTTGCTTGCCACCAGTGGGACACTAAATTTTGTATAGCAGAAACTGTTTGGATGCCACTAAGTTTCAGCACTGTTTGCTATAAAAATAGCGTAGCAAAATGTCCAGAAGGTTAGAATGCACAGGTGGTGGAACTTGCTTGGCACCAGTGGGACACTAATTTAGTATAGCAGACACTGTTTGGATGCCACTAAGTTTCAGCACTGTTTGCTATAAAACGAGCTTAGCAAAATGTACAGGAGGCTAAAATGCAAAGATTGTAAAACTTGCTTGGCACCAGTGCGACACTAAATTTTGTATAGCAGACACTGTTTGGATGCCACTAAGTTTCAGCACTGTTTGCTATAAAAATAGCGTAGCAAAATGTCCAGGAGGTTAGAATGCAGAGGTGGTGGAACTTGCTTGGCACCAGTGGGACACTAATTCAGTATAGCAGACACTTTGTGGATGCCATTAAGTTTTAGCACTGTTTGCTATAAAAAATAGGGTAGCAAAATGTGCAGGAGGCCAGAATGCAGAGGTGGTGGAACTTGTTTGGCACCACTGGGACAATAATTTAGTATAGCAGACACTTTGTGGATGCCATTAAGTTTCAACACTGTTTGCTATAAAGAATAGCGTAGCAAAATGTGCAGGAGGCTAGAATGCAGAGGTAGTAGAACTTGCTTGGCACCAGTGGGACTCTAAATTTTATATAACAGACACTGTTTGGATGCCACTAAGTTTCAGCACTGATTGCTATAAAAGTAGCGTAGCAAAATGTGCAGGAGGGTAGATTTAGAGGTAGTGGAACTTGCTTGGCACCAGTGGGACACTAATTTAGTATAGCAGACACTGTTTGGATGCCACTAAGTTTCAGCACTGTTTGCTATAAAAATAGCGTAGCAAAATGTGCAGGAGGCTAGAATGCAGAGGTGGTGGAACTTGTTTGGCACCACTGGGACACTAATTTAGTATAGCAGATACTTTGTGGATGCCACTAAGTTTCAGCACTAAAAATAAATAAAAAAGTTTGCAATCGTGGTGTCGTGGAAACCCCTTTCCCGGGAGAGCTAATTTAGGGTGAGATGCAAGGGATCTCCAGATCTGCCAATGTTGGTCCAATTAATAGCGATGCATCGGAGACAAACACAAGAACACACAGTCAATGTCCGTGTACCAGGCTTTGTCTGAATCTCAGATGCCCAAACAGTACTTTATTAAAACCACAAAAGAAAAGGGGACGGCTTAGTACATGACCAAAAATGGAATGAAAGTTGAAAATAACAAAATCGTAAATTATGGATCCTGCTGAATTCCTTAAAACCAGATCTGTCCAGTTTTCTGGACCTTCAGTAACAAAGAAACTTTAGACAAAGGCCTCTTTAAAGAGACTACACCCAGTGCTATTGCTTTTATGAATAACACTTATAAAGCTAATACAAAAATACAAAATTATTAAACATATATAAATTGCTTAAATGATAATCAAAACTTAATATAAAATATTAACCATAACAATTCCTTCCTTTTTATTATTTACAGACAATTTATCCATCAGCTATATCCCCATGCTATGACAGCATGGAGGGGCCAACCCCATTCACCGATAGATATCTTGTTTGTAAATTTCATCATATATATTTACTAAGGGAGCACTGAGGTATTTTTCACATGTGGTAACTGACGGCCTGTGATACTTGATCTTACATGTCTCTGTTCATAGTGTTGTCATTACAAATATACCAATTCTAGCAGCTGCATACACTCATAGTACCAACATTCCCATCTGTAGAATGCCCATCAGCCACCCAGTGATACCTGAGAACCAAATTGTCGAAGACATTTGTCTGCAGCTCGGTTATATAGGGAATGTTTGGATAAAGCACTTATATCTAGAACACCATGAGGAAATATGAAGGTAACGGTATAAGGCGTGCAGAGGTGTCGATCCCCTCTGCGCCCCGGGGAAGTCATTTATAGGCCTGGTGACCACATACTAGATATAAATCCTTAGGAATTATGCAGTGTATTATGTCAGTGGTTCTCCCAACACAGCACATATAAGTCAAACGTCCTTTGCCTCGAAGGTTTGGCACACCAATTTTAGCAGTTTTTTTAAGACAGACCTCATTCCTTCAGGATGTCTTAGACTCAAAATGTTAGTTAAATTGGTAAAGTTGTTCACAAGTCTACACAGAATGTGTAAACCACAGTTCACTATTGCTCAAAACATCCTTGGTCACTTTTCTGGAAACAACTATCATTACAAATAATCCCGAGTAATTGAAGTACTCTCACAGTTTTTCCAGTCCTAAGAGTGTGAGCATCACAGGCGTAACTTATAGTCCTCATATAGGATCAGGGGATCTGCAAGATATGGCGTAGAATTAGAAGATATTGGGCTCGGAGTGCATACCCAACAGTTCTTAGTGCTTTAGAGTCCATATCTTGGAACAGAACTTGGTGATGCTTTATCAGTTTGTTATGACAGTCCTCTTTTAGTGCCTCATTGATAGGACAAGAGGTACAGTTGCTATCAGCATAATCCAAAAGGCAGAGTGGTTATCTTTGTATCTTTGCCTTGGATCTTGACAGAAGTGGCAGTGGTTAGCATCACTTAGAATGGCTCCCTGGATCTAGGCTCCAATGGTCTCCTTATGTGTCTCTTGACCACGACCCAGTCACCTGGTGCCGGTGTGTGTGTGTGCCGCTTATAAACATGGGGTCTGGGATGGAGGAAAGAACACAGTTATGAGTAACAGTCAGATGTTTGTGCAACTCAGGGACATATTCAGTGAGAAAAGCATACGCATATTCAGTGAGAAAAGCATACGAGGCCTGCAATTGCTGTGGGAAATATAATTCTGTCTCAGGAATACTACCAAACATTAATTCATATGGGGACAGCTTCTTTATACCTCTTCGGGCAGTTCTCACTGAAAGCAATGTGATGGGCAAGCAATCTACCCAGGACAAGTGTGTTTCCTCCATGCACTTTAATTTAAGAGTACCGTTAAAGCGTTCCACCTTCCCACTACTTTGTGGGTCATAGGGAACGTGGAAAGCATGTTCTATTCCCAAAGTAGCCATGATCTGTTTCATTTAATTCTCCATTGAAGTAAGCACCTCTGTTACTTTCTATAGTTTTGGGAAACCCATATCTGCAAACCACCTTACTTATTACTTTCTTGATGGTAATTGTGGTCTTTGTATTATCTTTCATCACGGTCTAAGCTTCAGACATACCAGGACATATTCATAAGTACCCACCTTAGGCAGCAGTATGTAGTCCAACTGCAGTCTCTGAAATGAGTAATCTGGTTTTGGTGCTGAATTTCTGCGGAACTCAAATAGGCCTACCGGGGCTGTGTTTTGCACAAACAAGACATACTTTGCAGCCATATTCGGGAACCCTGGGGCACATCAGTTTTGCAGCACTACCGCACACGTCACACCTTTGCACCGGGGAATGTGCCAGGGCAGCCATCATGGGGAACAGGCAGCGAGGGAGGCAAATCCGGGTGTTTACCTGCCATACCACTGACTCTGACCGTACAGCGCATTGCATTCTGTTCATTTGAGGGGGCCTGGGTCTGGAAGACCTGAAACAGTTCACGATCAACGGCCACTGGGGCCGGTACGGTGCCAGCCTCCTTTGCTGAAAGGTGGCGCCCCGCACTCTCGGTCACTAAGCTCCCTTAGAGGGCTATGTCTGTTATGGCCAGTATTCCTGTCAGAGGTAGTCTTGCTGCTTCTTTAGCCGGCTTGTCGGCCAGTGCATTCCCTACTGCAAGGGGAGTTTGTTCCCATGCGTGTGCCGATACTTTGACTATGGCTGCCCTTTGGGGAATGGTGAGTGCTGCGAGTAGCTGCTCTACCGCCTGCGCATACTTTATGGGTTTGCCAACAGAGGTCAGGAAATTACGGCTCCGCCAAATGACGCCAAAGTCGTGTGCTACCCCAAAAGCGTATTGTGAGTCAGAAAATACATTACTCTTCTTACCTTTTCCCAGACTGCACATTACAGCGAATGCCTTCAGCTCAACCTCTTGCGCAGAGTAGCTCGAAGGGAATGGTTCTTACTGCCTTACCATTGTGGACTACTGCATACCCGGTGATGAACAGTCCTTGATCATTGTCCAAAGCTCTGGAACCATCTATAAAATACTCAGCAGAGGGGTTAGTGAGTGGTACATCAGTGATATTTGCCAAGTCCTTTGTTTCTGCCTCCACCAATGCCTGACAGTCACGTGTCATATCAAACTGAACTTCTTCATCTGCTAGTTTGAAAAACAGGGGCAAGTCTTGTCTCACGGTCTCTCCCACAGGGACATGTCTTGTCTCACGGTCTCCCACAGGGGCCGGTCTTGTCTCACGGTCTCTCCCACAGGGACATGTCTTGTCTCATGGTCCCTCCCTCAGGGGCAGGTCTTGGCTCACGGCCCCTCCCACTTCCCCATCCAAATATTCTCCTCCCTTTTCTACAATCCACTGTTAATCATGCAGCTGGATTTAGACCATTACAGTTTGAGAGCATTATGGGGGAATGTAAAGAGGGAAAAACTTAATATTTGTCCGGCCTTTATACTGAAGGATGGTGGGTCTGAGCCTGTTGGAGTCTTTCAGATACAGCATGAGGAGCTTGGAGTGAGGGGGCAGCTTAACACTATGTCCTCTGTCTTTCTAATAGAGTCCTGAAACAGCTGCCCAGCTCCTACACAAGCAGGGGTCACTGTAATAACTGAATGTAGTATCCCAAAGTAATACTCTGGAGGGTGCTGTCTGCCACCGTGTTCTTGGGTGAGGACGCCAGCTATATGTCCAACCTGCTTGTGGTGGTAAAGGGTTAAAGGTTTTTCCCACGTCTATTTTGCTTATGTGACCACAACTGTCTGGGTTTATTCTCGAGTCAAACAACTAGCTTTGGGAATTGTCAGTCAGGATTCGGAGACTACAAAGGGCGCCTTCTTTTAAGGGGGGTGGTCACCTTGGTCCCAATTAGGGTAAATTCTATGCAGGTCCCAATTTTCTGCAACACGTCTGTCCTTAAATTAATAAGTGAATATGAGAAAACTAAAACCTGGGTCACAAAATAGGAACAGTGAATGTAGTCCCCGGGGGATGACAATGGGGTTGTGGGAGACATCTGAATTGTCAGTTTCCTATGGTGGTGGGGGTCACGATAGTAGTTGTTGCCTTTTTGGGACATTTGTCCCCTCAAAAAAACAAAAAAAAAAAACAAAAAAAACCCTTTTTTTGCCCACAAGCCCAACCTTTTACATTGCTGTAGTCTAAGCCTTTAAAGCCTCTAGGGCTGCGACAACCCCACACCCTGATGAAGGTGACACTAATCACAAAACCACACATTGGTTCTGGACATCACACACCAACAAGATGTCCGTAGCGAGGTACCATCCTCTCACACATTGTGCTATCTTCCTATGCAGCATGGCTGACATACCTTCAGTCTTTTTAGCTGACACATTTACCATTGCTACTGCTTGCACATTTTCTCTTTTTTTTTTTAGCACCTTACATTTACACCATGTATTTTTGTATGGTTCTTCATACATTGCTGCTGTAATATACTTCACCATCATTATAAACATTCCTTTATAATACATTATAAATATTCCTTTTACATATTTTGATTGTTGTGATGCTGCCCTTTCTTGGTTCTACCCACTGCACCATTTTACTTGTTATCAATAAACATTATTGTGTTATTTCTCCTCTATAATGGTTACATATAGGCTATTTTTTTTTCCTCTTCACTCTTTTGTGTATTCCTGTAGTTTAGTCTCTTATCTCCTTCTTGTGGTGGATTCCCCCTCTACCCCTCCCTTTTCTTCTACTTGGCTGCAGGGGGGCCAAATTAACGCTTTCCTTTCTAGTTCAGCTCCCCAGGGGATATTTCCCTCAAATACATCCATTTCATATTGCTCCACTTTGGGAGACTGGTACAGCGCCCTGGACTGTAGGTCTATGGGCATTTATAACACACCGCAGCAATAGTCCATGATTCTTATCATTATGTTCATACCCAAAACTGAGTATGGTCCTATGCTACAATCTGCAACAGATCTTGTCGCTTATTCTGCCTAAAACCAGTGTCTAATCCTCTGTTAAACTCCATTCTCTGGAAAGTTACCAAGATTAGGTTTTCCTATGTGGCCAGATATACCTTCTGAATACCCTGGAGATATGTTCTAAATGTAAGGGTAACTTTACAGGAGATTCAGGATCTAGGTAGCAAGGGCAATATGCCTGGGAATAGGGAAACACAGGACACGCAATATTAGCTCCAGAGGGACTGTGTTGGCCACAGTGTCTGCAGGTCTATCCCAATGATCCTGTATATGGCAGGGGTGCTGAAGGGGGGAGGCCGTGCAGGTTTTACATCAGTTATAGAGGATGCAGGGTTCCCTGGGCCTTTATACTATCATAGATTACATATACACCACCATGAATGGTTTAATCTGATTTATGGTCACTCAGTGAGAGACGCTTGGATACTTTACCACATTCTAACCTGTTTGTTTTTATCTTTCAAACAGTCTTCACATTTGCAGAAAAACATCTCCCAAAACAAAAAAAATTCCAATAACATGTTGCGTGAATCCATTGCTTCATTCCCTTTTTCGTCTTTCTTCTATATCCTTTGTAGGATGGGTGGTACCTCTGAGGCTGATTACGTCCTATAGCTGCCAGTCCTCTGACTGCAACTTCAATGCCCGCAGTTAACCGTAGAACTGAAATGGGCCATAGAGTCTTAACCGCAGAAGACTCTACTCTTCTCCCAGCACCAATTTGCTCGCAAGAGAAGGATTTCTACTCCCAGAACCACTGTTCTCGCAAGAGAAGAATTTCTAGGAAGCATCAGGTTACCAGCCCTTTGTACCCGTACAATTCTGAGACTGAACCAAACAAATAACAATTCATAAACTCTACTACCAACAGTTATTGGGATTACTTCTACTTCTCAATATAATATATCATGGGAGACTAAGCTAATTTCCTACAAAATCTCCATCTACCTCTGACTCAAACAGATTACATCAAACACAAAAGAGACAGTGTATCCAGACCAGAGCATATCAGATTTCAACTACTCAAACAAGATCCCTTTCTTGTCCTGTAGAGGGCGCAGCTCCAAAAATAAAATCTACAATATGTTTTCCCTCTCTGGCTATATGTTTCTTTGTCTGGATAAACTGGATGATTACAAACTACAACTCCTATTAAGCCAATTCCTATCTTAAATGCAAATGCAAGAGAACATAAACACCAGCACAATGGTTTATCAGAATTTTACAATAAATTCGTCACTCAAACATCAATCAGTCCCACATTAAAGGATCCTCATAGCTTAAAATATAATTCCAGACATAACAGTCATATAGAAAACACAGGACAACATATCTTTCAACTGCTGAGATGATATACTCTTCATTCAATTTCCTTCAACAATCATTCGCACATTTAAAAACACATTGATACATATAACAGATCACAGATGGCATATCTCTATTATTTCAATCATACACACAAAATCCAAACACTGGCAGACGTTTGATAAGAATGGTCTTGTTGGACCACTACGTACCCGTCTCGGACCTCCAGAAAGCACTGAAACATTTGTAACACAATGGGTTACTCACCGCGGATTTTGTTCAGTGGTTCCTGGGAAGGTCTTTGTAGTCGGGTCACAGAGAGGTCCAGTAACCATCCCGGGTTTCTGCACCATGTTCTGTCGTGGAAACCCCTTTCCCGGGAGAGCTAATTTAGGGTGAGATGCAAGGGATCTCCAGATCTGCCAATGTTGGTCCAATTAATAGCGATGCATCGGAGACAAACACAAGAACACACAGTCAATGTCCGTGTACCAGGCTTTGTCTGAATCTCAGATGCCCAAACAGTACTTTATTAAAACCACAAAAGAAAAGGGGACGGCTTAGTACATGACCAAAAATGGGATGAAAGTTGAAAATAACAAAATCGTAAATTATGGATCCTGCTGAATTCCTTAAAACCAGATCTGTCCAGTTTTCTGGACCTTCAGTAACAAAGAAACTTTAGACAAAGGCCTCTTTAAAGAGACTACACCCAGTGCTATTACTTTTATGAATAACACTTATAAAGCTAATACAAAAATACAAAATTATTAAACATATATAAATTGCTTAAATGATAATCAAAACTTAATATAAAATATTAACCATAACAGTGGAAACACATATGCGGCTATCAATTGACCGCTACAGCACGTCCTTAGCATACAATTTAATACAAGGAGAACAAAAGGACTTAACGTGCAAAAAAGTAAGGTCATCATAAATAAATCAAGATCACAACCATGTTTACTGCATATAAAAATTGATTTTATTACAAAGAGTATAAAAACAGGTTGGATTTTCATAATATATAAGTATATTTTAGTATAGAAATTGAGTGATCACAGTGAAAAAGTGAGGACAGCAAAAAGCAGCACAATACCTAAGAATGTCAGATATAACAGACACATGAAAAGCTGATCCATGAAATATAGTAAGAAAAGATATATATGAGGTAAAAAGCCATGGGAATAGCCAGGTAAAGACAGACTGATTGAATTGAATGAAGGTAACAAATAGATTACACTTCACTTTAAATACATGAAAGCTCCATTGTATGTCAAATGAACTCAAAAGAGGTTAGCTCGGAGCATTTCAAAAAATACAATCAATCAGGCGTACCCATATGTCAGACTGCGCTGGTCAGAATCACAACTCGTGTGCCCCTACGCGTCTCGCCTCAGCTTCATAAGGGGGAGGTAATAGGAGAGAGTGCCGGTGGAAAAGAGTTCTAGCCAGGTGGGGTTTATAAATCGAACAGCCGATGCTGATAGGTTAATCCTGATGTCAGTATAGTCCAGAACGTCGCGCGTGTGTTCATGGCCACACCCCCGCTCGCATCATTTCCGGCTCTCCAGCAGTGACGTAAGGTGTCAGCGCTACGGAGGCCATCGGGAGCGAACAAAGGGGGAGGCGAGTGAAGGCGCGCGCACAGGACAAAATTACTGCATGTAATTGACGAGAACGCAGGTGCGCTCATGCGCATTACGCAGCACCCGCGACTCAAGCCAAAAATAAGGGAGAGAACACTCAAGGGGTATTATGGAGGGATATATAATCAGAAATAGCAATAAGACGTATGACAAATCATTAGTGGCATATCGGTCGTGCGTATATACACATATAGAAGCAGTCAAAATGTAAATAGATGTATTCATTCACTGCACCTCATATATGTCCACAACCACCCAAGCCTCTGGTATAATCATATCCAAGATACATTATCAGTACACCCAAAGAACATATGCATACGAGAAACACATGTATACAAAAAACTGTCCATATATATAAAGATGTATACGTACATAAAAAGTATGGACAAAGTTTTCAGTATGTATAAAATACATGTGTACATCACAACAGGGCATATGTGCATGTGTGCATACACGCGATCAAACGTACATGCACACATACACACACGCCATGAAACCAGCGGACAAGGGGGGAAATGTGGTGGTGTGGCCTCGGCACATGTATGAAAAAGAAGCAGGTAGCCAACTTCGCGACCGTCATACATATGCCCCCTTGACACAAAATCCACTTGGTGGATTTATGATTGAGCTATATAATATCCTTGATAGAGCCTTTAGACAGGGCATTATTACTAAAAAAGTATTTGATGGTTTAACCATCAAATGCCCTGTTGTACCAACTTTCTACCTACTTCCCAAAGTCCACAAGGACCCTGTCTGCCCCCCGGGGCGTCCGATTGTCTCGGGCATCGGAGGGATGTGCGACCCAGTCTGCAAGTTCATTGAACATTTTTTACATCCACTGGTAGAAACGCTGCCCTCCTATGCCCGGGACACTCTTGACGTCCTACGGCGGGTTGATGGTCTCTTTGTGGACAATGGGACCCTCCTCGCAACTATTGACGTGGAGGCACTATATACGTGCATTGATCATCAACATGGACTGAGGGCGGTTGACGTTTTTCTGAACATGAGTAGTCTGGATGCACAATTGTGTCAGTTGATCCATGAATTATCGGAATTCATCCTGACACATAATTTTTTCACGTTTAGAGATAAGTTCTTTCTGCAGAAACGGGGGACCGCGATGGGGGCGGCTTGTGCGCCCTCCTACGCTAACCTCTTCCTGGGTTTCTGGGAGAGGGAGGTGTTTGGAGGTGACGCACAGACCAATGCCCCCGTCCAACAATGGATAAGATATATTGATGACATACTGATTCTGTGGGGGGGGCACCTCATCTGAGTTGGAGAATTATATCTGCTCCCTCAATAAGAATCAGTACGGCATCAAACTTACCTATAAATACCATCCTGCAGAAATGGACTTCCTAGACGTGAAACTGATTGTGCATCCAGACCGCTCTTTACAGGCGGACATGTTCAGAAAGGAGACCTCAGTTAATGCACTCCTCCACGCTAGCTCCAATCATCAGGCCTCCACGATACGAGCAATACCCGTAGGACAATATCTTCGCGCCCGAAGGATCTGCTCAACTGATCAATACTTTGAAGCTCAGGCTGAGGATCTTAGAGCTAGATTCCGGGAGCGTGGATACTCAAACCGTACTATCAAAAATGGGTATAATCGGGCAAAAAATGCCAAGAGGCCTACGTTATTGATTGGAGGGAAGAAAGATAAGGAGGAGGGTATGACTAGGTTCATCACCACTTTTAACAACCAGTAGGACGACATTAGAGAGGTTCTTAAGAAACATTGGGCTGTTTTAAAATCTGACAACGTACTGGGTCCTAAACTTCCAAATATGCCTCTAATGACAGCAAGGAGGAGTAAGAACTTGAAGGATCACCTAGTACACAGTCAATATACGCTCAAAACTCAATCCCTTTTCAATATACCCAGAACCAACTTGGGTTCGTTTCCATGTGGGTCATGTCTGGCTTGTCGGAATATGATACGGGCCAATTCCTTTATGTCATCGGATGGGAGTAGGACATTCGAGATAAGGCATTATATTTCTTGCCGAACCTCGAATGTCATATATTATGCCAGATGTACATGCGGTCTTATTTACATCGGGCTCACATCACGTGAACTCCGTAAACGCATCAGGGAACACGTCAGGGACATTTTGGCGGCACGCGATGAAACTAATATCCACCTTCTTAAAACCATCCCTCGTCATTTTAAAAGCCACCATAAATGTAACCCTGATGATTTGAAATTTATAGGGATTGATGTTATACATGTGGGAATACGAGGTGGGGATTACAAGAAGGCTCTGGCAAGACGCGAATGCGAATGGATAGTGAGACTGGATACAGTCTCACCCCATGGGTTGAATGAGAAGCTTACCTTCTCACCTTTTCTATAGCATCTTGTGTTCATTCGCCTTCAGCGTCTTGTATACACCTTTTTGTACTCTAGGCCTCTATGATGGTAGTCGAGTGCAACAACAATCTTTGCATTTTTTCAAAAATATCTATTATAATTGGATAAAGGTTGTCCCCTTTATATTCGGTGTTTTTATTAGTTTTTTCATGTTTAGAGTTTTTGTATGTGCACTGGTTTTAATTTGCTCTCTTTTCTTTGGATTTTTATAGGTGCCTTATTTATTAAATTGCCATAATGTGGTTTCTGACCAGCCTTCCTGAATAGGGTCATATCTTCTTCAACTGAGAATCATCATCGCACATTAGGAGGGGATATCAATGGTTCAATGGTGTATATTTCTGGAGGTTATCTATGTCTATGCAATTATATATTTATTGTATCCAGTTTGGATGTATTGTCGGGATATGTCTGTGGACTTTGCATTGGCGTGTGTGTATGTGTGCATGCACGTTTGATCGCGTGTATGCACACATGCACATATGCCCTGTTGTGATGTACACATGTATTTTATACATACTGAAAACTTTTTCCATACTTTTTATGTACGTATACATCTTTATATATGTGGACAGTTTTTTGTATACATGTGTTTCTCGTATGCATATGTTCTTTGGGTGTACTGATAATGTATCTTGGATATGATTATACCAGAGGCTTGGGTGGTTGTGGACATATATGAGGTGCAGTGAATGAATACATCTATTTACATTTTGACTGCTTCTATATGTGTATATACGCACGACCGATATGCCACTAATGATTTGTCATACGTCTTATTGCTATTTCTGATTATATATCCCTCCATAATACCCCTTGAGTGTTCTCTCCCTTATTTTTGGCTTGAGTCGCGGGTGCTGCGTAATGCGCATGCGCGCACCTGCGTTCTCGTCAATTACATGCAGTAATTTTGTCCTGTGCGCGCGCCTTCACTCACCTCCCCCTTGGTTCGCTCCCGATGGCCTCCGTAGCGCTGACACCTTACGTCACTGCTGGAGAGCCGGAAATGATGCGAGCGGGGGTGTGGCCATGAACACACGCGTGACGTTCTGGACTATACTGACATCAGGATTAACCTATCAGCATCGGCTGTTCGATTTATAAACCCCACCTGGCTAGAACTCTTTTCCACCGACACTCTCTCCTATTACCTCCCCCTTATGAAGCTGAGGCGAGACGCGTAGGGGCACACGAGTTGTGATTCTGACCAGCGCAGTCTGACATATGGGTATTCAATTCAATCAGTCTGTCTTTACCTGGCTATTCCCATGGCTTTTTACCTCATATATATCTTTTCTTACTATATTTCATGGATCAGCTTTTCAAGAAGGGTAGTGAGCCCCATAGGGGTGAATGGACCCCATGACGATCGGGAGGGTGCCAGGTTAGGAAGGGGTTAATTGGATTACATGGATAGGGGATATATGGGGCTATAGGATTGGTAGAAGGGAGCTGTAAGGGGATTGGGAGGGGAGCAAGGAAGGGGTGGGGAGTTTGTGGGAGGTATAAGAGAGGGGGTGTACTGATTACCTCTCCTTTTGTCGCCGGAAAGTTGTGGCCCCAGGACGTTTGGGCTGCGTGCTGCCATGGCTGACCTCAATGAGCTGCTGGAGATGGTGAGGGGGGCCTCCGAGGTCCTCGGCGTGGATGCTCTGCGGCAGCAGCTGGCGGCGGTCTGTGGGGCTGGAGCAGTGCTGCCTGCTGCTCCTGCGCCTGGGCCGCTGCTACGTGCTCGGCGGGCGCGACCGCCGGAGCGCTACTCCCCCAGCTGGAGGGGGAGAGAGAGATCTAGGAGCCCCTACGGGGACCCTCCGGGACAGCGGAGCCCTCCATCTTACCAGGGGGAGCTCCCGGCCGCCGGGAGGAATCCTCGACGGAGATCCCGCGGGTCGGGGGTGGGCGGAGCCTCGGCGAGGCCCACTTCCGGTCCGCGGCCTGCGCAGTCCCGGACCGGAGCAGCGATCACGGCAGCCCCCAGTGAAGTGCCGGCCGGGGGTGGCGCTCGGCATTCCAGATCACGGACGGAGACTCCCTGCAGGCCGCAGGGGAGAGCTGCAGGTCGGAGGATGGATGCGGATGGGAGCGGCGACGTGAGGAGTGCGGAGGAGGGGTACGGTGGCCCGCAGGCGCGGCTGAGGATCGGGCTGGGAGGTGTTCCCAGTGAGGGGCAAATGCAGCACGGTCTTCCTGCAGTCGGCAGGGAGGGAGCCCACTGAGAGCGGCGGGAGCAACGGCGGCGCAGCAGGTGGTCGTGAATACGGCTCGGAAGGACGGCGGCAGGGCGCCACAGCCTGGAAAAAGAAAAAGGTCGAGCAGGAGTCGCCCGGAGGAGCAGGGTGCGGTGACTGTGGGGGTTGACGGCCGCCAGGTGCGGGCTGTCCCCTCGCTGGTCCCCCCTGAAGACTTCGGCAGCACGTCAGAATCCGGCGGTGATGACGGAGCAATGGCAGCGGCAGGTCGGACGGAACGGCAGCAGGAAGATCGGGGCACGGCTGTTCCGGCATCGGTTCAACGGCAGCTGGTGAGCGGACGACTGAAATGTTTAATGCTGTGTGTAGTGCGGGCGGGGGCGGGGGTTCCATCGCGGGAAGTGTGGCGCAAGGGGCGAGTGCGGTCGGACAGTCTGGTTTTCCGGGCCCGGAGTTTTGGGGGCAACTTTTGGGGGTGTTGCAAGGGTTGTCTGCGGAGCGGGTTAGTCGGATTGGGCCTGGGGCTCCGGTAGGGGCGTGGGTGGGCCCCACGGAGGTGGTGCAGACTGAGGCGCCGGTGAGCGGGGTGACGGTGCGGGACCCTACCTCGGCGGTAGGCGATAGGGATCGCTGGTAAGTTGCTAGGAGGTTGCTGGTGAGATGTCACACTGCGACGCTCCAGCGATCCCACCAGCAACCTGACCTGGCAGGGATCGCTGGAGCGTCGCTACACGAGTTGCTGGTGAGCTCACCAGCAACCAGTGACCAGCCCCCAGCGCCGCGTGGAAGATGCTGCGCTTGGTAACTAAGGTAAATATCAGGTAACCAACCCGATATTTACCTTGGTTACCAGCGCACGGAGCTACACGTGCAGAGAGCAGGGAGCAGCGCACACTGAGCGCTGGCTCCTTGCTCTCCTAGTTACAGCACACATCGGGTTAATTAACCCGATGTGTCCTGCAGCTACATGTGCACAGAGCAGGAGCCGGCACTGACAGTGAGAGCGGCGGAGGCTGGTAACAAAGGTAAATATCGGGTAACCAAGGACAGGGCTTCTTGGTTACCCGATATTTACATTGGTTACCAGCCTCCGCAGAAGCCGGCTCCTGCTGCCTGCACATTTAGTTGTTGCTGTCTCGCTGTCACACACAGCGATGTGTGCTTCACAGCGGGAGAGCAACAACTAAAAAATGGTCCAGGACATTCAGCAACAATCAGCGACCTCACAGCAGGGGCCAGGTTGTTGCTGGATGTCACACACAGCAACATCGCTAGCAACGTCACAAAAGTTGTTCGTTAGCAGCGATGTTGCTAGCGATGTTGCTTAGTGTGACGGGGCCTTAAGGGACATAATCTTGAGGTAATCAACCTCTCTAATTTGGTCCTGACTAAACCACAGATTGAGGTATTAAGCCTCGGTTTGAATTTTGCGCCTAATTATGATTTCAATTACTTTACAGTGATCAAGGACTTACACCTCTTCTCCCGCAAATTGGTGCTGAAAAAATTGCATGCCAAGAGAAGTTTGGACATTTCCCCCCTGACTGATGCCGAAGTAGAGGCCATTTCTGTTCTTGAGGAGTTGGATGAATCCTCCCCACAAACGGTAGGGAATCATGTGACTAACTTTCCCACTTCAATATATCCCCGCTCCACCACTTTCCCCCCATTTTCGATTTGCCCTGAGGTTGAGATCTTTTGCAAATTGGTTTCTGAAGATTTTAAAAATTTGAATAAAAAACATGCAGGAGACAATCTCACCTCTAACCAATGTAGGGCTTTAAAAGAACTTAAGGAACTGGATGACATTGTCATCAAACCAGCGGACAAGGGGGGAAATGTGGTGGTGTGGCCTCGGCACATGTATGAAAAAGAAGCAGGTCGCCAACTTCGCGACCGTCATACATATGCCCCCTTGACACAAAATCCACTTGGTGGATTTATGATTGAGCTATATAATATCCTTGATAGAGCCTTTAGACAGGGCATTATTACTAAAAAAGTATTGGATGGTTTAACCATCAAATGCCCTGTTGTACCAACTTTCTACCTACTTCCCAAAGTCCACAAGGACCCTGTCTGCCCCCCGGGGCGTCCGATTGTCTCGGGCATCGGAGGGATGTGCGACCCAGTCTGCAAGTTCATTGAACATTTTTTACATCCACTGGTAGAAACGCTGCCCTCCTATGCCCGGGACACTCTTGACGTCCTACGGTGGGTTGATGGTCTCTTTGTGGACAATGGGACCCTCCTCGCAACTATTGACGTGGAGGCACTATATACGTGCATTGATCATCAACATGGACTGAGGGCGGTTGACTTTTTTCTGAACATGAGTAGTCTGGATGCACAATTGTGTCAGTTGATCCATGAATTATCGGAATTTATCCTGACACATAATTTTTTCACGTTTAGAGATAAGTTCTTTCTGCAGAAACGGGGGACCGCGATGGGGGCGGCTTATGCGCCCTCCTACGCTAACCTCTTCCTGGGTTTCTGGGAGAGGGAGGTGTTTGGAGGTGACGCACAGACCGATGCCCCCGTCCAACAATGGATAAGATATATTGATGACATACTGATTCTGTGGGGGGTCACCTCATCTGAGTTGGAGAATTATATCTGCTCCCTCAATAAGAATCAGTATGGCATCAAACTTACCTATAAATACCATCCTGCAGAAATGGACTTGCTAGACGTGAAACTGATTGTGCATCCAGACCGCTCTTTACAGGCGGACATGTTCAGAAAGGAGACCTCAGTTAATGCACTCCTCCACGCTAGCTCCAATCATCAGGCCTCCACGATACGAGCAATACCCGTAGGACAATATCTTCGCGCCCGAAGGATCTGCTCAACTGATCAATACTTTGAAGCTCAGACTGAGGATCTTAGAGCTAGATTCCGGGAGCGTGGATACTCAAACCATACTATCAAAAATGGGTATAATCGGGCAAAAAATGCCAAGAGGCCTACGTTATTGATTGGAGGGAAGAAAGATAAGGAGGAGGGTATGACTAGGTTCATCACCACTTTTAACAACCAGTGGGACGACATTAGAGAGGTTCTTAAGAAACATTGGGCTGTTTTAAAATCTGACAACGTACTGGGTCCTAAACTTCCAAATATGCCTCTAATGACAGCAAGGAGGAGTAAGAACTTGAAGGATCACCTAGTACACAGTCATTATACGCTCAAAACTCAATCCCTTTTCAATATACCCAGAACCAACTTGGGTTCGTTTCCATGTGGGTCATGTCTGGCTTGTCGGAATATGATACGGGCCAATTCCTTTATGTCATCGGATGGGAGTAGGACATTCGAGATAAGGCATTATATTTCTTGCCGAACCTCGAATGTCATATATTATGCCAGATGTACATGCGGTCTTATTTACATCAGGCTCACATCACGTGAACTCCGTAAACGCATCAGGGAACACGTCAGGGACATTTTGGCGGCACGCGATGAAACTAATATCCACCTTCTTAAAACCATCCCTCGCCATTTTAAAAGCCACCATAAATGTAACCCTGACGATTTGAAATTTATAGGGATTGATGTTATACATGTGGGAATACGAGGTGGGGATTACAAGAAGGCTCTGGCAAGACGCGAATGCGAATGGATAGTGAGACTGGATACAGTCTCACCCCATGGGTTGAATGAGAAGCTTACCTTCTCACCTTTTCTATAGCATCTTGTGTTCATTCGCCTTCAGCGTCTTGTATACACCTTTTTGTACTCTAGGCCTCTATGATGGTAGTCGAGTGCAACAACAATCTTTGCATTTTTTCAAAAATATCTATTATAATTGGATAAAGGTTGTCCCCTTTATATTCGGTGTTTTTATTAGTTTTTTCATGTTTAGAGTTTTTGTATGTGCACTGGTTTTAATTTGCTCTCTCTTCTTTGGATTTTTATAGGTGCCTTATTTATTAAATTGCCATAATGTGGTTTCTGACCAGCCTTCCTGAATAGGGTCATATCTTCTTCAACTGAGAATCATCATCGCACATTAGGAGGGGATATCAATGGTTCAATGGTGTATATTTCTGGAGGTTATCTATGTCTATGCAATTATATATTTATTGTATCCAGTTTGGATGTATTGTCGGGATATGTCTGTGGACTTTGCATTGGCGTGTGTGTATGTGTGCATGTACGTTTGATCGCGTGTATGCACACATGCACATATGCCCTGTTGTGATGTACACATGTATTTTATACATACTGAAAACTTTTTCCATACTTTTTATGTACGTATACATCTTTATATATATGGACAGTTTTTTGTATACATGTGTTTCTCGTATGCATATGTTCTTTGGGTGTACTGATAATGTATCTTGGATATGATTATACCAGAGGCTTGGGTGGTTGTGGACATATATGAGGTGCAGTGAATGAATACATCTATTTACATTTTGACTGCTTCTATATGTGTATATACGCACGACCGATATGCCACTAATGATTTGTCATACGTCTTATTGCTATTTCTGATTATATATCCCTCCATAATACCCCTTGAGTGTTCTCTCCCTTATTTTTGGCTTGAGTCGCGGGTGCTGCGTAATGCGCATGAGCGCACCTGCGTTCTCGTCAATTAAATGCAGTAATTTTGTCCTGTGCGTGCGCCTTCCCTCGCCTCCCCCTTTGTTCGCTCCCGATGGCCTCCGTAGCGCTGACACCTTACGTCACTGCTGGAGAGCCGGAAATGATGCGAGCGGGGGTGTGGCCATGAACACACGCGCGACGTTCTGGACTATACTGACATCAGGATTAACCTATCAGCATCGGCTGTTCGATTTATAAACCCCACCTGGCTAGAACTCTTTTCCACCGGCACTCTCTCCTATTACCTCCCCCTTATGAAGCTGAGGCGAGACGCGTAGGGGCACACGAGTTGTGATTCTGACCAGCGCAGTCTGACATATGGGTAAGCCTGATTGATTGTATTTTTTGAAATGCTCCGAGCTAACCTCTTTTGAGTTCATTTGACATACAATGGAGCTTTCATGTATTTAAAGTGAAGTGTAATCTATTTGTTACCTTCATTCAATTCAATCAGTCTGTCTTTATCTGGCTATTCCCATGGCTTTTTACCTCATATATATCTTTTCTTACTATATTTCATGGATCAGCTTTTCATGTGTCTGTTATATCTGACATGCTTAGGTATTGTGCTGCTTTTTGCTGTCCTCACTTTTTCACTGTGATCACTCAATTTCTATACTAAAATATACTTATATATTATGAAAATCCAACCTGTTTTTATACTCTTTGTAATAAAATCAATTTTTATATGCAGTAAACATGGTTGTGATCTTGATTTATTTATGATGACCTTACTTTTTTGCACGTTAAGTCCTTTTGTTCTCCTTGTATTAAGTTTCAGCACTGTTTGCTATAAAAAATAGCGTAGCAAAATGTGCAAGAGGCTAGAATGCAGAGGTGGTAAAAATTGATTGCCACCAGTGGTACACTAAATTTAGTATAGCAGACACTGTTTGGATGCCACTAAGTTTCAGCACTGTTTGCTATAAAAATAGCGTAGCAAAATGTGCAGGAGGCTAGAATGCAGAGGTGGTCGAACTTGCTTGGCACCAGTGGTACACTAAATTTAGTATAGCAGACACTGTTTGGATGTCACTAAGTTTCAGCACTGTTTGCTATAAAAATAGCGTAGCAAAATGTGCAGGAAGCTAGAATGCAGAGGTGGTGGAACTTGCTTTGCACCAGTGGTACACTAAATTTAGTATAGCAGACACTGTTTGGATGCCACTAAGTTTCAGCACTGTTTGCTATAAAAATAGCATAGCAAAATGTGCAGGAGGCAAGAATGCAGAGGTGGTGGAACTTGCTTGGCACCAGTGGGACACTAATTTATTATAGCAGACACTGTTTGGATGCCACTAAGTTTTAGCACTGTTTGCTATAAAAATAGCGTAGCAAAATGTACAGGAGGATAGAATGCAGAGATTGTAAAACTTGCTTGGCACCAGTGGTACACTAAATTTAGTATAGCAGACACTGTTTGGATGCCACTAAGTTTCAACACTGTTTGCTATAAAAAATAGCATAGCAAAATGTGCAGGAGGCTAGAATGCAGAGATGGAGGAACTTGCTTGGCACCAGTGGGTCCTTAATTTATTATAGCAGACACTGTTTAAATGCCACTAATTTTCAGCACTGTTTGCTATAAAAATAGCGTAGCAAAATGTGCAGGAAGCTAGAATGCTGAGATTGTGGAACTTGCTTGGCACCAATGGGACACTAATTTAGTATGCAGAATATGTTTGGATGCCACTATGTTTTAGCACTATTTGCTATAAAAAAAAGTGTAGCAAAATGTTCTTGAGGTTAGAATGCAGAGGTGGTGTAACTTGCTTGGCACCAGTGGGACACTAATTTAGTATAGCAGACACTGTTTGGATACCACTAAGTTTCAGCACTGTTTGCTATTTAAAAATAGCGTAGCAAATGTGCAGGAGGCTAGAATGCAGAGGTGGGGGAACTTGCTTGGCACCAGTGGGACACTAATTTAGTATAGCAGACACTGTTTGGATGCCACTAAGTTTCAGCACTGTTTGCTATAAAAATAGCGGAGCAAAATGTCCAGGTTAGAATGCAGAGGTGGTGGAACTTGCTTGACACCAGTGGGACACTAATTTAGTATAGCAGACACTTTGTGGATGCCATTAAGTTTTAGCATTGTTTGCTATAAAAAATAGCGTAGCAAAATGTGCAGGAGGCTAGAATGCAGAGGTGGTAGAACTTGCATGGCACCAGTGGGACTCTAAATTTTATATAGCATACACTGTTTGGATACCACTAAGTTTCAGCACTGTTTGCTATAAAAGTAGCGTAGCAAAATGTGCAGGAGGGTAGATTGCAGAGGTGGTAGAACTTGCTTGGCACCAGTGGGACACTAATTTAGTATAGCAGACACTGTTTGGATGCCACTTAGTTTCAGCACTGTTTGCTATAAAGATAGCGTAGCAAAATGTACAAGAGGCTAGAATGCAGAGGTGGTGGAACTTGCTTGGCACCAGTGGGACACTAATTTAGTATGCAGAATATGTTTGGATGCCACTATGTTTTAGCACTATTTGCTATAAAAATAGCGTAGCAAAATGTGCAGGAGGCTAGAATGCAGAGGTGGTGGAACTTGCTTGGCACCAGTGGGACACTAATTTATTATAGCAGACACTGTTTAGATGCCACTAAGTTTCAGCACTGTTTGCTATAAAAAAAAGCGTAGCAAAATGTACAGGAGGCTATAATGCAGAGGTGGTGGAACTTGCTTGGCAGCAGTGGGACACCAAATTTAGTATAGCAGACACTGTTTGGATGCCACTAAGTTTCAGCACTGTTTGCTATAAAAATAGCGTAGCAAAATGTGCAGGAGGCTAGAATGCAGAGGTGGTGGAACTCGCTTGGCACCAGTGGGACACTAAATTTAGTATAGCAGACACTGTTTAGAAAGCCACAGACCCCTTGGGGGGAGGGGCGACATGACTAAGGGGGAGGTAGGGAGTGATGGGGTTAATAGGGACAGTGTAGGTAAGCCTAATATGGCATGGTGGGATGGTTTAGCCGGGGAGGAAGAAGAGGAGTAGGGAAAGGTTTAGTCTGGGGGTTGAAGGAGTTACCTCCTCTTCTGCTTCCGGACGCCGAGTGATCCACACGTCCTCCATGGCGGACCTCCTGGAGCTCCAGAAGATGATTCAAGCAGCAGTTGCAGCGCACAGGCCCCTGGCAGTGCAGACCCACCCCAGAGCTGCCGGGGTTAACCCGTCGGCGCTTGCCCCTCGTCCCCCCAGCGGCGGTGGGCGCCAGTCGCGGCCCCCCCGCAGGTATTCCCCGGGTGTGGGTGGGGCAAGGAGGAGATGTCAGAGCCCCTCCAGGGACCCTTCGCAGCGGGCAGAGCGACAGCAGCAGACTCGGGCTGCTGCTCACAGTGGGAGGAATCTGCGGTCCAGCGCCGGCGGTCGGGAGGTGGGAGGGGCCAGTGCGGGGCCTACTTCCAGTCCCGGCCTCCGGGCTGGAGTTACGGAGTAGGCAGCGGCTCCAGGTCGGGAGCGCGCTCACGTGGGAGAGAGGCCGGCAGATCCCCTTGCAGTCGGTGGGGGGACCGTGGGGCTGCAGGCGGCGGTAGGTCCAGCACCGGGGGGGGTCTGTGGTGCCTGACTCTGGTGCGGCAACGAGCAGGAGTGACGGAGTGAGCCCTGCGGCGAACGTCAGGTCACTCAGGACCGCTGTGCAGCCCCCGGATGTGGCGGTCTCCTTTGGGAGCGGGAGGACCCGGCGTGAGGAGGCCTGCAAGAGCCCAGGAGGGCCAGAGGTGGCGACAGCTGGGATCCAGAGCCGGGCGTCTGTCCGTCCACGTCCAGAGCCCCCTAGCAGTCGGCGAGGGGGTGGGCGCGGGCGCAAGTGATCGAGACCCGGGGTGCCAGCGCAGGGGACAGGACGGTCTCCTGGGTTGTCGCTTCGGGGCAAGAAACGGAGCAGGGATGATTCTGCCCACGTGGCGGCCCGGTCCGGCGGCCGTGTTGGGGGGAGTGCTGCGGCGGCGCCCCCCGGATGTCGGATGGAAGATGCGGCCAGCGGCGAGGAGGAAGAAGAGGATCTCATCGCAGAGGAGTCGGATGGGCGTCAGGCGGAGGACAGCGAGGCGGAGAGCTCGGGGGATGCTGAGCTACGGTCGGTTGAGATGGCCGCGGAGGCGGCAGGGGCTGCGCTGGCGGAGGGTTCCGGGGGAGGAGGGGCGGTTACGGCAGCTCCCGGCGGATTTACAGTGTGGAGCCAATTGTTGGGGCTGTTACAGGGGCTGGCGGCGGCTTCTGGGGCGGTGGGGGAAGGGGCGCAGGTGCCGGCAGCTGCGTGGATCAGACCGGCTGGGCGGGGGGGTCGCGTCGGCAGAGGTGCAGGATGGAGAAGGCGCGGCGACGGGGGAGGGGGGAGTGAGGCAGGGGGAAAGGAGAAAGAAAAGGAGGAGGACGAAGTGGTGCGTTTGGATGATAGGGCTAGAAGTGAGGTTTATGTTTGTTTTGAGGGCCCGCTGGGGGCCCATTTAAAGAAGGAGGTGCGGGAAAAAATTTGGAAAGGGGAATATGTAGAGATATTTTCTCTGCTCCCCCTGGAAAAATTTTATTTGGATAGGGTTAAGCCGAGCGACTCCAAAAAGGAGAAGGACGAGGAAGAAAAACGCCGTTATAGGCTGATTCCTCGGACTTTTGCTAACTGGTTACAGGCGTTTGCGATTTTGGCGAGCGTGGTCAGGGAGAAGGAGCCGGAGCATTGTTCGGCTTTGTTCGGTTACATGGATGCGATAGGGGAGGCTCATCGGGTATACGGCGGGCTGGCGTGGCTGCGTTACGATGAGCAATTCCGGCAACGGAAGGCGCTGCGGCCGGATATGCGGTGGGACCATAAGGATATTTCCTTATGGATGCAACTGATGGCAGCACCTGCTCAGCCCTTTCGGGGGGGTGCCGGGGGTCCAGGGGCCGGGTCCCCGGCAAGCCTCAAAAGAGGTTTCTGCTGGCAATACAATGAAGGGCCGTGCAGGTTTGGAGCTGCGTGCCGTTTTAAGCATGAATGCTCCGGATGTGGGGGAGGACATAGCCTTTCCAAGTGTTTTAAAAAGGGGAAACGAAAGGCTAGTGATGGGGCTGGTAAGAGGAACGACGCCGGTGAAGGTACAAGTGATGGTTCCGTTTTTAAAAAGGTACCCGGACGTTGAGGCTGCGGCGTTGTTACGTTTTGTTTTTTCTGACGGTTTTCGAATCCCGTCGGTTGTTAGTGCATCGGTTCCGCCATATCGTAATTTGCGTTCCGCTTGGGATCATCCGGAAGTGGTGGATGAAAAGCTGAAAAAGGAGGTGGCTTTGGGCAGGATGGCTGGTCCTTATGACGCCCCGCCATGTTTGAATTTGGTGGTTTCGCCGCTGGGGGTGGTACCGAAGAAAGAGCAGAACAAATTTCGGCTTATTCATCATTTGTCTTACCCGGAAGGGTTATCGGTGAATGATGGCATTGCACCGGAGTTATCGGCGGTGTATTATGTGTCGTTCGATAAGGCGTTGGACTTGGTCAGGGCGGCGGGTCGGGGTGCATTGATGGCGAAGGCGGATGTAGAAGCGGCGTTTCGGTTGTTGCCGGTTCATCCAGATAGTCAGCATTTGTTAGGTTGCTGGTGGGATGGCAGTTATTATGTTGATCGGTGTTTGCCGATGGGCTGTTCCATTTCGTGTTTGTTCTTTGAGGCATTTAGTTCATTTGTTGAATAGGTGGTTCGGGATGTGTCCGGGCTTACGTCCATTATTCATTATTTGGACGATTTCCTGTGTGTCGGGCCGGCGGGTTAGATGGTTTGTGCGGGTTTGCTATATGCATTGCAAAACGTCGCGGCCAGATTCGGAATTCATTTGCCACCTGAGAAGACGGAAGGCCCGGCGCCGGTGATGTGTTTTTTGGGGATTGAGATTGATTCCATTGCTATGGAATGCAGGCTGCCGGAGGGGAAGGTGCGTGATTTGAGGGCTGCGGTGGCGGGGGTGAAAGCGGCAAAGAAGGTGCGGCTTAAGGTGGTGCAGTCCTTGCTGGGGAAATTGAATTTTGCTTGCAGAATCGTGCCGATGGGTAGATTATTTGCGCGACGCTTGGTGGCGGCGACGGCTGGTGTGAGGTTGCCGTCGCATTTCGTGCGAATCACGAAGGTGATCAAGGACGACCTGGGAGTATGGGATCAATTTTTGCAGCAATTTAACGGTCGGGCGTTGATGATGGAGAAGGTGGCATCTAACGGGGCGTTGCAGCTGTTCACGGATGCGGCCGGGTCGGCCGAGTTCGGGGCGGTATTTCGAGGTCATTGGTGCGTAGGGCAGTGGCCGCAGGCTTGGCGGGAGAGCGGATTGGTTTGGAATTTGGCTCTGTTGGAGCTGTTCCCCATTGTGGTGGCGGTGGAACTATGGGGGTGGCACTTTGTTGGAAGAAAGGTGTGTTTTCATTGCGATAACCAGGCGGTGGTGCACGCGATAAACCACTTGTCTGCTAAGTCGGAGCCGGTGGTGGTGTATTTGCGGCATTTAGTGTTGAGATGTCTGCAGTTGAATGTGCAGGTGGTGGCAAAGCACGATCCGGGAATTGACAACGAGGTGGCTAACGCTTTGTCTCGTTTTCAGTTCGGCAGGTTTCGGGCGCTGTTGCCATGGGCGGACGAAGTTGGAGTGGAATGTCCCGAGGAGATGTGGGCTCTGGTGAGGCGGTGATTTTAGACTTGATTCGGAACTCGGTGACCGAGGTGACTTGGTGGCGGTATGCTAAGGTGTGGGCTGAATAGGAGGAGTTGTTGAGTCTGATGTTTGGTGGGGTGAGCGTGGATTACTTGGTGGCTTTGCTGTCGTTGGTGAGTACGGATTTCTCGGCTGGGCGATCGGCATCAGCAGTGGCACATCGGGTGTCGGCGGTGGCGTTTTGGTTGAAAATGAGAGGGGAGTGTGATGTTTCGCATGATTTTCGAGTTCGCCAGGCTTTGCGAGGTTTTCATCGTGGAGTACGAGTGAGGGACAAGAGGCGTCCTGTATTGTTCCGTTTGTTGAGACGGATGGTAGGTGGCCTGAGTGACATTTTTCGGATTATTGCAGCTACGGAGGCAGCTCGTTGGGGGCTTGGAGATGAGGTGGTAAAGCGTATTAGTAGATGGGAATCTTCTTGTTTTCAGCGGTATGTGAGACCGCAGTTGTTGTAGTAGCGTGGTAATTTGGTTACGTGTGGGTGATTTTGCGACAGGGGTGTTGCTGGTTGGTTGGTGGTTGTAATGTTATTGGTTTGAATTTTTGTTCTGTTTTATTTTGTTGTAGGGAAGTGCCTGATCTGGATCTTGGGGCATTCCTTCGTATTTTGGGGGGCCCGTCGGGCTGAAGTTCGCCCAAATGGTCGGCATCTGGGTTTGTATCGCACAAAGGCGACTGTTCGGTGGATCGGCGTTCGGGGCATGGAGTGGTGCAGGGTGGTCCCGGAATTTTGATTTCATTGTAAGGTTGAGCGGCCCCCGGATGTGTTGGTGCTACACGTGGGGGGTAATGATCTTGGTGCCCGGGTGTCGCGGGATCTAATCCGTGATATCAAGATTGATCTACTGCTGTTGTGGAAACAATACCCTGGTTTGTTGGTGGTATAGTCCGACATAGTGACCAGGTTGGCATGGAGGGGGGCTCGGTCGGTGGAGAAGGTCAATAAGGCCAGGGCCCAGGTGAATCGGGTGGTTACTCGGTTCGTGACCAGAAACGGTGGGATTGTGGTACAAGACAGGGAGTTGGAGCCGGCAGATTGGCGATTTCGGAGGGGTGATGGTGTGCACCTTAATGATATCGGTGTGGATTTGTGGATGTTGGGCCTGCAGGATGATGTGGAGCGTGCTTTTGGTGTGTGGCGGGTCCAGGTCACACGTGGCCTGTCCTGTGGCGGGGGGGTAGGTCTGGTCCAGAGGTTTGGAAGTGATTGGTGGCCGGACCGGGAGTCATTGTCTTGGTATGGTGGCTCTCGGTTCCGGAATGTGGCAGGCACGGGGTTCTGCCAAAGTGTGGGGGTCAATCCGTGGGTGATTGGCACCTCGCCTCTGGGTCGGTGTGTTGCGGCCAGGGACATGGGGAGTAGTAGTTACTGGATTGGGCCTGCCCCGGGGGGATCTTGTAAATGTTATTGTCTATTGTTACCTTTATGTTGTTGTTTGGGGTCGCCCGTTGGACGGTGTCCCTAAGGTGTTAGTTTGTAAACAATAGGCAATTAAAGGCTGCAGTGGCCATTTTGAACCAAGTTGCATGCAGTCCGTGTGTTTATTCTTAGAGGATAAGGGGTTTGGTAACACAGACATCATGACCGGAGAATCCTCCCTCAGCTGGTCAAGAAAGCCACGGACCCCTTGGGGGGAGGGGCAACATGACCAAGGGGGAGGTAGGGAGTGATGGGGTTAATAGGGACAGTGTAGGTAAGCCTAATATGGCATGGTGGGATGGTTTAGCCGGGAAGGAAGAGGAGTAGGGAAAGGGTTAGTCTGGGGGTTGAAGGAGTTACCTCCTCTTCGGCTTCCGAACGCCGAGTGATCCCCGCCCACCCTCCCTTTGTGTTATATGGGGGGTTGTGGTTTTGGGTGGTTGGGATGCAATTTGTCACAGCAGCGGGGGGGGAGGGAGGTCTGGTCCATAGGTTTGGAAGTGATTGGTGGCTGGACCGGGAGTCATTGTCTTGGTATGGTGGCTCTCGGTTCCGGGATGTGGCAGGCACGGGGTTCTGCCAAAGTGTGGGGGTCAATCCGTGGGTGATTGGCATCTCGTCTCTGGGTTGGAGTGTTGCGGCCAGGGACATGGGGAGTAGTAGTTACTGGACTGGCCCTGCCCCGGGGGGATCTTGTAAATGTTATTGTCTATTGTTACCTTTATGTTGTTGTTTGGGGTCGCCCGTTGGACGGTGTCCCTAAGGTGTTAGTTTGTAAACAATAGGCAATTAAAGGCTGCTGTGGCCATTTTGAACCAAGTCGCATGCAGTCCGTGTGTTTATTCTTAGAGGATAAGGGGTTTGGTAACACAGACATCATGACCGGAGAATCCTCCCTCAGCTGGTCAATATGCCACTAAGTTTCAGCACTGTTTGCTATAAAAATTGCATAGCAAAATGTGCAGGAGGCAAGAATGCAGAGGTGGTGCAACTTGCTTGGCACCAGTGGAACACTAAATTTAGTATAGCAGACACTGTTTGGATGCCACTAAGTTTCAGCACAGTTTGCTATAAAAATAGCGTAGCAAAATGTACAGGAGGCTAGAATGCAGAGATTGTAAAACTTGCTTGGCACCAGTGCGACACTAAATTTTGTACAGCAGACACTGTTTGGATGCCACTATGCTTCAGCAGTGTTTGCTATAAAAATAGCGTAGCAAAATGTGCAGGAGGCTAGAATGCAGAGGTGGTGGAACTTGCTTGGCACCAGTGGGACACTACATTTTAAATAGCAGACACTTTTGGATGCCATTAAGTTTCAGCACTGTTTGCTATAAAACTAGCGTAGCAAAATGTGCAGGAGGCTAGATTGCAGAGGTGGTGGAACTTACTTGGCACCAGTGGGACACTAAATTTAATATAGCAGACACTGTTTGAATGCCACTGAGTTTCAGCACTGTTTGCTATAAAAAATAGCGTAGCAAAATGTGCAGGAGGCTAGAATGCAGAGGTGTTGGAACTTACTTGGCACCAGTGGGACACTAAATTTAATATAGCAGACACTGTTTGGATGCCACTAAGTTTGAGCACTGATTGCTATAAAAATAGCGTAGCAAAATGGGCAGGAGGGTAGAAGGCAGAGGTGGTGGAACTTGCTTGGCACCAGTGGGACACTAAATTTTGTATAGCAGACACTGTTTGGATGCCGCTAAGTTTCAGCACTGTTTGCTATAAAAATAGCGTAGCAAAATGTGCAGGAGGCTAGAATGCAGAGGTGGTGGAACTTTCTTGACACCAGTGGGACACTAAATTTAGTATAGCAGACACTGTTTGGATGCCACTAAGTTTCAGCACTGTTTGCTATAAAAATAGCATAGCAAAATGTGCAGGAGGCTAGATTGCAGAGGTGGTGAAACTTGCTAGGCACCAGTGGGACACTAATTTGGTATAGCAGACACTGTTTGGATGCCACTAAGTTTCAGCACTGTTTGCTATAAAAATAGCGTAGCAAAATGTGCAGGAGGCTAGATTGCAGAGGTGGTGGAACTTGCTTGGCACCAGTGGGACACTAAATTTAATATAGCAGACACTTTCTGGATGCCACTAAGTTTCAGCATTTTTTGCTATAAAAAAAGCATAGCAAAATGTGCAGGAGGCTAGAATGCAGAGGTGGTGGAACTTGCTTGGCACCAGTGGGACACTAAATTTTGAATAGCAGACTCTGTTTGGATGCCACTACGTTTCAGCACTGTTTGCTATAAAAATAGCGTAGCAAAATGTGCAGTAGGCTTGAATGCAGAGGTGGTGGAACTTGCTTGGCACCAGTGGGACACTAATTTGTTATAGCAGACACTGTTTTGATGTAACTAAGTTTCAGCACTGTTTGCTATAAAAATAGAGTAGCAAAATGTGCAGGAGACTAGAATGCAGAGGTGGTGGAACTTGCTTGGCACCAGAGGGACACTAAATTTTGTATCGCTGACACTGTTTGGATGCCACTAAGTTTCAGCACTGATTGCTATAAAAGTAGAATAGCAAAATGTGCAGGAGGCTAGAATGCAGAGGTGGTGGAACTTGCTTGGCACCAGTGGGACACTAATTTAGTATAGCAGACACTGTCTGGATGCCACTAGGTTTCAGGACTGTTTGCTAAAAAAATAGCGTAGCAAAATGGGCAGGAGGGTAGAAGGCAGAGGTGGTGAAACCTGCTTGGCACCAGTGGGACACTAAGTTACTATAGAAGACACTTTGTGGATGCCACTAAGTTTCAGCACTGTTTGCTATAAAATTAGCGTAGCAAAATGTACAGGAGGCTAGAATGCAGAGGTGGTGGAACTTGCTTGGCACCAGTGGGACACTAAATTTTGTATAGCAGACACTGTTTGGATGCCACTAAGTTTCAGCACTGTTTGCTATAAAAATAGCAAAGCAAAATGTGCAGGAGGCTAGAATGCAGAGGTGGTGGAACTTGCTTGGCACAAGTGGGACAATAAATTTAGTATAGCAGACACTGTTTGGATGCCACTAAGTTTCAGCACTGTTTGCATTCTAGCCTCCTGCACATTTTGCTGCGCTATTTTTATAGCAAACAGTGCTGAAACTTAGTGGCATCCAAACGTGTCTGCTATACAAAATTTAGTGTCCCGCTGGTGCCAAGCAAGTTCCACCACCTCTGCATTCTAGCCTCCTGCACATTTTGCTACGCTATTTTTATAGCAGAGGTGGTGGAACTTGCTTGGCACCAGTGGGACACTAAATTTTGTATAGCAAACACTTTTGGTTGCCACTAAGTTTCAGCACTGTTTGCAATAAAATAGCGTAGCAAAATGTGCAGGAGGCTAGAATGCAGAGGTGGTGTAACTTGCTTGGCACCAGTGGGACACTAAATTTTGTATAGCAGACACTGTTTGGATGCCGCTAAGTTTCAGCACTGATTGCTATAAAAATAGAATAGCAAAATGTGCAGGAGGCTAGAATGCAGAGGTGGTGGAACTTGCTTGGCACCAGTGGGACACTAATTTAGTATAGCAGACACTGTCTGGATGCCACTAGGTTTCAGGACTGTTTGCTAAAAAAATAGCGTAGCAAAATGGGCAGGAGGGTAGAAGGCAGAGGTGGTGAAACCTGCTTGGCACCAGTGGGACACTAAGTTACTATAGCAGACACTTTGTGGATGCCACTAAGTTTCAGCACTGTTTGCTATAAAATTAGCGTAGCAAAATGTACAGGAGGCTAGAATGCAGAGGTGGTGGAACTTGCTTGGCACCAGTGGGACACTAAATTTTGTATAGCAGACACTGTTTGGATGCCACTAAGTTTCAGCACTGTTTGCTATAAAAATAGCAAAGCAAAATTTGCAGGAGGCTAGAATGCAGAGGTGGTGGAACTTGCTTGGCACAAGTGGGACAATAAATTTAGTATAGCAGACACTGTTTGGATGCCACTAAGTTTCAGCACTGTTTGTATTCTAGCCTCCTGCACATTTTGCTGCGCTATTTTTATAGCAAACAGTGCTGAAACTTAGTGGCATCCAAACGTGTCTGCTATACAAAATTTAGTGTCCCACTGGTGCCAAGAAAGTTCCACCACCTCTGCATTCTAGCCTCCTGCACATTTTGCTACGCTATTTTTATAGCAGAGGTGGTGGAACTTGCTTGGCACCAGTGGGACACTAAATTTTGTATAGCAAACACTTTTGGTTGCCACTAAGTTTCAGCACTGTTTGCAATAAAATAGCGTAGCAAAATGTGCAGGAGGCTAGAATGCAGAGGTGGTGTAACTTGCTTGGCACCAGTGGGACACTAAATTTTGTATAGCAGACACTGTTTGGATGCCGCTAAGTTTCAGCACTGTTTGATATAAAAATAGCGTAGCAAAATGTGCAGGAGGCTAGAATGCAGAGGTGTTGGAACTTTCTTGACACCAGTGGGACACTAAATTTCGTATAGCAGACACTGTTTAGACGCCAGTAAGTTTCAGCACTGTTTGCTATAAAAATAGCATAGCAAAATGTGCAGGAGGCTAGATTGCAGAGGTGTTGGAACTTGCTTGGCACCAGTGGGACACTAATTTGGTATAGCAGACACTGTTTGGATGCCTCTAAGTTTCAGCACTGTTTGCTATAAAAATAGCGTAGCAAAATGTGCATGAGGCTAGATTGCAGAGGTGGTGGAACTTGCTTGGCACCAGTGGGTCACTAAATTTAATATAGCAGACACTTTCTGGATGCCACTAAGTTTCAGCACTTTTTGCTATAAAAATAGCGTAGCAAAATGTGCAGGAGGCTAGATTGCAGAGGTGGTGGAACTTGCTTGGCACCAGTGGGACACTAATTTGGTATAGCAGACACTGTTTGGATGTAACTAAGTTTCAGCACTGTTTGCTATAAAAATAGAGTAGCAAAATGTGCAGGAGGTTAGAATGCAGAGGTGGTGGAACTTGCTTGGCACCAGTGGGACACTAAATTTTGTATAGCAGACACTGTTTGAATGCCACTGAGGTTCAGCACTGTTTGCTATAAAAATAGCGTAGCAAAATGTGCAGGTGGCTAGAATGCAGAGGTGGTGGAACTTACTTGGCACCAGTGGGACACTAAATTTAATATAGCAGACACTGTTTGAATGCCACTGAGTTTCAGCACTGTTTGCTATAAAAATAGCGTAGCAAAATGTGCAGGAGGCTAGAATGCAGAGGTGGTGGAACTTGCTTGGCACCAGTGGGACACTAAGTTACTATAGCAGACACTTTCTGGATGCCACTAAGTTTCAGCACTGTTTGCTATAAAAATAGCGTAGCAAAATGTACAGGAGGCTAGAATGCAGACGTGGTGGAACTTGCTTGGCACCAGTGGGACACTAAATTTTGTATAGCAGACACTGTTTGGATGCCACTAAGTTTCAGCACTGTTTGCTATAAAAATAGCGTAGCAAAATGTGCAGGAGGCTAGAATGAAGAGGTGGTGGAACTTGCTTGGCACCAGTGGGACAAAAAATTTAGTATAGCAGACACTGTTTGGATGCCAATAAGTTTCAGCACTGTTTGCATTCTAGCCTCCTGCACATTTTGCTACGCTATTTTTATAGCAAACAGTGCTGAAACTTAGTGGCATCCAAAAGTGTCTGCTGTACAAAATTTAGTGTCCCACTGGTGCCAAGCAAGTTCCACCACCTCTGCATTCTAGCCTACTGCACATTTTGCTACGCTATTTTTATAGCAGAGGTGGTGGAACTTGCTTGGCACCAGTGGGACACTAAATTTTGTATAGCAAACACTTTTGGTTGCCACTAAGTTTCAGCACTGTTTGCTATAAAAATATCGTAGCTAGAATGCAGAGGTAGTGGAACTTGCTTGGCACCAGTGGGACACTAATTTGGTATAGCAGACACTGTTTGGATGCCTCTAAGTTTCAGCACTGTTTGCTATAAAAATAACGTAGCAAAATGTGCATGAGTCTAGATTGCAGAGGTGGTGGAACTTGCTTGGCACCAGTGGGACACTAAATTTTAAATAGCAGACACTGTTTGGATGCCACTAAGTTTCAGCACTGTTTGCTATAAAAATAGCATAGCAAAATGTGCAGTAGGCTAGATTGCAGAGGTGGTGGAACTTGCTTGGCACCAGTGGGACACTAATTTGGTATAGCAGACACATTTCAGCACTGTTTGCTATAAAAATAGAGTAGCAAAATGTGCAGCAGGCTAGAATGCAGAGGTGGTGGAACTTGCTTGGCACCAGTGGGACACTAAATTTAATATAGCAGACACTGTTTGGATGCCACTAAGTTTCAGCACTTTTTGCTATATAAATAGCATAGCAAAATGTGGAGGCTAGAATGCAGAGGTGGTGGAACTTGCTTGGCACCAGTGGGACACTAAATTTTGTATAGCAGACACTGTTTGAATGCCACTGAGTTTCAGCACTGTGTGCTATTAAAATAGCGTAGCAAAATGTGCAGGAGGCTAGAATGCAGACGTGGTGGAACTTACTTGGCACCAGTGGGACACTAAATTTAATATAGCAGACACTGTTTGAATGCCACTGAGTTTCAGCACTGTTTGCTATAAAAATAGCGTAGCAAAATGTAAAGGAGGCTAGAATGCAGACGTGGTGGAACTTGCTTGGCACCAGTGGGACACTAAATTTTGTATAGCAGGCACTGTTTGGATGCCACTAAGTTTCAGCACTGTTTGCTATAAAAATAGCGTAGCAAAATGTGCAGGAGGCTAGAATGCAGAGGTGGTGGAACTTGCTTGGCACCAGTGGGACAATAAATTTAGTATAGCAGACACTGTTTGGATGCCAATAAGTTTCAGCACTGTTTGCATTCTAGCCTCCTGCACATTTTGCTACGCTATTTTTATAGCAAACAGTGCTGAAACTTAGTGGCATCTAAAAGTGTCTCCTATACAAAATTTAGTGTCCCACTGGTGCCAAGCAAGTTCCACCACCTCTGCATTCTAGCCTACTGCACATTTTGCTACGCTATTTTTATAGCAAACAGTGCTGAAACTTAGTGGCATCCAGAAAGTGTCTGCTATAGTAACTTAGTGTCCCACTGGTGCCAAGCAAGTTCCACCACCTCTGCATTCTAGCCTCCTGCACATTTTGCTACGCTATTTTTATAGCAAACAGTGCTGAAACTCAGTGGCATTCAAACAGTGTCTGCTATATTAAATTTAGTGTCCCACTGGTGCCAAGTAAGTTCCACCACCTCTGCATTCTAGCCACCTGCACATTTTGCTACGCTATTTTTATAGCAAACAGTGCTGAACCTCAGTGGCATTCAAACAGTGTCTGCTATACAAAATTTACAAAAATACAAAATGTGCAGGAGGCTAGATTGCAGAGGTGGTGGAACTTACTTGGCACCAGTGGGACACTAATTTGGTATAGCAGACACTGTTTGGATGCCAATAAGTTTCAGCACTGTTTGCTATAAAAATAGCGTAGCAAAATGTGCAGGAGGCTAGATTGCAGAGGTGGTGGAACTTGCTTGGCACCAGTGGGACAATAAATTTAATATAGCAGACACTTTCTAGATGCCACTAAGTTTCAGCACTTTTTGCTATAAAAATAGCGTAGCAAAATGTGCAGGAGGCTAGAATGCAGAGGTGGTGGAACTTGCTTGGCACCAGTGGGACACGAAATTTTGTATAGCAGACACTGTTTGGATGCCACTACGTTTCAGCACTGTTTGCTATAAAAATAGCATGGCAAAATGTGCAGTAGGCTAGATTGCAGAGGTGGTGGAAGTTGCTTGGCACCAGTGGGACACTAATTTGGTATAGCAGACACGTTTCAGCACTGTTTGCTATAAAAATAGCGTAGCAAAATGTGCAGGAGGCTTGAATGCAGAGGTGGTGGAACTTGCTTTGCACCAGTGGGACACTAATTTGGTATAGCAGACACTGTTTGGTTGTAACTAAGTTTCAGCACTGTTTGCTATAAAAATAGAGTAGCAAAATGTGCAGGAGGCTAGAATGCAGAGGTGGTGGAACTTGCTTGGCACCAGTGGGACACGAAATTTTGTATAGCAGACACTGTTTGGATGCCACTACGTTTCAGCACTGTTTGCTATAAAAATAGCATGGCAAAATGTGCAGTAGGCTAGATTGCAGAGGTGGTGGAAGTTGCTTGGCACCAGTGGGACACTAATTTGGTATAGCAGACACGTTTCAGCACTGTTTGCTATAAAAATAGCGTAGCAAAATGTGCAGGAGGCTTGAATGCAGAGGTGGTGGAACTTGCTTTGCACCAGTGGGACACTAATTTGGTATAGCAGACACTGTTTGGTTGTAACTAAGTTTCAGCACTGTTTGCTATAAAAATAGAGTAGCAAAATGTGCAGGAGGCTAGATTGCAGAGGTGGTGGAACTTGCTTGGCACCAGTGGGACACTAATTTAGTATAGCAGACACTGTTTGGATGCCACTAAGTTTCAGCACTGTGTGCTATAAAAATAGCGTAGCAAAATGGGCAGGAGGGTAGAAGGCAGAGGTGGTGGAACTTGCTTGGCACCAGTGGGACACTAAATTTTAAATAGCAGACACTGTTTGGACGCCACTAAGTTTCAGCACAGTTTGCTATAAAAAATAGCATAGCAAAATGTGCAGGAGGCTAGATTGCAGAGGTGGTGGAACTTGCTTGGCACCAGTGGGACACTAATTTGGTATAGCAGACACTGTTTGGATTTAACTAAGTTTCAGCACTGTTTGCTATAAAAATAGCGTAGCAAAATGTGCAGGAGGCTAGAATGCAGAGGTGGTGGAACTTGCTTGGCACCAGTGGGACACTAAAATTTAAATAGCAGACAATGTTTGGCTGCCACTAAGTTTCAGCACTTTTTGCTATATGAATAGCGTAGGAAAATGTGGAGGCTAGAATGCAGAGGTGGTGGAACTTGCTTGGCACCAGTGGGACACTAAAATTTAAATAGCAGACAATGTTTGGCTGCCACTAAGTTTCAGTACTGTTTGCTACAAAAATAGCGTAGCAAATTGTGCAGGAGGCTAGAATGCAGAGGTGGTGGAACTTGCTTGGCACCAGTGGGACACTAATTTAGTATAGCAGACACTGTTTGGATGCCGCTAAGTTTCAGCACTGTGTGCTATAAAAATAGCGTAGCAAAATGGGCAGGAGGGTAGAAGGCAGAGGTGGTGGAACTTGCTTGGCACCAGTGGGACACTAAGTTACTATAGCAGACAGTTTGTGGATGCCACTAAGTTTCAGCACTGTTTGCTATAAAAATAGCATAAGAAAATGTACAGGGGGCTAGAATGCAGAGGTGGTGGAACTTGCTTGGCACCAGTGGGACACTAAATTTAGTATAGCAGACACTGTTTGCATGCCACTAAGTTTCAGCACTGTATGCTATAAAAATAGCGTAGCAAAATGTGCAGGAGGCTAGAATGCAGAGGTGGTGGAACTTGCTTGGCACCAGTGGGACACTAAATTTTGTATAGCAGACACTGTTTGCATGCCACTAAGTTTCAGCACTGTTTGCTATAAAAATAGCATAGCAAAATGTGCAGGAGGCTAGAAAACAGAGGTGGTGGAACTTGCTTGGCACCAGTGGGACACTAAATTTTGTATAGCAGACACTGTTTGGATGTCACTAAGTTTCAGCACTGTTTGCTATAAAAATAGCGTAGCAAAATGTGCAGGAGGCTAGAATGCAGAGGTGGTGGAACTTTCTTGACAACAGTGGGATAATAAATTTTGTATAGCAGACACTGTTTGGATGCCACTAAGTTTCAGCACTGTTTGCTATAAAAATAGCGTAGCAAAATGTGGAGAAGGGTAGATTGCAGAGGTGGTGGAACTTGCTTGGCATTAGTGGGACAATAATTTAGTATAGCAGACACTGTTTGGATGCTACTAAGTTTCAGCACTGTTTGCTATAAAAATAGCGTAGCAAAATGTGCAGGAGGCTAGAATGCAGAGGTGGTGGAACTTGCTTGGCACCAGTGGGACACTAAATTTAATATAGCAGACACTGTTTGGATGCCACTATGTTTTGGCACTGTTTGCTATAAAAATAGCGTAGCAAAAATGGGCAGGAGGGTAGAAGGCAAAGGTGGTGAAACTTGCTTGGCACCAGTGGGACACTAAGTTACTATAGCAGACAATTTGTGGATGCCACTTAGTTTCAGCACTGTTTGCTATAAAAATAGCGTAGTAAAATGTACAGGAGGGTAGATTGCAGAGGTGGTGGAACTTGCTTGGCACCAGTGGGACACTAAATTTAGTATAGCAGACACTGTTTGGATGCCACTAAGTTTCAGCACTGTTTGCTATAAAAATAGCGTAGCAAAATGTTGAGGCTAGAATGCAGAGGTGGTGGAACTTTCTTGGCACCAGTGGGACACTAAATTTTGTATAGCAGACACTGTTTGGATGCCACTAAGTTTCAGCACTGTTTGCTATAAAAATAGCGTAGCAAAATGTGCAGGAGGCTAGAATGTAGAGGTGGTGGAACTTGCTTGGCACCAGTGGGACACTAAATTTAGTATAGCAGACACTGTTTGGATGTCACTAAGATTCCGCACTGTTTGCTATAAAAATAGCATAGCAAAATGTGCAGGAGGCTAGAATGCAGAGGTGGTGGAAGTTGCTTGGCACCAGTGGGACACTAAATTTTGTATAGCAGACACTGTTTGGATGTCACTAAGTTTCAGCACTGTTTGCTATAAAAATAGTGTAGCAAAATGTGCAGGAGGCTAGAATGCAGAGGTGGTGGAACTTTCTTGACAACAGTGGGACAATAATTTAGTATAGCAGACACTGTTTGGATGCCACTAAGATTCAGCACTGTTTGCTATAAAAATAGTGTAGCAAAATGTGCAGGAGGCTAGAATGCAGAGGTGGTGGAACTTGCTTGGCACCAGTGGGACACTAAGTTTTGTATAGCAGACACTGTTTGGATGCCACTAAGTTTTAGCACTGTTTGCTATAAAAATAGCGTAGCAAAATGTGGAGAAGGGTAGATTGCAGAGGTGGTGGAACTTGCTTGACACCAGTGGGACAATAATTTAGTATAGCAGACACTGTTTGGATGCCACTAAGATTCAGCACTGTTTGCTATAAAAATAGCGTAGCAAAATGTGCAGGAGGCTAGAATGCAGAGGTGGTGGAACTTGCTTGGCACCAGTGGGACACTAAATTTAATATAGCAGACACTGTTTGGATGCCACTATGTTTTAGCACTGTTTGCTATAAAAATAGAGTAGCAAAATGTGGAGGCTAGAATGCAGAGGTGGTGGAACTTGCTTGGCACCAGTGGGACACTAAATTTAATATAGCAGACATTATTGGGATGCCACTAAGTTTTAGTACTTTTTGCTATAAAAATAGCATAGCAAAATGTTGAGGCTAGAATGCAGAGGTGGTGGAACTTTCTTGGCACCAGTGGGACACTAAATTTTGTATAGCAGACACTGTTTGGATGCCACTAAGTTTCAGCACTGTTTGCTATAAAAATAGCGTAGCAAAATGTGCAGGAGGCTTGATTGCAGAGGTGTTGGAACTTGCTTTGCACCAGTGGGACACTACATTTTGTATAACAGACACTGTTTGGATGCCACTAAGTTTCAGCATTTTTTGCTATAAAAATAGCGCAGCAAAATGTGCAGGAGGTTAGAATGCAGAGGTGGTGGAACTTACTTGGCACCAGTGGGACACTAATTTGGTATAGCAGACACTGTTTGGATGCCACTAAGTTTCAGCACTGTTTGCTATAAAAATAGCGTAGCAAAATGTGCAGGAGGCTAGAATGCAGAGGTGGTGGAACTTGCTTGGCACCAGTGGGACACGAAATTTTGTATAGCAGACACTGTTTGGATGTAACTAAGTTTCAGCACTGTTTGCTATAAAAATAGAGTAGCAAAATGTGCAGGAGGCTAGATTGCAGAGGTGGTGGAACTTGCTTGGCACCAGTGGGACACTAATTTGGTATAGCAGACACTGTTTGGATGTAACTAAGTTTCAGCACTGTTTGCTATAAAAATAGAGTAGTAAAATGTGCAGGATGCTAGAATGCAGAGGTGGTGGAACTTGCTTGGCACCAGTGGGACACTAAATGTAATATAGCAGACACTGTTTGGATGCCACTAAGTTTCAGCACTTTTTGCTATATGAATAGCATAGCAAAATGTGGAGGCTAGAATGCAGAGGTGGTGGAACTTGCTTGGCACCAGTGGGACACTAAATTTTGTATAGCAGACACTGTTTGAATGCCACTGAGTTTCAGCACTGTTTGCTATAAAAATAGCGTAGCAAAATGTGCAGGAGGCTAGAATGCAGAGGTGGTGGAACTTACTTGGCACCAGTGGGACACTAAATTTAATATAGCAGACACTTTCTGGATGCCACTAAGTTTCAGCACTGCTTGCTATAAAAATAGCGTAGCAAAATGTGCAAGAGGCTTGAATGCAGAGGTGGTGGAACTTGCTTTGCACCAGTGGGACACTAAATTTTGTAAAGGTTTCATAGGTTTCATAGTTTTTAAGGTTGAAGGGAGACTCTAAGTCTATCTAGTTCAACCCGTAGCCTAACATGTTGATCCAGAGGAAGGCAAAAAAACCCCCAATGTGTCAAATAAGCTCCAATGGGGAAAAAAATTCCTTCCTGACTCCACATACGGCAATCAGACTAGATCCCTGGATCAACACCCTGTCATAAAATCTAATATACATAACTGGTAATATTATATTTTTCAAGAAATGCGTTCAGGCTCTGCTTAAATTTTACTAGTGAATCCCTCATTACAACATCATACGGCAGAGAGCTCCATAGTCTCACTGCTCGTACAGTAAAGAATCCTCATCTGTGATTATGATTAAACATTCTTTCCTCAAGACGTAGCGGATGCCCCCGTGTTCCAGTCGCAGGCCTAGGTGTAAAGAGATCTTTGGAAAGGTCTCTGTACTGTCCCCTCATATATTTATACATTGTGATTAGATCCCCCTAAGCCTTTGTTTTTCCTAACTAACTAACCCCAAGTTTAATAACCTGTCTTGGTATTGCAGCCCCCCCATTCCTCTAATAATCTAGGTTGCTCTTCTATCTACTTGTAAGATTATGCTATTTATAACCTTCTATACTTTTGCTAACAAGAAATGCATCCATTCCTCTCTTAAATTCATTCAGTGAGTTGGCCATCACCACTTCCTCAGGAAGAGAGTTCCAGAGCCTCACTGCTCTTACTGTGAAGAACCCTCTTCTATGCTGATGTAGGAATTTTCTTTCCTCCAATCGAAAAGAATGCCCCCTTGTTCTTGTCATAGTCCTTGGTACAAACAGATCATGGGAGAGATCTCTATATGGCCCTCTGATATATTTGTACATATTTATTAGGTCTCCCCTAAGTCTTCTCTTTTCTAGAGTAAATAGACCTAATTTTGATAACCTTTCCGTGTATTGTAATGCACCCATTCCATTTATTATTTTAGTAGCTCGCCTCTGAACCCTTTCAAGTTCAGTAATGTCTTTCTTCAGCACCGGCGCCCAAAATTGCACACAATACTCCAAGTGTGGTCTGACTAGTGATTTGTACAGAGGGAGAATGATGTTTTCATCTCGTGCCCCCAGACCTCTTCTAATGCATCCCATCACCCTATTTGCTTTGGTGGCTGCTGCCTGACACTGGGCACTCCAATTTAGATTCTTATTCACTAAGATGCCTAAGTCTTTTTCCATGTCTGATTTCCCCAGCAGTTTCCCATTTAGTAAGTAATCGTAGCATCTGTTTCTCCTTCCCATGTGCATAACCTTACACTTATCTGTGTTAAACCTCATTTGCCATTTTTCAGCCCAATTCTCCAATTTACTCAAATCCATCTGTAGTTGCAAACTGTCCTCCTTTGTGTTAACTACCTTACATAGTTTTGTATCATCTGCAAATACTGATATTTTACTCTGTAAACCATCCACCAGATCATTAATAAATATATTAAATAGTAGGGGGCCCAATACAGACCCCTGTGGCACCCCACTAGTAACCCTGGCCCAATCTGAGTATGCACCATTAATAACCACTCTTTGTTTTCTACCACTAAGCCAGCTACCTACCCATCTACACACATTTTCCCCGAGCCCAAGCTTTCTCATTTTACTTAGCAGTCTTTTATGTGGGACAGTGTCAAATGCTTTACCGAAGTTGAGATAAATGACATCCAATGATTCTCCTCGGTCCATGTGAGAGCTTACATCCTCATAGAAGCTGATCAGGTTAGTTTGACAGGAGCGATCCTTCATAAATCCATGTTGATATGGAGTTAAACAGTTATTAACATTGAGACATTCCATAATAGTATCCCTTAAAAACCCTTCAAACATTTTACCCACAACAGATGTTAAGCTTACCGGCCTATAGTTTCCAGGTTCCCTTTTGCACCCTTTTTTGAATATTGGTACCACATTTACTAGCCGCCAATCCAGTGGAACAGACCCAGTTTCTATAGAGTCTTTAAATAAAAGGAATAGAGGTCTGTCTATCACATTACTTAACTCCCTTAATACCCGAGGGTGAATGCCATCAGGGCCTGGTGATTTGTCAATTTTAATGTTACTAAGTCGGTTCTGCACTTCTTCCTGGGTTAGGCAGGTCATACTTAATGGGGCATTTACATGATCACTCTGCATTTCCCCTGGCATATGCTTTTCCTGTGTGAACACAGTTGAGAAAAAAGTATTTAAAACATTTGCTTTTCCCACATCGCTTTCTATGATTTTACCCTCATTATTCTTTAAAGGGCCAACACCATCAATTTTAATCTTTTTTCTGTTTATATAATTAAAGAATAGTTTGGGATTTGCTTTGCTTTCCTTAGCAATGAGTCTCTCAGTTTCTACTTTTGCTAAATATATTTGTTTTTTACACATTTTATTTTTTTCTCTATATATTTTTAATGCTTCCTCGCTGCCTTCTTGTTTTAGCTTTTTAAATGCCTTTTTCTTATTATTCATTGCCCCTTTTACATCCTTATTTAGCCACATTGGTTTTCTCCTGTTCCTAGCCCTTTTATTTCTGTATGGTATGGCTAGCTCGCAGTGGGTGTTTAATACCGATTTAAAAATTTCCCACTTATTTTCTGTGCTCCCATTTTTGAGGACATTGTCCCAATCAATTTGGCGAAGGTCTTCTCTAAGCTGATCAAACTTTGCTTTCCTGAAATTCAGCGTTTTTGTAACCCCCCTCCAAGGCACCTTACTGAAGGACAAGTGGAATTGTATTATATTGTGGTCACTATTCCCTAGGTGCCCATCCACTCGTACGTCTGTTATTCTATCTGGCCTGTTGCTTAAAATTAAGTCCAGAAGGGCTGCCCCTCTAGTTGGGCCCGGCACAAGTTGGGACAGATAATTATCCTTAGTTACTGACAGAAACCGGTTTCCTTTCTGAGATACACAGGTTTCAGTTTCCCAGTCTATATCGGGGTAATTGAAGTCCCCCATAATAATCACCTCATTGTTATTTGCTGCTTTGTCTATTTGTTTCAATAATATATTTTCAGTAGTTTCTGTTATATTTGGTGGCTTATAACAAACCCCTATGAGGATTTTATTAGTTTTCCCTCCTTGTATCTCCAACCATAGAGACTCTGTGGCGCCCCTGACCTGGTCAGGCACCACTGAGTACTGCACCCATGCTGGGGACAGTACAATACAGGTAATCCAGAAGGCTGACAGGGGTGTGGAACACAGGCGCATAGTAATCAGCTCTCACACATGTACCCATGAGAGGACCCCTGGGGATCCCAGGAGGGGGAAAAGCCTTGACCTTCACTGGAATAGTGGAGGGGGCCAAAAGCCTCCATCTCCTCTCAAGGGGTGTGGTAAGAGAATCTGGTTGCTAGGTGGCGTAGGCAAGAACAGGAGAGGAGGGGCAGTGAGTCAGTTAGAGCAGAACTCCATAGGGCTCAGTGAGGAGCAGACCTGTGGGGCTGTTGCTGTCTAACAGCGCCCGCGCAGTGGCTACTGACGGGGGAGAACGGTCAACTAGGAGTGCTACCCGAAAGCCATCTTCAGCTAAAGAGAGGGCACGGAGTGGGAAGTAAGGAGACTGCTAGAGAGTACCAGGCCCAAACGGGCGGCAGATCCCGGTGCGGGGATAGATCCACCTTTCCTTGCTAAACCTGCCGGTGTGGGGCCCTCAAAGCCCACGCCACAACACCACAAAAGCCGCAGCCACGTAGCCACAGTTAGGGCCCATAGCTCACAGGAGGCAAGAAGCTGGAGTGATCTGGCCCAGGCAACAAGCACACGGCAAACGAAGGGGAGAGAGGCTTCAGCAACTTCCCTGGGTGACCCCCATAGGGACTCAAAGTCGGGGTCACCCCAAACCACCAAGGGCTAAGGAAGGCGAGTTAGTAGTCACCCTCACAAGTCAGCCTGAAGGACACCTGATTCCCGCCTGGTTCATCCCAGCTACGCCCGGGTTACTCACCCTGCCACCTGAACTGAGTAAAAACCCTGAAAGACATTCTGCCTGTGTGGAGTCATTCTGCGCCTTGTGGTACTACGCACCTACATCGGGCCCTGGGGCTTGCCTCACTCTCAGGAGGCTATCCCAACTAACTGCACATACCATCAGCCCCAGGCGACCCTCAACCTGCAGTGGCGGTCCCTACTGGCCGCAATACTGAGAGTGGCGTCACGACAAGAAGAAGATCTCCTACCTGTGACCAGATCCAGCTGAGTGGAGTCCCTGAAGGTAATGCACCGACACTGCACTTGTGGGGCTTCACATCTGGCGTCACGAACAGGATAAGGACTAGACCTGTTCAGACAGGTGACCATGTGCCTGGGCGGTCCGCTTGGAAAATTGGAAGCGCCGCCATATTGCCACCATGAAAAGCGCGCTGAAAAACAACAGCAGCCCGCGCTGGAAGAAGTTACCGCCCACGAAGAGGTGTGGCTACCCAGAGATCCCCTGCAGAGTTCTGACCTCGCTTGTGAAGAGAGCGGAAGCGCCCAGAGACGTCGGGACAGAAAGGGAGCCAGAAGCCTGCTGCTGGGAGAGGAGCTGCTGAAAGAGGCAGAGCAGAAACTGAACAGCTTGCTACTAGAGGCAACGACGAGTCCACTGCTGGGAAATCGTGCAGAAGACGGCGCAGAAGAAATGGCGTCTGACCGCAGAAACCCAGAACCGGGCTCCGCTGCCTGGTGGTATCGGGAGCTGGCCCAGTTCTGCGACCGACTGGAGACCCGGGTCGTGGAGCAGATCCGAGAAGAACGCATGGAACTTCTGGAGATGGCTGCCGCGGTTCAGGCCTATGAGAGGGGAACCGCACGACGAGTGCCAGACCGGACGGCGACGACTCAGACCCCGATGCTGCCACTGATGGGTGAGTCCAGTATTACCCCTGCCGGCCCGGATGCCCCGACCCCTGCTGCCACGCCCGCGGTCCCTGAAGAGGCGCCCGGCGCGGCGACGCTGAGCCAGGCCGCAGCCACGCCAGGTGCGGCCCGCCAAGCCCAGGCCGCCGCAGCGATGCCCTGCTCGGCCCGCCAAGCCCCGGCCGCCGCAGCGATGCCCTGCTCGGCCCGCCAAGCCCCGGCCGCCGCAGCGATGCCCTGCTCGGCCCGCCAAGCCTCGGCCGCCGCAGCGATGCCCTGCTCGGCCCACCAAGACCCGGTCCCTGCAGCGACGCCCAGCCCAGCCTGCACCGATTCCATCGCGACAGCGACGCCGATCCAGGCCGCCGCCAAACAGGGCGCGGCCCGCCAAGACCAGGCCGCCGCCATGCCGGGCGCGGCCCGCCAAGACCAGGCCGCCGCCAAACAGGGCGCGGCCCGCCAAGACCAGGCCGCCGCCATGCCGAGCGCGGCCCGCCAAGACCAGGCCGCCGCCATGCCGAGCGCGGCCCGCCAAGACCAGGCCGCCATCATGCCAGGCGCGGCCCGCCAAGAGATTGCATCACCATTTACCCCGGCCTGCAAGGCCAGAGCAGACACCGCTCCCCAGTCTAAGGAAGTCCCTGCTAGGAAGTCCCTGATAGGAGAGGACCCCGAATACTGGAAGCTGAAGGCTGACCTAGAGGCCCAGTTCCCACAAGAGATGGTGGATCGGTATCTGCTCCCTCCGCACACCCCCAAGAGGATTCCAGCAACCCCTGCAGCAACCACGCCAAAGAGTCCCCCGCCTGGGCCTGCTGAAGAAAGCTCATCCCCAGCACTGCCACCAAAGGAGTGCCAAGAAGAACTAAGGGGGAGAGGAGGCCAGGAAGCTGAGGAGCTGACTCCGGAGCCACCGGCAGTGGAGCAATACTCAGAGCCGGAGATGTTACCCTATTCCCGTTGGGATGAGGAGGACTTGACACCGTCTGCTGATGAAGACCAGCCCAGAAACCTCACCTGGGGCCCTGCAGGCATTGAGGTAACAGCCCAGCAGAACCCAGCCCGCAAGACCAGACGTCGCAACAGAACCACGCTGTCCCCTGCACCACAGTCTCCAGAGCAGAGAGAGGTCACAGCCAGAGACCTACAGGAAAAAAGGTTCCTGAGACGAGCCAAAGCCCAGGTCAGAGGACCCCTTTGCAGAGGAGTAGTGGAGGATTTCAATTTGAGAAGTGGATATGGATTCATTGTAGCCCCTGGTATCAAGGAAGGGATATTTGTCAACAGAAGAGATGTGAACGCTCATCTGCCTAGAGGACACCCTGGCAGAAACTTAAAGATGGGAAATACAGTACAATTCACTATGCATGAAGGCGAAAGAGGATTGTATGCGCTTGATGTAGTGCCATGTCCCAAAGAAGAAAGAAAAGACAGAGATACAGAAACAGATGCAGCAAAGGAAACAGATGAAGATCAAGAAAGAAAAGACAAGGAACCTACAGATGAAACTACCTCAGACGACGACAAAGAGCAAGAAAGCAGCAGGTGCCGCAGCCCTACAGGCCCAAGCCCTGGTGAAATGGAGGAGTAAAGTTCAAGTAAAGTACAGCAAGTTTTGACCAGTTTGAAAAGTTTTGTTTTGCAACGTTCTCAAGTTCAAGTAATGTGCCCACAAAAACTATTGTGAGAAAAACCATAAACCTTAAGGCTATGAACTGGCTATAGCCACAAACTCTCGCAGTGTAAATAGTTACACCAGAGGGCACCACCACCACCAGAGTCAGCCTGTTTAGGGGCTTGGCTCGTCTGCAACCAGGAGGAGCCCGTCCGTATATAGGGCCTTGGCTCACCTGCGACCAGAGAGCATGCCTGTTTATGGGGCCTGGCTCTCCACCACAAAGAGGGTACCTGGTCAGCACCAACTGTGGAGGCCGCCTCTGCATCCTGCCAGAAGAGGCTGAAGGCGCGGATCCACCAGGCCAGGTATACCCTGAAACCACCAGCCCATGAAAGCCGCCCCTACATCCTGCCAGAAGTGGCTGAAGTCGCGGCCAACGTGAAAGGGTTTTGGGTGGGTTAACGGACTTGTGGGTGGAGGGTGGTGATGTATGGTACCTGGTGCTTTTAAAAATGTTTTACATGTTTTAATGTTTTATGCATTTTAAAATGTTGTCTTGCAGCCCGAGGACGTGCTGGTGATAACTAAGGGGGAATGTGGCGCCCCTGACCTGGTCAGGCACCACTGAGTACTGCACCCATGCTGGGGACAGTACAATACAGGTAATCCAGAAGGCTGACAGGGGTGTGGAACACAGGCGCATAGTAATCAGCTCTCACACATGTACCCATGAGAGGACCCCTGGGGATCCCAGGAGGGGGAAAAGCCTTGACCTTCACTGGAATAGTGGAGGGGGCCAAAAGCCTCCATCTCCTCTCAAGGGGTGTGGTAAGAGAATCTGGTTGCTAGGTGGCGTAGGCAAGAACAGGAGAGGAGGGGCAGTGAGTCAGTTAGAGCAGAACTCCATAGGGCTCAGTGAGGAGCAGACCTGTGGGGCTGTTGCTGTCTAACAGCGCCCGCGCAGTGGCTACTGACGGGGGAGAACGGTCAACTAGGAGTGCTACCCGAAAGCCATCTTCAGCTAAAGAGAGGGCACGGAGTGGGAAGTAAGGAGACTGCTAGAGAGTACCAGGCCCAAACAGGCGGCAGATCCCGGTGCGGGGATAGATCCACCTTTCCTTGCTAAACCTGCCGGTGTGGGGCCCTCAAAGCCCACGCCACAACACCACAAAAGCCGCAGCCACGTAGCCACAGTTAGGGCCCATAGCTCACAGGAGGCAAGAAGCTGGAGTGATCTGGCCCAGGCAACAAGCACACGGCAAACGAAGGGGAGAGAGGCTTCAGCAACTTCCCTGGGTGACCCCCATAGGGACTCAAAGTCGGGGTCACCCCAAACCACCAAGGGCTAAGGAAGGCGAGTTAGTAGTCACCCTCACAAGTCAGCCTGAAGGACACCTGGTTCCCGCCTGGTTCATCCCAGCTACGCCCGGGTTACTCACCCTGCCACCTGAAGTGAGTAAAAACCCTGAAAGACATTCTGCCTGTGTGGAGTCATTCTGCGCCTTGTGGTACTACGCACCTACATCGGGCCCTGGGGCTTGCCTCACTCTCAGGAGGCTATCCCAACTAACTGCACATACCATCAGCCCCAGGCGACCCTCAACCTGCAGTGGCGGTCCCTACTGGCCGCAATACTGAGAGTGGCGTCACGACAAGAAGAAGATCTCCTACCTGTGACCAGATCCAGCTGAGTGGAGTCCCTGAAGGTAATGCACCGACACTGCACTTGTGGGGCTTCACAACTCCACCACTTAATTTCCCTCTTGAATATCTTCTCTTAGTCTGGGCTTTAAACTGGACTTTATATATAGACAGACTCCACCCCCTTTCCTTTTTTTACGATCCCTCCTAAACAATTCATATCCTTGCAGGTTAGCCGCCCAATCATAACTATCATCTAACCATGTCTCAGTTATTCCTACTATGTCGTATTTCTCCTCATACATTACCAGCTCCAGTTCCTCCATCTTATTGGTCAGGCTTCTTGCATTGGTCAGCATGCAGGAAAGAAGTTTTGCTCCCCTTTTCTTAGCTTCCTTCTGATTACCCTGTCTTGGGTCCTCTTTACGGCATCTAGTATCCTTGATTAGTTTGTCCTTCTGTTGCATGTTCTTGTCTGCTTTTTTTTCTCCCATCCCCTCTTCTTCTAGTTTAAAGCCCTCCTGATGAGTGTGGCAAGCCTTCTGGCGAACGTGTGTTTCCCAGGTTTTGTGAGGTGTATCCCGTCTCTTGCGAGAAGTCCATCGTAGAGGTAATTCACTCCATGATCCAAGAATCCAAATCCTTGCTGCCTGCACCACCGTCGTAGCCAGTTGTTCAAATCTAGTATCCTATTCCATCTTCTGACACCATGGCCATCGACTGGGAGGATTGATGAGAAAACAACCTGTACGATCCGTTCCTTAATTCTCTTCCCCAGAATTTCAAAGTCTTCACAAATAGTTGGTAGATCATTTCTTGCCGTGTCGTTTGTTCCTACATGTATCAATAGGAACGGGTATTCGTCCTTGGATCCGAGGATAGTTGGTATCCTGTTGGCCACATCCTTGATTTTTGCTCCCGGGAGGCAGCGTACTTCTCGTGCGGTTATGTCCGGCCTGCAGATAGTTGCCTCCATGCCTCTTAGTAGTGAGTCGCCCATAACTACCACTCTTCTTTTCTTTCTGGACGCACTGCTTGTTGCTCCTGAGTGTTTTTGAGTGTCTTTTGTTTCTGCTTTTGTTGACAAAGTAACTTCTTTTGATGATACTGTGTCTTCTCCTGTAGAGACGGTATCATCCTGAGCTGTGCCATTTTCCTTCTCCAGCATGAGGGCTTCATATTGGTTGCTAAGCTGTGTGGGTGGTGCCGACCACTTGATCCGCTGGCTTCTTTTGGTCACATGTGTCCACTTTTCAGCCTCTGTATGTGTTCTGAAGCTTTTCTCACTTTCCATATCCTGAATTGTTCCTTCTGCCTCGTCCAAGAAGTCCTCATGTTCTTTAATTAGCTTCAAAGTTGCTATTCTTTCTTCCAGTCCCTGCACCTTTTCCTCCAAGAGGGCAACAAGTTTGCACTTTTGACAGGTGAAGTTGGATTTTTTGTGCGGCAAATCCGTAAACATGTAGCATGTGTTGCAGGTGACCATGTGGATTTTCTTCTCTTCCATAATGCTGATGTAGCGTATGACAGGCGAATGTCCTCAAACAGCGAGACCCGGCAAGTCCCAGCAATCGATCAGCTTACGGCGACTCTTCTCTTCTTAAACAGCTACAGTTATCACCACTATGAGATTGCGTTAAAACTATGCCACACTTATCTTCAGTCGCCTCCCTTTACTTCAGTACCTCGCACTCTCAGTACCTCGCTTGCTTTGGCTGGTTTATATAGTTCTACAAGGACTACTAGAAGCTGCTAGAAGCTTCTAGAAACAGGTGTGGCTAATACTACTGATTAAATCACTAGACACACTTTTTTTTTTTTTGCTTTTTCACAGTACCCCAGACAAACACAGACAACAATTCCCTAATGAAATTAAACAACTACAGTTATCACCACTATGAGATTGTGTTAAAGCTATGCCACACTTATCTTCAGTCGCCTCCCTTTACTTCAGTACCTCGCACTCTCAGTACCTCGCTTGCTTTGGCTGGTTTATATAGTTCTACAAGGACTACTAGAAGCTGCTAGAAGCTTCTAGAAACAGGTGTGGCTAATACTACTGATTAAATCACTAGACACTCTTTTTTTTTTTTTTCCTTTTTCACAGTACCCCAGACAAACACAGACAACAATTCCCTAATGAAATTAAACAGCTACAGTTATCACCACTATGAGATTGTGTTAAAACTATGCCACACTTATCTTCAGTCGCCTCCCTTTACTTCAGTACCTCGCACTCTCCTTGTATAACAGACACTGTTTGGATGCCACTAAGTTTCAGCACTGTTTGCTATAAAAATAGCGTAGCAAAATGTGCAGGAGGCTAGAATGCAGAGGTGGTCGAACTTGCTTGGCACCAGTGGGACACTAAATTTTAAATAGCAGACACTGTTTGGATGCCACTAAGTTTCAGCACGGTGTGCTATAAAAAATAGCATAGCAAAATGTGCAGGAGGCTAGATTGCAGAGGTGGTGGAACTTGCTTGGCATTAGTGGGACACTAATTTGGTATAGCAGACACTGTTTGGATGTAACTAAGTTTCAGCACTGTTTGCTATAAAAATAGCGTAGCAAAATGTGCAGGAGGCTAGAATGCAGAGGTGGTGGAACTTGCTTGGCACCAGTGGGACACAAAATTTAATATAGCAGACACTGTTTGGATGCCACTAAGTTTCAGCACTTTTTGCTATATGAATAGCGTAGGAAAATGTGGACGCTAGAATGCAGAGGTGGTGGAACTTGCTTGGCACCAGTGGGACACTAAAATTTAAATAGCAGACACTGTTTGGATGCCACTAAGTTTCAGTACTGTTTGCTACAAAAATAGCGTAGCAAATTGTGCAGGAGGCTAGAATGCAGAGGTGGTGGAACTTGCTTGGCACCAGTGGGACACTAATTTAGTATAGCAGACACTGTTTGGATGCCACTAAGTTTCAGCACTGTGTGCTATAAAAATAGCGTAGCAAAATGGGCAGGAGGGTAGAAGGCAGAGGTGGTGGAACTTGCTTGGCACCAGTGGGACACTAAGTTACTATAGCAGACAATTTGTGGATGCCACTAAGTTTCAGCACTGTTTGCTATAAAAATAGCGTAGCAAAATGTACAGGAGGCTAGAATGCAGAGGTGGTGGAACTTGCTTGGCACCAGTGGGACATTAAATTTAGTATAGCAGACACTGTTTGGATGCCACTAAGTTTCAGCACTGTTTGCTATAAAAATAGCGTAGCAAAATGTGGAGGCTAGAATGCAGAGGTGGTGAAACTTGCTTGGCATCAGTGGGACACTAAATTTAGTATAGCAGACATTGTTTGCATGCCACTAAGTTTCAGCACTGTATGCTATAAAAATAGCGTAGCAAAATGTGCAGGAGGCTAGAATGCAGAGGTGGTGGAACTTGCTTGGCACCAGTGGGACACTAAATTTTGTATAGCAGACACTGTTTGGATGTCACTAAGTTTCAGCACTGTTTGCTATAAAAATAGCGTAGCAAAATGTGCAGGGGGCTAGAATGCAGAGGTGGTGGAACTTTCTTGACAACAGTGGGACACTAAATTTTGTGTAGCAGACACTGTTTGGATGCCACTAAGTTTCAGCACTGTTTGCTATAAAAATAGCGTAGCAAAATGTGGAGAAGGGTAGATTGCAGAGGTGGTGGAACTTGCTTGGCACCAGTGGGACACTAATTTGGTATAGCAGACACTGTTTGGATGCCACTAAGTTTCAGCACTGTTTGCTATAAAAATAGCGTAGCAAAATGTGCAGGAGGCTAGATTGCAGAGGTGGTGGAACTTGCTTGGCACCAGTGGGACAATAAATTTAATATAGCAGACACTTTCTGGATGCCACTAAGTTTCAGCACTTTTTGCTATAAAAATAGCGTAGCAAAATGTGCAGGAGGCTAGAATGCAGAGGTGGTGGAACTTGCTTGGCACCAGTGGGACACTAATTTGGTATAGCAGACACTGTTTGGATGTAACTAAGTTTCAGCACTGTTTGCTATAAAAATAGAGTAGCAAAATGTGCAGGAGGCTAGATTGCAGAGGTGGTGGAACTTGCTTGGCACCAGAGGGACACTAATTTGGTATAGCAGACACTGTTTGGATGTAACTAAGTTTCAGCACTGTTTGCTATAAAAATAAAGTAGCAAAATGTGCAGGATGCTAGAATGCAGAGGTGGTGGAACTTGCTTGGCACCAGTAGGACACTAAATGTAATATAGCAGACACTGTTTGGATGCCACTAAGTTTCAGCACTTTTTGCTATATGAATAGCATAGCAAAATGTGGAGGCTAGAATGCAGAGGTGGTGGAACTTGCTTGGCACCAGTGGGACACTAAATTTTGTATAGCAGACACTGTTTGAATGCCACTGAGTTTCAGCACTGTTTGCTATAAAAATAGCGTAGCAAAATGTGCAGGAGGCTAGAATGCAGAGGTGGTGGAACTTACTTGGAACCAGTGGGACACTAAATTTAATATAGCAGACACTGTTTGAATGCCACTGTGTTTTAGCACTGTTTGCTATAAAAATAGCGTAGCAAAATGTGCAGGAGGCTAGAATGCAGAGGTGGTGGAACTTGCTTGGCACCAGTGGGACACTAAGTTACTATAGCAGACACTTTCTGGATGCCACTAAGTTTCAGCACTGCTTGCTATAAAAATAGCGTAGCAAAATGTGCAAGAGGCTTGAATGCAGAGGTGGTGGAACTTGCTTTGCACCAGTGGGACACTAAATTTTGTATAACAGACACTGTTTGGATGCCACTAAGTTTCAGCACTGTTTGCTTCAAAAATAGCGTAGCAAAATGTGCAGGAGGCTAGAATGCAGAGGTGGTCGAACTTGCTTGGCACCAGTGGGACACTAAATTTTAAATAGCAGACACTGTTTGGATGCCACTAAGTTTCAGCACGGTTTGCTATAAAAAATAGCATAGCAAAATGTACAGGAGGCTAGATTGCAGAGGTGGTGGAACTTGCTTGGCACCAGTGGGACACTAATTTGGTATAGCAGACACTGTTTGGATGTAACTAAGTTTCAGCACTGTTTGCTATAAAAATAGCGTAGCAAAATGTGCAGGAGGCTAGAATGCAGAGGTGGTGGAACTTGCTTGGCACCAGTGGGACACAAAATTTAATATAGCAGACACTGTTTGGATGCCACTAAGTTTCAGCACTTTTTGCTATATGAATAGCGTAGGAAAATGTGGACGCTAGAATGCAGAGGTGGTGGAACTTGCTTGGCACCAGTGGGACACTAAAATTTAAATAGCAGACACTGTTTGGATGCCACTAAGTTTCAGTACTGTTTGCTACAAAAATAGCGTAGCAAATTGTGCAGGAGGCTAGAATGCAGAGGTGGTGGAACTTGCTTGGCACCAGTGGGACACTAATTTAGTATAGCAGACACTGTTTGGATGCCACTAAGTTTCAGCACTATGTGCTATAAAAATAGCGTAGCAAAATGGGCAGGAGGGTAGAAGGCAGAGGTGGTGGAACTTGCTTGGCACCAGTGGGACACTAAGTTACTATAGCAGACAATTTGTGGATGCCACTAAGTTTCAGCACTGTTTGCTATAAAAAATAGCGTAGCAAAATGTACAGGAGGCTAGAATGCAGAGGTGGTGGAACTTGTTTGGCACCAATGGGACACTAAATTTAGTATAGCAGACACTGTTTGGATGTCACTAAGTTTCAGCACTGTTTGCTATAAAAATAGCGTAGCAAAATGTGGAGGCTAGAATGCAGAGGTGGTGAAACTTGCTTGGCATCAGTGGGACAATAAATTTAGTATAGCAGACTTTGTTTGCATGCCAATAAGTTTCAGCACTGTATGCTATAAAAATAGCGTAGCAAAATGTGCAGGAGGCTAGAACGCAGAGGTGGTGGAACTTGCTTGGCACCAGTGGGACACTAAATTTTGTATAGCAGACACTGTTTGCATGCCACTAAGTTTCAGCACTGTTTGCTATAAAAATAGCATAGCAAAATGTGCAGGAGGCTAGAATACAGAGGTGGTGGAACTTGCTTGGCACCAGTGGGACACTAAATTTTGTATAGCAGACACTGTTTGGATGTCACTAAGTTTCAGCACTGTTTGCTATAAAAATAGCATAGCAAAATGTGCAGGGGGCTAGAATGCAGAGGTGGTGGAACTTTCTTGACAACAGTGGGACACTAAATTTTGTGTAGCAGACACTGTTTGGATGCCACTAAGTTTCAGCACTGTTTGCTATAAAAATAGCGTAGCAAAATGTGGAGAAGGGTAGATTGCAGAGGTGGTGGAACTTGCTTGGCACCAGTGGGACAATAATTTAGTATAGCAGACACTCTTTGGATGCTACTAAGTTTCAGCACTGTTTGCTATAAAAATAGCGTAGCAAAATGTGCAGGAGGCTAGAATGCAGAGGTGGTGGAACTTGCTTGGCACCAGTGGGACACTAAATTTAATATAGCAGACACTGTTTGGATGCCACTATGTTTTAGCACTGTTTGCTATAAAAATAGCGTAGCAAAATGGACAGGAGGGTAGAAGGTAGAGGTGGTGAAACTTGCTTGGCACCAGTGGGACACTAAGTTACTATAGCAGACAATTTGTGGATGCCACTAAGTTTCAGCACTGTTTGCTATAAAAATAGTGTAGCAAAATGTACAGGAGGCTAGAATGCAGAGGTGGTGGAACTTGCTTGGCACCAGTGGGACACTAAATTTAATATAGCAGACACTGTTTGGATGCCACTAAGTTTTAGCACTGTTTGCTATAAAAATAGCGTAGCAAAATGTTGAGGCTAGAATGCAGAGGTGGTGGAACTTTCTTGGCACCAGTGGGACACTAAATTTAATATAGCAGACACTGTTTGGATGCCACTAAGTTTTAGCACTGTTTGCTATAAAAATAGCGTAGCAAAATGTTGAGGCTAGAATGCAGAGGTGGTGGAACTTTCTTGGCACCAGTGGGACACTAAATTTTGTATAGCAGACACTGTTTGGATGCCACTAAGTTTCAGCACTGTTTGCTATAAAAATAGCGTAGCAAAATGTGCAGGAGGCTAGAATGCAGAGGTGGTGGAACTTGTTTGGCACCAATGGGACACTAAATTTAGTATAGCAGACACTGTTTGGATGTCACTAAGATTCAGCACTGTTTGCTATAAAAATAACATAGCAAAATGTGAAGGAGGCTAGAATGCAGAGGTGGTGGAAGTTGTTTGGCACCAGTGGGACACTAAATTTTGTATAGCAGACACTGTTTGGATGTCACTAAGTTTCAGCACTGTTTGCTATAAAAAATAGCGTAGCAAAATGGGCAGGAGGCTAGAATGCAGAGGTGGTGGAACTTGCTTGGCACCAGTGGGATACTAAATTTTGTATAGCAGACTCTGTTTGGATGCCACTACATTTCAGCACTGTTTGCTATAAAAATAGCGTAGCAAAATGTGCAGGAGGCTTGATTGCAGAGGTGTTGGAACTTGCTTTGCACCAGTGGGACACTAAATTTTGTATAACAGACACTGTTTGGATGCCACTAAGTTTCAGCACTGTTTGCTATAAAAATAGCGTAGCAAAATGTGCAGGAGGTTATATTGCAGAGGTGGTCGAACTTGCTTGGCACCAGTGGGACACTAAATTTTAAATAGCAGACACTGTTTGGATGCCACGAAGTTTCAGCACTGTTTGCTATAAAAATAGCATAGCAAAATGTGCAGGAGGCTAGATTGCAGAGGTGGTGGAACTTGCTTGGCACCAGTGGGACACTAAATTTTGTATAGCAGACACTGTTTGGATGTCACTAAGTTTCAGCACTGTTTGCTATAAAAATAGCGTAGCAAAATGTGCAGGGGGCTAGAATGCAGAGGTGGTGGAACTTTCTTGACAACAGTGGGACACTAAATTTTGTGTAGCAGACACTGTTTGGATGCCACTAAGTTTCAGCACTGTTTGCTATATGAATAGCGTAGCAAAATGTGGAGAAGGGTAGATTGCAGAGGTGATGGAACTTGCTTGGCACCAGTGGGACAATAATTTAGTATAGCAGACACTGTTTGGATGCTACTAAGTTTCAGCACTGTTTGCTATAAAAATAGCGTAGCAAAATGTGCAGGAGGTTAGAATGCAGAGGTGGTGGAACTTACTTGGCACCAGTGGGACACTAATTTGGTATAGCAGACACTGTTTGGATGTCACCAAGATTCAGCACTGTTTGCTATAAAAATAACATAGCAAAATGTGAAGGAGGCTAGAATGCAGAGGTGGTGGAAGTTGTTTGGCACCAGTGGGACACTAAATTTTGTATAGCAGACACTGTTTGGATGTCACTAAGTTTCAGCACTGTTTGCTATAAAAAATAGCGTAGCAAAATGGGCAGGAGGCTAGAATGCAGAGGTGGTGGAACTTGCTTGGCACCAGTGGGATACTAAATTTTGTATAGCAGACTCTGTTTGGATGCCACTACGTTTCAGCACTGTTTGCTATAAAAATAGCGTAGCAAAATGTGCAGGAGGCTTGATTGCAGAGGTGTTGGAACTTGCTTTGCACCAGTGGGACACTAAATTTTGTATAACAGACACTGTTTGGATGCCACTAAGTTTCAGCACTGTTTGCTATAAAAATAGCGTAGCAAAATGTGCAGGAGGTTATATTGCAGAGGTGGTCGAACTTGCTTGGCACCAGTGGGACACTAAATTTTAAATAGCAGACACTGTTTGGATGCCACGAAGTTTCAGCACTGTTTGCTATAAAAATAGCATAGCAAAATGTGCAGGAGGCTAGATTGCAGAGGTGGTGGAACTTGCTTGGCACCAGTGGGACACTAAATTTTGTATAGCAGACACTGTTTGGATGTCACTAAGTTTCAGCACTGTTTGCTATAAAAATAGCGTAGCAAAATGTGCAGGGGGCTAGAATGCAGAGGTGGTGGAACTTTCTTGACAACAGTGGGACACTAAATTTTGTGTAGCAGACACTGTTTGGATGCCACTAAGTTTCAGCACTGTTTGCTATATGAATAGCGTAGCAAAATGTGGAGAAGGGTAGATTGCAGAGGTGATGGAACTTGCTTGGCACCAGTGGGACAATAATTTAGTATAGCAGACACTGTTTGGATGCTACTAAGTTTCAGCACTGTTTGCTATAAAAATAGCGTAGCAAAATGTGCAGGAGGTTAGAATGCAGAGGTGGTGGAACTTACTTGGCACCAGTGGGACACTAATTTGGTATAGCAGACACTGTTTGGATGCCACTAAGTTTCAGCACTTTTTGCTATATGAATAGCATAGCAAAATGTGGAGGCTAGAATGCAGAGGTGGTGGAACTTGCTTGGCACCAGTGGGACACTAAATTTTGTATAGCAGACACTGTTTGAATGCCACTGAGTTTCAGCACTGTTTGCTATAAAAATAGCGTAGCAAAATGTGCAGGAGGCTAGAATGCAGAGGTGGTGGAACTTACTTGGCACCAGTGGGACACTAAATTTAATATAGCAGACACTGTTTGAATGCCACTGTGTTTTAGCACTGTTTGCTATAAAAATAGCGTAGCAAAATGTGCAGGAGGCTAGAATGCAGAGGTGGTGGAACTTGCTTGGCACCAGTGGGACACTAAGTTACTATAGCAGACACTTTCTGGATGCCACTAAGTTTCAGCACTGCTTGCTATAAAAATAGCGTAGCAAAATGTGCAAGAGGCTTGAATGCAGAGGTGGTGGAACTTGCTTTGCACCAGTGGGACACTAAATTTTGTATAACAGACACTGTTTGGATGCCACTAAGTTTCAGCACTGTTTGCTTTAAAAATAGCGTAGCAAAATGTGCAGGAGGCTAGAATGCAGAGGTGGTCGAACTTGCTTGGCACCAGTGGGACACTAAATTTTAAATAGCAGACACTGTTTGGATGCCACTAAGTTTCAGCACGGTTTGCTATAAAAAATAGCATAGCAAAATGTACAGGAGGCTAGATTGCAGAGGTGGTGGAACTTGCTTGGCACCAGTGGGACACTAATTTGGTATAGCAGACACTGTTTGGATGTAACTAAGTTTCAGCACTGTTTGCTATAAAAATAGCGTAGCAAAATGTGCAAGAGGCTTGAATGCAGAGGTGGTGGAACTTGCTTTGCACCAGTGGTACACTAAATTTTGTATAACAGACACTGTTTGGATGCCACTAAGTTTCAGCACTGTTTGCTTTAAAAATAGAGTAGCAAAATGTGGAGGCTAGAATGCAGAGGTGGTGGAACTTGCTTGGCACCAGTGGGACACTAAATTTAATATAGCAGACATTATTGGGATGCCACTAAGTTTTAGTACTGTTTGCTATAAAAATAGCATAGCAAAATGTTGAGGCTAGAATGCAGAGGTGGTGGAACTTTCTTGGCACCAGTGGGACACTAAATTTAATATAGCAGACACTGTTTTGATGCCACTAAGTTTTAGCACTGTTTGCTATAAAAATAGCGTAGCAAAATGTTGAGGCTAGAATGCAGAGGTGGTGGAACTTTCTTGGCACCAGTGGGACACTAAATTTTGTATAGCAGACACTGTTTGGATGCCACTAAGTTTCAGCACTGTTTGCTATAAAAATAGCGTAGCAAAATGTGCAGGAGGCTAGAATGCAGAGGTGGTGGAACTTGTTTGGCACCAATGGGACACTAAATTTAGTATAGCAGACACTGTTTGGATGTCACTAAGATTCAGCACTGTTTGCTATAAAAATAACATAGCAAAATGTGAAGGAGGCTAGAATGCAGAGGTGGTGGAAGTTGTTTGGCACCAGTGGGACACTAAATTTTGTATAGCAGACACTGTTTGGATGTCACTAAGTTTCAGCACTGTTTGCTATAAAAAATAGCGTAGCAAAATGGGCAGGAGGCTAGAATGCAGAGGTGGTGGAACTTGCTTGGCACCAGTGGGATCCTAAATTTTGTATAGCAGACTCTGTTTGGATGCCACTACGTTTCAGCACTGTTTGCTATAAAAATAGCGTAGCAAAATGTGCAGGAGGCTTGATTGCAGAGGTGTTGGAACTTGCTTTGCACCAGTGGGACACTAAATTTTGTATAACAGACACTGTTTGGATGCCACTAAGTTTCAGCACTGTTTGCTATAAAAATAGCGTAGCAAAATGTGCAGGAGGTTATATTGCAGAGGTGGTCGAACTTGCTTGGCACCAGTGGGACACTAAATTTTAAATAGCAGACACTGTTTGGATGCCACGAAGTTTCAGCACTGTTTGCTATAAAAATAGCATAGCAAAATGTGCAGGATGCTAGATTGCAGAGGTGGTGGAACTTGCTTGGCACCAGTGGGACACTAATTTTTGTATCGCTGACACTGTTTGGATGCCACTAAGTTTCAGCACTGTTTGCTATAAAGATAGCATGGCAAAATGTGCAGGAGGCTAGAATGCAGAGGTGGTGGAACTTGCTTGGCACCAGTAGGACACTAATTTAGTATAGCAGACACTGTTTGGATGCCACTAAGTTTCAGCACTGTTTGCTACAAAAATAGCGTAGCAAAATGTGCAGGAGGCTAGAATGCAGAGGTGGTGGAACTAGCTTGGCACCAGTGGGACACTAAATTTTGTATAGCAAACACTTTTGGTTGCCACTAAGTTTCAGCACTGTTTGCTATAAAAATAGCGTACCAAAATGTGCAGGAGGCTAGATTGCAGAGGTAGTGGAACTTGCTTGGCACCAGTGGGACACTAATTTATAAAGCAGACACTGTTGGGATGCCTCTAAGTTTCAGCACTGTTTGCTATAAAAATAGCGTAGCAAAATGTGCAGGAGGCTAGAATGCAGAGGTGGTGGAACTTGCTTGGCACCACTGGGACACTAAATTTAATATAGCAGACACTGTTTGGATGCCACTATGTTTTAGCACTGTTTGCTATAAAAATAGCGTAGCAAAATGTGAAGGCTAGAATGCAGAGGTGGTGGAACTTGCTTGGCACCAGTGGGACACTAAATTTAATATAGCAGACATTATTGGGATGCCACTAAGTTTTAGCACTGTTTGCTATAAAAATAGCATAGCAAAATGTGGAGGCTAGAATGCAGAGGTGGTGGAACTTTCTTGGCACCAGTGGTACACTAAATTTAATAAAGCAGACACTGTTTGGATGCCACTAAGTTTTAGCACTGTTTGCTATAAAAATAGCGTAGCAAAATGTTGAGGCTAGAATGCAGAGATGGTGGAACTTTCTTGGCACCAGTGGGACACTAAATTTTGTATAGCAGACACTGTTTGGATGCCACTAAGTTTCAGCACTGTTTGCTATAGAAATAGCGTAGCAAAATGTGCAGGAGGCTAGAATGCAGAGGTGGTGGAACTTGTTTGGCACCAGTGGGACACTAAATTTAGTATAGCAGACACTGTTTGGATGTCACTAAGATTCAGCACTGTTTGCTATAAAAATAGCATAGCAAAATGTGCAGGAGGCTAGAATGCAGAGGTGGTGGAAGTTGTTTGGCACCAGTGGGACACTAAATTTTGTATAGCAGACACTGTTTGGATGTCACTAAGTTTCAGCACTGTTTGCTATAAAAATAGCGTAGCAAAATGTGCAGGAGGCTTGAATGCAGAGGTGTTGGAACTTGATTTGCACCAGTGGGACACTAAATTTTGTATAACAGACACTGTTTGGATGCCACTAAGTTTCAGCACTGTTTGCTATAAAAATAGCGTAGCAAAATGTGCAGGAGGCTAGAATGCAGAGGTGGTCGAACTTGCTTGGCACCAGAGGGACACTAAATTTTAAATAGCAGACACTGTTTGGATGCCACGAAGTTTCAGCACTGTTTGCTTTAAAAATAGCATAGCAAAATGTGCAGGAGGCTAGATTGCAGAGGTGGTGGAACTTGCTAGGCACCAGTGGGACACTAATTTGGTATAGCAGACACTGTTTGGGTGTAACTAAGTTTCAGCACTGTTTGCTATAAAAATAGCGTAGCAAAATGTGCAGGAAGCTAGAATGCAGAGGTGGTGGAACTTGTTTGTTACCAGTGGGACACTAAATTTAGTAAAGCAGACACTGTTTGGATGTCACTAAGATTCAGCACTGTTTGCTATAAAAATAGCATAGCAAAATGTGCAGGAGGCTAGAATGCAGAGGTGGTGGAAGTTGCTTGGCACCAGTGGGACACTAAATTTTAAATAGCAGACACTGTTTGGATGCCACGAAGTTTCAGCACTGTTTGCTATAAAAATAGCATAGCAAAATGCGCAGGAGGCTAGATTGCAGAGGTGGTGGAACTTGCTAGGCACCAGTGGGACACTAATTTGGTATAGCAGACACTGTTTGGGTGTAACTAAGTTTCAGCACTGTTTGCTATAAAAATAGCGTAGCAAAATGTGCAGGAGGCTAGAATGCAGAGGTGGTGGAACTTCTTTGGCACCAGTGGGACACTAAATTTAGTATAGCAGACACTGTTTGGATGTCACTACATTTCAGCACTATTTGCTATAAAAATAGCGTAGCAAAATGTGCAGGAGGCTAGAATGCAGAGGTGGTGGAACTTGCTTGGCACCAGTGGGACACTAAATTTAATATAGCAGACACTGTTTGGATGCCACTAAGTTTCAGCACTGTTTGCTATAAAAATAGCATAGCACAATGTGCAGGAGGCTAGAATGCAGAGGTGGTGGAACTTGCTTGGAACCAGTAGGACACAAAATTTTGTATCGCTGACACTGTTTGGATGCCACTAAGTTTCAGCACTGTTTGCTATAAAGATAGCATAGCAAAATGTGCAGGAGGCTAGAATGCAGAAGTGGTGGAATTTGCTTGGCACCAGTGGGACACTAATTTAGTATAGCACACACTGTTTGGATGCCACTAGGTTTCAGGACTGTTTGCTATAAAAACAGCGTAGCAAAATGTGCAGGAGGCTAGAATGCAGAGGTGGTGGAACTTGCTTGGAACCAGTAGGACACAAAATTTTGTATCGCTGACACTGTTTGGATGCCACTAAGTTTCAGCACTGTTTGCTACAAAAATAGCGTAGCAAAATATGCAGGAGGCTAGAATGCAGAGGTGGTGGAACTTTCTTGGCACCAGTGGGACACTAAATTTTATATAGCAGACACTGTTTGGATGCCACTACGTTTCAGCACTGTTTGCTATAAAAATTAGCATTGCAAAATGGGCAGGAGGGTAGATTGCAGAGGTGGTGGAACTTTCTTAGCACCAGTGGGACACTAAGTTGGTATAGCAGACACTGTTTGGATGCCACTAAGTTTCAGCACTGATTGATATAAAAATTGCGTAGCAAAATGGGCAGTAGGGTAGAAGGCAGAGGTGGTGGAACTTGCTTGGCACCAGTGGGACACTAAATTTTGTATAGCAGACACTGTTTGGAAGTTACTAAGTTTCAGCACTGTTTGCTATAAAAATAGCGTATCAAAATGTGCAGGAGGCTAGAATGCAGAGGTGGTGGAACTTACTTAGCACAAGTGGGACACTAAATTTAATATAGCAGACACTGTTTGGATGCCACTAAGTTTTAGCACTGATTGCTAAAAAAATAGCGTAGCAAAATGGGCAGGAGGGTAGAAGGCAGAGGTGGTGGAACTTGCTTGGCACTAGTGGTACACTAAGTTACTATAGCAGACACTTTGTAGATGCCACTAAGTTTCAGCACTGTTTGCTATAAAAATAGCGTAGCAAAATGTACAGGAGTCTAGAATGCAGAGGTGGTGGAACTTGCTTGGCACCAGTGGGACACTAAGTTTTGTATAGCAAACACTTTTGGTTGTCACTAAGTTTCAGCACTGTTTGCTATAAAAATAGCGTAGTAAAATGTGCAGGAGGCTAGAATGCAGAGATGGTGGAACTTGCTTGGCACCAGTGGGACACTAAATTTTGTATAGCAGACACTGTTTGGATGCCGCTAAGTTTCAGCACTGTTTGCTATAAAAATAGCGTAGCAAAATGTGCAGGAGGCTAGATTGCAGAGGTGGTGGAACTTGCTTGGCACCAGTGGGACACTAATTTATAAAGCAGACACTGTTTGGATGCCTCTAAGTTTCAGCACTGTTTGCTATAAAAATAGCGTAGCAAAATGTGCATGAGGCTAGAATGCAGAGGTGGTGGAACTTGCTTGGCACCAGTGGGACACTAAATTTAATATAGCAGACACTGTTTGGATGCCACTATGTTTTAGAACTGTTTGCTATAAAAATAGCGTAGCAAAATGTGGAGGCTAGAATGCAGAGGTGGTGGAACTTGCTTGGCACCAGTGGGACACTAAATTTAATATAGCAGACATTATTGGGATGCCACTAAGTTTTAGCACTGTTTGCTATAAAAATAGCATAGCAAAATGTGGAGGCTAGAATGCAGAGGTGGTGGAACTTTTTTGGCACCAGTGGGGCACTAAATTTAATATAGCAGACACTGTTTCGATGCCACTAAGTTTTAGCACTGTTTGCTATAAAAATAGCGTAGCAAAATGTTGAGGCTAGAATGCAGAGGTGGTGGAACTTTCTTGGCACCAGTGGGACACTAAATTTTGTATAGCAGACACTGTTTGGATGCCACTAAGTTTCAGCACTGTTTGCTATAAAAATAGCGTAGCAAAATGTGCAGGAGGCTAGAATGCAGAGGTGGTGGAACTTGTTTGGCACCAGTGGGACACTAAATTTAGTATAGCAGACACTGTTTGGATGTCACTAAGTTTCAGCACTGTTCGCTATAAAAATAGCGTAGCAAAATGTGCAGGAGGCTAGAATGCAGAGGTGTTGGAACTTGATTGGCACCAGTGGGACACTAAATTTAGTATAGCAGACACTGTTTGGATGTCACTAAGTTTCAGCACTGTTCGCTATAAAAATAGCGTAGCAAAATGTGCAGGAGGCTTGAATGCAAAGGTGTTGGAACTTGATTTGCACCAGTGGGACACTAAATTTTGTAAAACAGACACTGTTTGGATGCCACTAAGTTTCAGCACTGTTTGCTATAAAAATAGCATAGCAAAATGTGCAGGAGGCTAGAATGCAGAGGTGGTGGAACTTGCTTGGCACCAGTGGGACACTAAATTTTAAATAGCAGACTCTGTTTGGATGCCTTGAAGTTTCAGCACTGTTTGCTATAAAAATAGCATAGCAAAATGTGCAGGAGGCTAGATTGCAGAGGTGGTGGAACTTGCTAGGCACCAGTGGGACACTAATTTGGTATAGCAGACACTGTTTGGGTGTAACTAAGTTTCAGCACTGTTTGCTATAAAAATAGCGTAGCAAAATGTGCAGGAGGCTAGAATGTAGAGGTGGTGGAACTTGCTTGGCACCAGTGGGACACTAAATTTTGTATAGCAGACTCTGTTTGGATGCCACTACGTTTCAGCACTGTTTGCTATAAAAATAGCGTAGCAAAATGTGCAGGAGGCTTGAATGCAGAGGTGTTGGAACTTGCTTTGCACCAGTGGGACACTAAATTTTGTATAACAGACACTGGATGCCACTAAGTTTCAGCACTGTTTGCTATAAAAATAGCGTAGCAAAATGTGCAGGAGGCTAGAATGCAGAGGTGGTCGAACTTGCTTGGCACCAGGGAGACACTAAATTTTAAATAGCAGACACTGTTTGGATGCCACGAAGTTTCAGCACTGTTTGCTATAAAAATAGCATAGCAAAATGTGCAGGAGGCTAGATTGCAGAGGTGGTGGAACTTGCTTGGCACCAGTGGGACACAAATTTGTTATAGCAGACACTGTTTGGATGTAACTATGTTTCAGCACTGTTTGCTATAAAAATAGAGTAGCAAAATGTGCAGGAGGCTAGAATGCAGAGGTGGTGGAACTTGCTTGGCACCAGTGGGACACTAAATTTAATATAGTAAACACTGTTTGGATGCCACTAAGTTTCAGCACTGTTTGCTATAAAAATAGCATAGCAAAATGTGCAGGAGGCAAGAATGCAGAGGTGGTGGAACTTTCTTGGCACCAGTGGGACACTAATTTAGTATAGCACACACTGTTTGGATGCCACTAGGTTTCAGGACTGTTTGCTATAAAAACCGCGTAGCAAAATGTGCAGGAGGCTAGAATGCAGAGGTGGTGGAACTTGCTTGGCACAAGTGGGACAATAAATTTAGTATAGCAGACACTGTTTGGATGCCACTAAGTTTCAGCACTGTTTGCATTCTAGCCTCCTGCACATTTTGCTGCGCTATTTTTATAGCAAACAGTGCTGAAACTTAGTGGCATCCAAAAGTGTCTGCTATACAAAATTTAGTGTCCCACTGGTGCCAAGCAAGTTCCACCACCTCTGCATTCTAGCCTCCTGCACATTTTGCTACGCTATTTTTATAGCAGAGGTGGTGGAACTAGCTTGGCACCAGTGGGACACTAAATTTTGTATAGCAAACACTTTTGGTTGCCACTAAGTTTCAGCACTGTTTGCTATAAAAATAGCGTAGCAAAATGTGCAGGAGGCTAGAATGCAGAGGTGGTGGAACTTGCTTGGCACCAGTGGGACACTAAATTTTGTATAGCAGACACTGTTTGGATGCCGCTAAGTTTCAGCACTGTTTGCTATAAAAATAGCGTAGCAAAATGTGCAGGAGGCTAGATTGCAGAGGTGGTGGAACTTGCTTGGCACCAGTGGGACACTAATTTATAAAGCAGACACTGTTTGGATGCCTCTAAGTTTCAGCACTGTTTGCTATAAAAATAGCGTAACAAAATGTGCAGGAGGCTAGAATGCAGAGGTGGTGGAACTTGCTTGGCACCAGTGGGACACTAAATTTAATATAGCAGACACTGTTTGGATGCCACTATGTTTTAGAACTGTTTGCTATAAAAATAGCGTAGCAAAATGTGGAGGCTAGAATGCAGAGGTGGTGGAACTTGCTTGGCACCAGTGGGACACTAAATTTAATATAGCAGACATTATTGGGATGCCACTAAGTTTTAGCACTGTTTGCTATAAAAATAGCATAGCAAAATGTGGAGGCTAGAATGCAGAGGTGGTGGAACTTTCTTGGCACCAGTGGGGCACTAAATTTAATATAGCAGACACTGTTTCGATGCCACTAAGTTTTAGCACTGTTTGCTATAAAAATAGCGTAGCAAAATGTTGAGGCTAGAATGCAGAGGTGGTGGAACTTTCTTGGCACCAGTGGGACACTAAATTTTGTATAGCAGACACTGTTTGGATGCCACTAAGTTTCAGCACTGTTTGCTATAAAAATAGCGTAGCAAAATGTGCAGGAGGCTAGAATGCAGAGGTGGTGGAACTTGTTTGGCACCAGTGGGACACTAAATTTAGTATAGCAGACACTGTTTGGATGTCACTAAGTTTCAGCACTGTTTGCTATAAAAATAGCATAGCAAAATGTGCAGGAGGCTAGAATGCAGAGGTGGTGGAACTTGCTTGGCACCAGTGCGACACTAAATTTTGTATAGCAGACTCTGTTTGGATGCCACTACGTTTCAGCACTGTTTGCTATAAAAATAGCGTAGCAAAATGTGCAGGAGGCTTGAATGCAGAGGTGTTGGAACTTGATTTGCACCAGTGGGACACTAAATTTTGTAAAACAGACACTGTTTGGATGCCACTAAGTTTCAGCACTGTTTGCTATAAAAATAGCATAGCAAAATGTGCAGGAGGCTAGAATGCAGAGGTGGTGGAACTTGCTTGGCACCAGTGGGACACTAAATTTTAAATAGCAGACTCTGTTTGGATGCCTTGAAGTTTCAGCACTGTTTGCTATAAAAATAGCATAGCAAAATGTGCAGGAGGCTAGATTGCAGAGGTGGTGGAACTTGCTAGGCACCAGTGGGACACTAATTTGGTATAGCAGACACTGTTTGGGTGTAACTAAGTTTCAGCACTGTTTGCTATAAAAATAGCGTAGCAAAATGTGCAGGAGGCTAGAATGTAGAGGTGGTGGAACTTGCTTGGCACCAGTGGGACACTAAATTTTGTATAGCAGACTCTGTTTGGATGCCACTACGTTTCAGCACTGTTTGCTATAAAAATAGCGTAGCAAAATGTGCAGGAGGCTTGAATGCAGAGGTGTTGGAACTTGCTTTGCACCAGTGGGACACTAAATTTTGTATAACAGACACTGGATGCCACTAAGTTTCAGCACTGTTTGCTATAAAAATAGCGTAGCAAAATGTGCAGGAGGCTAGAATGCAGAGGTGGTCGAACTTGCTTGGCACCAGGGAGACACTAAATTTTAAATAGCAGACACTGTTTGGATGCCACGAAGTTTCAGCACTGTTTGCTATAAAAATAGCATAGCAAAATGTGCAGGAGGCTAGATTGCAGAGGTGGTGGAACTTGCTTGGCACCAGTGGGACACAAATTTGTTATAGCAGACACTGTTTGGATGTAACTATGTTTCAGCACTGTTTGCTATAAAAATAGAGTAGCAAAATGTGCAGGAGGCTAGAATGCAGAGGTGGTGGAACTTGCTTGGCACCAGTGGGACACTAAATTTAATATAGTAAACACTGTTTGGATGCCACTAAGTTTCAGCACTGTTTGCTATAAAAATAGCATAGCAAAATGTGCAGGAGGCAAGAATGCAGAGGTGGTGGAACTTTCTTGGCACCAGTGGGACACTAATTTAGTATAGCACACACTGTTTGGATGCCACTAGGTTTCAGGACTGTTTGCTATAAAAACCGCGTAGCAAAATGTGCAGGAGGCTAGAATGCAGAGGTGGTGGAACTTGCTTGGCACAAGTGGGACAATAAATTTAGTATAGCAGACACTGTTTGGATGCCACTAAGTTTCAGCACTGTTTGCATTCTAGCCTCCTGCACATTTTGCTGCGCTATTTTTATAGCAAACAGTGCTGAAACTTAGTGGCATCCAAAAGTGTCTGCTATACAAAATTTAGTGTCCCACTGGTGCCAAGCAAGTTCCACCACCTCTGCATTCTAGCCTCCTGCACATTTTGCTACGCTATTTTTATAGCAGAGGTGGTGGAACTAGCTTGGCACCAGTGGGACACTAAATTTTGTATAGCAAACACTTTTGGTTGCCACTAAGTTTCAGCACTGTTTGCTATAAAAATAGCGTAGCAAAATGTGCAGGAGGCTAGAATGCAGAGGTGGTGGAACTTGCTTGGCACCAGTGGGACACTAAATTTTGTATAGCAGACACTGTTTGGATGCCGCTAAGTTTCAGCACTGTTTGCTATAAAAATAGCGTAGCAAAATGTGCAGGAGGCTAGATTGCAGAGGTGGTGGAACTTGCTTGGCACCAGTGGGACACTAATTTATAAAGCAGACACTGTTTGGATGCCTCTAAGTTTCAGCACTGTTTGCTATAAAAATAGCGTAACAAAATGTGCAGGAGGCTAGAATGCAGAGGTGGTGGAACTTGCTTGGCACCAGTGGGACACTAAATTTAATATAGCAGACACTGTTTGGATGCCACTATGTTTTAGAACTGTTTGCTATAAAAATAGCGTAGCAAAATGTGGAGGCTAGAATGCAGAGGTGGTGGAACTTGCTTGGCACCAGTGGGACACTAAATTTAATATAGCAGACATTATTGGGATGCCACTAAGTTTTAGCACTGTTTGCTATAAAAATAGCATAGCAAAATGTGGAGGCTAGAATGCAGAGGTGGTGGAACTTTCTTGGCACCAGTGGGGCACTAAATTTAATATAGCAGACACTGTTTCGATGCCACTAAGTTTTAGCACTGTTTGCTATAAAAATAGCGTAGCAAAATGTTGAGGCTAGAATGCAGAGGTGGTGGAACTTTCTTGGCACCAGTGGGACACTAAATTTTGTATAGCAGACACTGTTTGGATGCCACTAAGTTTCAGCACTGTTTGCTATAAAAATAGCGTAGCAAAATGTGCAGGAGGCTAGAATGCAGAGGTGGTGGAACTTGTTTGGCACCAGTGGGACACTAAATTTAGTATAGCAGACACTGTTTGGATGTCACTAAGTTTCAGCACTGTTTGCTATAAAAATAGCATAGCAAAATGTGCAGGAGGCTAGAATGCAGAGGTGGTGGAACTTGCTTGGCACCAGTGCGACACTAAATTTTGTATAGCAGACTCTGTTTGGATGCCACTACGTTTCAGCACTGTTTGCTATAAAAATAGCGTAGCAAAATGTGCAGGAGGCTTGAATGCAGAGGTGTTGGAACTTGATTTGCACCAGTGGGACACTAAATTTTGTAAAACAGACACTGTTTGGATGCCACTAAGTTTCAGCACTGTTTGCTATAAAAATAGCATAGCAAAATGTGCAGGAGGCTAGAATGCAGAGGTGGTGGAACTTGCTTGGCACCAGTGGGACACTAAATTTTAAATAGCAGACTCTGTTTGGATGCCTTGAAGTTTCAGCACTGTTTGCTATAAAAATAGCATAGCAAAATGTGCAGGAGGCTAGATTGCAGAGGTGGTGGAACTTGCTAGGCACCAGTGGGACACTAATTTGGTATAGCAGACACTGTTTGGGTGTAACTAAGTTTCAGCACTGTTTGCTATAAAAATAGCGTAGCAAAATGTGCAGGAGGCTAGAATGTAGAGGTGGTGGAACTTGCTTGGCACCAGTGGGACACTAAATTTTGTATAGCAGACTCTGTTTGGATGCCACTACGTTTCAGCACTGTTTGCTATAAAAATAGCGTAGCAAAATGTGCAGGAGGCTTGAATGCAGAGGTGTTGGAACTTGCTTTGCACCAGTGGGACACTAAATTTTGTATAACAGACACTGGATGCCACTAAGTTTCAGCACTGTTTGCTATAAAAATAGCGTAGCAAAATGTGCAGGAGGCTAGAATGCAGAGGTGGTCGAACTTGCTTGGCACCAGGGAGACACTAAATTTTAAATAGCAGACACTGTTTGGATGCCACGAAGTTTCAGCACTGTTTGCTATAAAAATAGCATAGCAAAATGTGCAGGAGGCTAGATTGCAGAGGTGGTGGAACTTGCTTGGCACCAGTGGGACACAAATTTGTTATAGCAGACACTGTTTGGATGTAACTATGTTTCAGCACTGTTTGCTATAAAAATAGAGTAGCAAAATGTGCAGGAGGCTAGAATGCAGAGGTGGTGGAACTTGCTTGGCACCAGTGGGACACTAAATTTAATATAGTAAACACTGTTTGGATGCCACTAAGTTTCAGCACTGTTTGCTATAAAAATAGCATAGCAAAATGTGCAGGAGGCAAGAATGCAGAGGTGGTGGAACTTTCTTGGCACCAGTGGGACACTAATTTAGTATAGCACACACTGTTTGGATGCCACTAGGTTTCAGGACTGTTTGCTATAAAAACCGCGTAGCAAAATGTGCAGGAGGCTAGAATGCAGAGGTGGTGGAACTTGCTTGGCACAAGTGGGACAATAAATTTAGTATAGCAGACACTGTTTGGATGCCACTAAGTTTCAGCACTGTTTGCATTCTAGCCTCCTGCACATTTTGCTGCGCTATTTTTATAGCAAACAGTGCTGAAACTTAGTGGCATCCAAAAGTGTCTGCTATACAAAATTTAGTGTCCCACTGGTGCCAAGCAAGTTCCACCACCTCTGCATTCTAGCCTCCTGCACATTTTGCTACGCTATTTTTATAGCAGAGGTGGTGGAACTAGCTTGGCACCAGTGGGACACTAAATTTTGTATAGCAAACACTTTTGGTTGCCACTAAGTTTCAGCACTGTTTGCTATAAAAATAGCGTAGCAAAATGTGCAGGAGGCTAGAATGCAGAGGTGGTGGAACTTGCTTGGCACCAGTGGGACACTAAATTTTGTATAGCAGACACTGTTTGGATGCCGCTAAGTTTCAGCACTGTTTGCTATAAAAATAGCGTAGCAAAATGTGCAGGAGGCTAGATTGCAGAGGTGGTGGAACTTGCTTGGCACCAGTGGGACACTAAATTTAATATAGCAGACACTGTTTGGATGCCACTATGTTTTAGAACTGTTTGCTATAAAAATAGCGTAGCAAAATGTGGAGGCTAGAATGCAGAGGTGGTGGAACTTGCTTGGCACCAGTGGGACACTAAATTTAATATAGCAGACATTATTGGGATGCCACTAAGTTTTAGCACTGTTTGCTATAAAAATAGCATAGCAAAATGTGGAGGCTAGAATGCAGAGGTGGTGGAACTTTCTTGGCACCAGTGGGGCACTAAATTTAATATAGCAGACACTGTTTCGATGCCACTAAGTTTTAGCACTGTTTGCTATAAAAATAGCGTAGCAAAATGTTGAGGCTAGAATGCAGAGGTGGTGGAACTTTCTTGGCACCAGTGGGACACTAAATTTTGTATAGCAGACACTGTTTGGATGCCACTAAGTTTCAGCACTGTTTGCTATAAAAATAGCGTAGCAAAATGTGCAGGAGGCTAGAATGCAGAGGTGGTGGAACTTGTTTGGCACCAGTGGGACACTAAATTTAGTATAGCAGACACTGTTTGGATGTCACTAAGTTTCAGCACTGTTTGCTATAAAAATAGCGTAGCAAAATGTGCAGGAGGCTAGAATGCAGAGGTGGTGGAACTTGCTTGGCACCAGTGCGACACTAAATTTTGTATAGCAGACTCTGTTTGGATGCCACTACGTTTCAGCACTGTTTGCTATAAAAATAGCGTAGCAAAATGTGCAGGAGGCTTGAATGCAGAGGTGTTGGAACTTGATTTGCACCAGTGGGACACTAAATTTTGTAAAACAGACACTGTTTGGATGCCACTAAGTTTCAGCACTGTTTGCTATAAAAATAGCATAGCAAAATGTGCAGGAGGCTAGAATGCAGAGGTGGTGGAACTTGCTTGGCACCAGTGGGACACTAAATTTTAAATAGCAGACTCTGTTTGGATGCCTTGAAGTTTCAGCACTGTTTGCTATAAAAATAGCATAGCAAAATGTGCAGGAGGCTAGATTGCAGAGGTGGTGGAACTTGCTAGGCACCAGTGGGACACTAATTTGGTATAGCAGACACTGTTTGGGTGTAAATAAGTTTCAGCACTGTTTGCTATAAAAATAGCGTAGCAAAATGTGCAGGAGGCTAGAATGTAGAGGTGGTGGAACTTGCTTGGCACCAGTGGGACACTAAATTTTGTATAGCAGACTCTGTTTGGATGCCACTACGTTTCAGCACTGTTTGCTATAAAAATAGCGTAGCAAAATGTGCAGGAGGCTTGAATGCAGAGGTGTTGGAACTTGCTTTGCACCAGTGGGACACTAAATTTTGTATAACAGACACTGGATGCCACTAAGTTTCAGCACTGTTTGCTATAAAAATAGCGTAGCAAAATGTGCAGGAGGCTAGAATGCAGAGGTGGTCGAACTTGCTTGGCACCAGGGAGACACTAAATTTTAAATAGCAGACACTGTTTGGATGCCACGAAGTTTCAGCACTGTTTGCTATAAAAATAGCATAGCAAAATGTGCAGGAGGCTAGATTGCAGAGGTGGTGGAACTTGCTTGGCACCAGTGAGACACAAATTTGTTATAGCAGACACTGTTTGGATGTAACTAAGTTTCAGCACTGTTTGCTATAAAAATAGAGTAGCAAAATGTGCAGGAGGCTAGAATGCAGAGGTGGTGGAACTTGCTTGGCACCAGTGGGACACTAATTTAGTATAGCACACACTCTTTGGATGCCACTAGGTTTCAGGACTGTTTGCTATAAAAACAGCGTAGCAAAATGTGCAGGAGGCTACAATGCAGAGGTGGTGGAACTTGCTTGGAACCAGTAGGACACAAAATTTTGTATCGCTGACACTGTTTGGATGCCACTAAGTTTCAGCACTGTTTGCTATAAAGATAGCATAGCAAAATGTGCAGGAGGCTAGAATACAGAGGTGGTGGAACTTGCTTGGCACCAGTGGGACACTAATTTAGTATAGCAGACACTGTTTGGATGCCACTAAGTTTCAGCACTGTTTGCTACAAAAATAGCGTAGCAAAATATGCAGGAGGCTAGAATGCAGAGGTGGTGCAACTTTCTTGGCACCAGTGGGACACTAAATTTTATATAGCAGACACTGTTTGGATGCCACTAAGTTTCAGCACTGTTTGCTATAAAAATAGCATTGCAAAATGGGCAGGAGGGTAGATTGCAGAGGTGGTGGAACTTTCTTAGCACCAGTGGGACACTAAGTTGGTATAGCAGACACTGTTTGGATACCACTAAGTTTCAGCACTGTTTGCTATAAAAATAGCGTATCAAAATGTGCAGGAGGCTAGAATGCAGAGGTGGTGGAACTTGCTTGGCACCAGTGGGACACTAAATTTTGTATAGCAGACACTGTTTGGAAGTTACTAAGTTTCAGCACTGTTTGCTATAAAAATAGCGTATCAAAATGTGCAGGAGGCTAGAATGCAGAGGTGGTGGAACTTACTTAGCACCAGTGGGACACTAAGTTTTGTATAGCAGACACTGTTTGGATGCCACTAAGTTTCAACACTGTTTGCATTCTAGCCTCCTGCACATTTTGCTGCGCTATTTTTATAGCAAACAGTGCTGAAACTTAGTGGCATCCAAAAGTGTCTGCTATACAAAATTTAGTGTCCCACTGGTGCCAAGCAAGTTCCACCACCTCTGCATTCTAGCCTCCTGCACATTTTGCTACGCTATTTTTATAGCAGAGGTGGTGGAACTAGCTTGGCACCAGTGGGACACTAAATTTTGCATAGCAAACACTTTTGGTTGCCACTAAGTTTCAGCACTGTTTGCTATAAAAATAGCGTAGCAAAATGTGCAGGAGGCTAGAATGCAGAGGTGGTGGAACTTGCTTGGCACCAGTGGGACACTAAATTTTGTATAGCAGACACTGTTTGGATGCCGCTAAGTTTCAGCACTTTGCTATAAAAATAGCGTAGCAAAATGTGCAGGAGGCTAGATTGCAGAGGTGATGGAACTTGCTTGGCACCAGTGGAACACTAAATTATAAAGCAGACACTGTTTGGATGCCTCTAAGTTTCAGCACTGTTTGCTATAAAAATAGCGTAGCAAAATGTGCATTAAGCTAGATTGCAGAGGTGGTGGAACTTGCTTGGCACCAGTGGGACACTAAATTTAATATAGCAGACACTATCTGGATGCCACTAAGTTTCAGCACTTTTTGCTATAAAAATAGAGTATCAAAATGTGCAGGAGGCTAGAATGCAGAGGTGGTGGAAGTTGCTTGGCACCAGTGGGACACTAAATTTAGTATAGCAGACACTGTTTGGATGCCACTAAGTTTCAGCACTGTTTGCATTCTAGCCTCCTGCACATTTTGCTGCGCTATTTTTATAGCAAACAGTGCTGAAACTTAGTGGCATCCAAAAGTGTATGCTATACAAAATTTAGTGTCCCACTGGTGCCAAGCAAGTTCCACCACCTCTGCATTCTAGCCTCCTGCACATTTTGCTACGCTATTTTTATAGCAGAGGTGGAACACTAAATTATAAAGCAGACACTGTTTGGATGCCTCTAAGTTTCAGCACTGTTTGCTAAAAAAATAGCGTAGCAAAATGTGCAGGAGGCTAGAATGCAGAGGTGGTGGAACTTGCTTGGCACCAGTGGGACACTAAATTTTGTATAGCAGACACTGTTTGGATGCCGCTAAGTTTCAGCACTGTTTGCTATAAAAATAGCGTAGCAAAATGTGCAGGAGGCTAGATTGCAGAGGTGGTGGAACTTGTTTGGCACCAGTGGGACATTAATTTGGTATAGCAGACACTGTTTGGATGCCACTAAGTTTCAGCACTGTTTGCTACAAAAATAGCGTAGCAAAATATGCAGGAGGCTAGAATGCAGAGGTGGTGGAACTTTCTTGGCACCAGTGGGACACTAAATTTTGTATAGCAGACACTGTTTGGATGCCACTACATTTCAGCACTGTTTGTTATAAAAATAGCATTGCAAAATGGGCAGGAGGGTAGATTGCAGAGGTGGTGGAACTTGCTTGGCACCAGTGAGACACTAAGTTGGTATAGCAGACACTGTTTGGATGCCACTAAGTTTCAGCACTGATTGCTATAAAAATTGCGTAGCAAAATGGGCAGGAGGGCAGAAGGCAGAGGTGGTGGAACTTGCTTGGCACCAGTGGGACACTAAGTTACTATAGCAGACACTTTGTGGATGCCACTAAGTTTCAGCACTGTTTGCTATAAAAATAGCGTAGCAAAATGTGCAGGAGGCTAGAATGCAGAGGGGGTGGAACTTACTTGGCACAAGGGGGACACTAAATTTTGTATAGCAGACACTGTTTGGAAGTTACTAAGTTTCAGCACTGTTTGCTATAAAAATAGCGTAGTAAAATGTACAGGAGGCTAGAATGCAGAGGGGGTGGAACTTACTTGGCACCAGTGGGACACTAAATTTAATATAGCAGACACTGTTTGAATGCCACTAAGTTTTAGCACTGATTGCTAAAAAAATAGCGTAGCAAAATGGGCAGGAGGGTAGAAGGCAGAGGTGGTGGAACTTGCTTGGCACCAGTGGGACACTAAGTTACTATAGCAGACACTTTGTGGATGCCACTAAGTTTCAGCACTGTTGTTTGCTATAAAAATAGCGTAGCAAAATGTGCAGGAGGGTAGATTGCAGAGGTGGTGGAACTTGCTTGGCACCAGTGGGACACTAAGTTTTGTATAGCAGACACTGTTTGGATGCTACAAAGTTTCAGCACAGTTTGCTATAAAAATAGCGTAGCAAAATGTGGAGCCTAGAATGCAGAGGTTGTGGAACTTTCTTGGCACCAGTGGGACACTAATTTGGTATAGCATACACTGTTTGGATGCCACTAAGTTTCAGCACTGTTTGCTATAAAAATAGCGTAGCAAAATGTGCATGAGGCTAGATTGCAGAGGTGGTGGAACTTGCTTGGCACCAGTAGGACACTAATTTAGTATAACACACACTGTTTGGATGCCACTAGGTTTCAGGACTGTTTTCTATAAAAACAGCGTAGCAAAATGTGCAGGAGGCTAGAATGCAGCGGTGGTGGAACTTGCTTGGAACCAGTAGGACACAAAATTTTGTATCGCTGACACTGTTTGGATGCCACTAAGTTTCAGCACTGTTTGCTATAAAGATAGCATAGAAAAATGTGCAGGAGGCTAGAATGCAGAGGTGGTGGAACTTGCTTGGCACCAGTGGGACACTAATTTAGTATAGCAGACACTGTTTGGATGCCACTAAGTTTCAGCACTGTTTGCTACAAAAATAGCGTAGCAAAATATGCAGGAGGCTAGAATGCAGAGGTGGTGGAACTTTCTTGGCACCAGTGGGACACTAAATTTTGTATAGCAGACACTGTTTGGATGCCACTACATTTCAGCACTGTTTGCTATAAAAATAGCATTGCAAAATGGGCAGGAGGGTAGATTGCAGAGGTGGTGGAACTTGCTTGGCACCAGTGAGACACTAAGTTGGTATAGCAGACACTGTTTGGATGCCACTAAGTTTCAGCACTGATTGCTATAAAAATTGCGTAGCAAAATGGGCAGGAGGGCAGAAGGCAGAGGTGGTGGAACTTGCTTGGCACCAGTGGGACACTAAGTTACTATAGCAGACACTTTGTGGATGCCACTAAGTTTCAGCACTGTTTGCTATAAAAATAGCGTAGCAAAATGTGCAGGAGGCTAGAATGCAGAGGGGGTGGAACTTACTTGGCACCAGTGGGACACTAAATTTTGTATAGCAGACACTGTTTGGAAGTTACTAAGTTTCAGCACTGTTTGCTATAAAAATAGCGTAGTAAAATGTACAGGAGGCTAGAATGCAGAGGGGGTGGAACTTACTTGGCACCAGTGGGACACTAAATTTAATATAGCAGACACTGTTTGAATGCCACTAAGTTTTAGCACTGATTGCTAAAAAAATAGCGTAGCAAAATGGGCAGGAGGGTAGAAGGCAGAGGTGGTGGAACTTGCTTGGCACCAGTGGGACACTAAGTTACTATAGCAGACACTTTGTGGATGCCACTAAGTTTCAGCACTGTTGTTTGCTATAAAAATGGCGTAGCAAAATGTGCAGGAGGGTAGATTGCAGAGGTGGTGGAACTTGCTTGGCACCAGTGGGACACTAAGTTTTGTATAGCAGACACTGTTTGGATGCTACAAAGTTTCAGCACAGTTTGCTATAAAAATAGCGTAGCAAAATGTGGAGCCTAGAATGCAGAGGTTGTGGAACTTTCTTGGCACCAGTGGGACACTAATTTGGTATAGCAGACACTGTTTGGATGCCACTAGGTTTCAGCACAGTTTGCTATAAAAATAGCGTAGCAAAATGTGCAGGAGGCTACAATGCAGAGGTGGTGGAACTTGTTTGGCACCAGTGGGACACTAAATTTAATATAGCAGACACTGTTTGGATGTCACTAAGATTCAGCACTATTTGCTATAAAAATAGCATAGCAAAATGTGCAGGAGGTTAGAATGCAGAGGTGGTGGAAGTTGCTTGGCACCAGTGGGACACTAAATTTTGTATAGCAGACACTGTTTGGATGTCACTAAGTTTCAGCACTGTTTGCTATAAAAATAGCGTAGCAAAATGTGCAGGAGGCTAGAATGCAGAGGTGATGGAACTTTCTTGACAACAGTGGGACACTAAATTTTGTATAGCAGACACTGTTTGGAAGTTACTAAGTTTCAGCACTAATTGCTATAAAAATAGCGTAGTAAAATGTACAGGAGGCTAGAATGCAGAGGGGGTGGAACTTGCTTGGCACCAGTGGGACACTAAATTTTGTATCGCTGACACTGTTTGGATGCCACTAAGTTTCAGCACTGTTTGATATAAAAATAGCATAGCAAAATGTGCAGGAGGCTAGAATGCAGAGGTGGTGGAACTTGCTTGGCACCAGTGGGACACTAATTTAGTATAACACACACTGTTTGGATGCCACTAGGTTTCAGGACTGTTTGCTATAAAAACAGCGTAGCAAAATGTGCAGGAGGCTAGAATGCAGAGGTGGTGGAACTTGCTTGGAACCAGTAGGACACAAAATTTTGTATCGCTGACACTGTTTGGATGCCACTAAGTTTCAGCACTGTTTGCTATAAAGATAGCATAGCAAAATGTGCAGGAGGCTAGAATGCAGAGGTGGTGGAACTTGCTTGGCACCAGTGGGACACTAATTTAGTATAGCAGACACTGTTTGGATGCCACTAAGTTTCAGCACTGTTTGCTACAAAAATAGCGTAGCAAAATATGCAGGAGGCTAGAATGCAGAGGTGGTGGAACTTTCTTGGCACCAGTGGGACACTAAATTTTGTATAGCAGACACTGTTTGGATGCCACTACATTTCAGCACTGTTTGCTATAAAAATAGCATTGCAAAATGGGCAGGAGGGTAGATTGTAGAGGTGGTGGAACTTGCTTGGCACCAGTGAGACACTAAGTTGGTATAGCAGACACTGTTTGGATGCCACTAAGTTTCAGCACTGATTGCTATAAAAATTGCGTAGCAAAATGGGCAGGAGGGCAGAAGGCAGAGGTGGTGGAACTTGCTTGGCACCAGTGGGACACTAAGTTACTATAGCAGACACTTTGTGGATGCCACTAAGTTTCAGCACTGTTTGCTATAAAAATAGCGTAGCAAAATGTGCAGGAGGCTAGAATGCAGAGGGGGTGGAACTTACTTGGCACCAGTGGGACACTAAATTTTGTATAGCAGACACTGTTTGGAAGTTACTAAGTTTCAGCACTGTTTGCTATAAAAATAGCGTAGTAAAATGTACAGGAGCCTAGAATGCAGAGGGGGTGGAACTTACTTGGCACCAGTGGGACACTAAATTTAATATAGCAGACACTGTTTGAATGCCACTAAGTTTTAGCACTGATTGCTAAAAAAATAGTGTAGCAAAATGGGCAGGAGGGTAGAAGGCAGAGGTGGTGGAACTTGCTTGGCACCAGTGGGACACTAAGTTACTATAGCAGACACTTTGTGGATGCCACTAAGTTTCAGCACTGTTGTTTGCTATAAAAATAGCGTAGCAAAATGTGCAGGAGGGTAGATTGCAGAGGTGGTGGAACTTGCTTGGCACCAGTGGGACACTAAGTTTTGTATAGCAGACACTGTTTGGATGCTACAAAGTTTCAGCACAGTTTGCTATAAAAATAGCGTAGCAAAATGTGGAGCCTAGAATGCAGAGGTTGTGGAACTTTCTTGGCACCAGTGGGACACTAATTTGGTATAGCAGACACTGTTTGGATGCCACTAAGTTTCAGCACTGTTTGCTATAAAAATAGCGTAGCAAAATGTGCATGAGGCTAGATTGCAGAGGAGGTGGAAATTGCTTGGCACCAGTAGGACACTAAATTTAATATAGCAGACACTATCTGGATGCCACTAAGTTTCAGCACTTTTTGCTATAAAAATAGCGTAGCAAAATGTTGAGGCTAGAATGCAGAGGTGGTGGAACTTTCTTGGCATCAGTGGGACACTAAATTTTGTATAGCAGACACTGTTTGGATGCCACTAAGTTTCAGCACTGTTTGCTATAAAAATAGTGTAGCAAAATGTGCAGGAGGCTACAATGCAGAGGTGGTGGAACTTGTTTGGCACCAGTGGGACACTAAATTTAGTATAGCAGACACTGTTTGGATGCCACTAAGTTTCAGCACTGTTTGCTATAAAAATAGCGTAGCAAAATGTGCAGGAGGCTAGAATGCAGAGGTGATGGAACTTTCTTGACAACAGTGGGACACTAAATTTTGTGTAGCAGACACTGTTTGGAAGTTACTAAGTTTCAGCACTGTTTGCTATAAAAATAGCGTAGTAAAATGTACAGGAGGCTAGAATGCAGAGGGGGTGGAACTTTCTTGACAACAGTGGGACACTAAATTTTGTATAGCAGACACTGTTTGAATGCCACTAAGTTTTAGCACTGATTGCTAAAAAAATAGCGTAGCAAAATGGGCAGGAGGGTAGAAGGCAGAGGTGGTGGAACTTGCTTGGCACCAGTGGGACACTAAGTTACTATAGCAGACACTTTGTGGATGCCACTAAGATTCAGCACTGTTGTTTGCTATAAAAATAGCTTAGCAAAATGTGCAGGAGGGTAGATTGCAGTGGTGGTGGAACTTGCTTGGCACCAGTGGGACACTAAGTTTTGTATAGCAGACACTGTTTGGATGCTACAAAGTTTAAGCACAGTTTGCTATAAAAATAGCGTAGCAAAATGTGGAGCCTAGAATGCAGAGGTGGTGGAACTTTCTTGGCACCAGTGGGACACTAATTTGGTATAGCAGACACTGTTTGGATGCCACTAAGTTTCAGCACTGTTTGCTATAAACATAGCGTAGCAAAATGTGGAGCCTAGAATGCAGAGGTGGTGGAACGTGCTTGGCACCAGTGGGACACTAAATTTAGTATAGCAGTCACTGTTTGGATGCCACGAAGTTTCAGCACTGTTTGCTATAAAAATAGCATAGCAAAATGTGCAGGAGGCTAGGTTGCAGAGGTGGTGGAACTTGCTTGGCACCAGTGGGACACTAATTTGGTATAGCAGACACTGTTTGGATGTAACTAAGTTTCAGCACTGTTTTCTATAAAAATAGAGTAGCAAAATGTGCAGGAGGCTAGAATGCAGAGGTGGTGGAACTTGCTTGGCACCAGTGGGACACTAAATTTAATATAGCAGACACTGTTTGGATGCCACTAAGTTTCAGCACTTTTTGCTACATAAATAGCGTAGGAAAATGTGGAGGCTAGAATGCAGAGGTGGTGGAACTTGCTTGGCACCAGTGGGACACTAAATTTTGTATCACTGACACTGTTTGGATGCCACTAAGTTTCAGCACTGTTTGCTATAAAAATAGCATAGCAAAATGTGCAGGAGGCTAGAATGCAGAGGTGGTCGAACTTGCTTGGCACCAGTGGGACACTAAATTTTAAATAGCAGACACTGGATGACACGAAGTTTCAGCACTGTTTGCTATAAAAATAGCATAGCAAAATGTGCAGGAGGCTAGATTGCAGAGGTGGTGGAACTTGCTTGGCACCAGTGGGACACTAATTTGGTATAGCAGACACTGTTTGGATGTAACTAAGTTTCAGCACTGTTTGCTATAAAAATAGAGTAGCAAATAGTGCAGGAGGCTAGAATGGAGAGGTGGTGGAACTTGCTTGGCACCAGTGGGACACTAAATTTAATATAGCAGACACTGTTTGGATGCCACTAAGTTTCAGCACTTTTTGCTACATGAATAGCGTAGGAAAATGTGGAGGCTAGAATGCAGAGGTGGTGGAACTTGCTTGGCACCAGTGGGACACTAAATTTTGTATAGCAGACACTGTTTGGATGCCACTAAGTTTCAGCACTGTTTGCTATAAAAATAGCATAGCAAAATGTGCAGGAGGCTAGAATGCAGAGGTGGTGGAACTTGCTTGGCTCCAGTGGGACACTAATTTAGTATAACACACACTGTTTGGATGCCACTAGGTTTCAGGACTGTTTGCTATAAAAACAGCGTAGCAAATGTGCAGGAGGCTAGAATGCAGAGGTGGTGGAACTTGCTTGGAACCAGTAGGACACAAAATGTTGTATCGCTGACACTGTTTGGATGCCACTAAGTTTCAGCACTGTTTGCTATAAAGATAGCATAGCAAAATGTGCAGGAGGCTAGAATGCAGAGGTGGTGGAACTTGCTTGGCACCAGTGGGACAATAATTTAGTATAGCAGACACTGTTTGGATGCCACTAAGTTTCAACACTGTTTGCTATAAAAATAGCATTGCAAAATGGGCAGGAGGGTAGATTGCAGAGGTGGTGGAACTTGCTTGGCACCAGTGAGACACCAAGTTGGTATAGCAGACACTGTTTGGATGCCACTAAGTTTCAGCACTGATTGCTATAAAAATTGCGTAGCAAAATGGGCAGGAGGGTAGAAGGCAGAGGTGGTGGAACTTGCTTGGCACCAGTGGGACACTAAGTTACTATAGCAGACACTTTGTGGATGCCACTAAGTTTCAGCACTGTTTGCTATAAAAATAGCGTAGCAACTTGTGCAGGAGGCTAGAATGCAGAGGTGGTGGAACTTGCTTGGCACCAGTGGGACACTAAATTTTGTATAGCAGACACTGTTTGGAAGTTACTAAGTTTCAGCACTGTTTGCTATAAAAATAGCGTAGTAAAATGTACAGGAGGCTAGAATGCAGAGGGGGTGGAACTTACTTGGCACCAGTGGGACACTAAATTTAATATAGCAGACACTGTTTGAATGACACTAAGTTTTAGCACTGATTGCTAAAAAAATAGCGTAGCAAAATGGGCAGGAGGGTAGAAGGCAGAGGTGGTGGAACTTGCTTGGCACCAGTGGGACACTAAGTTACTATAGCAGACACTTTGTGGATGCCACTAAGTTTCAGCACTGTTGTTTGCTATAAAAATAGCGTAGCAAAATGTGCAGGAGGGTAGATTGCAGAGGTGGTGGAACTTGCTTGGCACCAGTGGGACACTAAGTTTTGTATAGCAGACACTATTTGGATGCTACAAAGTTTCAGCACAGTTTGCTATAAAAATAGCGTAGCAAAATGTGGAGCCTAGAATGCAGAGGTTGTGGAACTTTCTTGGCACCAGTGGGACACTAATTTGATATAGCAGAGACTGTTTGGATGCCACTAAGTTTCAGCACTGTTTGCTATAAAAATAGCGTAGCAAAATGTGGAGCCTAGAATGCAGAGGTGGTGGAACGTGCTTGGCACCAGTGGGACACTAAATTTAGTATAGCAGTCACTGTTTGGATGCCACGAAGTTTCAGCACTGTTTGCTATAAAAATAGTATAGCAAAATGTGCAGGAGGCTAGATTGCAGAGGTGGTGGAACTTGCTTGGCACCAGTGGGACACTAATTTGGTATAGCAGACACTGTTTGGATGTAACTAAGTTTCAGCACTGTTTGCTATAAAAATAGAGTAGCAAAATGTGCAGGAGGCTAGAATGCAGAGGTGGTGGAACTTGCTTGGCACCAGTGGGACACTAAATTTTGTATCGCTGACACTGTTTGGATGCCACCAAGTTTCAGCACTGTTTGCTATAAAAATAGCGTAGCAAAATGGGCAGGAGGGTAGAAGGCAGAGGTGGTGGAACTTGCTTGGCACCAGTGGGACACTAAGTTACTATAGCAGACACTTTGTGGATGCCACTAAGTTTCAGCACTGTTGTTTGCTATAAAAATAGCGTAGCAAAATGTGCAGGAGGGTAGATTGCAGAGGTGGTGGAACTTGCTTGGCACCAGTGGGACACTAAGTTTTGTATAGCAGACACTATTTGGATGCCACTAAGTTTCAGCACTTTTTGCTACATGAATAGCGTAGGAAAATGTGGAGGCTAGAATGGAGAGGTGGTGGAACTTGCTTGGCACCAGTGGGACACTAAATTTAATATAGCAGACACTGTTTGGATGCCACTAAGTTTCAGCACTTTTTGCTACATGAATAGCGTAGGAAAATGTGGAGGCTAGAATGCAGAGGTGGTGGAACTTGCTTGGCACCAGTGGGACACTAAATTTTGTATAGCAGACACTGTTTGGATGCCACTAAGTTTCAGCACTGTTTGCTATAAAAATAGCATAGCAAAATGTGCAGGAGGCTAGAATGCAGAGGTGGTGGAACTTGCTTGGCTCCAGTGGGACACTAATTTAGTATAACACACACTGTTTGGATGCCACTAGGTTTCAGGACTGTTTGCTATAAAAACAGCGTAGCAAATGTGCAGGAGGCTAGAATGCAGAGGTGGTGGAACTTGCTTGGAACCAGTAGGACACAAAATGTTGTATCGCTGACACTGTTTGGATGCCACTAAGTTTCAGCACTGTTTGCTATAAAAATAGCGTAGCAAAATGGGCAGGAGGGTAGAAGGCAGAGGTGGTGGAACTTGCTTGGCACCAGTGGGACACTAAGTTACTATAGCAGACACTTTGTGGATGCCACTAAGTTTCAGCACTGTTGTTTGCTATAAAAATAGCGTAGCAAAATGTGCAGGAGGGTAGATTGCAGAGGTGGTGGAACTTGCTTGGCACCAGTGGGACACTAAGTTTTGTATAGCAGACACTATTTGGATGCTACAAAGTTTCAGCACAGTTTGCTATAAAAATAGCGTAGCAAAATGTGGAGCCTACAATGCAGAGGTTGTGGAACTTTCTTGGCACCAGTGGGACACTAATTTGGTATAGCAGACACTGTTTGGATGCCACTAAGTTTCATCACTGTTTGCTATAAAAATAGCGTAGCAAAATGTGGAGCCTAGAATGCAGAGGTGGTGGAACGTGCTTGGCACCAGTGGGACACTAAATTTAGTATAGCAGTCACTGTTTGGATGCCACGAAGTTTCAGCACTGTTTGCTATAAAAATAGCATAGCAAAATGTGCAGGAGGCTAGATTGCAGAGGTGGTGGAACTTGCTTGGCACCAGTGGGACACTAATTTGGTATAGCAGACACTGTTTGGATGTAACTAAGTTTCAGCACTGTTTGCTATAAAAATAGAGTAGCAAAATGTGCAGGAGGCTAGAATGCAGAGGTGGTGGAACTTGCTTGGCACCAGTGGGACACTAAATTTAATATAGCAGACACTGTTTGGATGCCACTAAGTTTCAGCACTTTTTGCTACATAAATAGCGTAGGAAAATGTGGAGGCTAGAATGCAGAGGTGGTGGAACTTGCTTGGCACCAGTGGGACACTAAATTTTGTATCGCTGACACTGTTTGGATGCCACTAAGTTTCAGCACTGTTTGCTATAAAAATAGCATAGCAAAATGTGCAGGAGGCTAGAATGCAGAGGTGGTGGAACTTGCTTGGCACCAGTGGGACACTAATTTAGTATAACACACACTGTTTGGATGCCACTAGGTTTCAGGACTGTTTGCTATAAAAACAGCGTAGCAAAATGTACAGGAGGATAGAATGCAGAGGTGGTGGAACTTGCTTGGAACCAGTAGGACACAAAATTTTGTATCGCTGACACTGTTTGGATGCCACTAAGTTTCAGCACTGTTTGCTATAAAGATAGCATAGCAAAATGTGCAGGAAGCTAGAATGCAGAGGTGGTGGAACTTGCTTGGCACCAGTGGGACACTAATTTAGTATAGCAGACACTGTTTGGATGCCACTAAGTTTCAGCACTGTTTGCTACAAAAATAGCGTAGCGAAATATGCAGGAGGCTAGAATGCAGAGGTGGTGGAACTTTCTTGGCACCAGTGGGACACTAAATTTTGTATAGCAGACACTGTTTGGATGCCCCTACATTTCAGCACTGTTTGCTATAAAAATAGCATTGCAAAATGGGCAGAAGGGTAGATTGCAGAGGTGGTGGAACTTGCTTGGCACCAGTGGGACACTAAGTTGGTATAGCAGACACTGTTTGGATGCCACTAAGTTTCAGCGCTGATTGCTATAAAAATTGCGTAGCAAAATGGGCAGGAGGGTAGAAGGCAGAGGTGGTGGAACTTGCTTGGCACCAGTGGGACACTAAGTTACTATAGCAGACACTTTGTGGATGCCACTAAGTTTCAGCACTGTTTGCTATAAAAATAGCGTAGCAAAATGTGCAGGAGGCTAGAATGCAGAGGTGGTGGAACTTGCTTGGCACCAGTGGGACACTAAATTTTGTATAGCAGACACTGTTTGGAAGCTACTAAGTTTCAGCACTGTTTCCTATAAAAATAGCGTAGTAAAATGTACAGGAGGCTAGAATGCAGAGGGGGTGGAACTTACTTGGCACCAGTGGGACACTAAATTTAATATAGCAGACACTGTTTGAATGCCACTAAGTTTTAGCACTGATTGCTAAAAAAATAGCGTAGCAAAATGGGCAGGAGGGTAGAAGGTAGAGGTGGTGGAACTTGCTTGGCACCAGTGGGACACTAAGTTACTAAAGCAGACACTTTGTGGATGCCACTAAGTTTCAGCACTGTTGTTTGCTATAAAAATAGCGTAGCAAAATGTGCAGGAGGGTAGATTGCAGAGGTGGTGGAACTTGCTTGGCACCAGTGGGACCCTAAGTTTTGTATAGCAGACACTGTTTGGATGCTACTAAGTTTCAGCACAGTTTGCTATAAAAAAAGCGTAGCAAAATGTGGAGCCTAGAATGCAGAGGTGGTGGAACTTTCTTGGCACCAGTGGGACACTAATTTGGTATAGCAGACACTGTTTGGATGCTACTAAGTTTCAGCACTGTTTGCTATAAAAATAGCGTAGCAAAATGTGGAGCCTAGAATGCAGAGGTGGTGGAACGTGCTTGGCACCAGTGGGACACTAAATTTAGTATAGCAGTCCCTGTTTGGATGCCAGTTAGTTTCAGCACTGTTTGCTATAAACATAGCTTAGCAAAATGTGCAGGAGGCTAGAATGCAGAAGTGGTGGAACCTGCTTGGTACCAGTGGGACACTAAATTTAGTCTCGCAGACACTGTTTGGATGCTACTAAGTTTCAGCACAGTTTGCTATAAAAATAGCGTAGCAAAATGTGCAGGAGGCTAGAATGCAGAGGTGGTGGAACTTGCTTGGCACCAGTGGGACACTAATTTAGTATAGCAGTCACTGTTTGGATGCCACTAAGTTTCAGCACTGTTTGCTATAAAAATAGCGTAGCAAAATGTGGAGAAGGGTAGATTGCAGAGGTGGTGGAACTTGCTTGCCACCAGTGGGACACTAAATTTAATATAGCAGACACTGTTTGGATGCCGCTATGTTTTAGCACTGTTTGCTATAAAAATAGCATAGCAAAATGTGGAGGCTAGAATGCAGAGGTGGTGGAACTTTCTTGGCACCAGTGGGACTTTAAATTTAATATAGCAGACACTGTTTGGATGCCACTAAGTTTTAGCACTGTTTGCTATAAAAATAGCGTAACAAAATGTTGAGGCTAGAATGCAAAGGTGGTGGAACTTTCTTGGCACCAGTGGGACACTAAATTTTGTATAGCAGACACTGTTTGGATGCCACTAAGTTTCAGCACTGTTTGCTATAAAAATAGCGTAGCAAAATGTGCAGGAGGCTAGAATGCAGAGGTGGTGGAACTTGTTTGGCACCAGTGGGACACTAAATTTAGTATAGCAGACACTGTTTGGATGTCACTAAGATTTAGCACTGTTTGCTATAAAAATAGCATAGCAAAATGTGCAGGAGGCTAGAATGCAGAGGTGGTGGAAGTTGCTTGGCACCAGTGGGACACTAAATTTTGTATAGCAGACACTGTTTGGATGTCACTAAGTTTCAGCACTTTTTGCTACATAAATAGCGTAGGAAAATGTGGAGGCTAGAATGCAGAGGTGGTGGAACTTGCTTGGCACCAGTGGGACACTAATTTGGTATAGCAGACACTGTTTGGATGCCACTAAGTTTCATCACTGTTTGCTATAAAAATAGCGTAGCAAAATGTGGAGCCTAGAATGCAGAGGTGGTGGAACGTGCTTGGCACCAGTGGGACACTAAATTTAGTATAGCAGTCACTGTTTGGATGCCACGAAGTTTCAGCACTGTTTGCTATAAAAATAGCATAGCAAAATGTGCAGGAGGCTAGATTGCAGAGGTGGTGGAACTTGCTTGGCACCAGTGGGACACTAATTTGGTATAGCAGACACTGTTTGGATGTAACTAAGTTTCAGCACTGTTTGCTATAAAAATAGAGTAGCAAAATGTGCAGGAGGCTAGAATGCAGAGGTGGTGGAACTTGCTTGGCACCAGTGGGACACTAAATTTAATATAGCAGACACTGTTTGGATGCCACTAAGTTTCAGCACTTTTTGCTACATAAATAGCGTAGGAAAATGTGGAGGCTAGAATGCAGAGGTGGTGGAACTTGCTTGGCACCAGTGGGACACTAAATTTTGTATCGCTGACACTGTTTGGATGCCACTAAGTTTCAGCACTGTTTGCTATAAAAATAGCATAGCAAAATGTGCAGGAGGCTAGAATGCAGAGGTGGTGGAACTTGCTTGGCACCAGTGGGACACTAATTTAGTATAACACACACTGTTTGGATGCCACTAGGTTTCAGGACTGTTTGCTATAAAAACAGCGTAGCAAAATGTACAGGAGGATAGAATGCAGAGGTGGTGGAACTTGCTTGGAACCAGTAGGACACAAAATTTTGTATCGCTGACACTGTTTGGATGCCACTAAGTTTCAGCACTGTTTGCTATAAAGATAGCATAGCAAAATGTGCAGGAAGCTAGAATGCAGAGGTGGTGGAACTTGCTTGGCACCAGTGGGACACTAATTTAGTATAGCAGACACTGTTTGGATGCCACTAAGTTTCAGCACTGTTTGCTACAAAAATAGCGTAGCGAAATATGCAGGAGGCTAGAATGCAGAGGTGGTGGAACTTTCTTGGCACCAGTGGGACACTAAATTTTGTATAGCAGACACTGTTTGGATGCCCCTACATTTCAGCACTGTTTGCTATAAAAATAGCATTGCAAAATGGGCAGAAGGGTAGATTGCAGAGGTGGTGGAACTTGCTTGGCACCAGTGGGACACTAAGTTGGTATAGCAGACACTGTTTGGATGCCACTAAGTTTCAGCGCTGATTGCTATAAAAATTGCGTAGCAAAATGGGCAGGAGGGTAGAAGGCAGAGGTGGTGGAACTTGCTTGGCACCAGTGGGACACTAAGTTACTATAGCAGACACTTTGTGGATGCCACTAAGTTTCAGCACTGTTTGCTATAAAAATAGCGTAGCAAAATGTGCAGGAGGCTAGAATGCAGAGGTGGTGGAACTTGCTTGGCACCAGTGGGACACTAAATTTTGTATAGCAGACACTGTTTGGAAGCTACTAAGTTTCAGCACTGTTTCCTATAAAAATAGCGTAGTAAAATGTACAGGAGGCTAGAATGCAGAGGGGGTGGAACTTACTTGGCACCAGTGGGACACTAAATTTAATATAGCAGACACTGTTTGAATGCCACTAAGTTTTAGCACTGATTGCTAAAAAAATAGCGTAGCAAAATGGGCAGGAGGGTAGAAGGTAGAGGTGGTGGAACTTGCTTGGCACCAGTGGGACACTAAGTTACTTAATCAGACACTTTGTGGATGCCACTAAGTTTCAGCACTGTTGTTTGCTATAAAAATAGCGTAGCAAAATGTGCAGGAGGGTAGATTGCAGAGGTGGTGGAACTTGCTTGGCACCAGTGGGACCCTAAGTTTTGTATAGCAGACACTGTTTGGATGCTACTAAGTTTCAGCACAGTTTGCTATAAAAAAAGCGTAGCAAAATGTGGAGCCTAGAATGCAGAGGTGGTGGAACTTTCTTGGCACCAGTGGGACACTAATTTGGTATAGCAGACACTGTTTGGATGCTACTAAGTTTCAGCACTGTTTGCTATAAAAATAGCGTAGCAAAATGTGGAGCCTAGAATGCAGAGGTGGTGGAACGTGCTTGGCACCAGTGGGACACTAAATTTAGTATAGCAGTCCCTGTTTGGATGCCAGTTAGTTTCAGCACTGTTTGCTATAAACATAGCTTAGCAAAATGTGCAGGAGGCTAGAATGCAGAAGTGGTGGAACCTGCTTGGTACCAGTGGGACACTAAATTTAGTCTCGCAGACACTGTTTGGATGCTACTAAGTTTCAGCACAGTTTGCTATAAAAATAGCGTAGCAAAATGTGCAGGAGGCTAGAATGCAGAGGTGGTGGAACTTGCTTGGCACCAGTGGGACACTAATTTAGTATAGCAGTCACTGTTTGGATGCCACTAAGTTTCAGCACTGTTTGCTATAAAAATAGCGTAGCAAAATGTGGAGAAGGGTAGATTGCAGAGGTGGTGGAACTTGCTTGCCACCAGTGGGACACTAAATTTAATATAGCAGACACTGTTTGGATGCCGCTATGTTTTAGCACTGTTTGCTATAAAAATAGCATAGCAAAATGTGGAGGCTAGAATGCAGAGGTGGTGGAACTTTCTTGGCACCAGTGGGACTTTAAATTTAATATAGCAGACACTGTTTGGATGCCACTAAGTTTTAGCACTGTTTGCTATAAAAATAGCGTAACAAAATGTTGAGGCTAGAATGCAAAGGTGGTGGAACTTTCTTGGCACCAGTGGGACACTAAATTTTGTATAGCAGACACTGTTTGGATGCCACTAAGTTTCAGCACTGTTTGCTATAAAAATAGCGTAGCAAAATGTGCAGGAGGCTAGAATGCAGAGGTGGTGGAACTTGTTTGGCACCAGTGGGACACTAAATTTAGTATAGCAGACACTGTTTGGATGTCACTAAGATTTAGCACTGTTTGCTATAAAAATAGCATAGCAAAATGTGCAGGAGGCTAGAATGCAGAGGTGGTGGAAGTTGCTTGGCACCAGTGGGACACTAAATTTTGTATAGCAGACACTGTTTGGATGTCACTAAGTTTCAGCACTGTTTGCTATAAAAATAGCATAGCAAAATGTGCAGGAGGCTAGAATGCAGAGGTGGTGGAACTTGCTTGGCACCAGTGGGACACTAAATTTTGTATAGCAGACTCTGTTTGGATGCCACTACGTTTCAGCACTGTTTGCTATAAAAATAGCGTAGCAAAATGTGCAGGAGGCTTGAATGCAGAGGTGTTGGAACTTGCTTTGCACCAGTGGGACACTAAATTTTATATAACAGACACTGTTTGGATGCCACTAAGTTTCAGCACTGTTTGCTATAAAAATAGCATAGCAAAATGTGCAGGAGGCTAGAATGTAGAGGTTGTCGAACTTGCTTGGCACCAGTGGGACACTAAATTTTAAATAGCAGACACTGGATGCCACTAAGTTTCAGCACTTTTTGCTATAAAAATAGCGTAGCAAAATGTGCAGGAGGCTAGAATGCAGAGGTGGTGGAAGTTGCTTGGCACCAGTGGGACACTAAATTTAGTATAGCAGACACTGTTTGGATGCCACTAAGTTTCAGCACTGTTTGCTATAAAAATAGCGTAGCAAAATGTTGAGGCTAGAATGCAGAGGTGGTGGAACTTTCTTGGCATCAGTGGGACACTAAATTTTGTATAGCAGACACTGTTTAAATGCCACTAAGTTTCAGCACTGTTTGCTATAAAAATAGCGTAGCAAAATGTGCAGGAGGCTACAATGCAGAGGTGGTGGAACTTGTTTGGCACCAGTGGGACACTAAATTTAATATAGCAGACACTGTTTGGATGTCACTAAGATTCAGCACTATTTGCTATAAAAATAGCATAGCAAAATGTGCAGGAGGTTAGAATGCAGAGGTGGTGGAAGTTGCTTGGCACCAGTGGGACACTAAATTTTGTATAGCAGACACTGTTTGGATGTCACTAAGTTTCAGCACTGTTTGCTATAAAAATAGCGTAGCAAAATGTGCAGGAGGCTAGAATGCAGAGGTGATGGAACTTTCTTGACAACAGTGGGACACTAAAGTTTGTATTGCAGACACTGTTTGGAAGTTACTAAGTTTCAGCACTGTTTGCTATAAAAATAGCGTAGTAAAATGTACAGGAGGCTAGAAAACAGAGGGGGTGGAACTTACTTGGCACCAGTGGGACACTAAATTTAATATAGCAGACACTGTTTGAATGCCACTAAGTTTTAGCACTGATTGCTAAAAAAATAGCGTATCAAAATTGGCAGGAGGGTAGAAGGCAGAGGTGGTGGAACTTGCTTGGCACCAGTGGGACACTAAGTTACTATAGCAGACACTTTGTGGATGCCACTAAGATTCAGCACTGTTGTTTGCTATAAAAATAGCGTTGCAAAATGTGCAGGAGGGTAGATTGCAGAGGTGGTGGAACTTGCTTGGCACCAGTGGGAAACTAAGTTTTGTATAGCAGACACTGTTTGGATGCTACAAAGTTTCAGCACAGTTTGCTATAAAAATAGCGTAGCAAAATGTGGAGCCTAGAATGCAGAGGTTGTGGAACTTTCTTGGCACCAGTGGGACACTAATTTGGTATAGCAGACACTGTTTGGATGCCACTAAGTTTCAGCACTGTTTGCTATAAAAATAGCGTAGCAAAATGTGGAGCCTAGAATGCAGAGGTGGTGGAACGTGCTTGGCACCAGTGGGACACTAAATTTAGTATACCAGTCACTGTTTGGATGCCACGAAGTTTCAGCACTGTTTGCTATAAAAATAGCATAGCAAAATGTGCAGGAGGCTAGGTTGCAGAGGTGGTGGAACTTGCTTGGCACCAGCGGGACACTAATTTGGTATAGCAGACACTGTTTGGATGTAACTAAGTTTCAGCACTGTTTGCTATAAAAATAGAGTGGGAAAATGTGCAGGAGGCTAGAATGCAGAGGTGGTGGAACTTGCTTGGCACCAGTGAGACACTAAATTTAATATAGCAGACACTGTTTGGATGCCACTAAGTTTCAGCACTTTTTGCTACATAAATAGCGTAGGAAAATGTGGACGCTAGAATGCAGAGGTGGTGGAACTTGCTTGGCACCAGTGGGACACTAAATTTTGTATCACTGACACTGTTTGGATGCCACTAAGTTTCAGCACTGTTTGCTATAAAAATAGCATAGCAAAATGTGCAGGAGGCTAGAATGCAGAGGTGGTCGAACTTGCTTGGCACCAGTGGGACACTAAATTTTAAATAGCAGACAATGGATGACACGATGTTTCAGCACTGTTTGCTATAAAAATAGCATAGCAAAATGTGCAGGAGGCTAGATTGCAGAGGTGGTGGAACTTGCTTGGCACCAGTGGGACACTAATTTGGTATAGCAGACACTGTTTGGATGTAACTAAGTTTTAGCACTTTTTGCTATAAAAATAGAGTAGCAAATAGTGCAGGAGGCTAGAATGCAGAGGTGGTGGAACTTGCTTGGCACCAGTGGGACACTAAATTTAATATAGCAGACACTGTTTGGATGCCACTAAGTTTCAGCACTTTTTGCTACATGAATAGCGTAGGAAAATGTGGAGGCTAGAATGCAGAGGTGGTGGAACTTGCTTGGCACCAATGGGACACTAAATTTTGTATAGCAGACACTGTTTGGATGCCACTAAGTTTCAGCACTGTTTGCTATAAAAATAGCATAGCAAAATGTGCAAGAGGCTAGAATGCAGAGGTGGTGGAACTTGCTTGGCACCAGTGGGACACTAATTTAGTATAACACACACTGTTTTGATGCCACTAGGTTTCAGGACTGTTTGCTATAAAAACAGCGTAGCAAAATATGCAGGAGGCTAGAATGCAGAGGTGGTGGAACTTGCTTGGAACCAGTAGGACACAAAATTTTGTATCCCTGACCCTGTTTGGATGCCACTAAGTTTCAGCACTGTTTGCTATAAAGATAGCATAGCAAAATGTGCAGGAGGCTAGAATGCAGAGGTGGTGGAACTTGCTTGGCACCAGTGGGACACTAATTTAGTATAGCAGACACTGTTTGGATGCCACTAAGTTTCAGCACTGTTTGCTACAAAAATAGCGTAGCAAAATATGCAGGAGGCTAGAATGCAGAGATGGTGGAACTTTCTTGGCACCAGTGGGACACTAAATTTTGTATAGCAGACGCTGTTTGGATGCCACTACATTTCAGCACTGTTTGCTATAAAAATAGCATTGCAAAATGGGCAGGAGGGTAGATTGAAGAGGTGGTGGAACTTGCTTGGCACCAGTGAGACACTAAGTTGGTATAGCAGACACTGTTTGGATGCCACTAAGTTTCAGCACTGATTGCTATAAAAATTGCGTAGCAAAATGGGCAGGAGGGTAGAAGGCAGAGGTGGTGGAACTTGCTTGGCACCAGTGGGACACTAAGTTACTATAGCAGACACTTTGTGGATGCCACTAAGTTTCAGTACTGTATGCTATAAAAATAGCGTAGCAAAATGTGCAGGGGGCTAGAATGCAGAGGTGGTGGAACTTGCTTGGCACCAGTGGGACACTAAATTTTGTATAGCAGACACTGTTTGGAAGTTACTAAGTTTCAGCACTGTTTGCTATAAAAATAGCGTAGTAAAATGTACAGGAGGCTAGATTGCAGAGGATGTGGAACTTACTTGGCACCAGTGGGACACTAAATTTAATATAGCAGACACTGTTTGAATGACACTAAGTTTTAGCACTGATTGCTAAAAAAATAGCGTAGCAAAATGGGCAGGAGGGTAGAAGGCAGAGGTGGTGGAACTTGCTTGGCACCAGTGGGACACTAAGTTACTATAGCAGACACTTTGTGGATGCCACTAAGTTTCAGCACTGTTGTTTGCTATAAAAATAGCGTAGCAAAATGTGCAGGAGGGTAGATTGCAGAGGTGGTTGAACTTGCTTGGCACCAGTGGGACACTAAGTTTTGTATAGCAGACACTGTTTGGATGCTACAAAGTTTCAGCACAGTTTGCTATAAAAATAGCGTAGCAAAATGTGGAGCCTAGAATGCAGAGGTTGTGGAACTTTCTTGGCACCAGTGGGACACTAATTTGGTATAGCAGACACTGTTTGGATGCCACTAAGTTTCAGCACTGTTTGCTATAAAAATAGCGTAGCAAAATGTGGAGCCTAGAATGCAGAGGTGGTGGAACGTGCTTGGCACCAGTGGGACACTAAATTTAGTATAGCAGTCACTGTTTGGATGCCACGAAGTTTCAGCACTGTTTGCTACAAAAATAGCATAGCAAAATGTGCAGGAGGCTAGATTGCAGAGGTGGTGGAACTTGCTTGGCACCAGTGGGACACTAATTTGGTATAGCAGACACTGTTTGGATGTAACTAAGTTTCAGCACTGTTTGCTATAAAAATAGAGTAGCAAAATGTGCAGGAGGCTAGAATGCACAGGTGGTGGAACTTGCTTGGCACAAGTAGGACACAAAATTTTGTATCGCTGACAATGTTTGGATGCCACTAAGTTTCAGCACTGTTTGCTATAAAGATAGCATAGCAAAATGTGCAGGAGGCTAGAATGCAGAGGTGGTGGAACTTGCTTGGCACCAGTGGGACACTAATTTAGTATAGCAGACACTGTTTGGATGCCACTAAGTTTCAGCACTGTTTGCTACAAAAATAGCGTAGCAAAATATGCAGGAGGCTAGAATGCAGAGGTGGTGGAACTTTCTTGGCACCAGTGGGACACTAAATTTTGTATAGCAGACACTGTTTGGATGCCACTACATTTCAGCACTGTTTGCTATAAAAATAGCATTGCAAAATGGGCAGGAGGGTAGATTGCAGAGGTGGTGGAACTTGCTTGGCACCAGTGGGACACTAAGTTGGTATAGCAGACACTGTTTGGATGCCACTAAGTTTCAGCACTGATTGCTATAAAAATTGCGTAGCAAAATGGGCAGGAGGGTAGAAGGCAGAGGTGGTGGAACTTGCTTGGCACCAGTGGGACACTAAGTTACTATAGCAGACACTTTGTGGATGCCACTAAGTTTCAGCACTGTTTGCTATAAAAATAGCGTAGCAAAATGTGCAGGAGGCTAGAATGCAGAGGTGGTGGAACTTGCTTGGCACCAGTGGGATACTAAATTTTGTATAGCAGACTCTGTTTGGATGCCACTACGTTTCAGCACTGTTTGCTATAAAAATAGCGTAGCAAAATGTGCAGGAGGCTTGATTGCAGAGGTGTTGGAACTTGCTTTGCACCAGTGGGACACTAAATTTTGTATAACAGACACAGTTTGGATGCCACTAAGTTTCAGCACTGTTTGCTATAAAAATAGCGTAGCAAAATGTGCAGGAGGTTATATTGCAGAGGTGGTCGAACTTGCTTGGCACCAGTGGGACACTAAATTTTAAATAGCAGACACTGTTTGGATGCCACGAAGTTTCAGCACTGTTTGCTATAAAAATAGCATAGCAAAATGTGCAGGAGGCTAGATTGCAGAGGTGGTGGAACTTGCTTGGCACCAGTGGGACACTAATTTGGTATAGCAGACACTGTTTGGATGTAACTAAGTTTCAGCACTGTTTGCTATAAAAATAGATTAGCAAAATGTGCAGGAGGCTAGAATGCAGAGTTGGTGGAACTTGCTTGGCACCAGTGGGACACTAATTTTTGTATCGCTGACACTGTTTGGATGCCACTAAGTTTCAGCACTGTTTGCTATAAAGATAGCATGGCAAAATGTGCAGGAGGCTAGAATGCAGAGGTGGTGGAACTTGCTTGGCACCAGTAGGACACTAATTTAGTATAGCAGACACTGTTTGGATGCCACTAAGTTTCAACACTGTTTGCTACAAAAATAGCGTAGCAAAATATGCAGGAGGCTAGAATGCAGAGGTGGTGGAACTTGCTTGGCACCAGTGGGACACTAATTTTTGTATCGCTGACACTGTTTGGATGCCACTAAGTTTCAGCACTGTTTGCTATAAAAATAGCATTGCAAAATGGGCAGGAGGGTAGATTGCAGAGGTGGTGGAACTTTCTTAGCACCAGTGGGACACTAAATTTTGTATAGCAGACACTGTTTGGAAGTTACTAAGTTTCAGCACTTTTTGCTATAAAAATAGCGTATCAAAATGTGCAGGAGGCTAGAATGCAGAGGTGGTGGAACTTACTTAGCACCAGTGGGACACTAAATTTAATATAGCAGACACTGTTTGGATGCCACTAAGTTTTAGCACTGATTGCTAAAAAAATAGCGTAGCAAAATGGGCAGAAGGGTAGAAGGCAGAGGTGGTGGAACTTGCTTGGCACCAGTGGGATACTAAGTTACTATAGCAGACACTTTGTGGATGCCGCTAAGTTTCAGCACTGTTTGCTATAAAAATAGCGTAGCAAAATGTACAGGAGGCTAGAATGCAGAGGTGGTGGAACTTGCTTGGCACCAGTGGGACACTAAGTTTTGTATAGCAGACACTGTTTGGATGCCACTAAGTTTCAGCACTGTTTGCTATAAAAATAGCGTAGCAAAATTTGCAGGAGGCTAGAATGCAGAGCTGGTGGAACTTGCTTGGCACAAGTGGGACAATAAATTTAGCATAGCAGACACTGTTTGGATGCCACTAAGTTTTAGCACTGTTTGCATTCTAGCCTCCTGCACATTTTGCTGCGCTATTTTTATACCAAACAGTGCTGAAACTTAGTGGCATCCAAAAGAGTCTGCTATACAAAATTTAGTGTCCCACTGGTGCCAAGCAAGTTCCACCACCTCTGCATTCTAGCCTCCTGCACATTTTGCTACGCTATTTTTATAGCAGAGGTGGTGGAACTAGCTTGGCACCAGTGGGACACTAAATTTTGTATAGCAGACACTGTTTGGATGCCGCTAAGTTTCAGCACTGTTTGCTATAAAAATAGTGTAGCAAAATGTGCAGGAGGCTAGATTGCAGAGGTAGTGGAACTTGCTTGGCACCAGTGGGACACTAATTTATAAAGCAGACACTGTTTGGATGCCTCTAAGTTTCAGCACTGTTTGCTATAAAAATAGCGTAGCAAAATGTGCAGGAGGCTAGAATGCAGAGTTGGTGGAACTTGCTTGGCACCACTGGGACACTAAATTTAATATAGCAGACACTGTTTGGATGCCACTATGTTTTAGCACTGTTTGCTATAAAAATAGCGTAGCAAAATGTGGAGGCTAGAATGCAGAGGTGGTGGAACTTGCTTGGCACCAGTGGGACACTAAATTTAATATAGCAGACATTATTGGGATGCCACTAAGTTTTAGCACTGTTTGCTATAAAAATAGCATAGCAAAATGTGGAGGCTAGACAGCAGAGGTGGTGGAACTTTCTTGGCACCAGTGGGACACTAAATTTAATAAAGCAGACACTGTTTGGATGCCACTAAGTTTTAGCACTGTTTGCTATAAAAATAGCGTAGCAAAATGTTGAGGCTAGAATGCAGAGGTGGTGGAACTTTCTTGGCACCAGTGGGACACTAAATTTTGTATAGCAGACACTGTTTGGATGCCACTAAGTTTCAGCACTGTTTGCTATAGAAATAGCGTAGCAAAATGTGCAGGAGGCTAGAATGCAGAGGTGGTGGAACTTGTTTGGCACCAGTGGGACACTAAATTTAGTATAGCAGACACTGTTTGGATGTCACTAAGATTCAGCACTGTTTGCTATAAAAATAGCATAGCAAAATGTGCAGGAGGCTAGAATGCAGAGGTGGTGGAAGTTGTTTGGCACCAGTGGGACACTAAATTTTGTATAGCAGACACTGTTTGGATGTCACTAAGTTTCAGCACTGTTTGCTATAAAAATAGCGTAGCAAAATGTGCAGGAGGCTTGAATGCAGAGGTGTTGGAACTTGATTTGCACCAGTGGGACACTAAATTTTGGATAACAGACACTGTTTGGATGCCACTAAGTTTCAGCACTGTTTGCTATAAAAATAGCGTAGCAAAATGTGCAGGAGGCTAGAATGCAGAGGTGGTCGAACTTGCTTGGCACCAGAGGGACACTAAATTTTAAATAGCAGACACTGTTTGGATGCCACGAAGTTTCAGCACTGTTTGCTATAAAAATAGCATAGCAAAATGTGCAGGAGGCTAGATTGCAGAGGTGGTGGAACTTGCTAGGCACCAGTGGGACACTAATTTGGTATAGCAGACACTGTTTGGGTGTAACTAAGTTTCAGCACTGTTTGCTATAAAAATAGCGTAGCAAAATGTGCAGGAGGCTAGAATGCAGAGGTGGTGGAACTTCTTTGGCACCAGTGGGACACTAAATTTAGTATAGCAGACACTGTTTGGATGTCACTACGTTTCAGCACTGTTTGCTATAAAAATAGCGTAGCAAAATGTGCAGGAGGCTAGAATGCAGAGGTGGTGGAACTTGCTTGGCACCAGTGGGACACTAAATTTAATATAGCAGACACTGTTTGGATGCCACTAAGTTTCAGCACTGTTTGCTATAAAAATAGCATAGCAAAATGTGCAGGAGGCTAGAATGCAGAGGTGGTGGAACTTGCTTGGAACCAGTAGGACACTAAATTTTGTATCGCTGACACTGTTTGGATGCCACTAAGTTTCAGCACTGTTTGCTATAAAGATAGCATAGCAAAATGTGCAGGAGGCTAGAATGCAGAAGTGGTGGAATTTGCTTGGCACCAGTGGGACACTAATTTAGTATAGCACACACTGTTTGGATGCCACTAAGTTTCAGCACTGTTTGCTACAAAAATAGCGTAGCAAAATATGCAGGAGGCTAGAATGCAGAGGTGGTGGAACTTTCTTGGCACCAGTGGGACACTAAATTTTATATAGCAGACACTGTTTGGATGCCACTACGTTTCAGCACTGTTTGCTATAAAAAATAGCATTGCAAAATGGGCAGGAGGGTAGATTGCAGAGGTGGTGGAACTTTCTTAGCACCAGTGGGACACTAAGTTGGTATAGCAGACACTGTTTGGATGCCACTAAGTTTCAGCACTGATTGCTATAAAAATTGCGTAGCAAAATGGGCAGGAGGGTAGAAGGCAGAGGTGGTGGAACTTGCTTGGCACCAGTGGGACACTAAATTTTGTATAGCAGACACTGTTTGGAAGTTACTAAGTTTCAGCACTGTTTCCTATAAAAATAGCGTAGTAAAATGTACAGGAGGCTAGAATGCAGAGGGGGTGGAACTTACTTGGCACCAGTGGGACACTAAATTTAATATAGCAGACACTGTTTGAATGCCACTAAGTTTTAGCACTGATTGCTAAAAAATAGCGTAGCAAAATGGGCAGGAGGGTAGAAGGTAGAGGTGGTGGAACTTGTTTGGCACCAGTGGGACACTAAGTTACTAAAGCAGACACTTTGTGGATGCCACTAAGTTTCAGCACTGTTGTTTGCTATAAAAATAGCGTAGCAAAATGTGCAGGAGGGTAGATTGCAGAGGTGGTGGAACTTGCTTGGCACCAGTGGGACCCTAAGTTTTGTATAGCAGACACTGTTTGGATGCTACTAAGTTTCAGCACAGTTTGCTATAAAAAAAGCGTAGCAAAATGTGGAGCCTAGAATGCAGAGGTGGTGGAACTTTCTTGGCACCAGTGGGACACTAATTTGGTATAGCAGACACTGTTTGGATGCTACTAAGTTTCAGCACTGTTTGCTATAAAAATAGCGTAGCAAAATGTGGAGCCTAGAATGCAGAGGTGGTGGAACGTGCTTGGCACCAGTGGGACACTAAATTTAGTATAGCAGTCCCTGTTTGGATGCCAGTTAGTTTCAGCACTGTTTGCTATAAACATAGCTTAGCAAAATGTGCAGGAGGCTAGAATGCAGAAGTGGTGGAACCTGATTGGCACCAGTGGGACACTAAATTTAGTCTCGCAGACACTGTTTGGATGCTACTAAGTTTCAGCACAGTTTGCTATAAAAATAGCGTAGCAAAATGTGCAGGAGGCTAGAATGCAGAGGTGGTGGAACTTGCTTGGCACCAGTGGGACACTAATTTAGTATAGCAGTCACTGTTTGGATGCCACTAAGTTTCAGCACTGTTTGCTATAAAAATAGCGTAGCAAAATGTGGAGAAGGGTAGATTGCAGAGGTGGTGGAACTTGCTTGCCACCAGTGGGACACTAAATTTAATATAGCAGACACTGTTTGGATGCCGCTATGTTTTAGCACTGTTTGCTATAAAAATAGCATAGCAAAATGTGGAGGCTAGAATGCAGAGGTGGTGGAACTTTCTTGGCACCAGTGGGACTTTAAATTTAATATAGCAGACACTGTTTGGATGCCACTAAGTTTTAGCACTGTTTGCTATAAAAATAGCGTAGCAAAATGTTGAGGCTAGAATGCAAAGGTGGTGGAACTTTCTTGGCACCAGTGGGACACTAAATTTTGTATAGCAGACACTGTTTGGATGCCACTAAGTTTCAGCACTGTTTGCTATAAAAATAGCGTAGCAAAATGTGCAGGAGGCTAGAATGCAGAGGTGGTGGAACTTGTTTGGCACCAGTGGGACACTAAATTTAGTATAGCAGACACTGTTTGGATGTCACTAAGATTTAGCACTGTTTGCTATAAAAATAGCATAGCAAAATGTGCAGGAGGCTAGAATGCAGAGGTGGTGGAAGTTGCTTGGCACCAGTGGGACACTAAATTTTGTATAGCAGACACTGTTTGGATGTCACTAAGTTTCAGCACTGTTTGCTATAAAAATAGCGTAGCAAAATGTGCAGGAGGCTAGAATGCAGAGGTGGTGGAACTTGCTTGGCACCAGTGGGACACTAAATTTTGTATAGCAGACTCTGTTTGGATGCCACTACGTTTCAGCACTGTTTGCTATAAAAATAGCGTAGCAAAATATGCAGGAGGCTTGAATGCAGAGGTGTTGGAACTTGCTTTGCACCAGTGGGACACTAAATTTTATATAACAGACACTGTTTGGATGCCACTAAGTTTCAGCACTGTTTGCTATAAAAATAGCATAGCAAAATGTGCAGGAGGCTAGAATGTAGAGGTGGTCGAACTTGCTTGGCACCAGTGGGACACTAAATTTTAAATAGCAGACACTGGATGCCACTAAGTTTCAGCACTTTTTGCTATAAAAATAGCGTAGCAAAATGTGCAGGAGGCTAGAATGCAGAGGTGGTGGAAGTTGCTTGGCACCAGTGGGACACTAAATTTAGTATAGCAGACACTGTTTGGATGACACTAAGTTTCAGCACTGTTTGCTATAAAAATAGCGTAGCAAAATGTTGAGGCTAGAATGCAGAGGTGGTGGAACTTTCTTGGCACCAGTGGGACACTAAATTTTGTATAGCAGACACTGTTTGGATGCCACTAAGTTTCAGCACTGTTTGCTATAGAAATAGCGTAGCAAAATGTGCAGGAGGCTAGAATGCAGAGGTGGTGGAACTTGTTTGGCACCAGTGGGACACTAAATTTAGTATAGCAGACACTGTTTGGATGTCACTAAGATTCAGCACTGTTTGCTATAAAAATAGCATAGCAAAATGTGCAGGAGGCTAGAATGCAGAGGTGGTGGAAGTTGTTTGGCACCAGTGGGACACTAAATTTTGTATAGCAGACACTGTTTGGATGTCACTAAGTTTCAGCACTGTTTGCTATAAAAATAGCGTAGCAAAATGTGCAGGAGGCTTGAATGCAGAGGTGTTGGAACTTGATTTGCACCAGTGGGACACTAAATTTTGTATAACAGACACTGTTTGGATGCCACTAAGTTTCAGCACTGTTTGCTATAAAAATAGCGTAGCAAAATGTGCAGGAGGCTAGAATGCAGAGGTGGTCGAACTTGCTTGGCACCAGAGGGACACTAAATTTTAAATAGCAGACACTGTTTGGATGCCACGAAGTTTCAGCACTGTTTGCTATAAAAATAGCATAGCAAAATGTGCAGGAGGCTAGATTGCAGAGGTGGTGGAACTTGCTAGGCACCAGTGGGACACTAATTTGGTATAGCAGACACTGTTTGGGTGTAACTAAGTTTCAGCACTGTTTGCTATAAAAATAGCGTAGCAAAATGTGCAGGAAGCTAGAATGCAGAGGTGGTGGAACTTGTTTGTTACCAGTGGGACACTAAATTTAGTAAAGCAGACACTGTTTGGATGTCACTAAGATTCAGCACTGTTTGCTATAAAAATAGCATAGCAAAATGTGCAGGAGGCTAGAATGCAGAGGTGGTGGAAGTTGCTTGGCACCAGTGGGACACTAAATTTTAAATAGCAGACACTGTTTGGATGCCACGAAGTTTCAGCACTGTTTGCTATAAAAATAGCATAGCAAAATGCGCAGGAGGCTAGATTGCAGAGGTGGTGGAACTTGCTAGGCACCAGTGGGACACTAATTTGGTATAGCAGACACTGTTTGGGTGTAACTAAGTTTCAGCACTGTTTGCTATAAAAATAGCGTAGCAAAATGTGCAGGAGGCTAGAATGCAGAGGTGGTGGAACTTCTTTGGCACCAGTGGGACACTAAATTTAGTATAGCAGACACTGTTTGGATGTCACTACGTTTCAGCACTATTTGCTATAAAAATAGCGTAGCAAAATGTGCAGGAGGCTAGAATGCAGAGGTGGTGGAACTTGCTTGGCACCAGTGGGACACTAAATTTAATATAGGAGACACTGTTTGGATGCCACTAAGTTTCAGCACTGTTTGCTATAAAAATAGCATAGCACAATGTGCAGGAGGCTAGAATGCAGAGGTGGTGGAACTTGCTTGGAACCAGTAGGACACAAAATTTTGTATCGCTGACACTGTTTGGATGCCACTAAGTTTCAGCACTGTTTGCTATAAAGACAGCATAGCAAAATGTGCAGGAGGCTAGAATGCAGAAGTGGTGGAATTTGCTTGGCACCAGTGGGACACTAATTTAGTATAGCACACACTGTTTGGATGCCACTAGGTTTCAGGACTGTTTGCTATAAAAACAGCGTAGCAAAATGTGCAGGAGGCTAGAATGCAGAGGTGGTGGAACTTGCTTGGAACCAGTAGGACACAAAATTTTGTATCGCTGACACTGTTTGGATGCCACTAAGTTTCAGCACTGTTTGCTACAAAAATAGCGTAGCAAAATATGCAGGAGGCTAGAATGCAGAGGTGGTGGAACTTTCTTGGCACCAGTGGGACACTAAATTTTATATAGCAGACACTGTTTGGATGCCACTACGTTTCAGCACTGTTTGCTATAAAAATTAGCATTGCAAAATGGGCAGGAGGGTAGATTGCAGAGGTGGTGGAACTTTCTTAGCACCAGTGGGACACTAAGTTGGTATAGCAGACACTGTTTGGATGCCACTAAGTTTCAGCACTGATTGCTATAAAAATAGCGTATCAAAATGTGCAGGAGGCTAGAATGCAGAGGTGGTGGAACTTACTTAGCACAAGTGGGACACTAAATTTAATATAGCAGACACTGTTTGGATGCCACTAAGTTTTAGCACTGATTGCTAAAAAAATAGCGTAGCAAAATGGGCAGGAGGGTAGAAGGCAGAGGTGGTGGAACTTGCTTGGCACTAGTGGTACACTAAGTTACTATAGCAGACACTTTGTAGATGCCACTAAGTTTCAGCACTGTTTGCTATAAAAAAAGCGTAGCAAAATGTACAGGAGTCTAGAATGCAGAGGTGGTGGAACTTGCTTGGCACCAGTGGGACACTAAGTTTTGTATAGCAAACACTTTTGGTTGTCACTATGTTTCAGCACTGTTTGCTATAAAAATAGCGTAGCAAAATGTGCAGGAGGCTAGAATGCAGAGATGGTGGAACTTGCTTGGCACCAGTGGGACACTAAATTTTGTATAGCAGACACTGTTTGGATGCCGCTAAGTTTCAGCACTGTTTGCTATAAAAATAGCGTAGCAAAATGTGCAGGAGGCTAGATTGCAGAGGTGGTGGAACTTGCTTGGCACCAGTGGGACACTAATTTATAAAGCAGACACTGTTTGGATGCCTCTAAGTTTCAGCACTGTTTGCTATAAAAATAGCGTAGCAAAATGTGCATGAGGCTAGAATGCAGAGGTGGTGGAACTTGCTTGGCACCAGTGGGACACTAAATTTAATATAGCAGACACTGTTTGGATGCCACTATGTTTTAGAACTGTTTGCTATAAAAATAGCGTAGCAAAATGTGGAGGCTAGAATGCAGAGGTGGTGGAACTTGCTTGGCACCAGTGGGACACTAAATGTAATATAGCAGACATTATTGGGATGCCACTAAGTTTTAGCACTGTTTGCTATAAAAATAGCATAGCAAAATGTGGAGGCTAGAATGCAGAGGTGGTGGAACTTTTTTGGCACCAGTGGGGCACTAAATTTAATATAGCAGACACTGTTTCGATGCCACTAAGTTTTAGCACTGTTTGCTATAAAAATAGCGTAGCAAAATGTTGAGGCTAGAATGCAGAGGTGGTGGAACTTTCTTGGCACCAGTGGGACACTAAATTTTGTATAGCAGACACTGTTTGGATGCCACTAAGTTTCAGCACTGTTTGCTATAAAAATAGCGTAGCAAAATGTGCAGGAGGCTAGAATGCAGAGGTGGTGGAACTTGCTTGGCACCAGTGCGACATTAAATTTTGTATAGCAGACTCTGTTTGGATGCCACTACGTTTCAGCACTGTTTGCTATAAAAATAGCGTAGCAAAATGTGCAGGAGGCTTGAATGCAGAGGTGTTGGAACTTGATTTGCACCAGTGGGACACTAAATTTTGTAAAACAGACACTGTTTGGATGCCACTAAGTTTCAGCACTGTTTGCTATAAAAATAGCATAGCAAAATGTGCAGGAGGCTAGAATGCAGAGGTGGTGGAACTTGCTTGGCACCAGTGGGACACTAAATTTTAAATAGCAGACTCTGTTTGGATGCCTTGAAGTTTCAGCACTGTTTGCTATAAAAATAGCATAGCAAAATGTGCAGGAGGCTAGATTGCAGAGGTGGTGGAACTTGCTAGGCACCAGTGGGACACTAATTTGGTATAGCAGACACTGTTTGGGTGTAACTAAGTTTCAGCACTGTTTGCTATAAAAATAGCGTAGCAAAATGTTCAGGAGGCTAGAATGTAGAGGTGGTGGAACTTGCTTGGCACCAGTGGGACACTAAATTTTGTATAGCAGACTCTGTTTGGATGCCACTACGTTTCAGCACTGTTTGCTATAAAAATAGCGTAGCAAAATGTGCAGGAGGCTTGAATGCAGAGGTGTTGGAACTTGCTTTGCACCAGTGGGACACTAAATTTTGTATAACAGACACTGGATGCCACTAAGTTTCAGCACTGTTTGCTATAAAAATAGCGTAGCAAAATGTGCAGGAGGCTAGAATGCAGAGGTGGTCGAACTTGCTTGGCACCAGGGAGACACTAAATTTTAAATAGCAGACACTGTTTGGATGCCACGAAGTTTCAGCACTGTTTGCTATAAAAATAGCATAGCAAAATGTGCAGGAGGCTAGATTGCAGAGGTGGTGGAACTTGCTTGGCACCAGTGGGACACAAATTTGTTATAGCAGACACTGTTTGGATGTAACTAAGTTTCAGCACTGTTTGCTATAAAAATAGAGTAGCAAAATGTGCAGGAGGCTAGAATGCAGAGGTGGTGGAACTTGCTTGGCACCAGTGGGACACTAAATTTAATATAGTAAACACTGTTTGGATGCCACTAAGTTTCAGCACTGTTTGCTATAAAAATAGCATAGCAAAATGTGCAGGAGGCAAGAATGCAGAGGTGGTGGAACTTTCTTGGCACCAGTGGGACACTAATTTAGTATAGCACACACTGTTTGGATGCCACTAGGTTTCAGGACTGTTTGCTATAAAAACCGCGTAGCAAAATGTGCAGGAGGCTAGAATGCAGAGGTGGTGGAACTTGCTTGGCACAAGTGGGACAATAAATTTAGTATAGCAGACACTGTTTGGATGCCACTAACTTTCAGCACTGTTTGCATTCTAGCCTCCTGCACATTTTGCTGCGCTATTTTTATAGCAAACAGTGCTGAAACTTAGTGGCATCCAAAAGTGTCTGCTATACAAAATTTAGTGTCCCACTGGTGCCAAGCAAGTTCCACCACCTCTGCATTCTAGCCTCCTGCACATTTTGCTACGCTATTTTTATAGCAGAGGTGGTGGAACTAGCTTGGCACCAGTGGGACACTAAATTTTGTATAGCAAACACTTTTGGTTGCCACTAAGTTTCAGCACTGTTTGCTATAAAAATAGCGTAGCAAAATGTGCAGGAGGCTAGAATGCAGAGGTGGTGGAACTTGCTTGGCACCAGTGGGACACTAAATTTTGTATAGTAGACACTGTTTGGATGCCGCTAAGTTTCAGCACTGTTTGCTATAAAAATAGCGTAGCAAAATGTGCAGGAGGCTAGATTGCAGAGGTGGTGGAACTTGCTTGGCACCAGTGGGACACTAATTTATAAAGCAGACACTGTTTGGATGCCTCTAAGTTTCAGCACTGTTTGCTATAAAAATAGCGTAACAAAATGTGCAGGACGCTAGAATGCAGAGGTGGTGGAACTTGCTTGGCACCAGTGGGACACTAAATTTAATATAGCAGACACTGTTTGGATGCCACTATGTTTTAGAACTGTTTGCTATAAAAATAGCGTAGCAAAATGTGGAGGCTAGAATGCAGAGGTGGTGGAACTTGCTTGGCACCAGTGGGACACTAAATTTAATATAGCAGACATTATTGGGATGCCACTAAGTTTTAGCACTGTTTGCTATAAAAATAGCATAGCAAAATGTGGAGGCTAGAATGCAGAGGTGGTGGAACTTTCTTGGCACCAGTGGGGCACTAAATTTAATATAGCAGACACTGTTTCGATGCCACTAAGTTTTAGCACTGTTTGCTATAAAAATAGCGTAGCAAAATGTTGAGGCTAGAATGCAGAGGTGGTGGAACTTTCTTGGCACCAGTGGGACACTAAATTTTGTATAGCAGACACTGTTTGGATGCCACTAAGTTTCAGCACTGTTTGCTATAAAAATAGCGTAGCAAAATGTGCAGGAGGCTAGAATGCAGAGGTGGTGGAACTTGTTTGGCACCAGTGGGACACTAAATTTAGTATAGCAGACACTGTTTGGATGTCACTAAGTTTCAGCACTGTTTGCTATAAAAATAGCGTAGCAAAATGTGCAGGAGGCTAGAATGCAGAGGTGGTGGAACTTGCTTGGCACCAGTGCGACAGAAAATTTTGTATAGCAGACTCTGTTTGGATGCCACTACGTTTCAGCACTGTTTGCTATAAAAATAGCGTAGCAAAATGTGCAGGAGGCTTGAATGCAGAGGTGTTGGAACTTGATTTGCACCAGTGGGACACTAAATTTTGTAAAACAGACACTGTTTGGATGCCACTAAGTTTCAGCACTGTTTGCTATAAAAATAGCATAGCAAAATGTGCAGGAGGCTAGAATGCAGAGGTGGTGGAACTTGCTTGGCACCAGTGGGACACTAAATTTTAAATAGCAGACTCTGTTTGGATGCCTTGAAGTTTCAGCACTGTTTGCTATAAAAATAGCATAGCAAAATGTGCAGGAGGCTAGATTGCAGAGGTGGTGGAACTTGCTAGGCACCAGTGGGACACTAATTTGGTATAGCAGACACTGTTTGGGTGTAACTAAGTTTCAGCACTGTTTGCTATAAAAATAGCGTAGCAAAATGTGCAGGAGGCTAGAATGTAGAGGTGGTGGAACTTGCTTGGCACCAGTGGGACACTAAATTTTGTATAGCAGACTCTGTTTGGATGCCACTACGTTTCAGCACTGTTAGCTATAAAAATAGCGTAGCAAAATGTGCAGGAGGCTTGAATGCAGAGGTGTTGGAACTTGCTTTGCACCAGTGGGACACTAAATTTTGTATAACAGACACTGGATGCCACTAAGTTTCAGCACTGTTTGCTATAAAAATAGCGTAGCAAAATGTGCAGGAGGCTAGAATGCAGAGGTGGTCGAACTTGCTTGGCACCAGGGAGACACTAAATTTTAAATAGCAGACACTGTTTGGATGCCACGAAGTTTCAGCACTGTTTGCTATAAAAATAGCATAGCAAAATGTGCAGGAGGCTAGATTGCAGAGGTGGTGGAACTTGCTTGGCACCAGTGGGACACAAATTTGTTACAGCAGACACTGTTTGGATGTAACTAAGTTTCAGCACTGTTTGCTATAAAAATAGAGTAGCAAAATGTGCAGGAGGCTAGAATGCAGAGGTGGTGGAACTTGCTTGGCACCAGTGGGACACTAATTTAGTATAGCACACACTGTTTTGATGCCACTAGGTTTCAGGACTGTTTGCTATAAAAACAGCGTAGCAAAATGTGCAGGAGGCTACAATGCAGAGGTGGTGGAACTTGCTTGGAACCAGAAGGACACAAAATTTTGTATCGCTGACACTGTTTGGATGCCACTAAGTTTCAGCACTGTTTGCTATAAAGATAGCATAGCAAAATGTGCAGGAGGCTAGAATACAGAGGTGGTGGAACTTGCTTGGCACCAGTGGGACACTAATTTAGTATAGCAGACACTGTTTGGATGCCACTAAGTTTCAGCACTGTTTGCTACAAAAATAGCGTAGCAAAATATGCAGGAGGCTAGAATGCAGAGGTGGTGGAACTTTCTTGGCACCAGTGGGACACTAAATTTTATATAGCAGACACTGTTTGGATGCCACTAAGTTTCAGCACTGTTTGCTATAAAAATAGCATTGCAAAATGGGCAGGAGGGTAGATTGCAGAGGTGGTGGAACTTTCTTAGCACCAGTGGGACACTAAGTTGGTATAGCAGACACTGTTTGGATACCACTAAGTTTCAGCACTGTTTGCTATAAAAATAGCGTAGCAAAATGTGCAGGAGGCTAGAATGCAGAGGTGGTGGAACTTGCTTGGCACCAGTGGGACACTAAATTTTGTATAGCAGACACTGTTTGGAAGTTACTAAGTTTCAGCACTGTTTGCTATAAAAATAGCGTATCAAAATGTGCAGGAGGCTAGAATGCAGAGGTGGTGGAACTTACTTAGCACCAGTGGGACACTAAGTTTTGTATAGCAGACACTGTTTGGATGCCACTAAGTTTCAACACTGTTTGCATTCTAGCCTCCTGCACATTTTGCTGCGCTATTTTTATAGCAAACAGTGCTGAAACTTAGTGGCATCCAAAAGTGTCTGCTATACAAAATTTAGTGTCCCACTGGTGCCAAGCAAGTTCCACCACCTCTGCATTCTAGCCTCCTGCACATTTTGCTACGCTATTTTTATAGCAGAGGTGGTGGAACTAGCTTGGCACCAGTGGGACACTAAATTTTGCATAGCAAACACTTTTGGTTGCCACTAAGTTTCAGCACTGTTTGCTATAAAAATAGCGTAGCAAAATGTGCAGGAGGCTAGAATGCAGAGGTGGTGGAACTTGCTTGGCACCAGTGGGACACTAAATTTTGTATAGCAGACACTGTTTGGATGCCGCTAAGTTTCAGCACTGTTTGCTATAAAAATAGCGTAGCAAAATGTGCAGTAGGCTAGATTGCAGAGGTGATGGAACTTGCTTGGCACCAGTGGAACACTAAATTATAAAGCAGACACTGTTTGGATGCCTCTAAGTTTCAGCACTGTTTGCTATAAAAATAGCGTAGCAAAATGTGCATTAAGCTAGATTGCAGAGGTGGTGGAACTTGCTTGGCACCAGTGGGACACTAAATTTAATATAGCAGACACTATCTGGATGCCACTAAGTTTCAGCACTTTTTGCTATAAAAATAGAGTATCAAAATGTGCAGGAGGCTAGAATGCAGAGGTGGTGGAAGTTGCTTGGCACCAGTGGGACACTAAATTTAGTATAGCAGACACTGTTTGGATGCCACTAAGTTTCAGCACTGTTTGCATTCTAGCCTCCTGCACATTTTGCTGCGCTATTTTTATAGCAAACAGTGCTGAAACTTAGTGGCATCCAAAAGTGTCTGCTATACAAAATTTAGTGTCCCACTGGTGCCAAGCAAGTTCCACCACCTCTGCATTCTAGCCTCCTGCACATTTTGCTACGCTATTTTTATAGCAGAGGTGGAACACTAAATTATAAAGCAGACACTGTTTGGATGCCTCTAAGTTTCAGCACTGTTTGCTAAAAAAATAGCGTAGCAAAATGTGCAGGAGGCTAGAATGCAGAGGTGGTGGAACTTGCTTGGCACCAGTGGGACACTAAATTTTGTATAGCAGACACTGTTTGGATGCCGCTAAGTTTCAGCACTGTTTGCTATAAAAATAGCGTAGCAAAATGTGCATGGGGCTAGATTGCAGAGGTGGTGGAACTTGCTTGGAACCAGTGGGACACTAAATTTAATATAGCAGACACTATCTGGATGCCACTAAGTTTCAGCACTTTTTGCTATAAAAATAGAGTATCAAAATGTGCAGGAGGCTAGAATGCAGAGGTGGTGGAAGTTGCTTGGCACCAGTGGGACACTAAATTTAGTATAGCAGACACTGTTTGGATGCCACTAAGTTTCAGCACTGTTTGCATTCTAGCCTCCTGCACATTTTGCTGCGCTATTTTTATAGCAAACAGTGCTGAAACTTAGTGGCATCCAAAAGTGTATGCTATACAAAATTTAGTGTCCCACTGGTGCCAAGCAAGTTCCACCACCTCTGCATTCTAGCCTCCTGCACATTTTGCTACGCTATTTTTATAGCAGAGGTGGAACACTAAATTATAAAGCAGACACTGTTTGGATGCCTCTAAGTTTCAGCACTGTTTGCTAAAAAAATAGCGTAGCAAAATGTGCAGGAGGCTAGAATGCAGAGGTGGTGGAACTTGCTTGGCACCAGTGGGACACTAAATTTTGTATAGCAGACACTGTTTGGATGCCGCTAAGTTTCAGCACTGTTTGCTATAAAAATAGCGTAGCAAAATGTGCAGGAGGCTAGATTGCAGAGGTGGTGGAACTTGTTTGGCACCAGTGGGACATTAATTTGGTATAGCAGACACTGTTTGGATGCCACTAAGTTTCAGCACTGTTTGCTACAAAAATAGCGTAGCAAAATATGCAGGAGGCTAGAATGCAGAGGTGGTGGAACTTTCTTGGCACCAGTGGGACACTAAATTTTGTATAGCAGACACTGTTTGGATGCCACTACATTTCAGCACTGTTTGCTATAAAAATAGCATTGCAAAATGGGCAGGAGGGTAGATTGCAGAGGTGGTGGAACTTGCTTGGCACCAGTGAGACACTAAGTTGGTATAGCAGACACTGTTTGGATGCCACTAAGTTTCAGCACTGATTGCTATAAAAATTGCGTAGCAAAATGGGCAGGAGGGCAGAAGGCAGAGGTGGTGGAACTTGCTTGGCACCAGTGGGACACTAAGTTACTATAGCAGACACTTTGTGGATGCCACTAAGTTTCAGCACTGTTTGCTATAAAAATAGCGTAGCAAAATGTGCAGGAGGCTAGAATGCAGAGGGGGTGGAACTTACTTGGCACAAGTGGGACACTAAATTTTGTATAGCAGACACTGTTTGGAAGTTACTAAGTTTCAGCACTGTTTGCTATAAAAATAGCGTAGTAAAATGTACAGGAGGCTAGAATGCAGAGGGGGTGGAACTTACTTGGCACCAGTGGGACACTAAATTTAATATAGCAGACACTGTTTGAATGCCACTAAGTTTTAGCACTGATTGCTAAAAAAATAGCGTAGCAAAATGGGCAGGAGGGTAGAAGGCAGAGGTGGTGGAACTTGCTTGGCACCAGTGGGACACTAAGTTACTATAGCAGACACTTTGTGGATGCCACTAAGTTTCAGCACTGTTGTTTGCTATAAAAATAGCGTAGCAAAATGTGCAGGAGGGTAGATTGCAGAGGTGGTGGAACTTGCTTGGCACCAGTGGGACACTAAGTTTTGTATAGCAGACACTGTTTGGATGCTACAAAGTTTCAGCACAGTTTGCTATAAAAATAGCGTAGCAAAATGTGGAGCCTAGAATGCAGAGGTTGTGGAACTTTCTTGGCACCAGTGGGACACTAATTTGGTATAGCATACACTGTTTGGATGCCACTAAGTTTCAGCACTGTTTGCTATAAAAATAGCGTAGCAAAATGTGCATGAGGCTAGATTGCAGAGGTGGTGGAACTTGCTTGGCACCAGTAGGACACTAATTTAGTATAACACACACTGTTTGGATGCCACTAGGTTTCAGGACTGTTTGCTATAAAAACAGCGTAGCAAAATGTGCAGGAGGCTAGAATGCAGCGGTGGTGGAACTTGCTTGGAACCAGTAGGACACAAAATTTTGTATCGCTGACACTGTTTGGATGCCACTAAGTTTCAGCACTGTTTGCTATAAAGATAGCATAGCAAAATGTGCAGGAGGCTAGAATGCAGAGGTGGTGGAACTTGCTTGGCACCAGTGGGACACTAATTTAGTATAGCAGACACTGTTTGGATGCCACTAAGTTTCAGCACTGTTTGCTACAAAAATAGCGTAGCAAAATATGCAGGAGGCTAGAATGCAGAGGTGGTGGAACTTTCTTGGCACCAGTGGGACACTAAATTTTGTATAGCAGACACTGTTTGGATGCCACTACATTTCAGCACTGTTTGCTATAAAAATAGCATTGCAAAATGGGCAGGAGGGTAGATTGCAGAGGTGGTGGAACTTGCTTGGCACCAGTGAGACACTAAGTTGGTATAGCAGACACTGTTTGGATGCCACTAAGTTTCAGCACTGATTGCTATAAAAATTGCGTAGCAAAATGGGCAGGAGGGCAGAAGGCAGAGGTGGTGGACCTTGCTTGGCACCAGTGGGACACTAAGTTACTATAGCAGACACTTTGTGGATGCCACTAAGTTTCAGCACTGTTTGCTATAAAAATAGCGTAGCAAAATGTGCAGGAGGCTAGAATGCAGAGGGGGTGGAACTTACTTGGCACCAGTGGGACACTAAATTTTGTATAGCAGACACTGTTTGGAAGTTACTAAGTTTCAGCACTGTTTGCTATAAAAATAGCGTAGTAAAATGTACAGGAGGCTAGATTGCAGAGGGGGTGGAACTTACTTGGCACCAGTGGGACACTAAATTTAATATAGCAGACACTGTTTGAATGCCACTAAGTTTTAGCACTGATTGCTAAAAAAATAGCGTAGCAAAATGGGCAGGAGGGTAGAAGGCAGAGGTGGTGGAACTTGCTTGGCACCAGTGGGACACTAAGTTACTATAGCAGACACTTTGTGGATGCCACTAAGTTTCAGCACTGTTGTTTGCTATAAAAATAGCGTAGCAAAATGTGCAGGAGGGTAGATTGCAGAGGTGGTGGAACTTGCTTGGCACCAGTGGGACACTAAGTTTTGTATAGCAGACACTGTTTGGATGCTACAAAGTTTCAGCACAGTTTGCTATAAAAATAGCGTAGCAAAATGTGGAGCCTAGAATGCAGAGGTTGTGGAACTTTCTTGGCACCAGTGGGACACTAATTTGGTATAGCAGACACTGTTTGGATGCCACTAAGTTTCAGCACTGTTTGCTATAAAAATAGCGTAGCAAAATGTGCATGAGGCTAGATTGCAGAGGTGATGGAACTTGTTTGGCACCAGTAGGACACTAAATTTAATATAGCAGACACTATCTGGATGCCACTAAGTTTCAGCACTTTTTGCTATAAAAATAGCGTAGCAAAATGTGCAGGAGGCTAGAATGCAGAGGTGGTGGAAGTTGCTTGGCACCAGTGGGACACTAAATTTTGTATAGCAGACACTGTTTGGATGCCACTAAGTTTCAGCACTGTTTGCTATAAAAATAGCGTAGCAAAATGTTGAGGCTAGAATGCAGAGGTGGTGGAACTTTCTTGGCATCAGTGGGACACTAAATTTTGTATAGCAGACACTGTTTGGATGCCACTAAGTTTCAGCACAGTTTGCTATAAAAATAGCGTAGCAAAATGTGCAGGAGGCTACAATGCAGAGGTGGTGGAACTTGTTTGGCACCAGTGGGACACTAAATTTAATATAGCAGACACTGTTTGGATGTCACTAAGATTCAGCACTATTTGCTATAAAAATAGCATAGCAAAATGTGCAGGAGGTTAGAATGCAGAGGTGGTGGAAGTTGCTTGGCACCAGTGGGACACTAAATTTTGTATAGCAGACACTGTTTGGATGTCACTAAGTTTCAGCACTGTTTGCTATAAAAATAGCGTAGCAAAATGTGCAGGAGGCTAGAATGCAGAGGTGATGGAACTTTCTTGACAACAGTGGGACACTAAATTTTGTATAGCAGACACTGTTTGGAAGTTACTAAGTTTCAGCACTGTTTGCTATAAAAATAGCGTAGTAAAATGTACAGGAGGCTAGAATGCAGAGGGGGTGGAACTTGCTTGGCACCAGTGTTTCACTAAATTTTGTATCGCTGACACTGTTTGGATGCCACTAAGTTTCAGCACTGTTTGATATTAAAATAGCATAGCAAAATGTGCAGGAGGCTAGAATGCAGAGGTGGTGGAACTTGCTTGGCACCAGTGGGACACTAATTTAGTATAACACACACTGTTTGGATGCCACTAGGTTTCAGGACTGTTTGCTATAAAAACAGCGTAGCAAAATGTGCAGGAGGCTAGAATGCAGAGGTGGTGGAACTTGCTTGGAACCAGTAGGACACAAAATTTTGTATCGCTGACACTGTTTGGATGCCACTAAGTTTCAGCACTGTTTGCTATAAAGATAGCATAGCAAAATGTGCAGGAGGCTAGAATGCAGAGGTGGTGGAACTTGCTTGGCACCAGTGGGACACTAATTTAGTATAGCAGACACTGTTTGGATGCCACTAGGTTTCAGCACTGTTTGCTACAAAAATAGCGTAGCAAAATATGCAGGAGGCTAGAATGCAGAGGTGGTGGAACTTTCTTGGCACCAGTGGGACACTAAATTTTGTATAGCAGACACTGTTTGGATGCCACTACATTTCAGCACTGTTTGCTATAAAAATAGCATTGCAAAATGGGCAGGAGGGTAGATTGCAGAGGTGGTGGAACTTGCTTGGCACCAGTGAGACACTAAGTTGGTATAGCAGACACTGTTTGGATGCCACTAAGTTTCAGCACTGATTGCTATAAAAATTGCGTAGCAAAATGGGCAGGAGGGCAGAAGGCAGAGGTGGTGGAACTTGCTTGGCACCAGTGGGACACTAAGTTACTATAGCAGACACTTTGTGGATGCCACTAAGTTTCAGCACTGTTTGCTATAAAAATAGCGTAGCAAAATGTGCAGGAGGCTAGAATGCAGAGGGGGTGGAACTTACTTGGCACCAGTGGGACACTAAATTTTGTATAGCAGACACTGTTTGGAAGTTACTAAGTTTCAGCACTGTTTGCTATAAAAATAGCGTAGTAAAATGTACAGGAGCCTAGAATGCAGAGGGGGTGGAACTTACTTGGCACCAGTGGGACACTAAATTTAATATAGCAGACACTGTTTGAATGCCACTAAGTTTTAGCACTGATTGCTAAAAAAATAGTGTAGCAAAATGGGCAGGAGGGTAGAAGGCAGAGGTGGTGGAACTTGCTTGGCACCAGTGGGACACTAAGTTACTATAGCAGACACTTTGTGGATGCCACTAAGTTTCAGCACTGTTGTTTGCTATAAAAATAGCGTAGCAAAATGTGCAGGAGGGTAGATTGCAGAGGTGGTGGAACTTGCTTGGCACCAGTGGGACACTAAGTTTTGTATAGCAGACACTGTTTGGATGCTACAAAGTTTCAGCACAGTTTGCTATAAAAATAGCGTAGCAAAATGTGGAGCCTAGAATGCAGAGGTTGTGGAACTTTCTTGGCACCAGTGGGACACTAATTTGGTATAGCAGACACTGTTTGGATGCCACTAAGTTTCAGCACTGTTTGCTATAAAAATAGCATAGCAAAATGTGCAGGAGGCTAGAATGCAGAGGTGGTCGAACTTGCTTGGCACCAGTGGATCACTAAATTTTAAATAGCAGACACTGGATGACACGAAGTTTCAGCACTGTTTGCTATAAAAATAGCATAGCAAAATGTGCAGGAGGCTAGATTGCAGAGGTGGTGGAACTTGCTTGGCACCAGTGGGACACTAATTTGGTATAGCAGACACTGTTTGGATGTAACTAAGTTTCAGCACTGTTTGCTATAAAAATAGAGTAGCAATAGTGCAGGAGGCTAGAATGGAGAGGTGGTGGAACTTGCTTGGCACCAGTGGGACACTAAATTTAATATAGCAGACACTGTGTGGATGCCACTAAGTTTCAGCACTTTTTGCTACATGAATAGCGTAGGAAAATGTGGAGGCTAGAATGCAGAGGTGGTGGAACTTGCTTGGCACCAGTGGGACACTAAATTTTGTATAGCAGACACTGTTTGGATGCCACTAAGTTTCAGCACTGTTTGCTATAAAAATAGCATAGCAAAATGTGCAGGAGGCTAGAATGCAGAGGTGGTGGAACTTGCTTGGCTCCAGTGGGACACTAATTTAGTATAACACACACTGTTTGGATGCCACTAGGTTTCAGGACTGTTTGCTATAAAAACAGCGTAGCAAATGTGCAGGAGGCTAGAATGCAGAGGTGGTGGAACTTGCTTGGAACCAGTAGGACACAAAATGTTGTATCGCTGACACTGTTTGGATGCCACTAAGTTTCAGCACTGTTTGCTATAAAGATAGCATAGCAAAATGTGCAGGAGGCTAGAATGCAGAGGTGGTGGAACTTGCTTGGCACCAGTGGGACACTAATTTAGTATAGCAGACACTGTTTGGATGCCACTAAGTTTCAGCACTGTTTGCTATAAAAAAAGCATTGCAAAATGGGCAGGAGGGTAGATTGCAGAGGTGGTGGAACTTGCTTGGCACCAGTGAAACACTAAGTTGGTATAGCAGACACTGTTTGGATGCCACTAAGTTTCAGCACTGATTGCTATAAAAATTGCGTAGCAAAATGGGCAGGAGGGTAGAAGGCAGAGGTGGTGGAACTTGCTTGGCACCAGTGGGACACTAAGTTACTATAGCAGACACTTTGTGGATGCCACTAAGTTTCAGCACTGTTTGCTATAAAAATAGCGTAGCAACTTGTGCAGGAGGCTAGAATGCAGAGGTGGTGGAACTTGCTTGGCACCAGTGGGACACTAAATTTTGTATAGCAGACACTGTTTGGAAGTTACTAAGTTTCAGCACTGTTTGCTATAAAAATAGCGTAGTAAAATGTACAGGAGGCTAGAATGCAGAGGGGGTGGAACTTACTTGGCACCAGTGGGACACTAAATTTAATATAGCAGACACTGTTTGAATGACACTAAGTTTTAGCACTGATTGCTAAAAAAATAGCGTAGCAAAATGGGCAGGAGGGTAGAAGGCAGAGGTGGTGGAACTTGCTTGGCACCAGTGGGACACTAAGTTACTATAGCAGACACTTTGTGGATGCCACTAAGTTTCAGCACTGTTGTTTGCTATAAAAATAGCGTAGCAAAATGTGCAGGAGGGTAGATTGCAGAGGTGGTGGAACTTGCTTGGCACCAGTGGGACACTAAGTTTTGTATAGCAGACACTATTTGGATGCTACAAAGTTTCAGCACAGTTTGCTATAAAAATAGCGTAGCAAAATGTGGAGCCTAGAATGCAGAGGTTGTGGAACTTTCTTGGCACCAGTGGGACACTAATTTGATATAGCAGACACTGTTTGGATGCCACTAAGTTTCAGCACTGTTTGCTATAAAAATAGCGTAGCAAAATGTGGAGCCTAGAATGCAGAGGTGGTGGAACGTGCTTGGCACCAGTGGGACACTAAATTTAGTATAGCAGTCACTGTTTGGATGCCACGAAGTTTCAGCACTGTTTGCTATAAAAATAGTATAGCAAAATGTGCAGGAGGCTAGATTGCAGAGGTGGTGGAACTTGCTTGGCACCAGTGGGACACTAATTTGGTATAGCAGACACTGTTTGGATGTAACTAAGTTTCAGCACTGTTTGCTATAAAAATAGAGTAGCAAAATGTGCAGGAGGCTAGAATGCAGAGGTGGTGGAACTTGCTTGGCACCAGTGGGACACTAAATTTTGTATCGCTGACACTGTTTGGATGCCACTAAGTTTCAGCACTGTTTGCTATAAAAATAGCGTAGCAAAATGGGCAGGAGGGTAGAAGGCAGAGGTGGTGGAACTTGCTTGGCACCAGTGGGACACTAAGTTACTATAGCAGACACTTTGTGGATGCCACTAAGTTTCAGCACTGTTGTTTGCTATAAAAATAGCGTAGCAAAATGTGCAGGAGGGTAGATTGCAGAGGTGGTGGAACTTGCTTGGCACCAGTGGGACACTAAGTTTTGTATAGCAGACACTATTTGGATGCTACAAAGTTTCAGCACAGTTTGCTATAAAAATAGCGTAGCAAAATGTGGAGCCTACAATGCAGAGGTTGTGGAACTTTCTTGGCACCAGTGGGACACTAATTTGGTATAGCAGACACTGTTTGGATGCCACTAAGTTTCATCACTGTTTGCTATAAAAATAGCGTAGCAAAATGTGGAGCCTAGAATGCAGAGGTGGTGGAACGTTCTTGGCACCAGTGGGACACTAAATTTAGTATAGCAGTCACTGTTTGGATGCCACGAAGTTTCAGCACTGTTTGCTATAAAAATAGCATAGCAAAATGTGCAGGAGGCTAGATTGCAGAGGTGGTGGAACTTGCTTGGCACCAGTGGGACACTAATTTGGTATAGCAGACACTGTTTGGATGTAACTAAGTTTCAGCACTGTTTGCTATAAAAATAGAGTAGCAAAATGTGCAGGAGGCTAGAATGCAGAGGTGTTGGAACTTGCTTGGCACCAGTGGGACACTAAATTTAATATAGCAGACACTGTTTGGATGCCACTAAGTTTCAGCACTTTTTGCTACATAAATAGCGTAGGAAAATGTGGAGGCTAGAATGCAGAGGTGGTGGAACTTGCTTGGCACCAGTGGGACACTAAATTTTGTATCACTGACACTGTTTGGATGCCACTAAGTTTCAGCACTGTTTGCTATAAAAATAGCATAGCAAAATGTGCAGGAGGCTAGAATGCAGAGGTGGTCGAACTTGCTTGGCACCAGTGGGACACGAAATTTTAAATAGCAGACACTGGATGACACGAAGTTTCAGCACTGTTTGCTATAAAAATAGCATAGCAAAATGTGCAGGAGGCTAGATTGCAGAGGTGGTGGAACTTGCTTGACACCAGTGGGACACTAATTTGGTATAGCAGACACTGTTTGGATGTAACTAAGTTTCAGCACTGTTTGCTATAAAAATAGAGTAGCAAATAGTGCAGGAGGCTAGAATGGAGAGGTGGTGGAACTTGCTTGGCACCAGTGGGACACTAAATTTAATATAGCAGACACTGTTTGGATGCCACTAAGTTTCAGCACTTTTTGCTACATGAATAGCGTAGGAAAATGTGGAGGCTAGAATGCAGAGGTGGTGGAACTTGCTTGGCACCAGTGGGACACTAAATTTTGTATAGCAGACACTGTTTGGATGCCACTAAGTTTCAGCACTGTTTGCTATAAAAATAGCATAGCAAAATGTGCAGGAGGCTAGAATGCAGAGGTGGTGGAACTTGCTTGGCTCCAGTGGGACACTAATTTAGTATAACACACACTGTTTGGATGCCACTAGGTTTCAGGACTGTTTGCTATAAAAACAGCGTAGCAAATGTGCAGGAGGCTAGAATGCAGAGGTGGTGGAACTTGCTTGGAACCAGTAGGACACAAAATGTTGTATCGCTGACACTGTTTGGATGCCACTAAGTTTCAGCACTGTTTGCTATAAAGATAGCATAGCAAAATGTGCAGGAGGCTAGAATGCAGAGGTGGTGGAACTTGCTTGGCACCAGTGGGACACTAATTTAGTATAGCAGACACTGTTTGGATGCCACTAAGTTTCAGCACTGTTTGCTACAAAAATAGCGTAGCAAAATATGCAGGAGGCTAGAATGCAGAGGTGGTGGAACTTTCTTGGCACCAGTGGGACACTAAATTTTGTATAGCAGACACTGTTTGGATACCACTACATTTCAGCACTGTTTGCTATAAAAATAGCATTGCAAAATGGGCAGGAGGGTAGATTGCAGAGGTGGTGGAACTTGCTTGGCACCAGTGAGACACTAAGTTGGTATAGCAGACACTGTTTGGATGCCACTAAGTTTCAGCACTGATTGCTATAAAAATTGCGTAGCAAAATGGGCAGGAGGGTAGAAGGCAGAGGTGGTGGAACTTGCTTGGCACCAGTGGGACACTAAGTTACTATAGCAGACACTTTGTGGATGCCACTAAGTTTCAGCACTGTTTGCTATAAAAATAGCGTAGCAACTTGTGCAGGAGGCTAGAATGCAGAGGTGGTGGAACTTGCTTGGCACCAGTGGGACACTAAATTTTGTATAGCAGACACTGTTTGGAAGTTACTAAGTTTCAGCACTGTTTGCTATAAAAATAGCGTAGTAAAATGTACAGGAGGCTAGAATGCAGAGGGGGTGGAACTTACTTGGCACCAGTGGGACACTAAATTTAATATAGCAGACACTGTTTGAATGACACTAAGTTTTAGCACTGATTGCTAAAAAAATAGCGTAGCAAAATGGGCAGGAGGGTAGAAGGCAGAGGTGGTGGAACTTGCTTGGCACCAGTGGGACACTAAGTTACTATAGCAGACACTTTGTGGATGCCACTAAGTTTCAGCACTGTTGTTTGCTATAAAAATAGCGTAGCAAAATGTGCAGGAGGGTAGATTGCAGAGGTGGTGGAACTTGCTTGGCACCAGTGGGACACTAAGTTTTGTATAGCAGACACTATTTGGATGCTACAAAGTTTCAGCACAGTTTGCTATAAAAATAGCGTAGCAAAATGTGGAGCCTAGAATGCAGAGGTTGTGGAACTTTCTTGGCACCAGTGGGACACTAATTTGATATAGCAGACACTGTTTGGATGCCACTAAGTTTCAGCACTGTTTGCTATAAAAATAGCGTAGCAAAATGTGGAGCCTAGAATGCAGAGGTGGTGGAACGTGCTTGGCACCAGTGGGACACTAAATTTAGTATAGCAGTCACTGTTTGGATGCCACGAAGTTTCAGCACTGTTTGCTATAAAAATAGTATAGCAAAATGTGCAGGAGGCTAGATTGCAGAGGTGGTGGAACTTGCTTGGCACCAGTGGGACACTAATTTGGTATAGCAGACACTGTTTGGATGTAACTAAGTTTCAGCACTGTTTGCTATAAAAATAGAGTAGCACAATGTGCAGGAGGCTAGATTGCAGAGGTGGTGGAACTTGCTTGGCACCAGTGGGACACTAAATTTAATATAGCAGACACTGTTTGGATGCCACTAAGTTTCAGCACTTTTTGCTACATAAATAGCGTAGGAAAATGTGGAGGCTAGAATGCAGAGGTGGTGGAACTTGCTTGGCACCAGTGGGACACTAAATTTTGTATCGCTGACACTGTTTGGATGCCACTAAGTTTCAGCACTGTTTGCTATAAAAATAGCGTAGCAAAATGGGCAGGAGGGTAGAAGGCAGAGGTGGTGGAACTTGCTTGGCACCAGTGGGACACTAAGTTACTATAGCAGACACTTTGTGGATGCCACTAAGTTTCAGCACTGTTGTTTGCTATAAAAATAGCGTAGCAAAATGTGCAGGAGGGTAGATTGCAGAGGTGGTGGAACTTGCTTGGCACCAGTGGGACACTAAGTTTTGTATAGCAGACACTATTTGGATGCTACAAAGTTTCAGCACAGTTTGCTATAAAAATAGCGTAGCAAAATGTGGAGCCTACAATGCAGAGGTTGTGGAACTTTCTTGGCACCAGTGGGACACTAATTTGGTATAGCAGACACTGTTTGGATGCCACTAAGTTTCATCACTGTTTGCTATAAAAATAGCGTAGCAAAATGTGGAGCCTAGAATGCAGAGGTGGTGGAACGTGCTTGGCACCAGTGGGACACTAAATTTAGTATAGCAGTCACTGTTTGGATGCCACGAAGTTTCAGGACTGTTTGCTATAAAAATAGCATAGCAAAATGTGCAGGAGGCTAGATTGCAGAGGTGGTGGAACTTGCTTGGCACCAGTGGGACACTAATTTGGTATAGCAGACACTGTTTGGATGTAACTAAGTTTCAGCACTGTTTGCTATAAAAATAGAGTAGCAAAATGTGCAGGAGGCTAGAATGCAGAGGTGGTGGAACTTGCTTGGCACCAGTGGGACACTAAATTTAATATAGCAGACACTGTTTGGATGCCACTAAGTTTCAGCACTTTTTGCTACATAAATAGCGTAGGAAAATGTGGAGGCTAGAATGCAGAGGTGGTGGAACTTGCTTGGCACCAGTGGGACACTAAATTTTGTATCGCTGACACTGTTTGGATGCCACTAAGTTTCAGCACTGTTTGCTATAAAAATAGCATAGCAAAATGTGCAGGAGGCTAGAATGCAGAGGTGGTGGAACTTGCTTGGCACCAGTGGGACACTAATTTAGTATAACACACACTGTTTGGATGCCACTAGGTTTCAGGACTGTTTGCTATAAAAACAGCGTAGCAAATGTGCAGGAGGCTAGAATGCAGAGGTGGTGGAACTTGCTTGGAACCAGTAGGACACAAAATGTTGTATCGCTGACACTGTTTGGATGCCACTAAGTTTCAGCACTGTTTGCTATAAAGATAGCATAGCAAAATGTGCAGGAGGCTAGAATGCAGAGGTGGTGGAACTTGCTTGGCACCAGTGGGACACTAATTTAGTATAGCAGACACTGTTTGGATGCCACTAAGTTTCAGCACTGTTTGCTACAAAAATAGCGTAGCAAAATATGCAGGAGGCTAGAATGCAGAGGTGGTGGAACTTTCTTGGCACCAGTGGGACACTAAATTTTGTATAGCAGACACTGTTTGGATACCACTACATTTCAGCACTGTTTGCTATAAAAATAGCATTGCAAAATGGGCAGGAGGGTAGATTGCAGAGGTGGTGGAACTTGCTTGGCACCAGTGAGACACTAAGTTGGTATAGCAGACACTGTTTGGATGCCACTAAGTTTCAGCACTGATTGCTATAAAAATTGCGTAGCAAAATGGGCAGGAGGGTAGAAGGCAGAGGTGGTGGAACTTGCTTGGCACCAGTGGGACACTAAGTTACTATAGCAGACACTTTGTGGATGCCACTAAGTTTCAGCACTGTTTGCTATAAAAATAGCGTAGCAACTTGTGCAGGAGGCTAGAATGCAGAGGTGGTGGAACTTGCTTGGCACCAGTGGGACACTAAATTTTGTATAGCAGACACTGTTTGGAAGTTACTAAGTTTCAGCACTGTTTGCTATAAAAATAGCGTAGTAAAATGTACAGGAGGCTAGAATGCAGAGGGGGTGGAACTTACTTGGCACCAGTGGGACACTAAATTTAATATAGCAGACACTGTTTGAATGACACTAAGTTTTAGCACTGATTGCTAAAAAAATAGCGTAGCAAAATGGGCAGGAGGGTAGAAGGCAGAGGTGGTGGAACTTGCTTGGCACCAGTGGGACACTAAGTTACTATAGCAGACACTTTGTGGATGCCACTAAGTTTCAGCACTGTTGTTTGCTATAAAAATAGCGTAGCAAAATGTGCAGGAGGGTAGATTGCAGAGGTGGTGGAACTTGCTTGGCACCAGTGGGACACTAAGTTTTGTATAGCAGACACTATTTGGATGCTACAAAGTTTCAGCACAGTTTGCTATAAAAATAGCGTAGCAAAATGTGGAGCCTAGAATGCAGAGGTTGTGGAACTTTCTTGGCACCAGTGGGACACTAATTTGATATAGCAGACACTGTTTGGATGCCACTAAGTTTCAGCACTGTTTGCTATAAAAATAGCGTAGCAAAATGTGGAGCCTAGAATGCAGAGGTGGTGGAACGTGCTTGGCACCAGTGGGACACTAAATTTAGTATAGCAGTCACTGTTTGGATGCCACGAAGTTTCAGCACTGTTTGCTATAAAAATAGTATAGCAAAATGTGCAGGAGGCTAGATTGCAGAGGTGGTGGAACTTGCTTGGCACCAGTGGGACACTAATTTGGTATAGCAGACACTGTTTGGATGTAACTAAGTTTCAGCACTGTTTGCTATAAAAATAGAGTAGCAAAATGTGCAGGAGGCTAGAATGCAGAGGTGGTGGAACTTGCTTGGCACCAGTGGGACACTAAATTTAATATAGCAGACACTGTTTGGATGCCACTAAGTTTCAGCACTTTTTGCTACATAAATAGCGTAGGAAAATGTGGAGGCTAGAATGCAGAGGTGGTGGAACTTGCTTGGCACCAGTGGGACACTAAATTTTGTATCGCTGACACTGTTTGGATGCCACTAAGTTTCAGCACTGTTTGCTATAAAAATAGCGTAGCAAAATGGGCAGGAGGGTAGAAGGCAGAGGTGGTGGAACTTGCTTGGCACCAGTGGGACACTAAGTTACTATAGCAGACACTTTGTGGATGCCACTAAGTTTCAGCACTGTTGTTTGCTATAAAAATAGCGTAGCAAAATGTGCAGGAGGGTAGATTGCAGAGGTGGTGGAACTTGCTTGGCACCAGTGGGACACTAAGTTTTGTATAGCAGACACTATTTGGATGCTACAAAGTTTCAGCACAGTTTGCTATAAAAATAGCGTAGCAAAATGTGGAGCCTACAATGCAGAGGTTGTGGAACTTTCTTGGCACCAGTGGGACACTAATTTGGTATAGCAGACACTGTTTGGATGCCACTAAGTTTCATCACTGTTTGCTATAAAAATAGCGTAGCAAAATGTGGAGCCTAGAATGCAAAGGTGGTGGAACGTGCTTGGCACCAGTGGGACACTAAATTTAGTATAGCAGTCACTGTTTGGATGCCACGAAGTTTCAGCACTGTTTGCTATAAAAATAGCATAGCAAAATGTGCAGGAGGCTAGATTGCAGAGGTGGTGGAACTTGCTTGGCACCAGTGGGACACTAATTTGGTATAGCAGACACTGTTTGGATGTAACTAAGTTTCAGCACTGTTTGCTATAAAAATAGAGTAGCAAAATGTGCAGGAGGCTAGAATGCAGAGGTGGTGGAACTTGCTTGGCACCAGTGGGACACTAAATTTAATATAGCAGACACTGTTTGGATGCCACTAAGTTTCAGCACTTTTTGCTACATAAATAGCGTAGGAAAATGTGGAGGCTAGAATGCAGAGGTGGTGGAACTTGCTTGGCACCAGTGGGACACTAAATTTTGTATCGCTGACACTGTTTGGATGCCACTAAGTTTCAGCACTGTTTGCTATAAAAATAGCATAGCAAAATGTGCAGGAGGCTAGAATGCAGAGGTGGTGGAACTTGCTTGGCACCAGTGGGACACTAATTTAGTATAACACACACTGTTTGGATGCCACTAGGTTTCAGGACTGTTTGCTATAAAAACAGCGTAGCAAAATGTACAGGAGGATAGAATGCAGAGGTGGTGGAACTTGCTTGGAACCAGTAGGACACAAAATTTTGTATCGCTGACACTGTTTGGATGCCACTAAGTTTCAGCACTGTTTGCTATAAAGATAGCATAGCAAAATGTGCAGGAAGCTAGAATGCAGAGGTGGTGGAACTTGCTTGGCACCAGTGGGACACTAATTTAGTATAGCAGACACTGTTTGGATGCCACTAAGTTTCAGCACTGTTTGCTACAAAAATAGCGTAGCGAAATATGCAGGAGGCTAGAATGCAGAGGTGGTGGAACTTTCTTGGCACCAGTGGGACACTAAATTTTGTATAGCAGACACTGTTTGGATGCCACTACATTTCAGCACTGTTTGCTATAAAAATAGCATTGCAAAATGGGCAGAAGGGTAGATTGCAGAGGTGGTGGAACTTGCTTGGCACCAGTGGGACACTAAGTTGGTATAGCAGACACTGTTTGGATGCCACTAAGTTTCAGCGCTGATTGCTATAAAAATTGCGTAGCAAAATGGGCAGGAGGGTAGAAGGCAGAGGTGGTGGAACTTGCTTGGCACCAGTGGGACACTAAGTTACTATAGCAGACACTTTGTGGATGCCACTAAGTTTCAGCACTGTTTGCTATAAAAATAGCGTAGCAAAATGTGCAGGAGGCTAGAATGCAGAGGTGGTGGAACTTGCTTGGCACCAGTGGGACACTAAATTTTGTATAGCAGACACTGTTTGGAAGTTACTAAGTTTCAGCACTGTTTCCTATAAAAAATAGCGTAGTAAAATGTACAGGAGGCTAGAATGCAGAGGTGGTGGAACTTGCTTGGCACCAGTGGGACACTAATTTAGTATAACACACACTGTTTTGATGCCACTAGGTTTCAGGACTGTTTGCTATAAAAACAGCGTAGCAAAATGTGCAGGAGGCTAGAATGCAGAGGTGGTGGAACTTGCTTGGAACCAGTAGGACACAAAATTTTGTATCCCTGACCCTGTTTGGATGCCACTAAGTTTCAGCACTGTTTGCTATAAAGATAGCATAGCAAAATGTGCAGGAGGCTAGAATGCAGAGGTGGTGGAACTTGCTTGGCACCAGTGGGACACTAATTTAGTATAGCAGACACTGTTTGGATGCCACTAAGTTTCAGCACTGTTTGCTACAAAAATAGCGTAGCAAAATATGCAGGAGGCTAGAATGCAGAGATGGTGGAACTTTCTTGGCACCAGTGGGACACTAAATTTTGTATAGCAGACACTGTTTGGATGCCACTACATTTCAGCACTGTTTGCTATAAAAATAGCATTGCAAAATGGGCAGGAGGGTAGATTGCAGAGGTGGTGGAACTTGCTTGGCACCAGTGAGACACTAAGTTGGTATAGCAGACACTGTTTGGATGCCACTAAGTTTCAGCACTGATTGCTATAAAAATTGCGTAGCAAAATGGGCAGGAGGGTAGAAGGCAGAGGTGGTGGAACTTGCTTGGCACCAGTGGGACACTAAGTTACTATAGCAGACACTTTGTGGATGCCACTAAGTTTCAGTACTGTTTGCTATAAAAATAGCGTAGCAAAATGTGCAGGAGGCTAGAATGCAGAGGTGGTGGAACTTGCTTGGCACCAGTGGGACACTAAATTTTGTATAGCAGACACTGTTTGGAAGTTACTAAGTTTCAGCACTGTTTGCTATAAAAATAGCGTAGTAAAATGTACAGGAGGCTAGATTGCAGAGGATGTGGAACTTACTTGGCACCAGTGGGACACTAAATTTAATATAGCAGACACTGTTTGAATGACACTAAGTTTTAGCACTGATTGCTAAAAAAATAGCGTAGCAAAATGGGCAGGAGGGTAGAAGGCAGAGGTGGTGGAACTTGCTTGGCACCAGTGGGACACTAAGTTACTATAGCAGACACTTTGTGGATGCCACTAAGTTTCAGCACTGTTGTTTGCTATAAAAATAGCGTAGCAAAATGTGCAGGAGGGTAGATTGCAGAGGTGGTTGAACTTGCTTGGCACCAGTGGGACACTAAGTTTTGTATAGCAGACACTGTTTGGATGCTACAAAGTTTCAGCACAGTTTGCTATAAAAATAGCGTAGCAAAATGTGGAGCCTAGAATGCAGAGGTTGTGGAACTTTCTTGGCACCAGTGGGACACTAATTTGGTATAGCAGACACTGTTTGGATGCCACTAAGTTTCAGCACTGTTTGCTATAAAAATAGCGTAGCAAAATGTGGAGCCTAGAATGCAGAGGTGGTGGAACGTGCTTGGCACCAGTGGGACACTAAATTTAGTATAGCAGTCACTGTTTGGATGCCACGAAGTTTCAGCACTGTTTGCTATAAAAATAGCATAGCAAAATGTGCAGGAGGCTAGATTGCAGAGGTGGTGGAACTTGCTTGGCACCAGTGGGACACTAATTTGGTATAGCAGACACTGTTTGGATGTAACTAAGTTTCAGCACTGTTTGCTATAAAAATAGAGTAGCAAAATGTGCAGGAGGCTAGAATGCACAGGTGGTGGAACTTGCTTGGCACAAGTAGGACACAAAATTTTGTATCGCTGACAATGTTTGGATGCCACTAAGTTTCAGCACTGTTTGCTATAAAGATAGCATAGCAAAATGTGCAGGAGGCTAGAATGCAGAGGTGGTGGAACTTGCTTGGCACCAGTGGGACACTAATTTAGTATAGCAGACACTGTTTGGATGCCACTAAGTTTCAGCACTGTTTGCTACAAAAATAGCGTAGCAAAATATGCAGGAGGCTAGAATGCAGAGGTGGTGGAACTTTCTTGGCACCAGTGGGACACTAAATTTTGTATAGCAGACACTGTTTGGATGCCACTACATTTCAGCACTGTTTGCTATAAAAATAGCATTGCAAAATGGGCAGGAGGGTAGATTGCAGAGGTGGTGGAACTTGCTTGGCACCAGTGGGACACTAAGTTGGTATAGCAGACACTGTTTGGATGCCACTAAGTTTCAGCACTGATTGCTATAAAAATTGCGTAGCAAAATGGGCAGGAGGGTAGAAGGCAGAGGTGGTGGAACTTGCTTGGCACCAGTGGGACACTAAGTTACTATAGCAGACACTTTGTGGATGCCACTAAGTTTCAGCACTGTTTGCTATAAAAATAGCGTAGCAAAATGTGCAGGAGGCTAGAATGCAGAGGTGGTGGAACTTGCTTGGCACCAGTGGGATACTAAATTTTGTATAGCAGACTCTGTTTGGATGCCACTACGTTTCAGCACTGTTTGCTATAAAAATAGCGTAGCAAAATGTGCAGGAGGCTTGATTGCAGAGGTGTTGGAACTTGCTTTGCACCAGTGGGACACTAAATTTTGTATAACAGACACTGTTTGGATGCCACTAAGTTTCAGCACTGTTTGCTATAAAAATAGCGTAGCAAAATGTGCAGGAGGCTAGATTGCAGAGGTGGTGGAACTTGCTTGGCACCAGTGGGACACTAATTTGGTATAGCAGACACTGTTTGGATGTAACTAAGTTTCAGCACTGTTTGCTATAAAAATAGATTAGCAAAATGTGCAGGAGGCTAGAATGCAGAGTTGGTGGAACTTGCTTGGCACCAGTGGGACACTAATTTTTGTATCGCTGACACTGTTTGGATGCCACTAAGTTTCAGCACTGTTTGCTATAAAGATAGCATGGCAAAATGTGCAGGAGGCTAGAATGCAGAGGTGGTGGAACTTGCTTGGCACCAGTAGGACACTAATTTAGTATAGCAGACACTGTTTGGATGCCACTAAGTTTCAACACTGTTTGCTACAAAAATAGCGTAGCAAAATATGCAGGAGGCTAGAATGCAGAGGTGGTGGAACTTGCTTGGCACCAGTGGGACACTAATTTTTGTATCGCTGACACTGTTTGGATGCCAATAAGTTTCAGCACTGTTTGCTATAAAAATAGCATTGCAAAATGGGCAGGAGGGTAGATTGCAGAGGTGGTGGAACTTTCTTAGCACCAGTGGGACACTAAATTTTGTATAGCAGACACTGTTTGGAAGTTACTAAGTTTCAGCACTTTTTGCTATAAAAATAGCGTATCAAAATGTGCAGGAGGCTAGAATGCAGAGGTGGTGGAACTTACTTAGCACCAGTGGGACACTAAATTTAATATAGCAGACACTGTTTGGATGCCACTAAGTTTTAGCACTGATTGCTAAAAAAATAGCGTAGCAAAATGGGCAGAAGGGTAGAAGGCAGAGGTGGTGGAACTTGCTTGGCACCAGTGGGATACTAAGTTACTATAGCAGACACTTTGTGGATGCCGCTAAGTTTCAGCACTGTTTGCTATAAAAATAGCGTAGCAAAATGTACAGGAGGCTAGAATGCAGAGGTGGTGGAACTTGCTTGGCACCAGTGGGACACTAAGTTTTGTATAGCAGACACTGTTTGGATGCCACTAAGTTTCAGCACTGTTTGCTATAAAAATAGCGTAGCAAAATTTGCAGGAGGCTAGAATGCAGAGGTGGTGGAACTTGCTTTGCACAAGTGGGACAATAAATTTAGCATAGCAGACACTGTTTGGATGCCACTAAGTTTTAGCACTGTTTGCATTCTAGCCTCCTGCACATTTTGCTGCGCTATTTTTATACCAAACAGTGCTGAAACTTAGTGGCATCCAAAAGAGTCTGCTATACAAAATTTAGTGTCCCACTGGTGCCAAGCAAGTTCCACCACCTCTGCATTCTAGCCTCCTGCACATTTTGCTACGCTATTTTTATAGCAGAGGTGGTGGAACTAGCTTGGCACCAGTGAGACACTAAATTTTGTATAGCAAACACTTTTGGTTGCCACTAAGTTTCAGCACTGTTTGCTATAAAAATAGCGTAGCAAAATGTGCAGGAGGCTAGAATGCAGAGGTGGTGGAACTTGCTTGGCACCAGTGGGACACTAAATTTTGTATAGCAGACACTGTTTGGATGCCGCTAAGTTTCAGCACTGTTTGCTATAAAAATAGCGTAGCAAAATGTGCAGGAGGCTAGATTGCAGAGGTAGTGGAACTTGCTTGGCACCAGTGGGACACTAATTTATAAAGCAGACACTGTTTGGATGCCTCTAAGTTTCAGCACTGTTTGCTATAAAAATAGCGTAGCAAAATGTGCAGGAGGCTAGAATGCAGAGTTGGTGGAACTTGCTTGGCACCACTGGGACACTAAATTTAATATAGCAGACACTGTTTGGATGCCACTATGTTTTAGCACTGTTTGCTATAAAAATAGCGTAGCAAAATGTGGAGGCTAGAATGCAGAGGTGGTGGAACTTGCTTGGCACCAGTGGGACACTAAATTTAATATAGCAGACATTATTGGGATGCCACTAAGTTTTAGCACTGTTTGCTATAAAAATAGCATAGCAAAATGTGGAGGCTAGACAGCAGAGGTGGTGGAACTTTCTTGGCACCAGTGGGACACTAAATTTAATAAAGCAGACACTGTTTGGATGCCACTAAGTTTTAGCACTGTTTGCTATAAAAATAGCGTAGCAAAATGTTGAGGCTAGAATGCAGAGGTGGTGGAACTTTCTTGGCACCAGTGGGACACTAAATTTTGTATAGCAGACACTGTTTGGATGCCACTAAGTTTCAGCACTGTTTGCTATAGAAATAGCGTAGCAAAATGTGCAGGAGGCTAGAATGCAGAGGTGGTGGAACTTGTTTGGCACCAGTGGGACACTAAATTTAGTATAGCAGACACTGTTTGGATGTCACTAAGATTCAGCACTGTTTGCTATAAAAATAGCATAGCAAAATGTGCAGGAGGCTAGAATGCAGAGGTGGTGGAAGTTGTTTGGCACCAGTGGGACACTAAATTTTGTATAGCAGACACTGTTTGGATGTCACTAAGTTTCAGCACTGTTTGCTATAAAAATAGCGTAGCAAAATGTGCAGGAGGCTTGAATGCAGAGGTGTTGGAACTTGATTTGCACCAGTGGGACACTAAATTTTGGATAACAGACACTGTTTGGATGCCACTAAGTTTCAGCACTGTTTGCTATAAAAATAGCGTAGCAAAATGTGCAGGAGGCTAGAATGCAGAGGTGGTCGAACTTGCTTGGCACCAGAGGGACACTAAATTTTAAATAGCAGACACTGTTTGGATGCCACGAAGTTTCAGCACTGTTTGCTATAAAAATAGCATAGCAAAATGTGCAGGAGGCTAGATTGCAGAGGTGGTGGAACTTGCTAGGCACCAGTGGGACACTAATTTGGTATAGCAGACACTGTTTGGGTGTAACTAAGTTTCAGCACTGTTTGCTATAAAAATAGCGTAGCAAAATGTGCAGGAGGCTAGAATGCAGAGGTGGTGGAACTTCTTTCGCACCAGTGGGACACTAAATTTAGTATAGCAGACACTGTTTGGATGTCACTACGTTTCAGCACTGTTTGCTATAAAAATAGCATTGCAAAATGGGCAGGAGGGTAGATTGCAGAGGTGGTGGAACTTTCTTAGCACCAGTGGGACACTAAATTTTGTATAGCAGACACTGTTTGGAAGTTACTTAGTTTCAGCACTTTTTGCTATAAAAATAGCGTATCAAAATGTGCAGGAGGCTAGAATGCAGAGGTGGTGGAACTTACTTAGCACCAGTGGGACACTAAATTTAATATAGCAGACACTGTTTGGATGCCACTAAGTTTTAGCACTGATTGCTAAAAAAATAGCGTAGCAAAATGGGCAGAAGGGTAGAAGGCAGAGGTGGTGGAACTTGCTTGGCACCAGTGGGATACTAAGTTACTATAGCAGACACTTTGTGGATGCCGCTAAGTTTCAGCACTGTTTGCTATAAAAATAGCGTAGCAAAATGTACAGGAGGCTAGAATGCAGAGGTGGTGGAACTTGCTTGGCACCAGTGGGACACTAAGTTTTGTATAGCAGACACTGTTTGGATGCCACTAAGTTTCAGCACTGTTTGCTATAAAAATAGCGTAGCAAAATTTGCAGGAGGCTAGAATGCAGAGGTGGTGGAACTTGCTTTGCACAAGTGGGACAATAAATTTAGCATAGCAGACACTGTTTGGATGCCACTAAGTTTTAGCACTGTTTGCATTCTAGCCTCCTGCACATTTTGCTGCGCTATTTTTATACCAAACAGTGCTGAAACTTAGTGGCATCCAAAAGAGTCTGCTATACAAAATTTAGTGTCCCACTGGTGCCAAGCAAGTTCCACCACCTCTGCATTCTAGCCTCCTGCACATTTTGCTACGCTATTTTTATAGCAGAGGTGGTGGAACTAGCTTGGCACCAGTGAGACACTAAATTTTGTATAGCAAACACTTTTGGTTGCCACTAAGTTTCAGCACTGTTTGCTATAAAAATAGCGTAGCAAAATGTGCAGGAGGCTAGAATGCAGAGGTGGTGGAACTTGCTTGGCACCAGTGGGACACTAAATTTTGTATAGCAGACACTGTTTGGATGCCGCTAAGTTTCAGCACTGTTTGCTATAAAAATAGCGTAGCAAAATGTGCAGGAGGCTAGATTGCAGAGGTAGTGGAACTTGCTTGGCACCAGTGGGACACTAATTTATAAAGCAGACACTGTTTGGATGCCTCTAAGTTTCAGCACTGTTTGCTATAAAAATAGCGTAGCAAAATGTGCAGGAGGCTAGAATGCAGAGTTGGTGGAACTTGCTTGGCACCACTGGGACACTAAATTTAATATAGCAGACACTGTTTGGATGCCACTATGTTGTAGCACTGTTTGCTATAAAAATAGCGTAGCAAAATGTGGAGGCTAGAATGCAGAGGTGGTGGAACTTGCTTGGCACCAGTGGGACACTAAATTTAATATAGCAGACATTATTGGGATGCCACTAAGTTTTAGCACTGTTTGCTATAAAAATAGCATAGCAAAATGTGGAGGCTAGACAGCAGAGGTGGTGGAACTTTCTTGGCACCAGTGGGACACTAAATTTAATAAAGCAGACACTGTTTGGATGCCACTAAGTTTTAGCACTGTTTGCTATAAAAATAGCGTAGCAAAATGTTGAGGCTAGAATGCAGAGGTGGTGGAACTTTCTTGGCACCAGTGGGACACTAAATTTTGTATAGCAGACACTGTTTGGATGCCACTAAGTTTCAGCACTGTTTGCTATAGAAATAGCGTAGCAAAATGTGCAGGAGGCTAGAATGCAGAGGTGGTGGAACTTGTTTGGCACCAGTGGGACACTAAATTTAGTATAGCAGACACTGTTTGGATGTCACTAAGATTCAGCACTGTTTGCTATAAAAATAGCATAGCAAAATGTGCAGGAGGCTAGAATGCAGAGGTGGTGGAAGTTGTTTGGCACCAGTGGGACACTAAATTTTGTATAGCAGACACTGTTTGGATGTCACTAAGTTTCAGCACTGTTTGCTATAAAAATAGCGTAGCAAAATGTGCAGGAGGCTTGAATGCAGAGGTGTTGGAACTTGATTTGCACCAGTGGGACACTAAATTTTGGATAACAGACACTGTTTGGATGCCACTAAGTTTCAGCACTGTTTGCTATAAAAATAGCGTAGCAAAATGTGCAGGAGGCTAGAATGCAGAGGTGGTCGAACTTGCTTGGCACCAGAGGGACACTAAATTTTAAATAGCAGACACTGTTTGGATGCCACGAAGTTTCAGCACTGTTTGCTATAAAAATAGCATAGCAAAATGTGCAGGAGGCTAGATTGCAGAGGTGGTGGAACTTGCTAGGCACCAGTGGGACACTAATTTGGTATAGCAGACACTGTTTGGGTGTAACTAAGTTTCAGCACTGTTTGCTATAAAAATAGCGTAGCAAAATGTGCAGGAGGCTAGAATGCAGAGGTGGTGGAACTTCTTTGGCACCAGTGGGACACTAAATTTAGTATAGCAGACACTGTTTGGATGTCACTACGTTTCAGCACTGTTTGCTATAAAAATAGCGTAGCAAAATGTGCAGGAGGCTAGAATGCAGAGGTGGTGGAACTTGCTTGGCACCAGTGGGACACTAAATTTAATATAGCAGACACTGTTTGGATGCCACTAAGTTTCAGCACTGTTTGCTATAAAAATAGCATAGCAAAATGTGCAGGAGGCTAGAATGCAGAGGTGGTGGAACTTGCTTGGAACCAGTAGGACACTAAATTTTGTATCGCTGACACTGTTTGGATGCCACTAAGTTTCAGCACTGTTTGCTATAAAGATAGCATAGCAAAATGTGCAGGAGGCTAGAATGCAGAAGTGGTGGAATTTGCTTGGCACCGGTGGGACACTAATTTAGTATAGCACACACTGTTTGGATGCCACTAGGTTTCAGGACTGTTTGCTATAAAAACAGCGTAGCAAAATGTGCAGGAGGCTAGAATGCAGAGGTGGTGGAACTTCCTTGGAACCAGTAGGACACAAAATTTTGTATCGCTGACACTGTTTGGATGCCACTAAGTTTCAGCACTGTTTGCTACAAAAATAGCGTAGCAAAATATGCAGGAGGCTAGAATGCAGAGGTGGTGGAACTTTCTTGGCACCAGTGGGACACTAAATTTTATATAGCAGACACTGTTTGGATGCCACTACGTTTCAGCACTGTTTGCTATAAAAAATAGCATTGCAAAATGGGCAGGAGGGTAGATTGCAGAGGTGGTGGAACTTTCTTAGCACCAGTGGGACACTAAGTTGGCATAGCAGACACTGTTTGGATGCCACTAAGTTTCAGCACTGATTGCTATAAAAATTGCGTAGCAAAATGGGCAGGAGGGTAGAAGGCAGAGGTAGTGGAACTTGCTTGGCACCAGTGGGACACTAAATTTTGTATAGCAGACACTGTTTGGAAGTTACTAAGTTTCAGCACTGTTTCCTATAAAAATAGCGTAGTAAAATGTACAGGAGGCTAGAATGCAGAGGGGGTGGAACTTACTTGGCACCAGTGGGACACTAAATTTAATATAGCAGACACTGTTTGAATGCCACTAAGTTTTAGCACTGATTGCTAAAAAAATAGCGTAGCAAAATGGGCAGGAGGGTAGAAGGTAGAGGTGGTGGAACTTGCTTGGCACCAGTGGGACACTAAGTTACTAAAGCAGACACTTTGTGGATGCCACTAAGTTTCAGCACTGTTGTTTGCTATAAAAATAGCGTAGCAAAATGTGCAGGAGGGTAGATTGCAGAGGTGGTGGAACTTGCTTGGCACCAGTGGGACCCTAAGTTTTGTATAGCAGACACTGTTTGGATGCTACTAAGTTTCAGCACAGTTTGCTATAAAAAAAGCGTAGCAAAATGTGGAGCCTAGAATGCAGAGGTGGTGGAACTTTCTTGGCACCAGTGGGACACTAATTTGGTATAGCAGACACTGTTTGGATGCTACTAAGTTTCAGCACTGTTTGCTATAAAAATAGCGTAGCAAAATGTGGAGCCTAGAATGCAGAGGTGGTGGAACGTGCTTGGCACCAGTGGGACACTAAATTTAGTATAGCAGTCCCTGTTTGGATGCCAGTTAGTTTCAGCACTGTTTGCTATAAACATAGCTTAGCAAAATGTGCAGGAGGCTAGAATGCAGAAGTGGTGGAACCTGCTTGGCACCAGTGGGACACTAAATTTAGTCTCGCAGACACTGTTTGGATGCTACTAAGTTTCAGCACAGTTTGCTATAAAAATAGCGTAGCAAAATGTGCAGGAGGCTAGAATGCAGAGGTGGTGGAACTTGCTTGGCACCAGTGGGACACTAATTTAGTATAGCAGTCACTGTTTCGATGCCACTAAGTTTCAGCACTGTTTGCTATAAAAATAGCGTAGCAAAATGTGGAGAAGGGTAGATTGCAGAGGTGGTGGAACTTGCTTGCCACCAGTGGGACACTAAATTTAATATAGCAGACACTGTTTGGATGCCGCTATGTTTTAGCACTGTTTGCTATAAAAATAGCATAGCAAAATGTGGAGGCTAGAATGCAGAGGTGGTGGAACTTTCTTGGCACCAGTGGGACTTTAAATTTAATATAGCAGACACTGTTTGGATGCCACTAAGTTTTAGCACTGTTTGCTATAAAAATAGCGTAGCAAAATGTTGAGGCTAGAATGCAAAGGTGGTGGAACTTTCTTGGCACCAGTGGGACACTAAATTTTGTATAGCAGACACTGTTTGGATGCCACTAAGTTTCAGCACTGTTTGTTATAAAAATAGCGTAGCAAAATGTGCAGGAGGCTAGAATGCAGAGGTGGTGGAACTTGTTTGGCACCAGTGGGACACTAAATTTAGTATAGCAGACACTGTTTGGATGTCACCAAGATTTAGCACTGTTTGCTATAAAAATAGCATAGCAAAATGTGCAGAGGCTAGAATGCAGAGGTGGTGGAAGTTGCTTGGCACCAGTGGGACACTAAATTTTGTATAGCAGACACTGTTTGGATGTCACTAAGTTTCAGCACTGTTTGCTATAAAAATAGCGTAGCAAAATGTGCAGGAGGCTAGAATGCAGAGGTGGTGGAACTTGCTTGGCACCAGTGGGACACTAAATTTTGTATAGCAGACTCTGTTTGGATGCCACTACGTTTCAGCACTGTTTGCTATAAAAATAGCGTAGCAAAATGTGCAGGAGGCTTGAATGCAGAGGTGTTGGAACTTGCTTTGCACCAGTGGGACACTAAATTTTATATAACAGACACTGTTTGGATGCCACTAAGTTTCAGCACTGTTTGCTATAAAAATAGCATAGCAAAATGTGCAGGAGGCTAGAATGTAGAGGTGGTCGAACTTGCTTGGCACCAGTGGGACACTAAATTTTAAATAGCAGACACTGGATGCCACTAAGTTTCAGCACTTTTTGCTATAAAAATAGCGTAGCAAAATGTGCAGGAGGCTAGAATGCAGAGGTGGTGGAAGTTGCTTGGCACCAGTGGGACACTAAATTTAGTATAGCAGACACTGTTTGGATGCCACTAAGTTTCAGCACTGTTTGCTATAAAAATAGCGTAGCAAAATGTTGAGGCTAGAATGCAGAGGTGGTGGAACTTTCTTGGCACCAGTGGGACACTAAATTTTGTATAGCAGACACTGTTTGGATGCCACTAAGTTTCAGCACTGTTTGCTATAGAAATAGCGTAGCAAAATGTGCAGGAGGCTAGAATGCAGAGGTGGTGGAACTTGTTTGGCACCAGTGGGACACTAAATTTAGTATAGCAGACACTGTTTGGATGTCACTAAGATTCAGCACTGTTTGCTATAAAAATAGCATAGCAAAATGAGCAGGAGGCTAGAATGCAGAGGTGGTGGAAGTTGTTTGGCACCAGTGGGACACTAAATTTTGTATAGCAGACACTGTTTGGATGTCACTAAGTTTCAGCACTGTTTGCTATAAAAATAGCGTAGCAAAATGTGCAGGAGGCTTGAATGCAGAGGTGTTGGAACTTGATTTGCACCAGTGGGACACTAAATTTTGGATAACAGACACTGTTTGGATGCCACTAAGTTTCAGCACTGTTTGCTATAAAAATAGCGTAGCAAAATGTGCAGGAGGCTAGAATGCAGAGGTGGTCGAACTTGCTTGGCACCAGAGGGACACTAAATTTTAAATAGCAGACACTGTTTGGATGCCACGAAGTTTCAGCACTGTTTGCTATAAAAATAGCATAGCAAAATGTGCAGGAGGCTAGATTGCAGAGGTGGTGGAACTTGCTAGGCACCAGTGGGACACTAATTTGGTATAGCAGACACTGTTTGGGTGTAACTAAGTTTCAGCACTGTTTGCTATAAAAATAGCGTAGCAAAATGTGCAGGAGGCTAGAATGCAGAGGTGGTGGAACTTCTTTGGCACCAGTGGGACACTAAATTTAGTATAGCAGACACTGTTTGGATGTCACTACGTTTCAGCACTGTTTGCTATAAAAATAGCGTAGCAAAATGTGCAGGAGGCTAGAATGCAGAGGTGGTGGACCTTGTTTGGCACCAGTGGGACACTAAATTTAATATAGCAGACACTGTTTGGATGCCACTAAGTTTCAGCACTGTTTGCTATAAAAATAGCATAGCAAAATGTGCAGGAGGCTAGAATGCAGAGGTGGTGGAACTTGCTTGGAACCAGTAGGACACTAAATTTTGTATCGCTGACACTGTTTGGATGCCACTAAGTTTCAGCACTGTTTGCTATAAAGATAGCATAGCAAAATGTGCAGGAGGCTAGAATGCAGAAGTGGTGGAATTTGCTTGGCACCAGTGGGACACTAATTTAGTATAGCACACACTGTTTGGATGCCACTAGGTTTCAGGACTGTTTGCTATAAAAACAGCGTAGCAAAATGTGCAGGAGGCTAGAATGCAGAGGTGGTGGAACTTCCTTGGAACCAGTAGGACACAAAATTTTGTATCGCTGACACTGTTTGGATGCCACTAAGTTTCAGCACTGTTTGCTACAAAAATAGCGTAGCAAAATATGCAGGAGGCTAGAATGCAGAGGTGGTGGAACTTTCTTGGCACCAGTGGGACACTAAATTTTATATAGCAGACACTGTTTGGATGCCACTACGTTTCAGCACTGTTTGCTATAAAAAATAGCATTGCAAAATGGGCAGGAGGGTAGATTGCAGAGGTGGTGGAACTTTCTTAGCACCAGTGGGACACTAAGTTGGTATAGCAGACACTGTTTGGATGCCACTAAGTTTCAGCACTGATTGCTATAAAAATTGCGTAGCAAAATGGGCAGGAGGGTAGAAGGCAGAGGTGGTGGAACTTGCTTGGCACCAGTGGGAAACTAAATTTTGTATAGCAGACACTGTTTGGAAGTTACTAAGTTTCAGCACTGTTTCCTATAAAAATAGCGTAGTAAAATGTACAGGAGGCTAGAATGCAGAGGGGGTGGAACTTACTTGGCACCAGTGGGACACTAAATTTAATATAGCAGACACTGTTTGAATGCCACTAAGTTTTAGCACTGATTGCTAAAAAAATAGCGTAGCAAAATGGGCAGGAGGGTAGAAGGTAGAGGTGGTGGAACTTGCTTGCCACCAGTGGGACACTAAGTTACTAAAGCAGACACTTTGTGGATGCCACTAAGTTTCAGCACTGTTGTTTGCTATAAAAATAGCGTAGCAAAATGTGCAGGAGGGTAGATTGCAGAGGTGGTGGAACTTGCTTGGCACCAGTGGGACCCTAAGTTTTGTATAGCAGACACTGTTTGGATGCTACTAAGTTTCAGCACAGTTTGCTATAAAAAAAGCGTAGCAAAATGTGGAGCCTAGAATGCAGAGGTGGTGGAACTTTCTTGGCACCAGTGGGATACTAATTTGGTATAGCAGACACTGTTTGGATGCTACTAAGTTTCAGCACTGTTTGCTATAAAAATAGCGTAGCAAAATGTGGAGCCTAGAATGCAGAGGTGGTGGAACGTGCTTGGCACCAGTGGGACACTAAATTTAGTATAGCAGTCCCTGTTTGGATGCCAGTTAGTTTCAGCACTGTTTGCTATAAACATAGCTTAGCAAAATGTGCAGGAGGCTAGAATGCAGAAGTGGTGGAACCTGCTTGGCACCAGTGGGACACTAAATTTAGTCTCGCAGACACTGTTTGGTTGCTACTAAGTTTCAGCACAGTTTGCTATAAAAATAGCGTAGCAAAATGTGCAGGAGGCTAGAATGCAGAGGTGGTGGAACTTGCTTGGCACCAGTGGGACACTAATTTAGTATAGCAGTCACTGTTTGGATGCCACTAAGTTTCAGCACTGTTTGCTATAAAAATAGCGTAGCAAAATGTGGAGAAGGGTAGATTGCAGAGGTGGTGGAACTTGCTTGCCACCAGTGGGACACTAAATTTAATATAGCAGACACTGTTTGGATGCCGCTATGTTTTAGCACTGTTTGCTATAAAAATAGCATAGCAAAATGTGGAGGCTAGAATGCAGAGGTGGTGGAACTTTCTTGGCACCAGTGGGACTTTAAATTTAATATAGCAGACACTGTTTGGATGCCACTAAGTTTTAGCACTGTTTGCTATAAAAATAGCGTAGCAAAATGTTGAGGCTAGAATGCAAAGGTGGTGGAACTTTCTTGGCACCAGTGGGACACTAAATTTTGTATAGCAGACACTGTTTGGATGCCACTAAGTTTCAGCACTGTTTGCTATAAAAATAGCGTAGCAAAATGTGCAGGAGGCTAGAATGCAGAGGTGGTGGAACTTGTTTGGCACCAGTGGGACACTAAATTTAGTATAGCAGACACTGTTTGGATGTCACTAAGATTTAGCACTGTTTGCTATAAAAATAGCATAGCAAAATGTGCAGGAGGCTAGAATGCAGAGGTGGTGGAAGTTGCTTGGCACCAGTGGGACACTAAATTTTGTATAGCAGACACTGTTTGGATGTCACTAAGTTTCAGCACTGTTTGCTATAAAAATAGCGTAGCAAAATGTGCAAGAGGCTAGAATGCAGAGGTGGTGGAACTTGCTTGGCACCAGTGGGACACTAAATTTTGTATAGCAGACTCTGGATGCCACTACGTTTCAGCACTGTTTGCTATAAAAATAGCGTAGCAAAATGTGCAGGAGGCTTGAATGCAGAGGTGTTGGAACTTGCTTTGCACCAGTGGGACATAAAATTTTATATAACAGACACTGTTTGGATGCCACTAAGTTTCAGCACTGTTTGCTATAAAAATAGCATAGCAATATGTGCAGGAGGCTAGAATGTAGAGGTGGTCGAACTTGCTTGGCACCAGTGGGACACTAAATTTTAAATAGCAGACACTGGATGCCACTAAGTTTCAGCACTTTTTGCTATAAAAATAGCGTAGCAAAATGTGCAGGAGGCTAGAATGCAGAGGTGGTGGAAGTTGCTTGGCACCAGTGGGACACTAAATTTAGTATAGCAGACACTGTTTGGATGCCACTAAGTTTCAGCACTGTTTGCTATAAAAATAGCGTAGCAAAATGTTGAGGCTAGAATGCAGAGGTGGTGGAACTTTCTTGGCATCAGTGGGACACTAAATTTTGTATAGCAGACACTGTTTAAATGCCACTAAGTTTCAGCACTGTTTGCTATAAAAATAGCGTAGCAAAATGTGCAGGAGGCTACAATGCAGAGGTGGTGGAACTTGTTTGGCACCAGTGGGACACTAAATTTAATATAGCAGACACTGTTTGGATGTCACTAAGATTCAGCACTATTTGCTATAAAAATAGCATAGCAAAATGTGCAGGAGGTTAGAATGCAGAGGTGGTGGAAGTTGCTTGGCACCAGTGGGACACTAAATTTTGTATAGCAGACACTGTTTGGATGTCACTAAGTTTCAGCACTGTTTGCTATAAAAATAGCGTAGCAAAATGTGCAGGAGGCTAGAATGCAGAGGTGATGGAACTTTCTTGACAACAGTGGGACACTAAATTTTGTATTGCAGACACTGTTTGGAAGTTACTAAGTTTCAGCACTCTTTGCTATAAAAATAGCGTAGTAAAATGTACAGGAGGCTAGAATGCAGAGGGGGTGGAACTTACTTGGCACCAGTGGGACACTAAATTTAATATAGCAGACACTGTTTGAATGCCACTAAGTTTTAGCACTGATTGCTAAAAAAATAGCGTAGCAAAATTGGCAGGAGGGTAGAAGGCAGAGGTGGTGGAACTTGCTTGGCACCAGTGGGACACTAAGTTACTATAGCAGACACTTTGTGGATGCCAGTAAGATTCAGCACTGTTGTTTGCTATAAAAATAGCGTTGCAAAATGTGCAGGAGGGTAGATTGCAGAGGTGGTGGAACTTGCTTGGCACCAGTGGGACACTAAGTTTTGTATAGCAGACACTGTTTGGATGCTACAAAGTTTCAGCACAGTTTGCTATAAAAATAGCGTAGCAAAATGTGGAGCCTAGAATGCAGAGGTTGTGGAACTTTCTTGGCACCAGTGGGACACTAATTTGGTATAGCAGACACTGTTTGGATGCCACTAAGTTTCAGCACTGTTTGCTATAAAAATAGCGTAGCAAAATGTGGAGCCTAGAATGCAGAGGTGGTGGAACGTGCTTGGCACCAGTGGGACACTAAATTTAGTATACCAGTCACTGTTTGGATGCCACGAAGTTTCAGCACTGTTTGCTATAAAAATAGCATAGCAAAATGTGCAGGAGGCTAGGTTGCAGAGGTGGTGGAACTTGCTTGGCACCAGTGGGACACTAATTTGGTATAGCAGACACTGTTTGGATGTAACTAAGTTTCAGCACTGTTTGCTATAAAAATAGAGTAGCAAAATGTGCAGGAGGCTAGAATGCAGAGGTGGTGGAACTTGCTTGGCACCAGTGGGACACTAAATTTAATATAGCAGACACTGTTTGGATGCCACTAAGTTTCAGCACTTTTTGCTACATAAATAGCGTAGGAAAATGTGGAGGCTAGAATGCAGAGGTGGTGGAACTTGCTTGGCACCAGTGGGACACTAAATTTTGTATCACTGACACTGTTTGGATGCCACTAAGTTTCAGCACTGTTTGCTATAAAAATAGCATAGCAAAATGTGCAGGAGGCTAGAATGCAGAGGTGGTCGAACTTGCTTGGCACCAGTGGGACACTAAATTTTAAATAGCAGACACTGGATGACACGAAGTTTCAGCACTGTTTGCTATAAAAATAGCATAGCAAAATGTGCAGGAGGCTAGATTGCAGAGGTGGTGGAACTTGCTTGGCACCAGTGGGACACTAATTTGGTATAGCAGACACTGTTTGGATGTAACTAAGTTTCAGCACTGTTTGCTATAAAAATAGAGTAGCAAAATGTGCAGGAGGCTAGAATGCAGAGGTGGTGGAACTTGCTTGGCACCAGTGGGACACTAATTTAATATAGCAGACACTGTTTGGATGCCACTAAGTTTCAGCACTTTTTGCTACATGAATAGCGTAGGAAAATGTGGAGGCTAGAATGCAGAGGTGGTGGAACTTGCTTGGCACCAATGGGACACTAAATTTTGTATAGCAGACACTGTTTGGATGCCACTAAGTTTCAGCACTGTTTGCTATAAAAATAGCATAGCAAAATGTGCAAGAGGCTAGAATGCAGAGGTGGTGGAACTTGCTTGGCACCAGTGGGACACTAATTTAGTATAACACACACTGTTTTGATGCCACTAGGTTTCAGGACAGTTTGCTATAAAAACAGCGTAGCAAAATGTGCAGGAGGCTAGAATGCAGAGGTGGTGGAACTTGCTTGGAACCAGTAGGACACAAAATTTTGTATCCCTCACCCTGTTTGGATGCCACTAAGTTTCAGCACTGTTTGCTATAAAGATAGCATAGCAAAATGTGCAGGAGGCTAGAATGCAGAGGTGGTGGAACTTGCTTGGCACCAGTGGGACACTAATTTAGTATAGCAGACACTGTTTGGATGCCACTAAGTTTCAGCACTGTTTGCTACAAAAATAGCGTAGCAAAATATGCAGGAGGCTAGAATGCAGAGATGGTGGAACTTTCTTGGCACCAGTGGGACACTAAATTTTGTATAGCAGACACTGTTTGGATGCCACTACATTTCAGCACTGTTTGCTATAAAAATAGCATTGCAAAATGGGCAGGAGGGTAGATTGCAGAGGTGGTGGAACTTGCTTGGCACCAGTGAGACACTAAGTTGGTATAGCAGACACTGTTTGGATGCCACTAAGTTTCAGCACTGATTGCTATAAAAATTGCGTAGCAAAATGGGCAGGAGGGTAGAAGGCAGAGGTGGTGGAACTTGCTTGGCACCAGTGGGACACTAAGTTACTATAGCAGACACTTTGTGGATGCCACTAAGTTTCAGCACTGTTTGCTATAAAAATAGCGTAGCAAAATGTGCAGGAGGCTAGAATGCAGAGGTGGTGGAACTTGCTTGGCACCAGTGGGACACTAAATTTTGTATAGCAGACACTGTTTGGAAGTTACTAAGTTTCAGCACTGTTTGCTATAAAAATAGCGTAGTAAAATGTACAGGAGGCTAGATTGCAGAGGATGTGGAACTTACTTGGCACCAGTGGGACACTAAATTTAATATAGCAGACACTGTTTGAATGACACTAAGTTTTAGCACTGATTGCTAAAAAAATAGCGTAGCAAAATGGGCAGGAGGGTAGAAGGCAGAGGTGGTGGAACTTGCTTGGCACCAGTGGGACACTAAGTTACTATAGCAGACACTTTGTGGATGCCACTAAGTTTCAGCACTGTTGTTTGCTATAAAAATAGCGTAGCAAAATGTGCAGGAGGGTAGATTGCAGAGGTGGTTGAACTTGCTTGGCACCAGTGGGACACTAAGTTTTGTATAGCAGACACTGTTTGGATGCTACAAAGTTTCAGCACAGTTTGCTATAAAAATAGCGTAGCAAAATGTGGAGCCTAGAATGCAGAGGTTGTGGAACTTTCTTGGCACCAGTGGGACACTAATTTGGTATAGCAGACACTGTTTGGATGCCACTAAGTTTCAGCACTGTTTGCTATAAAAATAGCGTAGCAAAATGTGGAGCCTAGAATGCAGAGGTGGTGGAACGTGCTTGGCACCAGTGGGACACTAAATTTAGTATAGCAGTCACTGTTTGGATGCCACGAAGTTTCAGCACTGTTTGCTATAAAAATAGCATAGCAAAATGTGCAGGAGGCTAGATTGCAGAGGTGGTGGAACTTGCTTGGCACCAGTGGGACACTAATTTGGTATAGCAGACACTGTTTGGATGTAACTAAGTTTCAGCACTGTTTGCTATAAAAATAGAGTAGCAAAATGTGCAGGAGGCTAGAATGCACAGGTGGTGGAACTTGCTTGGCACAAGTAGGACACAAAATTTTGTATCGCTGACACTGTTTGGATGCCACTAAGTTTCAGCACTGTTTGCTATAAAGATAGCATAGCAAAATGTGCAGGAGGCTAGAATGCAGAGGTGGTGGAACTTGCTTGGCACCAGTGGGACACTAATTTAGTATAGCAGACACTGTTTGGATGCCACTAAGTTTCAGCACTGTTTGCTACAAAAATAGCGTAGCAAAATATGCAGGAGGCTAGAATGCAGAGGTGGTGGAACTTTCTTGGCACCAGTGGGACACTAAATTTTGTATAGCAGACACTGTTTGGATGCCACTACATTTCAGCACAGTTTGCTATAAAAATAGCATTGCAAAATGGGCAGGAGGGTAGATTGCAGAGGTGGTGGAACTTGCTTGGCACCAGTGGGACACTAAGTTGGTATAGCAGACACTGTTTGGATGCCACTAAGTTTCAGCACTGATTGCTATAAAAATTGCGTAGCAAAATGGGCAGGAGGGTAGAAGGCAGAGGTGGTGGAACTTGCTTGGCACCAGTGGGACACTAAGTTACTATAGCAGACACTTTGTGGATGCCACTAAGTTTCAGCACTGTTTGCTATAAAAATAGCGTAGCAAAATGTGCAGGAGGCTAGAATGCAGAGGTGGTGGAACGTGCTTGGCACCAGTGGGATACTAAATTTTGTATAGCAGACTCTGTTTGGATGCCACTACGTTTCAGCACTGTTTGCTATAAAAATAGCGTAGCAAAATGTGCAGGAGGCTTGATTGCAGAGGTGTTGGAACTTGCTTTGCACCAGTGGGACACTAAATTTTGTATAACAGACACTGTTTGGATGCCACTAAGTTTCAGCACTGTTTGCTATAAAAATAGCGTAGCAAAATGTGCAGGAGGTTATATTGCAGAGGTGGTCGAACTTGCTTGGCACCAGTGGGACACTAAATTTTAAATAGCAGACACTGTTTGGATGCCACGAAGTTTCAGCACTGTTTGCTATAAAAATAGCATAGCAAAATGTGCAGGAGGCTAGATTGCAGAGGTGGTGGAACTTGCTTGGCACCAGTGGGACACTAATTTGGTATAGCAGACACTGTTTGGATGTAACTAAGTTTCAGCACTGTTTGCTATAAAAATAGATTAGCAAAATGTGCAGGAGGCTAGAATGCAGAGTTGGTGGAACTTGCTTGGCACCAGTGGGACACTAATTTTTGTATCGCTGACACTGTTTGGATGCCACTAAGTTTCAGCACTGTTTGCTATAAAGATAGCATGGCAAAATGTGCAGGAGGCTAGAATGCAGAGGTGGTGGAACTTGCTTGGCACCAGTAGGACACTAATTTAGTATAGCAGACACTGTTTGGATGCCACTAAGTTTCCACACTGTTTGCTACAAAAATAGCGTAGCAAAATATGCAGGAGGCTAGAATGCAGAGGTGGTGGAACTTGCTTGGCACCAGTGGGACACTAATTTTTGTATCGCTGACACTGTTTGGATGCCACTAAGTTTCAGCACTGTTTGCTATAAAAATAGCATTGCAAAATGGGCAGGAGGGTAGATTGCAGAGGTGGTGGAACTTTCTTAGCACCAGTGGGACACTAAATTTTGTATAGCAGACACTGTTTGGAAGTTACTAAGTTTCAGCACTTTTTGCTATAAAAATAGCGTATCAAAATGTGCAGGAGGCTAGAATGCAGAGGTGGTGGAACTTACTTAGCACCAGTGGGACACTAAATTTAATATAGCAGACACTTTGTGGATGCCGCTAAGTTTCAGCACTGTTTGCTATAAAAATAGCGTAGCAAAATGTACAGGAGGCTAGAATGCAGAGGTGGTGGAACTTGCTTGGCACCAGTGGGACACTAAGTTTTGTATAGCAGACACTGTTTGGATGCCACTAAGTTTCAGCACTGTTTGCTATAAAAATAGCGTAGCAAAATTTGCAGGAGGCTAGAATGCAGAGGTGGTGGAACTTGCTTGGCACAAGTGGGACAATAAATTTAGCATAGCAGACACTGTTTGGATGCCACTAAGTTTTAGCACTGTTTGCATTCTAGCCTCCTGCACATTTTGCTGCGCTATTTTTATACCAAACAGTGCTGAAACTTAGTGGCATCCAAAAGAGTCTGCTATACAAAATTTAGTGTCCCACTGGTGCCAAGCAAGTTCCACCACCTCTGCATTCTAGCCTCCTGCACATTTTGCTACGCTATTTTTATAGCAGAGGTGGTGGAACTAGCTTGGCACCAGTGGGACACTAAATTTTGTATAGCAAACACTTTTGGTTGCCACTAAGTTTCAGCACTGTTTGCTATAAAAATAGCGTAGCAAAATGTGCAGGAGGCTAGAATGCAGAGGTGGTGGAACTTGCTTGGCACCAGTGGGACACTAAATTTTGTATAGCAGACACTGTTTGGATGCCGCTAAGTTTCAGCACTGTTTGCTATAAAAATAGCGTAGCAAAATGTGCAGGAGGCTAGATTGCAGAGGTAGTGGAACTTGCTTGGCACCAGTGGGACACTAATTTATAAAGCAGACACTGTTTGGATGCCTCTAAGTTTCAGCACTGTTTGCTATAAAAATAGCGTAGCAAAATGTGCAGGAGGCTAGAATGCAGAGTTGGTGGAACTTGCTTGGCACCACTGGGACACTAAATTTAATATAGCAGACACTGTTTGGATGCCACTATGTTTTAGCACTGTTTGCTATAAAAATAGCGTAGCAAAATGTGGAGACTAGAATGCAGAGGTGGTGGAACTTGCTTGGCACCAGTGGGACACTAAATTTAATATAGCAGACATTATTGGGATGCCACTAAGTTTTAGCACTGTTTGCTATAAAAATAGCATAGCAAAATGTTGAGGCTAGAATGCAGAGGTGGTGGAACTTTCTTGGCACCAGTGGGACATTAAATTTTGTATAGCAGACACTGTTTGGATGCCACTAAGTTTCAGCACTGTTTGCTATAGAAATAGCGTAGCAAAATGTGCAGGAGGCTAGAATGCAGAGGTGGTGGAACTTGTTTGGCACCAGTGGGACACTAAATTTAGTATAGCAGACACTGTTTGGATGTCACTAAGATTCAGCACTGTTTGCTATAAAAATAGCATAGCAAAATGTGCAGGAGGCTAGAATGCAGAGGTGGTGGAAGTTGTTTGGCACCAGTGGGACACTAAATTTTGTATATCAGACACTGTTTGGATGTCACTAAGTTTCAGCACTGTTTGCTATAAAAATAGCGTAGCAAAATGTGCAGGAGGCTTGAATGCAGAGGTGTTGGAACTTGATTTGCACCAGTGGGACACTAAATTTTGGATAACAGACACTGTTTGGATGCCACTAAGTTTCAGCACTGTTTGCTATAAAAATAGCGTAGCAAAATGTGCAGGAGGCTAGAATGCAGAGGTGGTCGAACTTGCTTGGCACCAGAGGGACACTAAATTTTAAATAGCAGACACTGTTTGGATGCCACGAAGTTTCAGCACTGTTTGCTATAAAAATAGCATAGCAAAATGTGCAGGAGGCTAGATTGCAGAGGTGGTGGAACTTGCTAGGCACCAGTGGGACACTAATTTGGTATAGCAGACACTGTTTGGGTGTAACTAAGTTTCAGCACTGTTTGCTATAAAAATAGCGTAGCAAAATGTGCAGGAGGCTAGAATGCAGAGGTGGTGGAACTTCTTTGGCACCAGTGGGACACTAAATTTAGTATAGCAGACACTGTTTGGATGTCACTACGTTTCAGCACTGTTTGCTATAAAAATAGCATAGCAAAATGTGCAGGAGGCTAGAATGCAGAGGTGGTGGAACTTGCTTGGAACCAGTAGGACACTAAATTTTGTATCGCTGACACTGTTTGGATGCCACTAAGTTTCAGCACTGTTTGCTATAAAGATAGCATAGCAAAATGTGCAGGAGGCTAGAATGCAGAAGTGGTGGAATTTGCTTGGCACCAGTGGGACACTAATTTAGTATAGCACACACTGTTTGGATGCCACTAGGTTTCAGGACTGTTTGCTATAAAAACAGCGTAGCAAAATGTGCAGGAGGCTAGAATGCAGAGGTGGTGGAACTTCCTTGGAACCAGTAGGACACAAAATTTTGTATCGCTGACACTGTTTGGATGCCACTAAGTTTCAGCACTGTTTGCTACAAAAAAAGCGTAGCAAAATATGCAGGAGGCTAGAATGCAGAGGTGGTGGAACTTTCTTGGCACCAGTGGGACACTAAATTTTATATAGCAGACACTGTTTGGATGCCACTACGTTTCAGCACTGTTTGCTATAAAAAAAATAGCATTGCAAAATGGGCAGGAGGGTAGATTGCAGAGGTGGTGGAACTTTCTTAGCACCAGTGGGACACTAAGTTGGTATAGCAGACACTGTTTGGATGCCACTAAGTTTCAGCACTGATTGCTATAAAAATTGCGTAGCAAAATGGGCAGGAGGGTAGAAGGCAGAGGTGGTGGAACTTGCTTGGCACCAGTGGGACACTAAATTTTGTATAGCAGACACTGTTTGGAAGTTACTAAGTTTCAGCACTGTTTGCTATAAAAACAGCGTATCAAAATGTTCAGGAGGCTAGAATGCAGAGGTGGTGGAACTTACTTAGCACAAGTGGGACACTAAATTTAATATAGCAGACACTGTTTGGATGCCACTAAGGTTTAGCACTGATTGCTAAAAAAATAGCGTAGCAAAATGGGCAGGAGGGTAGAAGGCAGAGGTGGTGGAACTTGCTTGGCACCAGTGGGACACTAAGTTACTATAGCAGACACTTTGTAGATGCCACTAAGTTTCAGCACTGTTTGCTATAAAAATAGCGTAGCAAAATGTACAGGAGTCTAGAATGCAGAGGTGGTGGAACTTGCTTGGCACCAGTGGGACACTAAGTTTTGTATAGCAAACACTTTTGGTTGTCACTAAGTTTCAGCACTGTTTGCTATAAAAATAGCGTAGCAAAATGTGCATGAGGCTAGAATGCAGAGGTGGTGGAACTTGCTTGGCACCAGTGGGACACTAAATTTTGTATAGCAGACACTGTTTGGATGCCGCTAAGTTTCAGCACTCTTTGCTATAAAAATAGCGTAGCAAAATGTTGAGGCTAGAATGCAGAGGTGGTGGAACTTTCTTGGCACCAGTGGGACACTAAATTTTGTATAGCAGACACTGTTTGGATGCCACTAAGTTTCAGCACTGTTTACTATAAAAATAGCGTAGCAAAATTTGCAGGAGGCTGGAATGCAGAGGTGGTGGAACTTCCTTGGCACAAGTGGGACAATAAATTTAGTATAGCAGACACTGTTTGGATGCCACTAAGTTTCAGCACTGTTTGCATTCTAGCCTCCTGCACATTTTGCTGCGCTATTTTTATAGCAAACAGTGCTGAAACTTAGTGACATCCAAAAGTGTCTGCTATACAAAATTTAGTGTCCCACTGGTGCCAAGCAAGTTCCACCACCTCTGCATTCTAGCCTCCTGCACATTTTGCTACGCTATTTTTATAGCAGAGGTGGTGGAACTTGCTTGGCACCAGTGGGACACTAAATTTTGTATAGCAAACACTTTTGGTTGCCACTAAGTTTCAGCACTGTTTGCTATAAAAATAGCGTAGCAAAATGTGCAGGAGGCTAGAATGCAGAGGTGGTGGAACTTGCTTGGCATCAGTGGGACACTAAATTTTGTATAGCAGACACTGTTTGGATGCCGCTAAGTTTCCGCACTGTTTGCTATAAAAATAGCGTAGCAAAATGTGCAGGAGGCTAGATTGCAGAGGTGATGGAACTTGCTTGGCACCAGTGGGACACAAATTGATAAAGCAGACACTGTTTGGATGCCTCTAAGTTTCAGCACTGTTTGCTATAAAAATAGCGTAGCAAAATGTGCATGAGGCTAGATTGCAGAGGTGGTGGAACTTGCTTGGCACCAGTGGGACACTAAATTTAATATAGCAGAAACTATCTGGATGCCACTAAGTTTCAGCACTTTTTGCTATAAAAATAGCGTAGCAAAATGTGCAGGAGGCTAGAATGCAGAGGTGGTGGAAGTTGCTTGGCACCAGTGGGACACTAACTTTAGTATAGCAGACACTGTTTGGATGCCACTAAGTTTCAGCACTGTTTTCTATAAAAATAGCGTAGCAAAATGTTGAGGCTAGAATGCAGAGGTGGTGGAACTTGTTTGGCACCAGTGGGACACTAAATTTAGTATAGCAGACACTGTTTGGATGTCACTAAGATTCAGCACTATTTGCTATAAAAATAGCATAGCAAAATGTGCAGGAGGCTAGAATGCAGAGGTGGTGGAACTTGCTTGGCACTAGTGGGACACTAAATTTTAAATAGCAGACACTATTTGGATGCCACGAAGTTTCAGCACTGTTTGCTATAAAAATAGCATAGCAAAATGTGCAGGAGGCTAGATTGCAGAGGTGGTGGAACTTACTTGGCACCAGTGGGACACTAATTTGGTATAGCAGACACTGTTTGGATGTAACTAAGTTTCAGCACTGTTTGCTATAAAAATAGAGTAGCAAAATGTGCAGGAGGCTAGAATGCAGAGGTGGTGGAACTTGCTTGGCACCAGTGGGACACTAAATTTAATATAGCAGACACTGTTTGGATGCCACTAAATTTCAGCACTGTTTGCTATAAAAAAAACAAAGCAAAATGTGCAGGAGGCTGGAATGCAGAGATGGTGGAACTTGCTTGGCACCAGTGGGACACTAATTTTTGTATCGCTGACACTGTTTGGATGCCACTAAGTTTCAGCACTGTTTGCTATAAAGATAGCATAGCAAAATGTGCAGGAGGCTAGAATGCAGAGGTGGTTGAACTTGCTTGGCATCAGTGGGACACTAATTTAGTATAGCAGACACTGTTTGGATGCCACTAAGTGTCAGCACTGTTTGCTACAAAAATAGCGTAGCAAAATATGCAGGAGGCTAGAATGGAGAGGTGGTGGAACTTTCTTGGCACCAGTGGGACACTAAATTTTATATAGCAGACACTGTTTGGATGCCACTACGTTTCAGCACTGTTTGCTATAAAAATAGCATTGCAAAATGGGCAGGAGGGTAGATTGCAGAGGTGGTGGAACTTTCTTAGCACCAGTGGGACACTAAGTTGGTTTAGCAGACACTGTTTGGATGCCACTAAGTTTCAGCACTGATTGCTATAAAAATTGCGTAGCAAAATGGGCAGGAGGGTAGAAGGCAGAGGTGGTGGAACTTGCTTGGCACCAGTGGGACACTAAGTTACTATAGCAGACACTTTGTGGATGCCACTAAGTTTCAGCACTGTTTGCTATACAAATAGCGTAGCAAAATGTGCAGGAGGCTAGAATGCACAGGTGGTGGAACTTGCTTGGCACCAGTGGGACACTAAATTTTGTATAGCAGACACTGTTTGGAAGTTACTAAGTTTCAGCACTGTTTGCTATAAAAGTAGCGTATCAAAATGTGCAGGAGGCTAGAATGCAGAGGTGGTGGAACTTACTTAGCACCAGTGGGACACTAAATTTAATATAGCAGACACTGTTTGGATGCCACTAAGTTTTAGCACTGATTGCTAAAAAAATAGCGTAGTAAAATGGGCAGGAGGGTAGAAGGCAGAGGTGGTGGAACTTGCTTGGCACCAGTGGGGCATTAAGTTACTATAGCAGACACTCTGTGGATGCCACTAAGTTTCAGCACTGTTTTCTATAAAAATAGCGTAGCAAAATGTACAGGAGGCTAGAATGCAGAGGCGGTGGAACTTGCTTGGCACCAGTGGGACACTAAGTTTTGTATAGCAGACACTGTTTGGATGCCACTAAGTTTCAGCACTGTTTGCTATAAAAATAGCGTAGCAAAATTTGCAGGAGGCTAGAATTCAGAGGTGGTGGAACTTGCTTGGCACCAGTGGGACACTAAATTTAGTATAGCAGACACTGTTTGGATGCCACTAAGTCTCAGCGCTGTTTCCATTCTAGCCTCCTGCACATTTTGCTGCGCTATTTTTATAGCAAACAGTGCTGAAACTTAGTGGCATCCAAAAGTGTCTGCTATACAAAATTTAGTGTCCCACTGGTGCCAAGCAAGTTCCACCACCTCTGCATTCTAGCCTCCTGCACATTTTGCTACGCTATTTTTATAACAGAGGTGGTAGAACTAGCTTGGCACCAGTGGGACACTAAATTTTGTATAGCAAACACTTTTGGTTGCCACTAAGTTTCAGCACTGTTTGCTATAAAAATAGCGTAGCAAAATGTGCAGGATGCTAGAATGCAGAGGTGGTGGAACTTGCTTGGCACAAGTGGGACAATAAATTAAGTATAGCAGACACTGTTTGGATGCCACTAAGTTTCAGCACTGTTTGCATTCTAGCCTCCTGCACATTTTGCTGCGCTATTTTTATAGCAAACAGTGCTGAAACTTAGTGGCATCCAAAAGTGTCTGCTATACAAAATTTAGTGTCCCACTGGTGCCAAGCAAGTTCCACCACCTCTGCATTCTAGCCTCCTGCACATTTTGCTACGCTATTTTTATAGCAGAGGTGGTGGAACTTGCTTGGCACCAGTGGGACACTAAATTTTGTATAGCAAACACTTTTGGTTGCCACTAAGTTTCAGCACTGTTTGCTATAAAAATAGCGTAGCAAAATGTGCAGGAGGCTAGAATGCAGAGGTGGTGGAACTTGCTTGGCACCAGTGGGACACTAAATTTTGTATAGCAGACACTGTTTGGATGCCGCTAAGTTTCCGCACTGTTTGCTATAAAAATAGCGTAGCAAAATGTGCAGGAGGCTAGATTGCAGAGGTGATGGAACTTGCTTGGCACCAGTGGGACACAAATTGATAAAGCAGACACTGTTTGGATGCCTCTAAGTTTCAGCACTGTTTGCTATAAAAATAGCGTAGCAAAATGTGCATGAGGCTAGATTGCAGAGGTGGTGGAACTTGCTTGGCACCAGTGGGACACTAAATTTAATATAGCAGAAACTATCTGGATGCCACTAAGTTTCAGCACTTTTTGCTATAAAAATAGCGTAGCAAAATGTGCAGGAGGCTAGAATGCAGAGGTGGTGGAAGTTGCTTGGCACCAGTGGGACACTAAATTTAGTATAGCAGACACTGTTTGGATGCCACTAAGTTTCAGCACTGTTTTCTATAAAAATAGCGTAGCAAAATGTTGAGGCTAGAATGCAGAGGTGGTGGAACTTTCTTGGCACCAGTGGGACACTAAATTTTGTATAGCAGACACTGTTTGGATGCCACTAAGTTTCAGCACTGTTTGCTATAAAAATAGCGTAGCAAAATGTGCAGGAGGCTAGAATGCAGAGGTGGTGGAACTTGTTTGGCACCAGTGGGACACTAAATTTAGTATAGCAGACACTGTTTGGATGTCACTAAGATTCAGCACTATTTGCTATAAAAATAGCATAGCAAAATGTGCAGGAGGCTAGAATGCAGAGGTGGTCGAACTTGCTTGGCACTAGTGGGACACTAAATTTTAAATAGCAGACACTATTTGGATGCCACGAAGTTTCAGCACTGTTTGCTATAAAAATAGCATAGCAAAATGTGCAGGAGGCTAGATTGCAGAGGTGGTGGAACTTACTTGGCACCAGTGGGACACTAATTTGGTATAGCAGACACTGTTTGGATGTAACTAAGTTTCAGCACTGTTTGCTATAAAAATAGAGTAGCAAAATGTGCAGGAGGCTAGAATGCAGAGGTGGTGGAACTTGCTTGGCACCAGTGGGACACTAAATTTAATATAGCAGACACTGTTTGGATGCCACTAAATTTCAGCACTGTTTGCTATAAAAAAAACAAAGCAAAATGTGCAGGAGGCTGGAATGCAGAGATGGTGGAACTTGCTTGGCACCAGTGGGACACTAATTTTTGTATCGCTGACACTGTTTGGATGCCACTAAGTTTCAGCACTGTTTGCTATAAAGATAGCATAGCAAAATGTGCAGGAGGCTAGAATGCAGAGGTGGTTGAACTTGCTTGGCATCAGTGGGACACTAATTTAGTATAGCAGACACTGTTTGGATGCCACTAAGTGTCAGCACTGTTTGCTACAAAAATAGCGTAGCAAAATAAGCAGGAGGCTAGAATGGAGAGGTGGTGGAACTTTCTTGGCACCAGTGGGACACTAAATTTTATATAGCAGACACTGTTTGGATGCCACTACGTTTCAGCACTGTTTGCTATAAAAATAGCATTGCAAAATGGGCAGGAGGGTAGATTGCAGAGGTGGTGGAACTTTCTTAGCACCAGTGGGACACTAAGTTGGTTTAGCAGACACTGTTTGGATGCCACTAAGTTTCAGCACTGATTGCTATAAAAATTGCGTAGCAAAATGGGCAGGAGGGTAGAAGGCAGAGGTGGTGGAACTTGCTTGGCACCAGTGGGACACTAAGTTACTATAGCAGACACTTTGTGGATGCCACTAAGTTTCAGCACTGTTTGCTATACAAATAGCGTAGCAAAATGTGCAGGAGGCTAGAATGCACAGGTGGTGGAACTTGCTTGGCACCAGTGGGACACTAAATTTTGTATAGCAGACACTGTTTGGATGCCACTAAGTTTTAGCACTGATTGCTATAAAAGTAGCGTATCAAAATGTGCAGGAGGCTAGAATGCAGAGGTGGTGGAACTTACTTAGCTCCAGTGGGACACTAAATTTAATATAGCAGACACTGTTTGGATGCCACTAAGTTTTAGCACTGATTGCTAAAAAAATAGCGTAGTAAAATGGGCAGGAGGGTAGAAGGCAGAGGTGGTGGAACTTGCTTGGCACCAGTGGGACATTAAGTTACTATAGCAGACACTTTGTGGATGCCACTAAGTTTCAGCACTGTTTTCTATAAAAATAGCGTAGCAAAATGTACAGGAGGCTAGAATGCAGAGGCGGTGGAACTTGCTTGGCACCAGTGGGACACTAAGTTTTGTATAGCAGACACTGTTTGGATGCCACTAAGTTTCAGCACTGTTTGCTATAAAAATAGCGTAGCAAAATTTGCAGGAGGCTAGAATTCAGAGGTGGTGGAACTTGCTTGGCACCAGTGGGACACTAAATTTAGTATAGCAGACACTGTTTGGATGCCACTAAGTCTCAGCGCTGTTTCCATTCTAGCCTCCTGCACATTTTGCTGCGCTATTTTTATAGCAAACAGTGCTGAAATTTAGTGGCATCCAAAAGTGTCTGCTATACAAAATTTAGTGTCCCACTGGTGCCAAGCAAGTTCCACCACCTCTGCATTCTAGCCTCCTGCACATTTTGCTACGCTATTTTTATAACAGAGGTGGTAGAACTAGCTTGGCACCAGTGGGACACTAAATTTTGTATAGCAAACACTTTTGGTTGCCACTAAGTTTCAGCACTGTTTGCTATAAAAATAGCGTAGCAAAATGTGCAGGATGCTAGAATGCAGAGGTGGTGGAACTTGCTTGGCACAAGTGGGACAATAAATTAAGTATAGCAGACACTGTTTGGATGCCACTAAGTTTCAGCACTGTTTGCATTCTAGCCTCCTGCACATTTTGCTGCGCTATTTTTATAGCAAACAGTGCTGAAACTTAGTGGCATCCAAAAGTGTCTGCTATACAAAAGTTAGTGTCCCACTGGTGCCAAGCAAGTTCCACCACCTCTGCATTCTAGCCTCCTGCACATTTTGCTACGCTATTTTTATAGCAGAGGTAGTGGAACTAGCTTGGCACCAGTGGGACACTAAATTTTGTATAGCAAACACTTTTGGTTGCCACTAAGTTTCAGCACTGTTTGCTATAAAAATAGCGTAGCAAAATGTGCAGGAGGCTAGAATGCAGAGGTGGTGGAACTTGCTTGGCACCAGTGGGACACTAAATTTTGTATAGCAGACACTGTTTGGATGCCGCTAAGTTTCAGCACTGTTTGCTATAAAAATAGCGTAGCAAAATGTGCAGGAGGCTAGATTGCAGAGGTGGTGGAACTTGCTTGGCACCAGTGGGACACTAATTTATAAAGCAGACACTGTTTGGATGCCTCTAAGTTTCAGCACTGTTTGCTATAAAAATAGCGTAACAAAATGTGCAGGAGGCTAGAATGCAGAGGTGGTGGAACTTGCTTGGCACCAGTAGGACACTAAATTTAATATAGCAGACACTGTTTGGATGCCACTATGTTTTAGAACTGTTTGCTATAAAAATAGCGTAGCAAAATGTGGAGGCTAGAATGCAGAGGTGGTGGAAGTTGCTTGGCACCAGTGGGACACTAAATTTAATATAGCAGACATTATTGGGATGCCACTAAGTTTTAGCACTGTTTGCTATAAAAATAGCATAGCAAAATGTGGAGGCTAGAATGCAGAGGTGGTGGAACTTTCTTGGCACCAGTGGGGCACTAAATTTAATATAGCAGACACTGATTCGATGCCACTAAGTTTTAGCACTGTTTGCTATAAAAATAGCGTAGCAAAATGTTGAGGCTAGAATGCAGAGGTGGTGGAACTTTCTTGGCACCAGTGGGACACTAAATTTTGTATAGCAGACACTGTTTGGATGCCACTAAGTTTCAGCACTGTTTGCTATAAAAATAGCGTAGCAAAATGTGCAGGGGGCTAGAATGCAGAGGTGGTGGAACTTGTTTGGCACCAGTGGGACACTAAATTTAGTATAGCAGACACTGTTTGGATGCCACTAGGTTTCAGCACTGTTTGCTATAAAAATAGCGTAGCAAAATGTTGAGGCTAGAATGCAGAGGTGGTGGAACTTTCTTAGCACCAGTGGGACACTAAGTTGGTATAGCAGACACTGTTTGGATACCACTAAGTTTCAGCACTGATTGCTATAAAAATTGCGTAGCAAAATGGGCAGGAGGGTAGAAGGCAGAGGTGGTGGAACTTGCTTGGCACCAGTGGGACACTAAGTTACTATAGCAGACACTTTGTGGATGCCACTAAGTTTCAGCACTGTTTGCTATAAAAATAGCGTAGCAAAATGTGCAGGAGGCTAGAATGCAGAGGTGGTGGAACTTGCTTGGCACCAGTGGGACACTAATTTAGTATAGCACACACTGTTTGGATGCCACTAGGTTTCAGGACTGTTTGCTATAAAAACAGCGTAGCAAAATGTGCAGGAGGCTACAATGCAGAGGTGGTGGAACTTGCTTGGAACCAGTAGGACACAAAATTTTGTATCGCTGACACTGTTTGGATGCCACTAAGTTTCAGCACTGTTTGCTATAAAGATAGCATAGCAAAATGTGCAGGAGGCTAGAATACAGAGGTGGTGGAACTTGCTTGGCACCAGTGGGACACTAATTTAGTATAGCAGACACTGTTTGGATGCCACTAAGTTTCAGCACTGTTTGCTACAAAAATAGCGTAGCAAAATATGCAGGAGGCTAGAATGCAGAGGTGGTGGAACTTTCTTGGCACCAGTGGGACACTAAATTTTATATAGCAGACACTGTTTGGATGCCACTAAGTTTCAGCACTGTTTGCTATAAAAATAGCATTGCAAAATGGGCAGGAGGGTAGATTGCAGAGGTGGTGGAACTTTCTTAGCACCAGTGGGACACTAAGTTGGTATAGCAGACACTGTTTGGATACCACTAAGTTTCATCACTGATTGCTATAAAAATTGCGTAGCAAAATGGGCAGGAGGGTAGAAGGCAGAGGTGGTGGAACTTGCTTGGCACCAGTGGGACACTAAGTTACTATAGCAGACACTTTGTGGATGCCACTAAGTTTCAGCACTGTTTGCTATAAAAATAGCGTAGCAAAATGTGCAGGAGGCTAGAATGCAGAGGTGGTGGAACTTGCTTGGCACCAGTGGGACACTAAGTTACAATAGCAGACACTTTGTGGATGCCACTAAGTTTCAGCACTGTTTGCTATAAAAATAGCCTAGCAAAATGTACAGGAGGCTAGAATGAAGAGGTGGTGGAACTTGCTTGGCACCAGTGGGACACTAAGTTTTGTATAGCAGACACTGTTTGGATGCCACTAAGTTTCAACACTGTTTGCATTCTAGCCTCCTGCACATTTTGCTGCGCTATTTTTATAGCAAACAGTGCTGAAACTTAGTGGCATCCAAAAGTGTCTGCTATACAAAATTTAGTGTCCCACTGGTGCCAAGCAAGTTCCACCACCTCTGCATTCTAGCCTCCTGCACATTTTGCTACGCTATTTTTATAGCAGAGGTGGTGGAACTAGCTTGGCACCAGTGGGACACTAAATTTTGTATAGCAGACACTGTTTGGATGCCGCTAAGTTTCAGCACTGTTTGCTATAAAAATAGCGTAGCAAAATGTGCAGGAGGCTAGATTGCAGAGGTGGTGGAACTTGCTTGGCACCAGTGGAACACTAAATTATAAAGCAGACACTGTTTGGATGCCTCTAAGTTTCAGCACTGTTTGCTATAAAAATAGCGTAGCAAAATGTGCATGAGGCTAGATTGCAGAGGTGGTGGAACTTGCTTGGCACCAGTGGGACACTAAATTTAATATAGCAGACACTATCTGGATGCCACTAAGTTTCAGCACTTTTTGCTATAAAAATAGCGTAGCAAAATGTGCAGGAGGCTAGAATGCAGAGGTGGTGGAAGTTGCTTGGCACCAGTGGGACACTAAATTTTGTATAGCAGACACTGTTTGGATGCCGCTAAGTTTCAGCACTGTTTGCTATAAAAATAGCGTAGCAAAATGTGCAGGAGGCTAGATTGCAGAGGTGGTGGAACTTGCTTGGCACCAGTGGGACACTAATTTATAAAGCAGACACTGTTTGGATGCCTCTAAGTTTCAGCACTGTTTGCTATAAAAATAGCGTAGCAAAATGTGCATGAGGCTAGATTGCAGAGGTGGTGGAACTTGCTTGGCACCAGTAGGACACTAAATTTAATATAGCAGACACTATCTGGATGCCACTAAGTTTCAGCACTTTTTGCTATAAAAATAGCGTAGCAAAATGTGCAGGAGGCTAGAATGCAGAGGTGGTGGAAGTTGCTTCGCACCAGTGGGACACTAAATTTAGTATAGCAGACACTGTTTGGATGCCACTAAGTTTCAGCACTGTTTGCTATAAAAATAGCGTAGCAAAATGTTGAGGCTAGAATGCAGAGGTGGTGGAACTTTCTTGGCACCAGTGGGACACTAAATTTTGTATAGCAGACACTGTTTGGATGCCACTAAGTTTCAGCACTGTTTGCTATAAAAATAGTGTAGCAAAATGTGCAGGACGCTACAATGCAGAGGTGGTGGAACTTGTTTGGCACCAGTGGGACACTAAATTTAATATAGCAGACACTGTTTGGATGTCACTAAGATTCAGCACTATTTGCTATAAAAATAGCATAGCAAAATGTGCAGGAGGCTAGAATGCAGAGGTGGTGGAAGTTGCTTGGCACCAGTGGAACACTAAATTTTGTATAGCAGACACTGTTTGGATGTCACTAAGTTTCAGCACTGTTTGCTATAAAAATAGCGTAGCAAAATGTGCAGGAGGCTAGAATGCAGAGGTGATGGAACTTTCTTGACAACAGTGGGACACTAAATTTTGTGTAGCAGACACTGTTTGTATGCCACTAAGTTTCAGCACTGTTTGCTATAAAAATAGCGTAGCAAAATGTGGAGAAGGGTAGATTGCAGAGGTGGTGGAACTTGCTTTGCACCAGTGGGACACTAAATTTAATATAGCAGACACTGTTTGGATGCCGCTATGTTTTAGCACTGTTTGCTATAAAAATAGCATAGCAAAATGTGGAGGCTAGAATGCAGAGGTGGTGGAACTTTCTTGGCACCAGTGGGACTTTAAATTTAATATAGCAGACACTGTTTGGATGCCACTAAGTTTTAGCACTGTTTGCTATAAAAATAGCGTAGCAAAATGTTGAGGCTAGAATGCAAAGGTGGTGGACCTTTCTTGGCACCAGTGGGACACTAAATTTTGTATAGCAGACACTGTTTGGATGTCACTAAGATTTAGCACTGTTTGCTATAAAAATAGCATAGCAAAATGTGCAGGAGGCTAGAAAGCAGAGGTGGTGGAAGTTGCTTGGCACCAGTGGGACACTAAATTTTGTATAGCAGACACTGTTTGGATGTCACTAAGTTTCAGCACTGTTTGCTATAAAAATAGCGTAGCAAAATGTGCAGGAGGCTAGAATGCAGAGGTAGTGGAACTTGCTTGGCACCAGTGGGACACTAAATTTTGTATAGCAGACTCTGTTTGGATGCCACTACGTTTCAGCACTGTTTGCTATAAAAATAGCGTAGCAAAATGTGCAGGAGGCTTGAATGCAGAGGTGTTGGAACTTGCTTTGCACCAGTGGGACACTAAATTTTATATAACAGACACTGTTTGGATGCCACTAAGTTTCAGCACTGTTTGCTATAAAAATAGCATAGCAAAATGTGCAGGAGGCTAGAATGTAGAGGTGGTCGAACTTGCTTGGCACCAGTGGGACACTAAATTTTAAATAGCAGACAATGGATGCCACGAAGTTTCAGCACTGTTTGCTATAAAAATAGCATAGCAAAATGTGCAGGAGGCTAGATTGCAGAGGTGGTGGAACTTGCTTGGCACCAGTGGGACACTAATTTGGTATAGCAGACACTGTTTGGATGTAACTAAGTTTCAGCACTGTTTGCTATAAAAATAGAGTAACAAAATGTGCAGGAGGCTAGAATGCAGAGGTGGTGGAACTTGCTTGGCACCAGTGGGACACTAAATTTAATATAGCAGACACTGTTTGGATGCCACTAAGTTTCAGCACGTTTTGATACATGAATAGCGTAGGAAAATGTGGAGGCTAGAATGCAGAGGTGGTGGAACTTGCTTGGCACCAGTGGGACACTAAATTTTGTATCGCTGACACTGTTTGGATGCCACTAAGTTTCAGCACTGTTTGCTATAAAAATAGCATAGCAAAATGTGCAGGAGGCTAGAATGCAGAGGTGGTGGAACTTGCTTGGCACCAGTGGGACACTAATTTAGTATAACACACACTGTTTGGATGCAACTAGGTTTCAGGACTGTTTGCTATAAAAACAGCGTAGCAAAATGTGCAGGAGGCTAGAATGCAGAGGTGGTGGAACTTGCTTGGAACCAGTAGGACACAAAATTTTGTATCGCTGACACTGTTTGGATGCCACTAAGTTTCAGCACTGTTTGCTATAAAGATAGCATAGCAAAATGTGCAGGAGGCTAGAATGCAGAGGTGGTGGAACTTGCTTGGCACCAGTGGGACACTAATTTAGTATAGCAGACACTGTTTGGATGCCACTAAGTTTCAGCACTGTTTGCTACAAAAATAGCGTAGCAAAATATGCAGGAGGCTAGAATGCAGAGGTGGTGGAACTTTCTTGGCACCAGTGGGACACTAAATTTTGTATAGCAGACACTGTTTGGATGCCACTACATTTCAGCACTGTTTGCTATAAAAATAGCATTGCAAAATGGGCAGGAGGGTAGATTGCAGAGGTGGTGGAACTTGCTTGGCACCAGTGAGACACTAAGTTGGTATAGCAGACACTGTTTGGATGCCACTAAGTTTCAGCACTGATTGCTATAAAAATTGCGTAGCAAAATGGGCAGGAGGGCAGAAGGCAGAGGTGGTGGAACTTGCTTGGCACCAGTGGGACACTAAGTTACTATAGCAGACACTTTGTGGATGCCACTAAGTTTCAGCACTGTTTGCTATAAAAATAGCGTAGCAAAATGTGCAGGAGGCTAGAATGCAGAGGGGGTGGAACTTACTTGGCACCAGTGGGACACTAAATTTTGTATAGCAGACACTGTTTGGAAGTTACTAAGTTTCAGCACTGTTTGCTATAAAAATAGCGTAGTAAAATGTACAGGAGGCTAGAATGCAGAGGGGGTGGAACTTATTTGGCACCAGTGGGACACTAAATTTAATATAGCAGACACTGTTTGAATGCCACTAAGTTTTAGCACTGATTGCTAAAAAAATAGAGTAGCAAAATGGGCAGGAGGGTAGAAGGCAGAGGTGGTGGAACTTGCTTGGCACCAGTGGGACACTAAGTTACTATAGCAGACACTTTGTGGATGCCACTAAGTTTCAGCACTGTTGTTTGCTATAAAAATAGCGTAGCAAAATGTGCAGGAGGGTAGATTGCAGAGGTGGTGGAACTTGCTTGGCACCAGGGGGACACTAATTTGGTATAGCAGACACTGTTTGGATGCCACTAAGTTTCAGCACTGTTTGCTATAAAAATAGCGTAGCAAAATGTGCATGAGGCTAGATTGCAGAGGTGGTGGAACTTGCTTGGCACCAGTAGGACACTAAATTTAATATAGCAGACACTATCTGGATGCCACTAAGTTTCAGCACTTTTTGCTATAAAAATAGCGTAGCAAAATGTGCAGGAGGCTAGAATGCAGAGGTGGTGGAAGTTGCTTGGCACCAGTGGGACACTAAATTTAGTATAGCAGACACTGTTTGGATGCCACTAAGTTTCAGCACTGTTTGCTATAAAAATAGCGAAGCAAAATGTTGAGGCTAGAATGCAGAGGTGGTGGAACTTTCTTGGCATCAGTGGGACACTAAATTTTGTATAGCAGACACTGTTTGGATGCCACTAAGTTTCAGCACTGTTTGCTATAAAAATAGCGTAGCAAAATGTGCAGGAGGCTACAATGCAGAGGTGGTGGAACTTGTTTGGCACCAGTGGGACACTAAATTTAATATAGCAGACACTGTTTGGATGTCACTAAGATTCAGCACTATTTGCTATAAAAATAGCATAGCAAAATGTGCAGGAGGTTAGAATGCAGAGGTGGTGGAAGTTGCTTGGCACCAGTGGGACACTAAATTTTGTATAGCAGACACTGTTTGGATGTCACTAAGTTTCAGCACTGTTTGCTATAAAAATAGCGTAGCAAAATGTGCAGGAGGCTAGAATGCAGAAGTGATGGAACTTTCTTGACAACAGTGGGACACTAAATTTTGTATAGCAGACACTGTTTGGAAGTTACTAAGTTTCAGCACTGTTTGCTATAAAAATAGCGTAGTAAAATGTACAGGAGGCTAGAATGCAGAGGGGGTGGAACTTACTTGGCACCAGTGGGACACTAAATTTAATATAGCAGACACTGTTTGAATGCCACTAAGTTTTAGCACTGATTGCTAACAAAATAGCGTAGCAAAATGGGCAGGAGGGTAGAAGGCAGAGGTGGTGGAACTTGCTTGGCACCAGTGGGACACTAAGTTACTATAGCAGACACTTTGTGGATGCCACTAAGATTCAGCACTGTTGTTTGCTATAAAAATAGCGTAGCAAAATGTGCAGGAGGGTAGATTGCAGAGGTGGTGGAACTTGCTTGGCACCAGTGGGACACTAAGTTTTGTATAGCAGACACTGTTTGGATGCTACAAAGTTTCAGCACAGTTTGCTATAAAAATAGCGTAGCAAAATGTGGAGCCTAGAATGCAGAGGTTGTGGAACTTTCTTGGCACCAGTGGGACACTAATTTGGTATAGCAGACACTGTTTGGATGCCACTAAGTTTCAGCACTGTTTGCTATAAAAATAGCGTAGCAAAATGTGGAGCCTAGAATGCAGAGGTGGTGGAATGTGCTTGGCACCAGTGGCACACTAAATTTAGTATAGCAGTCACTGTTTGGATGCCACGAAGTTTCAGCACTGTTTGCTATAAAAATAGCATAGCAAAATGTGCAGGAGGCTAGGTTGCAGAGGTGGTGGAACTTGCTTGGCACCAGTGGGACACTAATTTGGTATAGCAGACAATGTTTGGATGTAACTAAGTTTCAGCACTGTTTGCTATAAAAAAAGAGTAGCAAAATGTGCAGGAGGCTAGAATGCAGAGGTGGTGGAACTTGCTTGGCACCAGTGGGACACTAAATTTAATATAGCAGACACTGTTTGGATGCCACTAAGTTTCAGCACTTTTTGCTACATAAATAGCGTAGGAAAATGTGGAGGCTAGAATGCAGAGGTGGTGGAACTTGCTTGGCACCAGTGGGACACTAAATTTTGTATCACTGACACTGTTTGGATGCCACTAAGTTTCAGCACTGTTTGCTATAAAAATAGCATAGCAAAATGTGCAGGAGGCTAGAATGCAGAGGTGGTCGAACTTGCTTGGCACCAGTGGGACAATAAATTTTAAATAGCAGACACTGGATGACACGAAGTTTCAGCACTGTTTGCTATAAAAATAGCATAGCAAAATGTGCAGGAGGCTAGATTGCAGAGGTGGTGGAACTTGCTTGGCACCAGGGGGACACTAATTTGGTATAGCAGACACTGTTTGGATGTAACTAAGTTTCAGCACTGTTTGCTATAAAAATAGAGTAGCAAATAGTGCAGGAGGCTAGAATGCAGAGGTGGTGGATCTTGCTTGGCACCAGTGGGACACTAAATTTAATATAGCAGACACTGTTTGGATGCCACTAAGTTTCAGCACTTTTTGCTACATGAATAGCATAGGAAAATGTGGAGGCTAGAATGCAGAGGTGGTGGAACTTGCTTGGCACCAGTGGGACACTAAATTTTGTATAGCAGACACTGTTTGGATGCCACTAAGTTTCAGCACTGTTTGCTATAAAAATAGCATAGCAAAATGTGCAGGAGGCTAGAATGCAGAGGTGGTGGAACTTGCTTGGCACCAGTGGGACACTAATTTAGTATAACACACACTGTTTGGATGCCACTAGGTTTCAGGACTGTTTGCTATAAAAACAGCGTAGCAAATGTGCAGGAGGCTAGAATGCAGAGGTGGTGGAACTTGCTTGGAACCAGTAGGACACAAAATGTTGTATCGCTGACACTGTTTGGATGCCACTAAGTTTCAACACTGTTTGCTATAAAGATAGCATAGCAAAATGTGCAGGAGGCTAGAATGCAGAGGTGGTGGAACTTGCTTGGCACCAGTGGGACACTAATTTAGTATAGCAGACACTGTTTGGATGCCACTAAGTTTCAGCACTGTTTGCTACAAAAAAAGCGTAGCAAAATATGCAGGAGGCTAGAATGCAGAGGTGGTGGAACTTTCTTGGCACCAGTGGGACACTAAATTTTGTATAGCAGACACTGTTTGGATGCCACTACATTTCAGCACTGTTTGCTATAAAAATAGCATTGCAAAATGGGCAGGAGGGTAGATTGCAGAGGTGGTGGAACTTGCTTGGCACCAGTGAGACACTAAGTTGGTATAGCAGACACTGTTTGGATGCCACTAAGTTTCAGCACTGATTGCTATAAAAATTGCGTAGCAAAATGGGCAGGAGGGTAGAAGGCAGAGGTGGTGGAACTTGCTTGGCACCAGTGGGACACTAAGTTACTATAGCAGACACTTTGTGGATGCCACTAAGTTTCAGCACTGTTTGCTATAAAAATAGCGTAGCAAAATGTGCAGGAGGCTAGAATGCAGAGGTGGTGGAACTTGCTTGGCACCAGTAGGACACTAAATTTAATATAGCAGACACTATCTGGATGCCACTAAGTTTCAGCACTTTTTGCTATAAAAATAGCGTAGCAAAATGTGCAGGAGGCTAGAATGCAGAGGTGGTGGAAGTTGCTTGGCACCAGTGGGACACTAAATTTAGTATAGCAGACACTGTTTGGATGCCACTAAGTTTCAGCACTGTTTGCTATAAAAATAGCGTAGCAAAATGTTGAGGCTAGAATGCAGAGGTGGTGGAACTTTCTTGGCACCAGTGGGACACTAAATTTTGTATAGCAGACACTGTTTGGATGCCACTAAGTTTCAGCACTGTTTGCTATAAAAATAGCGTAGCAAAATGTGCAGGACGCTACAATGCAGAGGTGGTGGAACTTGTTTGGCACCAGTGGGACACTAAATTTAATATAGCAGACACTGTTTGGATGTCACTAAGATTCAGCACTATTTGCTATAAAAATAGCATAGCAAAATGTGCAGGAGGCTAGAATGCAGAGGTGGTGGAAGTTGCTTGGCACCAGTGGAACACTAAATTTTGTATAGCAGACACTGTTTGGATGTCACTAAGTTTCAGCACTGTTTGCTATAAAAATAGCGTAGCAAAATGTGCAGGAGGCTAGGATGCAGAGGTGATGGAACTTTCTTGACAACAGTGGGACACTAAATTTTGTATAGCAGACACTGTTTATATGCCACTAAGTTTCAGCACTGTTTGCTATAAAAATAGCGTAGCAAAATGTGGAGAAGGGTAGATTGCAGAGGTGGTGGAACTTGCTTTGCACCAGTGGGACACTAAATTTAATATAGCAGACACTGTTTGGATGCCGCTATGTTTTAGCACTGTTTGCTATAAAAATAGCATAGCAAAATGTGGAGGCTAGAATGCAGAGGTGGTGGAACTTTCTTGGCACCAGTGGGACTTTAAATTTAATATAGCAGACACTGTTTGGATGCCACTAAGTTTTAGCACTGTTTGCTATAAAAATAGCGTAGCAAAATGTTGAGGCTAGAATGCAAAGGTGGTGGAACTTTCTTGGCACCAGTGGGACACTAAATTTTGTATAGCAGACACTGTTTGGATGTCACTAAGATTTAGCACTGTTTGCTATAAAAATAGCATAGCAAAATGTGCAGGAGGCTAGAAAGCAGAGGTGGTGGAAGTTGCTTGGCACCAGTGGGACACTAAATTTTGTATAGCAGACACTGTTTGGATGTCACTAAGTTTCAGCACTGTTTGCTATAAAAATAGCGTAGCAAAATGTGCAGGAGGCTAGAATGCAGAGGTGGTGGAACTTGCTTGGCACCAGTGGGACACTAAATTTTGTATAGCAGACTCTGTTTGGATGCCACTACGTTTCAGCACTGTTTGCTATAAAAATAGCGTAGCAAAATGTGCAGGAGGCTTGAATGCAGAGGTGTTGGAACTTGCTTTGCACCAGTGGGACACTAAATTTTATATAACAGACACTGTTTGGATGCCACTAAGTTTCAGCACTGTTTGCTATAAAAATAGCATAGCAAAATGTGCAGGAGGCTAGAATGTAGAGGTGGTCGAACTTGCTTGGCACCAGTGGGACACTAAATTTTAAATAGCAGACACTGGATGCCACGAAGTTTCAGCACTGTTTGCTATAAAAATAGCATAGCAAAATGTGCAGGAGGCTAGATTGCAGAGGTGGTGGAACTTGCTTGGCACCAGTGGGACACTAATTTGGTATAGCAGACACTGTTTGGATGTAACTAAGTTTCAGCACTGTTTGCTATAAAAATAGAGTAGCAAAATGTGCAGGAGGCTAGAATGCAGAGGTGGTGGAACTTGCTTGGCACCAGTGGGACACTAAATTTAATATAGCAGACACTGTTTGGATGCCACTAAGTTTCAGCACTTTTTGCTACATGAATAGCGTAGGAAAATGTGGAGGCTAGAATGCAGAGGTGATGGAACTTGCTTGGCACCAGTGGGACACTAAATTTTGTATCGCTGACACTGTTTGGATGCCACTAAGTTTCAGCACTGTTTGCTATAAAAATAGCATAGCAAAATGTGCAGGAGGCTAGAATGCAGAGGTGGTGGAACTTGCTTGGCACCAGTGGGACACTAATTTAGTATAACACACACTGTTTGGATGCCACTAGGTTTCAGGACTGTTTGCTATAAAAACAGCGTAGCAAAATGTGCAGGAGGCTAGAATGCAGAGGTGGTGGAACTTGCTTGGCACCAGTAGGACACTAAATTTAATATAGCAGACACTATCTGGATGCCACTAAGTTTCAGCACTTTTTGCTATAAAAATAGCGTAGCAAAATGTGCAGGAGGCTAGAATGCAGAGGTGGTGGAAGTTGCTTGGCACCAGTGGGACACTAAATTTAGTATAGCAGACACTGTTTGGATGCCACTAAGTTTCAGCACTGTTTGCTATAAAAATAGCGTAGCAAAATGTTGAGGCTAGAATGCAGAGGTGGTGGAACTTTCTTGGCATCAGTGGGACACTAAATTTTGTATAGCAGACACTGTTTGGATGCCACTAAGTTTCAGCACTGTTTGCTATAAAAATAGCGTAGCAAAATGTGCAGGAGGCTACAATGCAGAGGTGGTGGAACTTGTTTGGCACCAGTGGGACACTAAATTTAATATAGCAGACACTGTTTGGATGTCACTAAGATTCAGCACTATTTGCTATAACAATAGCATAGCAAAATGTGCAGGAGGTTAGAATGCAGAGGTGGTGGAAGTTGCTTGGCACCAGTGGGACACTAAATTTTGTATAGCAGACACTGTTTGGATGTCACTAAGTTTCAGCACTGTTTGCTATGAAAATAGCGTAGCAAAATGTGCAGGAGGCTAGAATGCAGAAGTGATGGAACTTTCTTGACAACAGTGGGACATTAAATTTTGTATAGCAGACACTGTTTGGAAGTTACTAAGTTTCAGCACTGTTTGCTATAAAAATAGCGTAGTAAAATGTACAGGAGGCTAGAATGCAGAGGGGGTGGAACTTACTTGGCACCAGTGGGACACTAAATTTAATATAGCAGACACTGTTTGAATGCCACTAAGTTTTAGCACTGATTGCTAACAAAATAGCGTAGCAAAATGGGCAGGAGGGTAGAAGGCAGAGGTGGTGGAACTTGCTTGGCACCAGTGGGACACTAAGTTACTATAGCAGACACTTTGTGGATGCCACTAAGATTCAGCACTGTTGTTTGCTATAAAAATAGCGTAGCAAAATGTGCAGGAGGGTAGATTGCAGAGGTGGTGGAACTTGCTTGTCACCAGTGGGACACTAAGTTTTGTATAGCAGACACTGTTTGGATGCCACTAAGTTTCAGCACTGTTTGCTATAAAAATAGCGTAGCAAAATGTGGAGCCTAGAATGCAGAGGTGGTGGAACTTGCTTGGCACCAGTGGGACACTAAATTTAGTATAGCAGTCACTGTTTGGATGCCACGAAGTTTCAGCACTGTTTGCTATAAAAATAGCATAGCAAAATGTGCAGGAGGCTAGGTTGCAGAGGTGGTGGAACTTGCTTGGCACCAGTGGGACACTAAATTTAATATAGCAGACACTGTTTGGCTGTCACTAAGTTTCAGCACTGTTTGCTATAAAAATAGCGTAGCAAAATGTGCAGGAGGCTAGAATGCAGAAGTGATGGAACTTTCTTGACAACAGTGGGACATTAAATTTTGTATAGCAGACACTGTTTGGAAGTTACTAAGTTTCAGCACTGTTTGCTATAAAAATAGCGTAGTAAAATGTACAGGAGGCTAGAATGCAGAGGGGGTGGAACTTACTTGGCACCAGTGGGACACTAAATTTAATATAGCAGACACTGTTTGAATGCCACTAAGTTTTAGCACTGATTGCTAACAAAATAGCGTAGCAAAATGGGCAGGAGGGTAGAAGGCAGAGGTGGTGGAACTTGCTTGGCACCAGTGGGACACTAAGTTACTATAGCAGACACTTTGTGGATGCCACTAAGATTCAGCACTGTTGTTTGCTATAAAAATAGCGTAGCAAAATGTGCAGGAGGGTAGATTGCAGAGGTGGTGAAACTTGCTTGGCACCAGTGGGACACTAAGTTTTGTATAGCAGACACTGTTTGGATGCTACAAAGTTTCAGCACAGTTTGCTATAAAAATAGCGTAGCAAAATGTGGAGCCTAGAATGCAGAGGTTGTGGAACTTTCTTGGCACCAGTGGGACACTAATTTGGTATAGCAGACACTGTTTGGATGCCACTAAGTTTCAGCACTGTTTGCTATAAAAATAGCGTAGCAAAATGTGGAGACTAGAATGCAGAGGTGGTGGAACGTGCTTGGCACCAGTGGGACACTAAATTTAGTATAGCAGTCACTGTTTGGATGCCACGAAGTTTCAGCACTGTTTGCTATAAAAAAAGAGTAGCAAAATGTGCAGGAGGCTAGAATGCAGAGGTGGTGGAACTTGCTTGGCACCAGTGGGACACTAAATTTAATATAGCAGACACTGTTTGGATGCCACTAAGTTTCAGCACTTTTTGCTACATAAATAGCGTAGGAAAATGTGGAGGCTAGAATGCAGAGGTGGTGGAACTTGCTTGGCACCAGTGGGACACTAAATTTTGTATCACTGACACTGTTTGGATGCCACTAAGTTTCAGCACTGTTTGCTATAAAAATAGCATAGCAAAATGTGCAGGAGGCTAGAATGCAGAGGTGGTCGAACTTGCTTGGCACCAGTGGGACACTAAATTTTAAATAGCAGACACTGGATGACACGAAGTTTCAGCACTGTTTGCTATAAAAATAGCATAGCAAAATGTGCAGGAGGCTAGATTGCAGAGGTGGTGGAACTTGCTTGGCACCAGTGGGACACTAATTTGGTATAGCAGACACTGTTTGGATGTAACTAAGTTTCAGCACTGTTTGCTATAAAAATAGAGTAGCAAATAGTGCAGGAGGCTAGAATGGAGAGGTGGTGGAACTTGCTTGGCACCAGTGGGACACTAAATTTAATATAGCAGACACTGTTTGGATGCCACTAAGTTTCAGCACTTTTTGCTACATGAATAGCGTAGGAAAATGTGGAGGCTAGAATGCAGAGGTGGTGGAACTTGCTTGGCACCAGTGGGACACTAAATTTTGTATAGCAGACACTGTTTGGATGCCACTAAGTTTCAGCACTGTTTGCTATAAAAATAGCATAGCAAAATGTGCAGGAGGCTAGAATGCAGAGGTGGTGGAACTTGCTTGGCACCAGTGGGACACTAATTTAGTATAACACACACTGTTTGGATGCCACTAGGTTTCAGGACTGTTTGCTATAAAAACAGCGTAGCAAATGTGCAGGAGGCTAGAATGCAGAGGTGGTGGAACTTGCTTGGAACCAGTAGGACACAAAATGTTGTATCGCTGACACTGTTTGGATGCCACTAAGATTCAGCACTGTTTGCTATAAAGATAGCATAGCAAAATGTGCAGGAGGCTAGAATGCAAAGGTGGTGGAACTTGCTTGGCACCAGTGGGACACTAATTTAGTATAGCAGACACTGTTTGGATGCCACTAAGTTTCAGCACTGTTTGCTACAAAAATAGCGTAGCAAAATATGCAGGAGGCTAGAATGCAGAGGTGGTGGAACTTTCTTGGCACCAGTGGGACACTAAATTTTGTATAGCAGACACTGTTTGGATGCCACTACATTTCAGCACTGTTTGCTATAAAAATAGCATTGCAAAATGGGCAGGAGGGTAGATTGCAGAGGTGGTGGAACTTGCTTGGCACCAGTGAGACACTAAGTTGGTATAGCAGACACTGTTTGGATGCCACTAAGTTTCAGCACTGATTGCTATAAAAATTGCGTAGCAAAATGGGCAGGAGGGTAGAAGGCAGAGGTGGTGGAACTTGCTTGGCACCAGTGGGACACTAAGTTACTATAGCAGACACTTTGTGGATGCCACTAAGTTTCAGCACTGTTTGCTATAAAAATAGCGTAGCAAAATGTGCAGGAGGCTAGAATGCAGAGGTGGTGGAACTTGCTTGGCACCAGTGGGACACTAAATTTTGTATAGCAGACACTGTTTGGAAGTTACTAAGTTTCAGCACTGTTTGCTATAAAAATAGCGTAGTAAAATGTACAGGAGGCAAGAATGCAGAGGGGGTGGAACTTACTTGGCACCAGAGGGACACTAAATTTAATATAGCAGACACTGTTTGAATGCCACTAAGTTTTAGCACTGATTGCTAAAAAAATAGCGTAGCAAAATGGGCAGGAGGGTAGAAGGCAGAGGTGGTGGAACTTGCTTGGCACCAGTGGGACACTAAGTTACTATAGCAGACACTTTGTGGATGCCACTAAGTTTCAGCACTGTTGTTTGCTATAAAAATAGCGTAGCAAAATGTGCAGGAGGGTAGATTGCAGAGGTGGTGGAACTTGCTTGGCACCAGTGGGACACTAAGTTTTGTATAGCAGACACTATTTGGATGCTACAAAGTTTCAGCACAGTTTGCTATAAAAATAGCGTAGCAAAATGTGGAGCCTAGAATGCAGAGGTTGTGGAACTTTCTTGGCACCAGTGGGACACTAATTTGATATAGCAGACACTGTTTGGATGCCACTAAGTTTCAGCACTGTTTGCTATAAAAATAGCGTAGCAAAATGTGGAGCCTAGAATGCAGAGGTGGTGGAACGTGCTTGGCACCAGTGGGACACTAAATTTAGTATAGCAGTCACTGTTTGGATGCCACGAAGTTTCAGCACTGTTTGCTATAAAAATAGCATAGCAAAATGTGCAGGAGGCTAGATTGCAGAGGTGGTGGAACTTGCTTGGCACCAGTGGGACACTGATTTGGTATAGCAGACACTGTTTGGATGTAACTAAGTTTCAGCACTGTTTGCTATAAAAATAGAGTAGCAAAATGTGCAGGAGGCTAGAATGCAGAGGTGGTGGAACTTGCTTGGCACCAGTGGGACACTAAATTTAATATAGCAGACACTGTTTGGATGCCACTAAGTTTCAGCACTTTTTGCTACATAAATAGCGTAGGAAAATGTGGAGGCTAGAATGCAGAGGTGGTGGAACTTGCTTGGCACCAGTGGGACACTAAATTTTGTATCGCTGACACTGTTTGGATGCCACTAAGTTTCAGCACTGTTTGCTATAAAAATAGCGTAGCAAAATGGGCAGGAGGGTAGAAGGCAGAGGTGGTGGAACTTGCTTGGCACCAGTGGGACACTAAGTTACTATAGCAGACACTTTGTGGATGCCACTAAGTTTCAGCACTGTTGTTTGCTATAAAAATAGCGTAGCAAAATGTGCAGGAGGGTAGATTGCAGAGGTGGTGGAACTTGCTTGGCACCAGTGGGACACTAAGTTTTGTATAGCAGACACTATTTGGATGCTACAAAGTTTCAGCACAGTTTGCTATAAAAATAGCGTAGCAAAATGTGGAGCCTAGAATGCAGAGTTTGTGGAACTTTCTTGGCACCAGTGGGACACTAATTTGGTATAGCAGACACTGTTTGGATGCCACTAAGTTTCAGCACTGTTTGCTATAAAAATAGCGTAGCAAAATGTGGAGCCTAGAATGCAGAGGTGGTGGAACGTGCTTGGCACCAGTGGGACACTAAATTTAGTATAGCAGTCACTGTTTGGATGCCACGAAGTTTCAGCACTGTTTGCTATAAAAATAGCATAGCAAAATGTGCAGGAGGCTAGATTGCAGAGGTGGTGGAACTTGCTTGGCACCAGTGGGACACTAATTTGGTACAGCAGACACTGTTTGGATGTAACTAAGTTTCAGCACTGTTTGCTATAAAAATAGAGTAGCAAAATGTGCAGGAGGCTAGAATGCAGAGGTGGCTGAAATTTCTTGGCACCAGTGGGACACTAAATTTTGTATAGCAGACACTGTTTGGATGCCACTACATTTCAGCACTGTTTGCTATAAAAATAGCATTGCAAAATGGGCAGGAGGGTAGATTGCAGAGGTGGTGGAACTTGCTTGGCACCAGTGAGACACTAAGTTGGTATAGCAGACACTGTTTGGATGCCACTAAGTTTCAGCACTGATTGCTATAAAAATTGCGTAGCAAAATGGGCAGGAGGGTAGAAGGCAGAGGTGGGGTGGAACTTGCTTGGCACCAGTGGGACACTAAGTTACTATAGTAGACACTTTGTGGATGCCACTAAGTTTCAGCACTGTTTGCTATAAAAATAGCGTAGCAAAATGTGCAGGATGCTAGAATGCAGAGGTGGTGGAACTTGCTTGGCACCAGTGGGACACTAAATTTTGTATAGCAGACACTGTTTGGAAGTTACTAAGTTTCAGCACTGTTTGCTATAAAAATAGCGTAGTAAAATGTACAGGAGGCTAGAATGCAGAGGGGGTGGAACTTACTTGGCACCAGTGGGACACTAAATTTAATATAGCAGACACTGTTTGAATGACACTAAGTTTTAGCACTGATTGCTATAAAAATAGAGTAGCAAAATGTGCAGGAGGCTAGAATGCAGAGGTGGTGGAACTTGCTTGGCACCAGTGGGACACTAAATTTAATATAGCAGACACTGTTTGGATGCCACTAAGTTTCAGCACTTTTTGCTACATAAATAGCGTAGGAAAATGTGGAGGCTAGAATGCAGAGGTGGTGGAACTTGCTTGGCACCAGTGGGACACTAAATTTTGTATCGCTTACACTGTTTGGATGCCACTAAGTTTCAGCACTGTTTGCTATAAAAATAGCATAGCAAAATGTGCAGGAGGCTAGAATGCAGAGGTGGTGGAACTTGCTTGGCACCAGTGGGACACTAACTTAGTATAACACACACTGTTTGGATGCCACTAGGTTTCAGGACTGTTTGCTATAAAAACAGCGTAGCAAAATGTACAGGAGGCTAGAATGCAGAGGTGGTGGAACTTGCTTGGAACCAGTAGGACACAAAATTTTGTATCGCTGACACTGTTTGGATGCCACTAAGTTTCAGCTCTGTTTGCTATAAAGATAGCATAGCAAAATGTGCAGGAGGCTAGAATGCAGAGGTGGTGGAACTTGCTTGGCACCAGTGGGACATAAATTTAGTATAGCAGACACTGTTTGGATGCCACTAAGTTTCAGCACTGTTTGCTACAAAAATAGCGTAGCAAAATATGCAGGAGGCTAGAATGCAGAGGGGGTGGAACTTACTTGGCACCAGTGGGACACTAAATTTAATATAGCAGACACTGTTTGAATGCCACTAAGTTTTAGCACTGATTGCTAAAAAAATAGCGTAGCAAAATGGGCAGGAGGGTAGAAGGTAGAGGTGGTGGAACTTGCTTGGCACCAGTGGGACACTAAGTTATTATAGCAGACACTTTGTGGATGCCACTAAGTTTCAGCACTGTTGTTTGCTATAAAAATAGCGTAGCAAAATGTGCAGGAGGGTAGATTGCAGAGGTGGTGGAACTTGCTTGGCACCAGTGGGACCCTAAGTTTTGTATAGCAGACACTGTTTGGATGCTACTAAGTTTCAGCACAGTTTGCTATAAAAAAAGCGTAGCAAAATGTGGAGCCTAGAATGCAGAGGTGGTGGAACTTTCTTGGCACCAGTGGGACACTAATTTCGTATAGCAGACACTGTTTGGATGCCACCAAGTTTCAGCACTGTTTGCTATAAAAATAGCGTAGCAAAATGTGGAGCCTAGAATGCAGAGGTGGTGGAACGTGCTTGGCACCAGTGGGACACTAAATTTAGTATAGCAGTCACTGTTTGGATGCCAGTTAATTTCAGCACTGTTTGCTATAAACATAGCATAGCAAAATGTGCAGGAGGCTAGAATGCAGAAGTGGTGGAACCTGCTTGGCACCAGTGGGACACTAAATTTAGTCTCGCAGACACTGTTTGGATGCTACTAAGTTTCAGCACAGTTTGCTATAAAAATAGCGTAGCAAAATGTGCAGGAGGCTAGAATGCAGAGGTGGTGGAACTTGCTTGGCACCAGTGGGACACTAATTTAGTATAGCAGTCAGTGTTTGGATGCCACTAAGTTTCAGCACTGTTTGCTATAAAAATAGCGTAGCAAAATGTGGAGAAGGGTAGATTGCAGAGGTGGTGGAACTTGCTTGCCACCAGTGGGACACTAAATTTAATATAGCAGACACTGTTTGGATGCCGCTATGTTTTAGCACTGTTTGCTATAAAAATAGCATAGCAAAATGTGGAGGCTGGAATGCAGAGGTGGTGGAACTTTCTTGGCACCAGTGGGACTTTAAATTTAATATAGCAGACACTGTTTGGATGCCACTAAGTTTCAGCACTGTTTGCTATAAAAATAGCGTAGCAAAATGTGCAGGAGGCTAGAATGCAGAGGTGGTGGAACTTGCTTGGCACCAGTGGGACACTAAATTTTGTATAGCAGACTCTGTTTGGATGCCACTACGTTTCAGCACTGTTTGCTATAAAAATAGCGTAGCAAAATGTGCAGGAGGCTTGAATGCAGAGGTGTTGGAACTTGCTTTGCACCAGTGGGACACTAAATTTTATATAACAGACACTGTTTGGATGCCACTAATTTTCAGCACTGTTTGCTATAAAAATAGCATAGCAAAATGTGCAGGAGGCTAGAATGTAGAGGTGGTCGAACTTGCTTGGCACCAGTGGGACACTAAATTTTAAATAGCAGACACTGGATGCCACTAAGTTTCAGCACTATTTGCTATAAAAATAGCGTAGCAAAATGTGCAGGAGGCTAGAATGCAGAGGTGGTGGAAGTTGCTTGGCACCAGTGGGACACTAAATTTAGTATAGCAGACACTGTTTGGATGCCACTAAGTTTCAGCACTGTTTGCTATAAAAATAGCGTAGCAAAATGTTGAGGCTAGAATGCAGAGGTGGTGGAACTTTCTTGGCATCAGTGGGACACTAAATTTTGTATAGCAGACACTGTTTAAATGCCACTAAGTTTAAGCACTGTTTGCTATAAAAATAGCGTAGCAAAATGTGCAGGAGGCTACAATGCAGAGGTGGTGGAACTTGTTTGGCACCAGTGGGACACTAAATTTAATATAGCAGACACTGTTTGGATGTCACTAAGATTCAGCACTATTTGCTATAAAAATAGCATAGCAAAATGTGCAGGAGGTTAGAATGCAGAGGTGGTGGAAGTTGCTTGGCACCAGTGGGACACTAAATTTTGCATAGCAGACACTGTTTGGATGTCACTAAGTTTCAGCACTGTTTGCTATAAAAAAAGCGTAGCAAAATGTGCAGGAGGCTAGAATGCAGAGGTGATGGAACTTTCTTGACAACAGTGGGACACTAAATTTTGTATAGCAGACACTGTTTGGAAGTTACTAAGTTTCAGCACTGTTTGCTATAAAAATAGCGTAGTAAAATGTACAGGAGGCTAGAATGCAGAGGGGGTGGAACTTACTTGGCACCAGTGGGACACTAAATTTAATATAGCAGACACTGTTTGAATGCCACTAAGTTTTAGCACTGATTGCTAAAAAATAGCGTAGCAAAATGGGCAGGAGGGTAGAAGGCAGAGGTGGTGGAACTTGCTTGGCACCAGTGGGACACTAAGTTACTATAGCAGACACTTTGTGGATGCCACTAAGATTCAGCACTGTTGTTTGCTATAAAAATAGCGTAGCAAAATGTGCAGGAGGGTAGATTGCAGAGGTGGTGGAACTTGCTTGGCACCAGTGGGACACTAAGTTTTGTATAGCAGACACTGTTTGGATGCTACAAAGTTTCAGCACAGTTTGCTATAAAAATAGCGTAGCAAAATGTGGAGCCTAGAATGCAGAGGTTGTGGAACTTTCTTGGCACCAGTGGGACACTAAATTTAGTATAGCAGACACTGTTTGGATGCCACTAAGTTTCAGCACTGTTTGCTATAAAAATAGCGTAGCAAAATGTTGAGGCTAGAATGCAGAGGTGGTGGAACTTTCTTGGCATCAGTGGGACACTAAATTTTGTATAGCAGACACTGTTTGGAAGTTACTAAGTTTCAGCACTGTTTGCTATAAAAATAGCGTAGTAAAATGTACAGGAGGCTAGAATGCAGAGGGGGTGGAACTTACTTGGCACCAGTGGGACACTAAATTTAGTATAGCAGTCACTATTTGGATGCCACGAAGTTTCAGCACTATTTGCTATAAAAATAGCATAGCAAAATGTGCAGGAGGCTAGGTTGCAGAGGTGGTGGAACTTGCTTGGCACCAGTGGGACACTAATTTGGTATAGCAGACACTGTTTGGATGTAACTAAGTTTCAGCACTGTTTGCTATAAAAATAGAGTAGCAAAATGTGCAGGAGACTAGAATGCAGAGGTGGTGGAACTTGCTTGTCACCAGTGGGACACTAAATTTAATATAGCAGACACTGCTTGGATGCCACTAAGTTTCAGCACTTTTTGCTACATAAATAGCGTAGGAAAATGTGGAGGCTAGAATGCAGAGGTGGTGGAACTTGCTTGGCACCAGTGGGACACTAAATTTTGTATCACTGACACTGTTTGGATGCCACTAAGTTTCAGCACTGTTTGCTATAAAAATAGCATAGCAAAATGTGCAGGAGGCTAGAATGCAGAGGTGGTCGAACTTGCTTGGCACCAGTGGGACACTAAATTTTAAATAGCAGACACTGGATGACACGAAGTTTCAGCACTGTTTGCTATAAAAATAGCATAGCAAAATGTGCAGGAGGCTAGATTGCAGAGGTGGTGGAACTTGCTTGGCACCAGTGGGACACTAATTTGGTATAGCAGACACTGTTTGGATGTAACTAAGTTTCAGCACTGTTTGCTATAAAAATAGAGTAGCAAATAGTGCAGGAGGCTAGAATGCAGAGGTGGTGGAACTTGCTTGGCACCAGTGGGACACTAAATTTAATATAGCAGACACTGTTTGGATGCCACTAAGTTTCAGCACTTTTTGCTACATGAATAGCGTAGGAAAATGTGGAGGCTAGAATGCAGAGGTGGTGGAACTTGCTTGGCACCAGTGGGACACTAAATTTTGTATAGCAGACACTGTTTGGATGCCACTAAGTTTCAGCACTGTTTGCTATAAAAATAGCATAGCAAAATGTGCAGGAGGCTAGAATGCAGAGGTGGTGGAACTTGCTTGGCACCAGTGGGACACTAATTTAGTATAACACACACTGTTTGGATGCCACTAGGTTTCAGGACTGTTTGCTATAAAAACAGCGTTGCAAAATGTGCAGGAGGCTAGAATGCAGAGGTGGTGGAACTTGCTTGGAACCAGTAGGACACAAAATTTTGTATCGCTGACACTGTTTGGATGCCACTAAGTTTCAGCACTGTTTGCTATAAAGATAGCATAGCAAAATGTGCAGGAGGCTAGAATGCAGAGGTGGTGGAACTTGCTTGGCACCAGTGGGACACTAATTTAGTATAGCAGACACTGTTTGGATGCCACTAAGTTTCAGCACTGTTTGCTACAAAAATAGCGTAGCAAAATATGCAGGAGGCTAGAATGCAGAGGTGGTGGAACTTTCTTGGCACCAGTGGGACACTAAATTTTGTATAGCAGACACTGTTTGGATGCCACTACATTTCAGCACTGTTTGCTATAAAAATAGCATTGCAAAATGGGCAGGAGGGTAGATTGCAGAGGTGGTGGAACTTGCTTGGCACCAGTGAGACACTAAGTTGGTATAGCAGACACTGTTTGGATGCCACTAAGTTTCAGCACTGATTGCTATAAAAATTGCGTAGCAAAATGGGCAGGAGGATAGAAGGCAGAGGTGTTGGAACTTGCTTGGCACCAGTGGGACACTAAGTTACTATAGCAGACACTTTGTGGATGCCACTAAGTTTCAGCACTGTTTGCTATAAAAATAGCGTAGCAAAATGTGCAGGAGGCTAGAATGCAGAGGTGGTGGAACTTGCTTGGCACCAGTGGGACACTAAATTTTGTATAGCAGACACTGTTTGGAAGTTACTAAGTTTCAGCACTGTTTGCTATAAAAATAGCGTAGTAAAATGTACAGGAGGCTAGATTGCAGAGGGGGTGGAACTTACTTGGCACCAGTGGGACACTAAATTTAATATAGCAGACACTGTTTGAATGACACTAAGTTTTAGCACTGATTGCTAAAAAAATAGCGTAGCAAAATGGGCAGGAGGGTAGAAGGCAGAGGTGGTGGAACTTGCTTGGCACCAGTGGGACACTAAGTTACTATAGCAGACACTTTGTGGATGCCACTAAGTTTCAGCACTGTTGTTTGCTATAAAAATAGCGTAGCAAAATGTGCAGGAGGGTAGATTGCAGAGGTGGTGGAACTTGCTTGGCACCAGTGGGACACTAAGTTTTGTATAGCAGACACTGTTTGGATGCTACAAAGTTTCAGCACAGTTTGCTATAAAAATAGCGTAGCAAAATGTGGAGCCTAGAATGCAGAGGTTGTGGAACTTTCTTGGCACCAGTGGGACACTAATTTGGTATAGCAGACACTGTTTGGATGCCACTAAGTTTCAGCACTGTTTGCTATAAAAATAGCGTAGCAAAATGTGGAGCCTAGAATGCAGAGGTTGTGGAACGTGCTTGGCACCAGTGGGACACTAAATTTAGTATAGCAGTCACTGTTTGGATGCCACGAAGTTTCAGCACTGTTTGCTATAAAAATAGCATAGCAAAATGTGCAGGAGGCTAGATTGCAGAGGTGGTGGAACTTGCTTGGCACCAGTGGGACATTAAATTTAATATAGCAGACACTGTTTGGATGCCACTAAGTTTCAGCACTTTTTGCTACATAAATAGCGTAGGAAAATGTGGCGGCTAGAATGCAGAGGTGGTGGAACTTGCTTGGCACCAGTGGGACACTAAATTTTGTATCGCTGACACTGTTTGGATGCCACTAAGTTTCAGCACTGTTTGCTATAAAAATAGCATAGCAAAATGTGCAGGAGGCTAGAATGCAGAGGTGGTGGAACTTGCTTGGCACCAGTGGGACACTAATTTAGTATAACACACACTGTTTGGATGCCACTAGGTTTCAGGACTGTTTGCTATAAAAACAGCGTAGCAAAATGTACAGGAGGCTAGAATGCAGAGGTGGTGGAACTTGCTTGGAACCAGTAGGACACAAAATTTTGTATCGCTGACACTGTTTGGATGCCACTAAGTTTCAGCACTGTTTGCTATAAAGATAGCATAGCAAATTGTGCAGGAGGCTAGAATGCAGAGGTGGTGGAACTTGCTTGGCACCAGTGGGACACTAATTTAGTATAGCAGACACTGTTTGGATGCCACTAAGTTTCAGCACTGTTTGCTACAAAAATAGCGTAGCAAAATATGCAGGAGGCTAGAATGCAGAGGTGGTGGAACTTTCTTGGCACCAGTGGGACACTAAATTTTGTATAGCAGACACTGTTTGGATGCCACTACATTTCAGCACTGTTTGCTATAAAAATAGCATTGCAAAATGGGCAGGAGGGTAGATTGCAGAGGTGGTGGAACTTGCTTGGCACCAGTGGGACACTAAGTTGGTATAGCAGACACTGTTTGGATGCCACTAAGTTTCAGCACTGATTGCTATAAAAATTGCGTAGCAAAATGGCAGGAGGGTAGAAGGCAGAGGTGGTGGAACTTGCTTGGCACCAGTGGGACACTAAGTTACTATAGCAGACACTTTGTGGATGCCACTAAGTTTCAGCACTGTTTGCTATAAAAATAGCGAAGCAAAATGTGCAGGAGGCTAGAATGCAGAGGTGGTGGAACTTGCTTGGCACCAGTGGGACACTAAATTTTGTATAGCAGACACTGTTTGGAAGTTACTAAGTTTCAGCACTGTTTCCTATAAAAATAGCGTAGTAAAATGTACAGGAGGCTAGAATGCAGAGGGGGTGGAACTTACTTGGCACCAGTGGGACACTAAATTTAATATAGCAGACACTGTTTGAATGCCACTAAGTTTTAGCACTGATTGCTAAAAAAATAGCGTAGCAAAATGGGCAGGAGGGTAGAAGGTAGAGGTGGTGGAACTTGCTTGGCACCAGTGGGACACTAAGTTACTATAGCAGACACTTTGTGGATGCCACTAAGTTTCAGGACTGTTGTTTGCTATAAAAATAGCGTAGCAAAATGTGCAGGAGGGTAGATTGCAGAGGTGGTGGAACTTGCTTGGCACCAGTGGGACCCTAAGTTTTGTATAGCAGACACTGTTTGGATGCTACTAAGTTTCAGCACAGTTTGCTATAAAAAAAGCGTAGCAAAATGAGGAGCCTAGAATGCAGAGGTGGTGGAACTTTCTTGGCACCAGTGGGACACTAATTTGGTATAGCAGACACTGTTTGGATGCCACTAAGTTTCAGCACTGTTTGCTATAAAAATAGCGTAGCAAAATGTGGAGCCTAGAATGCAAAGGTGGTGGAACGTGCTTGGCACCAGTGGGACACTAAATTTAGTATAGCAGTCACTGTTTGGATGCCAGTTAGTTTCAGCACTGTTTGCTATAAACATAGCATAGCAAAATGTGCAGGAGGCTAGAATGCAGAAGTGGTGGAACTTGCTTGGCACCAGTGGGACACTAAATTTAGTCTCGCAGACACTGTTTGGATGCTACTAAGTTTCAGCACAGTTTGCTATAAAAATAGCGTAGCAAAATGTGCAGGAGGCTAGAATGCAGAGGTGGTGGAATTTGATTGGCACCAGTGGGACACTAATTTAGTATAGCAGTCACTGTTTGGATGCCACTTAGTTTCAGCACTGTTTGCTATAAAAATAGCATAGCAAAATTTGCAGTAGGCTAGAATGCAGAGGTGGTGGAACTTTCTTGGCACCAGTGAAACACAAAATTTTGTATAGCAGACACTGTTTGGATGCCACTAAGTTTCAGCACTGTTTGCTATAAAAATAGCATAGCAAAATGTGCAGGAGGCTATAATGCAGAAGTGGCGGAACTTGCTTGGCACCAGTGGGACACTAAATTTAGTCTTGCAGACTCTGTTTGGATGCTACTAAGTTTCAGCACAGTTTGCTATAAAAATAGCGTAGCAAAATGTGCAGAAGGCTAGAATGCAGAGGTGGTGGAACTTGCTTGGCACCAGTGGGACACTAATTTAGTATAGCAGACACTGTTTGGATACCACTAAGTTTCAGCACAGTTTGCTATAAAAATAGCATAGCAAAATGTGCAGGAGGCTAGAATGCAGAAGTGGTGGAACCTGCTTGGCACCAGTGGGACACTAAATTTAGTCTCGCAGACACTGTTTGGGTGCTACGAAGTTTCAGCACAGTTTGCTATAAAAATAGCGTAGCAAAATGTGCAGGAGGCTAGAATGCAGAGGTGGTGGAACTTGCTTGGCACCAGTGGGACACTAATGTAGTATAGCAGTCACTGTTTGGATGCCACTTAGTTTCAGCACTGTTTGCTATAAAAATAGCATAGCAAAATTTGCAGGAGGCTAAAATGCAGAGGTGGTGGAACTTTCTTGGCACCAGTGAAACACAAAATTTTGTATAGCAGACACTGTTTGGATGCCACTAAGTTTCAGCACTGTTTGCTATAAAAATAGCATAGCAAAATGTGCAGGAGGCTATAATGCAGAAGTGGCGGAACTTGCTTGGCACCAGTGGGACACTTAATTTAGTCTCGCAGACTCTGTTTGGATGCTACTAAGTTTCAGCACAGTTTGCTATAAAAATAGCGTAGCAAAATGTGCAGAAGGCTAGAATGCAGAGGTGGTGGAACTTGCTTGGCACCAGTGGGACACTAATTTAGTATAGCAGACACTGTTTGGATACCACTAAGTTTCAGCACAGTTTGCTATAAAAATAGCGTAGCAAAATGTGGAGGCTAGAATGCAGAGGTGGTGGAACTTTCTTGGCACCAGTGGGACATTAAATTTTATATAGCAGACACTGTTTGGATGCCACTAAGTTTCAGCACTGTTTGCTATAAAAATAGCATAGCAAAATGTGCAAAAGGGTAGATTGCAAAGGTGGTGGAACTTGCTTAGCACCAGTGGGACACTAATTTGGTATAGCAGACACTGTTTGGATGCCACTAAGTTTCAGCACTGTTTGCTATAAAAATAGCGTACCAAATGTGCAGGAGGCTAGAATGCAGAGGTGGTGGAACTTGCTTGGCACCAGTGGGACACTAAATTTTGTATAGCAGACACTGTTTGGATGCCACTAAGTTTCAGCACTGTTTGCTATAAAAATAGCGTAGCAAAATGAGCAGGAGGCTAGAATACAGAGGTGGTGGAAATTGCTTGGCACCAGCTGGACACTAAATTTAGTATATCAGACACTGTTTGGATGCCACTAAGATTCAGCACTGTTTGCTATAATAATAGCGTAGCAAAATGTGCAGGAGGCAACAATGCAGAGGTGGTGGAACTTGCTTGGCACCAGTGGGACATTAATTTAGTATAGCAGACACTGTTTGGATGCCACTAAGTTTCAGCACTGTGTGCTATAAAAATAGCGTAGCAAAATGTGCAGGAGGCTAGAATGCAGAGGTGGTGTAACTTGCTTGGCACCAGTGGGACACTAAATTTTGTATAGCAGACACTGTTTGGATGCCACAAAGTTTCAGCACTGTGTGCTATAAAAATAGAGTAGCAAAATGGCAGGAGCTTAGAAGGCAGAGGTGGTGGAACTTGCTTGGCACCAGTGGGACACTATATTTTGTATAGCAGACACTGTTTAGATGCCGCTAAGTTTCAGCACTTTTTGCTATAAAAATAGCGTAGCAAAATGTGCAGGAGGCTAGAATGCAGAGGTGGTGGAACTTGCTTGGCACCAGTGGGACACTAAATTTTGTATAGCAGACTCTGTTTGGATGCCACTACGTTTCAGCACTGTTTGCTATAAAAATAGCGTAACAAAATGTGCAGGAGGCTAGAATGCAGAGGTGGTCGAACTTGCTTGGCACCAGTGGGACACTAAATTTTAAATACCAGACACTGTTTGGATGCCACTAAGTTTCAGCAGTGTTTGCTATAAAAATAGCATAGCAAAATGTGCAGGAGGCTAGATTGCAGAGGTGGTGGAATTTGCTTGGCACCAGTGGTACACTAATTTGGTATAGCAGACACTGTTTGGATGTAACTAAGTTTCATCACTGTTTGCTATAAAAATAGAGTGGCAAAATGTGCAGGAGGCTAAAATGCAGAGGTGGTGAAACTTTCTTGGCACCAGTGGTACACTAAATTTAATATAGCAGACACTGTTTGGATGCCACTAAGTTTCAGCACTTTTTGATATAAAAATAGCGTAGCAAAATGTGCAGGAGGCTACAATGCAGAGGTGGTGGAACTTGCTTGGCACCAGTGGGACACTAAATTTTGTATAGCATACACTGTTTGGATGCCACTACGTTTCAGCACTGTTTGCTATAAAAATAGCGTAGCAAAATGTGCAGGAGGTTTGAAAGCAGAGGTGGTGGAACTTGCTTTGCACCAGTGGGACACTAAATTTTGTATAACAGACACTGTTTGGATGCCACTAAGTTTCAGCACTGTTTGCTATAAAAATACCATAGCAAAATGTGCAGGAGGCTAGAATGCAGAGGTGGTCGAACTTGCACTAATTTGGTATAGCAGACACTGTTTGGATGTATCTAAGTTTCAGCACTGTTTGCTATAAAAATAGAGTAGCGAAATGTGCAGGAGGCTAGAATGCAGAGGTGGTGGAACTTGCTTGGCACCAGTGGGACACTAAATTTAATATAGCAGACACTGTTTGGATGCCACTAAGTTTCAGCACTTTTTGCTACATAAATAGCGTAGGAAAATGTGGCGGCTAGAATGCAGAGGTGGTGGAACTTGCTTGGCACCAGTGGGACACTAAATTTTGTATCGCTGACACTGTTTGGATGCCACTAAGTTTCAGCACTGTTTGCTATAAAAATAGCATAGCAAAATGTGCAGGAGGCTAGAATGCAGAGGTGGTGGAACTTGCTTGGCACCAGTGGGACACTAATTTAGTATAACACACACTGTTTGGATGCCACTAGGTTTCAGGACTGTTTGCTATAAAAACAGCGTAGCAAAATGTACAGGAGGCTAGAATGCAGAGGTGGTGGAACTTGCTTGGAACCAGTAGGACACAAAATTTTGTATCGCTGACACTGTTTGGATGCCACTAAGTTTCAGCACTGTTTGCTATAAAGATAGCATAGCAAATTGTGCAGGAGGCTAGAATGCAGAGGTGGTGGAACTTGCTTGGCACCAGTGGGACACTAATTTAGTATAGCAGACACTGTTTGGATGCCACTAAGTTTCAGCACTGTTTGCTACAAAAATAGCGTAGCAAAATATGCAGGAGGCTAGAATGCAGAGGTGGTGGAACTTTCTTGGCACCAGTGGGACACTAAATTTTGTATAGCAGACACTGTTTGGATGCCACTACATTTCAGCACTGTTTGCTATAAAAATAGCATTGCAAAATGGGCAGGAGGGTAGATTGCAGAGGTGGTGGAACTTGCTTGGCACCAGTGGGACACTAAGTTGGTATAGCAGACACTGTTTGGATGCCACTAAGTTTCAGCACTGATTGCTATAAAAATTGCGTAGCAAAATGGCAGGAGGGTAGAAGGCAGAGGTGGTGGAACTTGCTTGGCACCAGTGGGACACTAAGTTACTATAGCAGACACTTTGTGGATGCCACTAAGTTTCAGCACTGTTTGCTATAAAAATAGCGAAGCAAAATGTGCAGGAGGCTAGAATGCAGAGGTGGTGGAACTTGCTTGGCACCAGTGGGACACTAAATTTTGTATAGCAGACACTGTTTGGAAGTTACTAAGTTTCAGCACTGTTTCCTATAAAAATAGCGTAGTAAAATGTACAGGAGGCTAGAATGCAGAGGGGGTGGAACTTACTTGGCACCAGTGGGACACTAAATTTAATATAGCAGACACTGTTTGAATGCCACTAAGTTTTAGCACTGATTGCTAAAAAAATAGCGTAGCAAAATGGGCAGGAGGGTAGAAGGTAGAGGTGGTGGAACTTGCTTGGCACCAGTGGGACACTAAGTTACTATAGCAGACACTTTGTGGATGCCACTAAGTTTCAGGACTGTTGTTTGCTATAAAAATAGCGTAGCAAAATGTGCAGGAGGGTAGATTGCAGAGGTGGTGGAACTTGCTTGGCACCAGTGGGACCCTAAGTTTTGTATAGCAGACACTGTTTGGATGCTACTAAGTTTCAGCACAGTTTGCTATAAAAAAAAGCGTAGCAAAATGTGGAGCCTAGAATGCAGAGGTGGTGGAACTTTCTTGGCACCAGTGGGACACTAATTTGGTATAGCAGACACTGTTTGGATGCCACTAAGTTTCAGCACTGTTTGCTATAAAAATAGCGTAGCAAAATGTGGAGCCTAGAATGCAAAGGTGGTGGAACGTGCTTGGCACCAGTGGGACACTAAATTTAGTATAGCAGTCACTGTTTGGATGCCAGTTAGTTTCAGCACTGTTTGCTATAAACATAGCATAGCAAAATGTGCAGGAGGCTAGAATGCAGAAGTGGTGGAACTTGCTTGGCACCAGTGGGACACTAAATTTAGTCTCGCAGACACTGTTTGGATGCTACTAAGTTTCAGCACAGTTTGCTATAAAAATAGCGTAGCAAAATGTGCAGGAGGCTAGAATGCAGAGGTGGTGGAATTTGATTGGCACCAGTGGGACACTAATTTAGTATAGCAGTCACTGTTTGGATGCCACTTAGTTTCAGCACTGTTTGCTATAAAAATAGCATAGCAAAATTTGCAGTAGGCTAGAATGCAGAGGTGGTGGAACTTTCTTGGCACCAGTGAAACACAAAATTTTGTATAGCAGACACTGTTTGGATGCCACTAAGTTTCAGCACTGTTTGCTATAAAAATAGCATAGCAAAATGTGCAGGAGGCTATAATGCAGAAGTGGCGGAACTTGCTTGGCACCAGTGGGACACTAAATTTAGTCTTGCAGACTCTGTTTGGATGCTACTAAGTTTCAGCACAGTTTGCTATAAAAATAGCGTAGCAAAATGTGCAGAAGGCTAGAATGCAGAGGTGGTGGAACTTGCTTGGCACCAGTGGGACACTAATTTAGTATAGCAGACACTGTTTGGATACCACTAAGTTTCAGCACAGTTTGCTATAAAAATAGCATAGCAAAATGTGCAGGAGGCTAGAATGCAGAAGTGGTGGAACCTGCTTGGCACCAGTGGGACACTAAATTTAGTCTCGCAGACACTGTTTGGGTGCTACGAAGTTTCAGCACAGTTTGCTATAAAAATAGCGTAGCAAAATGTGCAGGAGGCTAGAATGCAGAGGTGGTGGAACTTGCTTGGCACCAGTGGGACACTAATGTAGTATAGCAGTCACTGTTTGGATGCCACTTAGTTTCAGCACTGTTTGCTATAAAAATAGCATAGCAAAATTTGCAGGAGGCTAAAATGCAGAGGTGGTGGAACTTTCTTGGCACCAGTGAAACACAAAATTTTGTATAGCAGACACTGTTTGGATGCCACTAAGTTTCAGCACTGTTTGCTATAAAAATAGCATAGCAAAATGTGCAGGAGGCTATAATGCAGAAGTGGCGGAACTTGCTTGGCACCAGTGGGACACTTAATTTAGTCTCGCAGACTCTGTTTGGATGCTACTAAGTTTCAGCACAGTTTGCTATAAAAATAGCGTAGCAAAATGTGCAGAAGGCTAGAATGCAGAGGTGGTGGAACTTGCTTGGCACCAGTGGGACACTAATTTAGTATAGCAGACACTGTTTGGATACCACTAAGTTTCAGCACAGTTTGCTATAAAAATAGCGTAGCAAAATGTGGAGGCTAGAATGCAGAGGTGGTGAAACTTTCTTGGCACCAGTGGGACATTAAATTTTATATAGCAGACACTGTTTGGATGCCACTAAGTTTCAGCACTGTTTGCTATAAAAATAGCATAGCAAAATGTGCAAAAGGGTAGATTGCAAAGGTGGTGGAACTTGCTTAGCACCAGTGGGACACTAATTTGGTATAGCAGACACTGTTTGGATGCCACTAAGTTTCAGCACTGTTTGCTATAAAAATAGCGTACCAAATGTGCAGGAGGCTAGAATGCAGAGGTGGTGAAACTTGCTTGGCACCAGTGGGACACTAAATTTTGTATAGCAGACACTGTTTGGATGCCACTAAGTTTCAGCACTGTTTGCTATAAAAATAGCGTAGCAAAATGAGCAGGAGGCTAGAATACAGAGGTGGTGGAAATTGCTTGGCACCAGCTGGACACTAAATTTAGTATATCAGACACTGTTTGGATGCCACTAAGATTCAGCACTGTTTGCTATAATAATAGCGTAGCAAAATGTGCAGGAGGCAACAATGCAGAGGTGGTGGAACTTGCTTGGCACCAGTGGGACATTAATTTAGTATAGCAGACACTGTTTGGATGCCACTAAGTTTCAGCACTGTGTGCTATAAAAATAGCGTAGCAAAATGTGCAGGAGGCTAGAATGCAGAGGTGGTGTAACTTGCTTGGCACCAGTGGGACACTAAATTTTGTATAGCAGACACTGTTTGGATGCCACAAAGTTTCAGCACTGTGTGCTATAAAAATAGAGTAGCAAAATGGCAGGAGCTTAGAAGGCAGAGGTGGTGGAACTTGCTTGGCACCAGTGGGACACTATATTTTGTATAGCAGACACTGTTTAGATGCCGCTAAGTTTCAGCACTTTTTGCTATAAAAATAGCGTAGCAAAATGTGCAGGAGGCTAGAATGCAGAGGTGGTGGAACTTGCTTGGCACCAGTGGGACACTAAATTTTGTATAGCAGACTCTGTTTGGATGCCACTACGTTTCAGCACTGTTTGCTATAAAAATAGCGTAACAAAATGTGCAGGAGGCTAGAATGCAGAGGTGGTCGAACTTGCTTGGCACCAGTGGGACACTAAATTTTAAATACCAGACACTGTTTGGATGCCACTAAGTTTCAGCAGTGTTTGCTATAAAAATAGCATAGCAAAATGTGCAGGAGGCTAGATTGCAGAGGTGGTGGAATTTGCTTGGCACCAGTGGTACACTAATTTGGTATAGCAGACACTGTTTGGATGTAACTAAGTTTCATCACTGTTTGCTATAAAAATAGAGTAGCAAAATGTGCAGGAGGCTAAAATGCAGAGGTGGTGAAACTTTCTTGGCACCAGTGGTACACTAAATTTAATATAGCAGACACTGTTTGGATCCCACTAAGTTTCAGCACTTTTTGATATAAAAATAGCGTAGCAAAATGTGCAGGAGGCTACAATGCAGAGGTGGTGGAACTTGCTTGGCACCAGTGGGACACTAAATTTTGTATAGCATACACTGTTTGGATGCCACTACGTTTCAGCACTGTTTGCTATAAAAATAGCGTAGCAAAATGTGCAGGAGGTTTGAAAGCAGAGGTGGTGGAACTTGCTTTGCACCAGTGGGACACTAAATTTTGTATAACAGACACTGTTTGGATGCCACTAAGTTTCAGCACTGTTTGCTATAAAAATACCATAGCAAAATGTGCAGGAGGCTAGAATGCAGAGGTGGTCGAACTTGCACTAATTTGGTATAGCAGACACTGTTTGGATGTATCTAAGTTTCAGCACTGTTTGCTATAAAAATAGAGTAGCGAAATGTGCAGGAGGCTAGAATGCAGAGGTGGTGGAACTTGCTTGGCACCAGTGGGACACTAAATTTAATATAGCAGACACTGTTTGGATGCCTTTAAGTTTCAGCACTTTTTGCTATGTGAATAGCGTAGCAAAATGTGGAGGCTAGAATGCAGAGGTGGTGGAACTTGCTTGGCACCAGTGGGACACTAAATTTTAAATAGCAGACACTGTTTGGATGCCACTAGGTTTCAGGACTGTTTGCTATAAAAATAGCATTGCAAAATGTGCAGGAGGCTAGAATGCAGAGGTGGTGGAACTTTCTTGGCACCAGTGGGACACTAAATTTTGTATAGCAGACACTGTTTGGATGCCACTACGTTTCAGCACTGTTTGCTATAAAAATAGCATTGCAAAATGGGCAGGAGGGTAGATTGCAGAGGTGGTGGAACTTGCTTGGCACCAGTGGGACACTAATTTGGTATAGCAGACACTGTTTGGATGCCACTAAGTTTCAGCACTGATTGCTATAAAAATTGCATAGCAAAATGGGCAGGAGGGTAAAAGGCAGGGGTGGTGGAAGTTGCTTGGCACCAGTGGGACACTAAGTTACTATAGCAGACACTTTGTGGATGCCACTAAGTTTCAGCACTGTTTGCTATAAAAATAGCGTAGCAAAATATGCAGGAGGCTACAATGCAGAGGTGGTGGAACTTGCTTGGCACCAGTGGGACACTAAATTTTGTATAGCAGACACTGTTTGGAAGTTACTAAGTTTCAGCACTGTTTGCTATAAAAATAGTGTAGCAAAATGTGCAGGAGGCTAGAATGCAGAGGTAGTGGAACTTACTTGGCACCAGTGGGACACTAAATTTAATATAACAGACACTGTTTGAATGCCACTGAGTTTCAGCACTGTTTGCTATAAAAATAGCGTAGCAAAATGTGCAGGAGGCTAGAATGCAGAGGTGGTGGAACTTTCTTGGCACCAGTGGGACACTAAATTTAATATAGCAGACACTGTTTGGATGCCACTAAGTTTCAGCACTGATTGCTAAAAGAATAGCGTAGCAAAATGGGCAGGAGGGAAGAAGGCAGAGGTGGTGGAACTTGCTTTGCACCAGTGGGACACTAAATTTTGTATAGCAGACACTGTTTGAATGCCACTAAGTTTCAGCACTGTTTGCTATAAAAATAGCGTAGCAAAATGTGCAGGAGGCTAGAAGGCAGAGTTGGTGGAACTTGCTTGGCACCAGTGGGACACTAAGTTACTATAGCAGACACTTTCTGGATGCCACTAAGTTTCAGCACTGTTTGCTATAAAAATAGCGTAGCAAAATGTGCAGGAGGCTAGAATGCAGAGGTGGTGGAACTTACTTGGCACCAGTGGGACACTAAATTTAATATAGCAGACACTGTTTGGATGCCACTAAGTTTCAGCACTGATTGCTATAAAAATAGCGTAGCAAAATGTGCAGGAGGCTAGAATGCAGAGGTGGTGGAACTTGCTTGGCACCAGTGGGACAATAAATTTAGTATAGCAGACACTGTTTGGATGCCACTAAGTTTCAGCACTGTTTGCATTCTAGCCTCCTGCACATTTTGCTACGCTATTTTTTATAGCAAACAGTGCTGAAACTTAGTGGCATCCACAAAGTGTCCGCTATAGTAACTTAGTGTCTCACTGGTGCCAAGCTAGTTCCACTACATCTGCCTTCTACCTTTCTGTCCATTTTGCAACGCTATTTTTATAGCAGAGATGGTGGAACTTGCTTTGCACCAGTGGGACACTAAATTTTGTATAACTGACACTGTTTGAATGCCACTAAGTTTCAGCACTGTTTGCTATAAAAATAGCGTAGCAAAATGTGCAGGAGGCTAGAATGCAGAGGTGGTCGAACTTGCACTAATTTGGTATAGCAGACACTGTTTGGATGTATCTAAGTTTCAGCACTGTTTGCTATAAAAATAGAGTAGCAAAATGTGCAGGAGGCTAGAATGCAGAGGTGGTGGAACTTGCTTGGCACCAGTGGGACATTAATTTGGTATAGCAGACACTGTTTGGATGCCACTAGGTTTCAGGACTGTTTGCTATAAAAACAGCGTAGCAAAATGTGCAGGAGGCTAGAATGCAGAGGTGGTGGAACTTCCTTGGAACCAGTAGGACACAAAATTTTGTATCGCTGACACTGTTTGGATGCCACTAAGTTTCAGCACTGTTTGCTATAAAAATAGCATTGCAAAATGTGCAGGAGGCTAGAATGCAGAGGTGGTGGAACTTTCTTGGCACCAGTGGGACACTAAATTTTGTATAGCAGACACTGTTTGGATGCCACTACGTTTCAGCACTGTTTGCTATAAAAATAGCATTGCAAAATGGGCAGGAGGGTAGATTGCAGAGGTGGTGGAACTTCCTTGGAACCAGTAGGACACAAAATTTTGTATCGCTGACACTGTTTGGATGCCACTAAGTTTCAGCACTGTTTGCTATAAAAATAGCATTGCAAAATGTGCAGGAGGCTAGAATGCAGAGGTGGTGGAACTTTCTTGGCACCAGTGGGACACTAAGTTTTGTATAGCAGACACTGTTTGGATGCCACTACGTTTCAGCACTGTTTGCTTTAAAAATAGCATTGCAAAATGGGCAGGAGGGTAGATTGCAGAGTTGGTGGAACTTGCTTGACACCAGTGGGACACTAATTTGGTATAGCAGACACTGTTTGGATGCCACTAAGTTTTAGCACTGATTGCTATAAAAATTGCATAGCAAAATGGGCAGGAGGGTAAAAGGCAGGGGTGGTGGAACTTGCTTGGCACCAGTGGGACACTAAGTTACTATAGCAGACACTTTGTGGATGCCACTAAGTTTCAGCACTGTTTGCTATAAAAATAGCGTAGCAAAATGTGCAGGAGGCTACAATGCAGAGGTGGTGGAACTTACTTGGCACCAGTGGGACACTAAATTTAATATAGCAGACACTGTTTGGATGCCACTAAGTTTCAGCACTGATTGCTATAAAAATAGCGTAGCAAAATGTGCAGGAGGCTAGAATGCAGAGGTGGTGGAACTTGCTTGGCACCAGTGGGACAATAAATTTAGTATAGCAGACACTGTTTGGATGCCACTAAGTTTCAGCACTGTTTGCATTCTAGCCTCCTGCACATTTTGCTACGCTATTTTTATAGCAAACAGTGCTGAAACTTAGTGGCATCCACAAAGTGTCCGCTATAGTAACTTAGTGTCTCACTGGTGCCAAGCTAGTTCCACTACATCTGCCTTCTACCTTTCTGTCCATTTTGCAACGCTATTTTTATAGCAGAGATGGTGGAACTTGCTTTGCACCAGTGGGACACTAAATTTTGTATAACAGACACTGTTTGGATGCCACTAAGTTTCAGCACTGTGTTCTATAAAAATAGCGTAGCAAAATATGCAGGAGGCTAGAATGCAGAGGTGGTGGAACTTTCTTGACACCAGTGGGACACTAAATTTAGTATAGCAGACACTGTTTGGATGCCACTAAGTTTCAGCACTGTTTGCTATAAAAATAGCATAGCAAAATGTGCAGGAGGCTAGATTGCAGAGGTGGTGGAACTTGCTTGGCACCAGTGGGACACTAATTTGGTATAGCAGACACTGTTTGGATGCCACTAAGTTTCAGCACTGTTTGCTATAAAAATAGCGTAGCAAAATGTGCAGGAGGCTAGATTGCAGAGGTGGTGGAACTTGCTTGGCACCAGTGGGACACTAATTTAGTATAGCAGACACTGTTTGGATGCCACTAAGTTTCAGCACTGTGTGCTATAAAAATAGCGTAGCAAAATGGGCAGGAGGGTAGAAGGCAGAGGTGGTGGAACTTGCTTTGCACCAGTGGGACATTAAGTTACTATAGCAGACAATTTGTGGATGCCACTAAGTTTCAGCACTGTTTGTTATAAAAATAGCGTAGCAAAATGTACAGGAGGCTAGAATGCAGAGGTGGTGGAACTTGCTTGGCACCAGTGGGACACTAAATTTAGTATAGCAGACACTGTTTGAATGCCACTAAGTTTCAGCACTGTTTGCTATAAAAATAGCGTAGCAAAATGTGGAGGCTAGAATGCAGAGGTGGTGGAACTTGCTTGGCATCAGTGGGACACTAAATTTAGTATAGCAGACAGTTTTTGGATGCCACTAATTTTCAGCACTGTTTGCTATAAAAATAGCGTAGCAAAATGTGCAGGAGGCTAGAATGCAGAGGTGGTGGAACTTGCTTGGCACCACTGGGACACTAAATTTAGTATAGCAGACACTGTTTGGATGTCACTAAGATTCAGCACTGTTTGCTATAAAAATAGCATAGCAAAATGTGCAGGAGGCTAGAATGCAGAGGTGGTGGAACTTGCTTGGCACTAGTGGGACACTAAATTTTGTATAGCAGACACTGTTTGGATGCCACTAAGTTTCAGCACTGTTTGCTATAAAAATAGCATAGCAAAATGTGCAGGAGGCTAGAATGCAGGGGTGGTGGAACTTGCTTGGCACTAGTGGGACACTAAATTTTGTATAGCAGAAACTGTTTGGATGCCACTAAGTTTCAGCACTGTTTGCATTCTAGCCTCCTGCACATTTTGCTACGCTATTTTTATAGCAAACAGTGCTGAAACTTAGTGGCATCCAAAAGTGTCTGCTATACAAAATTTAGTGTTCCACTGGTGCCAAGCAACTTCCACTACCTCTGCATTCTAGCCTCCTGCACATTTTGCTACGCTATTTTTATAGCACAGGTGGTGGAACTTGCTTGGCACCAGTGGGACACTAAATTTTGTATAGCAAACACTTTTGGTTGCCACTAAGTTTCAGCACTGTTTGCTATAAAAATAGCGTAGCAAAATGTGCAGGAGGCTAGAATGCAGAGGTGGTGGAACTTGCTTGGCACCAGTGGGACACTAAATTTTGTATAGCAGACACTGTTTGGATGCCGCTAAGTTTCAGCACTGTTTGCTATAAAAATAGCGTAGCAAAATGTGCAGGACGCTAGATTGCAGAGGTGGTGGAACTTTCTTGGCACCAGTGGGACACTAATTTAGTATAGCAGACACGGTTTGGATGCCACTAAGTTTCAGCACTGTTTGCTATAAAAATAGCGTAGCAAAATGTGCAGGAGGCTAGATTGCAGAGGTGGTGGAACTTGCTTGGCACCAGTGGGACACTAAATTTAATATAGCAGACACTTTCTGGATGCCACTAAGTTTCAGCACTTTTTGCTATAAAAATAGCATAGCAAAATGTGCAGGAGGCTAGAATTCAGAGGTGGTGGAACTTGCTTTGCACCAGTGGGACACTAAATTTTGTATAACAGACACTGTTTGGATGCCACTAAGTTTCAGCACTGTTTGCAATAAAAATAGCGTAGCAAAATGTGCAGGAGGCTAGAATGCAGAGGTGGTCAAACTTGCTTGGCACCAGTGGGACACTAATTTGGTATTGCAGACACTGTTTGGATGTAACTAAGTTTCAGCACTGTTTGCGATAAAAATAGATTAGCAAAATGTGCAGGAGGCTAGAATGCAGAGGTGGTGGAACTTGCTTGGCACCAGTGGGACACTAAACTTTGTATAGCAGACACTGTTTGGATGCCGCTAAGTTTCAGCACTGTTTGCTATAAAAATAGCGTAGCAAAATGTGCAGGAGGCTAGAATGCAGAGGTGTTGGAACTTGCTTGGCACCAGTGTACACTAATTTAGTATAGCAGACACGGTTTGGATGCCACTAAGTTTCAGCACTGTGTTCTATAAAAATAGCGTAGCAAAATATGCAGGAGGCTAGAATGCAGAGGAGGTGGAACTTGCTTGGCACCAGTGGGACACTAAATTTTGTATAGCAGACACTGTTTGGATGCCACTACGTTTCAGCACTGTTTGCTATAAAAATAGAGTAGCAAAATGTGCAGGAGGCTAGAATGCAGAGGTGGTGGAACTCGCTTTGCACCAGTGGGACACTAAATTTTGTATAACAGACACTGTTTGGATGCCACTAAGTTTCAGCACTGTTTGCAATAAAAATAGCGTAGCAAAATGTGCAGGAGGCTAGAATGCAGAGGTGGTCGAACTTGCTTGGCACCAGTGGGACACTAATTTGGTATTGCAGACACTGTTTGGATGTAACTAAGTTTCAGCACTGTTTGCTATAAAAATAGATTAGCAAAATGTGCAGGAAGCTAGAATGCAGAGGTGGTGGAACTTGCTTGGCACCAGTGGGACACTAAACTTTGTATAGCAGACACTGTTTGGATGCCGCTAAGTTTCAGCACTGTTTGCTATAAAAATAGCGTAGCAAAATGTGCAGGAGGCTAGAATGCAGAGGTGTTGGAACTTGCTTGGCACCAGTGTACACTAATTTAGTATAGCAGACACGGTTTGGATGCCACTAAGTTTCAGCACTGTGTTCTATAAAAATAGCGTAGCAAAATATGCAGGAGGCTAGAATGCAGAGGAGGTGGAACTTGCTTGGCACCAGTGGGACACTAAATTTAGTATAGCAGACACTGTTTGGATGCCACTAAGTTTCAGCACTGTTTGCTATAAAAATAGCGTAGCAAAATGTGGAGGCTAGAATGCAGAGGTGGTGGAACTTGCTTGGCATCAGTGGGACACTAAATTTAGTACAGCAGACAGTTTTTGGATGCCACTAAGTTTCAGCACTGTTTGCTATAAAAATAGCGTAGCAAAATGTGCAGGAGGCTAGATTGCAGAGGTGGTGGAACTTGCTTGGCACCAGTGGGACACTAAATTTAATATAGCAGACACTTTCTGGATGCCACTAAGTTTCAGCACTTTTTGCTATAAAAATAGCATAGCAAAATGTGCAGGAGGCTAGAATGCAGAGGTGGTGGAACTTGCTTTGCACCAGTGGGACACTAAATTTTGTATAACAGACACTGTTTGGATGCCACTAAGTTTCAGCACTGTTTGCAATAAAAATAGCGTAGCAAAATTTGCAGGAGGCTAGAATGCAGAGGTGGTCGAACTTGCTTGGCACCAGTGGGACACTAATTTGGTATTGCAGACACTGTTTTGATGTAACTAAGTTTCAGCACTGTTTGCTATAAAAATAGATTAGCAAAATGTGCAGGAGGCTAGAATGCAGAGGTGGTGGAACTTGCTTGGCACCAGTGGGACACTAAACTTTGTATAGCAGACACTGTTTGGATGCCGCTAAGTTTCAGCACTGTTTGCTATAAAAATAGCGTAGCAAAATGTGCAGGAGGCTAGAATGCAGAGGTGTTGGAACTTGCTTGGCACCAGTGTACACTAATTTAGTATAGCAGACACGGTTTGGATGCCACTAAGTTTCAGCACTGTGTTCTATAAAAATAGCGTAGCAAAATATGCAGGAGGCTAGAATGCAGAGGAGGTGGAACTTGCTTGGCACCAGTGGGACACTAAATTTAGTATAGCAGACACTGTTTGGATGCCACTAAGTTTCAGCACTGTTTGCTATAAAAATAGCGTAGCAAAATGTGGAGGCTAGAATGCAGAGGTGGTGGAACTTGCTTGGCATCAGTGGGACACTAAATTTAGTATAGCAGACAGTTTTTGGATGCCACTAAGTTTCAGCACTGTTTGCTATAAAAATAGCGTAGCAAAATGTGCAGGAGGCTAGAATGCAGAGGTGGTGGAACTTGCTTGGCACCAGTGGGACACTAAATTTAGTATAGCAGACACTGTTTGGATGTCACTAAGATTCAGCACTGTTTGCTATAAAAATAGCATAGCAAAATGTGCAGGAGGCTAGAATGCAGAGGTGGTGGAACTTGCTTGGCACTAGTGGGACACTAAATTTTGTATAGCAGACACTGTTTGGATGCCACTAAGTTTCAGCACTGTTTGCTATAAAAATAGATTAGCAAAATGTGCAGGAAGCTAGAATGCAGAGGTGGTGGAACTTACTTGGCACCAGTGGGACACTAAATTTAATATAGCAGACACTGTTTGAATGCCACTGAGTTTCAGCACTGTTTGCTATAAAAATAGCGTAGCAAAATGTGGAGGAGGCTAGAATGCAGAGGTGTTGGAACTTGCTTGGCACCAGTGGGACACTAATTTAGTATAGCAGACACGGTTTGGATGCCACTAAGTTTCAACACTGTGTTCTATAAAAATAGCGTAGCAAAATATGCAGGAGGCTAGAATGCAGAGAAGGTGGAACTTTCTTGGCACCAGTGGGACACTAAATTTTGTATAGCAGACACTGTTTGGATGTATCTAAGTTTCAGCACTGTTTGCTATAAAAATAGCATAGCAAAATGTGCAGGAGGCTAGATTGCAGAGGTGGTGGAACTTGCTTGGCACCAGTGGGACACTAATTTGGTATAGCAGACACTGTTTGGATGCCACTAAGTTTCAGCACTGTTTGCTATAAAAATAGCGTAGCAAAATGTGCAGGAGGCTAGATTGCAGAGGTGGTGGAACTTGCTTGGCACCAGTGGGACACTAATTTAGTATAGCAGACACTGTTTGGATGCCACTAAGTTTCAGCACTGTTTGCTATAAAAATAGCGTAGCAAAATGTGGAGGCTAGAATGCAGAGGTGGTGGAACTTGCTTGGCATCAGTGGGACACTAAATTTAGTATAGCAGACAGTTTTTGGATGCCACTAAGTTTCAGCACTGTTTGCTATAAAAATAGCGTAGCAAAATGTGCAGGAGGCTAGAATGCAGAGGTGGTGGAACTTGCTTGGCACCAGTGGGACACTAAATTTAGTATAGCAGACACTGTTTGGATGTCACTAAGATTCAGCACTGTTTGCTATAAAAATAGCATAGCAAAATGTGCAGGAGGCTAGAATGCAGAGGTGGTGGAACTTGCTTGGCACCAGTGGGACACTTAATTTTGTATAGCAGACACTGTTTGGATGTCACTAGGTTTCAGCACAGTTTGCTATAAAAATAGTGTAGCAAAATGTGGAGGCTAGAATGCAGAGGTGGTGGAACTTGCTTGGCACTAGTGGGACACTAAATTTTGTATAGCAGACACTGTTTGGATGTCACTAAGATTCAGCACTGTTTGCTATAAAAATAGCATAGCAAAATGTGCAGGAGGCTAGAATGCAGGGGTGGTGGAACTTGCTTGGCACCAGTGGGACAATAAATTTAGAATAGCAGAAACTGTTTGGATGCCACTAAGTTTCAGCACTGTTTGCATTCTAGCCTCCTGCACATTTTGCTACGCTATTTTTATAGCAAACAGTGCTGAAACTTAGTGGCATCCAAAAGTGTCTGCTATACAAAATTTAGTGTTCCACTGGTGCCAAGCAACTTCCACTACCTCTGCATTCTAGCCTCCTGCACATTTTGCTACGCTATTTTTATAGCAGAGGTGGTGGAACTTGCTTGGCACCAGTGAGCCACTAAATTTTGTATAGCAGACACTGTTTGGATGCCGCTAAGTTTCAGCACTGTTTGCTATAAAAATAGCGTAGCAAAATTTGCAGGAGGCTAGATTGCAGAGATGGTGGAACTTTCTTGGCACCAGTGGGACACTTATTTAGTATAGCAGACACGGTTTGGATGCCACTAAGTTTCAGCACTGTTTGCTATAAAAATAGCGTAGCAAAATGTGCAGGAGGCTAGATTGCAGAGGTGGTGGAACTTGCTTGGCACCAGTGGGACACTAAATTTAATATAGCAGACACTTTCTGGATGCCAGTAAGTTTCAGCACTTTTTGCTATAAAAATAGCATAGCAAAATGTGCAGGAGGCTACAATGCAGAGGTGGTGGAACTTGCTTTGCACCAGTGGGACACTAAATTTTGTATAACAGACACTGTTTGGATGCCACTAAGTTTCAGCACTGTTTGCAATAAAAATAGCGTAGCAAAATGTGCAGGAGGCTAGAATGCAGAGGTGGTCGAACTTGCTTGGCACCAGTGGGACACTAATTTGGTATTGCAGACACTGTTTGGATGTAACTAAGTTTCAGCACTGTTTGCTATAAAAATAGATTAGCAAAATGTGCAGGAGGCTAGAATGCAGAGGTGGTGGAACTTGCTTGGCACCAGTGGGACACTAAATTTTGTATAGCAGACACTGTTTGGATGCCGCTAAGTTTCAGCACTGTTTGCTATAAAAATAGCGTAGCAAAATGTGCAGGAGGCTAGAATGCAGAGGTGTTGGAACTTGCTTGGCACCAGTGTACACTAATTTAGTATAGCAGACACGGTTTGGATGCCACTAAGTTTCAGCACTGTGTTCTATAAAAATAGCGTAGCAAAATATGCAGGAGGCTAGAATGCAGAGGAGGTGGAACTTTCTTGGTACCAGTGGGACACTAAATTTTGTATAGCAGACACTGTTTGGATGCCACTACGTTTCAGCACTGTTTGCTATAAAAATAGAGTAGCAAAATGTGCAGGAGGCTACAATGCAGAGGTGGTGGAACTTGCTTTGCACCAGTGGGACACTAAATTTAATATAGCAGACACTGTTTGGATGCCACTAAGTTTCAGCACTTTTTACTATATGAATAGCGTAGCAAAATGTGGAGGCTAGAATGCAGAGGAGGTGGAACTTGCTTGGCACCAGTGGGACACTACATTTTGTATAGCAGACACTGTTTGGAAATTACTAAGTTTCAGCACTGTTTGCTATAAATATAGCGTAGCAAAATGTGGAGGCTAGAATGCAGAGGTGGTGGAACTTCCTTGGCACCAGTGGGACACTAAATTTAATATAGCAGACACTGTTTGGATGCCACTAAGTTTCAGCACTGATTGCTATAAAAATAGCGTAGCAAAATGGGCAGGAGGCTAAAAGGCAAAGGTGGTGGAACTTGCTTGGCACCAGTGGGACACTAAGTTACTATAGCAGACACTTTCTGGATGCCACTAAGTTTCAGCACTGTTTGCTATAAAAATAGCGTAGCAAAATGTACAGGAAGCTAGAATGCAGAGGTGGTGGAACTTGCTTGGCACCAGTGGGACACTAAATTTTGTATAGCAGACACTGTTTGGATGCCACTAAGTTTCAGCACTGTTTGCTTTAAAAATAGTGTACCAAAATGTGCAGGAGGCTAGAATGCAGAGGTGGTAGAACTTGCTTGGCACCAGTGGGACAATAAATTTAGTATAGCAGACACTGTTTGGATGCCACTAAGTTTCAGCACTGTTTGCATTCTAGCCTTCTGCACATTTTGCTACGCTATTTTTATAGCAAACAGTGCTGAAACTTAGTGGCATCCAAAAGTGTCTGCTATACAAAATTTAGTGTCCCACTGGTGCCAAGCAACTTCCACTACCTCTGCATTCTAGCCTCCTGCACATTTTGCTACGCTATTTTTATAGCAGAAGTGGTGGAACTTGCTTGGCACCAGTGGGACACTAAATTTTGTATAGCAAACACTTTTGGTTGCCACTAAGTTTCAGCACTGTTTGCTATAAAAATAGCGTAGCAAAATGTGCAGGAGGCTAGAATGCAGAGGTGGTGGAACTTGCTTGGCACCAGTGGGACACTAAATTTTGTATAGCAGACACTGTTTGGATGCCGCTAAGTTTCAGCACTGTTTGCTATAAAAATAACGTAGCAAAATGTGCAGGAGGCTAGAATGCAGAGGTGTTGGAACTTTCTTGGCACCAGTGGGACACTAATTTAGTATAGCAGACACTGTTTGGATGCCACTAAGTTTCAGCACTGTTTGCTATAAAAATAGCGTAGAAAAATGTGCAGGAGGCTAGATTGCAGAGGTTGTGGAACTTGCTTGGCACCAGTGGGACACTAAATTTAATAAAGCAGACACTTTCTGGATGCCACTAAGTTTCAGCACTTTTTGCTATAAAAACAGCATAGCAAAATGTGCAGGAGGCTACAATGCAGAGGTGGTGGAACTTGCTTTGCACCAGTGGGACACTAAATTTTGTATAACAGACACTGTTTGGATGCCACTAAGTTTCAGCACTGTTTGCAATAAAACTAGCGTAGCAAAATGTGCAGGAGGCTAGAATGCAGAGGTGGTGGAACTTACTTGGCACCAGTGGGACACTAAATTTAATATAGCAGACACTGTTTGAATGCCACTGAGTTTCAGCACTGTTTGCTATAAAAATAGCGTAGCAAAATGTGCAGGAGGCTAGAATGCAGAGGTGGTGGAACTTTCTTGACACCAGTGGGACACTAAATTTAGTATAGCAGACACTGTTTGGATGCCACTAAGTTTCAGCACTGTTTGCTATAAAAATAGCATAGCAAAATGTGCAGGAGGCTAGATTGCAGAGGTGGTGGAACTTGCTTGTCACCAGTGGGACACTAATTTGGTATAGCAGACACTGTTTGGATGCCACTAAGTTTCAGCACTGTTTGCTATAAAAATAGCGTAGCAAAATGTGCAGGAGGCTAGATTGCAGAGGTGGTGGAACTTGCTTGGCACCAGTGGGACACTAAATTTTGTATAGCAGACACTGTTTGGATGCCACTACGTTTCAGCACTGTTTGCTATAAAAATAGAGTAGCAAAATGTGCAGGAGGCTAGAATGCAGAGGTGGTGGAACTCGCTTTGCACCAGTGGGACACTAAATTTAATATAGCAGACACTGTTTGGATGCCACTAAGCTTCAGCACTTTTTACTATATGAATAGCGTAGCAAAATGTGGAGGCTAGAATGCAGAGGTGGTGGAACTTGCTTGGCACCAGTGGGACACAACATTTTGTATAGCAGACACTGTTTGGAAATTACTAAGTTTCAGCACTGTTTGCTACAAAAATAGCGTAGCAAAATGTGCAGGAAGCTAGAATGCAGAGGTGGTGGAACTTACTTGGCACCAGTGGGACACTAAATTTAATATAGCAAACACTGTTTGAATGCCACTGAGTTTCAGCACTGTTTGCTATAAAAATAGCGTAGCAAAATGTGGAGGAGGCTAGAATGCAGAGGTGTTGGAACTTGCTTGGCACCAGTGGGACACTAATTTAGTATAGCAGACACTGTTTGGATGCCACTAAGTTTCAGCACTGTGTGCTATAAAAATAGCGTAGCAAAATGGGCAGGAGGGTAGAAGGCAGAGGTGGTGGAACTTGCTTTGCACCAGTGGGACACTAAGTTACTATAGCAGACAATTTGTGGATGCCACTAAGTTTCAGCACTGTTTGTTATAAAAATAGCGTAGCAAAATGTACAGGAGGCTAGAATGCAGAGGTGGTGGAACTTGCTTGGCACCAGTGGGACACTAAATTTAGTATAGCAGACACTGTTTGGATGCCACTAAGTTTCAGCACTGTTTGCTATAAAAATAGCGTAGCAAAATGTGGAGGCTAGAATGCAGAGGTGGTGGAACTTGCTTGTCATCAGTGGGACACTAAATTTAGTATAGCATACAGTTTTTGGATGCCACTAAGTTTCAGCACTCTTTGCTATAAAAATAGCGTAGCAAAATGTGCAGGAGGCTAGAATGCAGAGGTGGTGGAACTTGCTTGGCACCAGTGGGACACTAAATTTAGTATAGCAGACACTGTTTGGATGTCACTAAGATTCAGCACTGTTTGCTATAAAAATAGCATAGCAAAATGTGCAGGAGGCTAGAATGCAGAGGTGGTGGAACTTGCTTGGCACTAGTGGGACACTAAATTTTGTATAGCAGACACTGTTTGGATGCCACTAAGTTTCAGCACTGTTTGCTATAAAGATAGCATAGCAAAATGTGCAGGAGGCTAGAATGCAGGGGTGGTGGAACTTGCTTGGCACCAGTGGGACAATAAATTTAGTATAGCAGAAACTGTTTGGATGCCACTAAGTTTCAGCACTGTTTGCATTCTAGCCTCCTGCTCATTTTGCTACGCTATTTTTATAGCAAACAGTGCTGAAACTTAGTGGCATCCAAAAGTGTCTGCTATACAAAATTTAGTGTTCCACTGGTGCCAAGCAACTTCCACTACCTATGCATTCTAGCCTCCTGCACATTTTGCTACGCTATTTTTATAGCAGAGGTGGTGGAACTTGCTTGGCACCAGTGGGACACTAAATTTTGTATGGCAAACACTTTTGGTTGCCACTAAGTTTCAGCACTGTTTGCTATAAAAATAGCGTAGCAAAATGTGCAGGAGGCTAGAATGCAGAGGTGGTGGAACTTGCTTGGCACCAGTGGGACACTAAATTTTGTATAGCAGACACTGTTTTGATGCCGCTAAGTTTCAGCACTGTTTGCTATAAAAATAGCGTAGCAAAATGTGCAGGACGCTAGATTGCAGAGGTGGTGGAACTTTCTTGGCACCAGTGGGACACTAATTTAGTATAGCAGACACGGTTTGGATGCCACTAAGTTTCAGCACTGTTTGCTATAAAAATAGCGTAGCAAAATGTGCAGGAGGCTAGATTGCAGAGGTGGTGGAACTTGCTTGGCACCAGTGGGACACTAAATTTAATATAGCAGACACTTTCTGGATGCCACTAAGTTTCAGCACTTTTTGCTATAAAAATAGCATAGCAAAATGTGCAGGAGGCTACAATGCAGAGGTGGTGGAACTTGCTTTGCACCAGTGGGACACTAAATTTTGTATAACAGACACTGTTTGGATGCCACTAAGTTTCAGCACTGTTTGCAATAAAAATAGATTAGCAAAATGTGCAGGAGGCTTAGATGCAGAGGTGGTGGAACTTGCTTGGCACCAGTGGGACACTAAACTTTGTATAGCAGACACTGTTTGGATGCCGCTAAGTTTCAGCACTGTTTGCTATAAAAATAGCGTAGCAAAATGTGCAGGAGGCTAGAATGCAGAGGTGTTGGAACTTTCTTGGCACCAGTGGGACACTAAATTTTGTATAGCAGACACTGTTTGGATGCCACTACGTTTCAGCACTGTTTGCTATAAAAATAGAGTAGCAAAATGTGCAGGAGGCTAGAATGCAGAGGTGGTGGAACTCGCTTTTCACCAGTGGGACACTAAATTTAATATAGCAGACACTGTTTGGATGCCACTAAGCTTCAGCACTTTTTACTATATGAATAGCGTAGCAAAATGTGGAGGCTAGAATGCAGAGGTGGTGGAACTTGCTTGGCACCAGTGGGACACTACATTTTGTATAGCAGACACTGTTTGGAAATTACTAAGTTTCAGCACTGTTTGCTATAAAAATAGCGTAGCAAAATGTGCAGGAAGCTAGAATGCAGAGGTGGTGGAACTTACTTGGCACCAGTGGGACACTAAATTTAATATAGCAGACACTGTTTGAATGCCACTGAGTTTCAGCACTGTTTGCTATAAAAAATAGCGTAGCAAAATGTGGAGGAGGCTAGAATGCAGAGGTGTTGGAACTTGCTTGGCACCTGTGGGACACTAATTTAGTATAGCAGACACGGTTTGGATGCCACTAAGTTTCAACACTGTGTTCTATAAAAATAGCGTAGCAAAATATGCAGGAGGCTAGAATGCAGAGAAGGTGGAACTTTCTTGGCACCAGTGGGACACTAAATTTGGTATAGCAGACACTGTTTGGATGCCACTAAGTTTCAGCACTGTTTGCTATAAAAATAGAGTAGCAAAATGTGCAGGAGGCTAGATTGCAGAGGTGGTGGAACTTGCTTGGCACCAGTGGGACACTAATTTAGTATAGCAGACACTGTTTGGATGCCACTAAGTTTCAGCACTGTGTGCTATAAAAATAGCGTAGCAAAATGGGCAGGAGGGTAGAAGGCAGAGGTGGTGGAACTTGCTTTGCACCAGTGGGACACTAAGTTACTATAGCAGACAATTTTTGGATGCCACTAAGTTTCAGCACTGTTTGTTATAAAAATAGCGTAGCAAAATGTACAGGAGGCTAGAATGCAGAGGTGGTGGAACTTGCTTGGCACCAGTGGGACACTAAATTTAGTATAGCAGACACTGTTTGGATGCCACTAAGTTTCAGCACTGTTTGCTATAAAAATAGCGTAGCAAAATGTGGAGGGTAGAATGCAGAGGTGGTGGAACTTGCTTGGCATCAGTGGGACACTAAATTTAGTATAGCAGACAGTTTTTGGATGCCACTAAGTTTCAGCACTGTTTGCTATAAAAAGAGCGTAGCAAAATGTGCAGGAGGCTAGAATGCAGAGGTGGTGGAACTTGCTTGGCACCAGTGGGACACTAAATTTTGTATAGCAGACACTGTTTGGATGCCACTAAGTTTCAGCACTGTTTGCTTTAAAAATAGTGCACCAAAATGTGCAGGAGGCTAGAATGCAGAGGTGGTGGAACTTGCTTGGCACCAGTGGGACAATAAATTTAGTATAGCAGACACTGTTTGGATGCCACTAAGTTTCAGCACTGTTTGCATTCTAGCCTTCTGCACATTTTGCTACGCTATTTTTATAGCAAACAGTGCTGAAACTTAGTGGCATCCAAAAGTGTCTGCTATACAAAATTTAGTGTCCCACTGGTGCCAAGCAACTTCCACTACCTCTGCATTCTAGCCTCCTGCACATTTTGCTACGCTATTTTTATAGCAGAGGTGGTGGAACTTGCTTGGCACCAGTGGGACACTAAATTTTGTATAGCAAACACTTTTGGTTGCCACTAAGTTTCAGCACTGTTTGCTATAAAAATAGCGTAGCAAAATGTGCAGGAGGCTAGAATGCAGAGGTGGTGGAACTTGCTTGGCACCAGTGGGACACTAAATTTTGTATAGCAGACACTTTCTGGATGCCACTAAGTTTCAGCACTTTTTGCTATAAAAATAGCATAGCAAAATGTGCAGGAGGCTACAATGCAGAGGTGGTGGAACTTGCTTTGCACCAGTAGGACACTAAATTTTGTATAACAGACACTGTTTGGATGCCACTAAGTTTCAGCACTGTTTGCAATAAAACTAGCGTAGCAAAATGTGCAGGAGGCTAGAATGCAGAGGTGGTGGAACTTACTTGGCACCAGTGGGACACTAAATTTAATATAGCAGACACTGTTTGAATGCCACTGAGTTTCAGCACTGTTTGCTATAAAAATAGAGTAGCAAAATGTGCAGGAGGCTAGAATGCAGAGGTGGTGGAACTTTCTTGACACCAGTGGGACACTAAATTTAGTATAGCAGACACTGTTTGGATGCCACTAAGTTTCAGCACTGTTTGCTATAAAAATAGCATAGCAAAATGTGCAGGAGGCTAGATTGCAGAGGTGGTGGAACTTGCTTGGCACCAGTGGGACACTAATTTGGTATAGCAGACACTGTTTGGATGCCACTACGTTTCAGCACTGTTTGCTATAAAAATAGCGTAGCAAAATGTGGAGGCTAGAATGCAGAGGTGGTGGAACTTGCTTGGCATCAGTGGGACACTAAATTTAGTATAGCAGACAGTTTTTGGATGCCACTAAGTTTCAGCACTGTTTGCTATAAAAATAGCGTAGCAAAATGTGCAGGAGGCTAGAATGCAGAGGTGGTGGAACTCGCTTTGCACCAGTGGGACACTAAATTTAATATAGCAGACACTGTTTGGATGCCACTAAGCTTCAGCACTTTTTACTATATGAATAGCGTAGCAAAATGTGGAGGCTAGAATGCAGAGGTGGTGGAACTTTCTTGACACCAGTGGGACACTAAATTTAGTATAGCAGACACTGTTTGGATGCCACTAAGTTTCAGCACTGTTTGCTATAAAAATAGCATAGCAAAATGTGCAGGAGGCTAGATTGCAGAGGTGGTGGAACTTGCTTGTCACCAGTGGGACACTAATTTGGTATAGCAGACACTGTTTGGATGCCACTAAGTTTCAGCACTGTTTGCTATAAAAATAGCGTAGCAAAATGTGCAGGAGGCTAGATTGCAGAGGTGGTGGAACTTGCTTGGCACCAGTGGGACACTAAATTTTGTATAGCAGACACTGTTTGGATGCCACTAAGTTTCAGCACTGTTTGCTTTAAAAATAGTGTACCAAAATGTGCAGGAGGCTAGAATGCAGAGGTGGTGGAACTTGCTTGGCACCAGTGGGACAATAAATTTAGTATAGCAGACACTGTTTGGATGCCACTAAGTTTCAGCACTGTTTGCATTCTAGCCTTCTGCACATTTTGCTACGCTATTTTTATAGCAAACAGTGCTGAAACTTAGTGGCATCCAAAAGTGTCTGCTATACAAAATTTAGTGTCCCACTGGTGCCAAGCAACTTCCACTACCTCTGCATTCTAGCCTCCTGCACATTTTGCTACGCTATTTTTATAGCAGAGGTGGTGGAACTTGCTTGGCACCAGTGGGACACTAAATTTTGTATAGCAAACACTTTTGGTTGCCACTAAGTTTCAGCACTGTTTGCTATAAAAATAGCGTAGCAAAATGTGCAGGAGGCTAGAATGCAGAGGTGGTGGAACTTGCTTGGCACCAGTGGGACACTAAATTTTGTATAGCAGACACTTTCTGGATGCCACTAAGTTTCAGCACTTTTTGCTATAAAAATAGCATAGCAAAATGTGCAGGAGGCTACAATGCAGAGGTGGTGGAACTTGCTTTGCACCAGTAGGACACTAAATTTTGTATAACAGACACTGTTTGGATGCCACTAAGTTTCAGCACTGTTTGCAATAAAACTAGCGTAGCAAAATGTGCAGGAGGCTAGAATGCAGAGGTGGTGGAACTTACTTGGCACCAGTGGGACACTAAATTTAATATAGCAGACACTGTTTGAATGCCACTGAGTTTCAGCACTGTTTGCTATAAAAATAGCGTAGCAAAATGTGCAGGAGGCTAGAATGCAGAGGTGGTGGAACTTTCTTGACACCAGTGGGACACTAAATTTAGTATAGCAGACACTGTTTGGATGCCACTAAGTTTCAGCACTGTTTGCTATAAAAATAGCATAGCAAAATGTGCAGGAGGCTAGATTGCAGAGGTGGTGGAACTTGCTTGGCACCAGTGGGACACTAATTTGGTATAGCAGACACTGTTTGGATGCCACTAAGTTTCAGCACTGTTTGCTATAAAAATAGCGTAGCAAAATGTGCAGGAGGCTAGATTGCAGAGGTGGTGGAAATTGCTTGGCACCAGTGGGACACTAATTTAGTATAGCAGACACTGTTTGGATGCCACTAAGTTTCAGCACTGTTTGCTATAAAAATAGCGTAGCAAAATGTGGAGGCTAGAATGCAGAGGTGGTGGAACTTGCTTGGCATCAGTGGGACACTAAATTTAGTATAGCAGACAGTTTTTGGATGCCACTAAGTTTCAGCACTGTTTGCTATAAAAATAGCGTAGCAAAATGTGCAGGAGGCTAGAATGCAGAGGTGGTGGAACTCGCTTTGCACCAGTGGGACACTAAATTTAATATAGCAGACACTGTTTGGATGCCACTAAGCTTCAGCACTTTTTACTATATGAATAGCGTAGCAAAATGTGGAGGCTAGAATGCAGAGGTGGTGGAACTTTCTTGACACCAGTGGGACACTAAATTTAGTATAGCAGACACTGTTTGGATGCCACTAAGTTTCAGCACTGTTTGCTATAAAAATAGCATAGCAAAATGTGCAGGAGGCTAGATTGCAGAGGTGGTGGAACTTGCTTGTCACCAGTGGGACACTAATTTGGTATAGCAGACACTGTTTGGATGCCACTAAGTTTCAGCACTGTTTGCTATAAAAATAGCGTAGCAAAATGTGCAGGAGGCTAGATTGCAGAGGTGGTGGAACTTGCTTGGCACCAGTGGGACACTAAATTTTGTATAGCAGACACTGTTTGGATGCCACTACGTTTCAGCACTGTTTGCTATAAAAATAGAGTAGCAAAATGTGCAGGAGGCTAGAATGCAGAGGTGGTGGAACTCGCTTTGCACCAGTGGGACACTAAATTTAATATAGCAGACACTGTTTGGATGCCACTAAGCTTCAGCACTTTTTACTATATGAATAGCGTAGCAAAATGTGGAGGCTAGAATGCAGAGGTGGTGGAACTTGCTTGGCACCAGTGGGACACAACATTTTGTATAGCAGACACTGTTTGGAAATTACTAAGTTTCAGCACTGTTTGCTACAAAAATAGCGTAGCAAAATGTGCAGGAAGCTAGAATGCAGAGGTGGTGGAACTTACTTGGCACCAGTGGGACACTAAATTTAATATAGCAAACACTGTTTGAATGCCACTGAGTTTCAGCACTGTTTGCTATAAAAATAGCGTAGCAAAATGTGGAGGAGGCTAGAATGCAGAGGTGTTGGAACTTGCTTGGCACCAGTGGGACACTAATTTAGTATAGCAGACACGGTTTGGATGCCACTAAGTTTCAGCACTGTGTTCTATAAAAATAGCGTAGCAAAATATGCAGGAGGCTAGAATGCAGAGAAGGTGGAACTTTCTTGGCACCAGTGGGACACTAAATTTTGTATAGCAGACACTGTTTGGATGTATCTAAGTTTCAGCACTGTTTGCTATAAAAATAGCATAGCAAAATGTGCAGGAGGCTAGATTGCAGAGGTGGTGGAACTTGCTTGGCACCAGTGGGACACTAATTTGGTATAGCAGACACTGTTTGGATGCCACTAAGTTTCAGCACTGTTTGCGACAAAAATAGCGTAGCAAAATGTGCAGGAGGCTAGATTGCAGAGGTGGTGGAACTTGCTTGGCACCAGTGGGACACTAATTTAGTATAGCAGACACTGTTTGGATGCCACTATGTTTCAGCACTGTGTGCTATAAAAATAGCGTAGCAAAATGGGCAGGAGGGTAGAAGGCAGAGGTGGTGGAACTTGCTTTGCACCAGTGGGACACTAAATTTAGTATAGCAGACACTGTTTGGATGCCACTAAGTTTCAGCACTGTTTGCTATAAAAATAGCGTAGCAAAATGTGGAGGCTAGAATGCAGAGGTGGTGGAACTTGCTTGGCATCAGTGGGACACTAAATTTAGTATAGCAGACAGTTTTTGGATGCCACTAAGTTTCAGCACTGTTTGCTATAAAAATAGCGTAGCAAAATGTGGAGGCTAGAATGCAGAGGTGGTGGAACTTGCTTGGCACCAGTGGGACACTAAATTTAGTATAGCAGACACTGTTTGGATGTCACTAAGATTCAGCACTGTTTGCTATAAAAATAGCATAGCAAAATGTGCAGGAGGCTAGAATGCAGAGGTGGTGGAACTTGCTTGGCACCAGTGGGACACTTAATTTTGTATAGCAGAAACTGTTTGGATGTCACTAAGTTTCAGCACTGTTTGCTATAAAAATAGTGTAGCAAGATGTGGAGGCTAGAATGCAGAGGTGGTGGAACTTGCTTGGCACTAGTGGGACACTAAATTTTGTATAGCAGACACTGTTTGGATGCCACTAAGTTTCAGCACTGTTTGCTATAAAAATAGCATAGCAAAAAGGGCAGGAGGCTAGAATGCAGGGGTGGTGGAACTTGCTTGGCACCAGTGGGACAATAAATTTAGTATAGCAGAAACTGTTTGGATGCCACTAAGTTTCAGCACTGTTTGCATTCTAGCCTCCTGCACATTTTGCTACGCTATTTTTATAGCAAACAGTACTGAAACTTAGTGGCATCCAAAAGTGTCTGCTATACAAAATTTAGTGTTCCACTGGTGCCAAGCAACTTCCACTACCTCTGCATTCTAGCCTCCTGCACATTTTGCTACGCTATTTTTATAGCAGAGGTGGTGGAACTTGCTTGGCACCAGTGGGACACTAAATTTTGTATAGCAGACACTGTTTGGATGCCGCTAAGTTTCAGCACTGTTTGCTATAAAAATAGCGTAGCAAAATGTGCAGGAGGCTAGATTGCAGAGGTGGTGGAACTTTCTTGGCACCAGTGGGACACTAATTTAGTATAGCAGACACGGTTTGGATGCCACTAAGTTTCAGCACTGTTTGCTATAAAAATAGCGTAGCAAAATGTGCAGGAGGCTAGATTGCAGAGGTGGTGGAACTTGCTTGGCACCAGTGGGACACTAAATTTAATATAGCAGACACTTTCTGGATGCCACTAAGTTTCAGCACTTTTTGCTATAAAAATAGCATAGCAAAATGTGCAGGAGGCTACAATGCAGAGGTGGTGGAACTTGCTTTGCACCAGTGGGACACTAAATTTTGTATAACAGACACTGTTTGGATGCCACTAAGTTTCAGCACTGTTTGCAATAAAAATAGCGTAGCAAAATGTGCAGGAGGCTAGAATGCAGAGGTGGTCGAACTTGCTTGGCACCAGTGGGACACTAATTTGGTATTGCAGACACTGTTTGGATGTAACTAAGTTTCAGCACTGTTTGCTATAAAAATAGATTAGCAAAATGTGCAGGAGGCTAGAATGCAGAGGTGGTGGAACTTGCTTGGCACCAGTGGGACACTAAATTTTGTATAGCAGACACTGTTTGGATGCCGCTAAGTTTCAGCACTGTTTGCTATAAAAATAGCGTAGCAAAATGTGCAGGAGGCTAGAATGCAGAGGTGTTGGAACTTGCTTGGCACCAGTGTACACTAATTTAGTATAGCAGACACGGTTTGGATGCCACTAAGTTTCAGCACTGTGTTCTATAAAAATAGCGTAGCAAAATATGCAGGAGGCTAGAATGCAGAGGAGGTGGAACTTTCTTGGCACCAGTGGGACACTAAATTTTGTATAGCAGACACTGTTTAGATGCCACTACGTTTCAGCACTGTTTGCTATAAAAATAGAGTAGCAAAATGTGCAGGAGGCTACAATGCAGAGGTGGTGGAACTTGCTTTGCACCAGTGGGACACTAAATTTAATATAGCAGACACTGTTTGGATGCCACTAAGTTTCAGCACTTTTTACTATATGAATAGCGTAGCAAAATGTGGAGGCTAGAATGCAGAGGAGGTGGAACTTGCTTGGCAACAGTGGGACACTACATTTTGTATAGCAGACACTGTTTGGAAATTACTAAGTTTCAGCACTGTTTGCTATAAATATAGCGTAGCAAAATGTGGAGGCTAGAATGCAGAGGTGGTGGAACTTGCTTGGCACCAGTGGGACACTAAATTTAATATAGCAGACACTGTTTGGATGCCACTAAGTTTCAGCACTGATTGCTATAAAAATAGCGTAGCAAAATGGGCAGGAGGCTAAAAGGCAAAGGTGGTGGAACTTGCTTGGCACCAGTGGGACACTAAGTTACTATAGCAGACACTTTCTGGATGCCACTAAGTTTCAGCACTGTTTGCTATAAAAATAGCGTAGCAAAATGTACAGGAAGCTAGAATGCAGAGGTGGTGGAACTTGCTTGGCACCAGTGGGACACTAAATTTTGTATAGGAGACACTGTTTGGATGCCACTAAGTTTCAGCACTGTTTGCTTTAAAAATAGTGTACCAAAATGTGCAGGAGGCTAGAATGCAGAGGTGGTAGAACTTGCTTGGCACCAGTGGGACAATAAATTTAGTATAGCAGACACTGTTTGGATGCCACTAAGTTTCAGCACTGTTTGCATTCTAGCCTTCTGCACATTTTGCTACGCTATTTTTATAGCAAACAGTGCTGAAACTTAGTGGCATCCAAAAGTGTCTGCTATACAAAATTTAGTGTCCCACTGGTGCCAAGCAACTTCCACTACCTCTGCATTCTAGCCTCCTGCACATTTTGCTACGCTATTTTTATAGCAGAAGTGGTGGAACTTGCTTGGCACCAGTGGGACACTAAATTTTGTATAGCAAACACTTTTGGTTGCCACTAAGTTTCAGCACTGTTTGCTATAAAAATAGCGTAGCAAAATGTGCAGGAGGCTAGAATGCAGAGGTGTTGGAACTTGCTTGGCACCAGTGGGACACTAATTTAGTATAGCAGACACGGTTTGGATGCCACTAAGTTTCAGCACTGTGTTCTATAAAAATAGCGTAGCAAAATATGCAGGAGGCTAGAATGCAGAGAAGGTGGAACTTTCTTGGCACCAGTGGGACACTAAATTTTGTATAGCAGACACTGTTTGGATGTATCTAAGTTTCAGCACTGTTTGCTATAAAAATAGCATAGCAAAATGTGCAGGAGGCTAGATTGCAGAGGTGGTGGAACTTGCTTGGCACCAGTGGGACACTAATTTGGTATAGCAGACACTGTTTGGATGCCACTAAGTTTCAGCACTGTTTGCGACAAAAATAGCGTAGCAAAATGTGCAGGAGGCTAGATTGCAGAGGTGGTGGAACTTGCTTGGCACCAGTGGGACACTAATTTAGTATAGCAGACACTGTTTGGATGCCACTATGTTTCAGCACTGTGTGCTATAAAAATAGCGTAGCAAAATGGGCAGGAGGGTAGAAGGCAGAGGTGGTGGAACTTGCTTTGCACCAGTGGGACACTAAATTTAGTATAGCAGACACTGTTTGGATGCCCCTAAGTTTCAGCACTGTTTGCTATAAAAATAGCGTAGCAAAATGTGGAGGCTAGAATGCAGAGGTGGTGGAACTTGCTTGGCATCAGTGGGACACTAAATTTAGTATAGCAGACAGTTTTTGGATGCCACTAAGTTTCAGCACTGTTTGCTATAAAAATAGCATAGCAAAATGTGCAGGAGGCTAGAATGCAGAGGTGGTGGAACTTGCTTGGCACCAGTGGGACACTTAATTTTGTATAGCAGAAACTGTTTGGATGTCACTAAGTTTCAGCACTGTTTGCTATAAAAATAGTGTAGCAAGATGTGGAGGCTAGAATGCAGAGGTGGTGGAACTTGCTTGGCACTAGTGGGACACTAAATTTTGTATAGCAGACACTGTTTGGATGCCACTAAGTTTCAGCACTGTTTGCTATAAAAATAGCATAGCAAAAAGGGCAGGAGGCTAGAATGCAGGGGTGGTGGAACTTGCTTGGCACCAGTGGGACAATAAATTTAGTATAGCAGAAACTGTTTGGATGCCACTAAGTTTCAGCACTGTTTGCATTCTAGCCTCCTGCACATTTTGCTACGCTATTTTTATAGCAAACAGTGCTGAAACTTAGTGGCATCCAAAAGTGTCTGCTATACAAAATTTAGTGTTCCACTGGTGCCAAGCAACTTCCACTACCTCTGCATTCTAGCCTCCTGCACATTTTGCTACGCTATTTTTATAGCAGAGGTGGTGGAACTTGCTTGGCACCAGTGGGACACTAAATTTTGTATAGCAGACACTGTTTGGATGCCGCTAAGTTTCAGCACTGTTTGCTATAAAAATAGCGTAGCAAAATGTGCAGGAGGCTAGATTGCAGAGGTGGTGGAACTTTCTTGGCACCAGTGGGACACTAATTTAGTATAGCAGACACGGTTTGGATGCCACTAAGTTTCAGCACTGTTTGCTATAAAAATAGCGTAGCAAAATGTGCAGGAGGCTAGATTGCAGAGGTGGTGGAACTTGCTTGGCACCAGTGGGACACTAAATTTAATATAGCAGACACTTTCTGGATGCCACTAAGTTTCAGCACTTTTTGCTATAAAAATAGCATAGCAAAATGTGCAGGAGGCTACAATGCAGAGGTGGTGGAACTTGCTTTGCACCAGTGGGACACTAAATTTTCTATAACAGACACTGTTTGGATGCCACTAAGTTTCAGCACTGTTTGCAATAAAAATAGCGTAGCAAAATGTGCAGGAGGCTAGAATGCAGAGGTGGTCGAACTTGCTTGGCACCAGTGGGACACTAATTTGGTATTGCAGACACTGTTTGGATGTAACTAAGTTTCAGCACTGTTTGCTATAAAAATAGATTAGCAAAATGTGCAGGAGGCTAGAATGCAGAGGTGGTGGAACTTGCTTGGCACCAGTGGGACACTAAATTTTGTATAGCAGACACTGTTTGGATGCCGCTAAGTTTCAGCACTGTTTGCTATAAAAATAGCGTAGCAAAATGTGCAGGAGGCTAGAATGCAGAGGTGTTGGAACTTGCTTGGCACCAGTGTACACTAATTTAGTATAGCAGACACGGTTTGGATGCCACTAAGTTTCAGCACTGTGTTCTATAAAAATAGCGTAGCAAAATATGCAGGAGGCTAGAATGCAGAGGAGGTGGAACTTTCTTGGCACCAGTGGGACACTAAATTTTGTATAGCAGACACTGTTTAGATGCCACTACGTTTCAGCACTGTTTGCTATAAAAATAGAGTAGCAAAATGTGCAGGAGGCTACAATGCAGAGGTGGTGGAACTTGCTTTGCACCAGTGGGACACTAAATTTAATATAGCAGACACTGTTTGGATGCCACTAAGTTTCAGCACTTTTTACTATATGAATAGCGTAGCAAAATGTGGAGGCTAGAATGCAGAGGAGGTGGAACTTGCTTGGCAACAGTGGGACACTACATTTTGTATAGCAGACACTGTTTGGAAATTACTAAGTTTCAGCACTGTTTGCTATAAATATAGCGTAGCAAAATGTGGAGGCTAGAATGCAGAGGTGGTGGAACTTGCTTGGCACCAGTGGGACACTAAATTTAATATAGCAGACACTGTTTGGATGCCACTAAGTTTCAGCACTGATTGCTATAAAAATAGCGTAGCAAAATGGGCAGGAGGCTAAAAGGCAAAGGTGGTGGAACTTGCTTGGCACCAGTGGGACACTAAGTTACTATAGCAGACACTTTCTGGATGCCACTAAGTTTCAGCACTGTTTGCTATAAAAATAGCGTAGCAAAATGTACAGGAAGCTAGAATGCAGAGGTGGTGGAACTTGCTTGGCACCAGTGGGACACTAAATTTTGTATAGGAGACACTGTTTGGATGCCACTAAGTTTCAGCACTGTTTGCTTTAAAAATAGTGTACCAAAATGTGCAGGAGGCTAGAATGCAGAGGTGGTAGAACTTGCTTGGCACCAGTGGGACAATAAATTTAGTATAGCAGACACTGTTTGGATTCCACTAAGTTTCAGCACTGTTTGCATTCTAGCCTTCTGCACATTTTGCTACGCTATTTTTATAGCAAACAGTGCTGAAACTTAGTGGCATCCAAAAGTGTCTGCTATACAAAATTTAGTGTCCCACTGGTGCCAAGCAACTTCCACTACCTCTGCATTCTAGCCTCCTGCACATTTTGCTACGCTATTTTTATAGCAGAAGTGGTGGAACTTGCTTGGCACCAGTGGGACACTAAATTTTGTATAGCAAACACTTTTGGTTGCCACTAAGTTTCAGCACTGTTTGCTATAAAAATAGCGTAGCAAAATGTGCAGGAGGCTAGAATGCAGAGGTGGTGGAACTTGCTTGGCACCAGTGGGACACTAAATTTTGTATAGCAGACACTGTATGGATGCCGCTAAGTTTCAGCACTGTTTGCTATAAAAATAACGTAGCAAAATGTGCAGGAGGCTAGAATGCAGAGGTGTTGGAACTTTCTTGGCACCAGTGGGACACTAATTTAGTATAGCAGACACTGTTTGGATGCCACTAAGTTTCAGCACTGTTTGCTATAAAAATAGCGTAGCAAAATGTGCAGGAGGCTAGATTGCAGAGGTTGTGGAACTTGCTTGGCACCAGTGGGACACTAAATTTAATATAGCAGACACTTTCTGGATGCCACTAAGTTTCAGCACTTTTTGCTATAAAAATAGCATAGCAAAATGTGCAGGAGGCTACAATGCAGAGGTGGTGGAACTTGCTTTGCACCAGTGGGACACTAAATTTTGTATAACAGACACTGTTTGGATGCCACTAAGTTTCAGCACTGTTTGCAATAAAACTAGCGTAGCAAAATGTGCAGGAGGCTAGAATGCAGAGGTGGTGGAACTTACTTGGCACCAGTGGGACACTAAATTTAATATAGCAGACACTGTTTGAATGCCACTGAGTTTCAGCACTGTTTGCTATAAAAATAGCGTAGCAAAATGTGCAGGAGGCTAGAATGCAGAGGTGGTGGAACTTTCTTGACACCAGTGGGACACTAAATTTAGTATAGCAGACACTGTTTGGATGCCACTAAGTTTCAGCACTGTTTGCTATAAAAATAGCATAGCAAAATGTGCAGGAGGCTAGATTGCAGAGGTGGTGGAACTTGCTTGGCACCAGTGGGACACTAATTTGGTATAGCAGACACTGTTTGGATGCCACTAAGTTTCAGCACTGTTTGCTATAAAAATAGCGTAGCAAAATGTGCAGGAGGCTAGATTGCAGAGGTGGTGGAACTTGCTTGGCACCAGTGGGACACTAATTTAGTATAGCAGACACTGTTTGGATGCCACTAAGTTTCAGCACTGTGTGCTATAAAAATAGCGTAGCAAAATGGGCAGGAGGGTAGAAGGCAGAGGTGGTGGAACTTGCTTTGCACCAGTGGGACACTAAGTTACTATAGCAGACAATTTGTGGATGCCACTAAGTTTCAGCACTGTTTGTTATAAAAATAGCGTAGCAAAATGTACAGGAGGCTAGAATGCAGAGGTGGTGGAACTTGCTTGGCACCAGTGGGACACTAAATTTAGTATAGCAGACACTGTTTGGATGCCACTAAGTTTCAGCACTGTTTGCTATAAAAATAGCGTAGCAAAATGTGGAGGCTAGAATGCAGAGGTGGTGGAACTTGCTTGTCATCAGTGGGACACTAAATTTAGTATAGCATACAGTTTTTGGATGCCACTAAGTTTCAGCACTCTTTGCTATAAAAATAGCGTAGCAAAATGTGCAGGAGGCTAGAATGCAGAGGTGGTGGAACTTGCTTGGCACCAGTGGGACACTAAATTTAGTATAGCAGACACTGTTTGGATGTCACTAAGATTCAGCACTGTTTGCTATAAAAATAGCATAGCAAAATGTGCAGGAGGCTAGAATGCAGAGGTGGTGGAACTTGCTTGGCACTAGTGGGACACTAAATTTTGTATAGCAGACACTGTTTGGATGCCACTAAGTTTCAGCACTGTTTGCTATAAAGATAGCATAGCAAAATGTGCAGGAGGCTAGAATGCAGGGGTGGTGGAACTTGCTTGGCACCAGTGGGACAATAAATTTAGTATAGCAGAAACTGTTTGGATGCCACTAAGTTTCAGCACTGTTTGCATTCTAGCCTCCTGCTCATTTTGCTACGCTATTTTTATAGCAAACAGTGCTGAAACTTAGTGGCATCCAAAAGTGTCTGCTATACAAAATTTAGTGTTCCACTGGTGCCAAGCAACTTCCACTACCTATGCATTCTAGCCTCCTGCACATTTTGCTACGCTATTTTTATAGCAGAGGTGGTGGAACTTGCTTGGCACCAGTGGGACACTAAATTTTGTATAGCAAACACTTTTGGTTGCCACTAAGTTTCAGCACTGTTTGCTATAAAAATAGCGTAGCAAAATGTGCAGGAGGCTAGAATGCAGAGGTGGTGGAACTTGCTTGGCACCAGTGGGACACTAAATTTTGTATAGCAGACACTGTTTTGATGCCGCTAAGTTTCAGCACTGTTTGCTATAAAAATAGCGTAGCAAAATGTGCAGGACGCTAGATTGCAGAGGTGGTGGAACTTTCTTGGCACCAGTGGGACACTAATTTAGTATAGCAGACACGGTTTGGATGCCACTAAGTTTCAGCACTGTTTGCTATAAAAATAGCATAGCAAAATGTGCAGGAGGCTAGATTGCAGAGGTGGTGGAACTTGCTTGGCACCAGTGGGACACTAAATTTAATATAGCAGACACTTTCTGGATGCCACTAAGTTTCAGCACTTTTTGCTATAAAAATAGCATAGCAAAATGTGCAGGAGGCTACAATGCAGAGGTGGTGGAACTTGCTTTGCACCAGTGGGACACTAAATTTTGTATAACAGACACTGTTTGGATGCCACTAAGTTTCAGCACTGTTTGCAATAAAAATAGATTAGCAAAATGTGCAGGAGGCTAGGATGCAGAGGTGGTGGAACTTGCTTGGCACCAGTGGGACACTAAACTTTGTATAGCAGACACTGTTTGGATGCCGCTAAGTTTCAGCACTGTTTGCTATAAAAATAGCGTAGCAAAATGTGCAGGAGGCTAGAATGCAGAGGTGTTGGAACTTTCTTGGCACCAGTGGGACACTAAATTTTGTATAGCAGACACTGTTTGGATGCCACTACGTTTCAGCACTGTTTGCTATAAAAATAGAGTAGCAAAATGTGCAGGAGGCTAGAATGCAGAGGTGGTGGAACTCGCTTTTCACCAGTGGGACACTAAATTTAATATAGCAGACACTGTTTGGATGCCACTAAGCTTCAGCACTTTTTACTATATGAATAGCGTAGCAAAATGTGGAGGCTAGAATGCAGAGGTGGTGGAACTTGCTTGGCACCAGTGGGACACTACATTTTGTATAGCAGACACTGTTTGGAAATTACTAAGTTTCAGCACTGTTTGCTATAAAAATAGCGTAGCAAAATGTGCAGGAAGCTAGAATGCAGAGGTGGTGGAACTTACTTGGCACCAGTGGGACACTAAATTTAATATAGCAGACACTGTTTGAATGCCACTGAGTTTCAGCACTGTTTGCTATAAAAAATAGCGTAGCAAAATGTGGAGGAGGCTAGAATGCAGAGGTGTTGGAACTTGCTTGGCACCTGTGGGACACTAATTTAGTATAGCAGACACGGTTTGGATGCCACTAAGTTTCAACACTGTGTTCTATAAAAATAGCGTAGCAAAATATGCAGGAGGCTAGAATGCAGAGAAGGTGGAACTTTCTTGGCACCAGTGGGACACTAAATTTGGTATAGCAGACACTGTTTGGATGCCACTAAGTTTCAGCACTGTTTGCTATAAAAATAGCGTAGCAAAATGTGCAGGAGGCTAGATTGCAGAGGTGGTGGAACTTGCTTGGCACCAGTGGGACACTAATTTAGTATAGCAGACACTGTTTGGATGCCACTAAGTTTCAGCACTGTGTGCTATAAAAATAGCGTAGCAAAATGGGCAGGAGGGTAGAAGGCAGAGGTGGTGGAACTTGCTTTGCACCAGTGGGACACTAAGTTACTATAGCAGACAATTTGTGGATGCCACTAAGTTTCAGCACTGTTTGTTATAAAAATAGCGTAGCAAAATGTACAGGAGGCTAGAATGCAGAGGTGGTGGAACTTGCTTGGCACCAGTGGGACACTAAATTTAGTATAGCAGACACTGTTTGGATGCCACTAAGTTTCAGCACTGTTTGCTATAAAAATAGCGTAGCAAAATGTGGAGGCTAGAATGCAGAGGTGGTGGAACTTGCTTGGCATCAGTGGGACACTAAATTTAGTATAGCAGACAGTTTTTGGATGCCACTAAGTTTCAGCACTGTTTGCTATAAAAATAGCGTAGCAAAATGTGCAGGAGGCTAGAATGCAGAGGTGGTGGAACTTGCTTGGCACCAGTGGGACACTAAATTTTGTATAGCAGACACTGTTTGGATGCCACTAAGTTTCAGCACTGTTTGCTTTAAAAATAGTGTACCAAAATGTGCAGGAGGCTAGAATGCAGAGGTGGTGGAACTTGCTTGGCACCAGTGGGACAATAAATTTAGTATAGCAGACACTGTTTGGATGCCACTAAGTTTCAGCACTGTTTGCATTCTAGCCTTCTGCACATTTTGCTACGCTATTTTTATAGCAAACAGTGCTGAAACTTAGTGGCATCCAAAAGTGTCTGCTATACAAAATTTAGTGTCCCACTGGTGCCAAGCAACTTCCACTACCTCTGCATTCTAGCCTCCTGCACATTTTGCTACGCTATTTTTATAGCAGAGGTGGTGGAACTTGCTTGGCACCAGTGGGACACTAAATTTTGTATAGCAAACACTTTTGGTTGCCACTAAGTTTCAGCACTGTTTGCTATAAAAATAGCGTAGCAAAATGTGCAGGAGGCTAGAATGCAGAGGTGGTGGAAGTTGCTTGGCACCAGTGGGACACTAAATTTTGTATAGCAGACACTTTCTGGATGCCACTAAGTTTCAGCACTTTTTGCTATAAAAATAGCATAGCAAAATGTGCAGGAGGCTACAATGCAGAGGTGGTGGAACTTGCTTTGCACCAGTAGGACACTAAATTTTGTATAACAGACACTGTTTGGATGCCACTAAGTTTCAGCACTGTTTGCAATAAAACTAGCGTAGCAAAATGTGCAGGAGGCTAGAATGCAGAGGTGGTGGAACTTACTTGGCACCAGTGGGACACTAAATTTAATATAGCAGACACTGTTTGAATGCCACTGAGTTTCAGCACTGTTTGCTATAAAAATAGCGTAGCAAAATGTGCAGGAGGCTAGAATGCAGAGGTGGTGGAACTTTCTTGACACCAGTGGGACACTAAATTTAGTATAGCAGACACTGTTTGGATGCCACTAAGTTTCAGCACTGTTTGCTATAAAAATAGCATAGCAAAATGTGCAGGAGGCTAGATTGCAGAGGTGGTGGAACTTGCTTGGCACCAGTGGGACACTAATTTGGTATAGCAGACACTGTTTGGATGCCACTAAGTTTCAGCACTGTTTGCTATAAAAATAGCGTAGCAAAATGTGCAGGAGGCTAGATTGCAGAGGTGGTGGAACTTGCTTGGCACCAGTGGGACACTAATTTAGTATAGCAGACACTGTTTGGATGCCACTAAGTTTCAGCACTGTGTGCTATAAAAATAGCGTAGCAAAATGGGCAGGAGGGTAGAAGGCAGAGGTGGTGGAACTTGCTTTGCACCAGTGGGACACTAAGTTACTATAGCAGACAATTTGTGGATGCCACTAAGTTTCAGCACTGTTTGTTATAAAAATAGCGTAGCAAAATGTACAGGAGGCTAGAATGCAGAGGTGGTGGAACTTGCTTGGCACCAGTGGGACACTAAATTTAGTATAGCAGACACTGTTTGGATGCCACTAAGTTTCAGCACTGTTTGCTATAAAAATAGCGTAGCAAAATGTGGAGGCTAGAATGCAGAGGTGGTGGAACTTGCTTGGCATCAGTGGGACACTAAATTTAGTATAGCAGACAGTTTTTGGATGCCACTAAGTTTCAGCACTGTTTGCTATAAAAATAGCGTAGCAAAATGTGCAGGAGGCTAGAATGCAGAGGTGGTGGAACTTGCTTGGCACCAGTGGGACACTAAATTTAGTATAGCAGACACTGTTTGGATGTCACTAAGATTCAGCACTGTTTGCTATAAAAATAGCATAGCAAAATGTGCAGGAGGCTAGAATGCAGAGGTGGTGGAACTTGCTTGGCACCAGTGGGACACTTAATTTTGTATAGCAGACACTGTTTGGATGTCACTAAGTTTCAGCACTGTTTGCTATAAAAATAGCGTAGCAAAATGTGGAGGCTAGAATGCAGAGGTGGTGGAACTTGCTTGGCACTAGTGGGACACTAAATTTTGTATAGCAGACACTGTTTGGATGCCACTAAGTTTCAGCACTGTTTGCTATAAAAATAGCATAGCAAAATGTGCAGGAGGCTAGAATGCAGGGGTGGTGGAACTTGCTTGGCACCAGTGGGACAAGAAATTTAGTATAGCAGAAACTGTTTGGATGCCACTAAGTTTCAGCACTGTTTGCATTCTAGCCTCCTGCACATTTTGCTACGCTATTTTTAAAGCAGAGGTGGTGGAACTTGCTTGGCACCAGTGGGACACTAAATTTTGTATAGCAAACACTTTTGGTTGCCACTAAGTTTCAGCACTGTTTGCTATAAAAATAGCGTAGCAAAATGTGCAGGAGGCTAGAATGCAGAGGTGGTGGAACTTGCTTGGCACCAGTGGGACACTAAATTTTGTATAGCAGACACTGTTTGGATGCCGCTAAGTTTCAGCACTGTTTGCTATAAAAATAGCGTAGCAAAATGTGCAGGAGGCTAGATTGCAGAGGTGGTGGAACTTTCTTGGCACCAGTGGGACACTAATTTAGTATAGCAGACACGGTTTGGATGCCACTAAGTTTCAGCACTGTTTGCTATAAAAATAGCGTAGCAAAATGTGCAGGAGGCTAGATTGCAGAGGTGGTGGAACTTGCTTGGCACCAGTGGGACACTAAATTTAATATATCAGACACTTTCTGGATGCCACTAAGTTTCAGCACTTTTTGCTATAAAAATAGCATAGCAAAATGTGCAGGAGGCTACAATGCAGAGGTGGTGGAACTTGCTTTGCACCAGTGGGACACTAAATTTTGTATAACAGACACTGTTTGGATGCCACTAAGTTTCAGCACTGTTTGCAATAAAAATAGCGTAGCAAAATATGCAGGAGGCTAGAATGCAGAGGTGGTCGAACTTGCTTGGCACCAGTGGGACACTAATTTGGTATTGCAGACACTGTTTGGATGTAACTAAGTTTCAGCACTGTTTGCTATAAAAATAGATTAGCAGAATGTGCAGGAGGCTAGAATGCAGAGGTGGTGGAACTTGCTTGGCACCAGTGGGACACTAAATTTAATATAGCAGACACTGTTTGGATGCCACTAAGTTTCAGCACTTTTTGCTATATGAATAGCGTAGGAAAATGTGGAGGCTAGAATGCAGAGGTGGTGGAACTTGCTTGGCACCAGTGTGACACTAAATTTTAAATAGCAGACACTGTTTGGATGCCACTAAGTTTCAGCACTGTTTGCTACAAAATAGCGTAGCAAATTGTGCAGGAGGCTAGAATGCAGAGGTGGTGGAACTTGCTTGGCACCAGTGGGACACTAATTTAGTATAGCAGACACTGTTTGGATGCCACTAAGTTTCAGCACTGTGTGCTATAAATATAGCGTAGCAAAATGGGCAGGAGGGTAGAAGGCAGAGGTGGTGGAACTTGCTTTGCACCAGTGGGACATCAAGTTACTATAGCAGACAATTTGTGGATGCCACTAAGTTTCAGCACTGTTTGCTATAAAAATAGCGTAGCAAAATGTGGAGGCTAGAATGCAGAGGTGGTGGAACTTGCTTGGCATCAGTGGGACACTAAATTTAGTATAGCAGACAGTTTTTGGATGCCACTAAGTTTCAGCACTGTTTGCTATAAAAATAGCGTAGCAAAATGTGCAGGATGCTAGAATGCAGAGGTGGTGGAACTTGCTTGGCACCAGTGGGACACTAAATTTAGTATAGCAGACACTGTTTGGATGTCACTAAGATTCAGCACTGTTTGCTATAAAAATAGCATAGCAAAATGTGCAGGAGGCTAGAATGCAGAGGTGGTGGAACTTGCTTGGCACCAGTGGGACACTTAATTTTGTATAGCAGACACTGTTTGGATGTCACTAAGTTTCAGCACTGTTTGCTATAAAAATAGCGTAGCAAAATGGGCAGGAGGCTAGAATGCAGAGGTGGTGGAACTTTCTTGACAACAGTGGGACACTAAATTTTGTATAGCAGACACTGTTTGGATGCCACTAAGTTTCAGCACTGTTTGCTATAAAAATAGCGTAGCAAAATGTGGAGAAGGGTAGATTGCAGAGGTGGTGGAACTTGCTTGGCACCAGTGGGACAATAATTTAGTATAGCAGATACTGTTTGGATGCCACTAAGTTTCAGCACTGTTTGCTATAAAAATAGCGTAGCAAAATGTGGAGGCTAGAATGCAGAGGTGTGGAACTTGCTTGGCACCAGTGGGACACTAAATTTAATATAGCAGACATTATTGGGATGCCACTAAGTTTTAGCACTGTTTGCTATAAAAATAGCATAGCAAAATGTGGAGGCTAGAATGCAGAGGTGGTGGAACTTTCTTGGCACCAGTGGGACCCTAAATTTAATATAGCAGACACTGTTTGGATGCCACTAAGTTTTAGCACTGTTTGCTATAAAAATAGCGTAGCAAAATGTGGAGGCTAGAATGCAGAGGTGGTGGAACTTTCTTCGCACCAGTGGGACACTAAATTTTGTATAGCAGACCCTTTTTGGATGCCACTAAGTTTCAGCACTGTTTGCTATAAAAATAGCGTAGCAAAATGTGCAGGAGGCTAGAATGCAGAGGTGGTGGAACTTGCTTGACACCAGTGGGACACTAAATTTAGTATAGCAGACACTGTTTGGATGTCACTAAGATTCAGCACTGTTTGCTATAAAAATAGCGTAGCAAAATGTGCAGGAGGCTAGAATGCAGAGGTGGTGGAACTTGCTTGGCACCAGTGGGACAATAAATTTAGTATAGCAGACACTGTTTGGATGCCACTAAGTTTCAGCACTGTTTGCATTCTAGCCTTCTGCACATTTTGCTACGCTATTTTTATAGCAAACAGTGCTGAAACTTAGTGGCATCCAAAAGTGTCTGCTATACAAAATTTAGTGTCCCACTGGTGCCAAGCAACTTCCACTACCTCTGCATTCTAGCCTCCTGCACATTTTGCTACGCTATTTTTATAGCAGAGGTGGTGGAACTTGCTTGGCACCAGTGGGACACTAAATTTTGTATAGCAAACACTTTTGGTTGCCACTAAGTTTCAGCACTGTTTGCTATAAAAATAGCGTAGCAAAATGTGCAGGAGGCTAGAATGCAGAGGTGGTGGAACTTGCTTGGCACCAGTGGGACACTAAATTTTGTATAGCAGACACTTTCTGGATGCCACTAAGTTTCAGCACTTTTTGCTATAAAAATAGCATAGCAAAATGTGCAGAAGGCTACAATGCAGAGGTGGTGGAACTTGCTTTGCACCAGTAGGACACTAAATTTTGTATAACAGACACTGTTTGGATGCCACTAAGTTTCAGCACTGTTTGCAATAAAACTAGCGTAGCAAAATGTGCAGGAGGTTAGAATGCAGAGGTGGTGGAACTTACTTGGCACCAGTGGGACACTAAATTTAATATAGCAGACACTGTTTGAATGCCACTGAGTTTCAGCACTGTTTGCTATAAAAATAGCGTAGCAAAATGTGCAGGAGGCTAGAATGCAGAGGTGGTGGAACTTTCTTGACACCAGTGGGACACTAAATTTAGTATAGCAGACACTGTTTGGATGCCACTAAGTTTCAGCACTGTTTGCTATAAAAATAGCATAGCAAAATGTGCAGGAGGCTAGATTGCAGAGGTGGTGGAACTTGCTTGGCACCAGTGGGACACTAATTTGGTATAGCAGACACTGTTTGGATGCCACTAAGTATCAGCACTGTTTGCTATAAAAATAGCGTAGCAAAATGTGCAGGAGGCTAGATTGCAGAGGTGGTGGAACTTGCTTGGCACCAGTGGGACACTAATTTAGTATAGCAGACACTGTTTGGATGCCACTAAGTTTCAGCACTGTGTGCTATAAAAATAGCGTAGCAAAATGGGCAGGAGGGTAGAAGGCAGAGGTGGTGGAACTTGCTTTGCACCAGTGGGACACTAAGTTACTATAGCAGACAATTTGTGGATGCCACTAAGTTTCAGCACTGTTTGTTATAAAAATAGCGTAGCAAAATGTACAGGAGGCTAGAATGCAGAGGTGGTGGAACTTGCTTGGCACCAGTGGGACACTAAATTTAGTATAGCAGACACTGTTTGGATGCCACTAAGTTTCAGCACTGTTTGCTATAAAAATAGCGTAGCAAAATGTGGAGGCTAGAATGCAGAGGTGGTGGAACTTGCTTGTCATCAGTGGGACACTAAATTTAGTATAGCAGACAGTTTTTGGATGCCACTAAGTTTCAGCACTGTTTGCTATAAAAATAGCGTAGCAAAATGTGCAGGAGGCTAGAATGCAGAGGTGGTGGAACTTGCTTGGCACCAGTGGGACACTAAATTTAGTATAGCAGACACTGTTTGGATGTCACTAAGATTCAGCACTGTTTGCTATAAAAATAGCATAGCAAAATGTGCAGGAGGCTAGAATGCAGAGGTGGTGGAACTTGCTTGGCACCAGTGGGACACTTAATTTTGTATAGCAGACACTGTTTGGATGTCACTAAGTTTCAGCACTGTTTGCTATAAAAATAGCGTAGCAAAATGTGGAGGCTAGAATGCAGAGGTGGTGGAACTTGCTTGGCACTAGTGGGACACTAAATTTTGTATAGCAGACACTGTTTGGATGCCACTAAGTTTCAGCACTGTTTGCTATAAAAATAGCATAGCAAAATGTGCAGGAGGCTAGAATGCAGGGGTGGTGGAACTTGCTTGGCACCAGTGGGACAAGAAATTTAGTATAGCAGAAACTGTTTGGATGCCACTAAGTTTCAGCACTGTTTGCATTCTAGCCTCCTGCACATTTTGCTATGCTATTTTTATAGCAAACAGTGCTGAAACTTAGTGGCATCCAAAAGTGTCTGCTATACAAAATTTAGTGTTCCACTGGTGCAAAGCAACTTCCACTACCTCTGCATTCTAGCCTCCTGCACATTTTGCTACGCTATTTTTATAGCAGAGGTGGTGGAACTTGCTTGGCACCAGTGGGACACTAAATTTTGTATAGCAAACACTTTTGGTTGCCACTAAGTTTCAGCACTGTTTGCTATAAAAATAGCGTAGCAAAATGTGCAGGAGGCTAGATTGCAGAGGTGGTGGAACTTTCTTGGCACCAGTGGGACACTAATTTAGTATAGCAGACACGGTTTGGATGCCACTAAGTTTCAGCACTGTTTGCTATAAAAATAGCGTAGCAAAATGTGCAGGAGGCTAGATTGCAGAGGTGGTGGAACTTGCTTGGCACCAGTGGGACACTAAATTTAATATATCAGACACTTTCTGGATGCCACTAAGTTTCAGCACTTTTTGCTATAAAAATAGCATAGCAAAATGTGCAGGAGGCTACAATGCAGAGGTGGTGGAACTTGCTTTGCACCAGTGGGACACTAAATTTTGTATAACAGACACTGTTTGGATGCCACTAAGTTTCAGCACTGTTTGCAATAAAAATAGCGTAGCAAAATGTGCAGGAGGCTAGAATGCAGAGGTGGTCGAACTTGCTTGGCACCAGTGGGACACTAATTTGGTATTGCAGACACTGTTTGGATGTAACTAAGTTTCAGCACTGTTTGCTATAAAAATAGATTAGCAGAATGTGCAGGAGGCTAGAATGCAGAGGTGGTGGAACTTGCTTGGCACCAGTGGGACACTAAATTTAATATAGCAGACACTGTTTGGATGCCACTAAGTTTCAGCACTTTTTGCTATATGAATAGCGTAGGAAAATGTGGAGGCTAGAATGCAGAGGTGGTGGAACTTGCTTGGCACCAGTGTGACACTAAATTTTAAATAGCAGACACTGTTTGGATGCCACTAAGTTTCAGCACTGTTTGCTACAAAATAGCGTAGCAAATTGTGCAGGAGGCTAGAATGCAGAGGTGGTGGAACTTGCTTGGCACCAGTGGGACACTAATTTAGTATAGCAGACACTGTTTGGATGCCACTAAGTTTCAGCACTATGTGCTATAAATATAGCGTAGCAAAATGGGCAGGAGGGTAGAAGGCAGAGGTGGTGGAACTTGCTTTGCACCAGTGGGACATCAAGTTACTATAGCAGAAAATTTGTGGATGCCACTAAGTTTCAGCACTGTTTGCTATAAAAATAGCGTAGCAAAATGTGGAGGCTAGAATGCAGAGGTGGTGGAACTTGCTTGGCATCAGTGGGACACTAAATTTAGTATAGCAGACAGTTTTTGGATGCCACTAAGTTTCAGCACTGTTTGCTATAAAAATAGCGTAGCAAAATGTGCAGGATGCTAGAATTCAGAGGTGGTGGAACTTGCTTGGCACCAGTGGGACACTAAATTTAGTATAGCAGACATTGTTTGGATGTCACTAAGATTCAGCACTGTTTGCTATAAAAATAGCATAGCAAAATGTGCAGGAGGCTAGAATGCAGAGGTGGTGGAACTTGCTTGGCACCAGTGGGACACTTAATTTTGTATAGCAGACACTGTTTGGATGTCACTAAGTTTCAGCACTGTTTGCTATAAAAATAGCGTAGCAAAATGTGCAGGAGGCTAGAATGCAGAGGTGGTGGAACTTTCTTGACAACAGTGGGACACTAAATTTTGTATAGCAGACACTGTTTGGATGCCACTAAGTTTCAGCACTGTTTGCTATAAAAATAGCGTAGCAAAATGTGGAGAAGGGTAGATTGCAGAGGTGGTGGAACTTGCTTGGCACCAGTGGGACAATAATTTAGTATAGCAGACACTGTTTGGATACCACTAAGTTTCAGCACTGTTTGCTATAAAAATAGCGTAGCAAAATGTGGAGGCTAGAATGCAGAGGTGTGGAACTTGCTTGGCACCAGTGGGACATTAAATTTAATATAGCAGACATTATTGGGATGCCACTAAGTTTTAGCACTGTTTGCTATAAAAATAGCATAGCAAAATGTGGAGGCTAGAATGCAGAGGTGGTGGAACTTTCTTGGCACCAGTGGGACCCTAAATTTAATATAGCAGACACTGTTTGGATGCCACTAAGTTTTAGCACTGTTTGCTATAAAAATAGCGTAGCAAAATGTGGAGGCTAGAATGCAGAGGTGGTGGAACTTTCTTCGCACCAGTGGGACACTAAATTTTGTATAGCAGACCCTTTTTGGATGCCACTAAGTTTCAGCACTGTTTGCTATAAAAATAGCGTAGCAAAATGTGCAGGAGGCTAGAATGCAGAGGTGGTGGAACTTGCTTGACACCAGTGGGACACTAAATTTAGTATAGCAGACACTGTTTGGATGTCACTAAGATTCAGCACTGTTTGCTATAAAAATAGCATAGCAAAATGTGCAGGAGGCTAGAATGCAGAGGTGGTGGAACTTGCTTGGCACCAGTGGGACACTAAGATTTGTATAGCAGACACTGTTTGGATGTCACTAAGTTTCAGCACTGTTTGCTATAAAAATAGCGTAGCAAAATGTGCAGGAGGCTAGAATGCAGAGGTGGTGGAACTTTCTTGACAACAGTGGGACACTAAATTTTGTATAGCAGACACTGTTTGGATGCCACTAAGTTTCAGCACTGTTTGCTATAAAAATAGTGTAGCAAAATGTGGAGAAGGGTAGATTGCAGAGGTGGTGGAACTTGCTTGGCACCAGTGGGACACTAATTTAGTATAGCAGACACTTTGGATGCCACTAAGTTTCAGCACTGTTTGCTATAAAAATAGCGTAGCAAAATGTGGAGGCTAGAATGCAGAGGTGGTGGAACTTGCTTGGCACCAGTGGGACACTAAATTTAATATAGCAGACATTATTTGGATGCCACTAAGTTTCAGCACTGTTTGCTATAAAAAAAAGCGTAGCAAAATGTGGAGCCTAGAATGCAGAGGTGGTGGAACGTGCTTGGCAGCAGTGGGACACTAAATTTAGTATAGCAGTCACTGTTTGGATGCCACTTAGTTTCAGCACTGTTTGCTATAAAAAATAGCATAGCAAAATGTGCAGGAGGCTAGAATGCAGAAATGGTGGATCTTGCTTGGCACCAGTGGGACACTAAATTTAGTCTCGCAGACACTGTTTGGATGCTACTAAGTTTCAGCACAGTTTGCTATAAAAATAGCGTAGCAAAATGTGCAGGAGGCTAGAATGCAGAGGTGGTGAAACTTGCTTGGCACCAGTGGGACACTAATTTAGTATAGCAGTCACTGTTAGGATGCCACTTAGTTTCAGCACTGTTTGCTATAAAAATAGCATAGTAAAATGTGCAGGAGGCTAGAATGCAGAGGTGGTGGAACTTTGTTGGCACCAGTGAAACACTAAATTTTGTATAGCAGACACTGTTTGGATGCCACTAAGTTTCAGCACTGTTTGCTATAAAAATAGCATAGCAAAATGTGCAGGAGGCTAGAATGCAGAAGTGGTGGAACTTGCTTGGCACCAGTGGGACACTAAATTTAGTCTCGCTGACACTGTTTGGATGCTACTAAGTTTCAGCACAGTTTGCTATAAAAATAGCATAGCAAAATGTGCAGGAGGCTAGAATGCAGAGGTGGTGGAACTTGCTTGGCACCAGTGGGACACTAATTTAGTATAGCAGACACTGTTTGGATGCCACTAAGTTTCAGCATTGTTTGCTATAAAAATAGTGTAACAAATGTAGCAACAATTCCAAGGTAGCAATTCTCTTGATGCAAAGAAAATTTAAAAATTAACTTTTAATAAATCCACTAAAAGTGGTTAAATAACCACAGACAAACAACACTAAAAAGTAGGTTTGGCCCCTCCTGTCATTTCAGGGGATATGTATAAACCAAAACTAAAGTTGAATTTCAACCGCAATAGTACATTGGACTTATGTCACCAAAATCATAGGTGCCATTTACCATTGAAGTCCACTGGTAATAATAAATCGGATTTGTCTCACCAAACTTGTACAGGTGCCACTCTTCATTAAAGGTAATGGGGTCCAATTCATTCCATAATGGAGCCCTTTAAGAAAGGAATATACCTCCCCACGCGTGTATATTCATCTGTCCCCCTTCCCCATCCATTATTCATTGTCATCATTTATGGGACCCTTGATATTTAATCTTCTTCTGAAGGTTCCTTTGCTTGATTGGGCTTTTTGAGTGTAAATATTAGTTTTTGAGCTAAGACTGACACTGCCATATATATGGGTGACATACTTCTAATATGTTCCCCAGTAGTATGTCCTAGAGAATTTGGTGACATGGCTATAATCTGTAATGCAGTATGCAGTCACCTTAAAATTGTCTGTAGTAATCGTTGGTCGAACCGTCTTTTAAAGCGGTGTGCATATTCCATACTACAAACAATCTAATATGTTACATCATGCTCTTTTTAGCTGTTATTCATGGAAATCTCCTCCTGTCTAATATGGTTGTCACATCTGTATATTGAGAGAGTGACTACCTTTATGCTGTTTGCGCTAATAAACCAAATGGAATACTGTCTCCGGTTTGAGATAATGATTCTCTCTGCTCGGCTTGTGTGACGTGATGTTCACATGACCTGGCAGAGAGAGGACGGGACTTGTTGCCTTAGTAACCGTGTAAACAGTATGACGCGGCGCATCCGGCCGTTGTCATGTGATTGAGTGGGCGGAAACAGCGTCACATGTCCAGGTGAGGGGGAACGTTTAAAATCTGGCAATTTGCGGCGGCTCCTTGAGAGAGCGAGAGGCACGGCCGCTCCTGCCACGTGGTAAGTTCCCCATCAACCTTTATATGTGTGAGATCTATGAGACCGCTGACTTGCTGATGTCTATTGTTATGCTGTGCATCTTTTTCAGCGTGTCATTTAGGCGTCTGGTCCATGTGTTATGGGACTAGGATTGGGTCCGCCGTATCTATGACTCCTTGATGAGTCTAGGCTGACTGGTGAGTGCCTTTCTGGATATGAATTTAAGCCGGGTCTGCTGACATGCTGATATTCATTGTTATTTTACATGTTTATTCCGGCATGTTATGTAGGTAACAGGTCCATATTGAATGAGACCTGAGATGGATTTGCCGTATTTATGACTCCCCTGAAGAGTATTTTCTGAACGAAACGCGTCGGGAGGTATATTCCTTTCTTAAAGGGCTCCATTATGGAATGAATTGGACCCCATTACCTTTAATGAAGAGTGGCACCTGTACAAGTTTGGTGAGACAAATCCGATTTATTATTACCAGTGGACTTCAATGGTAAATGGCACCTATGATTTTGGTGAGATAAGTCCAATGTACTATTGCGGTTGAAATTCAACTTTAGTTTTGGTTTATACATATCCCCTGAATTGACAGGAGGGGCCAAACCTACTTTTTAGTGTTGTTTGTCTGTGGTTATTTAACCACTTTTAGTGGATTTATTAAAAGTTAATTTTTAAATTTTCTTTGCATCAAGAGAATTGCTACCTTGGAATTGTTGCTACATTTGTTTTTGATTTTTGAAATTTACCCAGTGGCTATCTGCATAAAAATAGCGTAGCAAAATGTGCAGGAGGGTAGATTGCAGAGGTGGTGGAACTTACTTGGCACCAGTGGGACACTAATTTAGTATAACAGACACTGTTTGGATGCCACTAAGTTTCAGCACTGTTTGCTATAAAAATAGCATAGCAAAATGTGCAGGAGGCTAGAATGCAGAGGTGGTGGAACTTGCTTGGCACCAGTGGGACACTAATTTGGTATAGCAGACACTGTTTGGATGCCATTAGGTTCAGCACTGTTTGCTATAAAAATAGCATGGCCAATGGGGGCAAGTGGATACAGTGGCCGGGTTCTGTGGGTACCAGGACAGTAAAGGAAGCTTCACTTTCTAACCTTCCTAATGATGAAATGCAGCAAGGAATGCCCTGAGTTTGCTATAAAAATAGCATGGAAAAGTGGGCAGGTAGGTACAGTGGCCGGGTTCTTTGGGTACCAGGATAGGAAAGGAAGCCTCAATTTCTATCCCTCCTAATGATGAAATGCAGCAAGGAATTCCCTGAGCTGAGGTACACAGATGCTGTTATCTAAAGCTGTATACAGCGTTTCCACGGACCTGCCTAGCAGCTATGGCTCGGAGAGCCTGGAACTCAGCCCTGAAAAGGGTTGAAGTAAACAGCAGTCCCTAATCTCTACAGCGCTGTGTCTATAGAGCACACAGCAGGAGCGGCGGCAGGAGCAGCGTGAGTGGTGACTGTCACCCACACATACAAGGCAGATAATGGCAGCGTGAGGGAAAATGGCCATATTTATAATGCAAGGACATGTGACATTCACAGCCAATGACACATGCCCTTCCTTGTCTGGCAAAAAGTCCACTTAGCTGTGTGTGTGTCTGTGATTGGCTGACATTCAGGCTCGCCCCACTGCACACGCGCTTAGGAAAAAAAAAAATGGCGATCGGCATTCTCTAAGCACCACAGATCTAAACCGCGTCCCCCCCCGCACACTATACGCTGAAATTTGATAATAGCGTGAGTCACAGTGACTCGAGTTCGATCTCGAGCAGCCCCCAAAATCACTCGAACATGAAATTGGTGAACCTCGAACATCGCTCAACTTTAATAATTAACCATATTTTAATGTACAAATAAAATATCTGCTTACTTATTTGTATATTGGTCTAGTCATATGACCGAAAATCATCCAATATGTTCCACCATTGGTAGCAGGACCGCCGGAAGACTGGTAAGTGCCTTTAGAACTAAAAGAATTTCAAGGAAGCCAACACATTCGGCCATAACTATATTGAAGATAGACATATGTACACACAGAGAGAAGTACTACATAGGTAAGGATGATTTACCTCGGGGAGATCAACATCTGACACCGCGGAGACACACTCACGTGTTTCTCAACGCAGTGACACTAGAACAAAGCCCCCTAGGAAAATATGCAAAACAAGAATGCCGCGAAGACACCATCACATGTTTCTCAACACTGGCAGGAAACTAGCCAGGTCTATCACCGGGAAGGAACAACCACGGGAAGGGCAGTCTCCAGTCAAGGACACCGCCTATACCAAAACATGGTATCCATCCACAGACAGCTGTTTCTGGGTATTTGCCCCTCATCAGTGTGGAGTAAGAAACTGGCTAGTGAGAGCAATGCCTAGTAGAAAACTACATAGGTAAGGATGGTTGACCTCGGGGAGATTGAGAAACACGTGATGGTGTCTCCGCGGTGTTGGATGTTGATCTCCCCGAGGTCAACCATCCTTACCTATATAGTCTTCTACTAGGCATTGCTCCAACTAGCCAGTTTCCTACTCCACACTGATGAGGGGAAAATACCCCGAAACAGCTGTCTGTGGATGGATACCATGTTTTGGTATAGGCGGTTTCCTTGACTGGAGACTGCCCTTCCCGTTGTTGTTCCTTTCCGGTGAAAGACCTGGCTAGTTTCCTGCCAGCGTTGAGAAATATGTGATGGGGTCTCCGCGGCATTCTTGTTTCACAGAGAGAGAAGAACAGAAAGATATTTTACCTGTGTAAATTATTGTGATTAGAAAAAACCTTAAAACTTACAAGCATAATGAGCCTGTTTAATTAATCTCCATTCTAGTATACTAAGACATAATGAGATGGATATTAAGGGATACTTGTTCTCCTTCAGCTAAAACAGATGTACTGTAAGCTTTGGGTAAATTTCTGTTTGCTCCACTGCCTGCGTTTCAACAAACTTTCTTTATACCTGAATGTTTTGTTTATATGTGGGTTTTTTGGGCATTTCCAGTGCAGAAACACAATGCATTAAATACACACTTGGATTTTTGAACATGAGGATTTTACACTTCTAATCTAAGGTTATGCGGAAATTCCGCATAGAAAACTGCGCGCAAGAGAAATTGACATTCTGCGGATTGAAAAAACACACTGCAGATGAATTTATGCAGCGTAAAAGAAAAATACAGTGGACATGAGATTCTATAAATTCCATTCACTTTACTGGATCTATAAAATGCTGCATTTCTGCTGCAGCATACAAAGTGTCAAAAAACTCAATAAAAGCTAATTTTGAGCACACAGCCTTATAGCAACAGAGTTGTGTACAGAATAAAGGCCAAATGGAATCTAGTGACTGTATCTGCCTTACTACTGTGATTTAATATTTTCAAAAGAGAAAATTTGTAAAAAAAAAAAGCCCCATAATGTGCCATTCAATTTTTGTTTTTCTATTTTAGTCCTCTACCTTTTAGGTACATTCTTTACATTTGAAGTGACAATAGCCAGCATCACACGGATCCTCTAAGTGTCAGAAGAGCAGAATCCTCAAGTGACCCAATTTTGGAAATTACACCACTATGGGATTTCATCGAAGCTTGCAAATGTGCCATTGTAGGGCCATTATATTTAGGGTTCTTCTCGGTACAGTAATGCCAAAATTTGCCAAAAATGTGGGAATTACATGTGGTTTAGGCACACTGTGGGGCTCAGAAGAGAGAGGAGAATTTGGATTTGGGAGTGCAAATTTTATTGTATTTCTTGGGGGGAAGGAACCTGGCGCTCTTCCAAATTATCTGTGCTACCAGTAACATGATATGAGTAATATATATATATATATATATATATATATATATATATATATATATATAATTTATTTGACTAATATCACACACTAAAAAACGTGTTTTCTTTTTACAAGAAAAAAGTTTTGCATCACCATATTTTGCTGGCTATGCTTTTTCTATATTTCTGCAGACAGAGTCATGTGAGGTTAGAAACACGAAATGTCCAATAATAATCAAATAGCTTTCATAAAAGACAACAACTTCACAAAAAATTACCCTATGGCAAAACAACCTGGGTATAAGCATGAAAAGACGCTACAAAATCATCAAAAAAAATCCAGAATAAATTCAAAATATTTTTATTGTGACACATTTTTTTTATTCAAACAAGAAAACACACCGCAGAGGAGTCGGCTAATAAGCCCATATAAGAACGCTCAGGTTACAAAAGTTCATAACTTGTCTCTAAAAGTATAAATAATACACAATAATTCTATTTCATTAAGTGTTCTGTTTTATTTTGCTGTAAAAGATGCACACATGTTTACCAGCCATATTTTCAAAACAATTTCTATTTTTAGCGGCAAGTAGCCAAAAGAGGGATAGCAAAAATACCAATCTCATCAGCCGATGAATGAGCGGAGCTACACAGCTTACATAATCAAATCGAGAGGGGCCTCTTGAAAAAGCAGGCGCGAAACGTATGTACATCGGTTTACCCACCGCTCAGGTAAAAGCATTGTTTTTCATATAATTGGTCTCTTAAATCCTGGATCTGTATATTTATCTACTGATGCAGCACGATCTAACAGCTTCCCGCTGGCAGCGGGTTACCGCTACTGCTGTAATTTATGATTGGGAAGTGTGTCACTGACACTGGTGAATAGCTTTAGAACATACGTTCATCAGCTGATTAATGAGCCGGGATCGGTAACTCGATTTGATTATGTAAGCTGTGTAGCTCCGCTCATTCATCGGCTGATGAGATTGGTATTTTTGCTATCCCTCTTTTGGCTACTTGCCGCTAAAAATAGAAATTGTTTTGAAAATATGGCCGGTGAACATGTGTGCATCTTTTACAGCAAAATAAAACGGAACACTTAATGAAATGTTTGTGTCATTACAATCAAATATTTAGTGTTGGATCATTAAAGAATTGGCACTAGTGCACTTTAACAGACAGAAATTGTTTTGAGAAAATGGCCGGTGGACATGTGTGCAATTTTCCTAGTGAAATATAATAAAATATTTAACGGAATTTCTGTGTTATAATAATTAAATATTTATTGTTGGATCATTTAAGAATTGGCACTAGTGCACTTTAATACTCAGAAAATGATTGACAGGCATTAGATTTGATCAAATATAGGATAATATACAGGATGTCTATACAATAGAATTATTGTGTATTATTTATACTTTTAGAGACAAGTTATGAACTTTTGTAACCTGAGCGTTCTTATATGGCCTTATTAGCCGACTCCTCTGCGGTGTGTTTTCTTGTTTGAATAAAAAAATTTTGTCACAATAAAAATATTTTGAATTTATTCTGGAATTTTTTTGATGATTTTGTAGCGTCTTTTCATGCTTATACCCAGGTTGTTTTGCCATAGGGTAATTTTTTGTGAAGTTAGAGTCATGTGAGGGATTGTTTTTTGCAGGATAAGTTGACGTTTTTATTTGTACCATTTTCGTGTACATAACATTTTTTAATCTCTTTCTATTCCCATTTTTGGGAATCAGAATGAAAAAAGAATTGTTTTTTAGATTTTATTTATGTCGTTCACTGTTTGGTGAAAAAGATAAGGCAGATTTATTCTTCGGGTCAGTGTGATTATAGCGATATTCCATTTATGTTTTTTTTATGTAAAAATTTTGTTTCTCTATCACCATCTTCTGAGAGGTATAACCTTTTTAATTTTTTTTCTATGGATGAGCTGATTGTAAACCGTGTAATTTGCAAGACAAGATGACATTTTCAGAGATACCATGTTTTTTATATCGTGTTTTATTGCACTTTTTTCGGCAGTATGATAGAAATGCATAATTTTTACCATTTTGTAAGGTGTTCACTGAAGGGGTTAACTAGTGAGAGGTTGATAGCTCTAGTGTTCTGGATGCAGATTATGTGCACTTTGTTATTACATAAATGTGTGTATAGCCAGAATATTTTTTATTTATTTAGATTTCTTTATATATTTTTTACTGAGTCCCTTTATTATTCTGATCACTGGTCTCGGCTGAGCCTCCGGCAGCATAAGACACACTGGTACACCTATTTGTGTGGACGCATTTCAATGTCGGACATAGTACGGATACGTCCAATGTAGGGAAGGATTAAAAAATAATCAAGAATCAGTGAAATGACTGAATCCGGAATAGACATTTTTGCTGAATTTGAGTCAGAACATGTCAAATCTAGTCACATCTGCAGGTTTTCATTGTTTTTCTAATTATCTAAGTGTCCATTTTAGTAGCACACATTATACTGTATGGTCAGGTGTTGTTTTGCACATGCTGTGCCATTTTCTAGGTAATTGTGGAAAGATTTTAGCACTGCTAGAAGTAGAAGTGGAGAGCAGTGTCAGCAGCTGCCCTCCCTCAATCTGTGGTATTCAGCGCAGACGTTCTGTCTATATACACAGACGTTTTGTCTTTATACACAGACGTTTTGTCTTTATACACAGACGTTCTGTCTTTATACACAGACATTTTGTCTTTATACACAGACGTTCTGTCTTTATACACAGACGTTTTGTCTTTATACAGTAATTGCCCCAGTGCTTAATGTCGTGTGCGGCTTCAGGACGACGAGTACTGAGGTGAGACGCCTCATAATGCAGAATGCTACTGCGGCGTCGAGCGCGTCCACCTCACAAAAGCCCCTCACTTTTAAAAGCCCGCCAAAAATAATCGTGCGGCAGTGAGGCGCGCGCCGCTTCCAAATATGGAACAACTGACGTAGCCGGGTAAACTCCGCCCATTGCATTACGTCACACGGGGAAGTAGCGAGCTCTCGTCACTGCGCCTGCGCGTATGATCATCATCTCGGCGCTCGATTGCGGGTGCTGCCTGGAGGCGCCGGATAGAAAAGGATGTGAGTGATCGCGATCATAGGAGCGTCTGCGAGAATGGCGGCTACTGTCACCAGCAACCCGTCACAGCTGCTTCCGCTCGGTAATGCTAGGGTTTCAGATTGAAGCTGCCCGCTGTGCGCAGCTGCTGGGGAGCCTGAGCTCCATGCGTTCTGCCTGGGTTACACTGATTTACAGGCTTCCTTTATGTCTCGGCAGAGCTGGTGATAAGTGTATAGGCTCCCGTATACACATCGTCATGAAGAGTGATAAGGAGATTGTGGGCAGCTGCTGGGGTTTGATGACTTTGTCAGTGTCCTGTATGTTGGGTGCTGGGCTGTGATCTTGGTGTCAGTCACTGCCGTGGCTGCCGCCGGGCCGTGTGTGGCTGCCTCCGGGCTGTGTGTGTGTGGCTGCCTCCGGGCTGTGTGTGTGTGGCTGCCTCCGGGCCGTGTGTGTGGCTGCCTCCGGGCCGTGTGTGTGGCTGCCTCCGGGCCGTGTGTGTGGCTGCCTCCGGGCCGTGTGTGTGGCTGCCTCCGGGACGTGTGTGTGGCTGCCTCCGGGACGTGTGTGTGGCTGCCTCCGGGACGTGTGTGTGGCTGCCTCCGGGACGTGTGTGTGGCTGCCTCCGGGACGTGTGTGTGGCTGCCTCCGGGACGTGTGTGTGGCTGCCTCCGGGACGTGTGTGTGGCTGCCTCCGGGACGTGTGTGTGGCTGCCTCCGGGACGTGTGTGTGGCTGCCTCCGGGACGTGTGTGTGGCTGCCTCCGGGACGTGTGTGTGGCTGCCTCCGGGCCGTGTGTGTGGCTGCCTCCGGGCCGTGTGTGTGGCTGCCTCCGGGCCGTGTGTGTGGCTGCCTCCGGGCCGTGTGTGTGGCTGCCTCCGGGCCGTGTGTGTGGCTGCCTCCGGGCCGTGTGTGTGTGGCTGCCTCCGGGCCGTGTGTGTGTGGCTGCCTCCGGGCCGTGTGTGTGTGGCTGCCTCCGGGCCGTGTGTGTGTGGCTGCCTCCGGGCCGTGTGTGTGTGGCTGCCTCCGGGCCGTGTGTGTGTGGCTGCCTCCGGGCCGTGTGTGTGTGGCTGCCTCCGGGCCGTGTGTGTGTGGCTGCCTCCGGGCCGTGTGTGTGTGGCTGCCTCCGGGCCGTGTGTGTGTGGCTGCCTCCGGGCCGTGTGTGTGTGGCTGCCTCCGGGCCGTGTGTGTGTGGCTGCCTCCGGGCCGTGTGTGTGTGGCTGCCTCCGGGCCGTGTGTGTGTGGCTGCCTCCGGGCCGTGTGTGTGTGGCTGCCTCCGGGCCGTGTGTGTGTGGCTGCCTCCGGGCCGTGTGTGTGTGGCTGCCTCCGGGCCGTGTGTGTGTGGCTGCCTCCGGGCCGTGTGTGTGTGGCTGCCTCCGGGCCGTGTGTGTGTGGCTGCCTCCGGGCCGTGTGTGTGTGGCTGCCTCCGGGCCGTGTGTGTGTGGCTGCCTCCGGGCCGTGTGTGTGTGGCTGCCTCCGGGCCGTGTGTGTGTGGCTGCCTCCGGGCCGTGTGTGTGTGGCTGCCTCCGGGCCGTGTGTGTGTGGCTGCCTCCGGGCCGTGTGTGTGTGGCTGCCTCCGGGCCGTGTGTGTGTGGCTGCCTCCGGGCCGTGTGTGTGTGGCTGCCGCCGGGCCGTGTGTGTGTGGCTACCGCCGGGCCGTGTGTCTGTGGCTACCGCGGGGCTGTCTATGGCTGCCTCCGGGCTGTGTGTGTGTGGCTGCCGCCGGGCTGTGTCTGTGGCTACCGCGGGGCTGTCTATGGCTGCCTCCGGGCTGTGTGTGTGTGGCTGCCGCCGGGCTGTGTGTGTGTGGCTGCCGCCGGGCTGTGTGTCTGTGGCTACCGCGGGGCTGTCTATGGCTGCCTCCGGGCTGTGTGTGTGTGGCTGCCGCCGGGCTGTGTCTGTGGCTACCGCGGGGCTGTCTATGGCTGCCTCCGGGCTGTGTGTGTGTGGCCGCCGCCGCCGGGCTGTGTGTGTGTGGCCGCCGCCGGGCTGTGTGTGTGTGTGTGTGGCTGCCGCCGGGCTGTGTGTCTGTGGCTACCGCGGGGCTGTCTATGGCTGCCTCCGGGCTGTGTGTGTGTGGCTGCCGCCGGGCTGTGTCTGTGGCTACCGCGGGGCTGTCTATGGCTGCCTCCGGGCTGTGTGTGTGTGGCCGCCGCCGCCGGGCTGTGTGTGTGTGGCCGCCGCCGGGCTGTGTGTGTGTGTGTGTGGCCGCCGCCGGGCTGTGTGTGTGTGTGGCCGCCGCCGGGCTGTGTGTGTGTGTGGCCGCCGCCGGGCTGTGTGTGTGTGTGGCCGCCGCCGGGCTGTGTGTGTGTGTGGCCGCCGCCGGGCTGTGTGTGTGTGTGGCCGCCGCCGGGCTGTGTGTGTGTGTGGCCGCCGCCGGGCTGTGTGTGTGTGTGGCCGCCGCCGGGCTGTGTGTGTGTGTGGCCGCCGCCGGGCTGTGTGTGTGTGTGGCCGCCGCCGGGCTGTGTGTGTGTGTGGGTGCCGCCGGGCTGTGTGTGTGTGTGGGTGCCGCCGGGCTGTGTGTGTGTGGGTGCCGCCGGGCTGTGTGTGTGTGGGTGCCGCCGGGCTGTGTGTGTGTGGCTGCCGCCGGCTGTGTGTGTGTGTGGGTGCCGCCGGGGTGTGTGTGTGTGGGTGCCGCCGGGCTGTGATCTTGGCGTAAGTCACGGCTGGGGTTGTTGATGATGGCTGCCGTCTCGACGTAGGTCACGGCTGTGGGTGCCGCCGGGCCGCCGTCTCGGCGTAAGTCACGGCTGGGGGGGCCGCCGGGCCGCCGTCTCGGCGTAAGTCACGGCTGGGGGTGCCGCCGGGCTGCAGTCTTGGCGTAAGTCACGGCTGTGGCTGCCGCCGGGCTGCGATGTTGGCGTAAGTCACGGCTGTGGGTGCCGCTGGGCTGTGATCAGGAGAAATGCTGTGCTCCTGTGAGTGCTGGCACTCTGACGACATTCACATGAAGTGAGTCATGACGGTGACTGCGGTCATCATCTGACCCCACGCTGTCATGGCAACACATTGGTGCCCCATGACTGAATTTACCTACATATAGAAGTGTTCTACAGGTGGATGCTACTTTAATGTTGACAGTTAATTTATATAGAAAACCAAAAACTCCGTGCCCACCCCAGGTAATTGTATGGTAGAAAAGATTGCCAGACACAGCTGCACCAATCACAAGCCACCAGGTGACAATGAACGCTGCTGGTCCAAGCATACAATGTAAATACTACAGCCTAGGCTGAAGGAGGGAGGGTGAAGAATATAAAGTATATTAATACCATCACCCCACACATGCTCCCCTCCTAACCAGCCATGATCAGATAAGGCATTGCCACCTTGGCACATGATGTGCAGCAGGTGAATAGCCAAGTCGGGGGGCAGAGGCCTCGATGCGCGTTTTACCTGACAAAGCCACGGTTGGTGAAACGTGTGTCGGGGCTTCTGCCCCCCCGACTTGGCTGTTCACCTATTCGCTACATGGTCGCTGGTGAGCTGTCAAACAGGCAGATGTCACCAGTGACCAGCCAGCAGCGACATGGAAGCGATGCTGCGCTTGCAGGGAGCCGTTGTCTGGAAGCTGCGGACACTGGTAAACATCGGGTAACCAAGCGCTTGTTACCCGATATTTACCTTGGTTACCAGCGCACACCGCTTGCGCCGGCTCCCTGCACTCCTAGCCACAGTACACATCGGGTTAATAAGCAAACCGCTGTGCTTATTTACCTGATCTGTACTGCAGCTACATGTGCAGGGAGCCGGCACTGGCAGCCTGAGAGCGGCGGTGCTAGTAACTAATGTAAATATCGGGTAACCAAGAAAGGGCTTCCCGATATTTACCTCTGTTACAGCTTTCCGCAGGCTGCCAGAAGCCGGCTCCTTGCTTCCTGCACGTTCAGATCGTTGCTCTCTCGCTGTCACACACAGCGATGTGCGCTTCACAGCGGGAGACAAAGGTCAAAAAAATGAACCAGGGCTGTGTGTAACGAGCAGCGATCTCACAGCAGGGGCTAGATCGCTGCTCAGTGTCACACACAGCGAGATCGCTAATGAGGTCACTGCTGCGTCACAAAATCCGTGACTCAGCAGCGATCTCGCTAGCGCTCTCGCTGTGTGTGAAGCACCCCTAAATTTCTTTTCTGGTGTTACATTGACATTGGACCTAGACTCTACAGTCACAGGCAGATCAGAAAGGATTACTTTTTGTTATGCTCCCTTTTTGTATGGTGAATTTTCCTGGGAGGTTGAGGCACGAATTAGATAAAAGCATATGTATGTCACATACCTGCCAAACCTTCCCTGGAAACATTACCATACAAAAAGAGAGCTTAACCAAAGGGATCCTTGATGACCTGCCTATGACTGTAGGGTGTGGGTCATTTCAAAATAATTTTCTAGCCTCTATGTTTTGCTGTGGGTTTGTGGTCAAATTTCACCAGGTAGATGCACTTTTTGGTTTGGTAATGTAATTTTTGTTATGTTCCAATAAAAAATACATTTTATCATTTGTATGTGTTTATTTGTGATGCAAAAAAATCAAAAGAGACTATTTGTTTGAAAAATGTGTTTAATAATAAAATTCTGATGGATAAAAAAATTGAAATTCCTTTATTTTTCAAATATATTTCATTAAGGTATAAATAAATATAGACACATTAATAAGAACATATGTACAAATAAAACAGGATCAGAGGAAATGTTGAGCTGTTTCTTCAATTTCACTCTTGTCCCATGGGTGTCTGCTGATCCGGCTGCACATCACCAACACTGGAGTACTGCCAGTGCACGGCACCTTCTGGACTCATGAAGTAGTAAGTGAAGGTTTCTCGTACCAACACACCCGAGTTAGAAGGTCTTCCCGAAACCACGTTGCTCAATGGATAAATTTCAGCCTGCTGTGTTTCCTCAACTTGCTGAGAGCTGTACTCTCGAGCACAGGGCTGTTTCTCGCAGTAGAGCAATGCGAGAAAATCTCGCATTGGAATCGGACACATGTTAGTGAATGATTCAGCTCGCATTTGCGATTTTTTTTCTCAGTCCAAATCAGAGTTGGTTTCCTGTCCTTGAACAGGGAGCCTCCAGAGATCCAGTAGATCCCAGAAGGTCCTGATGGGCCGAAGATTCAAGTCCGGCGCCCGGTCGGCCGGCTCTGGCAGCGGCACAGGTCCTGCTGCGGTCGGCCGAGGTGCTGGGGAGCTGCCGCAACAGACCCATGGGGGTCCGGAGTGCGTACAGCGCGCCCGATATTAGCGCCAGGAGCCTGCGGGGCGGGTAAGTGGATCTTCCAAAGGACCTATCCACAGGGCTCTCCCGTCGCAGCGTACCCACGGGGGTTATGTCTGCGCACGGGCTTCTTCCCTTCCTCCCCCCCCTCCTCTCCTTACCAGCGTCTTGTCTGCGCGTGCCGGCACCAGGCCGAGATGAGGGGGACGCCTGCTGCGATACCTGCGGGGCGTCCTCGTGGCGACTGATGATGTGGCGCTTCCAGGAGGAGCGCCATGTTATGGGTGGAAAGATGTCCGGGCTGTGCGCAGGCGCGCGTTTTCTCCTATTGGACGGGCGGCCTGTGGAGCTGGATGGGACATCCACCGGAAGTGGGGGCGGAGTCGCCAGACTGTCTTTGAAATTAGAGCGGCAATCCTCTCTATGGTGCCTGTGTTCGGTTACCATGACGGACAAGCAGTCAGCGGCGTCTCCTTCGCCTCCCCTACCTCTGATCATGATACTGCCTCCCTGAAGCGGCAGCAGAAGGGTGGCAAGGATGACAGTGTCACCGGCTCAGGGGTCAAGCGGGGGGGGACTGATGACCGGTCCTCCAAGCGGAAGGACCCTGACTCTCCTGACAGAAGACGGCCTTCTAGAGGACGGAAGTCAGATGAGGGCCCTACTGAACCGGTATAGCCTCTGGGCATCGGTGGGTGAGTGCAACTCAGATGTTCCGCTTTTAATGGCGGTCATATTGTCTGTTTTTTTTATAGGATCGCAGTAAACCTAAGAAGTGTTTATCTAAATCCAGACATAAGGAATGCGCCTTGTGCTGTAAAGAACTTTCTGGTTCTTGGACTAAGAGATTGTGCAAAGGCTGCATTCAGCAGACTTTGTCGGAGGAACAGCCAGGATTTGCCTCCGACCTCCGGTCCCTCATACGGGAAGAAGTCAGGGACTCCCTCCGATCCCTGTCTGGAGCACAAAGTGCTGGGGGTTCTCGGCCCCCTTCGCCTACCCACGAGGACTCTGATAGGTCTGATGGGGAATGTGATTCCTCTGGCTCTACTTCCCGCTCCTCCTCTGATAGTGATTCAGGGGGTCGCCAGTGCTTCCCTCTAGATAATATGAAGAAGTTAGTTAAGGCGGTGAGGACCACCATGGGCCTCACGGATGAGAAACCTGAAAAATCTATCCAGGATAGGATGTTCGGGGGCATGGAGCAGAAGAAACGACGCTTCTTCCCGGTGGTGGATAAGATACAAGCCTTAATTGCCCGGGAATGGAAGAGACCTGATAAGAAGCATTCCATTCCTGGCGCCTTTAAGAGAAAATATCCATTTGAGGAGGCCTCCTGCTCCACATGGGATAAGGCGCCAAAATTGGATGTAGCTGTCGCTAAGGCGTCCAAAAAGTTTGCCTTGCCTTTTGAGGACATGGGCTCCCTGAAAGACCCATTAGATAAGAAAGCTGATCACTTCCTAAAGAATACCTGGGAAGCTGCTGCCGGAGGACTAAGACCCGCCATTGCGGCTACCTGTACAGCTAGATCCCTGACTATATGGATTGACGAACTGGAAGACCAGTTTAGATCCCGAGCACCTAAGGAGGAGATTGCGTCCTCCCTCCAAGTTGCGGGGGGGGGCGGCCTTCCTTGCGGACGCCTCGGCGGACTCCACTAAGTTGGCTGCAAAGTCAGCTTCCCTCTCCAATGCGGCTAGACGGGCTCTCTGGCTGAAATGCTGGCCGGGGGATCTGCAAACTAAGTCTAAACTCTGCAATATCCCTTGTCAAGGTGAATTTCTGTTTGGGCCGGTACTGGATGACATCCTGGAAAAAGCTAGCGACAAGAAGGGCGGCTTTCCCTTTCCATCGTTTCCTTCTTCACGGCGGTCCTTTCGGAGGAAGCCAGTTCGCCGCCCCACCCGACCACGGGATCGGAATACCTGGTCCGATAGAAAGACTCAGGGAAAGGGGTTCATGTTCAAGGGCCCCTCAAAAGATCAGAATAAGTCGTCCAAGTGACTCGCTTTCCCAGGTCGGAGGGAGGCTCTCTCAGTTCCTTCCGGCTTGGGAAAGGATTTCCTCCAGTGCATGGATACGGGACCTGATACGCTCTGGCCTCCGGCTCTCCTTCCTTCGGCCTCCTCCTCCCCGGTTCGTGGTTACCCCTCTGCGTCGTTCTCCGGCGGAACAGCTGGCGTTGGAAGCAGAGGTTCGTCACCTCCTCTTCAAGAGGGTTCTAGTGGAAGTTCCCACAAGGGAACAGGGAGAAGGGTTCTATTCCACCCTCTTTCTGGTAGGGAAGCCCGACGGTTCCTATCGCACAATCATCAACCTGAAAGCCTTCAAACGGTTCCTTCAAATAGACAGCTTCAAGATGGAGTCCGTGTGGTCCATAGTGAAATATCTGTATCCCCACTGTCACATGGCGGTCATAGACTTATGCGATGCATATTATCATGTCCCAATCCACTCTCTCTTCCAATGCTTCCTCAGGATAGCCCTCCACATGGGCGGTCGGGTCTGCCATTTCCAATACAGAGCCCTCCCCTTCGGTCTGGCCATCGCCCCGAGGATTTTTACAAAGATAATAGCAGAAATGTCGGCATATCTGCGTCAGAGAGAGGTCCTTCTGATTCCTTATCTGGACGACTTCTTGATTGTGGGCGCCTCCGCTCTTCATTGTGCGGCCCTTCTCCGGCAGGTGCAAGCTTCCCTGCGGGAGTTGGGCTGGTTGATCAACGAGGAAAAGTCCAAATTAATTCCATTAAAGGTTCAGCTGTTTCTGGGACTCACTTGGGACTCCAACACTCAACTCTGTCGGTTGCCTCCTTCCAAAGTGGAAGCCCTTCGGACCCAGATAGACCGGACTCTGAGGCACCGGCGTCTGTCTCTCCGGGGTGCGATGTCCCTCCTGGGCTCCCTGACTGCGGCCATCCCGGCCGTCAGATGGGCTCAAGCACACACCAGGGTCCTACAGTGGAATATCTTACAGCATCAGACGGCTCATGGGGACCATCTGGACAGACTCATCATTCTCAAACATCGCACGTTGCAGTCCCTCCATTGGTGGCTAGATCCGGTCCACTTGGGCAGAGGGGTGCCTTGGAGGGCGCCAGAGCCCGTGGTGGTAACCACCGACGCTAGTCTCTACGGTTGGGGGGCACATCTGGACGCTCATTTCATTCAGGGACGATGGTCTGGAGAAGAAGCTCAAAATTCCTCGAATACAAGGGAATTGCTGGCGGTGGAAAAGGCGTTAGGTCATTTCATGCCGTGGTTAAGGGGTCGACACGTAAAAGTTCTGTCGGACAACCAAGCGACAGTAGCTTATCTCAACCACCAGGGGGGTACTCGCTCCAGACACCTCATGTCCGTCGCAAGCAGGATCATGTCTCGGGCAGAGGCTCATCTGGGTTCCCTGTCGGCAGTGCACATCCGAGGGAAGGAGAACGATTTGGCGGACTTTCTCAGTCGCACCCAGTTTCACCAGGGCGAATGGTCTCTAAATCAGTCCATTTTCAACAGGATAACAGGGATGTGGGGGGTTCCCGAGATAGACCTCTTTGCAACTCGGGCCAACAGGAAGGTTCCCCGATTCTGTTCCCTGGATCCAAGGGATCGTCCCCACTCGGTGGACGCGCTGTTGCTCAAGTGGGACTTCCGCCTCGCATATGCCTTCCCTCCACTCATCCTCCTCCCTGCAGTACTCAGGAAGATACGGGAGGATCAAGCAGTCATGATTCTCATAGCACCCTTTTGGCCGAAGAGGCCTTGGTTTTATTGGCTGACGCATCTGTCAGTCACCGATCCGTGGGTTCTCCCGGACCTACCGGATCTCCTATCCCAGGGTCCAGCCTTCCACCCACAGCACACCCGGTTACACCTGACGGCGTGGCTCTTGAGAGGTCGCTATTAGGCGCTAAGGGGTTTTCTCAGGGTCTGATCTCCACCTTGATGCAGTGCAGAAAGCCTGTCACTACTCGCATTTATGGGCGTATTTGGGCGAAATTCCTGACCTCTTCGGGTGCGGATCCTACTAAACCACCCTCCGTCCCGGTTGTCCTGGAATTTCTCCAGAAAGGTTGGGAACTGGGTCTATCCATTAGTACCCTTAAGGTGCAAATCTCCGCACTGAGCGCCTTGTATAACCATGCCCTGGCTGGAGATCCCTGGATATCTAGGTTCGTTAGGTCCTGTGCTAGGTCTAAGCCTCGGGGAACCATGCCACTTCCGTCCTGGGACCTTAACTTGGTCCTTTCAGCTTTAACACGGCCCCCATTTGAGCCCTTAGATTCTATCTCTCTCAAGCATCTGTCCCTTAAGACGATTCTCCTGGTCGCGCTCACTTCTGCCCGTAGGGTTAGTGACCTTCAGGCCTTATCCATTTCTCCTCCGTATACCCAGTTTTTTGAGGACCGAGTAGTTTTACGTACTGACCCTGCCTATTTGCCGAAGGTGCATTCTCACTTCCATAGATCACAGGAAATAGTGCTCCCCTCTTTTTATGCCAACCTTTCTACTCCAGAGGAGATGGGATGGCACTGCCTGGATGTTAGGCGTTGTCTTCAAAGGTATCTGTTGGTCACCTCGGAAGGGAGGAGGGATAAGTCTCTGTTTGTAGTCTTCCAGGGTTGTAGAAAGGGGCTTAAGGCTTCTAAATCCACCTTGGCGAGGTGGATCAGGGATGCCATCTCGGTTGCCTACGCAGCCGGGGGGGAAGACGTACCTCCTGGTTTGAAGGCACACTCCACGCGAGCGATGGCATCTTCCTGGGCGGAGAGATCGGAGGTCTCCATCGAGCAGATATGTAAGGCGGCAACCTGGTCTTCTCCGTCCACCTTGTTTAATCACTATCGCCTTGATTTGTCGTTCACCGACATCACCTTTGGGAGGCGGGTTCTGCAAACTGTTGTCCCTCCCTAGGTCTTCCTCTCTGTAATTCTCTCGTGGTGCAGTCATGGGTGCTGGAAAAATACGTAATTACTTACCGGTAATGTGTTTTTTCTGAACCCATGACGGCACCCTTACATTCCCTCCCTGCACTTGGGGGTTGCTAGTTTGCTTCCCTTTTCACTCCTCTTCACTGGGCGGTTATGGTGGCGGGATATGTTTTTTTAACGATGTTCCTTGTTTCGGAGGTCCTGTCATGCTCGGTAATCAACTGATGCGGGGAGAGGTGCCGCCCCTTTTTATTCTGGAGGTTTCCTGTCCTTGAAGGGCGGATCCCCTCTTTCGTGGTGCCGTCATGGGTTCAGAAAAAACACATTACCAGTAAGTAATTACGTATTTTTTTCTCAGTCCAAATCAGACTGAGAAAAAAAAATCGCAGCATGCTGCTTTTTTGCGAGTTTCTACTGTGAGTTTCTCCAATGCAAGTCTGTGGGAGCGTGTAAAAAAAAAATCGGATGTCACGGGACGGCACTCACACCATCCTAGTGACATCCGATTTTCTAAATACATTTCTCACATGTTTCCCAAAACACTGGAAACGAGTGATGTCTCACAATGTCTGTCAATCACTATTCTCTGTCAGTCGGTCTCTCCCTCTCAGTCTCTATTCTCTCTGTCAGTCGGTCACTATCTCTGTTCCTCATTCTCTGTCCATGTCAGTCTATCCCTCTCCCCCCCTCTCTCATACTCACCGATCACCAGCGCGGTGCTGCACGGCGGTCACACTGCTCCGGCGGCTTCTCTTTTGAAAAAGCCGGCCGCTCATTATTCAATCTCGTATTCCCTGCTTTCCATGCCCACCGGCGCCTATGATTGGTTTCAGTCAGACACACCCCCACGCTGAGTGACAGCTGTCTCACTGCAACAAATCATAGCAGCCAGTGGGCATGTCTAAAAAAAAAAACGGCGTGCGGTCCCCCCCAATTTTAATGCCAGCCAGATAAAGCCATACGGCTGAAGGCTGGTATTCCCAGGATGGGGAGTTCCACGTTATGGGGAGCCCCCCAGCCTAACAATATCAGCCAGCAGCCGCCCAGAATGGTCGCAGCTATTAGATGCTACTGTTCTGGGACTGTACCCGGCTCTTCCCGATTTGCCCTGGTGCGTTGGCAGTCGGGGTAATAAGGAGTTAATGGCAGCCCATAGCTGCCACTAATTCCTAGATTAATCATTGCAGGCGTCTATGAGACACCCCCAATGATTAACCTGTAAATTAAAGTTAATAAACGCACACACTGAAAAAATCATTTATTTGAAATAATAAACAATAACAAAGACCCTCGTTCACCACTTTATTAAGTACCCAAAAAACCCCTCTATGTCCGGCGTAATCCACGGAGGTCAAGTGTCGCTTCCAGCTCTGCTACATGAAGGTGACAGGAGCTGCAGAAGACACCTCCACGCAGCAACTGAGGTGAGAAGCGCGATCAGCTGATGTCAGTCAGGTTACTCGCGGACACCGCTGGATCCTCCAACAGTGACAGCAAGTCACCCGAGTTACAGCGATGAAGTAACAGGTGAGTTGCGGCCACGTGGGGAGGATCCAGCTGGCCGCGGGTAACTTGAGTGATAGCAACGGTAATCGCGCTGCTCAATTCAGTCACTCAGGGGATTAGCGGTCACCGGTGAGTCCTTCACGGGTGACCGCTAATCAGGACGCGACACAGACAGAGCTGCGGCATGACAATGAAGTCGGGTGAAGTTCACCCGAGTTCATTCTGATCGTGCGGCTCTGTCTGTGTCTGCTGTCATCTGCCATTCAGCTCTGCTACATGGCTGTCTGTGGCTGCTGTCAGCGGCCATGTAGCAGAGCTGAATGGCATATGACAGCTGCTGAGGTAAAAAAAGGATCACACACGCACTGCAATCATGAGAAAAATCTCAGGATCGCAGTGCAGTTGCATTGCACTCTGACCTCACGTGAACTAAAATCAGCCGAGTTTTTTTCAGCCAACTCTGACCGATTTTACTCGCATAGATGTGTTTCCAGCCATAGTTGTGGAGAACAAAGCAGGCCTTTATCACAGTGTCAACGGTTTCTGGTTCTAACTGGATGGTTGTGTGGAGAATCCTCCACTGACTAGTCATGATTAGAGATGAGCGAACCGGTCGCGGTTCGGCTCGAGGTTGGTTCGCCGAACGGACCTCCCGTTCGAGTTCGGTTCGTCGAACGTTCGACGAACCGAACTCGAACTGCATAGGAAACAATGGCAGGCAATCACAAACACAGAAAAACACCTAGAAAACACCCTCAAAGGTGTCCAAAAGGTCACAAACAACTCACAACACATGGGAAAGTGACAAGGACATATACTCATGCGAAAACAAAAGAGCTGGACAAGGAAAAAGAGGAGGACACACAGATATATGAGTATATGCAAGGAAACATGCCATTATTGTGCAACTTGAGCCCTGCTCATTCTTGGCTTCCAATCTTGATAAATTGCCTGAGCTCGCCACGTACGTCTTGGGGATCTTGTCGTGTCCTGCAGCCAGCGTTCTCTCTGAACCTGTCTTCAGTGCTGCTGTGGGTCTGCTGGCAGATAAGCACACGTGTCTGTCCACTGACAATGTGGACATGGCTCTCAGAGGACTTTTCTTCCCCGGGGTCAGCCAGGGGACGGGAAAGGCACGCGTATTTTTGAGAGTGCTTCATGCAAAGCATCTTTTTCTTTTTCAAAAGGGGGCTCAACCGATGCCAGTCAAGTGGGGTGTGTGTGGCCCAGTGAGTGGCAACGAGGGAGACTGTGGTTGGAGTCCCCTCGCTGTGTTTCTAAAAGAACCAAGATGAACAAGTCATGGCTCTCAGAGGACTTTTCTTCCCCGGGGTCAGCCAGGGGACGGGAAAGGCACGCGTATTTTTGAGAGTGCTTCATGCAAAGCATCTTTTTCTTTTTCAAAAGGGGGCTCAACCGATGCCAGTCAAGTGGGGTGTGTGTGGCCCAGTGAGTGGCAACGAGGGAGACTGTGGTTGGAGTCCCCTCGCTGTGTTTCTAAAAGAACCAAGATGAACAAGTCATGGCTCTCAGAGGACTTTTCTTCCCCGGGGTCAGCCAGGGGACGGGAAAGGCACGCGTATTTTTGAGAGTGCTTCATGCAAAGCATCTTTTTCTTTTTCAAAAGGGAGCTCAACCGATGCCAGTCAAGTGGGGTGTGTGTGGCCCAGTGAGTGGCAACGAGGGAGACTGTGGTTGGAGTCCCCTCGCTGTGTTTCTAAAAGAACCAAGATGAACAAGTCATGGCTCTCAGAGGACTTTTCTTCCCCGGGGTCAGCCAGGGGACGGGAAAGGCACGCGTATTTTTGAGAGTGCTTCATGCAAAGCATCTTTTTCTTTTTCAAAAGGGGGCTCAACCGATGCCAGTCAAGTGGGGTGTGTGTGGCCCAGTGAGTGGCAACGAGGGAGACTGTGGTTGGAGTCCCCTCGCTGTGTTTCTAAAAGAACCAAGATGAACAAGTCATGGCTCTCAGAGGACTTTTCTTCCCCGGGGTCAGCCAGGGGACGGGAAAGGCACGCGTATTTTTGAGAGTGCTTCATGCAAAGCATCTTTTTCTTTTTCAAAAGGGGGCTCAACCGATGCCAGTCAAGTGGGGTGTGTGTGGCCCAGTGAGTGGCAACGAGGGAGACTGTGGTTGGAGTCCCCTCGCTGTGTTTCTAAAAGAACCAAGATGAACAAGTCATGGCTCTCAGAGGACTTTTCTTCACCGGGGTCAGCCAGGGGACGGGAAAGGCACGCGTATTTTTGAGAGTGCTTCATGCAAAGCATCTTTTTCTTTTTCAAAAGGGGGCTCAACCGATGCCAGTCAAGTGGGGTGTGTGTGGCCCAGTGAGTGGCAACGAGGGAGACTGTGGTTGGAGTCCCCTCGCTGTGTTTCTAAAAGAACCAAGATGAACAAGTCATGGCTCTCAGAGGACTTTTCTTCCCCGGGGTCAGCCAGGGGACGGGAAAGGCACGCGTATTTTTGAGAGTGCTTCATGCAAAGCATCTTTTTCTTTTTCAAAAGGGGGCTCAACCGATGCCAGTCAAGTGGGGTGTGTGTGGCCCAGTGAGTGGCAACGAGGGAGACTGTGGTTGGAGTCCCCTCGCTGTGTTTCTAAAAGAACCAAGATGAACAAGTCATGGCTCTCAGAGGACTTTTCTTCCCCGGGGTCAGCCAGGGGACGGGAAAGGCACGCGTATTTTTGAGAGTGCTTCATGCAAAGCATCTTTTTCTTTTTCAAAAGGGGGCTCAACCGATGCCAGTCAAGTGGGGTGTGTGTGGCCCAGTGAGTGGCAACGAGGGAGACTGTGGTTGGAGTCCCCTCGCTGTGTTTCTAAAAGAACCAAGATGAACAAGTCATGGCTCTCAGAGGACTTTTCTTCCCCGGGGTCAGCCAGGGGACGGGAAAGGCACGCGTATTTTTGAGAGTGCTTCATGCAAAGCATCTTTTTCAAAAGGGGGCTCAACCGATGCCAGTCAAGTGGGGTGTGTGTGGCCCAGTGAGTGGCAACGAGGGAGACTGTGGTTGGAGTCCCCTCGCTGTGTTTCTAAAAGAACCAAGATGAACAAGTCATGGCTCTCAGAGGACTTTTCTTCCCCGGGGTCAGCCAGGGGACGGGAAAGGCACGCGTATTTTTGAGAGTGCTTCATGCAAAGCATCTTTTTCTTTTTCAAAAGGGGGCTCAACCGATGCCAGTCAAGTGGGGTGTGTGTGGCCCAGTGAGTGGCAACGAGGGAGACTGTGGTTGGAGTCCCCTCGCTGTGTTTCTAAAAGAACCAAGATGAACAAGTCATGGCTCTCAGAGGACTTTTCTTCCCCGGGGTCAGCCAGGGGACGGGAAAGGCACGCGTATTTTTGAGAGTGCTTCATGCAAAGCATCGTTTTCTTTTTCAAAAGGGGGCTCAACCGATGCCAGTCAAGTGGGGTGTGTGTGGCCCAGTGAGTGGCAACGAGGGAGACTGTGGTTGGAGTCCCCTCGCTGTGTTTCTAAAAGAACCAAGATGAACAAGTCATGGCTCTCAGAGGACTTTTCTTCCCCGGGGTCAGCCAGGGGACGGGAAAGGCACGCGTATTTTTGAGAGTGCTTCATGCAAAGCATCTTTTTCTTTTTCAAAAGGGGGCTCAACCGATGCCAGTCAAGTGGGGTGTGTGTGGCCCAGTGAGTGGCAACGAGGGAGACTGTGGTTGGAGTCCCCTCGCTGTGTTTCTAAAAGAACCAAGATGAACAAGTCATGGCTCTCAGAGGACTTTTCTTCCCCGGGGTCAGCCAGGGGACGGGAAAGGCACGCGTATTTTTGAGAGTGCTTCATGCAAAGCATCTTTTTCTTTTTCAAAAGGGGGCTCAACCGATGCCAGTCAAGTGGGGTGTGTGTGGCCCAGTGAGTGGCAACGAGGGAGACTGTGGTTGGAGTCCCCTCGCTGTGTTTCTAAAAGAACCAAGATGAACAAGTCATGGCTCTCAGAGGACTTTTCTTCCCCGGGGTCAGCCAGGGGACGGGAAAGGCACGCGTATTTTTGAGAGTGCTTCATGCAAAGCATCTTTTTCTTTTTCAAAAGGGGGCTCAACCGATGCCAGTCAAGTGGGGTGTGTGTGGCCCAGTGAGTGGCAACGAGGGAGACTGTGGTTGGAGTCCCCTCGCTGTGTTATACATGCTTTTAGAAGGGCATGACATGGCTTGGAGGTTGACTTTCATAAAATGCAAACTGTTGGCTACCAAAATGCTGCCTTTCCAACAACTGTGGTTATAGGCAATGAGGAACATACTGATGAAGATGAGACGCAGATACCCGATTGGGATGACAACTTAAATATTCGGTCAGGGCAAGAAGAAACTCGGTCTGAGGGGGAGGGGAGTGCAAACACAACAATTGATGATGAAGTTCTAGATCCCACCTACTGTCAACCCACAGTCAGACACTCGAGGAGGTCAATAGAGGCGGTGGAGGAGGATGCAACCGACGTCGAAGTAACCTGGCGCCTTCCTGGACACAGTCGGAGCACTGGTAGCACGTCTACAACTGCATCCTCAGCCACCACTCTGCCTCTGAGCATTATTCGGGGTGGATCAACAGGTCGCATGGCCTCTAAGCCTTGCCTAGCCTGGTCCTTTTTTGACATAAAAAAAGATCGGCCAAATTATGTGATCTGTAACATTTGCCATGGTTATCTTAGTAGAGGTCAAAACCTCAGCAGTTTGACAACTTCTTCCATGAATCGTCACATGAATAAATATCATATGGCCTGGTGGGAAGCTCACCGTGCTGCAATGCGGCCTAGTGGAGCCAACCATCCACCGCCTGCCCCTTCCAGGGCATCTGCGCGCTCGTCATCTTCTAGGACTGTGGGGACAGCTGTCACACCTGTTTTTCCACCCACAACTTCCACCACTGTAACCGCAACAGGCAGTTTGCTTGGTAGGTCGTCAGTTGGTTTGGAAGGGGAAACAAGTGAGTGTGTACAGCTCTCTCAGACATCGATAGCACCAACTTTGGATGAAGGCAACATCATGTCTCCGCCTGCACTTTCCTCCCAAAGCTGCATTTTTCCAGGGACACCCTACTCAACACCGTCTACACACAGCAGCCAGATCTCTGTCCCTCAGATGTGGTCAAATAAAAGGCCACTTCCTTCGACCCATGACAAAGCGAAGAGGTTGACTCTATCCCTCTGTAAGCTGTTGGCTACAGAAATGCTGCCTTTCCGCCTAGTGGACACACAGGATTTTAGAGACCTTATATCTGTCGCTGTGCCCCAGTACCAGATGCCTAGTCGCCACTACTTCTCTAAGAAAGGTGTGCCCGCGCTACACCAGCATGTCGCACACAATATCACCGCTTCCTTGAGAAACTCTGTGTGTGAACGGGTGAATTTCAGCACCGATACTTGGACCAGTAAGCATGGACAGGGACGTTACATGTCGCTGACTGGGCACTGGGTAACTATGGTGATAGATGGTGAAGGGTCTGCTGCACAAGTCTTGCCGTCCCCACGACTTGTGTGTCAATCCTCTGTCTGTCCAAGTTCCGCCACTGCTTCTGCATCCTCCACCTCATCTGGGTCCTCCACCTCCGCCCCAAGCCTGCCTGGTCAGGCCATCAGCGTTCTCACTGCGCAGAAGGAATCACGCACCCCTCATTACTATGCTGGCAGCAGAGCGCAACGGCATCAGGCGGTCTTTAGCTTGACATGTCTTGGGAATAAGAGTCACACAGCTGAGGAGTTGTGGTCAGCTCTGCGGTCCGAGTTTAATAAATGGTTGTCTCCACTCAACCTGCAGCCTGGTAAGGCCGTGTGCGACAATGCTGCAAACCTGGGTGCGGCCCTTCGCCTGGGCAAGGTGACACACGTGCCTTGTATGGCTCACGTGTTGAACCTTGTTGTCCAGCAATTTTTAACACACTATCCCGGCCTAGATGGCCTTCTGACCAGGGCACGGAAACTGTCTGCAGTGCTCACTTCCGCCGTTCAAGCGCCGCAGCTGAGCGACTTGCATCGCTCCAGAAGTCTTTCGGCCTGCCGGTTCATCGCCTGAAATGCGATGTGGCGACACGCTGGAATTCAACTCTCCACATGTTACAGCGACTGTGGCAGCACCGCAGAGCCCTGGTGCAATACGTCATGACGTATAGCCTGGGCCAACGAGATGCAGAGGTGGGGCAGATCACCCTGATGGAGTGATCTCAGATCACGGACCTATGCACCCTTCTGCACAGTTTCGACATGGCGACGAATATGTTTAGCGCTGACAATGCCATTATCAGCATGACGATTACAGTCATTTACATGCTGGAGCACACGCTAAACACTATTCGGAGTCAGGGGGTGGGACAACAGGAAGGGGAGGAACTACAGGAGGATTCATATGCGCAAGACACAACAACATCACCAAGGTCCAGACGTTCATCATCACCAACGCGGCAGGCATGGGACCATGGGGGACAGGGATCAACAAGGGCGCATGGTAGCAGGCGAGATGTTGAGGAAGGTGCAGGAGGACATGAAGATATGGAGGACGAACTGTCCATGGACATGGAAGACTCAGCTGATGAGGGGGACCTTGGTCAAATTTAAGTTGAAAGAGGTTGGGAGGAGATGACAGAGGAAGAAAGAACGGTTAGCACCTCTATGCCACAAACACAGCGTGGACTTGGTCCGCATGGCTGCGCAAGACACATGAGTGCCTTCTTGTTGCACTACCTCCAACATGACCCTCGTATTGTCAAAATTAGAAGTGATGATGACTACTGGCTTGCCACACTATTAGATCCCCGGGACAAGTCCAAATTTTGTGACATAATTCCACCCATAGAAAGGGACGCACGTATGCAGGAGTATCAGCAGAAGCTGTTACTCGATCTTAGCTCGGCTTTTCCACCAAACAACCGTGCAGGTGAAGGGAGTGATTCTCCCAGTTGTAACTTGACAAACATGGGACGGCCTCGTCATCTTCAACAGTCTACCCGTACCAGTAGGACCGTATCTGGTGCTGGTAACAGCAATTTTATGGAATCTTTTCATAATTTTTTTAAACCCTCCTTTGCAAGGCCACCAGAGACATCAAGTGTGTCACATAGTCAACGGATGGAGAGGATGATACAGGAGTATCTCCAAATGAACATCGATGCAATGACTTTGCAAATGGAGCCTTGCTCCTTTTGTGCTTCAAATCTAGAAAAATGTCAAGAGCTCTCCAGTTACGCCTTGAAGATTTTGTCGTGTCCAGCTGCCAGCGTTGTCTCTGAACGTGTCTTCAGTGCTGCTGGGTGTGTGCTGACAGATAAGCGCACGCGTCTGTCCAGTGACAATGTGGACAGACTGACGTTCATCAAAATGAACAAGTCATGGATCCAGAAGGAATTTACTACCCCTGTGTCATCCTGGGGAGAGTAAATGCTTGTGGATTTGGAATGTGCTTGATGCAAATCAAAACATCCTGTTTGCAACTAGGGCACAAGTCCTGCCACTGATGGGGTGTCTGTGTGCCCAATTTGGGGAAAAAAGGTAGACTCCGCTTGGAATAACCCTTGCTTGCTGTGTTTTTTAAAAATGATACAAGATGAACAGATCTGAAGGCAAGATGAAGGCAACATCATGTCTCCGCCTGCACTTTTCTCACAAACCTGCATTTTTCCAGGGACACCCTACTCAACACCGTCTACAGACAGCAGCCAGATCTCTGTCCCTCAGATGTGGTCAAATAAAAGGCCACTTACTGCGACCCATGACAAAGCTAAGTGGTTGACTCTATCCCTCTGTAAGCTGTTGGCTACCGAAATGCTGCCTTTACGCGTAGTGGACACACAGGATTTTACAGACCTTATGTCTGTCGCTGTGCCCCAGTACCAGATGCCCAATCACCACTGCTTCTCCAAGAAAAGCATGCCCGCGCTACACCAGCATGTCGCACACAACATCACCACTTCCTTGAGAAAATCTGTGTGCGACAGGGTGCATTTCAACACAGATACTTGGACCAGTAAGCATAGACAGGGTCATTACATGTCACTGACTGGGCACTGGCAAACTATGGTGAGAGATGGAGAAGGGTCTGCTGTACAAGTCTTGCCGTCCCCACGAGTTGTTTCAATCCTTGTTCTGTATGTAGAAGTTAATACACTGCTTCTGCCTCTTCAACCTCGTGTGGGTCCTCTACCTTGGCGCAAACCCTGTGTGGTCAGGCCACCCTTCCTTGCAACTGCGCACAAGGACTACCACACACCTCCTTACTATGCTGGCAGCAGAGCTCAATGCCATCAGGCGGTCAAAGTTTTACTTTGAAATGTATGGGAAATGTGAGTCACACCGCTATTACAGAGAATAGTAGTCAGGCAGGGTCAAAACATTAATTGAGGAACAGGAACAGAATGGGACGGCCAGGAAAGAATCAGAAAACAAGCAGAGGTGAAATGCGTATCGGCCAACAAGGTACATAAACAGCAAGCAGGAAAAGTAGTCAGGTAACAAGCACACAAAATCATAAAACTGAACTGGGGGTAAAATTAACCAGAGGTTCATAGCTATGTCTGGCAGTGGTCTGCAGACAGGATGGGCATAAAAAAGGGTGTGGTGTCTTCCCATTGGTTGTAGCTGAATGATGGTATTTCATCTGTGAGATACCCACCAGCTACATTCAGCCAGAGATTCTGCATCTGTCAAGGTAATGCAGCACAGTGGGTGAGCCTAACCTGCGTCCACCTGCGCCGCTGGCATCGACTACTCTCCCATCATCAGCACTATTCATGAAAGGAACACGTTGTCACCTGGCGACCGGAGTACAAATTGACGGAGCGGACTCCGTTGGTGACTTAACAGCCGTGTGCGGCAATGATGCAAACCTGGCTGCGGGCCATCCTCAGGGCAATGTGACACACGTGCCTTTTAGGGCTCACGTGTTGAACCGAATTCGCCAGCAATTTTTAAAACACCATCACGGCCTACATGGCCTTGTGCAGTGGGCACGCTCGCTATGTGCTCACTTCCATCGTGCGCACACAGCAGCTCAACAACTTTCATCACTCCGGAAGTCTTAGGGTCTGGCAGTTAAACGCCGTAAATGCGATGTTTCGACACGCAGGAATTGGAATCTGCACATGTTGCAGCGTGTGTGGCAGCACCGCAGAGCCCTGCTGAAATACGGTAAGACATATAGCCTGGGATAACTTGATCCAGAGGTGGTGCAGATCACGCTGCTGGAGTGGTGTCAGATCAAGGACCTATGCACCCTGCTACACAGTTTTGAAATGTCGACGAAGATGTTTAGCACTGGCAATGTCATTCTCAGCGTGACAATTCTGGTCATCTACATGATGGAGCACACTGTAATTATTATTCGGAGTCAGGTGTTGGGACAAGAGGAAGGGGAGGAAGTACAGGAGGAGTCATATGCGGAAGGGATAACAAGATCTACGAGGTCCAGATGGTCAGCGGCACCTATGCGGCAGTCATGGTGAGGGAGAGGGATTAACAAGGGCGCATAGTATCAGCAAAAAGTGTTGATGAAAGTGCAGGAGCCCATGAAGAAATGGAGGACGAACTGGCGATGGGCATGGAAGACTCAGCAGATGAGTGAGAGCTTGCTCACATTTCGGTTGTGCGAGGTTGGGGGGAGAGGGCAGAGGAAGGATGCACGATTCTCACCTCTCTGCCACCAACACACCAAGGACTTGGTCCTCCTGGATGCACAAGACACATGAGAGCCTTCTTGCTGCACTACCTACATGACCCTCGGATTGTATGAATTTGAACTAATCCTGAATACTGGGTGGCCACACTGTTAGATCCCCGGTACAAGACAAAATTTGGTGAACTAATTCCTGCCATAGAAATAGACGCACGTATACAGGAGTATCTGCAGAATGTGGTACGCAATCTTAGATCTACTTGTCCACTAAACACCAGTGCTGCACAGAGTGAATCTCAACGCTTTGTCATGGATAGGAGGAAATGGTCTTTTACTTGTCCACATCGGAGGGACCGAGGGATGGCTGCTGTGCTGAGATGGCGTTGAGTACGGTGTCCCTGCACAGTTGCACTTTTGGTCATATCCCAAAATGAGTTGAAAAAGGACAGATGCTGTTGGAAAGGGGAACAGGTGTGTTGGAAAGGGGAAAAAAGTTTTGGTCCGTGGATTTGGTGGTTAAGCAACTGTAACATTTGCTGAAGAAACAACATCTGTTACAGTGGGACTGGCAGATTTGGATAAAGTGGTATATAATCTGTGACCGCTATATAACGAAAATTAATAAGAAAAGAAAGAGAAAGGTATATATCCCCATCAGCAGTCAGTGTCCACCGTGCTCCCAGTTGGAAAAGGAGAGGTTGGCAACTTGAAGGTTTGGTGGAGGATACAGAGCTGTGTGGCTATGAAACTAATAGTAGCCTGAACCGAGTTAGACGCCATTCGGATCTGGAGACTGTGAGCCCTGTTAGCGTCACAGGGTCCACATGCCCACCCAGCCCAGGAACTCCCTGTTAACAACACAGGGGCCATTGAGTACGCTGACCGTGTGCGTAGGGGCCACACCTGTGGACAGCAGGCGCATCAGCAGCAGCAGGCCTGTTAATGCCACTGGGCTGCACAAGCAGGACTGTTAGGACAGGAGCTGGTCTTAACCGTTCTGCGTTACCAACTGTGGTGGTGGCCTGCATCCACCACCCGATCCCTGCCTACCTCTGGCCTAAAGCCGCAATGGGTTCAACACATGGAGGTGTGCTCTTTCGGAGCATAATAGAAGACTGCGCACCTCCTTGTTGGCTCCAGCCCCTTTTATAACCTGGGTCCGCCCCAAACCAGGGTGAACCACAATGCACCTCCTGGAGACAAAAGTAGAGTGACACGTCATGAGTGGCATAACTAGCGTCCTATTTGGAAACGCAACTTCAATGATGACCTCATGGCTGCCATGACCCAAACACCTCACCAGTCATCGTCTGAGCATCAATAATGCGGTGACAAGTCATAGGTGTGGGCCTCTGCAAGCCATTTGGGAGGACACCTGATGCCCTGTGGTCTATATGGGACCCCCACATCAGGGCCAGGGCCAAAGAGTTCATTACCGGACCTAGTCTCTGATGCAGGAAGTGCCTGAGCATGCTCAGTAGCATGAAATACAGTCTCTGAAAAAAGACTATCAGCTTTAGCATGGTGTCTATGCCCAAAACAGGACTTATACCCGGCACGGAATGCAAGCACCTGTGCAAAGAGGCTTTTCACACTTAGTGTGGGAGCATGCGCTGTATCCCGAAATGAAAACTTAGCGTCAGGAATGGCACAGTCAGGCTGAGCATACTCACTAGGCGAAACACTGTAATTATGCTGCAGCTGGGGTACATCGGCACACGCATGCGCACTAGCTGCCTCTCCACACTTAGACGTGGAGGGGAAATTTGTCTTGGAGATGCTGTCTATGAACAGAAGGAAAAGCTAAAGGAAGCCTGACTTTCTATCCCTCCGAATTATGAAATGCAGCAATGAATTCCATGAGTTTGCTATAACATTAGCGTAGCAAAATGTGCATGAGGGTGTGATGTAGAGGTGCTAGAAATAGCTTGTCACCAGTGGGGCACTAATGGAATACAACAGCCAGTTCTATGATGCCACAAAATGGCAGTATTTTGTGCTATCATTATAGCTTATTAAAAACAGAGCACGAGGTTGTCATGCAGAGGTGCTGCACATAGATTTGCAGTAGTGTGAATTGACAAAAGTACAATAGCCACGTTTAGGATACAACTAGGTACAGTGAGTGTTTGCTAGTATAATGGCTGAGTTTAAAAAAGTTTGAGTGTGCAATGCAGGCAGATGTCCTGCAAATAACGTTCCAATACTGTGAATTGACAAAAGTACAATAGCCACGTTTAGGATACAACTAGGTACAGTGAGTGTTTGCTAGTATAATGGCTGAGTTTAAAAAAGTTTGAGTGTGCAAGGCAGGCAGATGTCCTGCAAATAACGTTCCAATACTGTGAATTGACAAAAGTACAATAGCCACGTTTAGGATACAACTAGGTACAGTGAGTGTTTGCTAGTATAATGGCTGAGTTTAAAAAAGTTTGAGTGTGCAATGCAGGCAGATGTCCTGCAAATAACGTTCCAATACTGTGAATTGACAAAAGTACAATAGCCACGTTTAGGATACAACTAGGTACAGTGAGTGTTTGCTAGTATAATGGCTGAGTTTAAAAAAGTTTGAGTGTGCAATGCAGGCAGACGTGCTGCAAATAACGTTCCAATACTGTGAATTGACAAAAGTACAATAGCCACGTTTAGGATACAACTAGGTACAGTGAGTGTTTGCTAGTATAATGGCTGAGTTTAAAAAAGTTTGAGTGTGCAATGCAGGCAGACGTGCTGCAAATAACGTTCCAATACTGTGAATTGACAAAAGTACAATAGCCACGTTTAGGATACAACTAGGTACAGTGAGTGTTTGCTAGTATAATGGCTGAGTTTAAAAAAGTTTGAGTGTGCAATGCAGGCAGACGTCCTGCAAATAACGTTCCAATACTGTGAATTGACAAAAGTACAATAGCCACGTTTAGGATACAACTAGGTACAGTGAGTGTTTGCTAGTATAATGGCTGAGTTTAAAAAAGTTTGAGTGTGCAAGGCAGGCAGATGTCCTGCAAATAACGTTCCAATACTGTGAATTGACAAAAGTACAATAGCCACGTTTAGGATACAACTAGGTACAGTGAGTGTTTGCTAGTATAATGGCTGAGTTTAAAAAAGTTTGAGTGTGCAATGCAGGCAGACGTGCTGCTAATAACGTTCCAATACTGTGAATTGACAAAAGTACAATAGCCACGTTTAGGATACAACTAGGTACAGTGAGTGTTTGCTAGTATAATGGCTGAGTTTAAAAAAGTTTGAGTGTGCAATGCAGGCAGATGTCCTGCAAATAACGTTCCAATACTGTGAATTGACAAAAGTACAATAGCCACGTTTAGGATACAACTAGGTACATTGAGTGTTTGCTAGTATAATGGCTGAGTTTAAAAAAGTTTGAGTGTGCAAGGCAGGCAGATGTCCTGCAAATAACGTTCCAATACTGTGAATTGACAAAAGTACAATAGCCACGTTTAGGATACAACTAGGTACAGTGAGTGTTTGCTAGTATAATGGCTGAGTTTAAAAAAGTTTGAGTGTGCAATGCAGGCAGATGTCCTGCAAATAACGTTCCAATACTGTGAATTGACAAAAGTACAATAGCCACGTTTAGGATACAACTAGGTACAGTGAGTGTTTGCTAGTATAATGGCTGAGTTTAAAAAAGTTTGAGTGTGCAAGGCAGGCAGATGTCCTGCAAATAACGTTCCAATACTGTGAATTGACAAAAGTACAATAGCCACGTTTAGGATACAACTAGGTACAGTGAGTGTTTGCTAGTATAATGGCTGAGTTTAAAAAAGTTTGAGTGTGCAATGCAGGCAGACGTGCTGCAAATAACGTTCCAATACTGTGAATTGACAAAAGTACAATAGCCACGTTTAGGATACAACTAGGTACAGTGAGTGTTTGCTAGTATAATGGCTGAGTTTAAAAAAGTTTGAGTGTGCAATGCAGGCAGACGTGCTGCAAATAACGTTCCAATACTGTGAATTGACAAAAGTACAATAGCCACGTTTAGGATACAACTAGGTACAGTGAGTGTTTGCTAGTATAATGGCTGAGTTTAAAAAAGTTTGAGTGTGCAATGCAGGCAGACGTGCTGCAAATAACGTTCCAATACTGTGAATTGACAAAAGTACAATAGCCACGTTTAGGATACAACTAGGTACAGTGAGTGTTTGCTAGTATAATGGCTGAGTTTAAAAAAGTTTGAGTGTGCAATGCAGGCAGATGTCCTGCAAATAACGTTCCAATACTGTGAATTGACAAAAGTACAATAGCCACGTTTAGGATACAACTAGGTACAGTGAGTGTTTGCTAGTATAATGGCTGAGTTTAAAAAAGTTTGAGTGTGCAATGCAGGCAGACGTGCTGCAAATAACGTTCCAATACTGTGAATTGACAAAAGTACAATAGCCACGTTTAGGATACAACTAGGTACAGTGAGTGTTTGCTAGTATAATGGCTGAGTTTAAAAAAGTTTGAGTGTGCAATGCAGGCAGACGTGCTGCAAATAACGTTCCAATACTGTGAATTGACAAAAGTACAATAGCCACGTTTAGGATACAACTAGGTACAGTGAGTGTTTGCTAGTATAATGGCTGAGTTTAAAAAAGTTTGAGTGTGCAATGCAGGCAGATGTCCTGCAAATAACGTTCCAATACTGTGAATTGACAAAAGTACAATAGCCACGTTTAGGATACAACTAGGTACAGTGAGTGTTTGCTAGTATAATGGCTGAGTTTAAAAAAGTTTGAGTGTGCAATGCAGGCAGACGTGCTGCAAATAACGTTCCAATACTGTGAATTGACAAAAGTACAATAGCCACGTTTAGGATACAACTAGGTACAGTGAGTGTTTGCTAGTATAATGGCTGAGTTTAAAAAAGTTTGAGTGTGCAATGCAGGCAGACGTGCTGCAAATAACGTTCCAATACTGTGAATTGACAAAAGTACAATAGCCACGTTTAGGATACAACTAGGTACAGTGAGTGTTTGCTAGTATAATGGCTGAGTTTAAAAAAGTTTGAGTGTGCAATGCAGGCAGACGTGCTGCAAATAACGTTCCAATACTGTGAATTGACAAAAGTACAATAGCCACGTTTAGGATACAACTAGGTACAGTGAGTGTTTGCTAGTATAATGGCTGAGTTTAAAAAAGTTTGAGTGTGCAATGCAGGCAGATGTCCTGCAAATAACGTTCCAATACTGTGAATTGACAAAAGTACAATAGCCACGTTTAGGATACAACTAGGTACAGTGAGTGTTTGCTAGTATAATGGCTGAGTTTAAAAAAGTTTGAGTGTGCAATGCAGGCAGACGTGCTGCAAATAACGTTCCAATACTGTGAATTGACAAAAGTACAATAGCCACGTTTAGGATACAACTAGGTACAGTGACTGTTTGCTAGTATAATGGCTGAGTTTAAAAAAGTTAGAGTGTGCAATGCAGGCAGATGTCATGCAAATAACGTTCCAATACTGTGAATTGACAAAAGTCCAATAGCCACGTATAGGATGCCACTAGGTACACTGAGTGTTTGCTAGTATAATGGCTTCGTTATAATTAGTTGGAGTGTGCAACGCAGGCAGATGCGCTCTGCAAATGTCTTGGCACTAGTGGGACTATAGCAAAGTCCAATAGCCACGTATAGGATGCCACTAGGTACACTGAGTGTTTGCTAGTAAAATTGCTTAGTTTAAAAAAGTTGTAGTGTGCAATGCAGGCAGACGTGCTCTGCAAATGTCTTTGCACTAGTGGGACTATAGCAAAGTCCAATAGCCACGTATAGGATGCCACTAGGTACACTGAGTGTTTGCTAGTAAAATTGCTTAGTTTAAAAAAGTTGTAGTGTGCAATGCAGGCAGACGTGCTCTGCAAATGTCTTTGCACTAGTGGGACTATAGCAAAGTCCAATAGCCACGTATAGGATGCCACTAGGTACACTGAGTGTTTGCTAGTAAAATTGCTTAGTTTAAAAAACTTGGAGTGTGCAATGCAGGCAGATGTGCTCTGCTAATGTCTTTGCACTAGTGGGACTATAGCAAAGTCCAATAGCCACGTTTAGGATGCCACTAGGTACACTGAGTGTTTGCTAGTAAAATTGATTAGTTTAAAAAAGTTGTAGTGTGCAATGCAGGCAGACGTGCTCTGCAAATGTCTTTGCACTAGTGGGACTATAGCAAAGTCCAATAGCCACGTATACGATGCCACTAGGTACACTGAGTGTTTGCTAGTAAAATTGCTTAGTTTAAAAAAGTTGTAGTGTGCAATGCAGGCAGATGTGCTCTGCAAATGTCTTTGCACTAGTGGGACTATAGCAAAGTCCAATAGCCACGTATAGGATGCCACTAGGTACACTGAGTGTTTGCTAGTAAAATTGCTTAGTTTAAAAAACTTGGAGTGTGCAATGCAGGCAGATGTGCTCTGCTAATGTCTTTGCACTAGTGGGACTATAGCAAAGTCCAATAGCCACGTATAGGATGCCACTAGGTACACTGAGTGTTTGCTAGTATAATGGCTTCGTTATAATTAGTTGGAGTGTGCAACGCAGGCAGATGCGCTCTGCAAATGTCTTGGCACTAGTGGGACTATAGCAAAGTCCAATAGCCACATATAGGATGCCACTAGGTACACTGAGTGTTTGCTAGTAAAATTGCTTAGTTTAAAAAAGTTGTAGTGTGCAATGCAGGCAGACGTGCTCTGCAAATGTCTTTGCACTAGTGGGACTATAGCAAAGTCCAATAGCCACGTATAGGATGCCACTAGGTACACTGAGTGTTTGCTAGTAAAATTGCTTAGTTTAAAAAAGTTGGAGTGTGCAATGCAGGCAGATGTGCTCTGCTAATGTCTTTGCACTAGTGGGACTATAGCAAAGTCCAATAGCCACGTTTAGGATGCCACTAGGTACACTGAGTGTTTGCTAGTATAATGGCTTACTTAGAATGAGTTGGAGTGTGCAGAGGACAAGAGGGTACAGTGGCAGGATTGTGGTGCTCTGGGTAGAGGAATGGAAGCCTGCCTTTCTATTCCCTCCTAATGGTGAAATGCAGGGAGGAAATCCCTGACCTGGGCTACACAGACGCTGTTGCTGTTTGCAGGACCTGTCACTTATGGCTCTCTGACCCTGCCGCTTTGAGCCCTTAAAAGGACTGCTAGAATGTGCTCTCCCTAAGCTGTCTAACGCTGTGTATGCAGCGCATACAGCTGTATCGGCTATAGGACTCAGGAGGACGGAGCTGCGACACTGATGTCTGACACCAAAGACGCAGAAGGCAGATAATGGCGTTCGTGAAGAAAATGTCCGGTTTTATAATGCAGGGACATGTGACATGCAGATCCTATCACACATGCCGTTGCTTCTCTGGCTCAAAGTCCACTTAGGTGTGTGTGTGTCTGTGATTGGCTGACATGCTGGCCCGCCCCACAAGACGCGCGCGCTTAGGGAAGGAAGACAAGAAAAAAAAAAAAAAAATGGCGATCGCCATTATAGAAACAGCAGTGATCTGAAGGCGCTGTTCACGCACACTATACACTGAAATGTGATAATAGTTTGATTCACAGAGTGACTTACACTATTACAGCAGAAACCAAGCTAGGATTTAGCTGTTTTTTGGCTGCTAGAACCGTTCTCGAACGTTTCTAGAACTATCGAGCTTTTGCAAAAAGCTCGAGTTCTAGTTCGATCCAGAACATGCCCCAAAATCACTCGAGCCGCGAACTGGAGAACCACGAACCACGAACCGCGCTCAACTCTAGTCATGATTCCAAAGGTGCACTCCACATCTCTGCGTTCACGACTCAGCCTATAATTAAAAATCCTCCGCCGGGTATCCAGTCCCCTCCGTGGGTATGGGCGCAGCAGGTTAGGCAAGAAAGGAAAAGCCTCATCCGATACCATCACAAAGGGGACTGGATCTGTGGAGCCTGGCAAAGGTTGTGGGGCTGGGAGCGTTGCGCAATCTAGAAGAATTTGCAGTCCAATCTGTGATGATTGCAACACCCGGGAATCCCCCGTACTGCCATAAGCACTGACATCTATGGCAACAAATTTGTAATGTGCATCAGCCACCGCCATGAGGACCACTGAAAAATACTTCTTATAATTAAATTGAACACAACCATGGACGTCAGTAGACACCCATATTGAAGAGTGACACAAAAGAACAATAAAAAAGACACCTTTATTGATATTCATTAAAAATGTTTAAAAACAAGCAAAAGGTACCGTATACAGAAGAGTGACACAGACAGGAAAAATTTGAAAAAAAATGATGATTTTTCACAGGTGGAAGAATATACACCTGCGCCGGCACACCTCTTAGATTAAGTAATGAGAATTGAACGCATTGCTGTATCCTGTGCTACACATTAGTTACAATGAATCATTGATTAATTAATTAATTGCCATACAGGTGGAACTCCACCAACATGCAGAGCATATATATAAATATAGGTAAATGACCATGTGCAGAACTCTGAGCACAGCAATAAAGCGTTCTACTTGTAGTAAAATACACCCACTTACTACCCTTCACCAATCTAGACCTACATGCTACCCGTGCATAGCATACATCAGGATCATACCGAAGCAGATCCCACCCCTTAGTGGGGCAACCATCCCAAAGTGGGGCAGGATATATAGTACAAGGTTCACTAAACAAATAAGGTGAACAAGTATGCAGTTTAACAAAGCACAGTGCATGCAACGCACAGGCAGCTAAGTAAATGCCAAAGAGGGGGGAGGGGGGGCGGGTGTAAACGGGCAAGCCGGCAAAGCAGGCACACAGAAGAGTGAAAATGACAAATTACATCACCTGAAGATATCCTGCCGTGACCCTCACACTCCGACACGTGTTTCGCAGTCGCTTTCTCAAGGAGCGTGTCAGAGGTGAGGGGCAGGCTGGTTAAAAAGGCTGGAGCAACCTATGGAGATAAACTTTTAGATCATGTGATCCGCTGGACGCGAAAGAATCAACCTAATGACGCGGCGCATGACAACCGTTGCCACCACCGCTATTGAAATAAGCTTCCCGTATGCCGCGATCACGTGCCCGTGACGTCACGGCCCATGTGATAATGGAGCCATGGAGACCACAGGACACTTTCAGACGCGGCATAGGAAGCGAGCAAGCAGCACAGCAGGCATGCGCACTAGGTAAATTCTTGTAGAGACAAAAGGAAGATATTTAAACCCATTGGGCTTCCAACAGCCAACCTCATATTTCAAGGGGATCATATATGTCACAACATTATCAGTAACGCAAAACCACAACAGGAAAAGAACAGATATTGCATCAGTAAACATACTCTGATATATACATTGCAAATGATGACTAGAAGTTTTTTTTGGGCAAAATATACATCCCATAGGCAATATTCAGTTACCCCTGTTGTGTTATAACACATTCACCAGGAAAATAACAGATATTGCATCAGTAAACATACGCTGATACATACATTGCAAATGATGACTAAATGTTTTTTTGGGCAAAATATACATCCCATAGGCAACATTCAGTCACCTCTGTTGTGTTATAATACATACACCAGTACATTATGTCACAATTATATCCCATGGAACATAACAAGAGCATAGATCGACAATTGTAGTTCATGGGAACAAAATCCTCTTCTTTTCTTTAGATGGATACCATGAGAAGATAAACTCCAAGGCACAGATGTGAAGGTATATGCTCCAGAATAAACAAAGCCAGACATTGGTAACCTAGTGAACTAAAAAAACAACAAACAATTAAAATTGTATGAAACACCCACCACAAACACCTATTTAAAACCAGGTATAGCTATAGATGCTCATCAAAAAACCAGGACAAAAAACAAAAACCAAATGCATTGAACGACCACCTGTATCGCCTTACAGGAAAGCTGAGAACCCCATATTCTCATTCAGACCATTAGGGGCCAAAGTCCCCAGTCTGTATATCCATTTACTTTCGACTTGGGCAAGAACCCTACCCAAATCTCCCCCTCTTCTTCCCATGGAGACCAGATCTATGCCTTTGACCTTCAACATGGTAGAATTACAGCAATGAAATTTCTTGAAATGTCTTGGAATAGTTTTCAAAAGGCTTTCATCATTGATACCTTTAGCCTTCTCTATATCTAGACAATGTTCGCGGATCCTAATTTTTAACTCCCTCGTGGTCAGACCAATATATGCCTTTTTACACGGGCATTCGGCCCTGTAGATGACCCCCTTTGATGAACACGTGATTCGATGTCTAATATCAAACTCACGAGATCCATCAAAGTTATGAAATCTTTTGGCCTTTACAAGGTTGGCACACGCCTTGCATAAACCGCAAGGAAAAAAGCCAAGCAATGGCTAGGCATACCCACCCGGGATGGTTTATAGTGGCTATGGACCAGCATGTCTCTCAGATTTTTAGCACGCTTAGCCACCATGGATGGTCGTGATGGTAGAATTGATCTCAAAATTGGATTCGTCATAAGAATATTCCAATGTTTCTGAACAATCTTTTTCAACTCATCCCACCTACTGTTGTAGGTTGTGATGAGACGCACAATTGGATCACTCCTATTACTATCTTTTATAACATTGGAAAAAAGAAGAGAATTTCTAGACGATTTCATTGCCCTTTTGAAACCATGTCTGATAACTCTCCGACTATAGCCTCTAGTCTCAAATCTATGTGCCAGTTCTTCCGAATGAGTCATGAAACTGGCATCATCCGAACAAATCCTTCTAATTCTGAGGAACTGGCTACTAGGGATCCCCTGGATGGTACTTTTGGGGTGAGCAGAGGATGCCAACAGTAACGAGTTAGTGGCCGTCGGCTTACGATAAACTTGTGTGGACAATAGGCCATTAGATGACACGACAATCCTCAAATCCAAAAAATTGATTGTTACGCCTACGCGTCCTGTACTTGCTTCCCTCCCCTCTGTGTTCAGAGCGGGCGGAAGTGACGTTGGACGCCGCATGTGTTTCCGGTGCGGGATCGTGGCCATGGGCGCCGACGCTACTGCCTAGGTGAGTGTTATAAAAACCCATCCACACACACCCCTCGCTGCCCTCACGAAGAAGCCCTAGGCGAAACGGCCGTCAGGGTATTTATCCTTCCACCCACTTCAGTATGGTATTTGGCAGTCAGGCATTTGTTCCATTTTTGACTGCTTGTGTATCCTGTCTTTTCCCTGTTGCATTATTCTTGGCTGGCACTTTTCCATCTATCTGAAAGCCAGCATATAATTCTTCTCTAGGCAGAACTATTATCTTATCCAACTGTGATCTTACTGCCCGTTTATTTCTGGCTGATACTTTTCCATCTACTTTAAAGCCAGTATATATATATAATTTATATATATTTTTTCTTTAGGCAGTACTATTATCTTATTCTATTGTGATTGCACTGCCCTCTTACTCCTATTTCCTTTCAGGCATTTATATCCTCTTTATATGGGCAAGTGATTTTAAAAAAATCTCACTTTAATATGTTTTTCTGCCTAAAAAAAAGCCATTTTGGCAACATTTGTCATAATATGTATGTGCCAGCTTTAATATTTTTCACATCGATGGGGAAGTACAATAATTGTTCACTATTTTGAGGTTTTACAAACCACTGCTTTGTCCTTTTAACCCTCTCCTTTGGATTGCATAACATTTTCCCTTGTGGATATGCAATATATATGGTTTTTTTAGGAGTTTTTTCCTGCTCTTAGCAAAGTGAAACATTTGTGGTTTACCGTGATACACACATACGTTTAGCGAAGTGGTTTATGGAAGGATTGTTTATTGGCAAAATTCCCCCATGTATTCTATATTCTCCAAAAATGTTTTTTTAAAGAAAAGATGTTTTTCTAAAAATGTTTACAATAAAATAATTCTGTTTTAATCCTCTGCTATTTACTCTGGTTACTACATCGGTATTTTTCGACTCTAGAGTTAGCATTACTGTGATTGGGCCATTAATTTGGTGTTCCCACTTTGGGATGGTTGCCCCACTAAGGGGTGGGATCTGCTTCGGTATGATCCTGATGTATGCTACACGGGTAGCATGTAGGTCTAGATTGGTGAAGGGTACTAAGTGGGTGTATTTTACTACAAGTAGAACACTTTATTGCTGTGCTCAGAGTTCTGCACAAGGTCATTTACCTATATTTATATATATGCTCTGCATGTTGGTGGAGTTCCACCTGTATGGCAATTAATTAATTAATCAATGATTCATTGTAACTAATGTGTAGCACAGGATACAGCAATGCGTTCAATTCTCATTACTTAATCTAAGAGGTGTGCCGGCGCAGGTGTATATTCTTCCACCTGTGAAAAATCATCATTTTTTTTCAAATTTTTCCTGTCTGTGTCCCTCTTCTGTATACGGTACCTTTTGCTTGTTTTTAAACATTATTAATGAATATCAATAAAGGTGTCTTTTTTATTGTTCTTTTGTGTCACTCTTCAATATGGGTGTCTACTGACGTCCATGGTTGTGTTCAATTATGTTATATAGAGTGCTAATTTCCACTAAATAGGACATGAGGTTGTTAACCATTCTTATAATTAAAGAAGAGTGATCCTGATCGCGGTGGCTTCTGAACTCTTACATGTTTGCCATCGACCGCACCTATGAAGTTGGGGAAGTTGGCCACAGTTTGAAAGCCTGCTGCAATCTGCAGCCAACTTTCCTTGGTTGGGGAAGGCATCACCATGGGCTGCAACTTCTGCCAGATCACGCCACATGTGCACCTCACATATCCGGAGATGGTTGATTTGCCAACGCGAACTTGCAGGTGCAGGGATGTGAAGCTCTCTCCAGTGGCCAGAAACCTGAAAATTACAAGTAGAAAGAATTAGAAAAACACAATATAAAGCATTGTATGCATTTAAAAATTAACTCTTCACATGATCTAATATATAAAGTTGAGTGTATGTATGTATCTCCGCTAAAGCAATCTGCACACACACATTTACAATCACGAAATTTTGCTCAGACGCCTCAAGTGACTCAGGGTACATCATAGACTATGCTTTTAAGGGAACATGTAACCACGCACTTTCCAGTTACTCTCAAAAAAAACCTTCATCCATTAAAGTGAATGGATCTGGGAGGTACAGATCATTAATAGGAGCTGAGATTGGTTGCTATAGGATAAAGGTACACGCTTTTTTAGTATAAGAAGCTTATGTGTGAGGCGTTATGATGTTGATGGAGAGAGAGAGACAGTGAAAGACAGACAGGGAAAGAGACAGACGATGATGTTGGTGGAGAGAGACAGACAGACATGTAAAGAGACAGTCAAAGACACAGACAGAAAGAGATAGACGGGGAGAGATAGAGACAGCCAGGGAAAGAGACATTAAGAGACAGTTAGGGGTACTTTGCACGTTGCGACATCGCTACTGCGATATTGTCAGGGTCAAATCGAAAGTGACGCACATCCGGCACCAGTAACATCTATGCGTAAGGAAGGAGGTGGGCGGGATGTTTATGTCCCGCTCATCTCCGCCCCTCCGCTTCTATTGGCCGCCTGCCGTGTGACGCCGCACGACCCGCCCCTTTAGGAAGGAGGCGGGTCGCTGGCCAGAGCGACGTCGCACGGCAGGTGAGTGCATGTGAAGCTGCTGTAGCGATAATGTTCGCTACGGCAGCTATCAAAAGATATCGCATGTGCGACGGGGGCGGGGACTATCGCGCTCGACATCGTTAGCATCGGCTAGCGATGTTGCAGCGTGCAAAGTACCCCTTACTATCCCGGGCAACACTGGTTACTACAGCTAGTCTCCGTATACAAAAGTAGTTTCATTTGGTTGGGGTCATGGCTCTACAGAGAGTAACTACACTATCTCCACAACAAAATAAAAAAATATGGCCCTGATTTATATGCCACATTACAAGTCAGTCTTGATGAACAGTACCCTTGGGTTAGATGTGCTAAATTGGCGCATCTTTCACCTGCCACATGCAATCCCGAACAATATACTCTAGTTTGATTTTTTTTTAAAAAAAAATATAAATATATACACAAAAAGGATTTTTGAAGTTGCTTACCGCAAGGTGATGAGCAGCCGCTCCTCAGCAGACACTGGCTTCCTCATTCTCGTATCGGCATACGATAAATCATCACGGATCAATGATAACAGTCGGTCAAAGCCGATGGGAAGACGACAAAAAGATGTGAACTTTTCAGGATATCTGCCAAAAAAAAGAAGCAATTAATTACAGATATAAAAAAAAAATATGTAGATACATACGTAAAGAGAGATATAGATAAAGAATAAAGAGAGACAGAGATAAGGATAGCTAAATAAATATAGTTAGATAGATGGATAGATAGATCGATAAAGGGATAGATAGATAGAGGGATAGATAGAGGGATAGATAGAGGGATAGATAGATAGATAGATAGATAGAGAGATAGATAGAGGGATAGATAGAGAGATAGATAGATAGATAGATGGAGGGATAGATAGATAGATAGATAGAGGGATAGATAGATAGGGATAGATAGATAAAGGGATAGATGGAGGGATAGATAGATAAAGGGATAGATAGATAGATGGAGGGATAGATAAAGGGATGGATAGATAGATAGATAGATAGATAGATAGATAAAGGGATAGATAGATAGATAGATAAAGGGATAGATAGATAGATAGATAGATAAAGGGATAGATAGATAGATAGATAGATAGATAGATAGATAGATAGATAGATAGATAAAGGGATAGATAGAGAGATAGATAAAGAGATAGATCGATAGATAGAGGGATAGATAGATAGAGGGATAGATAGATAGAGGGATAGATAGATAGATAGATAAAGGGATAGATAGATAGATAGATAGATAGATAGAGGGATGGATAAAGAGATAGATAGAGGGATAGATAGATAGATAGATAGATAGATGGAGGGATAGATAGATAAAGGGATAGATAGATGGAGGGATAGATAGATAGAGAGATAGATAGATAAAGGGATAGATAGAGAGATAGATAAAGAGATAGATCGATAGATAAAATGATAGATAGATAGAGGGATAGATAGATAGAGGGATAGATAGATAGATAAAGAGATAGATCGATAGATAAAGGGATAGATAGATAGATAGATAGATAGAGGGATGGATAAAGAGATAGATAGAGGGATAGATAGATAGATAGATGGAGGGATAGATAGATAAAGGGATAGATAGATGGAGGGATAGATAGATGGAGGGATAGATGGAGGGATAGATGGAGGGATAGATGGAGGGATAGATGGAGGGATAGATAGATGGAGGGATAGATAGATAGATGGAGGGATAGATAGATAAATAGATCCACATATAGAGATAGATAATTAGAAACAGTGTTTTCAGGTTTCTTACCTTCTTTAATCTTGATAAAGAACACTAAAATGCCCTTTGGCTTCACGAGCCACAAGCAGGGGATGTACCCACAATCTTTTTCTTTGTGCCTAAAAAAGGAAGGTTAAAATTTAACACAGGAAAAAAATAGTTAATTAGTATAGAAAAAAAAACAAAAAAAAGATACCTGTTGTCTCCGACGACGTAGAAGTGGATTAAAGTCACCAAAAGCTGCTGAAAGTGCGGTCTGTGTAGCTGTGTTTCAATTATATTGCTAGCCATGTTGTACGACACAATTGCAAAGATCCACACTACAGAAAATGGAGAAGACTGATGAAGGAAGTGACATCACAATTTATTTTTTTCAACAAGCTTTATTGCTGTAAAAGCATTAAAAAACGCAGGGACCAACCTAAAAAAACGCACCAAAACCGCACCAAATCGCAGTAAAAACGCAGGTGCGTTATTGGTGCGTTTTTTAACGCAGGTGCGCTAATCCTTCACTCTCAAGAAATTTCTTAAGAAAAATCCTTATTCTAGTGTGCACATACCCTTAGAGAGATTTCTCGAAGACCACGTGCACACACTGAGTATTGGGTCAGGGTTTTTTACCTCAGGATTTGTAAGCCAATGCCAGGAGTGGGTAATAAATGCAGCAGTGGTGACGTGCTTCTATTATACTTTTCCTCTGATTGTTCCACTCCTGCTTTTGGCTTACACATACTGAGGTAAATACTGAACGTGTGCACGTGGCCTCCAGCTGTGGCTGCACAAGCATATGTATTCTCACGAGAGAATCGGCCCGATTATATTAATGACACTGGGCTCAGATTCTGATCAGAGTGTAATGCGAGTGGCATTTACTGTGATCCGAATCTTCTGTCTATCAGGATCAGAGCACAAGTGAGGACAAGATGGAGAGTATAATTTCTCCATTATCTGAGTCCACGTAAATTGGCCTGCACTTGGATGACATCGGTGTGCAGTCCGATGTCTCACACTTGTGTGAGAAGTCCTATGGCTGTGGTCCCACAAGCGTAGATTCTCTCATGAGAGACAATCGGATTGATTATGGAAATGACCCTCTGATCAAACTGCGCTTTCTTGTGCCTATTTTCTCATTACAAATAGGCACAAGAAAAATAAAATGTCTGATCAGCCGGCGGCATAGTATAAGAGTGGACAGAGGGCTGTCCAATAAACCATCAGCTAGCACGCAACCTTGTTATACGCTACACTCATGTGACGGAGCCCTAACACTGCGTGTGCAGCTACTGTAAAAGTAAATATCTGCTTCTCTAACAAGCCTCGCAAATATGACAAGATGCATTGCCTATGAGCCACCATACTCCACTATAGGCACGCCATTGCTGGGGAGCCGGTGTGCAGAGAGGCCTCAGTATCTGGGCTGTTCACCTGCCCAGGCCATAGGAACAAATGCACAAATTCCTCTCTGTGGTTTAGCTTTTACATTTAGTTAGGGACCCACAATACATGAGGACCCCTGACGTTGGGTTGTGGGCTTCTGTATTCTGGCCACAATATCAACTAATACCTCATATATAGATAGATAATATATTTTTTGCACTTATCATATCTTTACACAGGATGCAGCCAGGCCCATTAATGTAGGCCTTGTAAACTAGGGTCTCCATTCCTGTGTGGTGCACTTATATAGTGCTGGGCAGCCCACCTAATCTAATAGTATGGGCGTCATCAGTAGGCTGTAAGCCAGACACTGTGCACCTACATGTGTGAACGGCGCCCTATACAAGCCATTTGTGTGGAATTTTAATACTAAGCAGTCACCTCCTCCATGGACTGGTGGTGTGTGGGTGGTTGCTCCATCAGTGTTTTGCCCCTGTTGCCTCCATCTGTATTAGTGGTTTATTCAGGGCCGGATTATAGGCGGGGCAGGCGGGGCTTCAGCCCCGGGGCCCCCACCAAAAAAGCTTCCAAGGGGGCCCCTACCACCAGGGCCATACTTGCCACCCGTCAGCAATTTTTTTTTTCTTTTCTTCACACCCGCTCCCCCTCCGTTAAGACAGTCTAAATCAGCTGTGTTTTCGGGGGGGCACCTACATTTATTTGTATCTGCGTCTCTAAGACGCAAAAACAAGCTGCGGGCACAGGACGCTGATTGACCTCGGAAGTACCATCGTTTGTACTTCCGGGGTCAGAGGTGTGCCTGCTCCCTGCTCTGCTGCGGCGTCCAATGCTGCGGACGTCACAGCAGGACGCCGCCGCGGACGTCACAGCAGGACGCCGCCGCGGACGTCACAGCAGGACGCCGCCGCGGACGTCACAGCAGGACGCCGCCGCGGAGAAGACCCACGCGCGCGGCCGGCTGACCGGCCGCGGAGGAGAGGACCCACGCGGGCGGCCGGCTGCGGAGGAGAGGACCCACGCGGGCGGCCGGCTGGCTGGCCGGCCGCGGAGGAGAGGACCCACGCGCGCGGCCGGCCGCGGAGGAGAGGACCCACGCGCGCGGCCGGCCGCGGAGAAGACCCACGCCGCGGCCAGGAGAGGAGACTAACCGGAGCAGGAGAATGGCCGCGGCACCGGAACAGCAGCAGGACGATGGCGGCCTATACCGGAGCAGCAGGAGGATGGCATCAGAGCAGGTAGGGACAGAGCTGAAGAAAGATGTGTGGTGTGATGCAGAGCTGTGTGGTGTGATGCAGAGCTGTGTGGTGTGATGCAGAGCTGTGTGGTGTGATGCAGAGCTGTGTGGTGTGATGCAGAGCTGTGTGGTGTGATGCAGAGCTGTGTGGTGTGATGCAGAGCTGTGTGGTGTGATGCAGAGCTGTGTGGTGTGATGCAGAGCTGTGTGGTGTGATGCAGAGCTGTGTGTGTGATGCAGAGCTGTGTGTGTGAAGCAGAGCTGTGTGTGTGAAGCAGAGCTGTGTGTGTGATGCAGAGCTGTGTGTGTGAAGCAGAGCTGTGTGTGTGAGTGTGTGTGTGAAAGAGAGCTGTGTGTGTGTGTGAAGCAGAGCTGTGTGTGTGAAGCAGAGCTGTGTGTGTGTGTGTGTGAAAGAGAGCTGTGTGTGTGTGAAGCAGAGCTGTGTGTGAAGCAGAGCTGAAGAAATATGTGAGGTGTGAAGCAGAGCTGTGTGTGTGTGTGTCTGTGTGTGAAGCAGAGCTGTGTGTGTGAGTGTGAAAGAGAGCTGTGTGTGTGTGCAGCAGAGCTGTGTGTGAAGCAGAGCTGAAGAAATGTGTGGTGTGAAGCAGCTGTGTGTGTGTCTGTGTGTGAAGCAGAGCTGTGTGTGTGAGTGTGTGTGTGAAAGAGAGCTGTGTGTGTGTGAAGCAGAGCTGTGTGTGAAGCAGAGCTGAAGAAATGTGTGGTGTGAAGCAGAGCTGTGTGTGTGTGTGTGAAAGAGAGCTGTGTGTGTGAAGCAGAGCTGTGTGTGAAGCAGAGCTGAAGAAATATGTGTGGTGTGAAGCAGAGCTGTGTGTCTGTGTGTGAAGCAGAGCTGTGTGTGAGTGTGTGTGAAAGAGAGCTGTGTGTGTGTGAAGCAGAGCTGAAGAAATGTGTGGTGTGAAGCAGAGCTGTGTGTGTGTCTGTGTGTGAAGCAGAGCTGTGTGTGTGTCTGTGTGTGAAGCAGAGCTGTGTGTGTGTGAGAGAAGCAGAGCTGAAGAAAGATGTGTGGTGTGAAGCAGAGCTGTGTGTGTGAGAGAAGCAGAGCTGAAGAAAGATGTGTGGTGTGAAGCAGAGCTGTGTGTGTGTGTGAGAGAAGCAGAGCTGAAGAAAGATGTGTGGTGTGAAGCAGAGCTGTGTGTGTGTGTGTCAAGCAGAGCTGAAGAAAGATGTGTGGTGTGAAGCAGAGCTGTGTTTGAAGCAGAGCTGAAGAAAGATGTGTGGTGTGAAGCAGAGCTATGTGTGAAGCAGAGCTGAAGAAAGATTTGTGGTGTGAAGCAGAGCTGTGTGTGTGTGTGAGAAGCAGAGCTGTGTGTGTGTGTGAAGCAGAGCTGAAGAAAGATGTGTGGTGTGAAGCAGAGCTGTGTGTGAAGCAGAGCTGAAGAAAGATTTGTGGTGTGAAGCAGAGCTGTGTGTGTGTGTGTGAAGCAGAGCTGTGTGTGTGTGAAGCAGAGCTGTGTGTGTGTGAAGCAGAGCTGAAGAAAGATGTGTGGTGTGAAGCAGAGCTGTGTGTGTGAAGCAGAGCTGTGTGTGTGAAGCAGAGCTGTGTGTTTGAAGCAGAGCTGTGTGTGTGTATATATGAATCAGAGCAGTCTATGCGGCACCCCAGAACTATATGGGTCCCCCAGAGCGCTAAGCCACCCATCCCAGTAATGTGTACGCCACCAGAGCGGTTTGCCACTCCAGTAACGTCTATGCCCCCCCCAGTAATGTCTATGCCCCCTGCCCCTCCTGTAATGTATTTATTGTAGGCCCCAGCCCCTCCTGTGATGTATATACATCAGTGCTGTGTCAGTGTGCATGGTGTGCAGTCATGTCTGTTATTGATGGCCATCATGCAACACAGCCATATGTCCTGGAGGAGCTGGATACAAGCGGGAGAGGTGAGTGAGGCTGCTTGTGACTTCTCCATATTAACACCTGTAATGCGTCTGTGTCTGCATGTATGTCAGTGTATATGACTGTGCATATATTTGTCTGTTTAAATGTATTTTTGTGAATTTGTCTTCAAATATGTATATGTACGTATGCCTGTATGTGTATGTGTGTGTCTGTGTGTGGATGGGGCCCACTGAGACTCAACCGGGGACCACAAAAACCTGGAGCCGTCCCTGGCTGCCTTAACATTGGGATCAATTAAAAATATGTGAGTAAAGGCCGCTTTACACGCTGCGATATCGGTCCCGATATCGCTAGCGTGCGTACCCGCCCCCATCTGTTGCGCGACACGGGCAAATCGCTGCCCGTGCCGCACAACATCGCCCAGAGCCGTCACACATACTTACCTGTCCGGCGACGTCGCTGTGACCGGCGAACCGCCTCCTTTCTAAGGGGGCGGTCCATGCGGCGTCACAGCGACGCCACTGAAGCGTCACTTAACCGCCGCCCAATAGCAGCGGAGGGGTGGAGATGAGCGGGATGTAACATCCCGCCCACCTCCTTCCTTCTGCATAGCGGCCGGGAGGCAGGTAAGGGGAGCTTCCTCGTTCCTGCGGTGTCACACGGAGCGATGTGTGCTGCCACAGGAACGAGGAACAACTTCGTTACTACTGCAGCAACGATATTAGAGAATGGACCCCCATGTCACCGATTAGCGATTTTGCACGTTATTGCAACGATGCAAAATCGCTTATCGGTGTCACACAAAACGGCATCGCTAATGCGGCCGAATGTGCGTCACGAATTCCGTGACCCCAACGACTCCGCATTAGCGATGTCGCAGCGTGTAAAGCCCCCTTTACTCTACTTTCTTTGTATAAGTGACGGCTGTGAGTTATCCTGGACTGTATCTGTATTGTAGTCCTGTAAATCTGAATATGGCAGATCAGGGTAAAGGTCCAGTCACACTAAGCAACTTACCAGCGATCCCAACAACGATGGGGATCGCTGGTAAGTTGCTAGGAGGTTGCTGGTGAGATGTCACACTGCGACGCTCCAGCGATCCCACCAGCAACCTGACCTGGCAGGGATCGCTGGAGCGTCGCTACACAAGTTGCTGGTGAGCTCACCAGCAACCAGTGACAAGCCCCCAGCGCCGCGTGGAAGATGCTGCGCTTGGTAACTAAGGTAAATATCGGGTAACCAACCCGATATTTACCTTGGTTACCAGCGCACGCAGCTACACGTGCAGAGAGCAGGAAGCAGCGCACACTGAGCGCTGGCTCCCTGCTCTCCTAGTTACAGCACACATCGGGTTAATTACCCGATGTGTGCTGCAGCTAAATGTGCACAGAGCAGGGAGCAGCGCACAATGCTTAGCGCTGGCTCCTTGCTCTCCTAGTTACAGCACACATCGGGTTAATTAACCCGATGTGTGCTGCAGCTACATGTGCACAGAGCAGGGAGCAGCGCACAATGCTTAGCGCTGGCTCCTTGCTCTCCTAGTTACAGCACACATCGGGTTAATTAACCCGATGTGTGCTGCAGCTACATGTGTACAGAGCAGGAGCCGGCACTGATAGTGAGAGCAGCGGAGGCTGGTATCAAAGGTAAATATCGGGTAACCAAGGAAAGGGCTTCTTGGTTACCCGATGTTTACATTGGTTACCAGCCTCCGCAGAAGCCGGCTCCTGCTGCCTGCACATTTAGTTGTTGCTGTCTCGCTGTCACACACAGCGATCTGTGCTTCACAGCGGGACAGCAACAACTAAAAAATGGCCCAGGACATTCAGCAACAACCAACGACCTCACAGCAGGGGCCAGGTTGTTGCTGGATGTCCCACACAGCAACATCGCTAGCAACGTCACAAAAGTTGTTCGTTAGCAGCGATGTTGCTAGCGATGTTGCTTAGTGTGACGGGGCCTTAAGATACATGTTTATTGGATTTATATCTAAATGCTACAGTTCGTGCTCTACTGTTATGGCTAAAAATGTTAACGTTTATGGGGCCCCCACCAGATTTTCTGCCCAGGGGCCCCCACCAACCTTAATCCGGCCCTGGGCTTATTCTGCGTCTGTTAGTGCATTTGTTCCTATGGCCTGGGCCGGTAAACATTGTTGCCCTTTGTTTCTGTGAATTTTATGGGGAAAATATAATTCCTCTTTATGGTTTAGTCTGCCACAACACGTGGTAGATGTGGGATAAGTAAATAGCTGACAAATGTCTGAACAGCGGTGGCAGAAGCTGAATTTCCATTGCTGCTTTTAACTATTTAAACACTTGATTGTTAACAATGGCGTATAAATGATGTACTTGTGGGGCTTGCACACATCGGCTCCCTTCAGTCCTCCATGGTACACCTTTGTTTGTCTTGGTAGCTGCCTGCCGCTGACATTTTGGCACTCCTGTGAAGCCCAACCACAGGGCGCACATATAAGAGACTGCGTTTTTCATTATGTACTGCAACAATGTGATGTTGAATTTAGTCTGCACGCTGCGTTCTGGTTTGACGACAAAAACGCACCCTCTGGCAAACTCATGACAAATGTAAATGTCGCAGGCGGGGAGGACGCCGCCATGCGCTCGCTAATGCTCGGGTCCGGCGCTGCTGCGATGACTGCTCGGTGGCTCGAGCGGTGGGCCGGATCTGGGGACTCGAGCGGCGCTCCTCGCCCGTGAGTGGAAGGGGTAGTTTGGTTTGGGGATTTAGTCCGTGACGCCACCCACAGGTTGTGGTGAGGTTAGGCACCACCGCTGCTGGTGACGGGGATCCCGTGAGCGATGGCAGGGAGCAGCTGGGATGTTGTTCTCCCCCTCCGTGGGTAGGGGTTGGTGGTCCCGGGGCCCGGTGAGGTGACAGGGAGGCAGTATTCGCAAGGTGCGGGGTCGCCTGGACTGCGCAGCGCGGTGCCAAATGCACGCAAAGTCTCTGGTAAACCAAACGGCTGGATGGACGGGTCCCGCAGCCGGCTGCTGTAGCTTCTCCCGGACGGTTGGTGGTGGCTGCCTTTCCCTGCACCTTTGTGTATGTTCGGTCCCGATGGATTCCCACCGGTAACCCACTCCGCAGCGTATATATGTGCCGAAGGAGCCCCTTTTGCCCGCAGGCTCTGGCCCTCGGAACTCTAGCTGTGGCAGTAGCTGTATTTCCTTCTACTGGTCGGACGGTTGCCTTCAATCGGGTCTTGGCTGTTAGGAAACCCCTGGGGTTCCGGTCACTGACAGATTTGACCTCTAATGGCGACTCCAAGCCTGGTCGGGGTCCGCAGGCCCTGCCTGTGTGTGCTGGCTTCACTTCGCTCCCCGGTTCGGTACCGGCGGGCCACCGCCCGTTCCCGGTCCTACGGTTCCGCGTTGATTCGCCTCTCCTGCAGACGGCCACCACCGTCTGCCAACCTTGCTCTTAGTGCCCGGGCCACACACCCGGACACGGTCAGTTTACTCCTCCACTACTACTTCACTCCTCTCCCTTGCACTTCCCTAACTGAACTCCCTTCCTTTTCCCGCCTCCAGGACTGTGAACTCCACAGTGGGTGGGGCCAACCGCCTGGCTCCACCCCACCTGGTGTGGACATCAGCCCCTGGAGGGAGGCAACAAGGATTTTGTGTCTGGCTGATGTGCCTGTCTCGGGGTGGGGGTGTGTGTTGCAGTACCTGTGATGACCTGGCTAGTCCAGGGTGCCACATTCCCCCTTGGTTAAATGCAGACCGTCCGCGGGCTGCCCATCCATCACCAGTTTTATTTTTCTTTTCAACTGTAACAATATAAAAGTAACAACAATTTATGCACTTCAAATCTTCCCTTACGGGAGGTAGGTCACTTAAACGTTGCAAAACATATATATATATATACTAGAAGGTGGCCCGATTCTACGCATCGGGTATTCTAGAATTTACGTATTGTGTAGTTCATGTATGATTTTTGTTATATATATATATATATAGATGTTGTTGTGTGTAGTTACCAAGTGTTTGTGTAGGGCGCTGTACATGTTCTGGGTGTTGTCTGGGTGTGACGGGGGTGAGAGCGGTGTTCTATGTGTGTTGCGTGTGTTGCGTTGTTTGTGGAGCGCTGTGTGTCTGTAGCGTTGTGTGTGTGTGTGGTGTGTTTTGGGGGGAGGTATGTTTTGTGCAATGTGTGTGTTGTGCGGTATGTGCGTATATTTATGTATGCCGCGGTGTTTGTGTGTTGGGTGTTGTGTGTGTGCAGCGTTGTCTATGTGTGTGGGTGTCTGTGTAGGGCAGTTGTTCGTGGTTCCCAGTGTGTGTGTGTGGTGTGTTGTGCAGTGCGCGCGCGCGTGTGTGTGTGTGTGTGTGTGTGTTGGGGGGAGGTGTGCACTTCCCATCGTGCTCCATCCCCCATGCAGCGCACTCCCCATCGTGCTCCATCCCCCATGCAGCGCACTCCCCATCGTGCTCCATCCCCTATGCTGCGCACCCCCCATCGTGCTCCATCCCCCATGCTGCGCACTCCCAAACGTACTCCATCCACCATGCTGCGCACTCCCAAACGTGGTCCATCCGCTATGCTGCGCACTCCCAAACGTGCTCCATCCACCATGCTGCGCACTCCCAAACGTGGTCCATCCGCCATGCTGCGCACTCCCAAACGTGCTCCATCCGCCATACTCCGCACTCCCCATCGTGCTGCATCCCCCATGCTGCGCACTCCCAAACGTGCTCCATCCGCCATGCTGCGCACTCCCAAACGTGCTCCATCCGCCATGCTGCGCACTCCCAAACGTGCTCCATCCGCCATGCTGCGCACTCCCAAACGTGGTCCATCCGCCATGCTGTGCACTCCTAAACGTGCTCCATCCGCCATGCTGCGCACTCCCAAACGTGCTCCATCCGCCATGCTGCGCACTCCCAAACGTGCTCCATCCGCCATGCTGCGCACTCCCAAACGTGGTCCATCTGCCATGCTGCGCACTCCCAAACGTGCTCCATCCGCCATGCTGCGCACTCCCAAACGTGCTCCATCCGCCATGCTGCGCACTCCCAAACGTGCTCCATCCGCCATGCTGCGCACTCCCAAACGTGCTGCATCCCCCATGCTACGCACCCCCCATCGTGCTCCATCCCCCATACTGCACCAGCATCAGCCTCTCTGCCCGCAGCATCAGCCTCTCTCCTCCCAGCATCAGCCTCTCTTCCCGCAGCATCAGCCTCTCTCCTCCCAGCATCAGCCTCTCTCTTCCCAGCATCAGCCTCTCTCCTCCCAGCATCAGCCTCTCTCTTCCCAGCATCAGCCTCTCTCATCCCAGCATCAGCCTCTCTCCCCCCAGCATCAGCCTCTCTCCTCCCAGCATCAGCCTCTCTCCTCCCAGCATCAGCCTCTTCTGTCCCCAGCATCAGCCTCTCTCCTTCCAGCATCAGCCTTTTCTGTCCCTAGCATCAGCCTCTCCTCCCAGCCTACCCCAGCCTCAGCCTCCCCCAGCATCAGCCTCTCTCCTCCCAGCATCAGCCTCTCTCCTCCCAGCCTACCCCAGCCTCAGCCTCCCCCAGCATCAGCCTCTCTCCTCCCAGCATCAGCCTCTCTCCTCCCAGCTTCAGCCTCTCTCCTCCCAGCATCAGCCTTTTCTGTCCCCAGCATCAGCCTCTCTCCTCCCAGCATCAGCCTTTTCTGTCCCTAGCATCAGCCTCTCTCCTCCCAGCCTACCCCAGCCTCAGCCTCCCCCAGCATCAGCCTCTCTCCTCCCAGCATCAGCCTCTCTCCTCCCAGCATCAGCCTCTCTCCTCCCAGCCTACCCCAGCCTCAGCCTCCCCCAGCATCAGCCTCTCTCCTCCCAGCATCAACCTCTCTCCTCCCAGCTTCAGCCTCTCTCCTCCCAGCATCAGCCTTTTCTGTCCCCAGCATCAGCCTCTCTCCTCCCAGCCTACCCCAGCCTCAGCCTCCCCCAGCATCAGCCTCTCTCCTCCCAGCATCAGCCTCTCTCTTCCCAGCATCAGCCTCTCTCCTCCCAGCCTACCCCAGCCTCAGCCTCTCTCTTCCCAGCATCAGCCTCTCTCCTCCCAGCATCAGCCTCTCTCCTCCCAGCCTACCCCAGCCTCAGCCTCCCCCAGCATCAGCCTCTCTTCTCCCAGCCTCCCCATCCCAGCCTTCCCCAGGATCAGCCTCTCTCCTCCCAGCCTCCTCCAGCACGCCGTGCTCCTCTGCCGACACTCACAGATCCGATCGCATACACTCACACACACACACACCCGATCACATACACACACACACACCCGATCGCATAAACTCACACACACACCCACCCGATCGCATACACTCACGCACACCCGATCGCATACACTCACACACACACCCACCCGATCGCATACACTCACACACACCCAATCGCATACACTCACACACACACACACCCGATCGCATACACTCACACACACACACACACACCCGATCGCATACACTCACACACACCCGATCGCATACACTCACGCACACACACATTGACGATATTACACATACGCGCTCACACTCACAACATCCGGAGATACCACATGCTTCTGGCCATCTGATCCTCCGGCAGGTCCTGGAAGTTCACAGCACAGTATCGCCGCCGAGAAGCAAGCGATATCCCAGGATGTTGTGTGTGTGGATGCGATGTGATGTGTGTGTGATGTGTGTGTGAGAGTGAGTGTGATCTGATGTGTGTGTTGTTATGTGTGTGCGTGTGTGTATGTTCCGCCGCTGCAAGACCTTGATGCGCTGGTAACTATGCTACCATGGTTACCAGCGTATCTCGTCCCCCGCTCGCACGGGAGCCCACACCAGCATACGCCGGCAACCCCAGCAATGCGAGGGTATGTGTCGACTGGGTTGGCGGCGTACGCTGATGTGGGCTCCCGGGGGTACAGTACTCACCTGGGAGTCGTGGCTCCGTGACCGTGTCGGTTCGGGGAATGCGTGGGGGGGCGGGGCCAGAGCTAGCGTGCATTGCGTGAGGGGGGCGTAGCGTGGCCGAGTTGCCAATGCCTGCAGGGTGCCGGGGCGAGAGGCCAATCTGTGGGGGGGCGGAGCCTGGGCGAGCGGCCGGCCAACCCATGTGGGGGCGCAGCCTGGGCGAGCGGCCAATCTGTGCGGGGGGCGGGGCCATGGCGAGCCCAGCGGCCAATCAGCTTTGTGTCACCGTAAGGACACAATTTTGGAGCAAGACAGACAGACAGACAGACAGACAGAATAAGGCAATTATATATATAGATACATTTTTAATACCAACGGACGGACGGCTTCCGCTCTCCCACCCAAGCAACCTAGCCCTGATGCTGCCCCTAAGAAGTGGTCAGCACCCCTTGACCCCAGTCCAGATCCAGGCTGCCCGAGCAGGAATGGGTACAGTGACTCGCACCCGGCTGTCACTTCAGGGGACCCCACGTCCATGGGGGACCCCTGATCCTCGGAGGATCGCCACCGGTTTCGGTAGTGGCGGGCCTGGGCCAACACTTCCCTCCAGGCCCATCCTCCAAATCTGCCTTTCCGGAGGCGGCAATGGAAAACATGCCCCAAACTTATTTACAATCCCACCAGTTCGTGGGTGCCCTGCAAGTTCTCAGGCAAGTCCATGAAGAGTTCCTCATGCCTACGGGGACAACTTGCCGGCAACGGCCGGGTCAATCACGGTGTCAATCAGGTCATTCTCTCGGTTTGATTAGTCTTATCATTCATTTACTTAACAAGGTAACGGTACCGGGGGTCCCAACGGGGACAACGGTGCAACGGAGGGACCGCTGCCTTACTTCAAGTCCACATTGCAGGATGGAGGAGGGGACTGGGCCGGTTTTTGGGCCTCCTGGCCTCCTCTCAGCTTGGCATCAAGGCCAAACCAGCCCCTCTCTCCACAGTGCCGCGTGTATGTCACGCCTTGGATCGCCTGGAAGCAAGTTACGGCCCGGGTGGCCCTCTGGTAGATGGGCATTGACATCCCGGCGGGCCACAAACACCTCGGCCTCCAGGCCCGGCTCGAAAATAAATCCATACCCCCGGCGGGGGTCAAATCTTCGCACCTGGCCCTCGTATATTGGGCCCCGTACCCGGAAGGTGGCTCTGCGGAGGTTCTCCTCCTGGATCATGCGGGCTATCATCTCGGCCTTCCGCTTCTCCCTCTCCGCGATTTCCCGGCCCAGCTGGCTTGGTTCCCTGTCCCAGTAAGGGGCGTCTGTCTGCCCCTGCTCGCGGGTCAGGCCCCGCAGGACCTCCTTCACACTGGCTACTACTGGCGCCCCCTGTGGAAGGTCCCGCGGTGTCATGGCCTGGGGTGCTGCCTCACAGCGACGACCCGGCGCAGCCTCAACCGAGGCGTGGGATATGGGTACAGGGGTCCTCACCTGCTGAACCTCCGCCTCCTCCTGAACGGGACGGATCACCGGAGCCGGGACGGTACTGGGTGTGGTCACTTCCGATGCCACCGGTGCATCTTCGCGGACTGACGCTGCCCTCAGGAGCTTCCACGGAAGTGGTGCGGTTCGTCTGCGGACCTCGTCTGCAGGCTGGTCCGCTCGGGCGGACAGGCAGGGTTCCGCTACCGGTTGTAGGGGTAGCGGGCCTAGTGGCGGGGCGGCAGCAGCGAACACAGGTAGCGGGGGAGGCAGCAGGGTGAGCGGGCGCAGACTGGGTCCCTCAGCCGCAGCGACCAATCCTGTAGGGACACAGGGGCGTGGGTCGCTTACCCGCTCCTCCAAATCTTCCTCCACCTCGCGTCTCCGTATGGCCGCCACCACATCCGCCATGTCGGCCTTCCACTCCTCCAGGAGGAGCTGCACTTGCACCTGCAGACGGCTGCTCAGTTGGATGGTCCGGACCTCCACCCACGCTGCGGTCTAGGGCGCGGGCTCGGGTACTGCGGGGCTACCAGACGGACGGTGCATGCTGGCAGCGGTATCTTCCAGGAACCAAATGGCGGCAGAGTCTTGGCGTCCCTGCTTTTATAACCTCAGTTTACATGCGGCCGGACGCCATCCTTCCCCCCTTGGTCTTCTCTCGGCACCTCCTCTTCAGGGGCAGGGCTTCGGCTTTCGCGCCTCCACTGCTCGAGAAGACGCTCGAGCGGGAAAAATCTTCGCACCCAAGATGGCGGATTCTGAAATTTTTCGGCCGGACACTGCCGGCGGGCCACAAGGCGCACTTCTACCAGCCGGTAGAACGGTAAGATCCTGTTTGTGATGCCAAGTTGTCGCGGGCGGGGAGGACGCCGCCGCCGCGCGCTCGCTAATGCTCGGGTCCGGCGCTGCTGCGATGACTGCTCGGTGGCTCGAGCGGTGGGCCCAATCCGGGGACTCGAGTGGCGCTCCTCGCCCGTGAGTGAAAGGGGTAGTTTGGTTTGGGTATTTAGTCCATGACGCCAACCATGGGTTGTGGTGAGGTTGGGAACCACCGCTGCTGGTGACGGGGATCCCGGGAGCGATGGCAGGGAGCAGCTGGGATGTTGTTCTCCCCCTCCGTGGGTAGGGGTTGGTTGTCCCGGGGCCCGGTGAGGTGACGGGGAGGCAGGGTTGGCAAGGTGCGGGGTCGCCTGGACTGCACAGCGCGGTGCCGGATGGCACGGTTGTACTCACTCAGCCACAAATGTACGCAAAGTCTCTGGTAAACCAAACGGCTGGATGGACGGGTCCCGCAGCCGGCTGCTGTAGCTTCTCCCGGACGGTTGGTGGTGGCTGCCTTTCCCTGCACCTTTGTGTATGTTCGGTCCCAATGGATTCCCACCGGTAACCCGCTCCCCAGCGTATATATGTGCCGGATGAGCCCTTTTGCCCGCAGGCTCTGGCCCTTGGAACTCTAGCTGTGGCAGTAGCTGTATTTCCTTCTACTGGTCGGACGGTTGCCTTCAATCGGGTCTTGGCTGTTAGGAAACCCCTAGGGTTCCGGTCACTGACGGATTTGACCTCTATTATATTCTGGTGGGCGCATCAACCTCCTGTGGGGATAACTGTGAATTTAAATGGCTAAGCAAATAACTGCAGTTTACTAATGTCCATTGTGACTAATCCACTGCTGATAGGAATGCAGTTGTAATTGGATTGTACCCTTCTTGGAAAAGGTTAATATTTAATCCCCACATGTAATTGTAGCCATATCACCTTGCCTGGAGGTATTTTCCTCCCCTTCTTTTGCCTCACTTTTTTTTTGTAATGTATTTTTGTATATGATCTTTTGTAATTAATTTATTATGTGATAAAATAAAATGTACAATTTTTTAATGGACTTGGAAACTCCATTTTTTCTTTGCTGTTCATGACTTCCCTAACTGAACTGCTTCCTTTTCCCGCCTCCAGGACTGTGAACTCCTCAGTGGGTGCGCCTGGCTCCAGCCCACCTGGTGTGGACATCAGCCCCTGGAAGGAGGCAACAAGGATTTTGTGTCTGTCTGATGTGCCTGTCTCAGGGTGGGGGTGTGTGTTGCAGTACCTGTGACGACCTGGCTAGTCCAGGGAGCCACAAAATCACATCCACTTTGCTTGGACAATTAAACACAGCAGAATATACTGTATGTACAAAAAAACACCAGCAGAAAAAACTGCGGCATTTATACTATATGTGAACACAAACTAAATGTCCAACAAAAATGGATGTGATTTCATCTTAAGGGCTCATGCGCACGTTGCGTACTTATATGCATTTACGCTGCGTATTACACTGCAGCGTAAATGCATGCGTCCTGCGTCCCCTGCACAATCTATGTAGATTGTGCATGAGACGTGCACACGATACTTTTATGAACGCAGCGATTTGGGTGCTAAAATTTTGACCCAAATCCGTGCGTTCATAAAATGAGCATGTCAATTATTCCGTGCGCTTCGGATGCAGCTCCCACTTTGTCTATGGTGGGGGCAGCAGCCATAGCGCATGAAATCGGCTTTTTTATACAAAAAAAACTGCATCCATTATGCAGCGTTTCTGCAGCGATTTGAAGCGCACATGTGCTGTCAAATCCCTGCAGAATATTCAGCAGTTACGTGCGCATGAGCCCTAAAGACGCCACTGAACTGTGCAGTTTTGGTGTTTTCTTTTTCTCTATAGACTTCTTTGTGGAGCCTGAAAAAAACGCAAGTGGAAAAAAAAAAAGTGCTGTTACATTTTTCTCTTGTACCCATACAAGTCTATGGGTGTGTGTGACACATCAGACTGCACTGATGACATCCGAGTGCAGTGCGGTATACGCCGAGGCAGGCAATAGGGAAGAGGGAGAGATTAATCTCTCCATCTTCTCTGCACCTGTGCTCCAATTCCCAGATGTGAAAGGATCTGAGCGCAGTGACTGACACTCCGTCGTGCTCTCAGCGGAGCCTGAGCCAAGTGTCATTAGCAAATCACATCCGATTCTCCCACATCGGGTGCTGTACACTAATGTGACCCTGGCCTAAAAGTGAGCACTAATTCTAGCCTTACATGTTTTGGCCACAGTGACTTTTTTGCCATACAAAACTGTACCGCCCTGAGAGGGGCTCGGCTGCTCCCTCGCCGGGCCGAGACGCTCGAGGTCCGGGCTTGGGTTGTCGGTGGCTCGAGCGCCTCTGGACCGGGGGCCACGTCGCTCTGTTAAGGGGAGGCAGTGGGGGTGGTGGTGTGGGACGAGGTTCGCAGCTGGAGGCCGTGTTGTCGTTGTACGGGTCGTGACGCCACCCACGGGTTCGGGTGACGGGATGCACCACCTCTGCGGCTGGAGTGAAGTGGGCTCCCGGGATCGGTGTTGAAGGCGCAGCCTGGATCTTAGCCCCTCGGTGGCCCTAGGGGCGGTGTGTCCCGGGGCCCGGTGGGACGGGCGATGGTGATGTCAGGGTGCAAGGTGCCGTACTGCGGTGCGATGTCGTGCCCGGATGGCACTGGTGTACTCACTATTAATTCACACTCAGAGTCACTGGTAAACCAAAGTTCGGGTATGGTCGGGTCCCGCAGCCGGCTGCTTGTGTCCCTTGTGAGGCTGATGGTGGGGGCACCTCTTGTTTTGACTTTTGGCTCCCCTGCCTAGACAGTGGTAGCCCGCTCCCCGACGTTTAGCTGCCGGAGGAGCCCTCGGTTGCCCGCAGGCGCTGGCCCGTTGGGTGTTTGGCCCTTGGCGATGGCTCTCACCCGGTATCGGTGGGCTGTTGCCTTCTTTCGAGACTTTGGGTGAGGATGAACCCGTGAGGTCCAGACTGCAATCAGTTAATTTGCCTACACTCAGTGGCTTCCAAGCTAGGACGGGGTCTGAGTTCCCGGTTTCTGGTGCTCCGGTAAACGGTTGACTCCCCGGTTCAGGTCCGGCGGGCTCCAACCCTGGCCCGGTCCCTACGGTTCCGCCGGTTGCTATACCGGTACTCCTGCAGGCGGCCACCACCGTCTGCCTGCCTGATGTTACGGGAATCCCAGGCTCCAACCCGGGTCCCTGACAGTTTCTCTCCTCTACACCTCCTGTCACTGTCACTCTACAACTCAATCTGTTTGTATTTCCTGCCTCAGGACAGTAGTCTCCTCGGTGGGCGTGCCTTTCTGCCTGACTCCGCCCACCTGGTGTGTCCTACTGGCCCTGAGGGAGGCATCAGGTCTCCCTCTCGGGTGACAGGTGTGTCCTCACAAGGGATGGGGGTGTGTGTGTGATGTTGGTGGTGTTGTTACCTGTGACCCCTGGGGTCCAGGGCGTCACAAAACCATAATGTTTTTGTTGCGATCTTCAAAAATTGCAGAGAAACATTATTTTAAAAGGTCCCAGCAAAAAAAAAAAGTACCATGGCAGTAAAGCATCCTTAAAGTGATAACAGCAGCATAAACTCTAAATACAGCCCTGGTCATATTGCAATGCCTGATAGAAGGTCGGACATTGACTTATTGGGTAGCTACCGCTCCTACTTGTAACTCGGGAGTTAGTTTCTTTTGTTTTACAAAAGCGATAATTTGCATAAAAAAGAAAATATCAAAGTTGAAATATTCTCCTCCTTCCTGATCTAAAGGAAAAAAGCACATATGTTATTGCTGTCTCTGTAACAGTCAGATATATCAAAAGAAAAAAAGAATTAACCCATACAGTAAGTGTTCTAATCACAAAAGAAGGTGAAACAGAAACATGGCATTTTCCACTCATCTCGCATCTCAAAACGAAATATAAAGCTATGCAAACTAATATATATATGTATATATATATATATATATATATATATATACACACACATATATATACAAGGGTACATTTTTGGACCCTTTTGGGCTATATATATATATATATATATATATATATATATATATATATATATATATATATATACACATATAATCTATAGCCCAAAAGGGTACAAAAATGTCCATTTCACTGAAGAAAAGAAAACAAGCCCTCATACTTCTCCATCATTGGAAAATGCAAAATGTTGGGTCTCAGAAAATGGTGACAAACTATTTTGTTTTTTGTATTTTTTTAAGTCCATTTCTTAGACCCACGAACATAAAAAATTAACAAACAAAAAAACAAACACATATGAGGTTGAAATTGCCATATAACGGGCCAGGAGAATCATACTGCCTGCTTATTTTTACTGCACGTTAAACGGTATAAAAGCAAACCCCAAAAAACAATGATGGCAATTTGTTGTTTTGACCATTTCATCCAACTTGGAATCTTCTTCCATACTTTTCCGTATGATATCTATCATAAAGTGAACGCTGCTGCCGCCATTTAAGGCTTCAATTTATCCTACTAAGAAATAAGCCTACTTGTTTGCAAGTATATTACACTTACATATAAAAAACATTACAGTTGTTGTGGGCGGGGGCCGCTGCCGCTTCTTCTCGGGGGCCTGCTCGGATCCGGGTTCGCTGCTGCGGCTCGAGTGGTGACCGGACCCGTGCTCGCACGGCCGCCCGTCCTCACAACCGTCGGATAGGGGATATTTACAGGGGAGTTGTTGTGTCTGTGACGACACCCGTGGGTTGCGGTGAGGGATGGTGGCACTGCTGCTGCCTGGTGATGGGGTGCCCGGGGCTGATAGAGCGGGGCAGCAAGATGGGATCTCCTCCACGGGTAGGGGGGTGTAGTTCCGGGGCCCGAGGATTGAACACAGGAGTGATGGCTGCTGGAGGTGGCGCGCTGGGCTGGACCGGGGGACAATGGTATACTTACAGTTCAGTAATTTCACACAAGTCCAGTAGTAAACCAAGTTGCCAGTGGCTGGCTGCCTTAGGAGGGTGCATTCGGGTCCCGCACCCAGGTTAATGAGCAGGTAACCCTTCCTCCTGCACTTTGTGTTTGTCTTTCCTTCTGGACGACTTTGCATGGAACGGAGAAGTCCACTCCTGGTTCTGTGTGTCTGGATCCTTGTCCTCGGCTGGTTAATTGGAGAGGGGCTTGCAACCTTCCTCGCCCTAGGGTCCAGGCACCCCGACTGTGCACGGCCTCCAGACCGGATTCCCGCTGTCGGCACCGGCGGGATACAATCCTGCCCCGGTCCACTTTAGGTCTCCCGCGACCGAATCTCCGTCGCCTGTGGCCCTGTTCACTGTCTGCCACCTAGCCGGGTAGTCCAAGGGCTACTACCCCTGACTACACTGCTGTCAGCTCTCCACACTTCAGATGGCAGCCCCCATGCAGCGGTGGATACCGCGCCTGACAGCCCACGTACACCTTGTTCACCACGTATGTGCTACTGATGAAGGTCCAAATAGGACCGAAAACGTTATAAAGCACATAAATAAATTTTCATGCAAAGCATTTTGGGAGTGCCTTGTCTACTTTTCAGCTCTCCACACTTCAACTATCAACTTCAAAGCCTGAACTTGATCTATTCTTCACCTCCTCCACTTAATTGTTGTGTTCCCGCCTATGACACCTCAGGACCCCTAGGTGGGAGTTCTCATCCGCCTGATCCTGCCCACTGGTGTGTCCCTATTATCATGAGGGGGTGGTTAGGATTAATGGCTGTGTGTTATGCCTAAGTGTGAGTTTCTGGTGGTAACAAGGAGGATGTACAACTTTTGTGACTACCTGGTTTTGCCAGGGCATCACACAGTGATCGCTCATTATAGGCCAGTATTTTCTTTTTCTCTTACAGGGGAAGTGTGGGTATACAAAGTCGTTTAGTAACTACAAAATGGCATGCAAAAGTTTGAACACCCTGGTCAAAATTACTGTTATTGTGAATAGTTAAGCAATTTGAAGATAAAATGATCTCTAAAATGCATAAAGTTAACTGAATAAAGATGACAAATTTCCTTTGTATTTTAGGCAAAAAAAAAAATAATTTTGGTTCCTAATTGACCTAGAACAGGAAAGGTTTATTCTGATTTCATATCAGATAGTGAGAAAAACCTGCAGATGTGTCTATAGAGAGTGGATGGAATCGTCTGGTTTCATCCACTCTCTATAGACACATCTGCAGGTTTTTCTCACTATCTGACATGAAATCAGAATAAACGATTCCCGTTCTAGGTCAATTAGGAACCAAAATTATTTATATTTGCCAAATTACAGAATGAGACAGAGAGAGAATGTGTTTTAAGACATTTTTATTATTTTTTGGAAGGTCAAAAGTTTACATACATTTCATTAGTATTTGGTACCATTGCCCTTAAACTGTATTACTTGGGTGAAACATTTTGGATCTCCTTCCACAAGCTTCTCACAATAGTTGGTAGGAAATAGGGGCCATCTGTTGAAGTCCCGGGACTCCCCGGACTAGCACCTAGAGACTACTGGCAGCTAAACCCAACCTCCCCATCAGAGGCTCTGGTGAATGCCCAGTAGGTATGTAGTTCCTCCCCTCCAGGTTAAACCGGCGCTGCGACCCAGTGGGTCCACTCCCCCTTGCATTCGTGAGCAAAGCAGTGTGTAGATTGTCAATATAAGGCCCCTTCACACGTCAGTGATTCTGGTACGTTTGTGCTTTTTTTATACGCACCAGAATCACTGAGATACGCAGACCCATTATAATCAATGGGTCTGCTCACACATCAGTGATTTTTCACTGACCGTGTCTCCATGCAGCGTACACGCGTGTCCGTGATTCTGCATGGAGACAAGTCCGTTTTTTTCTGGCATCACTGATGACCCATGGACCACACTAGGGTGTGATCCATGAAACACATACCAGAAAAACACTGACATATTAAATAATAAACATTTTCCACTTACCTTGCCAGCGATTCGCTGTGCAGCCTCCGCTCTCTGCAGCTCCTGCCCGGCTCATGAATATTCATGAAAGCAGGTATTGCCGACCGAGAAGTAGCTGCAGAGAGCGGTGGGCGGACGCTGCAGAGCCGAGGGGTTCAGCACCATGGACAACAGGAGTGAAGGCAGGTGAGTAATGTCCATGTGCGATCACGGATTGCACATGGACAACCCACGTGTGCCATGAATCACGGAACACGGAGGGACATGTGCGTGTTTTACACGTCAGTGAAGAACGTCAGTGTTTTTCACTGACGTGTGAAACGGGCCTAAGATTGGGGAGAGCTGACACCCAGCACCCTACCAATCAGCAGTTATCACCATACACTCCTTACACTCGTTAGTGGCTACAGACGGCTCAATTCCTATCCTTTTCTACAGAATCTGATCTGCAGTGCTCATCAGGTGCCACTAAGCTGTGTCAGAGCGTCGTTGCTCTTCTTACTGATCTTCAGGGGGCGTTTTTTTGGCACTATTTTGAAAACTTTCAGATTTGGAGGGAATGAAAAGAAGACTGCAATTTCTCCAATGTTTAGTGGGTTTATTACGTAATTCTGAAAATTTACAATAAATGACTGGAAAGTTTTAAGTGGTCATTGTAATGTTAACAACATTTGAATAGATCCATAATACAAGCGACTATAGGAAACTTTGTATCTCATACAATACATTTTGCTTCTGTCTTCATTTATGTCTCTTCTTTCACGGCCTCTTGAACTTACAATCCACTATGAAATCCACTTTGACTATGGTCAAAGCAAGATAAATTGCCAGTGCAGTGAGGTATCAGGTTACACCTCCTAATGTACTCTATGGAGAGGGCAGGAGCGAGGAGCACTTAATACAATAAGGAGGAGATCATGATGTAGCTTCAGAATTAAAGGAGAAGTACAGACCTACATTTTGTTTTACTCCTTAATGCCTATCTATTTAATGTCATAATCCAATCTCTTTAATAATAAGCTTTAACTAAAAATTCCCTTCTGTGCCCTCACTACACTCACTGCTTTATGTCTATTTTTTACTACTTCCTTTTTGATGATGCTTCATTTGAGAATCGATAGTGAATTGAGTTGTGATTGGGGGCAGGGGCTTTGGTCACTGCCACAGCCTCTTTTTCTGTTTACTGTGTATAGTATACATCATAGCCGCCATGTACGGCGGTTGTCGGCAAGGGGTTAAATCATACCTCTCATTTCAGGTAATGTTTCAAAATTAGGTGTCATGTGTATGTAGCGCACCATGGGGCAGGTGGTTAACTTACTCGACGCCAGGCCGTTTCGGATCGGGTCAGGCGATGTCACGGGTGGCCTTGTCCGGTTCCGTTGAAGGGAGCTGAGTACTCCTGAAACACGTAGACCTGTGCATGAAATAAAAAGACATTAATCATTTATGATTCTGGATTGGTGAATAGCGCGACATTACAACCCGCCTCCTTCCAATCCTTCTCTTTCTTTAAACACCGGTGTTGGCTCCTTACCTGCCTGGGATTGACCGGAGCCCATAACGGCAGTGACCAGTGCGACCGTGCTGGCAGCTGAAGTTGTGAGTAAACTACACCCTGAACCCGCAGAGACTATGTTGGCTCGTTCTTACCGGCACAGCCGCCCAGCGCTTAGGCGCTAACGCCTGTTAAATCCCTGATCATCCACCCGGGGCTCGCTCCGCCTGTGGGGAGCGACACCCTCCCGGCTGCTGTAACACCTTCCCCGGTATCCTGCAGCAGCAACTACTCCTGGCCGTATACCACAGGTGGCGTCACGACAAACTCTCCCAAATACCCCACATCCCTCACCATTTACTGTACGCCTTGGGGCAACGGAACCGGACAAGGCCACCCGTGACATCGCCCGACCCGATCTGAAACGGCCCGGCGTCGAGTAAGTTAACCACCTGCCCCATGGTGCGCTACATATGTGGCGCCCTGGACAAGCCAGGTGCCACAGGTAACAACACCACCACACCCCACACTCCCTTTAGGCACATCAAGTCAGACACAGAAATCCTTGCTGAAACTTAGTGGCATCCAAACAGTGTCTGCTTTACAAAGTTTAGTGTCCCACTGGTGCCAAGCAAGTTCCACCACCTCTGCATTCTAGCCTCCTGCAAATTTTGCTACGGTATTTTTTATAGAAAACACTGCTGAAACTTAGTGGCATCCAAACAGTGTCTGCTATTCTAAATTTAGTGTCCCACTGGTGCCAAGCAAGTTCCACCACCTCTGCATTCTAGCTTCCTGCACATTTTGCTACGCTATTTTTATAGCAAACAATGCTAAAACTTAGTGGCATCCAAACAGTGTCTGCTATACTAAATTTTGTGTCCCACTGGTGCCAAGCAAGTTCCACCACCTCTGCATTCTAGCCTCCTGCACATTTTGCTACGCTAGTTTTACAGCAAACAGTGCTGAAACTTAGTGGCATCCAAACAGTGTCTGCTATACTAAATTCGTGTCCCACTGGTGCCAAGCAAGTTCCACCACCTCTGCATTCCAGCCTCCTGCACATTTAGCTACGCTATTTTTATAGCAAACTGTGCTGAAACTTAGTGGCATCCAAACAGTGTCTGCTATACTACATTTAGTGTCTGACTGGTGCAAAGCAAGTTTCACCACCTCTGCAATCTACCCTCCTGCACATTTTGCTACGCTATTTTTATAGCAAACAGTGCTGAAACTTAGTGGCATCCAAACAGTGTCTGCTATGCTAAATTTAGTGTCCCACTGGTGCCAAGCAAGTTCCAACACCTCTGCATTTTAGCCTCCTGAAAATTTTGCTACGCTATTTTTTATAGCAAACAGTGCTGAAACTTAGTGGCATCCAAACAGTGTCTGCTATTCTAAATTTAGTGTCCCACTGATGCCAAGCAAGTTCCACCACCTCTGCATTCTAGCTTCCTCCACATTTTGCTACGTTATTTTTATAGCAAACAATGCTGAAACTTAGTGGTATCCAAACAGTGTCTGCTATACTAAATTTTGTGTCCCACTGGTGCCAAGCAAGTTCCACCAACTCTGCATTATAGCCTCCTGCACATTTTGCTACGCTTTTTTTTTATAGCAAACAGTGCTGAAACTTAGTGGCATCCAAACAGTGTCTGCTGTACAAAGTTTAGTGTCCCACTGGTGCCAAGTAAGTTTCATCACCCCTGCATTCTAGCCTCCTGCACATTTTGCTACGCTATTTTTATAGCAAACAGTGCTCAAACTTAGTGGCATCACAACAGTGTCTGCTATACTACACTTAGTGTCTCACTGGTGCAAAGCAAGTTCCACCACCTCTGCAATCTACCCTCCTGCACATTTTGCTACGCTATTTCTATAGCAAACAGTGCTGAAACTTAGTGGCATCCAAACAGTGTCTGCTATACTAAAGTAGTGTCCCACTGGTGCCAAGCAAGTTCCACCACCTCTGCATTCTAGCCTCCTGCACAATTTGCTACGCTATTTTTTATAGCAAACAGTGCTGAAACTTAGTGGCATCCAAACAGTGTCTGCTATACTAAATTTAGTGTCCCACTGGTGCCAAGCAAGTTCCACCACCTCTGCATTCTAGCCTCCTGCAAATTTTGCTACGCTATTTTTTATAGCAATATAAGGGATTTTATACAAAAAATCCACAAAGAACCAGCGCTAAATGGGTTTTTTTATATATATAGATTTATTAAAGAAAATATTGCTATCCTTGTTCCAAGGCAAGGTGTTTAATAGTACACAATACACTAAAAAAATTTTTAAAACCACATATACCAAAAAAACACAAATTGAATATATCAGAATTGAAAATAAAAAATAAAAATAAAAATAAAAATAAAAATAATAATATTAAAAATAATAGTGAAAATAATATGACACAGATAAATCAAAATCCACACAAAGGGTTTTGGTATAAACGCGTTTCCTCAGAGGTGATCCGAAATTCACAATAATTAATTTCTCACTCAGCTATCGTAATGCCCCGGCCGGTGGCATATACTTGATTTAGTAAAATATTGTGACTGATAGCATATAGGTGTACCACACCACCTCTGACTAATTTGCAAGCCTATTTTGCACACATCAAGCTTTGCACAATCTGTTGTAGAAATCAGAAACCCTCAATCCACAATGTGAGATCAGTGGGATTTGCCAGCAGATTTTGGTCTGCAGTAATATAGACTTGATTCCTCCGTTAGATAAACTGAAGTCGTTGTCAATGCAGGATTAACTTGTTAAATTTTCCAAGCACCTACTTGGAAGCATGTGGTCGTGAACAATACAGGTTGTGGAGGAGATGTCAGGTTACCACAACCCCCTTAGTTAGAGTCTCTAGACCACTTTACGGTGCCACAACTAAGCGGTTCCGTATTGTCCCAGTTACCCAGCAGCTAGGTACAGCCGCTGGAAGCACCGATTATTTGCTGCAATTAGAATGTATGATCAGCGGTTTTACTCAACCTCTCCAGCGGACAGTCCGATCTGTGTCCAGTGTGAGCTGAATGTGTCCACACACCGAAGGAGTTTACTTGGCAAGCTGTCACTACACAGGTAAAGCAGACAGTGCAAGATTCCAATCCAGTCCACTTCCAATGTGAACAATGAGTAGCCGTAGAGGGCACCACTGGAGGATGGTCGCAGGCAAAAAAGCTGATCATACATTCTAATTGCAGCAAATAATCGGTGCTTCCAGCGGCTGTACCTAGCTGCTGGGTAACTGGGACAATACGGAACCGCTTAGTTGTGGCACCGTAAAGTGGTCTAGAGACTCTAACTAAGGGGGTTGTGGTAACCTGACATCTCCTCCACAACCTGTATTGTTCACGACCACATGCTTCCAAGTAGGTGCTTGGAAAATTTAACAAGTTAATCCTGCATTGACAACGACTTCAGTTTATCTAACGGAGGAATCAAGTCTATATTACTGCAGACCAAAATCTGCTGACAAATCCCACTGATCTCACATTGTGGATTGAGGGTTTCTGATTTCTACAACAGATTGTGCAAAGCTTGATGTGTGCAAAATAGGCTTGCAAATTAGTCAGAGGTGGTGTGGTACACCTATATGCTATCAGTCACAATATTTTACTAAATCAAGTATATGCCACCGGCCGGGGCATTACGATAGCTGAGTGAGAAATTAATTATTGTGAATTTCGGATCACCTCTGAGGAAACGCGTTTATACCAAAACCCTTTGTGTGGATTTTGATTTATCTGTGTCATATTATTTTCACTATTATTTTTAATATTATTATTTTTATTTTTATTTTTATTTTTTATTTTCAATTCTGATATATTCAATTTGTGTTTTTTTGGTATATGTGGTTTTAAATTTTTTTTTAGTGTATTGTGTACTATTAAACACCTTGCCTTGGAACAAGGATAGCAATATTTTCTTTAATAAATCTATATATATAAAAAAACCCATTTAGCGCTGGTTCTTTGTGGATTTTTTGTATAAAATCCCTTATATTACTTATTAAAACCTGGCTAAGTAAAGGGGTGTCTTTGCCAATAGAACCAAGCTGCTCTTGCAGCAGGTTTTTTTCAGGGTTAAGCGCTGCCATTTGCCTGCAGGCATTTTAGAATATATTTTTTATAGCAAACAGTGCTGAAACTTAGTGGCATCCAAACAGTGTCTGCCATTCTAAATTTAGTTTCCCACTGGTGCCAAGCAAGTTCCACCACCTCTGCGTTCTAGCCTCCTGCACAATTTGCTACGCTATTTTTTATAGCAAACAGTGCTGAAACTTAGTGGCATCCAAACAGTGTCTGCTATACTAAATTTAGTGTCCCACTGGTGCCAAGCAAGTTCCACCACCTCTGCATTCTAGCCTCCTGCAAATTTTGCTACGCTATTTTTTATAGCAAACAGTGCTGAAACTTAGTGGTATCCAAACAGTGTCTGCCATTCTAAATTTAGTTTCCCACTGGTGCCAAGCAAGTTCCACCACCTCTGCATTCTAGCCTCCTGCAGATTTTGCTATGCTATTTTTAATAAAAACCAGTGCTGAAACTTAGTGGCATCCAAACAGTGTCTGCTATACTTAATTTATTGTCCCACTGGTGCCAAGTAAGTTCCACCACCTCTGCATTCTAGCCTCCTGCACATTTTGCTACGCTATTTTCATAGCAAACAGTGCTGAAACTTAGTGGCTTCCAAACAGTGTCTGTTATACTAAATTAGTGTCCCACTGGTGCAAAGCAAGTTCCTCCACCTCTGCAATCTAGCCTCCTGCAAATTTTGCTAAGCTATTTTTATAGCAAACAGTTCTGAAACTTAGTGGCATCCAGTGTCTCCTATTCTAAATTTAGTGTCCCACTGGTGCCAAGCAAGTTTCATCACCTCTGCATTCTAGCCTCCTGCACATTTTGCTACGGTATTTTTTATAGCAAACAGTGCTGAAACTTAGTGGCATCCAAACAGTGTCTGCTATTCTAAATTTAGTGTCCCACTGGTGCCAAGCAAGTTCCACCACCTCTTCAATCTACTCTCTTGCACATTTTGCTACGCTTTTTTTTTATAGCAAACAGTGCTGAAACTTAGTGGCATCCAAACAGTGTCTGCTGGACAAAGTTTAGTGTCCCACTGGTGCCAAGCAAGTTCCACCACCTCTGCATTCTAGCCTCCTGCACATTTTGCTACGCTATTTTTAATAGAAACCAGTGCTGAAACTTAGTGGCATCCAAACAGTGTCTGCTATACTAAATTAGTGTCCCACTGGTGCCAAGTAAGTTTCAGCACCTCTGCATTCTAGCATCCTGCACATTTTGCTACGCTATTTTTATAGCAAACAGTGCTAAAACATATTGGCATCCAAACAGTGTCTGCTATACTAAATTAGTGCCCCACTGGTGCAAAGCAAGTTCCTCCACCTCTGCAATCTAGCCTCCTGCACATTTTGCTACGCTATTTTTTATAGCAAACAGTGCTTAAACTTAGTGGCATCCAAACAGTGTCTGCTTTACAAAGTTTAGTGTCCCACTAGTGCCAAGTAAGTTTCATCACCCCTGTATTCTAGCCTCCTGCAAATTTTGCAACGCTATTTTTTATAGCAAACAGTGCTGAAAGTTAGTGGCATCCAAACAGTGTCTGCTATTCTAAATTTAGTGTCCCACTGGTGCCAAGCAAGTTCCACCACCTCTGCATTCTAGCTTCCTGCACATTTTGCTATGCTATTTTTATAGCAAACAGTGCTGAAACTTAGTGGCATCCAAACAGTGTCTGCTATACTGAATTCGTGTCCCACTGGTGCCAAGCAAGTTCCACCACCTCTGCCATTCTAGCCTCCTGCACATTTTGCTACGCTATTTTTATAGCAAACAGTGCTGAAACTTAGTGGCATCCAAACAGTGTCTGCTTTACAAAGTTTAGTGTCCCACTGGTGCCAAGCAAGTTCCACCACCTCTGCATTCTAGCCTCCTGCAAATTTTGCTACGGTATTTTTTATAGCAAACAGTGCTGAAACTTAGTGGCATCCAAACAGTGTCTGCTATTCTAAATTTAGTGTCCCACTGGTGCCAAGCAAGTTCCACCACCTCTTCAATCTACTCTCTTGCACATTTTGCTACGGTATTTTTTATAGCAAACAGTGCTGAAACTTAGTGGCATCCAAACAGTGTCTGCTATTCTAAATTTTGTGTCCCACTGGTGCCAAGCAAGTTCCACCACCTCTGCATTCTAGCTTCCTGCACATTTTGCTACGCTATTTTTATAGCAAACAATGCTAAAACTTAGTTGCATCCAAACAGTGTCTGCTATACTAAATTTTGTGTCCCACTGGTGCCAAGCAAGTTCCACCACCTCTGCATTCTAGCCTCCTGCACATTTTGCTACGCTAGTTTTACAGCAAACAGTGCTGAAACTTAGTGGCATCCAAACAGTGTCTGCTATACTAAATTCGTGTCCCACTGGTGCCAAGCAAGTTCCACCACCTCTGCATTCCAGCCTCCTGCACATTTAGCTACGCTATTTTTATAGCAAACTGTGCTGAAACTTAGTGGCATCCAAACAGTGTCTGCTATACTACATTTAGTGTCTGACTGGTGCAAAGCAAGTTTCACCACCTCTGCAATCTACCCTCCTGCACATTTTGCTACGCTATTTTTATAGCAAACAGTGCTGAAACTTAGTGGCATCCAAACAGTGTCTGCTATGCTAAATTTAGTGTCCCACTGGTGCCAAGCAAGTTCCAACACCTCTGCATTTTAGCATTTGAGAATCGATAGTGAATTGAGTTGTGATTGGGGGCAGGGGCTTTGGTCACTGCCACAGCCTCTTTTTCTGTTTACTGTGTATAGTATACATCATAGCCGCCATGTACGGCGGTTGTCGGCAAGGGGTTAAATCATACCTCTCATTTCAGGTAATGTTTCAAAATTAGGTGTCATGTGTATGTAGCGCACCATGGGGCAGGTGGTTAACTTACTCGACGCCAGGCCGTTTCGGATCGGGTCAGGCGATGTCACGGGTGGCCTTGTCCGGTTCCGTTGAAGGGAGCTGAGTACTCCTGAAACACGTAGACCTGTGCATGAAATAAAAAGACATTAATCATTTATGATTCTGGATTGGTGAATAGCGCGACATTACAACCCGCCTCCTTCCAATCCTTCTCTTTCTTTAAACACCGGTGTTGGCTCCTTACCTGCCTGGGATTGACCGGAGCCCATAACGGCAGTGACCAGTGCGACCGTGCTGGCAGCTGAAGTTGTGAGTAAACTACACCCTGAACCCGCAGAGACTATGTTGGCTCGTTCTTACCGGCACAGCCGCCCAGCGCTTAGGCGCTAACGCCTGTTAAATCCCTGATCATCCACCCGGGGCTCGCTCCGCCTGTGGGGAGCGACACCCTCCCGGCTGCTGTAACACCTTCCCCGGTATCCTGCAGCAGCAACTACTCCTGGCCGTATACCACAGGTGGCGTCACGACAAACTCTCCCAAATACCCCACATCCCTCACCATTTACTGTACGCCTTGGGGCAACGGAACCGGACAAGGCCACCCGTGACATCGCCCGACCCGATCTGAAACGGCCCGGCGTCGAGTAAGTTAACCACCTGCCCCATGGTGCGCTACATATGTGGCGCCCTGGACAAGCCAGGTGCCACAGGTAACAACACCACCACACCCCACACTCCCTTTAGGCACATCAAGTCAGACACAGAAATCCTTGCTGAAACTTAGTGGCATCCAAACAGTGTCTGCTTTACAAAGTTTAGTGTCCCACTGGTGCCAAGCAAGTTCCACCACCTCTGCATTCTAGCCTCCTGCAAATTTTGCTACGGTATTTTTTATAGAAAACACTGCTGAAACTTAGTGGCATCCAAACAGTGTCTGCTATTCTAAATTTAGTGTCCCACTGGTGCCAAGCAAGTTCCACCACCTCTGCATTCTAGCTTCCTGCACATTTTGCTACGCTATTTTTATAGCAAACAATGCTAAAACTTAGTGGCATCCAAACAGTGTCTGCTATACTAAATTTTGTGTCCCACTGGTGCCAAGCAAGTTCCACCACCTCTGCATTCTAGCCTCCTGCACATTTTGCTACGCTAGTTTTACAGCAAACAGTGCTGAAACTTAGTGGCATCCAAACAGTGTCTGCTATACTAAATTCGTGTCCCACTGGTGCCAAGCAAGTTCCACCACCTCTGCATTCCAGCCTCCTGCACATTTAGCTACGCTATTTTTATAGCAAACTGTGCTGAAACTTAGTGGCATCCAAACAGTGTCTGCTATACTACATTTAGTGTCTGACTGGTGCAAAGCAAGTTTCACCACCTCTGCAATCTACCCTCCTGCACATTTTGCTACGCTATTTTTATAGCAAACAGTGCTGAAACTTAGTGGCATCCAAACAGTGTCTGCTATGCTAAATTTAGTGTCCCACTGGTGCCAAGCAAGTTCCAACACCTCTGCATTTTAGCCTCCTGAAAATTTTGCTACGCTATTTTTTATAGCAAACAGTGCTGAAACTTAGTGGCATCCAAACAGTGTCTGCTATTCTAAATTTAGTGTCCCACTGATGCCAAGCAAGTTCCACCACCTCTGCATTCTAGCTTCCTCCACATTTTGCTACGTTATTTTTATAGCAAACAATGCTGAAACTTAGTGGTATCCAAACAGTGTCTGCTATACTAAATTTTGTGTCCCACTGGTGCCAAGCAAGTTCCACCAACTCTGCATTATAGCCTCCTGCACATTTTGCTACGCTTTTTTTTTATAGCAAACAGTGCTGAAACTTAGTGGCATCCAAACAGTGTCTGCTGTACAAAGTTTAGTGTCCCACTGGTGCCAAGTAAGTTTCATCACCCCTGCATTCTAGCCTCCTGCACATTTTGCTACGCTATTTTTATAGCAAACAGTGCTCAAACTTAGTGGCATCACAACAGTGTCTGCTATACTACACTTAGTGTCTCACTGGTGCAAAGCAAGTTCCACCACCTCTGCAATCTACCCTCCTGCACATTTTGCTACGCTATTTCTATAGCAAACAGTGCTGAAACTTAGTGGCATCCAAACAGTGTCTGCTATACTAAAGTAGTGTCCCACTGGTGCCAAGCAAGTTCCACCACCTCTGCATTCTAGCCTCCTGCACAATTTGCTACGCTATTTTTTATAGCAAACAGTGCTGAAACTTAGTGGCATCCAAACAGTGTCTGCTATACTAAATTTAGTGTCCCACTGGTGCCAAGCAAGTTCCACCACCTCTGCATTCTAGCCTCCTGCAAATTTTGCTACGCTATTTTTTATAGCAATATAAGGGATTTTATACAAAAAATCCACAAAGAACCAGCGCTAAATGGGTTTTTTTATATATATAGATTTATTAAAGAAAATATTGCTATCCTTGTTCCAAGGCAAGGTGTTTAATAGTACACAATACACTAAAAAAAATTTTAAAACCACATATACCAAAAAAACACAAATTGAATATATCAGAATTGAAAATAAAAAATAAAAATAAAAATAAAAATAAAAATAATAATATTAAAAATAATAGTGAAAATAATATGACACAGATAAATCAAAATCCACACAAAGGGTTTTGGTATAAACGCGTTTCCTCAGAGGTGATCCGAAATTCACAATAATTAATTTCTCACTCAGCTATCGTAATGCCCCGGCCGGTGGCATATACTTGATTTAGTAAAATATTGTGACTGATAGCATATAGGTGTACCACACCACCTCTGACTAATTTGCAAGCCTATTTTGCACACATCAAGCTTTGCACAATCTGTTGTAGAAATCAGAAACCCTCAATCCACAATGTGAGATCAGTGGGATTTGCCAGCAGATTTTGGTCTGCAGTAATATAGACTTGATTCCTCCGTTAGATAAACTGAAGTCGTTGTCAATGCAGGATTAACTTGTTAAATTTTCCAAGCACCTACTTGGAAGCATGTGGTCGTGAACAATACAGGTTGTGGAGGAGATGTCAGGTTACCACAACCCCCTTAGTTAGAGTCTCTAGACCACTTTACGGTGCCACAACTAAGCGGTTCCGTATTGTCCCAGTTACCCAGCAGCTAGGTACAGCCGCTGGAAGCACCGATTATTTGCTGCAATTAGAATGTATGATCAGCGGTTTTACTCAACCTCTCCAGCGGACAGTCCGATCTGTGTCCAGTGTGAGCTGAATGTGTCCACACACCGAAGGAGTTTACTTGGCAAGCTGTCACTACACAGGTAAAGCAGACAGTGCAAGATTCCAATCCAGTCCACTTCCAATGTGAACAATGAGTAGCCGTAGAGGGCACCACTGGAGGATGGTCGCAGGCAAAAAAGCTGATCATACATTCTAATTGCAGCAAATAATCGGTGCTTCCAGCGGCTGTACCTAGCTGCTGGGTAACTGGGACAATACGGAACCGCTTAGTTGTGGCACCGTAAAGTGGTCTAGAGACTCTAACTAAGGGGGTTGTGGTAACCTGACATCTCCTCCACAACCTGTATTGTTCACGACCACATGCTTCCAAGTAGGTGCTTGGAAAATTTAACAAGTTAATCCTGCATTGACAACGACTTCAGTTTATCTAACGGAGGAATCAAGTCTATATTACTGCAGACCAAAATCTGCTGACAAATCCCACTGATCTCACATTGTGGATTGAGGGTTTCTGATTTCTACAACAGATTGTGCAAAGCTTGATGTGTGCAAAATAGGCTTGCAAATTAGTCAGAGGTGGTGTGGTACACCTATATGCTATCAGTCACAATATTTTACTAAATCAAGTATATGCCACCGGCCGGGGCATTACGATAGCTGAGTGAGAAATTAATTATTGTGAATTTCGGATCACCTCTGAGGAAACGCGTTTATACCAAAACCCTTTGTGTGGATTTTGATTTATCTGTGTCATATTATTTTCACTATTATTTTTAATATTATTATTTTTATTTTTATTTTTATTTTTTATTTTCAATTCTGATATATTCAATTTGTGTTTTTTTGGTATATGTGGTTTTAAATTTTTTTTTAGTGTATTGTGTACTATTAAACACCTTGCCTTGGAACAAGGATAGCAATATTTTCTTTAATAAATCTATATATATAAAAAAACCCATTTAGCGCTGGTTCTTTGTGGATTTTTTGTATAAAATCCCTTATATTACTTATTAAAACCTGGCTAAGTAAAGGGGTGTCTTTGCCAATAGAATCAAGCTGCTCTTGCAGCAGGTTTTTTTCAGGGTTAAGCGCTGCCATTTGCCTGCAGGCATTTTAGAATATATTTTTTATAGCAAACAGTGCTGAAACTTAGTGGCATCCAAACAGTGTCTGCCATTCTAAATTTAGTTTCCCACTGGTGCCAAGCAAGTTCCACCACCTCTGCGTTCTAGCCTCCTGCACAATTTGCTACGCTATTTTTTATAGCAAACAGTGCTGAAACTTAGTGGCATCCAAACAGTGTCTGCTATACTAAATTTAGTGTCCCACTGGTGCCAAGCAAGTTCCACCACCTCTGCATTCTAGCCTCCTGCAAATTTTGCTACGCTATTTTTTATAGCAAACAGTGCTGAAACTTAGTGGTATCCAAACAGTGTCTGCCATTCTAAATTTAGTTTCCCACTGGTGCCAAGCAAGTTCCACCACCTCTGCATTCTAGCCTCCTGCACATTTTGCTATGCTATTTTTAATAAAAACCAGTGCTGAAACTTAGTGGCATCCAAACAGTGTCTGCTATACTTAATTTATTGTCCCACTGGTGCCAAGTAAGTTCCACCACCTCTGCATTCTAGCCTCCTGCACATTTTGCTACGCTATTTTCATAGCAAACAGTGCTGAAACTTAGTGGCTTCCAAACAGTGTCTGTTATACTAAATTAGTGTCCCACTGGTGCAAAGCAAGTTCCTCCACCTCTGCAATCTAGCCTCCTGCAAATTTTGCTAAGCTATTTTTATAGCAAACAGTTCTGAAACTTAGTGGCATCCAGTGTCTCCTATTCTAAATTTAGTGTCCCACTGGTGCCAAGCAAGTTTCATCACCTCTGCATTCTAGCCTCCTGCACATTTTGCTACGGTATTTTTTATAGCAAACAGTGCTGAAACTTAGTGGCATCCAAACAGTGTCTGCTATTCTAAATTTAGTGTCCCACTGGTGCCAAGCAAGTTCCACCACCTCTTCAATCTACTCTCTTGCACATTTTGCTACGCTTTTTTTTTATAGCAAACAGTGCTGAAACTTAGTGGCATCCAAACAGTGTCTGCTGGACAAAGTTTAGTGTCCCACTGGTGCCAAGCAAGTTCCACCACCTCTGCATTCTAGCCTCCTGCACATTTTGCTACGCTATTTTTAATAGAAACCAGTGCTGAAACTTAGTGGCATCCAAACAGTGTCTGCTATACTAAATTAGTGTCCCACTGGTGCCAAGTAAGTTTCAGCACCTCTGCATTCTAGCATCCTGCACATTTTGCTACGCTATTTTTATAGCAAACAGTGCTAAAACATATTGGCATCCAAACAGTGTCTGCTATACTAAATTAGTGCCCCACTGGTGCAAAGCAAGTTCCTCCACCTCTGCAATCTAGCCTCCTGCACATTTTGCTACGCTATTTTTTATAGCAAACAGTGCTTAAACTTAGTGGCATCCAAACAGTGTCTGCTTTACAAAGTTTAGTGTCCCACTAGTGCCAAGTAAGTTTCATCACCCCTGTATTCTAGCCTCCTGCAAATTTTGCAACGCTATTTTTTATAGCAAACAGTGCTGAAAGTTAGTGGCATCCAAACAGTGTCTGCTATTCTAAATTTAGTGTCCCACTGGTGCCAAGCAAGTTCCACCACCTCTGCATTCTAGCTTCCTGCACATTTTGCTATGCTATTTTTATAGCAAACAGTGCTGAAACTTAGTGGCATCCAAACAGTGTCTGCTATACTGAATTCGTGTCCCACTGGTGCCAAGCAAGTTCCACCACCTCTGCCATTCTAGCCTCCTGCACATTTTGCTACGCTATTTTTATAGCAAACAGTGCTGAAACTTAGTGGCATCCAAACAGTGTCTGCTTTACAAAGTTTAGTGTCCCACTGGTGCCAAGCAAGTTCCACCACCTCTGCATTCTAGCCTCCTGCAAATTTTGCTACGGTATTTTTTATAGCAAACAGTGCTGAAACTTAGTGGCATCCAAACAGTGTCTGCTATTCTAAATTTAGTGTCCCACTGGTGCCAAGCAAGTTCCACCACCTCTTCAATCTACTCTCTTGCACATTTTGCTACGGTATTTTTTATAGCAAACAGTGCTGAAACTTAGTGGCATCCAAACAGTGTCTGCTATTCTAAATTTTGTGTCCCACTGGTGCCAAGCAAGTTCCACCACCTCTGCATTCTAGCTTCCTGCACATTTTGCTACGCTATTTTTATAGCAAACAATGCTAAAACTTAGTTGCATCCAAACAGTGTCTGCTATACTAAATTTTGTGTCCCACTGGTGCCAAGCAAGTTCCACCACCTCTGCATTCTAGCCTCCTGCACATTTTGCTACGCTAGTTTTACAGCAAACAGTGCTGAAACTTAGTGGCATCCAAACAGTGTCTGCTATACTAAATTCGTGTCCCACTGGTGCCAAGCAAGTTCCACCACCTCTGCATTCCAGCCTCCTGCACATTTAGCTACGCTATTTTTATAGCAAACTGTGCTGAAACTTAGTGGCATCCAAACAGTGTCTGCTATACTACATTTAGTGTCTGACTGGTGCAAAGCAAGTTTCACCACCTCTGCAATCTACCCTCCTGCACATTTTGCTACGCTATTTTTATAGCAAACAGTGCTGAAACTTAGTGGCATCCAAACAGTGTCTGCTATGCTAAATTTAGTGTCCCACTGGTGCCAAGCAAGTTCCAACACCTCTGCATTTTAGCCTCCTGAAAATTTTGCTACGCTATTTTTTATAGCAAACAGTGCTGAAACTTAGTGGCATCCAAACAGTGTCTGCTATTCTAAATTTAGTGTCCCACTGATGCCAAGCAAGTTCCACCACCTCTGCATTCTAGCTTCCTCCACATTTTGCTACGTTATTTTTATAGCAAACAATGCTGAAACTTAGTGGCATCCAAACAGTGTCTGCTATACTAAATTTTGTGTCCCACTGGTGCCAAGCAAGTTCCACCAACTCTGCATTATAGCCTCCTGCACATTTTGCTACGCTTTTTTTTTATAGCAAACAGTGCTGAAACTTAGTGGCATCCAAACAGTGTCTGCTGTACAAAGTTTAGTGTCCCACTGGTGCCAAGTAAGTTTCATCACCCCTGCATTCTAGCCTCCTGCACATTTTGCTACGCTATTTTTATAGCAAACAGTGCTCAAACTTAGTGGCATCACAACAGTGTCTGCTATACTACACTTAGTGTCTCACTGGTGCAAAGCAAGTTCCACCACCTCTGCAATCTACCCTCCTGCACATTTTGCTACGCTATTTCTATAGCAAACAGTGCTGAAACTTAGTGGCATCCAAACAGTGTCTGCTATACTAAAGTAGTGTCCCACTGGTGCCAAGCAAGTTCCACCACCTCTGCATTCTAGCCTCCTGCACAATTTGCTACGCTATTTTTTATAGCAAACAGTGCTGAAACTTAGTGGCATCCAAACAGTGTCTGCTATACTAAATTTAGTGTCCCACTGGTGCCAAGCAAGTTCCACCACCTCTGCATTCTAGCCTCCTGCAAATTTTGCTACGCTATTTTTTATAGCAAACAGTACTGAAACTTAGTGGCATCCAAACAGTGTCTGCCATTCTAAATTTAGTTTCCCACTGGTGCCAAGCAAGTTCCACCACCTCTGCATTCTAGCCTCCTGCACATTTTGCTACGCTATTTTTAATAAAAACCAGTGCTGAAACTTAGTGGCATCCAAACAGTGTCTGCTATACTTAATTTATTGTCCCACTGGTGCCAAGTAAGTTCCACCACCTCTGCATTCTAGCCTCCTGCACATTTTGCTACGCTATTTTCATAGCAAACAGTGCTGAAACTTAGTGGCATCCAAACAGTGTCTGTTATACTAAATTAGTGTCCCACTGGTGCAAAGCAAGTTCCTCCACCTCTGCAATCTAGCCTCCTGCAAATTTTGCTAAGCTATTTTTTATAGCCAACAGTGCTGAAACTAAGTGGCATCCAAACAGTGTCTGCTATTCTAAATTTAGTGTCCCACTGGTGCCAAGCAAGTTCCACCACCTCTGCATTCTAGCTTTCTGCACATTTTGCTACGCTATTTTTATAGCAAACAATGCTGAAACTTAGTGGCATCCAAACAGTGTCTGCTATACTAAATTTTGTGTCCCACTGGTGCCAAGCAAGTTCCACCACCTCTGCATTCTAGCCTCCTGCACATTTTGCTACGCTCGTTTTATAGCAAACAGTGCTGAAACTTAGTGGCATCCAAACAGTGTCTGCTATACTAAATTAGTGTCCCACTGGTGCAAAGCAAGTTCCTCCACCTCTGCAATCTAGCCTCCTGCACATTTTGCTACGCTATTTTTTATAGCAAACAGTGCTTAAACTTAGTGGCATCCAAACAGTGTCTGCTTTACAAAGTTTAGTGTCCCACTAGTGCCAAGTAAGTTTCATCACCCCTGTATTCTAGCCTCCTGCAAATTTTGCTACGCTATTTTTTATAGCAAACAGTGCTGAAAGTTAGTGGCATCCAAACAGTGTCTGCTATTCTAAATTTAGTGTCCCACTGGTGCCAAGCAAGTTCCACCACCTCTGCATTCTAGCTTCCTGCACATTTTGCTATGCTATTTTTATAGCAAACAGTGCTGAAACTTAGTGGCATCCAAACAGTGTCTGCTATACTGAATTCGTGTCCCACTGGTGCCAAGCAAGTTCCACCACCTCTGCCATTCTAGCCTCCTGCACATTTTGCTACGCTATTTTTATAGCAAACAGTGCTGAAACTTAGTGGCATCCAAACAGTGTCTGCTTTACAAAGTTTAGTGTCCCACTGGTGCCAAGCAAGTTCCACCACCTCTGCATTCTAGCCTCCTGCAAATTTTGCTACGGTATTTTTTATAGCAAACAGTGCTGAAACTTAGTGGCATCCAAACAGTGTCTGCTATTCTAAATTTAGTGTCCCACTGGTGCCAAGCAAGTTCCACCACCTCTTCAATCTACTCTCTTGCACATTTTGCTACGCTTTTTTTTATAGAAAACACTGCTGAAACTTAGTGGCATCCAAACAGTGTCTGCTGTACAAAGTTTAGTGTCCCACTGGTGCCAAGTAAGTTTCATCACCCCTGTATTCTAGCCTCCTGCAAATTTTGCTACGCTATTTTTTATAGCAAACAGTGCTGAAACTTAGTGGCATCCAAACAGTGTCTGCTATTCTAAATTTAGTGTCCCACTGGTGCCAAGCAAGTTCCACCACCTCTGCATTCTAGCTTCCTGCACATTTTGCTACGCTATTTTTATAGCAAACAATGCTAAAACTTAGTTGCATCCAAACAGTGTCTGCTATACTAAATTTTGTGTCCCACTGGTGCCAAGCAAGTTCCACCACCTCTGCATTCTAGCCTCCTGCACATTTTGCTACGCTCGTTTTATAGCAAACAGTGCTGAAACTTAGTGGCATCCAAACAGTGTCTGCTATACTAAATTAGTGTCACACTGGTGCCAAGCAAGTTCCACCACCTCTGCATTCCAGCCTCCTGCACATTTAGCTACGCTATTTTTATAGCAAACTGTGTTGAAACTTAGTGGCATCCAAACAGTGTCTGCTATACTACATTTAGTGTCTGACTGGTGCAAAGCAAGTTTCACCACCTCTGCAATCTACCCTCCTGCACATTTTGCTACGCTATTTTTATAGCAAACAGTGCTGAAACTTAGTGGCATCCAAACAGTGTCTGCTATGCTAAATTTAGTGTCCCACTGGTGCCAAGCAAGTTCCAACACCTCTGCATTTTAGCCTCCTGAAAATTTTGCTACGCTATTTTTTATAGCAAACAGTGCTGAAACTTAGTGGCATCCAAACAGTGTCTGCTATTCTAAATTTAGTGTCCCACTGATGCCAAGCAAGTTCCACCACCTCTGCATTCTAGCTTCCTCCACATTTTGCTACGTTATTTTTATAGCAAACAATGCTGAAACTTAGTGGCATCCAAACAGTGTCTGCTATACTAAATTTTGTGTCCCACTGGTGCCAAGCAAGTTCCACCAACTCTGCATTATAGCCTCCTGCACATTTTGCTACGCTTTTTTTTTATAGCAAACAGTGCTGAAACTTAGTGGCATCCAAACAGTGTCTGCTGTACAAAGTTTAGTGTCCCACTGGTGCCAAGTAAGTTTCATCACCCCTGCATTCTAGCCTCCTGCACATTTTGCTACGCTATTTTTATAGCAAACAGTGCTCAAACTTAGTGGCATCACAACAGTGTCTGCTATACTACACTTAGTGTCTCACTGGTGCAAAGCAAGTTCCACCACCTCTGCAATCTACCCTCCTGCACATTTTGCTACGCTATTTCTATAGCAAACAGTGCTGAAACTTAGTGGCATCCAAACAGTGTCTGCTATACTAAAGTAGTGTCCCACTGGTGCCAAGCAAGTTCCACCACCTCTGCATTCCAGCCTCCTGCACAATTTGCTACGCTATTTTTTATAGCAAACAGTGCTGAAACTTAGTGGCATCCAAACAGTGTCTGCTATACTAAATTTAGTGTCCCACTGGTGCCAAGCAAGTTCCACCACCTCTGCATTCTAGCCTCCTGCAAATTTTGCTACGCTATTTTTTATAGCAAACAGTGCTGAAACTTAGTGGCATCCAAACAGTGTCTGCCATTCTAAATTTAGTTTCCCACTGGTGCCAAGCAAGTTCCACCACCTCTGCGTTCTAGCCTCCTGCACAGTTTGCTACGCTATTTTTTATAGCAAACAGTGCTGAAACTTAGTGGCATCCAAACAGTGTCTGCTATACTAAATTTAGTGTCCCACTGGTGCCAAGCAAGTTCCACCACCTCTGCATTCTAGCCTCCTGCAAATTTTGCTACGCTATTTTTTATAGCAAACAGTGCTGAAACTTAGTGGTATCCAAACAGTGTCTGCCATTCTAAATTTAGTTTCCCACTGGTGCCAAGCAAGTTCCACCACCTCTGCATTCTAGCCTCCTGCACATTTTGCTACGCTATTTTTAATAAAAACCAGTGCTGAAACTTAGTGGCATCCAAACAGTGTCTGCTATACTTAATTTATTGTCCCACTGGTGCCAAGTAAGTTCCACCACCTCTGCATTCTAGCTTTCTGCACATTTTGCTACGCTATTTTTATAGCAAACAATGCTGAAACTTAGTGGCATCCAAACAGTGTCTGCTATACTAAATTTTGTGTCCCACTGGTGCCAAGCAAGTTCCACCACCTCTGCATTCTAGCCTCCTGCACATTTTGCTACGCTCGTTTTATAGCAAAAAGTGCTGAAACTTAGTGGCATCCAAACAGTGTCTGCTATACTAAATTAGTGTCACACTGGTGCCAAGCAAGTTCCACCACCTCTGCATTCTAGCTTTCTGCACATTTTGCTACGCTATTTTTATAGCAAACAATGCTGAAACTTAGTGGCATCCAAACAGTGTCTGCTATACTAAATTTTGTGTCCCACTGGTGCCAAGCAAGTTCCACCACCTCTGCATTCTTGCCTCCTGCACATTTAGCTACGCTATTTTTATAGCAAACTGTGCTGAAACTTAGTGGCATCCAAACAGTGTCTGCTGTACAAAGTTTAGTGTCCCACTGGTGCAAAGTAAGTTTCATCACCCCTGCATTCTAGCCTCCTGCACATTTTGCTATGCTATTTTTATAGCAAACAGTGCTGAAACTTAGTGGCATCCAAACAGTGTCTACTATGCTAAATTTAGTGTCCCACTGGTGCCAAGCAAGTTCCAACACCTCTGCATTCTAGCCTCCGGAAAATTTTGCTACGCTATTTTTTATAGCAAACAGTGCTGCAACTTAGTGGCATCCAAACAGTGTCTGCTATTCTAAATTTAGTGTCCCACTGGTGCCAAGCAAGTTCCACCACCTCTGCATTCTAGCTTCCTGCACATTTTGCTACGCTATTTTTATAGCAAACAGTGCTGAAACTTAGTGGCATCCAAACAGTGTCTGCTATACTAAATTTTGTGTCCCACTGGTGCCAAGCAAGTTCCACTACCTCTGCATTCTAGCCTCCTGCACATTTTTCTGCGCTATTTTTTATAGCAAACAGTGCTGAAACTTAGTGGCATCCAAACAGTGTCTGCTATACTTCATTTAGTGTCTCACTGGTGCCAAGCAAGTTATACCACCTCTGCATTCTACCCTCCTGCACATTTTGCTACACTATTTTTATAGCAAACAGTGCTGAAACTTAGTGACATCTAAACAGTGTCTGCTATACTAAATTAGTGTCCCACTGGTGCCAAGCAAGTTCCACCACCTCTGTATTCTACCCTCCTGAACATTTTGCTACTCTATTTTTATAGCAAACAGTGCTGAAACTTAGTGGTATCTAAACAGTGTCTGCTATACTAAATATTGTGTCCCAATGGTGCCAAGCAAGTTCAACCACCTCTGCATTCTAGACTCCTGCACATTTTGCTACGCTATTCTTAGAGCAAACACTGCTGAAACTTAGTGGCATCTAAACAGTCTCTGATATATCAAATTAGTGTCCCACTGGTGCCAAGCAAGTTCCACCACCTCTGCCTTCTACTCTTTTGCCCATTTTTTCTACGCTATTTTTATAGCAAACAGTGCTGAAACTTAGTGGCATCCAAACAGTGTCTGCTATACTACATTTAGTGTGTCACTGGTGCAAAGCAAGTTCCACCACCTCTGCAATCTACCCTCTTGCACATTTTGCTACGCTATTTTTATAGCAAATAGTGCTGAAACTAAGTGGCATCCAAACAGTGTCTGCTATACAAAATTTAGTGTCCCATGGGTGCCAAGCAAGTTCCACCATCTCTGCATTCTAGACTCCTGCACGTTTTGCTACGCTATTTTTATGGCAAACAGTGCTACAAATTAGTGGCATCCAAACAGTGTCTGCTATACTACATTTAGTGTCTCACTGGTGCCAAGCAAGTTTCACCACCTCTGCAATCTACCCTCCTGCACATTTTGCTACGCTATTTTTATAGCAAACAGTGCTGAAACTTAGTGGCATCCAAACAGTGTCAGATATACTAAATTAGTGTCCCACTGGTGCCAAGCAACTTCCACCACCTCTGCATTCTAGCCTCTTGCATATTTCGCTACGATATTTTTATAGCAAACTGTGCTGAAACTTAGTGGCATCCAAACAGTGTCTGCTGTACAAAGTTTAGTGTCCCACTGGTGCCAATTAAGTTTCATCACCCCTGCATTCTAGCCTCCTGCACATTTAGCTACGCTATTTTTATAGCAAACTGTGCTGAAACTTAGTGGCATCCAAACAGTGTCTGCTATACTACATTTAGTGTCTCACTGGTGCAAAGCAAGTTTCACCACCTCTGCAATCTACCCTCCTGCACATTTTGCTACGCTATTTTTATTGAAAACAGTGCTGAAACTTAGTGGCATCCAAACAGTGTCTGCTAAACTAAATTTTGTGTCCCACTGGTGCCAAGCAAGTTCCACCAACTCTGCATTCTAGCCTCCTGCACATTTTGCTACGCTTTTTTTTATAGCAAACAGTGCTGAAACTGAGTGGCATCCAGTGTCTCCTATTCAAAATTTAGTGTCCCACTGGTGCCAAGCAAGTTCCACCACCTCTGCATTCCAGCCTCCTGCACATTTTGTTACGCTATTTTTTATAGCAAACAGTGCTGAAACTTAGTGGAATCCAAACAGTGTCTGCTATTCTAAATTTAGTGTCCCACTGGTGCCAAGCAAGTTCCACCACCTCTGCATTCTAGCCTCCTGCACATTTTGCTACGCTATTTTTTATAGCAAATAGTGCTGAAACTTAGTGGCATCCAAACAGTGTCTGCTATACTAAAGTAGTGTCCCACTGGTGCCAAGCAAGTTCCACCACCTCTTCAATCTACCCTCTGGCACATTTTGCTACGCTTTTTTTTATAGCAAACAGTGCTGAAACTTAGTGGCATCCAAACAGTGTCTGCTGGACAAAGTTTAGTGTCCCACTGGTGCCAAGCAAGTTCCACCACCTCTGCATTATAGCTTCCTGCACATTTTGCTACGCTATTTTTATAGCAAACAATGCTGAAATTTAGTGGCATCCATACAGTGTCTGCTATACTAAATTTTGTGTCCCACTGGTGCCAAGCAAGTTCCACCAACTCTGCATTTTAGCCTCCTGCACATTTTGCTACGCTTTTTTTTTTATAGCAAACAGTGCTGAAACTTAGTGGCATCCAAACAGTGTCTGCTATACTAAATTAGTGTCCCACTGGTGCCAAGCAAGTTCCACCACCTCTGCCATTCTAGCCTCCTGCACATTTTGCTACGCTATTTTTATAGCAAACAGTTCTGAAACTTAGTGGCATCCAGTGTCTCCTATTCTAAATTTAGTGTCCCACTGGTGCCAAGCAAGTTTCATCACCTCTGCATTCTAGCCTCCTGCACATTTTTCTACGGTATTTTTTATAGCAAACAGTGCTGAAACTTAGTGGCATCCAAACAGTGTCTGCTATTCTAAATTTAGTGTCCCACTGGTGCCAAGCAAGTTCCACCACCTCTTCAATCTACTCTCTTGCACATTTTGCTACGCTTTTTTTTATAGAAAACACTGCTGAAACTTAGTGGCATCCAAACAGTGTCTGCTGTACAAAGTTTAGTGTCCCACTGGTGCCAAGTAAGTTTCATCACCCCTGTATTCTAGCCTCCTGCAAATTTTGCTACGCTATTTTTTATAGCAAACAGTGCTGAAACTTAGTGGCATCCAAACAGTGTCTGCTATTCTAAATTTAGTGTCCCACTGGTGCCAAGCAAGTTACACCACCTCTGCATTCTAGCTTCCTGCACATTTTGCTACGCTATTTTTATAGCAAACAATGCTGAAACTTAGTGGCATCCAAACAGTGTCTGCTATACTAAATTTTGTGTCCCACTGGTGCCAAGTAAGTTCCACCACCTCTGCATTCTAGCCTCCTGCACATTTTGCTACGCTAGTTTTACAGCAAACAGTGCTGAAACTTAGTGGCATCCAAACAGTGTCTGCTATACTAAATTCGTGTCCCACTGGTGCCAAGCAAGTTCCACCACCTCTGCATTCTAGCCTCCTGCACATTTAGCTACGCTATTTTTATAGCAAACTGTGCTGAAACTTAGTGGCATCCAAACATTGTCTGCTATACTACATTTAGTGTCTCACTGGGGCAAAGCAAGTTTCACCACCTCTGCAATCTACCCTCCTGCACATTTTGCTACGCTATTTTTATTGCAAACAGTGCTGAAACTTAGTGGCATCCAAACAGTGTCTGCTAAACTAAATTTTGTGTCCCACTGGTGCCAAGCAAGTTCCACCAACTCTGCATTCTAGCCTCCTGCACATTTTGCTACGCTTTTTTTTATAGCAAACAGTGCTGAAACTGAGTGGCATCATAACAGTGTCTGCCATTCTAAATTTAGTGTCCCACTGGTGCCAAGCAAGTTCCACCACCTCTGCATTCTAGCTTCCTGCACATTTTGCTACGCTATTTTTATAGCAAACAATGGTGAAACTTAGTGGCATCCAAACAGTGTCTGCTATTCTAAATTTAGTGTCCCACTGGTGCCAAGCAAGTTCCACCACCTCTGCATTCTAGCCTCCTGCACATTTTGCTACGCTATTTTTTATAGCAAATAGTGCTGAAACTTAGTGGCATCCAAACAGTGTCTGCTATACTAAAGTAGTGTCTAACTGGTGCCAAGCAAGTTCCACCACCTCTTCAATCTACCCTCTGGCACATTTTGCTACGCTTTTTTTTATAGCAAACAGTGCTGAAACTTAGTGGCATCAAAACAGTGTCTGCTGGACAAAGTTTAGTGTCCCACTGGTGCCAAGCAAGTTCCACCACCTCTGCATTCTAGCTTCCTGCACATTTTGCTACGCTATTTTTATAGCAAACAATGCTGAAACTTAGTGGCATCCAAACAGTGTCTGCCATTCTAAATTTTGTTTCCCACTGGTGCCAAGCAAGTTCCACCACCTCTGCATTCTAGCCTCCTGCACATTTTGCTACGCTATTTTTAATAGAAACCAGTGCTAAAACTTAGTGGCATCCAAACAGTGTCTGCTATACTAAATTTATTGTCCCACTGGTGCCAAGTAAGTTTCAGCACCTCTGCATTCTAGCATCCTGCACATTTTGCTACGCTATTTTTATAGCAAACAGTGCTAAAACATAGTGGCATCCAAACAGTGTCTGCTATACTAAATTAGTGTCCCACTGGTGCAAAGCAAGTTCCTCCACCTCTGCAATCTAGCCTCCTGCACATTTTGCTACGCTATTTTTTATAGCAAACAGTGCTTAAACTTAGTGGCATCCAAACAGTGTCTGCTTTACAAAGTTTAGTGTCCCACTGGTGCCAAGTAAGTTTCATCACCCCTGTATTCTAGCCTCCTGCAAATTTTGCTACGCTATTTTTTATAGCAAACAGTGCTGAAAGTTAGTGGCATCCAAACAGTGTCTGCTATTCTAAATTTAGTGTCCCACTGGTGCCAAGCAAGTTCCACCACCTCTGCATTCTAGCCTCCTGCACATTTTGCTACGCTATTTCTATAGCAAACAGTGCTGAAACTTAGTGGCATCCAAACAGTGTCTGCTATACTAAAGTAGTGTCCCACTGGTGCCAAGCAAGTTCCACCACCTCTGCATTCTAGCCTCCTGCACAATTTGCTACGCTATTTTTTATAGCAAACAGTGCTGAAACTTAGTGGCATCCAAACAGTGTCTGCTATACTAAATTTAGTGTCCCACTGGTGCCAAGCAAGTTCCACCACCTCTGCATTCTAGCCTCCTGCAAGTTTTGCTACGCTATTTTTTATAGCAAACAGTGCTGAAACTTATTGGCATCCAAACAGTGTCTGCCATTCTAAATTTAGTTTCCCACTGGTGCCAAGCAAGTTCCACCACCTCTGCATTCTAGCCTCCTGCACATTTTGCTACGCTATTTTTAATAAAAACCAGTGCTGAAACTTAGTGGCATCCAAACAGTGTCTGCTATACTTAATTTATTGTCCCACTGGTGCCAAGTAAGTTCCACCACCTCTGCAATCTAGCCTCCTGCAAATTTTGCTAAGCTATTTTTTATAGCAAACAGTGCTGAAACTAAGTGGCATCCAAACAGTGTCTGCTATACTAAATTAGTGTCACACTGGTGCCAAGCAAGTTCCACCACCTCTGCATTCTAGCCTCCTGCACATTTAGCTACGCTATTTTTATAGCAAACTGTGCTGAAACTTAGTGGCATCCAAACAGTGTCTGCTGTACAAAGTTTAGTGTCCCACTGGTGCAAAGTAAGTTTCATCACCCCTGCATTTTAGCCTCCTGCACATTTTGCTGCGCTATTTTTTATAGCAAACAGTGCTGAAACTTAGTGGCATCCAAACAGTGTCTGCTATACTTCATTTAGTGTCTCACTGGTGCCAAGCAAGCTATACCACCTCTGCATTCTACCCTCCTGCACATTTTGCTACACTATTTTTATAGCAAACAGTGCTGAAACTTAGTGGCATCTAAACAGTGTCTGCTATACTAAATTAGTGTCCCACTGGTGCCAAGCAAGTTCCACCACCTCTGTATTCTACCCTCCTGAACATTTTGCTACTCTATTTTTATAGCAAACAGTGCTGAAACTTAGTGGTATCTAAACAGTGTCTGCTATACTAAATATTGTGTCCCACTGGTGCCAAGCAAGTTCCACCATCTTTGCATTCTAGACTCCTGCACATTTTGCTACACTATTCTTAGAGCAAACACTGCTGAAACTTAGTGGCATCTAAACAGTCTCTGATATATCAAATTAGTGTCCCACTGGTGCCAAGCAAGTTCCACCACCTCTGCCTGCTACCCTTTTGCCCATTTTTTCTACGCTATTTTTATAGCAAACAGTGCTGAAACTTAGTGGCATCCAAACAGTGTCTGCTATACTACATTTAGTGTGTCACTGGTGCAAAGCAAGTTCCACCACCTCTGCAATCTACCCTCTTGCACATTTTGCTACGCTATTTTTATAGCAAATAGTGCTGAAACTAAGTGGCATCCAAACAGTGTCTGCTATACAAAATTTAGTGTCCCATGGGTGCCAAGCAAGTTCCACCATCTCTGCATTCTAGACTCCTGCACATTTTGCTACGCTATTTTTATGGCAAACAGTGCTACAAATTAGTGGCATCCAAACAGTGTCTGCTATACTACATTTAGTGTCTCACTGGTGCCAAGCAAGTTTCACCACCTCTGCAATCTACCCTCCTGCACATTTTGCTACGCTATTTTTATAGCAAACAGTGCTGAAACTTAGTGGCATCCAAACAGTGTCTGCTATACTAAATTTTGTGTCCCACTGGTGCCAAGCAAGTTCCACCAACTCTGCATTCTAGCCTCCTGCACATTTTGCTACGCTTTTTTTTATAGCAAACAGTGCTGAAACTTAGTGGCATCCAAACAGTGTCTGCTATACTAAAGTAGTGTCCCACTGGTGCCAAGCAAGTTCCACCACCTCTGCATTCTAGCTTCCTGCACATTTTGCTACGCTATTTTTATAGCAAACAATGCTAAAACTTAGTGGCATCCAAACAGTGTCTGCTATACTAAATTTAGTGTCTCACTGGTGCAAAGCAAGTTCCACCACCTCTGCATTCTAGCTTCCTGCACATTTTGCTACGCTATTTTTATAGCAAACAATGCTGAAATTTAGTGGCATCCAAACAGTGTCTGCTATACTAAATTTTGTGTCCCACTGGTGCCAAGCAAGTTCCACCAACTCTACATTCTAGCCTCCTGCACATTTTGCTACGCTTTTTTTTTTATAGCAAACAGTGCTGAAACTTAGTGGCATCCAAACAGTGTCGCCATTCTAAATTTTGTTTCCCACTGGTGCCAAGCAAGTTCCACCACCTCTGCATTCTAGCCTCCTGCACATTTTGCTATGCTATTTTTAATAGAAACCAGTGCTGAAACTTAGTGGCATCCAAACAGTGTCTGCTATACTAAATTTATTGTCCCACTGGTGCCAAGTAAGTTTCAGCACCTCTGCATTCTAGCATCCTGCACATTTTGCTACGCTATGTTTATAGCAAACAGTGCTGAAACATAGTGGCATCCAAACAGTGTCTGCTATACTAAATTAGTGTCCCACTGGTGCAAAGCAAGTTCCTCCACCTCTGCAATCTAGTCTCCTGCACATTTTGCTATGCTATTTTTATAGCAAACAGTTCTGAAACTTAGTGGCATCCAGTGTCTCCTATTCTAAATTTAGTGTCCCACTGGTGCCAAGCAAGTTTCATCACCTCTGCATTCTAGCCTCCTGCACATTTTGCTACGCTATTTTTTATAGCAAACAGTTCTTAAACTTAGTGGCATCCAAACAGTGTCTGCTATACTAAATTTAGTGTCCCACTGGTGCCAAGCAAGTTCCACCACCTCTGCATTCTAGCCTCCTGCAAATTTTGCTACGGTATTTTTTATAGCAAACAGTGCTGAAACTTAGTGGCATCCAAACAGTGTCTGCTATTCTAAATTTAGTGTCCCACTGGTGCCAAGCAAGTTCCACCACCTCTGCATTCTAGTTTCCTGCACATTTTGCTACGCTATTTTTATAGCAAACAATGCTAAAACTTAGTGGCATCCAAACAGTGTCTGCTATACTAAATTTTGTGTCCCACTGGTGCCAAGCAAGTTCCACCACCTCTGCATTCTAGCCTCCTGCACATTTTGCTACGCTAGTTTTACAGCAAACAGTGCTGAAACTTAGTGGCATCCAAACAGTGTCTGCTATACTAAATTCGTGTCCCACTGGTGCCAAGCAAGTTCCACCACCTCTGCATTCTAGCCTCCTGCACATTTAGCTACGCTATTTTTATAGCAAACTGTGCTGAAACTTAGTGGCATCCAAACAGTGTCTGCTATACTACATTTAGTGTCTGACTGGTGCAAAGCAAGTTTCACCACCTCTGCAATCTACCCTCCTGCACATTTTGCTACGCTATTTTTATAGCAAACAGTGCTGAAACTTAGTGGCATCCAAACAGCATCTGCTATTCTAAATTTAGTGTCCCACTGGTGCCAAGCAAGTTCCAACACCTCTGCATTTTAGCCTCCTGAAAATTTTGCTACGCTATTTTTTATAGCAAACAGTGCTGAAACTTAGTGGCATCCAAACAGCATCTGCTATTCTAAATTTAGTGTCCCACTGATGCCAAGCAAGTTCCACCACCTCTGCATTCTAGCTTCCTGCACATTTTGCTACGTTATTATTATAGCAAACAATGCTGAAACTTAGTGGCATCCAAACAGTGTCTGCTATACTAAATTTTGTGTCCCACTGGTGCCAATCAAGTTCCACCAACTCTGCATTATAGCCTCCTGCACATTTTGCTACGCTTTTTTTTTATAGCAAACAGTGCTGAAACTTAGTGGCATCCAAACAGTGTCTGCTGTACAAAGTTTAGTGTCCCACTGGTGCCAAGTAAGTTTCATCACCCCTGCATTCTAGCCTCCTGCACATTTTGCTACGCTATTTTTATAGCAAACAGTGCTCAAACTTAGTGGCATCCAAACAGTGTCTGCTATACTAAATTTAGTGTCCCACTGGTGCCAAGCAAGTTTCACCACCTCTGCATTCTAGCCTCCTGCACATTTTGCTACGCTATTTTTAATAAAAACCAGTGCTGAAACTTAGTGGCATCCAAACAGTGTCTGCTATACTTAATTTATTGTCCCACTGGTGCCAAGTAAGTTCCACCACCTCTGCATTCTAGCCTCCTGCACATTTTGCTACGCTATTTTCATAGCAAACAGTGCTGAAACTTAGTGGCATCCAAACAGTGTCTGTTATACTAAATTAGTGTCCCACTGGTGCAAAGCAAGTTCCTCCACCTCTGCATTCTAGCCTCCTGCACATTTTGCTACGCTATTTTCATAGCAAACAGTGCTGAAACTTAGTGGCATCCAAACAGTGTCTGTTATACTAAATTAGTGTCCCACTGGTGCAAAGCAAGTTCCACCACCTCTGCATTCTAGCCTCCTGCAAATTTTGCTGAGCTATTTTTTATAGCAAACAGTGCTGAAACTAAGTGGCATCCAAACAGTGTCTGCTATTCTAAATTTAGTGTCCCACTGGTGCCAAGCAAGTTCCACCACCTCTGCATTCTAGCTTTCTGCACATTTTGCTACGCTATTTTTATAGCAAACAATGCTGAAACTTAGTGGCATCCAAACAGTGTCTGCTATACTACATTTTGTGTCCCACTGCTGCCAAGCAAGTTCCACCACCTCTGCATTCTAGCCTCCTGCACATTTTGCTACGCTCGTTTTATAGCAAACAGTGCTGAAACTTAGTGGCATCCAAACAGTGTCTGCTATACTAAATTAGTGTCCCACTGGTGCCAAGCAAGTTTCATCACCCCTGCATTCTAGCCTCCTGCACATTTTGCTACGCTATTTTTATAGCAAACAGTGCTGAAACTAAGTGGCATCCAAACAGTGTCTGCTATTCTAAATTTAGTGTCCCACTGGTGCCAAGCAAGTTCCACCACCTCTGCATTCTAGCTTTCTGCACATTTTGCTACGCTATTTTTATAGCAAACAATGCTGAAACTTAGTAGCATCCAAACAGTGTCTGCTATACTACATTTTGTGTCCCACTGGTGCCAAGCAAGTTCCACCACCTCTGCATTCTAGCCTCCTGCACATTTTGCTACGCTCGTTTTATAGCAAACAGTGCTGAAACTTAGTGGCATCCAAACAGTGTCTGCTATACTAAATTAGTGTCCCACTGGTGCCAAGCAAGTTTCATCACCCCTGCATTCTAGCCTCCTGCACATTTTGCTACGCTATTTTTAATAGAAACCAGTGCTGAAACTTAGTGGCATCCAAACAGTGTCTGCTATACTAAATTTATTGTCCCACTGTTGCCAAGTAAGTTTCAGCACCTCTGCATTCTAGCATCCTGCACATTTTGCTACGCTATTTTTATAGCAAACAGTGCTCAAACATAGTGGCATCCAAACAGTGTCTGCTATACTAAATTAGTGTCCCACTGGTGCAAAGCAAGTTCCTCCACCTCTGCAATCTAGTCTCCTGCACATTTTGCTATGCTATTTTTATAGCAAACAGTTCTGAAACTTAGTGGCATCCAGTGTCTCCTATTCTAAATTTAGTGTCCCACTGGTGCCAAGCAAGTTTCATCACCTCTGCATTCTAGCCTCCTGCACATTTTGCTACGCTATTTTTTATAGCAAACAGTTCTTAAACTTAGTGGCATCCAAACAGTGTCTGCTATACTAAATTTAGTGTCCCACTGGTGCCAAGCAAGTTCCACCACCTCTGCATTCTAACCTCCTGCAAATTTTGCTACGGTATTTTTTATAGCAAACAGTGCTGAAACTTAGTGGCATCCAAACAGTGTCTGCTATTCTAAATTTAGTGTCCCACTGGTGCCAAGCAAGTTCCACCACCTCTGCATTCTAGCTTCCTGCACATTTTGCTACGCTATTTTTATAGCAAACAATGCTAAAACTTAGTGGCATCCAAACAGTGTCTGCTATACTAAATTTTGTGTCCCACTGGTGCCAAGCAAGTTCCACCACCTCTGCATTCTAGCCTCCTGCACATTTTGCTACGCTAGTTTTACAGCAAACAGTGCTGAAACTTAGTGGCATCCAAACAGTGTCTGCTATACTAAATTCGTGTCCCACTGGTGCCAAGCAAGTTCCACCACCTCTGCATTCTAGCCTCCTGCACATTTAGCTACGCTATTTTTATAGCAAACTGTGCTGAAACTTAGTGGCATCCAAACAGTGTCTGCTATACTACATTTAGTGTCTGACTGGTGCAAAGCAAGTTTCACCACCTCTGCAATCTACCCTCCTGCACATTTTGCTACGCTATTTTTATAGCAAACAGTGCTGAAACTTAGTGGCATCCAAACAGTGTCTGCTATGCTAAATTTAGTGTCCCACTGGTGCCAAGCAAGTTCCAACACCTCTGCATTTTAGCCTCCTGAAAATTTTGCTACGCTATTTTTTATAGCAAACAGTGCTGAAACTTAGTGGCATCCAAACAGCATCTGCTATTCTAAATTTAGTGTCCCACTGATGCCAAGCAAGTTCCACCACCTCTGCATTCTAGCTTCCTGCACATTTTGCTACGTTATTTTTATAGCAAACAATGCTGAAACTTAGTGGCATCCAAACAGAGTCTGCTATACTAAATTTTGTGTCCCACTGGTGCCAATCAAGTTCCACCAACTCTGCATTATAGCCTCCTGCACATTTTGCTACGCTTTTTTTTTTATAGCAAACAGTGCTGAAACTTAGTGGCATCCAAACAGTGTCTGCTGTACAAAGTTTAGTGTCCCACTGGTGCCAAGTAAGTTTCATCACCCCTGCATTCTAGCCTCCTGCACATTTTGCTACGCTATTTTTATAGCAAACAGTGCTCAAACTTAGTGGCATCCAAACAGTGTCTGCTATACTAAATTTAGTGTCCCACTGGTGCCAAGCAAGTTCCACCACCTCTGCATTCTAGCCTCCTGCACATTTTGCTACGCTATTTTTAATAAAAACCAGTGCTGAAACTTAGTGGCATCCAAACAGTGTCTGCTATACTTAATTTATTGTCCCACTGGTGCCAAGTAAGTTCCACCACCTCTGCATTCTAGCCTCCTGCACATTTTGCTACGCTATTTTCATAGCAAACAGTGCTGAAACTTAGTGGCATCCAAACAGTGTCTGTTATACTAAATTAGTGTCCCACTGGTGCAAAGCAAGTTCCTCCACCTCTGCATTCTAGCCTCCTGCACATTTTGCTACGCTATTTTCATAGCAAACAGTGCTGAAACTTAGTGGCATCCAAACAGTGTCTGTTATACTAAATTAGTGTCCCACTGGTGCAAAGCAAGTTCCACCACCTCTGCATTCTAGCCTCCTGCAAATTTTACTAAGCTATTTTTTATAGCAAACAGTGCTGAAACTAAGTGGCATCCAAACAGTGTCTGCTATTCTAAATTTAGTGTCCCACTGGTGCCAAGCAAGTTCCACCACCTCTGCATTCTAGCTTTCTGCACATTTTGCTACGCTATTTTTATAGCAAACAATGCTGAAACTTAGTGGCATCCAAACAGTGTCTGCTATACTACATTTTGTGTCCCACTGGCGCCAAGCAAGTTCCACCACCTCTGCATTCTAGCCTCCTGCACATTTTGCTACGCTCGTTTTATAGCAAACAGTGCTGAAACTTAGTGGCATCCAAACAGTGTCTGCTATACTAAATTAGTGTCCCACTGGTGCCAAGCAAGTTTCATCACCCCTGCATTCTAGACTCCTGCACATTTTGCTACGCTATTTTTATAGCAAACAGTGCTGAAACTTAGTGGCATCCAAACAGTGTCTACTATGCTAAATTTAGTGTCCCACTGGTGCCAAGCAAGTTCCAACACCTCTGCATTCTAGCCTCCGGAAAATTTTGCTACGCTATTTTTTATAGCAAACAGTGCTGAAACTTAGTGGCATCCAAACAGTGTCTGCTATTCTATATTTAGTGTCCCACTGGTGCCAAGCAAGTTCCACCACCTCTGCATTCTAGCTTCCTGCACATTTTGCTACGCTATTTTTATAGCAAACAATGCTGAAACTTAGTGGCATCCAAACAGTGTCTTCTATACTAAATTTTGTGTCCCACTGGTGCCAAGCAAGTTCCACTACCTCTGCATTCTAGCCTCCTGCACATTTTGCTGCGCTATTTTTTATAGCAAACAGTGCTGAAACTTAGTGGCATCCAAACAGTGTCTGCTATACTACATTTAGTGTGTCACTGGTGCAAACAAGTTCCACCACCTCTGCAATCTACCCTCTTGCACATTTTCTACGCTATTTTTATAGCAAATAGTGCTGAAACTAAGTGGCATCCAAACAGTGTCTGCTATACAAAATTTAGTGTCCCATGGGTGCCAAGCAAGTTCCACCATCTCTGCATTCTAGACTCCTGCACATTTTGCTACGCTATTTTTATGGCAAACAGTGCTACAAATTAGTGGCATCCAAACAGTGTCTGCTATGCTAAATTTTGTGTCCCACTGGTGCCAAGCAAGTTCCACCATCTCTGCATTCTAGCCTCCTGCACATTTTGCTACGCTAGTTTTATAGCAAACAGTGCTGAAACTTAGTGGCATCTAAACAGTGTCTGCTATACAAAATTTAGCATCCCACTATTGCCAAACAAGTTCCACCACCTCTGCATTCTAGCCTCCTGCACATTTTGCTACGCTATTTTTATAGCAAACAGTGCTGAAACTTAGTGGCATCCAAACAGTGTCTGCTATTCTAAATTTAGTGTCCCACTGGTGCCAAGCAAGTTCCACCATCTCTGCATTCTAGCTTCCTGCACATTTTGCTACGCTATTTTTATAGCAAACAATGCTAAAACTTAGTGGCATCCAAACAGTGTCTGCTATACTAAATTTTGTGTCCCACTGGTGCCAAGCAAGTTCCACCACCTCTGCATTCTAGCCTCCTGCACATTTTGCTACGCTAGTTTTACAGCAAACAGTGCTGAAACTTAGTGGCATCCAAACAGTGTCTGCTATACTAAATTCGTGTCCCACTGGTGCCAAGCAAGTTCCACCACCTCTGCATTCTAGCCTCCTGCACATTTAGCTACGCTATTTTTATAGCAAACTGTGCTGAAACTTAGTGGCATCCAAACAGTGTCTGCTATACTACATTTAGTGTCTGACTGGTGCAAAGCAAGTTTCACCACCTCTGCAATCTACCCTCCTGCACATTTTGCTACGCTATTTTTATAGCAAACAGTGCTGAAACTTAGTGGCATCCAAACAGTGTCTGCTATGCTAAATTTAGTGTCCCACTGGTGCCAAGCAAGTTCCAACACCTCTGCATTTTAGCCTCCTGAAAATTTTGCTACGCTATTTTTTATAGCAAACAGTGCTGAAACTTAGTGGCATCCAAACAGCATCTGCTATTCTAAATTTAGTGTCCCACTGATGCCAAGCAAGTTCCACCACCTCTGCATTCTAGCTTCCTGCACATTTTGCTACGTTATTTTTATAGCAAACAATGCTGAAACTTAGTGGCATCCAAACAGAGTCTGCTATACTAAATTTTGTGTCCCACTGGTGCCAATCAAGTTCCACCAACTCTGCATTATAGCCTCCTGCACATTTTGCTACGCTTTTTTTTTTATAGCAAACAGTGCTGAAACTTAGTGGCATCCAAACAGTGTCTGCTGTACAAAGTTTAGTGTCCCACTGGTGCCAAGTAAGTTTCATCACCCCTGCATTCTAGCCTCCTGCACATTTTGCTACGCTATTTTTATAGCAAACAGTGCTCAAACTTAGTGGCATCCAAACAGTGTCTGCTATACTAAATTTAGTGTCCCACTGGTGCCAAGCAAGTTCCACCACCTCTGCATTCTAGCCTCCTGCACATTTTGCTACGCTATTTTTAATAAAAACCAGTGCTGAAACTTAGTGGCATCCAAACAGTGTCTGCTATACTTAATTTATTGTCCCACTGGTGCCAAGTAAGTTCCACCACCTCTGCATTCTAGCCTCCTGCACATTTTGCTACGCTATTTTCATAGCAAACAGTGCTGAAACTTAGTGGCATCCAAACAGTGTCTGTTATACTAAATTAGTGTCCCACTGGTGCAAAGCAAGTTCCTCCACCTCTGCATTCTAGCCTCCTGCACATTTTGCTACGCTATTTTCATAGCAAACAGTGCTGAAACTTAGTGGCATCCAAACAGTGTCTGTTATACTAAATTAGTGTCCCACTGGTGCAAAGCAAGTTCCACCACCTCTGCATTCTAGCCTCCTGCAAATTTTACTAAGCTATTTTTTATAGCAAACAGTGCTGAAACTAAGTGGCATCCAAACAGTGTCTGCTATTCTAAATTTAGTGTCCCACTGGTGCCAAGCAAGTTCCACCACCTCTGCATTCTAGCTTTCTGCACATTTTGCTACGCTATTTTTATAGCAAACAATGCTGAAACTTAGTGGCATCCAAACAGTGTCTGCTATACTACATTTTGTGTCCCACTGGCGCCAAGCAAGTTCCACCACCTCTGCATTCTAGCCTCCTGCACATTTTGCTACGCTCGTTTTATAGCAAACAGTGCTGAAACTTAGTGGCATCCAAACAGTGTCTGCTATACTAAATTAGTGTCCCACTGGTGCCAAGCAAGTTTCATCACCCCTGCATTCTAGACTCCTGCACATTTTGCTACGCTATTTTTATAGCAAACAGTGCTGAAACTTAGTGGCATCCAAACAGTGTCTACTATGCTAAATTTAGTGTCCCACTGGTGCCAAGCAAGTTCCAACACCTCTGCATTCTAGCCTCCGGAAAATTTTGCTACGCTATTTTTTATAGCAAACAGTGCTGAAACTTAGTGGCATCCAAACAGTGTCTGCTATTCTATATTTAGTGTCCCACTGGTGCCAAGCAAGTTCCACCACCTCTGCATTCTAGCTTCCTGCACATTTTGCTACGCTATTTTTATAGCAAACAATGCTGAAACTTAGTGGCATCCAAACAGTGTCTTCTATACTAAATTTTGTGTCCCACTGGTGCCAAGCAAGTTCCACTACCTCTGCATTCTAGCCTCCTGCACATTTTGCTGCGCTATTTTTTATAGCAAACAGTGCTGAAACTTAGTGGCATCCAAACAGTGTCTGCTATACTACATTTAGTGTGTCACTGGTGCAAACAAGTTCCACCACCTCTGCAATCTACCCTCTTGCACATTTTCTACGCTATTTTTATAGCAAATAGTGCTGAAACTAAGTGGCATCCAAACAGTGTCTGCTATACAAAATTTAGTGTCCCATGGGTGCCAAGCAAGTTCCACCATCTCTGCATTCTAGACTCCTGCACATTTTGCTACGCTATTTTTATGGCAAACAGTGCTACAAATTAGTGGCATCCAAACAGTGTCTGCTATGCTAAATTTTGTGTCCCACTGGTGCCAAGCAAGTTCCACCATCTCTGCATTCTAGCCTCCTGCACATTTTGCTACGCTAGTTTTATAGCAAACAGTGCTGAAACTTAGTGGCATCTAAACAGTGTCTGCTATACAAAATTTAGCATCCCACTATTGCCAAACAAGTTCCACCACCTCTGCATTCTAGCCTCCTGCACATTTTGCTACGCTATTTTTATAGCAAACAGTGCTGAAACTTAGTGGCATCTAAACAGTGTCTGCTATGCTAAATTTAGTGTCCCACTGGTGCCAAGCAAGTTCCAACACCTCTGCATTCTAGCCTCCTGAAAATTTTGCTACGCTATTTTTTGTAGCAAACAGTGCTGAAACTTATTGGCATCCAAACAGTGTCTGCTATTCTAAATTTAGTGTCCCACTGGTGCCAAGCAAGTTCCACCACCTCTGCATTCTAGCTTCCTGCACATTTTGCTACGCTATTTTTATAGCAAACAATGCTGAAACTTAGTGGCATCCAAACAGTGTCTGCTATACTAAATTTAGTGTCCCACTGGTGCCAAGCAAGATCCACTACCTCTGCATTCTAGTCTCCTGCACATTTTGCTGCGCTATTTTTTATAGCAAACAGTGCTGAAACTTAGTGGCATCCAAACAGTGTCTGCTATACCAAATTTAGTGTCCCACTGGTGCCAAGCAAGTTCCACCACCTCTGCACACTAGCATCCTGCACATTTTGCTACGCTATTTTTATAGCAAACAGTGCTGAAACTTAGTGGCATCCAAACAGTGTCTGCTATACTACATTTAGTGTCCCACTGGTGCCAAGCAAGTTCCACTACCTCTGCATTCTAGTCTCCTGCACATTTTGCTACGCTATTCTTAGAGCAAACAGTGCTGAAACTTAGTGGCATCTAAACAGTGTCTGCTATACTAAATTAGTGTCCCACTGGTGCCAAGCAAGTTCCACCACCTCTGCATTCTAATCTTCTGAACATTTTGCTACTCTATTTTTATAGCAAACAGTGCTGAAACTTAGTGGTATCTAAACAGTGTCTGCTATACTAAATATAGTGTCCCACTGGTGCCAAGCAAGTTCCACCACCTCTGCATTCTAGACTCCTACACATTTTGCTACGCTATTCTTAGAGCAAACAGTGCTGAAACTTAGTGGCATCTAAACAGTGTCTGATATACTAAATTAGTGTCCCACTGGTGCCAAGCAAGTTCCACCACCTCTGCATTCTAACCTTCTGAACATTTTGCTACGCTATTTTTAGAGCAAAGAGTGCTGAAACTTAGTGGCATCTAAACAGTGTCTGATATACTAAGTTAGTGTCCCACTGGTACCAAGCAAGTTCCACCACCTCTGCATTCTAGCCTCCTGCACATTTTGCTACGCTATTTTTTATAGCAAACAGTGCTGAAATTTACTGGCATCCAAACAGTGTCTGCTATACTAAATTTTGTGTCCCACTGGTGCCAAGCAAGTTCCACCACCTCTGCATTCTAGCCTCCTGCAAATTTTGCTATGCTATTTTTTTTATAGCAAACTGTGCTGAAACTTAGTGGCATCCAAACAGTGTCTGCTATACTAAATTTAGTGTCCCACTGGTACCAAGCAAGTTCCAACACTTCTGCATTCTAGCCTCCTGCACATTTTGCTACGCTATTTTTATAGCAAACAGTGCTGAAACTTAGTGGCATCCAAACAGTGTCTGCTATACTACATGACCAGCTGAGGGAGTATTCTCCGGTCGTGATGTCTGTGTTACCAAACCCCTTATACTATAAATAAACACACGGACTGCATGCGACTTGGTTCAAATGGCCACAGCAGCCTTTTATTGCCTATTGTTCACAAACTAAGCACCTTAGGGACGCCGTCCAACGGGCGACCCAAAACAACACACATATAACAATAGACAATGCCAATTACATGACTTTCCCGGGGGCAGGCCCAGTCCATAACTACTACTCCCCCTGCCCCTGGCCGCAACACACCGACCCAGAGACGAGGTGCCAATCACCCACGGATTGACACCCCCACACTTTGGCAGAACCCCGTGCCTGCCACATCCCGGAACCGAGAGCCACCATACCGAGACAATGACTCCCGGTCCAGTTACCAGTCACTTCCAACCTCTGGACCAGACCTACCCCCCCGCCGCTGTGACAAATAGCATCCCAACATCCCAAACCACGTCCCCCAGATGACAACACAAAAAGGGAGGGTGGGCGGGGATCTCTTGGCGTCCGGAAGAAGAAGAGGAGGTAACCCCCTCCTCTCCCAGACTAACCCTTTCCCTACTCCTCCTCTTCCTCCCAAGCTAAACCACCCCTTAATGCCATATTAGGCCTGCCAAGCAAACTGTCCCTATTAACCCCATCACTCCCTAACTCCCCCTTGGTCATGTCGCCCCTCCTCCCCAGGGGATCCATGGCTGTCTTGACCAGCTGAGGGAGTATTCTCCGGTCGTGATGTCTGTGTTACCAAACCCCTTATACTATAAATAAACACACGGACTGCATGCGACTTGGTTCAAATGGCCACAGCAGCCTTTTATTGCCTATTGTTCACAAACTAAGCACCTTAGGGACGCCGTCCAATGGGCGACCCAAAACAACACACATATAACAATAGACAATGCCAATTACATGACCCTCCCGGGGGCAGGCCCAGTCCATAACTACTACTCCCCCTGCCCCTGGCCGCAACACACCGACCCAGAGACGAGGTGCCAATCACCCACGGATTGACACCCCCACACTTTGGCAGAACCCCGTGCCTGCCACATCCCGGAACCGAGAGCCACCATACCGAGACAATGACTCCCGGTCCAGTTACCAGTCACTTCCAACCTCTGGACCAGACCTACCCCCCCGCCACAGGACAGACCACGTGACACCTTACGTGGCCTGGACCCGCCACACACCAAAAGCTCGCTCAACACCATCCTGCAGGCCCAATGCCCATAAATCCACTCCAATGTCGTTGAGGTGCACTCCGTCACCCCTCCGAAACCGCCAATCTGCCGAATCCAACTCCCTGTGCCTCACCACAATCCCACCGTTCCTGATCACAAACCTGGCAACCACACGATTCACCTGGGCCCTGGCCTTATTGACCTTTTCCACCGACCGAGCCCCCCTCCATGACAACCTGGTCACTATGTCTGACCACACGACAATCAAACCCGGGTACTGCTTCCACAACCGCAGTAAGTCAATCTTTATATCCCGGATCAGATCCCGTGACGCCCGGACTCCCAGATCATTACCTCCTACGTGTAATACCAGCACATCCGGAGGCCGGTCAACCTTACAATAACGACCAAATTCTGGGACCACCCTGCCCCACTCCATGCCCCGAACACCGATCCACCGAACAGTCGCCTGCCCTCGATCCAGCCCTAGCTGCCGACCATTCGGGCGAACCGCCGCCCGCCGAGCACCTCAGAACACGAAGGAATGCCCCAGAATCCAGATTAGGCACATCCCTACAACAAAGAAAGACAACGAAAACAGAAATTAAAACCAATAACATCACCACCATCAACGCCTCTCAGAAAAACCCATTCTACCTCCGTCCTCTAACACTTGTACATTATCCCCTCTTTTTTTTTTTTTTTTTTTTTTTTTACATATAAAAACCACTTCCAAACCACCAAACCACCTGTACCTAGACCAAAGTTACCATAATGCTACAACAGCTGCGGCCTCACGTACCGCCGAAAACAAGAAGATTCCCATCTACCAATCCGCTTTACCACCTCATCTCCGAGCCCCCAACGAGCGACCTCCGTAGCTGCCCCTATCCGAAAGGAATGCGACCCGAAATCCTCCGGGCGCTCCCCCACATTCCGCAAACTTCGCCGCAGAACCGCTACAAACTGGAACCTTGATAAAAAGGGACCCATCCACGTGCCGCAAAAATGGGCCCGGTAAACCTCCCCTCACGGCCATGAATTGCTCCACCAAACGTACTGGGCACAACTCCTCCCCCGGGACCGCGTATAACACCACCAACCTACCCCGACCCAGCTGATCCGTTTTCGACTGACTAATCCGGCACTCCACCTGATCACCGCCCACTCGCACATCCTCAAGCAGCAACCCGCCGCCTGTCACCCTGGACGGGCTTACCAACTCACCGATCCGGAAAGCCCCATAAAAAGCAAGACCGAAAGCTGTTGTAAACAAAACAGTCTCGTAAACCGACTCACAAATGCCGCTCAGGCCCCCCACCAACCGCCTCAACAAACCAAACGATACGGGACGCCTCTTGTCCCTCTCCCGCACACCGCGGCGGAACCCCCGCAAGGCCCGTCGAACCCGAAAATCCTGCGAAACATCTTGTTCCCCTCTCATTTTTAACCAAAACGCCACCGCCGCCACCCGATGCGCCACGGCCGACGCCGATCGCCCGGCCGAGAAATCCACACTCACCAACGCCAGTAATGCCACCAAGTAATCCACGCTTACCCCATCAAACATCCGACCCAGCAACTCCTCCCATTCAGCCCACACCTTAGCATATCGGCACCAAGTCACCTCAGTCACCGAATTCCGAATCAATTCTGAGATCACCGCCTCACCAGATTCCATAAATCCACGGGACACTCCACTCCGACCTCGTCCGCCCAAGGCAGTAGCGCCCGAAACCTGCTGAACTGAAAACGAGACAAAGCGTCAGCCACCCCATTGTCAACTCCCGGAACGTGCTTTGCCACCACCTGTACATTCAGCTGCAGACATCTCAACACTAAATGCCGCAAAAACACCACCACTGGCTCCGACTTAGCCGACAAGTTGTTAATAGCAAACACCACCGCCTGGTTATCACAATGGAAGCAAACCTTCCTCCCGGCAAAACGCGACCCCCACAGCTCCACTGCTACCACGATAGGAAATAGCTCCAACAGAGCCAAATTCCTGACCAAACCGCTCTCCCGCCACGCCTGTGGCCACCGACCCACACACCAGTGACCTCGAAACATGGCCCCAAACCCTGCCGACCCAGCCGCATCGGTGAACAGCTGTAACGCCCCGTTAGACGCCACCTTCTCCATCACCAGGGCCCGGCCATTGAAACACTGCAAAAATTGATCCCATACCAAAAGATCGTCCTTGATCGCCTTCGTGATTCGCACGAAATGTGTCGGCGACCGCACACCTGCCATCGCCGTTGCCAAACGTCTCGCAAAAACTCTCCCCATCGGCATAATCCTGCAAGCGAAATTCAATTTCCCAAGCAAGGACTGCACCACCTTAAGCCGCACCTTCTTTGCCGCCTTCACCCCTGCCACCGCGGCCCTCAAATCACGAACCTTCTCCTCCGGCAACCTACATTCCATGGCAATAGAATCAATCTCAATCCCCAAAAAACGCATCACAGGCGCCGGGCCTTCCGTCTTATCGGGGGCCAAGGGAATTCCGAAGCTGTCTGCGACTTTCTGCAACGCAAATAACAACCCCGCACAAACCATTGAACCCGCCGGCCCCACACAAAGAAAATCGTCCAAATAGTGAATAATGGACGTAAGCCCAGACACATGCCGAACCACCCACTCCACAAACGAACTAAACGCCTCAAAATACGAACACGAAATTGAACAACCCATTGGCAAACACCGATCAACATAATAACTGCCATCCCACCAGCAACCTAACAAATGCTGACTATCTGGATGAACCGGTAACAACCGAAACGCCGCTTCCACATCAGCCTTTGCCATCAACGCACCCCGACCCGCAGCCCTGACCAGGTCCAACGCCTTGTCGAACGACACATAATATACCGCCGCTAACTCCGGTGCAATGCCATCATTCACCGATAACCCCTCTGGGTAAGACAAATGATGGATAAGCCGAAATTTGTTCAGCTCTTTCTTCGGCACAACCCCCAACGGCGAAACCACCAACTTCGAACACGGCGGGGCGTCATAAGGACCGCCCATTCTGCCCAAAACCACCTCCTTTCTCAGCTTCTCATCCACCACATCCGCATGATCCCGAGCAGAACGTAAATTACGGTACGGCGGGGGCGATGGACTAACAGCCGACGGGATACGGAAACCGTCAGAAAAACCAAACCATAACAACGCCGCTGCCTCGCCGTCCGGATACCTATTTAAAAAGGGGGCCATCGCTTCTACCTTCACCGGCGTCATCCCTTTTTCCAACCCCGTCACCCGCTTTTCCTTTCCCCTTTTTAAAGCACTTGGACAAGCTATGCCCTCCCCCACAACCTGAGCATTCATGCTTAAACCGGCATGCCGCTCCAAACCTGCACTGCCCCTCATTATATTGCCAACAGAAACCTTTTTTCTGACTTGCCGGGGACCCGGCCCCCGGTCCCCCGGCACCCCCCCCGAAAGGGCTGAGTCGGTGCCGACATCAGTCGCATCCATAAGGAAATATCCTTATGGTCCCAACGCATATCCGGCCGCAACGCCTTCCGCTGCCGGAATTGCTCGTCGTAACGCAGCCACGCCAGCCCGCCATAAACCCGATAAGCCTCCCCTATCGCATCCATGTAACCAAACAAGGCCGAACAATGCTCCGACTCCTTTTCCCCGACCACGCTCGCCAAAATCGCAAACGCTTGCAACCAGTTTGCAAAAGTCCGAGGAATAAGCCTATAACGGCGCTTTTCCTCCTCGTCCTTCTCCTTTTTGGAGTCGCTCGGCTTAACCCTATCCAAATTAAATTTCTCCAGGGGAAGCAGAGAAAAAATCTCCACATATTCCCCTTTCCAAATTTTTTCCCGCACCTCCTTCTTTAAATGAGCCCCCAGCGGGCCCTCAAAACAAACATAAACTTCGCTTTTAGCCCTATCATCTAGGCGCACCACCTCATCCTCCTTCTCCTTTTCTTTTTCCTTTGCCCCCTCCGCCGCACTCCCCCCTGCGCCCCCCCCTTCCGCCGCGCCCGCTCCGTCCCCCCCTCCCACCGCCGACGCCCCCCGACCTGTCGTCCCCCCCCCCCAGCCCCGGCAACCGCCGCCAACCCCTGCAACAGCCCCAACAACTGACTCCACACTGCTACACCGCCGGGCGCTGCCGTGTCCACAGCCGCCCTCCCGCCCCCGACACTCCCCGCCAGCGCAGCCCCTGCCGCCCCCGCTGCCGTCTCACCCAACCGCGGCTCAGCGTCCCCCGATACCTCAGCCTCGCTGTCCTCCGTCTGCCGACCATCCGACTCTTCCGACAGCACGACCTCCTCATCCTCGCCGCTGACATCTTCTTCCATCCGACATCCGGGGGGCGCCGCCGCGGCACCCCCCCCACCACGGCCGCCAAACCGGGCCGCCGCATAGGCAGTGCCGTCCCCGCTCCGTCTCTTGCCCTGGGGCGACAGCCCAGGAGACCGTCCTGTCCCCCGCGCCGGCACCCCAGGCCTCGACCTCTTGCGCCCGCGCCCACCCCCTCGCCGACTGCCAGGGGACTCTGGACGCGGACTGATGGACGCCCGGCTCTGGATCCCAGCCGTCGCCGCCTCTGGCCCTCCTGGGCCGCTGCAGGCCTCCTGCCGCTGGGTCCTCCCGCTCCCACGGGACACCGCCACATCCGGGGGCTGCACAGCGGTCCTGAGTGACCGGGCGGTCGCCGCATGGCTCACGCCGTCACCCCTGCTCACTGCCGCGCCAGGGTCAGGCACCACAGACCTCCCCCTGGCGCTGGACCTACCGCCGCCTGCAGCCCCTCGGTCCCCCCGCCGACTGCAGGGGGAACTGCTGGCCTCCCTCCCTCGCCGAGCGCGCTCCCGACCTGGAGCCGCTGCCGTCACTGGAACTCCAGCCCGGAGGCCGGGACCGGAAGTAGGCCCCACGCTGGCCACTCCCACCTCCCGACCACCGCGACTGGAACGCAGATTCCTCCCGCTGCTGCTGGGAGCAGCAGCCGGCCTGCGCTGCTGCTCGGCCCGCTGCGGAGGGTCCCTGGAGGGGCTCTGGCATCTCCTCCTCGCCCCCCCGCACCCGGGGAATACCTGCGGGGGGGCCGCGACTGGCGCACAACACGGCTGGAGGAGCGAGGGGCAAGCGCCGACGGGTTAACCCCGGCAGCCCTGATGTGGGACTGCACTGCCAGGGGCCCGTGCGCTGCAATGGCTGCTGCAATCAGGCGCTGAAGTTCCTGGAGATCAGCCATGGTGACTCGTGCTGCTGATCTCTTGGCGTCCGGAAGAAGAAGAGGAGGTAACCCCCTCCTCTCCCAGACTAACCCTTTCCCTACTCCTCCTCTTCCTCCCAAGCTAAACCACCCCTTAATGCCATATTAGGCCTGCCAAGCAAACTGTCCCTATTAACCCCATCACTCCCTAACTCCCCCTTGGTCATGTCGCCCCTCCTCCCCAGGGGATCCATGGCTGTCTTTTAGTGTCCCACTGGTGCCAAGCAAGTTCCACCACCTCTGCATTCTAGACTCCTACACATTTTGCTACGCTATTCTTAGAGCAAACAGTGCTGAAACTTAGTGGCATCTAAACAGTGTCTGATATACTAAATTAGTGTCCCACTGGTGCCAAGCAAGTTCCACCACCTCTGCATTCTAACCTTCTGAACATTTTGCTACGCTATTTTTAGAGCAAAGAGTGCTGAAACTTAGTGGCATCTAAACAGTGTCTGATATACTAAGTTAGTGTCCCACTGGTACCAAGCAAGTTCCACCACCACTGCATTCTAGCCTCCTGCACATTTTGCTACGCTATTTTTTATAGCAAACAGTGCTGAAATTTACTGGCATCCAAACAGTGTCTGCTTTACTAAATTTTGTGTCCCACTGGTGCCAAGCAAGTTCCACCACCTCTGCATTCTAGCCTCCTGCAAATTTTGCTATGCTATTTTTTTTATAGCAAACTGTGCTGAAACTTAGTGGCATCCAAACAGTGTCTGCTATACTACATTTAGTGTCTCACTGGTGCAAAGCAAGTTCCACCACCTCTGCAATCTACCCTCTTGCACATTTTGCTACGCTATTTTTATAGCAAATAGTGCTGAAACTAAGTGGCATCCAAACAGTGTCTGCTATACTAAGTTAGTGTCCCACAGGTGCCAAGCAAGTTCCAACACCTCTGCATTCTAGCCTCCTGCACATTTTGAAACGCTAGTTTTATAGCAAACAGTGCTGAAACTTAGTGGCATCTAAACAGTGTCTGCTATACAAAATTTAGTGTCCCACTAGTGCCAAACAAGTTCCACCACCTCTGCATTCTAGACTCCTGCACATTTTGCTATGCTATTTTTATAGCAAACAGTGCTGAAACTTAGTGGCATCCACAAAGTGTCTGCTATAGTAATGTAGTGTCCCACTGGTGCAAAGCAAGTTCCACCACCTCTGCATTCTAGCTTCCTTCACATTTTGCAACGCTATTCTTATAGCAAACAATACTGAAACTTAGTGGCATCCAAACAGTGTCTGCTATACTAAATTTCGTGTCCCACTGGTGCCAAGCAAGTTCCACCACCTCTGCATTCTAGCCTCCTGCACATTCTGCTACGCTAGTTTTATAGCAAACAGTGCTGAAACTTAGTGGCATCCAAACAGTGTCTGCTATACTAAATTTTGTGTCCCACTGGTGCCAAGCAAGTTCCAACACCTCTGCATTCTAGCCTCCTGCACATTTTGCTATGCTAGTTTTATAGCAAACAGTGCTGAAACTTAGTGGCATCCAAACAGTGTCTGCTATACTAAATTTTGTGTCCCACTGGTGCAAAGCAAGTTCCACCACCTCTGCATTCTAGCCTCCTGCACATTTTGCTACGCTAGTTTTATAGCAAACTGTGCTGAAACTTAGTGGCACCCAAACAGTGTCTGCTATACTACATTTAGTGTCTCACTGGTGCAAAGCAAGTTCCATCACCTCTGCAATCTACCCTCCTGCACATTTTGCTATGCTATTTTTATAGCAAACAGTGCTGAAACTTAGTGGCATCCAAACAGTGTCTGCTATGCTAAATTTAGTGTCCCACTGGTGTCAAGCAAGTTCCAACACCTCTGCATTCTAGCCTCCTAAAAATTTTGCTACGCTATTTTTTATAGCAATTAGTGCTGAAACTTAGTGGCATCCAAACAGTGTCTGCTATTCTAAATTTAGTGTCCCACTGGTGCCAAGCAAGTTTCACCACCTCTGCATTCTAGCCTCCTGCACATTTTGCTACGCTATTTTTATAGCAAACAGTGCTCAAACTTAGTGGCATCCAAACAGTGTCTGCTATATTACATTTAGTGTCCCACTGGTGCCAAGCAAGTTCCACCATCTCTGCATTCTAGCTTCCTGCACATTTTGCTACGCTATTTTTATAGCAAACAGTGCTCAAACTTAGTGGCATCCAAACAGTGTCTGCTGTACAAAGTTTAGTGTCCCACTGGTGCAAAGTAAGTTTCATCACCCCTGCATTCTAGCCTCCTGCACATTTTGCTACGCTATTTTTATAGCAAACAATGCTGAAACTTAGTGGCATCCAAACAGTGTCTACTATGCTAAATTTAGTGTCCCACTGGTGCCAAGCAAGTTCCAACACCTCTGCATTCTAGCCTCCGGAAAATTTTGCTACGCTATTTTTTATAGCAAACAGTGCTGAAACTTAGTGACATCCAAACAGTGTCTGCTATTCTAAATTTAATGTCCCACTGGTGCTAAGCAAGTTCCACCACCTCTGCATTCTAGCTTCCTGCACATTTTGCTACGCTATTTTTAGAGCAAACAGTGCTGAAACTTAGTGGCATCTAAACAGTGTCTGCTATACTAAGTTAGTGTCCCACTGGTGCCAAGCAAGTTCCACTACCTCTGCTTTCTAGCCTCCTGCACATTTTGCTACGCTAGTTTTATAGCAAACAATGCTGAAACTTAGTGGCATCCAAACAGTGTCTCCTATTCAAAATTTAGTGTCCCACTGGTGCCAAGCATGTTCCAATACCTCTGCATTCTAGCCTCCTGCACATTTTGCTACGCTATTTTTTATAGCAAACAGTGCTGAAACTTAGTGGCATCCAAAGAGTGTCTGCTATACTAAATTTTGTGTCCCACTGGTGCCAAACAAGTTCCACCACCTCTGCATTCTAGCCTCCTGCACATTTTGCTACGCTCTTTTTAGAGCAAACAGTATTGAAACTTAGTGGCATCTAAACAGTGTCTGCTATACAAAATTTAGTGTCCCACTGGTGCCAAGCAAATTCTACCACCTCTGCATTCTAGCTTCCTGCACATTTTGCTACGCTATTTTTTATAGCAAACAGTGCTGAAATTTAGTGGCATCCAAATAGTGTCTGCTATACTATGTTTAGTGTCTCACTGGTGCAAAGCAAGTTCCACGACCTCTGCAATCTACCCTCCTGCACATTGTGCTATGCTATTTTTATAGCAAACAGTGCTGAAACTAGGTGGCATCCAAACAGTGTCTGCTATACAAAATTTAGTGTCCCACGGGTGCCAAGCAAGTTCCACCACCTCTGCATTTTAGACTCCTGCACATTTTGCTACGCTATTTTTTATAGCAAACAGTGCTCAAACTTAGTGGCATCCAGTGTCTCCTATTCAAAATTTAGTGTCCCACTGGTGCCAAGCAAGTTCCACCACCTCTGCATTCTAGCCTCCTGCACATTTTGCTACGCTATTTTTCATAGCAAACAGTGCTGAAACTTAGTGGCATCCAAACAGTGTCTTCTATACTAAATTTTGTGTCCCACTGGTGCCAAGCAAGTTCCACCACCTCTGCCTTCTAGACTCCTGCACATTTTGCTACTCTATTTTTTATAGCAAACAGTGCTGAAACTTAGTCTCATCGAAACAGTGTCTGCTATTCTAAATTTAGTGTCCCACTGGTGCCAAGCAAGTTCCACCACCTCTGCATTCTAGCCTCCTGCACATTTTGCTACGCTATTTTTTATGGCAAACAGTGCTGAAACTTAGTAGCATCCAAACAGTGTCTGCTATACTACATTTAGTAACTCACTGGTGCAAAGCAAGTTCCACCACCTCTGCAATCTACCCTCCTGCACATTTAGCTACGCTATTTTTTAAAGCAAACAGTGCTGAAACTTAGTGGCATCCAGTGTCTCCTATTCAAAATTTAGTGTCCCACTGGTGCCAAGCAAGTTCCACCACCTCTGCATTCTAGCCTCCTGCACATTTTGCTACGCTATTTTTTAAAGCAAACAGTGCTGAAACTTAGTGGCATATAAACAGTGTCTGCTATACTACATTTAGTAACTCACTGGTGCAAAGCAAGTTCCACCACCTCTGCAATCTACCCTCCTGCACATTTAGCTACGCTATTTTTTAAAGCAAACAGTGCTGAAACTTAGTGGCATCCAGTGTCTCCTATTCAAAATTTAGTGTCCCACTGGTGCCAAGCAAGTTCCACCACCTCTGCATTCTAGCCTCCTGCACATTTTGCTACGCTATTTTTTATAGCAAACAGTGCTGAAACTTAGTAGCATATAAACAGTGTCTGCTATACTACATTTAGTAACTCACTGGTGCAAAGCAAGTTCCACCACCTCTGCATTCTAGGCTCCTGCACATTTTGCTACGCTATTTTTTATAGCAAACAGTGCTGAAACTTAGTAGCATATAAACAGTGTCTGCTATACTACATTTAGTAACTCACTGGTGCAAAGCAAGTTCCACCACCTCTGCATTCTAGGCTCCTGCACATTTTGCTACGCTATTTTTATAGCAAACAGTGCTGAAACTTAGTGGCATCCAAACAGTGTCTGCTATACTAAATTTAGTGTCCCACTGGTGCCAAGCAAGTTCCACCACCTCTGCATTCTAGCCTTCTGCAAATTTTGCTACGCTATTTTTTTATAGCAAACAGTGCTGAAACTTAGTGGCATCCAAACAGTGTCTGCTATACTACATTTAGTGTCTCACTGGTGCAAAGCAAGTTCCACCACCTCTGCAATCTACCCTCCTGCACATTCTGCTACGCTATTTTTATAGCAAACAGTGCTGAAACTTAGTGGCATCTAAACACTGTCTGCTATACTAAATTTAGTGTCCCACTTGTGCTAAGCAAATTCCACCACCTCTGCATTCTAGACTCCTGTACATTTTGCTACGCTATTTTTAGAGCAAACAGTGCTGAAACTTAGTGGCATCTAAACAGTGTCTGCTATACTAAGATAGTGTTCCACTGGTGCCAAGCAAGTTCCACCAGCTCTGCATTCTAGCCTCCTGCACATTTTGCTACGCTATTTTTAGAGCAAACAGTGCTGAAACTTAGTGGCATCTAAACAGTGTATGCTGTACAAAATGTAGTGTCCCACTGGTGCCAAGCATGTTTCACCACCTCTGCATTCTAGCCTCCTGCACATATTGCTACGCTATTTTTTATAGCAAACAGTGCTGAAACTTAGTGGCATTCAAACAGTGTCTGCTATACTAAATTTTGTGTCCCACTGATGCCAAGCAAGTTTCATCACCTCTGCATTCTAGCCTCCTGCACATTTTGCTACGTTATTTTTATAGCAAACAGTGCTGAATCTTAGTGGCATCCAAACAGAGTCTTCTATACTAAATTAGTGTCCCACTGGTGCCAAACAAGTTCCACCATTTCTGCAATCTAGCCTCCTGCACATTTTGCTTTGCTATTTTTATAGCAAAGAGTGCTAAAACTTAGTGGCATCTAAATAGTGTCTGCTATATAAAATTTAGTGTCCCACTGGTGCTAAGCAAGTTCCACCACCTCTGCCTTCTAGCCTCCTGCACATTTTGCTACTCTAGTTTTATAGCAAAGAGTGCTGAAACTTAGTAGCATCCAAACAGTGTCTGCTATACTAAATTAGTGTCCCACTGGTTCCAAGCAAGTTCCACCACCTCTGCATTCTAGCCTCCTTCACATTTTGCTACGCTACATATATAGCAAAAAGTGCTGAAACTTAGAGGCATCTAAACAGTGTCTTCTATACTAAATTAGTGTCCCACTGGTGCCAAACAAGTTCCACCATTTCTGCAATCTAGCCTCCTGCACATTTTGCTATGCTATTTTTATAGCAAACAGTGCTGAAACGTAGTGGCATCCATTGTCTGCTATTCTAAATTTAGTGTCCCACTGGTGCCAAGCAAGTTCCATTACCTCTGCAATCTACCCTCCTGCACATTTTGCTACGCCATTTTTATAGAAAACAGTGCTGAAACTCAGTGGCATCGAAACAGTGTCTGCTATACTACATTTAGTGTCTCACTGGTGCAAAGCAAGTTCCACCACCTCTGCAATCTACCCTCCTGCACATTTTGCTACGCTATTTTTATAGAAAACAGTGCTGAAACTCAGTGGCATCGAAACAGTGTCTGCTATACTACATTTAGTGTCTCACTGGTGCAAAGCAAGTTCCACCACCTCTGCAATCTACCCTCCTGCACATTTTTCTACGCTATTTTTATAGCAAACAGTGCTGAAACTTAGTGGCATATAAACAGAGTCTGCTAAACTACATTTGGTGTCTCACTGGTGCAAAGCAAGTTCCACCACCTCTGCAATCTACCCTCCTGCACATTCTGCTACGCTGTTTTTATAGCAAACAGTGCTGATACTTAGTGGCATCTAAACAGTGTCTGCTATACTAAATTTAGTGTCCCACTGGTGCCAAGCAAGTTCCAACACCTCTGCATTCTAGCCTCCTGCACATTTTGCTACGCTACTTATATAGCAAACAGTGCTGAAACTTAGTGGCATATAAACAGTGTCTGCTATACTACATTTAGTATCTCACTGGTGCAAAGAAAGTTGCACCACCTCTGCAATCTACCCTCCTGCACATTCTGCTACGCTATTTTTATAGCAAACAGTGCTGATACTTAGTGGCATCTAAACAGTGTCTGCTATACTAAATTTAGTGTCCCACTGGTGCCAAGCAAGTTCCAACACCTGTGCATTCTAGACTCCTGCACATTTTGCTACGCTATTTTTTATAGCAAACAGTGCTGAAACTTAGTGGCATGCAGTGTCTGCTATACTATATTTAGTGTCCCACTTGCCAAGCAAGTTCCACCACCTCTGCATTCTAGACTCCTGCACATTTTGCTACGCTATTTTTAGAGCAAAGAGTGCTGAAGCTTAGTGGCATCTAAATAGTGTCTGCTATACTAAGTTAGTGTCCCACTGGTGCCAAGCAAGTTCCACCACCTCTGCATTCTAGCATCCTGCACATTTTGCTACGCTAGTTTTATAGCAAACAGTGCTGAAACTTAGTGGCATCTAAACAGTGTCTGCTATACAAAATTTATTGTCCCACTGGTGCCAAGTAAGTTCCACCACCTGTGCAATCTAGCCTCCTGCACATTTTGCTACACTATTTTTATAGCAAACAGTGCTGAAACTTAGTGGCATCCAAACAGTGTCTGCTATACTAAATTTAGTGTCCCACTGGTGCCAAGCAAGTTCCACCACCTCTGCATTCTAGCCTCCTTCACATTTTGCTACGCTACTTATATAGCAAACAGTGTTGAAACTTAGAGGCATCTAAACAGTGTCTTCTATACTAAATTTAGTGTCCCACTGGTGCCAAACAAGTTCCACCATTTCTGCAATCTAGCCTCCTGCACATTTTGCTATGCTATTTTTATAGCAAACAGTGCTGAAACTTAGTGGCATCCATTGTCTGCTATTCTAAATTTAGTGTCCCACTGGTGCCAAGTAAGTTCCACCACCTCTGCCTTCTAGCCTCATGCACATTTTGCTACGCTATTTTTATAGAAAACAGTGCTGAAACTTAGTGGCATCCATTGTCTGCTATTCTAAATTTAGTGTCCCACTGGTGCCAAGCAAGTTCCACCACCTCTGCATTCTAGCCTCCTGTACATTTTGCTACGTTATTTTTTATAGCAAACAGTGCTGAAACTTAGTGGCATCCAAACAGTGTATTCCATACTAAATTAGTGTCCCACTGTTGCCAAGCAAGTTCCATTACCTCTGCAATCTACCCTCCTGCACATTTTGCTACGCTATTTTTAAAGAAATTAGTGCTGAAACTCAGTGGCATCCAAACAGTGTCTGCTATACTACATTTAGTGTCTCACTGGTGCAAAGCAAGTTCCACCACCTCTGCATTCTACCCTCCTGCACATTTTTCTACGCTATTTTTATAGAAAACAGTGCTGATACTTAGTGGCATCTAAACAGTGTCTTCTATACTAAATTAGTGTCCCACTGGTGCCAAACAAGTTCCACCATTTCTGCAATCTAGCCTCCTGCACATTTTGCTACGCTATTTTTATATAAAACAGTGCTGATACTTAGTGGCATCTAAACAGTGTCTTCTATACTAAATTAGTGTCCCAAGGGTGCCAAGCAAGTTCCACCACCTCTGCATTCTAGACTCCTGCACATTTTACTACGCTATTTTTAGAGCAAAGAGTGCTAAAACTTAGTGGCATCTAAATAGTGTCTGCTATAAAAAATTTAGTGTCCCACTGGTGCTAAGCAAGTTCCACCACCTCTGAATTCTAGCCTCCTGCACATTTTGCTACTCTAGTTTTATAGCAAAGAGTGCTGAAACTTAGTAGCATCCAAACAGTGTCTGCTATACTAAATTAGTGTCCCACTGGTGCCAAGCAAGTTCCACCACCTCTGCATTCTAGCCTCCTTCACATTTTGCTACGCTACTTATATAGCAAACAGTGCTGAAACTTAGTGGCATCCATTGTCTGCTATTCTAAATTTAGTGTCCCACTGGTGCCAAGCAAGTTCCACCACCTCTGCCTTCTAGGCTCATGCACATTTTGCTACGCTATTTTTATAGAAAACAGTGCTGAAACTTAGTGGCATCCATTGTCTGCTATTCTAAATTTAGTGTCCCACTGGTGCCAAGCAAGTTCCACCACCTCTGCATTCTAGCCTCCTGTACATTTTGCTACGTTATTTTTTATAGCAAACAGTGCTGAAACTTAGTGGCATCCAAACAGTGTCTGCTATACTAAATTAGTGTCCCACTGGTGCCAAGCAAGTTACATTACCTCTGCAATCTACCCTCCTGCACATTTTGCTACGCTATTTTTATAGAAATTAGTGCTGAAACTCAGTGGCATCCAAACAGTGTCAGCTATACTACATTTAGTGTCTCACTGTTGCAAAGCAAGTTCCACCACCTCTGCAATCTACCCTCCTGCACATTCTGCTACGCTATTTTTATAGCAAACAGTGCTGATACTTAGTGGCATCTAAACAGTGTCTGCTATACTAAATTTAGTGTCCCACTGGTGCCAAGCAAGTTCCACCACCTCTGCATTCTAGACTCCTGCACATTTTGCTACGCTATTTTTTATAGCAAACAGTGCTGAAACTTAGTGGCATCCAAACAGTGTCTGCTATTCTAAATTTAGTGTCCCACGGGTGTCAAGCAAGTTCCACCACCTCTGCATTCTAGACTCCTGCACATTTTGCTACGCTATTATTAGAGCAAAGAGTGCTGAAACTTAGTGGCATCTAAATAGTGTCTGCTATACAAAATTTATTGTCCCACTGGTGCTAAGTAAGTTCCACCACCTCTGCATTCTAGCCTCCTGCACATTTTGCTACGCTATTTTTTATAGCAAACAGTGCTGAAACTTAGTGGCATCCAAACAGTGTCTGCTATTCTAAATTTAGTGTCCCACTGGTGCCAAGCAAGTTCCACCACCTCTGCATTCTAGCCTCCTGCACATTTTGCTACGCTAGTTTTATAGCAAACAGTGCTGAAACTTAGTGGCATCTAAACAGTGTCTGCTATACAAAATTTATTGTCCCACTGGTGCTAAGTAAGTTCCACCACCTCTGCATTCTAGCCTCCTGCACATTTTGCTACGCTAGTTTTATACCAAACAGTGCTGAAACTTAGTGGCATCCAAACAGTGTCTGCTATACTAAATTAGTGTCCCACTGGTGCTAAGCAAGTTCCTCCACCTCTGCAATCTAGGCTCCTGCACATTTTGCTACGCTATTTTTATAGCAAACAGTGCTGAAACTTAGTGGCATCCAAACAGTGTCTGCTATACTACATTTAGTGTCTCACTGGTGCAAAGCAAGTTCCACCACCTCTGCAATCTACCCTCCTGCACATTCTGCTACGCTATTTTTATAGCAAACAGTGCTGATACTTAGTGGCATCTAAACAGTGTCTTCTATACTAAATTAGTGTCCCACTGGTGCCAAACAAGTTCCACCATTTCTGCAATCTAGCCTCCTGCACATTTTGCTACGCTATTTTTATATAAAACAGTGCTGATACTTAGTGACATCTAAACAATGTCTTCTATACTAAATTAGTGTCCCAAGGGTGCCAAGCAAGTTCCACCACCTCTGCATTCTAGACTCCTGCACATTTTACTACGCTATTTTTAGAGCAAAGAGTGCCAAAACTTAGTGGCATCTAAATAGTATCTGCTATATAAAATTTAGTGTCCCACTGGTGCTAAGCAAGTTCCACCACCTCTGAATTCTAGCCTCCTGCACATTTTGCTACTCTAGTTTTATAGCAAAGAGTGCTGAAACTTAGTAGCATCCAAACAGTGTCTGCTATACTAAATTAGTGTCCCACTGGTGCCAAGCAAGTTCCACCACCTCTGCATTCTAGCCTCCTTCACATTTTGCTACGCTACTTATATAGCAAACAGTGCTGAAACTTAGTGGCATCCATTGTCTGCTATTCTAAATTTAGTGTCCCACTGGTGCCAAGCAAGTTCCACCACCTCTGCCTTCTAGGCTCATGCACATTTTGCTACGCTATTTTTATAGAAAACAGTGCTGAAACTTAGTGGCATCCATTGTCTGCTATTCTAAATTTAGTGTCCCACTGGTGCCAAGCAAGTTCCACCACCTCTGCATTCTAGCCTCCTGTACATTTTGCTACGTTATTTTTTATAGCAAACAGTGCTGAAACTTAGTGGCATCCAAACAGTGTCTGCTATACTAAATTAGTGTCCCACTGGTGCCAAGCAAGTTACATTACCTCTGCAATCTACCCTCCTGCACATTTTGCTATGCTATTTTTATAGAAATTAGTGCTGAAACTCAGTGGCATCCAAACAGTGTCAGCTATACTACATTTAGTGTCTCACTGTTGCAAAGCAAGTTCCACCACCTCTGCAATCTACCCTCCTGCACATTCTGCTATGCTATTTTTATAGCAAACAGTGCTGATACTTAGTGGCATCTAAACAGTGTCTGCTATACTAAATTTAGTGTCCCACTGGTGCCAAGCAAGTTCCACCACCTCTGCATTCTAGACTCCTGCACATTTTGCTACGCTATTTTTTATAGCAAACAGTGCTGAAACTTAGTGGCATCCAAACAGTGTCTGCTATTCTAAATTTAGTGTCCCACGGGTGTCAAGCAAGTTCCACCACCTCTGCATTCTAGACTCCTGCACATTTTGCTACGCTATTATTAGAGCAAAGAGTGCTGAAACTTAGTGGCATCTAAATAGTGTCTGCTATACAAAATTTATTGTCCCACTGGTGCTAAGTAAGTTCCACCACCTCTGCATTCTAGCCTCCTGCACATTTTGCTACGCTATTTTTTATAGCAAACAGTGCTGAAACTTAGTGGCATCCAAACAGTGTCTGCTATTCTAAATTTAGTGTCCCACTGGTGCCAAGCAAGTTCCACCACCTCTGCATTCTAGCCTCCTGCACATTTTGCTACGCTAGTTTTATAGCAAACAGTGCTGAAACTTAGTGGCATCTAAACAGTGTCTGCTATACAAAATTTATTGTCCCACTGGTGCTAAGTAAGTTCCACCACCTCTGCATTCTAGCCTCCTGCACATTTTGCTACGCTAGTTTTATACCAAACAGTGCTGAAACTTAGTGGCATCCAAACAGTGTCTGCTATACTAAATTAGTGTCCCACTGGTGCTAAGCAAGTTCCTCCACCTCTGCAATCTAGGCTCCTGCACATTTTGCTACGCTATTTTTATAGCAAACAGTGCTGAAACTTAGTGGCATCCAAACAGTGTCTGCTATACTACATTTAGTGTCTCACTGGTGCAAAGCAAGTTCCACCACCTCTGCAATCTACCCTCCTGCACATTCTGCTACGCTATTTTTATAGCAAACAGTGCTGATACTTAGTGGCATCTAAACAGTGTCTTCTATACTAAATTAGTGTCCCACTGGTGCCAAACAAGTTCCACCATTTCTGCAATCTAGCCTCCTGCACATTTTGCTACGCTATTTTTATATAAAACAGTGCTGATACTTAGTGGCATCTAAACAATGTCTTCTATACTAAATTAGTGTCCCAAGGGTGCCAAGCAAGTTCCACCACCTCTGCATTCTAGACTCCTGCACATTTTACTACGCTATTTTTAGAGCAAAGAGTGCTAAAACTTAGTGGCATCTAAATAGTGTCTGCTATATAAAATTTAGTGTCCCACTGGTGCTAAGCAAGTTCCACCACCTCTGAATTCTAGCCTCCTGCACATTTTGCTACTCTAGTTTTATAGCAAAGAGTGCTGAAACTTAGTAGCATCCAAACAGTGTCTGCTATACTAAATTAGTGTCCCACTGGTGCCAAGCAAGTTCCACCACCTCTGCATTCTAGCCTCCTTCACATTTTGCTACGCTACTTATATAGCAAACAGTGCTGAAACTTAGTGGCATCCATTGTCTGCTATTCTAAATTTAGTGTCCCACTGGTGCCAAGCAAGTTCCACCACCTCTGCCTTCTAGGCTCATGCACATTTTGCTACGCTATTTTTATAGAAAACAGTGCTGAAACTTAGTGGCATCCATTGTCTGCTATTCTAAATTTAGTGTCCCACTGGTGCCAAGCAAGTTCCACCACCTCTGCATTCTAGCCTCCTGTACATTTTGCTACGTTATTTTTTATAGCAAACAGTGCTGAAACTTAGTGGCATCCTAACAGTGTCTTCTATACTAAATTAGTGTCCCACTGGTGCCAAGCAAGTTCCATTACCTCTGCAATCTACCCTCCTGCACATTTTGCTACGCTATTTTTATAGAAATTAGTGCTGAAACTCAGTGGCATCCAAACAGTGTCAGCTATACTACATTTAGTGTCTCACTGTTGCAAAGCAAGTTCCACCACCTCTGCAATCTACCCTCCTGCACATTCTGCTACGCTATTTTTATAGCAAACAGTGCTGATACTTAGTGGCATCTAAACAGTGTCTGCTATACTAAATTTAGTGTCCCACTGGTGCCAAGCAAGTTCCACCACCTCTGCATTCTAGACTCCTGCACATTTTGCTACGCTATTTTTTATAGCAAACAGTGCTGAAACTTAGTGGCATCCAAACAGTGTCTGCTATTCTAAATTTAGTGTCCCACGGGTGTCAAGCAAGTTCCACCACCTCTGCATTCTAGACTCCTGCACATTTTGCTACGCTATTATTAGAGCAAAGAGTGCTGAAACTTAGTGGCATCTAAATAGTGTCTGCTATACAAAATTTATTGTCCCACTGGTGCTAAGTAAGTTCCACCACCTCTGCATTCTAGCCTCCTGCACATTTTGCTACGCTATTTTTTATAGCAAACAGTGCTGAAACTTAGTGGCATCCAAACAGTGTCTGCTATTCTAAATTTATTGTCCCACTGGTGCCAAGCAAGTTCCACCACCTCTGCATTCTAGCCTCCTGCACATTTTGCTACGCTAGTTTTATAGCAAACAGTGCTGAAACTTAGTGGCATCTAAACAGTGTCTGCTATACAAAATTTATTGTCCCACTGGTGCCAAGCAAGTTCCACCACCTCTGCATTCTAGCCTCCTGCACATTTTGCTACGCTAGTTTTATACCAAACAGTGCTGAAACTTAGTGGCATCCAAACAGTGTCTGCTATACTAAATTAGTGTCCCACTGGTGCTAAGCAAGTTCCTCCACCTCTGCAATCTAGGCTCCTGCACATTTTGCTACGCTATTTTTATAGCAAACAGTGCTGAAACTTAGTGGCATCCAAACAGTGTCTGCTATACTACATTTAGTGTCTCACTGGTGCAAAGCAAGTTCCACCACCTCTGCAATCTACCCTCCTGCACATTTTGCTACGCTATTTTTATAGCAAACAGTGCTGAAACTTAGTGGCATATAAACAGTATCTGCTATACTACATTTAGTGTCTCACTGGTGCAAGGCAAGTTCCACCACCTCTGCAATTTACACTCCTGCACATTCTGCTACGCTATTTTTATAGAAAAGAGTGCTGAAACTTAGTGGCATCTAAACAGTGTCTGCTATACTAAGTTAGTGTCCCACTGGTGCCACGCATGTTCCACTACCTCTGCATTCTAGCCTCCTGCACATTTTGCTATGCTATTTTTTTATAGCAAACAGTGCTGAAACTTAGTGGCATCCAGTGTCTCCTATTCAAAATTTAGTGTCCCACTGGTACCAAGCAAGTTCCCTCACCTCTGCATTCTAGCCTCCTGCACATTTTGCTACGTTATTTTTATAGCAGACAGTACTGAATCTTAGTGGCATCCAAACAGTGTCTGCTATCCTACATTTAGTGTCTCACTGGTGCCAAGCAAGTTCCACCACCTCTGCATTCTAGACTCCTGCACAGTTTGCTACGCTATTTTTAGAGCAAAGAGTGCTGAAACTTAGTGGCCTCCACTGTCTCCTATTCAAAATTTAGTGTCCCACTGGTGCAAAGCAAGTTTCACCACCTCTGCATTCTAGCCTCCTGCACATTTTGATACGCTTTTTTTTATAGCAAACAGTGCTGAAACTTAGTGGCATCCAGTGTCTCCTATTCAAAATTTAGTGTCCCACTGGTGCAAAGCAAGTTTCACCACCTCTGCATTCTAGCCTCCTGCACATTCTGCTACGCTATTTTTAGAGCAAACATTGTTGAAACTTAGTGGCATTCATTGTCTCCTATATAAAATTTAGTGTCCCACTGGTGCTAAGCAAGTTCCACCACCTCTGCATTCTAGACTCCTGCCCTTTTTTCTACGCTATTTTTATAGCAAACAGTGCTGAAACTTAGTGGCATCTAAACAGTGTCTGCTATACTAAGTTAGTGTCCCACTGGTGCCAAGCAAGTTCCACCACCTCTGCATTCTAGCCTCCTGCACATTTTGCTACGTTATTTTTTTATAGCAAACAGTGCTGAAACTTAGTGGCATCCAAACAGTGTCTTCTATACTAAATTAGTGTCCCACTGGTGCCAAGCAAGTTCCACCACCTCTGCAATCTACCCTCCTGCACATTTTGCTACGCTATTTTTATAGAAAACAGTGCTGAAACTTAGTGGCATCCAAACAGTGTCTGCTATACTACATTTAGTGTCTCACTGGTGCAGAGCAAGTTCCACCACCTCTGCAATCTACCCTCCTGCACATTTTTCTACGCTATATTTATAGCAAACAGTGCTGAAACTTAGTGGCATATAAACAATGTCTGCTATACTACATTTAGTGTCCCACTGGTGCCAAGCAAGTTCCACCACCTCTGCATTCTAGCCTCCTGCACATTTTGCTACGCTATTTTTATAGAAAACAGTGCTGAAACTTAGTGGCATCCAAACAGTGTCTGCTATACTAAATTTAGTGTCCCACTGGTGCCAAGCAAGTTCCAACACCTCTGCATTCTAGACTCCTGCACATTTTGCTACGCTATTTTTAGAGCAAAGTGTGCTGAAACTTAGTGGCATATAAACAGTGTCTGCTATACTACATTTAGTGTCTCACTGGTGCCAAGCAAGTTCCACCACCTCTGCATTCTAGACTCCTGCACATTTTGCTATGCTACTTATATAGCAAACAGTGCTGAAACTTAGTGGCATCCAAACAGTGTCTGCTAAACTAAATTTAGTGTCCCACTGGTGCCAAGCAAGTTCCAACACCTCTGCATTCTAGACTCCTGCACATTTTGCTACGCTATTTTTATAGCAACCAGTGCTGAAACTTAGTGGCGTCCAGTGAATCCTTGTCAAAATTTAGTGTCCCACTGGTGCCAATCAAGTTCCACCACCTCTGCACTCTAGCCTCCTGCAAATTTTGCTACGCTATTTTTTATAGCAAACAGTGCTGAAACTTAGTGGCATCCAGTGTCTGCTATTCTAAATTTAGTGTCCCACTGGTGCCAAGGAAGTTTCACCACCTCTGCATTCTAGCCTCCTGCCAATTTTGCTACGCTATTTTTTATAGAAAACAGTGCTGAAACTTAGTGGCATCCAAACAGTGTCTGCTATACTAAATTTAGTGTCCCACTGGTGCTAAGCAAGTTCCACCACCTCTGCATTCTAGCCTCCTGCACATTTTGCTACGCTATTTTTTATAGCAAACAGTGCTGAAACTGAGTGGCATCCAGTGTCTGCTATTCAAAATTTAGTGTCCCACGGGTGCCAAGCAAGTTCCACCACCTCTGCATTCTAGACTCCTGCACATTTTGCAACGCTATTTTTAGAGCAAAGAGTGCTGAAACTTAGTGGCATCTAAATAGTGTCTGCTATACTAAGTTAGTGTCCCACTGGTGCCAAGCAAGTTCCACCACCTCTGCATTCTAGCCTCCTGCACATTTTGCTACGCTTTTTTTAATAGAAAATAGTGCTGAAACTTAGTGGCATCCAAACAGTGTCTGCTATCCTACATTTAGTGTCTCACTGGTGCCAAGCAAGTTCCACCACCTCTGCATTCTAGACTCCTGCACAGTTTGCTACGCTATTTTTAGAGCAAAGAGTGCTGAAACTTAGTGGCCTCCACTGTCTCCTATTCAAAATTTAGTGTCCCACTGGTGCAAAGCAAGTTTCACCACCTCTGCATTCTAGCCTCCTGCACATTTTGATACGCTTTTTTTTATAGCAAACAGTGCTGAAACTTAGTGGCATCCAGTGTCTCCTATTCAAAATTTAGTGTCCCACTGGTGCAAAGCAAGTTTCACCACCTCTGCATTCTAGCCTCCTGCACATTCTGCTACGCTATTTTTAGAGCAAACATTGTTGAAACTTAGTGGCATTCATTGTCTCCTATATAAAATTTAGTGTCCCACTGGTGCTAAGCAAGTTCCACCACCTCTGCATTCTAGACTCCTGCCCTTTTTTCTACGCTATTTTTATAGCAAACAGTGCTGAAACTTAGTGGCATCTAAACAGTGTCTGCTATACTAAGTTAGTGTCCCACTGGTGCCAAGCAAGTTCCACCACCTCTGCATTCTAGCCTCCTGCACATTTTGCTACGTTATTTTTTTATAGCAAACAGTGCTGAAACTTAGTGGCATCCAAACAGTGTCTTCTATACTAAATTAGTGTCCCACTGGTGCCAAGCAAGTTCCACCACCTCTGCAATCTACCCTCCTGCACATTTTGCTACGCTATTTTTATAGAAAACAGTGCTGAAACTTAGTGGCATCCAAACAGTGTCTGCTATACTACATTTAGTGTCTCACTGGTGCAAAGCAAGTTCCACCACCTCTGCAATCTACCCTCCTGCACATTTTTCTACGCTATATTTATAGCAAACAGTGCTGAAACTTAGTGGCATATAAACAATGTCTGCTATACTACATTTAGTGTCCCACTGGTGCCAAGCAAGTTCCACCACCTCTGCATTCTAGCCTCCTGCACATTTTGCTACGCTATTTTTATAGAAAACAGTGCTGAAACTTAGTGGCATCCAAACAATGTCTGCTATACTAAATTTAGTGTCCCACTGGTGCCAAGCAAGTTCCAACACCTCTGCATTCTAGACTCCTGCACATTTTGCTACGCTATTTTTAGAGCAAAGTGTGCTGAAACTTAGTGGCATATAAACAGTGTCTGCTATACTACATTTAGTGTCTCACTGGTGCCAAGCAAGTTCCACCACCTCTGCATTCTAGACTCCTGCACATTTTGCTATGCTACTTATATAGCAAACAGTGCTGAAACTTAGTGGCATATAAACAGTGTCTGCTATACTACATTTAGTGTCTCACTGGTGCAAAGCAAGTTGCACCACCTCTGCAATCTACCCTCCTGCACATTCTGCTACGCTAATTTTATAGCAAACAGTGCTGAAACTTAGTGGCATCCAAACAGTGTCTGCTAAACTAAATTTAGTGTCCCACTGGTGCCAAGCAAGTTCCAACACCTCTGCATTCTAGACTCCTGCACATTTTGCTACGCTATTTTTATAGCAACCAGTGCTGAAACTTAGTGGCGTCCAGTGAATCCTTGTCAAAATTTAGTGTCCCACTGGTGCCAATCAAGTTCCACCACCTCTGCACTCTAGCCTCCTGCAAATTTTGCTACGCTATTTTTTATAGCAAACAGTGCTGAAACTTAGTGGCATCCAGTGTCTGCTATTCTAAATTTAGTGTCCCACTGGTGCCAAGGAAGTTTCACCACCTCTGCATTCTAGCCTCCTGCCAATTTTGCTACGCTATTTTTTATAGAAAACAGTGCTGAAACTTAGTGGCATCCAAACAGTGTCTGCTATACTAAATTTAGTGTCCCACTGGTGCTAAGCAAGTTCCACCACCTCTGCATTCTAGCCTCCTGCACATTTTGCTACGCTATTTTTTATAGCAAACAGTGCTGAAACTGAGTGGCATCCAGTGTCTGCTATTCAAAATTTAGTGTCCCACGGGTGCCAAGCAAGTTCCACCACCTCTGCATTCTAGACTCCTGCACATTTTGCAACGCTATTTTTAGAGCAAAGAGTGCTGAAACTTAGTGGCATCTAAATAGTGTCTGCTATACTAAGTTAGTGTCCCACTGGTGCCAAGCAAGTTCCACCACCTCTGCATTCTAGCCTCCTGCACATTTTGCTACGCTTTTTTTAATAGAAAATAGTGCTGAAACTTAGTGGCATCCAAACAGTGTCTGTTATACTAAATTTATTGTCCCACTGGTGCCAATTAAGTTTTTCCACCTCTGCATTCTAGCCTCCTGCACATTTTGCTACGCTATTTTTATAGCAAACTGTGCTGAAACTTAGTGGCATCCAAACAGTGTCTGCCATACTACATTTAGTGTCTCACTGGTGCAAAGCAAGTTCCACCACCTCTGCAATCTACCCTCCTGCACATTCTGCTACGCTATTTTTATAGCAAACAGTGCTGAAACTTAGTGGCATCTAAACAGTGTCTGCTATACTAAATTTAGTGTCCCACTGGTGCCAAGCAAGTTCCACCACCTCTGCATTCTAGCCTCCTGCACATTTTGCTACGCTATTTTTAGATTAAACAGTGCTGAAACTTAGTGGCATCCAAACATTGTCTGCTATACTAAATTTAGTGTCCCACTGGTGCCAAGCAAGTTCCACCACCTCTGCCTTCTATCCTCCTGCACATTTTCTACGCTATTTTTATAGCAAACAGTGCTAAAACTTAGTAGCATCCAAACAGTGTCTGCTATACTAAATTAGTGTCCCACTGGTGCCAAGCAAGTTACACCACCTCTGCATTCTAGCCTCCTTCACATTTTGCTATGCTACTTATATAGCAAACAGTGCTGAAACTTAGTGGCATCCATTGTCTGCTATTCAAAATTTAGTGTCCCACTGGTGCCAAGCAAGTTCCACCACCTCTGCCTTCTAGCCTCCTGCACATTTTGCTACGCTATTTTTATAGCAAACAGTGCTAAAACTTAGTAGCATCCAAACAGTGTCTTCTATACTAAATTAGTGTCCCACTGGTGCCAAACAAGTTCCACCACCTCTGCAATGTAGCCTCCTGCACATTTTGCTATGCTATTTTTATAGCAAACAGTGCTGAAACTTAGTGGCATCCGTTGTCTATTCAAAATTTATTGTCCCACTGGTGCCAAGCAAGTTTCACCACCTCTGCATTCTAGCCTCATGCAAATTTTGCTACGCTATTTTTATAGAAAACAGTGCTGAAACTTAGTGGCATGCAGTGTCTGCTATACTAAATTTAGTGTCCCACGGGTGCCAAGCAAGTTCCACCACCTCTGCATTCTAGCCTCCTGCACATTTTGCTACGCTATTTTTATAGAAAACAGTGCTGAAACTTAGTGGCATGCAGTGTCTGCTATACTAAATTTAGTGTCCCATGGGTGCCAAGCAAGTTCCACCACCTCTGCATTCTAGACTCCTGCACATTTTGCTACGCTATTTTTATAGCAAACAGTGCTGAAACTTAGTGGCGTCCAGTGTCTCCTATTCAAAATTTAGTGTCCCACTGGTGCCAATCAAGTTCCACCACCTCTGCATTCTAGCCTCCTGCACATTTTGCTACGCTAATTTTTATAGCAAACAGTGCTGAAACTTTGTGGCATGCAAACAGTTTTTGCTATACTAAATTTAGTGTCCCACTGGTGCCAAGCAAGTTCCACCACCTCTGCATTCTAGCCTCCTGCACATTTTGCTACGCTATTTTTATAGCAAACAGTGCTGAAACTTAGTGGCATCCAAACAGTGTCTGCTATACTAAATTAGTGTCCCACTGGTGCCAAGCAAGTTCCACCACCTCCGCATTCTAGCCTCCTGCACATTTTGCTACGCTATTTTTATAGAAAACAGTGCTGAAACTTAGTGGCATGCAGTGTCTGCTATACTAAATTTAGTGTCCCACGGGTGCCAAGCAAGTTCCACCACCTCTGAATTCTAGCCTCCTGCACATTTTGCTACGCTATTTTTATAGCAAACAGTGCTGAAACTTAGTGGCATATAAACAGTGTCTGCTATACTACATTTAGTGTCTCACTGGTGCCAAGTAAGTTCCACCACCTCTGCATTCTAGACTCCTGCACATTCGGCTACGCTATTTTTATAGCAAACAGTGCTGAAACTTAGTGGCATATAAACAGTATCTACTATACTACATTTAGTGTCTCACTGGTGCAAAGCAAGTTCACCACCTCTGCAATTTACCCTCCTACACATTCTGCTACGCTATTTTTTTATAGCAAACAGTGCTGAAACTTAGTGGCATCCAAACAGTGTCTGCTATTCTAAATTTAGTGTCCCACTGGTGCCAAGCAAGTTCCACCACCTCTGCATTCTAGCCTCCTGCACATTTTGCTACGCTATTTTTATAGAAAATAGTGCTGAAACAGAGTGGCATCCAAACAGTGTGTGCTATACTAAATTAGTGTCCCACTGGTGCCAAGCAAGTTCCACCACCTCTGCAATCTACCCTCCTGCACATTTTGCTACGCTATTTTTATAGCAAACAGTGCTGAAACTTAATGGCATCCAGTGTCTGCTATTCAAAGTTTAGTGTCCCACTGGTGCCAAGCAAGTTCCACCACCTCTGCATTCTAGCCTCCTGCAAATTCTGCTACGCTATATTTTTATAGCAAACAGTGCTGAAACTTAGTGGCATCCAAACAGTGTCTGCTTTCTAAATTTAGTGTCCCACTGGTGCCAAGCAAGTTCCACCACCTCTGCATTCTAGCCTCCTGCACATTTTGCTAAGCTATTTTTATAGAAAACAGTGCTGAAACTTAGTGGTATGCAAACAGTGTCTTCCATACTAAATTTAGTGTCCCACTGGTGCCAAGCAAGTTCCACCAGCTCTGCATTCTAGCCTCCTGCACATTTTGCTACGCTATTTTTAATAGAAAATAGTGCTGAAACTTAGTGGCATCCAAACAGTGTGTGCTATACTACATTTAGTGTCCCACTGGTGCAAAGCAAGTTCCACCACCTCTTCAATTTACCCTCCTACACATTCTGCTACGCTATTTTTTTATAGCAAACAGTGCTGAAACTTAGTGGCATCCAAACAGTGTCCGCTATTCTAAATTTAGTGTCCCACTGGTGCCAAGCAAGTTCCACCACCTCTGCATTCTAGCCTCCTGCACATTTTGCTACGCTATTTTTATAGAAAACAGTGCTGAAACTTAGTGGCATGCAAACAGTGTCTGCTATACAAAATTTAGTGTCCCACGGGTGCCAAGCAAGTTCTACCACCACTGCCTTCTAGCCTCCTGCACATTTTTCTACGCTATTTTTATAGCAAACAGTGCTGAAACTTAGTGGCATCCAAACAGTGTGTGCTATACTAAATTAGTGTCCCACTGGTGCCAAGCAAGTTCCACCACCTCTGCAATCTACCCTCTTCACATTTTGCTACTCTATTTTTATAGCAAACAGTGCTGAAACTTAGTGGCATCCAAACAGTGTCTGCTATACTAAATTCGTGTCCCACTGGTGCCAAACAAGTTCCACCACCTCTGCAATCTACCCTCCTGCACATTTTGCTACGCTATTTTTATAGCAAACAATGCTGAAACGTAGTGGCATCCAAACAGTGTCTGCTTTCTAAATTTAGTGTCCCACTGGTGCCAAGCAAGTTCCAAAACCTCTGGCTTTTAGCCTCCTGCACATTTTGCTACGCTATTTTTATAGCAAACAGTGCTGAAACTTAGTGGCATGCAAACAGTGTTTGCTATACTAAATTTAGTGTCCCACTGGTGCCAAGCAAGTTCCACCACCTCTGCATTCTAGCCTCCTGCACATTTTGCTACGCTATTTTTATAGCAAACAGTGCTGAAACTTAGTGGCATCCAAACAGTGTCTGCTATACTAAATTAGTGTCCCACTGGTGCCAAGCAAGTTCCACCACCTCTGCATTCTAGCCTCCTTCACATTTTGCTACGCTATTTTTATAGAAAACAGTGCTGAAACTTAGTGGCATGCAGTGTCTGCTATACAAAATTTAGTGTCCCACGGGAGCCAAGCAAGTTCCACCACCTCTGAATTCTAGCCTCCTGCACATTTTGCTACGCTATTTTTATAGCAAACAGTGCTGAAACTTAGTGGCATATAAACAGTGTCTGCTATACTACATTTAGTGTCTCACTGGTGCCAAGCAAGTTCCACCACCTCTGCAGTCTAGACTCCTGCACATTTTGATACGCTACTTATATAGCAAACAGTGCTGAAACTTAGTGGCATATAAACAGTGTCTGCTATACTACATTTAGTGTCTCACTGGAGCAAAGCAAGTTGCACCACCTCTGCAATCTACCCTCCTGCACATTCTGCTACGCTATTTTTATAGCAAACAGTGCTGAAACTTAGTGGCATCTAAACAGTGTCTGCTATACTAAATTTTGTGTCCCACTGGTGCCAAGAAAGTTCCACCAGCTCTGCATTCTAGCCTCCTGCACATTTTGCTACGCTATTTTTAATAGAAAATAGTGCTGAAACTTAGTGGCATCCAAACAGTGTCTGCTATACTACATTTAGAGTCTCACTGGTGCAAAGCAAGTTCACCACCTCTGCAATTTACCCTCCTACACATTCTGCTACGCTATTTTTTATAGCAAACAGTGCTGAAACTTAGTGGCATCCAAACAGTGTCTGCTTTCTAAATTTAGTGTCCCACTGGTGCCAAGCAAGTTCCAAAACCTCTGGCTTTTGACCTCCTGCACATTTTGCTACGCTATTTTTATAGCAAACAGTGCTGAAACTTAGTGGCATCCAAACAGTGTCTTCTATACTAAATTAGTGTCCCACTGGTGCCAAACAAGTTCCACCACTTCTGCAATCTACCCTTCTGCACATTTTGCTACGCTATTTTTATAGCAAACAGTGCTGAAACTTAGTGGCATCCAAACAGTGTCTTCTATACTAAATTTAGTGTCCCACTGGTGCCAAGCAAGTTTCACCACCTCTGCATTCTAGCCTCCTGCAAATTTTGCTACACTATTTTTTATAGCAAACTCGGCTGAAACTTAGTGGCATCCAAACAGTGTCTGCTATTCTAAATTTAGTGTCCCACTGGTGCCAAGCAAGTTCCACCACCTCTGCATTCTAGCCTCCTGCTCATTTTGCTACTCTATTTTTAGAGCAAAGCGTGCTGAAACTTAGTGGCGTCCAAACAGTGTCTGCTATTCTAAATTTAGTGTCCCACGGGTGTCAAGCAAGTTCCACCACCTCTGCATTCTAGACTCCTGCACATTTTGCTACGCTATTATTAGAGCAAAGAGTGCTGAAACTTAGTGGCATCTAAATAGTGTCTGCTATACTAAGTTAGTGTCCCACTGGTGCCAAGCAAGTTCCACCACCTCTGCATTCTAGCCTCCTTCACATTTTTCTACGCTATATTTATAGCAAACAGTGCTGAAACTTAGTGGCATCTAAACAGTGTCTGCTATACAAAATTTATTGTCCCACTGGTGCTAAGTAAGTTCCACCACCTCTGCTTTCTAGCCTCCTGCACATTTTGCTACGCTAGTTTTATACCAAACAGTGCTGAAACTTAGTGGCATCCAAACAGTGTCTGCTATACTAAATTAGTGTCCCACTGGTGCTAAGCAAGTTCCTCCACTTCTGCAATCTAGGCTCCTGCACATTTTGCTACGCTATTTTTATAGCAAACAGTGCTGAAACTTAGTGGCATCCAAACAGTGTCTGCTATACTACATTTAGTGTCTCACTGGTGCAAAGCAAGTTCCACCACCTCTGCAATCTACCCTCCTGCACATTTTGCTACGCTATTTTTATAGCAAACAGTGCTGAAACTTAGTGGCATATAAACAGTATCTGCTATACTACATTTAGTGTCTCACTGGTGCAAGGCAAGTTCCACCACCTCTGCAATTTACACTCCTGCACATTCTGCTACGCTATTTTTATAGCAAAGAGTGCTGAAACTTAGTGGCATCTAAACAGTGTCTGCTATACTAAGTTAGTGTCCCACTGGTGCCAAGCAAGTTCCACCACCTCTGCATTCTAGCCTCCTGCACATTTTGCTACGCTATTTTTTATAGCAAACAGTGCTGAAACTTAGTGGCCTCCACTGTCTCCTATTCAAAATTTAGTGTCCCACTGGTGCCAAGCAAGTTCCCTCACCTCTGCATTCTAGCCTCCTGCACATTTTGATACGCTTTTTTTTATAGAAAACAGTGCTGAAACTTAGTGGAATCCAGCGTCTCCTATTCAAAATTTAGTGTCCCACTGGTGCAAAGCAAGTTTCACCACCTCTGCATTCTAGCCTCCTGCACATTTTGCTACGCTATTTTTATAGCAAACAGTGCTGAAAGTTAGTGGCATCCAAACAGTGTCTGCTATACTACATTTAGTGTCTCACTGGTGCAAAGCAAGTTCCACCACCTCTGCAATCTACACTCCTGCACATTTCTCTACGCTATTTTTATAGCAAACAGTGCTGAAACTTAGTGGTATATAAACAGTGTCTGCTATGCTACATTTAGTGTCTCACTGGTGCAAAGCAAGTTCCACCACCTCTGCAATCTACCCTCCTGCACATTCTGCTACGCTATTTTTATAGCAAACAGTGCTGAAACTTAGTGGCATCTAAACAGTGTCTGCTATACTAAATTTAGTATCCCACTGGTGCCAAACAAGTTCCATCACCTCTGCATTCTAGACTCCTGCACATTTTGCTACGCTATTATTAGAGCAAAGAGTGCTGAAACTTAGTGGCATCTAAATAGTGTCTGCTATACTAAGTTAGTGTCCCACTGGTGCCAAGCAAGTTCCACCACCTCTGCATTCTAGCCTCCTTCACATTTTTCTACGCTATATTTATAGCAAACAGTGCTGAAACTTAGTGGCATCTAAACAGTGTCTGCTATACAAAATTTATTGTCCCACTGGTGCTAAGTAAGTTCCACCACCTCTGCTTTCTAGCCTCCTGCACATTTTGCTACGCTAGTTTTATACCAAACAGTGCTGAAACTTAGTGGCATCCAAACAGTGTCTGCTATACTAAATTAGTGTCCCACTGGTGCTAAGCAAGTTCCTCCACCTCTGCAATCTAGGCTCCTGCACATTTTGCTACGCTATTTTTATAGCAAACAGTGCTGAAACTTAGTGGCATCCAAACAGTGTCTGCTATACTACATTTAGTGTCTCACTGGTGCAAAGCAAGTTCCACCACCTCTGCAATCTACCCTCCTGCACATTTTGCTACGCTATTTTTATAGCAAACAGTGCTGAAACTTAGTGGCATATAAACAGTATCTGCTATACTACATTTAGTGTCTCACTGGTGCAAGGCAAGTTCCACCACCTCTGCAATTTACACTCCTGCACATTCTGCTACGCTATTTTTATAGCAAAGAGTGCTGAAACTTAGTGGCATCTAAACAGTGTCTGCTATACTAAGTTAGTGTCCCACTGGTGCCAAGCAAGTTCCACCACCTCTGCATTCTAGCCTCCTGCACATTTTGCTACGCTATTTTTTATAGCAAACAGTGCTGAAACTTAGTGGCCTCCACTGTCTCCTATTCAAAATTTAGTGTCCCACTGGTGCCAAGCAAGTTCCCTCACCTCTGCATTCTAGCCTCCTGCACATTTTGATACGCTTTTTTTTATAGAAAACAGTGCTGAAACTTAGTGGCATCCAGCGTCTCCTATTCAAAATTTAGTGTCCCACTGGTGCAAAGCAAGTTTCACCACCTCTGCATTCTAGCCTCCTGCACATTTTGCTACGCTATTTTTATAGCAAACAGTGCTGAAAGTTAGTGGCATCCAAACAGTGTCTGCTATACTACATTTAGTGTCTCACTGGTGCAAAGCAAGTTCCACCACCTCTGCAATCTACACTCCTGCACATTTCTCTACGCTATTTTTATAGCAAACAGTGCTGAAACTTAGTGGTATATAAACAGTGTCTGCTATGCTACATTTAGTGTCTCACTGGTGCAAAGCAAGTTCCACCACCTCTGCAATCTACCCTCCTGCACATTCTGCTACGCTATTTTTATAGCAAACAGTGCTGAAACTTAGTGGCATCTAAACAGTGTCTGCTATACTAAATTTAGTATCCCACTGGTGCCAAACAAGTTCCATCACCTCTGCATTCTAGACTCCTGCACATTTTGCTACGCTATTATTAGAGCAAAGAGTGCTGAAACTTAGTGGCATCTAAATAGTGTCTGCTATACTAAGTTAGTGTCCCACTGGTGCCAAGCAAGTTCCACCACCTCTGCATTCTAGCCTCCTTCACATTTTTCTACGCTATATTTATAGCAAACAGTGCTGAAACTTAGTGGCATCTAAACAGTGTCTGCTATACAAAATTTATTGTCCCACTGGTGCTAAGTAAGTTCCACCACCTCTGCTTTCTAGCCTCCTGCACATTTTGCTACGCTAGTTTTATACCAAACAGTGCTGAAACTTAGTGGCATCCAAACAGTGTCTGCTATACTAAATTAGTGTCCCACTGGTGCTAAGCAAGTTCCTCCACCTCTGCAATCTAGGCTCCTGCACATTTTGCTACGCTATTTTTATAGCAAACAGTGCTGAAACTTAGTGGCATCCAAACAGTGTCTGCTATACTACATTTAGTGTCTCACTGGTGCAAAGCAAGTTCCACCACCTCTGCAATCTACCCTCCTGCACATTTTGCTACGCTATTTTTATAGCAAACAGTGCTGAAACTTAGTGGCATATAAACAGTATCTGCTATACTACATTTAGTGTCTCACTGGTGCAAGGCAAGTTCCACCACCTCTGCAATTTACACTCCTGCACATTCTGCTACGCTATTTTTATAGCAAAGAGTGCTGAAACTTAGTGGCATCTAAACAGTGTCTGCTATACTAAGTTAGTGTCCCACTGGTGCCAAGCAAGTTCCACCACCTCTGCATTCTAGCCTCCTGCACATTTTGCTACGCTATTTTTTATAGCAAACAGTGCTGAAACTTAGTGGCCTCCACTGTCTCCTATTCAAAATTTAGTGTCCCACTGGTGCCAAGCAAGTTCCCTCACCTCTGCATTCTAGCCTCCTGCACATTTTGATACGCTTTTTTTTATAGAAAACAGTGCTGAAACTTAGTGGCATCCAGCGTCTCCTATTCAAAATTTAGTGTCCCACTGGTGCAAAGCAAGTTTCACCACCTCTGCATTCTAGCCTCCTGCACATTTTGCTACGCTATTTTTATAGCAAACAGTGCTGAAAGTTAGTGGCATCCAAACAGTGTCTGCTATACTACATTTAGTGTCTCACTGGTGCAAAGCAAGTTCCACCACCTCTGCAATCTACACTCCTGCACATTTCTCTACGCTATTTTTATAGCAAACAGTGCTGAAACTTAGTGGTATATAAACAGTGTCTGCTATGCTACATTTAGTGTCTCACTGGTGCAAAGCAAGTTCCACCACCTCTGCAATCTACCCTCCTGCACATTCTGCTACGCTATTTTTATAGCAAACAGTGCTGAAACTTAGTGGCATCTAAACAGTGTCTGCTATACTAAATTTAGTATCCCACTGGTGCCAAACAAGTTCCATCACCTCTGCATTCTAGCCTCCTGCACATTTTGCTACGCTATTTTTAGAGCAAACATTGTTGAAACTTAGTGGCATTCATTGTCTCCTATATAAAATTTAGTGTCCCACTGGTGCTAAGCAAGTTCCACCACCTCTGCATTCTAGACTCCTGCCCTTTTTTCTACGCTATTTTTATAGCAAACAGTGCTGAAACTTAGTGGCATCTAAACAGTGTCTGCTATACTAAGTTAATGTCCCACTGGTGCCAAGCAAGTTCCACCACCTCTGCATTCTAGCCTCCTGCACATTTTGCTACGTTATTTTTTATAGCAAACAGTGCTGAAACTTAGTGGCATCCAAACAGTGTCTTCTATACTAAATTAGTGTCCCACTGGTGCCAAGCAAGTTCCACCACCTCTGCAATCTACCCTCCTGCACATTTTGCTACGCTATTTTTATAGAAAACAGTGCTGAAACTTAGTGGCATCCAAACAGTGTCTGCTATACTACATTTAGTGTCTCACTGGTGCAAAGCAAGTTCCACCACCTCTGCAATCTACCCTCCTGCACATTTTTCTACGCTATATTTATAGCAAACAGTGCTGAAACTTCGTGGCATATAAACAATGTCTGCTATACTACATTTAGTGTCCCACTGGTGCCAAGCAAGTTCCACCACCTCTGCATTCTAGCCTCCTGCACATTTTGCTACGCTATTTTTATAGAAAACAGTGCTGAAACTTAGTGGCATGCAGTGTCTGCTATACTAAATTTAGTGTCCCACGGGTGCCAAGCAAGTTCCACCACCTCTGCATTCTAGACTCCTGCACATTTTGCTACGCTATTTTTATAGCAAACAGTGCTGAAACTTAGTGGCATCCAAACAGTGTCTGCTATACTAAATTTAGTGTCCCACTGGTGCCAAGCAAGTTCCAACACCTCTGCATTCTAGACTCCTGCACATTTTGCTACGCTATTTTTATAGCAACCAGTGCTGAAACTTAGTGGCGTCCAGTGAATCCTTGTCAAAATTTAGTGTCCCACTGGTGCCAATCAAGTTCCACCACCTCTGCACTCTAGCCTCCTGCAAATTTTGCTACGCTATTTTTTATAGCAAACAGTGCTGAAACTTAGTGGCATCCAGTGTCTGCTATTCTAAATTTAGTGTCCCACTGGTGCCAAGCAAGTTTCACCACCTCTGCATTCTAGCCTCCTGCCAATTTTGCTACGCTATTTTTTATAGAAAACAGTGCTGAAACTTAGTGGCATCCAAACAGTGTCTGCTATACTACATTTAGTGTCCCACTGGTGCTAAGCAAGTTCCACCACCTCTGCATTCAAGCCTCCTGCACATTTTGCTACGCTATTTTTTATAGCAAACAGTGCTGAAACTGAGTGGCATCCAGTGTCTGCTATTCAAAATTTACTGTCCCACGGGTGCCAAGCAAGTTCCACCACCTCTGCATTCTAGCCTCCTGCACATTTTGCTACGCTTTTTTTAATAGAAAATAGTGCTGAAACTTAGTGGCATCCAAACAGTGTCTGTTATACTAAATTTATTGTCCCACTGGTGCCAAGTAAGTTTTTCCACCTCTGCATTCTAGCCTCCTGCACATTTTGCTACGCTATTTTTAGATTAAACAGTGCTGAAACTTAGTGGCATCCAAACATTGTCTGCTATACTAAATTTAGTGTCCCACTGGTGCCAAGCAAGTTCCACCACCTCTGCCTTTTAGCCTCCTGCACATTTTGCTACGCTATTTTTATAGCAAACAGTGCTGAAACTTAGTGGCATCCATTGTCTATTCAAAATTTATTGTCCCACTGGTGCCAAGCAAGTTTCACCACCTCTGCATTCTAGCCTCATGCAAATTTTGCTACGCTATTTTTATAGAAAACAGTGCTGAAACTTAGTGGCATGCAGTGTCTGCTATACTAAATTTAGTGTCCCACGGGTGCTAAGCAAGTTCCACCACCTCTGCATTACAGCCTCCTGCACATTTTGCTACGCTATTTTTTAGAGCAAACAGTGCTGAAACTTAGTGGCATCCAGTGTCTCCTATTCAAAATTTAGTGTCCCACTGGTGCCAATCAAGTTCCACCACCTCTGCATTGTAGCCTCCTGCACATTTTGCTACGCTATTTTTTATAGCAAACAGTGCTGAAACTTAGTGGCATGCAGTGTCTGCTATACTAAATTTAGTGTCCCACGGGTGCCAAGCAAGTTCCACCACCTCTGAATTCTAGCCGCCTGCACATTTTGCTATGCTATTTTTATAGCAAACAGTGCTGAAACTTAGTGGCATCCAAACAGTGTCTTCTATACTAAATTTAGTGTCCCACTGGTGCCAAGCAAGTTTCACCACCTCTGCATTCTAGCCTCCTGCAAATTTTGCTACACTATTTTTTATAGCAAACTCGGCTGAAACTTAGTGGCATCCAAACAGTGTCTGCTATTCTAAATTTAGTGTCCCACTGGTGCCAAGCAAGTTCCACCACCTCTGCATTCTAGCCTCCTGCTCATTTTGCTACTCTATTTTTAGAGCAAAGCGTGCTGAAACTTAGTGGCGTCCAAACAGTGTCTGCTATTCTAAATTTAGTGTCCCACGGGTGTCAAGCAAGTTCCACCACCTCTGCATTCTAGACTCCTGCACATTTTGCTACGCTATTATTAGAGCAAAGAGTGCTGAAACTTAGTGGCATCTAAACAGTGTCTGCTATACAAAATTTATTGTCCCACTGGTGCTAAGTAAGTTCCACCACCTCTGCTTTCTAGCCTCCTGCACATTTTGCTACGCTAGTTTTATACCAAACAGTGCTGAAACTTAGTGGCATCCAAACAGTGTCTGCTATACTAAATTAGTGTCCCACTGGTGCTAAGCAAGTTCCTCCACCTCTGCAATCTAGGCTCCTGCACATTTTGCTACGCTATTTTTATAGCAAACAGTGCTGAAACTTAGTGGCATCCAAACAGTGTCTGCTATACTACATTTAGTGTCTCACTGGTGCAAAGCAAGTTCCACCACCTCTGTAATCTACCCTCCTGCACATTTTGCTACGCTATTTTTATAGCAAACAGTGCTGAAACTTAGTGGCATATAAACAGTATCTGCTATACTACATTTAGTGTCTCACTGGTGCAAGGCAAGTTCCACCACCTCTGCAATTTACACTCCTGCACATTCTGCTACGCTATTTTTATAGCAAAGAGTGCTGAAACTTAGTGGCCTCCACTGTCTCCTATTCAAAATTTAGTGTCCCACTGGTGCCAAGCAAGTTCCCTCACCTCTGCATTCTAGCCTCCTGCACATTTTGATACGCTTTTTTTTATAGAAAACAGTGCTGAAACTTAGTGGCATCCAGCGTCTCCTATTCAAAATTTAGTGTCCCACTGGTGCAAAGCAAGTTTCACCACCTCTGCATTCTAGCCTCCTGCACATTTTGCTACGCTATTTTTATAGCAAACAGTGCTGAAAGTTAGTGGCATCCAAACAGTGTCTGCTATACTACATTTAGTGTCTCACTGGTGCAAAGCAAGTTCCACCACCTCTGCAATCTACACTCCTGCACATTTCTCTACGCTATTTTTATAGCAAACAGTGCTGAAACTTAGTGGTATATAAACAGTGTCTGCTATGCTACATTTAGTGTCTCACTGGTGCAAAGCAAGTTCCACCACCTCTGCAATCTACCCTCCTGCACATTCTGCTACGCTATTTTTATAGCAAACAGTGCTGAAACTTAGTGGCATCTAAACAGTGTCTGCTATACTAAATTTAGTATCCCACTGGTGCCAAACAAGTTCCATCACCTCTGCATTCTAGCCTCCTGCACATTTTGCTACGCTATTTTTAGAGCAAACATTGTTGAAACTTAGTGGCATTCATTGTCTCCTATATAAAATTTAGTGTCCCACTGGTGCTAAGCAAGTTCCACCACCTCTGCATTCTAGACTCCTGCCCTTTTTTCTACGCTATTTTTATAGCAAACAGTGCTGAAACTTAGTGGCATCTAAACAGTGTCTGCTATACTAAGTTAATGTCCCACTGGTGCCAAGCAAGTTCCACCACCTCTGCATTCTAGCCTCCTGCACATTTTGCTACGTTATTTTTTATAGCAAACAGTGCTGAAACTTAGTGGCATCCAAACAGTGTCTTCTATACTAAATTAGTGTCCCACTGGTGCCAAGCAAGTTCCACCACCTCTGCAATCTACCCTCCTGCACATTTTGCTACGCTATTTTTATAGAAAACAGTGCTGAAACTTAGTGGCATCCAAACAGTGTCTGCTATACTACATTTAGTGTCTCACTGGTGCAAAGCAAGTTCCACCACCTCTGCAATCTACCCTCCTGCACATTTTTCTACGCTATATTTATAGCAAACAGTGCTGAAACTTCGTGGCATATAAACAATGTCTGCTATACTACATTTAGTGTCCCACTGGTGCCAAGCAAGTTCCACCACCTCTGCATTCTAACCTCCTGCACATTTTGCTACGCTATTTTTATAGAAAACAGTGCTGAAACTTAGTGGCATGCAGTGTCTGCTATACTAAATTTAGTGTCCCACGGGTGCCAAGCAAGTTCCACCACCTCTGCATTCTAGACTCCTGCACATTTTGCTACGCTATTTTTATAGCAAACAGTGCTGAAACTTAGTGGCATCCAAACAGTGTCTGCTATACTAAATTTAGTGTCCCACTGGTGCCAAGCAAGTTCCAACACCTCTGCATTCTAGACTCCTGCACATTTTGCTACGCTATTTTTATAGCAACCAGTGCTGAAACTTAGTGGCGTCCAGTGAATCCTTGTCAAAATTTAGTGTCCCACTGGTGCCAATCAAGTTCCACCACCTCTGCAATCTAGCCTCCTGCAAATTTTGCTACGCTATTTTTTATAGCAAACAGTGCTGAAACTTAGTGGCATCCAGTGTCTGCTATTCTAAATTTAGTGTCCCACTGGTGCCAAGCAAGTTTCACCACCTCTGCATTCTAGCCTCCTGCCAATTTTGCTACGCTATTTTTTATAGAAAACAGTGCTGAAACTTAGTGGCATCCAAACAGTGTCTGCTATACTACATTTAGTGTCCCACTGGTGCTAAGCAAGTTCCACCACCTCTGCATTCTAGCCTCCTGCACATTTTGCTACGCTATTTTTTATAGCAAACAGTGCTGAAACTGAGTGGCATCCAGTGTCTGCTATTCAAAATTTACTGTCCCACGGGTGCCAAGCAAGTTCCACCACCTCTGCATTCTAGCCTCCTGCACATTTTGCTACGCTTTTTTTAATAGAAAATAGTGCTGAAACTTAGTGGCATCCAAACAGTGTCTGTTATACTAAATTTATTGTCCCACTGGTGCCAAGTAAGTTTTTCCACCTCTGCATTCTAGCCTCCTGCACATTTTGCTACGCTATTTTTAGATTAAACAGTGCTGAAACTTAGTGGCATCCAAACATTGTCTGCTATACTAAATTTAGTGTCCCACTGGTGCCAAGCAAGTTCCACCACCTCTGCCTTTTAGCCTCCTGCACATTTTGCTACGCTATTTTTATAGCAAACAGTGCTGAAACTTAGTGGCATCCATTGTCTATTCAAAATTTATTGTCCCACTGGTGCCAAGCAAGTTTCACCACCTCTGCATTCTAGCCTCATGCAAATTTTGCTACGCTATTTTTATAGAAAACAGTGCTGAAACTTAGTGGCATGCAGTGTCTGCTATACTAAATTTAGTGTCCCACGGGTGCTAAGCAAGTTCCACCACCTCTGCATTACAGCCTCCTGCACATTTTGCTACGCTATTTTTTATAGCAAACAGTGCTGAAACTTAGTGGCATCCAGTGTCTCCTATTCAAAATTTAGTGTCCCAGTGGTGCCAATCAAGTTCCACCACCTCTGCATTGTAGCCTCCTGCACATTTTGCTACGCTATTTTTTATAGCAAACAGTGCTGAAACTTAGTGGCATGCAGTGTCTGCTATACTAAATTTAGTGTCCCACGGGTGCCAAGCAAGTTCCACCACCTCTGAATTCTAGCCGCCTGCACATTTTGCTATGCTATTTTTATAGCAAACAGTGCTGAAACTTAGTGGCATATAAACAGTGTCTACTATACTACATTTAGTGTCTCACTGGAGCAAAGCAAGTTGCACCACCTCTGCAATCTACCCTCCTGCACATTCGGCTACGCTATTTTTATAGCAAACAGTGCTGAAACTTAGTGGCATATAAACAGTGTCTGCTATACTACATTTAGTGTCTCACTGGTGCAAAGCAAGTTCACCACCTCTGCAATTTACCCTCCTACACATTCTGCTACGCTATTTTTTTTATAGCAAACAGTGCTGAAACTTAGTGGCATCCAAACAGTGTCTGCTATTCTAAATTTAGTGTCCCACTGGTGCCAAGCAAGTTCCACCACCTCTGCATTCTAGCCTCCTGCACATTTTGCTACGCTATTTTTATAGAAAACAGTGCTGAAACAGAGTGGCATCCAAACAGTGTGTGCTATACTAAATTAGTGTCCCACTGGTGCCAAGCAAGTTCCACCACCTCTGCAATCTACCCTCCTGCACATTTTGCTACGCTATTTTTATAGCAAACAGTGCTGAAACTTAATGGCATCCAGTGTCTGCTATTCAAAGTTTAGTGTCCCACTGGTGCCAAGCAAGTTTCACAACCTCTGCATTCTAGCCTCCTGCAAATTTTGCTACGCTATGTTTTTATAGCAAACAGTCCTGAAACTTAGTGGCATCCAAACAGTGTCTGCTATAAAAATTTAGTGTCCCACAGGTGCCAAGCAAGTTCCACCACCTCTGCCTTTTAGCCTCCTTCACATTTTGCTACGTTATTTTTATAGCAAACAGTGCTGAAACTTAGTGGCATCCAAACAGTGTCTTCTATACTAAATTATTGTCCCACTGGTGCCAAACAAGTTCCACCACCTCTGCAATCTACCCTTCTGCACATTTTGCTATGCTATTTTTATAGCAAACAGTGCTGAAACTTAGTGGCATCCAAACAGTGTCTGCTATACTAAATTAGTGTCCCACTGGTGCCAAGCAAGTTCCACCACCTCTGCATTCTAGCCTCCTTCACATTTTGCTACGCCATTTTTATAGAAAACAGTGCTGAAACTTAGTGGCATGCAGTGTCTGCTATACAAAATTTAGTGTCCCACGGGAGCCAAGCAAGTTCCACCACCTCTGAATTCTAGCCTCCTGCACATTTTGCTACGCTATTTTTATAGCAAACAGTGCTGAAACTTAGTGGCATATAAACAGTGTCTGCTATACTACATTTAGTGTCTCACTGGAGCAAAGAAAGTTGCACCACCTCTGCAATCTACCCTCCTGCACATTCTGCTACGCTATTTTTATAGCAAACAGTGCTGAAACTTAGTGGCATCTAAACAGTGTCTGCTATACTAAATTTAGTGTCCCACTGCTGCCAAGCAAGTTCCACCACCTCTGCATTCTAGACTACTGCACATTTTGCTACGCTATTTTTTATAGTAAACAGTACTGAAACTTAGTGGCATCTAAACAGTGTCTGCTATACTAAATTTTGTGTCCCACTGGTGCCAAGAAAGTTACACCAGCTCTGCATTCTAGCCTCCTGCACATTTTGCTACGCTATTTTTAATAGAAAATAGTGCTGAAACTTAGTGGCATCCAAACAGTGTCTGCTATACTACATTTAGAGTCTCACTGGTGCAAAGCAAGTTCACCACCTCTGCAATTTACCCTCCTACACATTCTGCTACGCTATTTTTTATAGCAAACAGTGCTGAAACTTAGTGGCATCCAAACAGTGTCTGCTATTCTAAATTTAGTGTCCCACTGGTGCCAAGCAAGTTCCACCACCTCTGCATTCTAGCCTCCTGCACATTTTGCTACGCTATTTTTAATAGAAAATAGTGCTGAAACTTAGTGGCATCCAAACAGTGTCTGCTATACTACATTTAGAGTCTCACTGGTGCAAAGCAAGTTCACCACCTCTGCAATTTACCCTCCTACACATTCTGCTACGCTATTTTTTATAGCAAACAGTGCTGAAACTTAGTGGCATTCAAACAGTGTCTGCTTTCTAAATTTAGTGTCCCACTGGTGCCAAGCAAGTTCCAAAACCTCTGGCTTTTAGCCTCCTGCACATTTTGCTACGCTATTTTTATAGCAAACAGTGCTGAAACTTAGTGGCATCCAAACAGTGTCTTCTATACTAAATTAGTGTCCCACTGGTGCCAAACAAGTTCCACCACTTCTGCAATCTACCCTTCTGCACATTTTGCTATGCTATTTTTATAGCAAACAGTGCTGAAACTTAATGGCATCCAGTGTCTTCTATACTAAATTTAGTGTCCCACTGGTGCCAAGCAAGTTCCACCACCTCTGCATTCTAGCCTCCTGCACATTTTGCTATGCTAGTTTTATAGCAAACAGTGCTGAAACTTAGTGGCATCTAAACAGTGTCTGCTATACAAAATTTAGTGTCCCACTGGTGCTAAGCAAGTTTCACCACCTCTGCATTCTAGACTCCTGCCCTTTTTTCTACGCTATTATTATAGTAAACAGTGCTGAAACTTAGTGGCATCCAAACAGTGTCTGCTATACTAAGTTAGTGTCCCACTGGCGCCAAGCAAGTTCAACCACCTCTGCATTCTAGCCTCCTGCACATTTTGCTACGCTATTTTTATAGAAAACAGTGCTGAAACTTAGTGGCATGCAAACAGTGTCTGCTATACAAAATTTAGTGTCCCACGGGTGCCAAGCAAGTTCCACCACCTCTGCATTCTAGCCTCCTGCACACTTTGCTACGCTAGTTTTATAGCAAACAGTGCTGAAACTAAGTGGCATCTAAACAGTGTCTGCTATACTAAGTTAGTGTCCCACTGTTGCCAAGCAAGTTCCACCACCCCTGCATTATAGCCTCCTGCACATTTTGCTATCCTATTTTTTATAGCAAACAGTGCTGAAACTTAGTGGCATCCAAACAGTGTCTGCTATACTAAATTTAGTGTCCCACTGGTGCCAAGCAAGTTTCACCACCTCTGCATTCTAGCCTCCTACAAATTTTGCTACGCTATTTTTTATAGCAAACAGTGCTGAAACTTAGTGGCATTCAAACAGGGTCTGCTATTCTAAATTTAGTTTCCCACTGGTGCCAAGCAAGTTCCATCACCTCTGCATTCTAGCCTCCTGCACATTTTGCTACGCTATTTTTAATAGAAAATAGTGCTGAAACTTAGTGGCATCCAAACAGTGTCTGCTATACTAAATTTATTGTCCCACTGGTACCAAGCAAGTTCCACCACGTCTGCATTCTAGCCTCCTGCACATTTTGCTACGCTATTTTTATAGAAAACAGTGCTGAAACTTAGTGGCATGCAAACAGTGTCTGCTATAGTAACTTAGTGTCCCACTGGTGCAAAGCAAGTTCCACCACCTCTGCATTCTAGCCTCCTTCACATTTTGCTATGCTATTTTTATAGCAAACAGTGCTGAAACTTAGTGGCATCTAAACAGTGTCTGCTATACTAAGTTAGTGTCCCACTGGTGCCAAGCAACTTCCACCACCTCTGCATTCTAGCCTCCTGCACATTTTGCTACGCTATTTTTTATAGCAAACAGTGCTGAAACTTAGTGGCATCCAAACAGTGTCTGCTATTCAAAATTTAGTGTCCCACTGGTGCCAAGCAACTTCCACCACCTCTGCATTCTAGCCTCCTACAAATTTTGCTACGCTATTTTTTATAGCAAACAGTGCTGAAACTTAGTGGCATCCAAACAGTGTCTGCTATTCTAAATTTAGTGTTCCACTGGTGCCAAGCAAGTTACACCACCTCTGCATTCTAGACTCCTGCACATTTTGCTACGCTAGTTTTATAGCAAACAGTGCTAAAACTAAGTGGCATCTAAACAGTATCTGCTATACTAAGTTAGTGTCCCACTGTTGCCAAGCAAGTACCACCACCTCTGCATTCTAGCCTCCTGCACATTTTGCTACGCTATTTTTTATAGCAAACAGTGCTGAAACTTAGTGGCATCAAAACAGTGTCTGCTATACTAAATTTATTGTCCCACTGGTGCCAAGCAAGTTCCACCACCTCTGCATTCTAGCCTCCTGCACATTTTGCTACGCTATTTTTATAGCAAACAATGCTGAAACTTAGTGGCATCCAAACAGTGTCTGCTATAGTAACTTAGTGTCCCACTGGTGCAAAGCAAGTTCCACCACCTCTGCATTCTAGTCGCCTTCACATTTTGCTATACTATTTTTATAGCAAACAGTGCTGAAACTTAGTGGCATCTAAACAGTGTCTGCTATACTAAGTTAGTGTCCCACTGGTGCCAAGCAACTTCCACCACCTCTGCATTCTAGCCTCCTGCACATTTTGCTACGCTATTTTTTATAGCAAACAGTGCTGAAACTTAGTGACATCCAGTGTCTCCTTTTCAAAATTTAGTGTCCCACAATTGTTGACAAGCAAGTTCCACCACCTCTGCATTCTAGCCTCCTGCACATTTTGCTACGCTATTTTTATAGCAAACAGTGCTGAAACTTGATGGCATCCAAACAGTGTCTGCTATACTAAATTTAGTGTCCCACTGGTGCCAAGCAAGTTCCACCACCTCTGCCTTTTAGCCTCCTGCACATTTTGTTACGCTATTTTTATAGCAAACAGTGCTGAAATTTAGTGGCATCCAAACAGTGTCTGCTATACTAAATTAGTGTCCCACTGGTGCTAAGCTAGTTCCACCACCTCTGCATTCTAGCCTCCTGCACATTTTGCTACAATATTTTTATAGCAAACAGTGCTGAAATTTAGTGGCATCTAAACAGTGTCTGCTATACTAAGTAAGTGTCCCACTGGTGCCAAGCAAGTTCCACCACCTCTGCATTCTAGCCTCCTGCACATTTTGCTACGCTATTTTTTATAGCAAACAGTGCTGAAACTTAGTAGCATCCAGTGTCTCCTATTCAAAATTTAGTGTCCCATAATTGTTGCCAAGCAAGTTCCACCACCTCTGCATTCTAGCCTCTTGCACATTTTGCTACGCTATTTTTTATAGCAAACAGTGCTGAAACTTAGTGGCATCCAGTGTCTCCTATTCAAAATTTAGTGTCCCACAATTGTTGCCAAGCAAGTTCCACCACCTCTGCATTCTAGCCTCCTGCACATTTTGCTACGCTATTTTTTATAGCAAACAGTGCTGAAACTTAGTGGCATCCAAACAGTGTCTGCTTTCTAAATTCAGTGTCCCACTGGTGCCAAGCAAGTTCCAAAACCTCTGGCTTTTAGCCTCCTGCACATTTTGCTACGCTATTTTTATAGCAAACAGTGCTGAAACTTAGTGGCATCCAAACAGTGTCTTCTATACTAAATTAGTGTCCCACTGGTGCCAAACAAGTTCCACCACTTCTGCAATCTACCCTTCTGCACATTTTGCTATGCTATTTTTATAGCAAACAGTGCTGAAACTTAGTGGCATCCAGTGTCTCCTATTCAAAATTTAGTGTCCCACAATTGTTGCCAAGCAAGTTCCACCACCTCTGCATTCTAGCCTCCTGCACATTTTGCTACACTATTTTTTACAGCAAACTCGGCTGAAACTTAGTGGCATCCAAACAGTGTCTGCTATTCTAAATTTAGTGTCCCACTGGTGCCAAGCAAGTTCCACCACCTCTACATTCTAGCCTCCTGCACATTTTGCTACGCTATTTTTTATAGCAAACAGTGCTGAAACTTGGTGGCATCCAAACAGTGTCTGCTATACTAAATTTATTGTCCCACTGGTGCAAAGAAGTTCCACCACCTCTGCAATTTACCCTCCTACAAATTCTGGTACGCTATTTTTTATAGCAAACAGTGCTGAAACTTAGTGGCATCCAAACAGTGTCTGCTATTCTAAATTTAGTGTCCCACTGGTGCCAAGCAAGTTCCACCACCTCTGCATTCTAGCCTCCTGCAAATTTTGCTACGCTATATTTTTATAGCAAACAGTGCTGAAACTTAGTGGCATCCAAACAGTGTCTGCTTTCTAAATTTAGTGTCCCACTGGTGCCAAGCAAGTTCCAAAACCTCTGGCTTTTAGCCTCCTGCAAATTTTGCTACACTATTTTTTATAGCAAACTCGGCTGAAACTTAGTGGCATCCAAACTGTGTCTGCTATACAAAATTTACTGTCCAACGTTTGCCAAGCAAGTTCCATCACCTCTGCATTCTAGACTCCTGCACATTTTGCTACTCTATTTTTAGAGCAAAGCGTGCTGAAACTTAGTGGCATCCAAACAGTGTCTGCTATACTAAGTTAGTGTCCCACTGGTGCCAAGCAAATTCCACCACCTCTGCATTCTAGCCTCCTGCACATTTTGCTATGCTAGTTTTATAGCAAACAGTGCTGAAACTTAGTGGCATCTAAACAGTGTCTGCTATACAAAATTTAGTGTCCCACTGGTGCTAAGCAAGTTTCACCACCTCTGCATTCTAGCCTCCTGCAAATTTTGGTACGCTATTTTTTATAGCAAACAGTGCTGAAACTTAGTGGCATCCAAACAGTGTCTGCTATTCTAAATTTAGTATCCAACTGGTGCCAAGCAAGTTCCACCACCTCTGCATTCTAGCCTCCTGCACATTTTGCTACACTATTTTTATAGAAAACAGTGCTGAAACTAAGTGGCATGCAAACAGTGTCTGCTATACAAAATTTAGTGTCCCACGGGTGCCAAGCAAGTTCCACCACCTCTGCATTCTAGCCTCCTGCACACTTTGCTACGCTAGTTTTATAGCAAACAGTGCTGAAACTAAGTGGCATCTAAACAGTGTCTGCTATACTAAGTTAGTGTCCCACTGTTGCCAAGCAAGTTCCACCACCCCTGCATTATAGCCTCCTGCACATTTTGCTACGCTATTTTTTATAGCAAACAGTGCTGAAACTTAGTGGCATCCAAACAGTGTCTGCTATACTAAATTTAGTGTCCCACTGGTGCCAAGCAAGTTCCACCACCTCTGCATTCTAGCCTCCTGGAAATTTTGCTACGCTATTTTTTAAAGCAAATAGTGCTGAAACAGTGGCATATAAACAGTGTCTGCTATAGTAACTTAGTGTCCCACTGTTGCAAAGCAAGTTCCTCCACCTCTGCATTCTAGCCTCCTGCACATTTTGCTACGCTATTTTTATAGAAAACAGTGCTGAAACTTAGTGGCATCTAAACAGTGTCTGCTATAGTAACTTAGTGTCCCACTGGTGCAAAGCAAGTTCCACCACCTCTGCATTCTAGCCTCCTTCACATTTTGCTATGCTATTTTTATAGCAAACAGTGCTGAAACTTAGTGGCATCCAAACAGTGTCTGCTATACAAAATTTAGTGTCCCACGGGTGCCAAGCAAGTTCCAACACCTCTGCCTTTTAGCCTCCTGCACATTTTGCTCTGCTATTTTTATAGCACACAGTGCTGAAACTTAGTGGCATCCAAACAGTGTCTGCTATACTAAATTAGTGTCTCACTGGTGCCAAGCAGGTTCCACCACCTCTGCAATCTACCCTCCTGCACATTTTGCTACACTATTTTTATAGCAAACAGTGCTGAAACTTAGTGGCATCCAAACAGTGTCTGCTATACTAAATTTAGTGTCCCACTGTTGCCAAGCAAGTTCCACCACCTCGGCATTCTAGCCTCCTGCACATTTTGCTACGCTATTTTTTATAGCAAACAGTGCTGAAACTTAGTGGCATCCAAACAGTGTCTGCTATACTAAATTTAGTGTCCCACTGGTGCCAAGCAAGTTCCACCACCTCTGCCTTCTAGCCTCCTGCAAATTTTGCTACGCTATTTTTTATAGCAAACAGTGCTGAAACTTAGTGGCATTCAAACAGGGTCTGCTATTCTAAATTTAGTTTCTCACTGGTGCCAAGCAAGTTCCATCACCTCTGCATTCTAGCCTCCTGCACATTTTGCTACGCTATTTTTATAGAAAACAGTGCTGAAACTTAGTGGCATATAAACAGTGTCTGCTATAGTAACTTAGTGTCCCACTGGTGCAAAGCAAGTTCCACCACCTCTGCATTCTAGCCTCCTTCACATTTTGCTATGCTATTTTTATAGCAAACAGTGCTGAAACTTAGTGGCATCCAAACAGTGTCTGCTATACTAAGTTAGTGTCCCACTGGTGCCAAGCAACTTCCACCACCTCTGCATTCTAGCCTCCAGCACATTTTGCTACGCTATTTTTTATAGCAAACAGTGCTGAAACTTAGTGGCATCCAAACAGTGTCTGCTATTCTAAATTTAGTGTCCCACTGGTGCCAAGCAAGTTCCACCACCTCTGCATTCTAGCCTCCTGCAAATTTTGCTACGCTATTTTTTATAGCAAACAGTGCTGATACTTAGTGGCATCTAAACAGTGTCTGCTATACTAAATTTTGTGTCCCACCAGTGCCAAGCAACTTCCACCACCTCTACATTCTAGCCTCCTGCACATTTTGCTACGCTATTTTTAATAGAAAATAGTGCTGAAACTTAGTGGCATCAAAACAGTGTCTGCTATACTAAATTTATTGTCCCACTGGTGCCAAGCAAGTTCCACCACCTCTGCATTCTGGCCTCCTGCACATTTTGCTATTCTATTTTTATAGCAAACAATGCTGAAACTTAGTGGCATCCAAACAGTGTCTGCTATAGTAACTTAGTGTCCCACTGGTGCAAAGCAAGTTCCACCACCTCTGCATTCTAGCCGCCTTCACATTTTGCTATGCTATTTTTATAGCAAACAGTGCTGAAACTTAGTGGCATCTAAACAGTGTCTGCTATACTAAGTTAGTGTCCCACTGGTGCCAAGCAACTTCCACCACCTCTGCATTCTAGCCTCCTGCACATTTTGCTACGCTATTTTTTATAGCAAACAGTGCTGAAACTTGGTGGCATCCAAACAGTGTCTGCTATACTAAATTTAGTGTCCCACTGGTGCCAAGCAAGTTCCACCACCTCTCCTTTTAGCCTCCTGCACATTTTGTTACGCTATTTTTATAGCAAACAGTGCTGAAACTTAGTGGCATCCAAACAGTGTCTGCTATACTAAATTAGTGTCCCACTGGTGCTAAGCAAGTTCCACCACCTCTGCATTCTAGCCTCCTGCACATTTTGCTACACTATTTTTATAGCAAACAGTGCTGAAACTTAGTGGCATCTAAACAGTGTCTGCTATACTAAGTAAGTGTCCCACTGGTGCCAAGCAAGTTCCACCTCCTCTGCATTCTAGCCTCCTGCACATTTTGCTACGCTATTTTTTATAGCAAACAGTGCTGAAACTTAGTAGCATCCAGTGTCTCCTATTCAAAATTTAGTGTCCCATAATTGTTGCCAAGCAAGTTCCACCACCTCTGCATTCTAGCCTCTTGCACATTTTGCTACGCTATTTTTTATAGCAAACAGTGCTGAAACTTAGTGGCATCCAGTGTCTCCTATTCAAAATGTAGTGTCCCACAATTGTTGCCAAGCAAGTTCCACCACCTCTGCATTCTAGCTTCCTGCACATTTTGCTACGCTATTTTTTATAGCAAACAGTGCTGAAACTTAGTGGCATCTAAACAGTGTCTGCTATGCTAAATTTAGTGTCCCACTGGTGCCAAGCAAGTTCCACCACCTCTGCATTCTAGCCTCCTGCACATTTTGCTACGCAATTTTTTATAGCAAACAGTGCTGAAACTTGGTGGCATCCAAACAGTGTCTGCTATACTAAATTTAGTGTCCCACTGGTGCCAAGCAAGTTCCACCACCTCTGCATTCTAGCCTCCTGCACATTTTGCTACGCTATTTTTTATAGCAAACAGTGCTGAAACTTAGTGGCATCCAGTGTCTCCTTTTCAAAATTTAGTGTCCCACAATTGTTGCCAAGCAAGTTCCACCACCTCTGCATTCTAGCCTCCTGCACATTTTGCTACGCTATTTTTTATAGCAAACAGTGCTGAAACTTAGTGGCATCCAAACAGTGTCTGCTATACTAAATTAGTGTCCCACTGGTGCTAAGCAAGTTCCACCACCTCTGCATTCTAGCCTCCTGCACATTTTGCTACGCTATTTTTTATAGCAAACAGTGCTGAAACTTAGTGGCATCCAGTGTCTCCTTTTCAAAATTTAGTGTCCCACAATTGTTGCCAAGCAAGTTCCACCACCTCTGCATTCTAGCCTCCTGCACATTTTGCTACGCTATTTTTTATAGCAAACAGTGCTGAAACTTAGTGGCATCCAAACAGTGTCTGCTATACTAAATTAGTGTCCCACTGGTGCTAAGCAAGTTCCACCACCTCTGCATTCTAGCCTCCTGCACATTTTGCTACGCTATTTTTTATAGCAAACAGTGCTGAAACTTGGTGGCATCCAAACAGTGTCTGCTATACTAAATTTAGTGTCCCACTGGTGCCAAGCAAGTTCCACCACCTCTGCCTTTTAGCCTCCTGCACATTTTGCTACGCTATTTTTATAGCAAACAGTGCTGAAACTTAGTGGCATCCAAACAGTGTCTGCTATACTAAATTAGTGTCCCACTGGTGCCAAGCAAGTTCCACCACCTCTGCATTCTATCCTCCTGCACATTTTGCTACGCTATTTTTTATAGCAAACAGTGCTGAAACTTGGTGGCATCCAAACAGTGTCTGCTATACTAAATTTAGTGTCCCACTGGTGCCAAGCAAGTTCCACCACCTCTGCCTTTTAGCCTCCTGCACATTTTGCTACGCTATTTTTATAGCAAACAGTGCTGAAACTTAGTGGCATCCAAACAGTGTCTGCTATACTAAATTAGTGTCCCACTGGTGCTAAGCAAGTTCCACCACCTCTGCATTCTAGCCTCCTGCACATTTTGCTACACTATTTTTATAGCAAACAGTGCTGAAACTTAGTGGCATCTAAACAGTGTCTGCTATACTAAATTAGTGTCCCACTGGTGCCAAGCAAGTTACACCACCTCTGCATTCTAGCCTCCTGCACATTTTGCTACGCTATTTTTTATAGCAAACAGTGCTGAAACTTAGTAGCATCCAGTGTCTCCTATTCAAAATTTAGTGTCCCACAATTGTTGCCAAGCAAGTTCCACCACCTCTGCATTCTAGCCTCCTGCACATTTTGCTACGCTATTTTTTATAGCAAACAGTGCTGAAACTTGGTGGCATCCAAACAGCGTCTGCTATACTAAATTTAGTGTCCCACTGGTGCCAAGCAAGTTCCACCACCTCTGCATTCTAGCCTCCTGCACATTTTGCTACTCTATTTTTATAGCAAACAGTGCTGAAACTTAGTGGCATCCAAACAGTGTCTGCTATACAAAATTTAGTGTCCCACTGGTGCCAAGCAAGGTTCACCACCTCTGCATTCTAGCCTCCTGCACATTTTGCTACGCTATTTTTATAGCAAACAGTGCTGATACTTAGTGGCATCCAAACAGTGTGTGCTATACTAAATTTAGTGTCCCACTGGTGCCAAACAAGTTCCACCAACTCTGCCTTCTAGCCTCCTGCACATTTTGCTACGCTATTTTTATAGCAAACAGTGCTGAATCTTAATGGCATCCAAACAGTGTCTGCTATACTAAATTAGTGTCCCACTGGTGCCAAGCAAGTTCCACCACCTCTGCAATCTACCCTCCTGCACATTTTGCTATGCTATTTTTATAGCAAACCGTGCTGAAACTTAGTGGCATCCAAACAGTGTCTTCTATACTAAATTTAGTGTCCCACTGGTGCCAAGCAAGTTCCACCACCTCTGCATTCTAGCCTCCTGCACATTTTGCTACGCTATGTAATGCTGCCACCAGGGGGAGCCAGAGCTCTGCAGCAGACGACACTACACAGAGTAATGAGAACCAGGAAGGAAATGCACAGCCTTCTCATGCACTGCCTAATCAGCACAGCTGAGAGGCAGAACTGCAGGGTATGTGAGGAATAGTTAGACAGGCTGGGTCAAACACCGTACAGGCAGAAGCAGGACCGGAGGAGCGAGGAGAAGCGAAGTCAAAGTCAGGCTAAGGTCAGTACCGGAGGAAGCAACCGAGTGGGGAAATATGAGGGGGGACACAGGACAAGAGGGACGACTAGGGGACAGAACACAGACAAGGGCACGGGGGCACAGGAACAGACAGATCAGGATATCACTCACAGGACCACAATCACAGGCAAAGCAGAGCTAAGCATATAGCCGGCGCTGGTTCACTGGAAGGGTCAGCTTTTAAGGCATCCAGGGGCCGGAAGTGAGGCCCGAGAGAAGGCTCCGCCCCCTAGCCATGTGGATAGGGAGGCGAATCATGACAGTACCCTCTCCTCAAGGGGGGCCACCGGACCCCCAGGCTTCCCAGGATACTTTAGGTGGAAAGCCGCAATTAACTGATCGGCCCGCACGGATCGAGCCGGCACCCAGGATCGGTCCTCCGGACCGTAACCCTTCCAATGAATCAGATACTGGAGGGAACTACGAACCCAACGAGAGTCGATAATATGCTGAATTTCGTACTCCTCCTCACCATCCACCAGTATCGGAGCCGGAGGGGTCTGAGAATCTACCACCGAAGGAACCAATGGCTTAAGCAAGGAGGTATGAAACACATTGGGAATACGCAAGGTCTGGGGCAGTTGCAACCGAAAGGCCACAGGGTTGATCACTTCGATGATCTCATAGGGCCCTATAAACTTAGGACCCAACTTAGCAGACGGAACCCTGAGCCTGATATTCCGAGTGGACAACCACACTTTGTCCCCCACCTGAAAAGGGGGTCCCAGAGAACGGCGTTTGTCCGCTTGGCGTTTCTGGGACTGTTGAGCCATTACGATGCACCGCCGTACCTCCAGCCACATCTCCTCCAGATGCTGAACGATGGAGTCGACCCCTGGACACCCAGAATCCTCTCTAGAGAAGGTCCCGAAGTGAGGGTGAAACCCGTAATTACAGAAGAAGGGAGAAGTTCCCGTAGACTGATGGACTCTGCTATTGAATGCAAACTCCGCAAGGGGCAAAAACGTACACCAATCCTCCTGCTGAGCAGAAACCAAGCACCGCAGGATTTGCTCAAGGATCTGATTCGTCCTTTCCGTCTGCCCATTGGACTCGGGATGATAGGCGGACGAGAAGGACAACTAAATTCCCAACCGCCTGCACAAGGCCCTCCAAAACCGAGAAATGAATTGTACCCCCCTGTCAGACACAATATTCAGGGGCAACCCGTGTAACTGAACCACCTGGTCAATAAAGTGGTTGGCAAGGGCCGCAGCAGAAGGTAGACCGGAGAGGGGAACAAAATGTGCCTGTTTACTAAAACGATCCACCACCACCCAGATCACAGTCATACCATTTGAGACAGGGAGGTCCGTAATGAAATCCATGGACAAGTGGGTCCATGGTCTTTCAGGAACAGGTAATGGAACCAGTTCCCCGGCCGGCCGGTTACGACATACCTTAGCACGGGCACATGTAGCACAGTCAGACACAAATGGAGCAACATCTGAGGGAAGAAATGGCCACCAAAACAGTCGAGCAACAGCCCTGCGAGTGGCTGTAATTCCAGGATGGCCACTAAGTACGGACTCATGGAACTCTTGAAGTACGCGTAACCGGAGGTGCAAAGGGACGAACAGTTTAGTGTCTGGAGCGGAAGATGGCGCTGAGGACTGGGCCTCCCTGACCTCAGCCTCTAACTCGGACGACAATGCAGCGACCACCACCCCTCGTGGAAGAATGGAGGAAGGAGGCTCTGGAGGTGACACCGGGTCCAAACTACGAGATTAGTCAGAGTAGCAGGGCCCTGAGAGAGAACAGCTCCCACCCCCACCTCTGAGGCGTGCACCTCCACAACAAACAGCACCTCGAGGTCAGACTGTACCAGGACTGGGGCGGACATGAACCGGTCCTTTAACTCAAGAAAGGCCTGGACAGCCATTTGCGACCAGTTCTGCAGATCCGCCCCTTTCCGTGTAAGGTCAGTCAATGGCTTGGCAATTTGAGAGAACCCCTTAATGAACCTTCGATAATAATTTGCGAAACCCAAAAAGCGTTGTAGTACCTTGGTATCCCTGGGTTGCACCCAGTCCACGATAGCCTGCACCTTTCCTGGGTCCATTTTAAACCCATCACGAGAAAGGAGTAACCCAAGAAAGGCTATTTCCTTAACAGAGAAAACACATTTTTCAAGCTTGGCAAACAGATGGTTATCACGCAATCTCTGTAATACTGAGCGAACATGCATAATATGCGTATCTCTATCGGCAGAATAAATCAAAATGTCATCGAGATAGATGACCACAAAACAACCAAGAAAATCAGAGAAGATATCGTTGATGAAATTTTGAAATACCGCAGGGGCATTTGTTAGACCAAAAGGCATCACCAAATTCTCAAATAACCCCTCTGACGTCAGAAAGGCCGTTTTCCACTCATCCCCTTCTCTAATACGGATAAGATTATAGGCCCCCCTGAGATCTAGTTTGGTAAACCACCGGGCTTCAGAGAGTTGGTTGTAGAGATCAGGGATGAGTGGAAGCGGATACGTGTTTTTCACAGTAATTTTGTTTAATTCTCGGAAATCGAGACATGGCCTTAATCCTCCGTCCTTCTTCTTTACAAAAAAGAACCCAGCAGCCACAGGGGAAGAAGAAGGACGGTTATGCCCTTTACGTATACAATCAGATATGTATGATTTCATAGCAGCCCTTTCTGGACCCGAGAGGTGATATAAACGGACCTTGGGCAATTTGGTATTGGGAAGTAAATCGATGGCACAGTCATATGAGCGATGAGGCGGCAAAACCTCGGCCTCTGTTTCCGAGAATACGTCTCCGTAGTCCCTCATAAAACTGTAAAGGGGAAAAAAGCACAATAGGGTCTTAGCCGGTATGAGGGTGGACAGACAAGAAAAAAAAAAAACAATCACTGATCTCGGGGAGACCAGCCAGAGAAAACACTGCCAGCAGCCAGCGAGGGCGCTCAAGACAGTGAAATCCTAGGTACATTGCCCAGCGGGAAATATGCAAATCAAAAAGGTCCGTGGAGCCTCTGTTAGGAGTCTCAACACAGAAACCAGCCAGATATCCCTCCGGGAAGGGCCCAGCCAAGGGGTGACTCTTTTTAGGAGACCACCATGACCACCATATTAAGTGGCCCTTTTAGTCAATATCCAACTTTTTGACAAGTTTAAAGATATGACAAGGGAAATACCAAGGCCAGGTATCCATCCACAGACAGCCGTTTCGGGGTATTGCCCCTCATCAGTGTGGAGTAGGAATCTGGCCGGGTGGGAGCAATGCCTAGTAGACCAACAAAACAAAACAATCACTGATCTCGGGGAGACCAGCCAGAGAAAACACTGCCAGCAGCCAGCGAGGGCGCTCAAGACAGTGAAATCCTAGGTACATTGCCCCCTGGGAAATATGCAAATCAAAAAGGTCCGTGGAGCCTCTTTAGGAGTCTCAACACAGAAGACACAGGGCTCAGTGGGTGCTCTCGTCCACTAAAACCCGCCGCCTTTAGAAAGACAGCGTGGCTCAGGGCTCATCCCAACTGAACGCCGGCCTCCTTAACCGTGGGCGGAGCACTACTCAGACAATACAGGGTGAGGGAACCACAATAATTAGACTTTATTGGATCCCCAAACAATTAACGGCACATAACACATAACCAACAAAACACAAATGTAACAGGCAACAGAGTCTCACCCTTCCGCTGGCTCACCAGGGATTTAGAATGTCCATGCCTCAGAGGTTCCAGGGCTATTTACTCCAATCCAGCAGCACCCCGCTTTTGGCGGGCACCCACCGAGAAAGGAAAAATGCCAGATTCAGGAAGCTGTGTGAGGTCTGCAAAGTCTGTAACAGAGAGAAACCAAGGAAAAAATTGTGAAAACATACCCTGCTGTAACTAAATAAAAACATAGTGCATATAAACATAGGGTACTTAGTAAACACTGTTTTTGATCAAAAAAAGCATAAAGCTATCCCACCAAACGTCAAGGTGTACCCAGTTGGGATAGTACCTACACTCTCTAATATTAAAACCTTACCATGGGTCTAAGATAGGCCTCAATGTGGCTAAGGGCTGAGAGTGACCGGGTCCCAACAGGACACACACAGTCAGGGGGATTCAAAGAATGAAGTGTCCAGCTCGCTGAGAAGGGGGCCACTCCCTGTTTGTACTGAATACAAAAAAACTACATAAAAACAAAAAAGTGAGCCGGAGTATGAGATGGTATACATGGAACTTGTGAGACCATGTTCACACTGGCCATGAGACAAAGAGAAACCAAGGAAAAAATTGTGAAAACATACCCTGCTGTAACTAAATAAAAACATAGTGCATATAAACATAGGGTACTTAGTAAACACTGTTTTTGATCAAAAAAAGCATAAAGCTATCCCACCAAACGTCAAGGTGTACCCAGTTGGGATAGTACCTACACTCTCTAATATTAAAACCTTACCATGGGTCTAAGATAGGCCTCAATGTGGCTAAGGGCTGAGAGCGACCGGGTCCCAACAGGACACACACAGTCAGGGGGATTCAAAGAATGAAGTGTCCAGCTCGCTGAGAAGGGGGCCACTCCCTGTTTGTACTGAATACAAAAAAACTACATAAAAACAAAAAAGTGAGCCGGAGTATGAGATGGTATACATGGAACTTGTGAGACCATGTTCACACTGGCCATGAGACAAAGAGAAACCAAGGAAAAAATTGTGAAAACATACCCTGCTGTAACTAACTAAAAACATAGTGCATATAAACATAGGGTACTTAGTAAACACTGTTTTTGATCAAAAAAAGCATAAAGCTATCCCACCAAACGTCAAGGTGTACCCAGTTGGGATAGTACCTACACTCTCTAATATTAAAACCTTACCATGGGTCTAAGATAGGCCTCAATGTGGCTAAGGGCTGAGAGCGACCGGGTCCCAACAGGACACACACAGTCAGGGGGATTCAAAGAATGAAGTGTCCAGCTCGCTGAGAAGGGGGCCACTCCCTGTTTGTACTGAATACAAAAAAACTACATAAAAACAAAAAAGTGAGCCGGAGTATGAGATGGTATACATGGAACTTGTGAGACCATGTTCACACTGGCCATGAGACAAAGAGAAACCAAGGAAAAAATTGTGAAAACATACCCTGCTGTAACTAAATAAAAACATAGTGCATATAAACATAGGGTACTTAGTAAACACTGTTTTTGATCAAAAAAAGCATAAAGCTATCCCACCAAACGTCAAGGTGTACCCAGTTGGGATAGTACCTACACTCTCTAATATTAAAACCTTACCATGGGTCTAAGATAGGCCTCAATGTGGCTAAGGGCTGAGAGCGACCGGGTCCCAACAGGACACACACAGTCAGGGGGATTCAAAGAATGAAGTGTCCAGCTCGCTGAGAAGGGGGCCACTCCCTGTTTGTACTGAATACAAAAAAACTACATAAAAACAAAAAAGTGAGCCGGAGTATGAGATGGTATACATGGAACTTGTGAGACCATATTCACACTGGCCATGAGACAAAGAGAAACCAAGGAAAAAATTGTGAAAACATACCCTGCTGTAACTAAATAAAAACATAGTGCATATAAACATAGGGTACTTAGTAAACGCTGTTTTTGATCAAAAAAAGCATAAAGCTATCCCACCAAACGTCAAGGTGTACCCAGTTGGGATAGTACCTACACTCTCTAATATTAAAACCTTACCATGGGTCTAAGATAGGCCTCAATGTGGCTAAGGGCTGAGAGCGACCGGGTCCCAACAGGACACACACAGTCAGGGGGATTCAAAGAATGAAGTGTCCAGCTCGCTGAGAAGGGGGCCACTCCTTGTTTGTACTGAATACAAAAAAACTACATAAAAACAAAAAAGTGAGCCGGAGTATGAGATGGTATACATGGAACTTGTGAGACCATGTTCACACTGGCCATGAGACAAAGAGAAACCAAGGAAAAAATTGTGAAAACATACCCTGCTGTAACTAAATAAAAACATAGTGCATATAAACATAGGGTACTTAGTAAACACTGTTACAGCAGGGTATGTTTTCACAATTTTTTCCTTGGTTTCTCTTTGTCTCACGGCCAGTGTGAACATGGTCTCACAAGTTCCATGTATACCATCTCATAGTCCGGCTCACTTTTTTGTTTTTATGTAGTTTTTTTGTATTCAGTACAAACAGGGAGTGGCCCCCTTCTCAGCGAGCTGGACACTTCATTCTTTGAATCCCCCTGACTGTGTGTGTCCTGTTGGGACCCGGTCGCTCTCAGCCCTTAGCCACATTGAGGCCTATCTTAGACCCATGGTAAGGTTTTAATATTAGAGAGTGTAGGTACTATCCCAACTGGGTACACCTTGACGTTTGGTGGGATAGCTTTATGCTTTTTTTGATCAAAAACAGTGTTTACTAAGTACCCTATGTTTATATGCACTATGTTTTTATTTAGTTACAGCAGGGTATGTTTTCACAATTTTTTCCTTGGTTTCTCTTTGTCTCATGGACAGTGTGAACATGGTCTCACAAGTTCCATGTATACCATCTCATAAAGTCTGTAACAGGTGACTGAACTGTCCTAACCTGAGTGTCCTCCTTAGGTAGTCCTGGTATGATGTTACAATCCTGGCAGCCGGAGTCGAAATGCCTAGGCTGTGGATATGGTCTCCAACCGGAACCGGAGTCCCTAGATTGAAGCCATAAGATATCCTGATCCTCTAGTCAGCTCCAAGGAGCTTAGACTGGATCCATTAGCATCCATCAACCTTCATCAACCTGGTGGCTTAACCCCTTCAGCCCCCGGGCACTTTCCGTTTTTGCGTTTTTGTTTTTTGCTCCCCTTCTTCCGAGAGGCGTAACTTTTTTATTTTTCCATCAATCTTGCCATATGAGGGCTTGTTTTTTGTGGGACGAGTTGTACTTTTTTTTTTTTTCAAAACCTTTTTTATTGATTTTCAATTATATAAAACCGTTACAAAATAATTATGATTACAAAATGGGTTCATTCAACTGACAAGTTATGACATAGAAAAGAGTAATATTCCAGCTTGGGAGTCCCTAAAGTTCTTCAGTTGAAAATTATGCATAGCAAATTAGAGCAAAAGATTCTACCTAAAACACTTGTAACACAAAACCTTAAAACCCTTTGTCATTCTTTAGTATTTTGAGTGCCAATGTCGTATCTTAAGTCTACCTTAACGTCTCATCTCCCCCTCCCTCCTGGGTCTCCACTAGGTGAACCTCAATATCCCCAAGCTATCCTGGATTTCATTCAGAAGGTACCACTCGGTTTGCATGAAAGGTGTCACCAAAGCATTTATTTCTCCCCGCGTGAAATGGATTTCTATAAAGTTTGTCCACCTCCCAAAAAAATTGTCTGTCTTCTTGTCCTTATCCCTTTCCGCCTCTAGTTTCTCCAATCTCAGAAGGTTGTGTAAGTCGTCGATAACCTCCTTTGTAGATGGAGTCTCCCTACGTATCCAATGTCTTAAGATGCACCGTTTAGCTATCATGGCTAGGTCATGAATGATTGCAAATGTCCTTTTGTCCTGGATATTTGGCCCCCCTCTAACTCCTCCTTCAAAGACATGAAAAATCCACACCATTACCTCTAATTTACAAAATATTCCCCATGTTGATTGGGCCAAAATTCTGACTTGATTCCAGAACTTTTGAATTACCTTACATTCCCATAACCCATGTAACATGTCTGTTTTCTCTTTTTGACATTTGGGACACCACGCCTCTCTTCCCGGAATGTTATGGGCCACAATGGCCCTATGTAATATCCTAAACTGAGTGTCTCTCCATCCCTCGTTGATGACGTGCTTTCGCATTTGAACCCATCCTTTCAATATGCTTCCTGTCACTTCTTGTCCTTTCAGTTGTTTTCCCCACGCTGTAAGGGTGCGACTATCCTCCCGAGATATGAGCACTCCCCTAAATGTTCGATAAATTTGGGAGACATTTACATTCGTTGCATCACATTCCAGGAGCTCATCAATCAGGCTTTTGTTCAATTCTCTTCCAACCTCTCCAAGATCCCCAATCACTCCATGCTTTAATTGCTCGTACTGAATGATATGAAAGTTATTGAGGTCGTATTTGTCGAGTACTTCTCGACCTGTCATCCACCTTCTCTCTTCCACATTCATAACATCCTTCATTCTCTGGATACCCTTCTCTTTCCAACTAATAAATAGCTTGTTATCTCGCCCCTGGGGGAAGCTTGGGGCTGCCCAGGGATTTAAATATTTAGACACCTTCCACGCAAGTCCCAACTTCCTTCTTACCAGTTTCCAGGTCAACATGGTATCCCGAAATATCATTGAATTTTTTATATGGCCTTCAACCCCAGACAATGAGGAGTGGAGAATAGACGTCAGATCCCATGGTGCTGCGTATTTATTTTCCAAACCATAATCTGAGTGTCTACTTGTTCCTCTTAGCCAATCAATCACATGTCTCATAATGCACACGAGGTTGTAACCCCTAACATCTGGGAAACTGAGTCCTCCCTCCTCCACTGACTTCATCAGCGTACGTAGCTTTATTCTAGGTTTCTTCCCCCTCCATATAAAATCTGCATACGCTGAGTTGAGTCTGTTGACTTCTTTCAGTTTCAACAATAGCGGAATCGTCTGGAAGGGATACAACAACCTAGGAAAGCTCATCATTTTTACTAGGTGGCATCTTGCCAGAAGTGGTAAGGGCAGACCCCTCCACCCCCTTAGTTGGGTTATGATTTTTTTAATAAGCGGGTCATAGTTCAATTTATAAATTGCTTCCACCGATCTTCCTATATGCACTCCCAAGTACTTGATTGATGTCTGTGCTATAGGTATCCCACATAGACAACCATCTCTCAAGCTTCTACCTGTTATCCCTTGAGATCCCCTTAAAAACAAGATCTCACACTTTTTTTTGTTTAACTTAAAGCCTGAAAGTGAACCAAATTTTTCAATCATGGCAAGAGTCTGTGGCAAATCCGCGTTAGGATCCCCCATATATAATATCACATCATCAGCAAAAAGTGCTGTTTTTATTTCTGTTCCTCTTATCCTAATCCCTTTGAAACTGTTTTGTCCTTGTAGTACTCTTGATAGTGGCTCGATTGCCAAATTAAATAACAGGGGTGATAACGGGCAACCCTGTCTCGTCCCCCTCATCAGGGGGAACACATCCGACAGGAAGCCTGGGGTATGGACCCTAGCTCCCGAATTGGCGTATAAGCCCCTGATGTAGAGTCTCATTCTGCCTTCAATCCCTGTGGCCTCCATCACCTTGTCCAGCCATCTCCAATTGACATTGTCGAATGCTTTCTCAGCATCGAGTGTGACTAGAGCAGGTCTTGCCCCTCCCTCCGTGCGCCCCAATCTAACCGCGTCTACCACTAGGATCGTCTTTCTAATGTTAGTTACTGCATTTCTCCCTTTGATAAACCCTACCTGTTGGTCTGATATTATCCTGGGTAAAATAATGGCCAGTCTGTCAGCCATGATTTTAGACATTAGTTTCAGATCTTGATTGATGAGCGATATGGGTCTGTAACTGGAGGGGTCATCCAGATCTTTGGTTCCCTTAGGGAGTAATTTGATATACGCTATGTTGGCATTTCTAGGAATTTCTGCTCCTCCCAGGATTGCGTTAAAAACTGCAGTTAGATCCGGTGAGATCTGCTCCTTCAATACCTTATAAAATTCGCTATTAAAACCGTCGGGACCTGATGCCTTATTGACGTTGAGCTTCCTGATTGCTCTCGTCACCTCCTCCACTGTTATGTCTTCATTTAAGGCTCCCCTGTCTTCCTCTGTCAAGCTAGGCATTTGGGCTTGTCTTAACCATTCTTCCTCATTAGGTGTGTGATTATTTCCTGTCCCGTATAACTTTCTATAGTAGTCCCCCAGCAACTTGTTGATAACCTTTGGGTCTGTGGTTACCTCTCCCTCCTTTGTTTTCAGTTTAGAGATCACCGTTACTTTTCTACTACCTCTTGCCAGATTTGCCAGCATCCTTCCCGCCTTATTACCGAATCTATGAAGATCGGCTTCCTTGTGTGACCAGTATAATTGTTCCTTTTTTTTGGCCCACTCATCAAAGCCTCTCTTTGCCTCCAACCATTTGTCTTTTAGCGTGCTAGACCTATCTGCCAAGTACTTTGAATACGCTATCCGCACTACCTCGCTGTGATAGTTGTAATTCTCGTTGGTCTTCCTTTTAATCATTGCCGCATACCCCACCAAGCGTCCCCGCAGGACCGCTTTTGCCGTTTCCCAGTATAGCACTGGGGTCACCCTGTGTTCCTTGTTATCCTCTGCGAATTCCTCCCACCACTCTTTTAGTATCTTATGAAAATTATCTTGTCTGAGGAGGAACGACGGGAATCGCCAGATAATGTCTGACCCTCTCCTAAACTTTTCTCTGATGTCCACTCTCACCGGGCTATGGTCAGAGATCACCATGTTTTCAATCATACACTTTTGTACTCCATTCACAAGATCCCGAGACATCCATATCTGATCTATGCGTGACCAGCTATCATGCGGATGGGAGAAGTGTGTGAACTCTCTGTCGTGCGGATGAGTTAGTCTCCATATATCTTTCAGACCTACATCCTCCAATGTTACGTCCCTGTTGACTGAACTCCTGTCCCCTGCACTAATCTCCCCCTCCTTCCTCCCTCTGTCTTCAGCCGAGTCTGGAACTGTGTTGAAGTCTCCCGCCACTATGATGTTGGGCTCCTCATCAGATAATATGATGGTCTTTATATTATCATGGAACGCGATCTGTTGCGAGTTCGGTCCATACACATTATAGATACTGAGTCTGCCAGCTGGGCTAATAATTGTTAAGTGCTGCCACCTCCCCTGATCATCCTCCTCATGTGTCACTACTTCATGACTTAGTTGCTTATTTATTAAAATCATGGTGCCCGCTTTCCTGCCTTGCGCTGCTGCCCCATAGACTGAGCCCACCCAGTGTTTCTTCATGCGGAAAAAGTCCTCCCTCCCCAAGTGTGTTTCTTGCAGTAGGGCAATATCTGTTTTTAACCGCTTCAGGTGTCTTAGTATCATTGCCCTTTTGTTGGGTGATCTCAAGCCTTTAACGTTCCATGTTGTTAATTGTACCATGATTGCCTAAATGACCTGGTCTTGCCATGTCCACCCCTTAGAGCCCCACCCTTGGGGGAAACGAGACGACCTATCCTACGTTCACGCATAATTCCATTAGAATGACATTCCCTTCCTCCCTTTTGTGAATGTAACATAGAACAGCATAGCAAAAACAAAAAACATATAACAATAGAACATGTCTTCCCTGTCAAAGACTTTCCGGCGCTTACCGCCATGTTGGTGACTTCCCCTTTTCCTAGCCAAAACATTGAGCTCCCTGGTCCCCCCCCATAAAGTATATATTCTAATCTTTCCCCCGAACAACATGAAACATCCTTGAGCATTATACCAGACTTAGTACAATATGTCACAAACATTAGATATGCCAGAACCTTACTAATAGCCAAGCATCCGATTTAGTCCTGATATTGAGGGACCCTCACTCCGAGTAAATCAGATCCGCTGGGCCTGTATCCGACGGTTATTCAGTGCTAGTCCCCGTGGCCTGTCCTGGGGCTGTGCCGCTGAGCTGGACTCCGACACCTGTCACCTCTGACCTCCTCTGATGTTCGCCCCTTGGATTGTCCTGCATCTCTCCCCGGGCCTGTAGGGGATCCTCTTCCACCGGTGTCTCCTCCACTAGGTCCTCTCTCTTGTCTTTCCATCCGACTCTTATCTTGTTCTGACATGAGGATGTTTTCAGCTTCCTTATAGTCTTTATAATATGCAAATGAGCCATTGGGATTTCTAACTTTCAATATAGCTGGGTACAGCAACTGGCATTTTATCTTTTTGTTGTACAAAAATGTACAGATTTTACTGAACTCCTTTCTCCTTTTGGAGACATCTGCAGAATAGTCCCCAAAGATTAGCAGTCTATTGCCTTGGTATTGTAGTGGTCGCTTCCGATCTCTGAAAGCCTTCAGAATTTCCTCTTTGTGTTTATAATCGAGGTACTTGACTATAACCTGTCTGGCTCTTGGTGAAAATTTATTTGAATTTTGCCCTTCAGCTTTATTTGCCTCCTTTTGCCTCAGTGGACCCACTCTGTGGGCCCTTTCCACCCTAAATTTCGCCTTTATGCCTAGGGCCTGTGGTAGCTCCAGCTCACAGATGTTATCCAACTGCCCCATTGATACCGATTCTGGCAGTCCCACTATGCGTAAGTTGTTGCGTCTCGATCTGTTTTCTAGATCTTCCGCCTTGTCCCTCAGGTAGTCATTGGACTTCATTAAGGTTGCTATTTGCTCTTGCATGGTCAGTATTGCTTCCTCTGACTCGGATATTCTCTGCTCTGTTTCTATCAATCTGGTTGCCTGATCATTTATTTCCTTTTGCATAGCCGCTAATGATGTCTGTATAGCGGTTTCAATAGCTGTTTTGATTTCTTTGGACAGATGGGATGCCACTTCATCTGCCAGTTTTTTATAATCTACATTAAATTCTTGTGGTTGCTTGTGTTGTCCTGCAGGTGGTGCTGTCTTTCTAGTTCTCCTCACCTGCACTGATCCTCTGCCTCCTTCTAGCTGCTTGTAATTTTGTGACACTACTGTGCCTGGGTGCTTCTTGCAGCGTTTATTAGGGGTAATAAAACCAGTACTTATCTTTTGTTGAGATTGTCCCGATCCATTTCCCCTGTGCTGCGGCTCCATATTCTCTCCCAGCCCTCCTGTTCCTTCATTGCTGCTCTCCTCCTCCCTTCTTTCTTCTTCCTCCATGTCCCCCTCCTCCTCCCATTGCTGACCGTCCTCTTCTGTCCCCTGCTGACACTTCTCTCCAGTTTCACTTTCCTCTGTTTCCCCACTCACTACCTCGTCCTCCTCTCTCTGTCTCCGGCACAGCTTAGCTGCATCTCCTGCCCGTGTTTCTGGCTCCTCCTCCATCATGCTCTCCGGCACCATGCTGTTTTCCTCCACTCCATTCCGGCCCACAGCGTCGCCGCTCCTACAGGTTCCCTCTCCACCTCCAGCACTGCGCAGCAGGTACCGTTCCATTGCCGCTCTCTTCCGGTTCCCTGCTTCCTCACTTTCACCGTGGTCACTCGTTCGGGGGGGCTTCTATCTGACGCTTTCTCCGGGGGGTAGCAGGAGCTTCCCTTCTACACCACCACCTCAGCCAGGACCGGAACCGGAAGTCCTGAGTTGTACTTTTAAATGAAACCATAAGTTTTACCATATAGTGTACTGGAAAACGGCAAAAAAATTCCAAGTGCGGAAAAATTGCAAAAAAAGTGGGATTGTACAATAGTTTTTGGGATATTTTATTCACCGTGTTCACTATATGGTAAAACTGATGTGTGGGTATGATGCCTCAGGTCGGTGCGAGTTTGTAGACACCAAACATGTATAGGTTTACTTGTATCTAAGGGGTTAAAAAAAATTCACAAGCTTGTCCAAAAAAACGTGGCGCACGTTTTGCGCCATTTTCCAAAACCCGTAGCGTTTTCATTTTTCAGGATCTGAGGCTCATTGATGGCTTATTTTTTGCGTCTCGACCTGACGTTCTTAACGGTACCATTTTTGCGCAGATGCTACGTTTTGATCGCCTGTTATTGCATTTTGCGCAAAATTTGTGGCGACCAAAAAACGTAATTTTGGCGTTTGGAATTTTTTTGCCGCTACGCCGTTTACTGATCAGATTCATTGATTTTATATTTTGATAGATCGGGCATTTCTGAACGTGGCGATACCAAATATGTGTGTATTTTTTATTTTTTTAACCCTTTAATTTTCAATGGGGTGAAAGGGGGGTGATTTGAACTTTTAGGTTTTTTTATTTTTTTTTAATTTTTTAAAACTTTTTTTTTTACTTTTTTTTTATTTTACTAGTCCCCCTAGGGGCCTATTGCGATCAGCAATCCGATCGCTCTGCACTATCTGCAGATCTCAGCTACAGAGCTGAGAACTGCAGATTTGCTGCTTCACTTTCAATGCCGGCTGTATTCCGGCATTGAGAGGAAGTAACTCATGTTAGCTACAGGCGTCATCACATGACCCTGTGCTACCATGGCAACCGCCGAAAGTCACGTGATCATGTCACGTGACTTCCGGTGGGGGCGGGGTAAGTCACTGTCATGGCGGCGCCCATATACATATCGCTGCCAAGACTTTGGCAGCGAAATGTAAGGGGTTAATGGCCGCGGGTGGAAGCGATTCCACCCGCGGCTAGCAGGCACACATATCAGCTGTTGATAACAGCTGATATGTGCACGTCTCGCCGCCGCCTGCCGGCGGCAGGGGGCGGGGCTTACCGGCACACGATCCATGACGTATCTAGTACGTCATGGGTCGTTAAGGGGTTAAAGAAGTCCCTTTTTATAGCCACAGCCTTCCACTTAGATACACTGCGTCCTCATCGATTGGTTGGACAAGAGCGCCTCTCCCATTGGATGAATCTCAAGCTGCATGGACAATGTTCATCCAAGTGATGTCTACAGAAAGACTGAGGGTATACTTGTAGACTGGGAGTCACGGACTAGACAATGGCTACTAAGGTAATCACATTAGCAATACACAACTACAATACAATGGTTACTGGAAAAGTCTGGAGAACAATACGTCTGGCTTTCAGTGGCCAACACAATTACATTGAGTCAACAAGAGTCTTGTAAAAACAATGAGGGACTTCTCCCCCGTCTATAAACAATCTATCATGCTTTCTGGATGAATTTTAAGAAACTTTAACCCATGAAAGTCCATGTCGTCACACATTGCCCCCTGGGAAATATGCAAATCAAAAAGGTCCGTGGAGCCTCTGTTAGGAGTCTCAACACAGAAACCAGCCAGATATCCCTCCGGGAAGAAATATGATTTCTTTTCCTGAGGAAGGAGACGGATGTCTCTGAAACGCGTAGGAACTGTCCAATAAAAAATAACATCTTTTAATTTACACACATCAGTGGTTTTTAGCGCGGCATAAACCCGGTCTTCTCTTCTACCTCCGTAGTCCCTCAGGTATTCCGGAAGACCCTCAGGACTTACGGAGAACACAGGTACAGATTGTAAACACCTTTTATGACAAGAAAAAAACAAAGAGAAAAATTGCATGAAAAATACCCTGACTATAAATAAATAAATTGCAAGTGCTTAATAACAGGGTACTTAGTGTATACATTTTTGCAAAAAGGTAAAAAGCTGTCTCACCTCGTCAAGGTGTATCCATCTGAGACAGTCCCTAACCTACTGAAGTTAAAAACATTATCAATACCTGACCTGTGTCATGTCAAACTCCAATATGAATGGTGGCAAGTGGTCAGCTGTATCCCAGATTAAATACACAGCGAAGTGAGACGCAATTAGTTGTTCAGTCTCAGTATTAGGAGGGCTGCGCCCCCAACTTGCAACAAAGCAAGATAACATACAAAAAACACCAAAAACCTGAGCTGAAACAATGTTCAGTAAACATGCAACATTAAGCATGTGAATTGCAGCCTCAAGACTAGAAAAAAAAACAAAGAGAAAAATTGCATGAAAAATACCCTGACTATAAATAAATAAATTGCAAGTGCTTAATATCAGGGTACTTAGTGTATACGTTTTTGCAAAAAGGTAAAAAGCTGTCTCACCTCGTCAAGGTGTATCCATCTGAGACAGTCCCTAACCTACTGAAGTTAAAAACATTATCAATACCTGACCTGTGTCATGTCAAACTCCAATATGAATGGTGGCAAGTGGTCAGCTGTATCCCAGATTAAATACACAGCGAAGTGAGACGCAATTAGTTGTTCAGTCTCAGTATTAGGAGGGCTGCGCCCCCAACTTGCAACAAAGCAAGATAACATACAAAAAACACCAAAAACCTGAGCTGAAACAATGTTCAGTAAACATGCAACATTAAGCATGTGAATTGCAGCCTCAAGACTAGAAAAAAAAACAAAGAGAAAAATTGCATGAAAAATACCCTGACTATAAATAAATAAATTGCAAGTGCTTAATAACAGGGTACTTAGTGTATACATTTTTGCAAAAAGGCAAAAAGCTGTCTCACCTCGTCAAGGTGTACCCATCTGAGACAGTCCCTAACCTACTGAAGTTAAAAACATTATCAATACCTGACCTGTGTCATGTCAAACTCCAATATGAATGGTGGCAAGTGGTCAGCTGTATCCCAGATTAAATACACAGCGAAGTGAGACGCAACTTGCAATTTATTTATTTATAGTCAGGGTATTTTTCATGCAATTTTTCTCTTTGGTTTTTTTCTAGTCTTGAGGCTGCAATTCACATGCTTAATGTTGCATGTTTACTGAACATTGTTTCAGCTCAGGTTTTTGGTGTTTTTTGTATGCTATCTTGCTTTGTTGCAAGTTGGGGGCGCAGCCCTCCTAATACTGAGACTGAACAACTAAGGGCTGCTTCTCACTTGCGAGTTTCTCGCAGTAGAGCAATGCGAGAAAAACTCGCATTGGAATCGGACACATGTTAGTGAATGATTCAGCTCTCATCTGCGATTTTTTTCTCTGTCCAAATCGGACTGAGAAAAAAATCGCAGCATGCTGCTTTTTTGCGAGTTTCTACTGCGAGTCTCTCCAATGCAAGTCTATGGGAGCGTGTTAATAATCGGATGTCACGGGACAGCACTCACACCATCCTAGTGACATCCGATTTTCTAAATATATTTCTCGCATGTTTCCTAAAACACTGGAAACGAGCGATGTCTCACAATGTCTGTCAATCACTATTCTCTGTCAGTCGGTCTCTCCCTCTCGGTCTCTATTCTCTCTCTGTCGGTCCGTCACTATCTCTGTCCCTCTCTCACAGTCTGTCGGTCATTTTCCCCTCCTCTCTCATACTTACCGTTCCCCGATCCCCGGCGCGGCGCTGCACGGCTTTCTCACTGCTGCGGCGGCTTTTACTATTTTGAAAAAGCCGGCCGCTCATTAAACAATCTCGTATTCCCTGCTTTCCCCGCCCACAGGCGCCTATGATTGGTTGCAGTGAGAAACGCCCCCACGCTGAGTGACAGGTGTCTCACTGCACGCAATCACAGCAGCCGGTGGGCGTGTATATACTGTGCAGTGAAATAAATAAATAAATAATTTAAAAAAATGGCGTGCGGTTCCCCCCAATTTTAATACCAGCCAGATAAAGCCATACGGCTGAAGGCTGGTATTCTCAGGATGGGGAGCTCCACGTTATGGGGAGCCCCCCAGCCTAACAATATCAGCCAGCAGCCGCCCAGAATTGCCGAAAACATTATATGCTAACAGAGAGTGATAGAAGAAGGGTCTTAATTCCGCGCCAAGGACTCAATGGATCCAGGAAGAGATTAATGCTTCTTTAATAACATGCACAAGTCTACGCATTTCTGGAGACACAGCTCCCTTCATCAGGACTTGGCAAGAGAACGAAGGATGGATGTTCTCTTGCCAATGTCCTGATAAAGGGAGCTGTGTCTCCAGAAACGCGTAGACTTGTGCATGTTATTAAAGAAGCATTAATCTCTTCCTAGATCCATTGAGTCCTTGGCGTGGAATTAAGACCCTTCTTCTATCACTCTCTGTTATCAGCCAACTTTGGGACTGCTGCCTGGACCTGGATCTTATATATGCCTGTATAGTGGTTGTGACTGGCACAACTATTATAGGTGAGTGTGTTTTTATTACATATTTTCCTCCCTTTTTCGGGTAAGACCCTATTGCGTTTTTCTTTCCACAGTTTCTCATCTGCATACATTATATGCGACAGTTCTAGGACTGTACCCGGCTCTTCCCGATTTGCCCTGGTGCGTTGGCAAATCGGGGTAATAAGGAGTTAATGGCAGCCCATAGCTGCCACTAAATCCTAGATTAATCATGTCAGGCGTCTATGAGACACCCTCCATGATTAATCTGTAAGTTACAGTAAATAAACACACACACACATGAAAAAATCCTTTATTAGAAATAAAAAACACAAACAAATTCCCTCATTACCAATTTAATAAGCCCCAAAAAGCCCTCCATATCTGGCGTAATCCACGGACCTCCAGCGTCGCTTCCAGCATGGAGGTGACAGGAGCTGCAGCAGACACCGCCGCTCCGGTCACCTCCAAGCAGCAACTGAGGTGAGTAGCGCGATCAGCTGAGCTGTCACTGAGGTTACCCGCGGCCACCGCTGCATCCACCGATGGATCCAGTGACAGCGGGTAACCTCAGTGATAGCTCAGCTGCTCGCGCGGCTGTCTTCAGTTGCTGTGTGAAGCTGACTGGAGCGGCGGTGTCTGCTGCAGCTCCTGTCACCTTCATGCTGGAAGCGACGCTGGAGGTCCGTGGATTACGCCGGACATGGAGGGCTTTTTGGGGCTTATTAAATTGGTGATGAGGGAATTTGTTTGTGTTTTTTATTTCTAATAAAGGATTTTTTCATGTGTGTGTGTGTTTATTTACTGTAACTTACAGATTAATCATGGAGGGTGTCTCATAGACGCCTGACATGATTAATCTAGGATTTAGTGGCAGCTATGGGCTGCCATTAACTCCTTATTACCTCGATTTGCCAATGCACCAGGGCAAATCGGGAAGAGCCGGGTACAGTCCCAGAACTGTCGCATATAATGTATGCGGCAATTCTGGGCGGCTGCTGGCTGATATTGTTAGGCTGGGGGGCTCCCCATAACGTGGAGCTCCCCATCCTGAGAATACCAGCCTTCAGCCGTATGGCTTTATCTGGCTGGTATTAAAATTGGGGGGGACCGCACGCCATTTTTTTTAATTATTTATTTATTTATTTCACTGAACAGTATAGACACGCCCACCGGCTGCTGTGATTGGGTGCAGTGAGACACCTGTCACTCAGCGTGGGGGCGTGTCTCACTGCAACCAATCATAGGCACCTGTGGGCGGGGAAAGCAGGGAATACGAGATTGTTTAATGAGCGTCCGGCTTTTTCAAAATAGTAAAAGCCGCCGGAGCAGTGTGAACGCCGTGCAGCGCAGCGCCGGGGATCGGTGAGTATGAGAGAGGGCAGCTAACTTCAGTCACTCGGGGGATTAGTGGTCACCGGTGAGCCCTTCACTGGTGACCGCTAATCAGGACGCGGCACAGACAGAGTCGCAGCATGACAATGAAGTCGGGTTAAGTTCACCCGAGTTCATTCTGATTGTGCGGCTCTGTCTGTGTCTGCTCTCATCTGCCGTTCAGCTCTGCTACATGGCTGTCTGTGTCTGCTGTCAGCGGCCATGTAGCAGCGCTGAATGGCAGATGACATAGTAAAAAATACGCATTACACATGCATTACACACGCTAGTAAAATCAATAATTTATTCAGAAATAGCATCGCACTTGCGTTGCACTCGCACCTAACGTGAACTGAAATCAGCCGAGTTTTTTTCAGCCCAGTCGGACCGATTTTACTCGCATAGATGTGTTTCCACCCTAATTGCGTCTCACTTCGCTGTGTATTTAATCTGGGATACAGCTGACCACTTGCCACCATTCATATTGGAGTTTGACATGACACAGGTCAGGTATTGATAATGTTTTTAACTTCAGTAGGTTAGGGACTGTCTCAAATGGGTACACCTTGACGAGGTGAGACAACTTTTTACCTTTTTGCAAAAATGTATACACTAAGTACCCTGTTATTAAGCACTTGCAATTTATTTATTTATAGTCAGGGTATTTTTCATGCAATTTTTCTCTTTGGTTTTTTTCTAGTCTTGAGGCTGCAATTCAAATGCTTAATGTTGCATGTTTACTGAACATTGTTTCAGCTCAGGTTTTTGGTACGTTTTATGACAAGCAGGACTCCATTTGACTATGGTACGACACTCCCAATCAATAACGGGATTATGTAACCTTAACCATGGATACCCCAACACTAATCCAGCAGGGAGATTGGCCAATACAGAACAAGAAATAGTTTCAGAATGCAGAGACCCGATCATCAGAGTAAATTTTTCTGTAGCAAACCGAATGAGGTTTTGAGGCAGCGGAGTTTTATCAATTGTCAGGAGTTGAATGGGTCCTTCTAACCTCACTGTCCCTAACTCTAATCTTTGGACCAACTCAGAGTCAATGAAGTTCATAGTGGACCCACAGTCAACAAAGGCAGTAGCAGACCAGACCGACTCCTTGACCCGAAGGTCGACATTCAGAAGTATCTTATTGGAGGAGAGGAAAGGTACCTGATAGTCTGGGTAACCTCCTCGACCGTTACCCAGACTTAGAAGTTTCCCGACGACTGTTTAGCGGAGGGGCAAGCCTGGCAGTCTTTCCTCCAGTGGCCATGGTGTCCACAATAGAAGCACAGCTTGAGATCCCGGCGTCTTCTCCTCTCCTTCTCATCCGGACCCCGAGGGAGTCAAAGAAGAGGTCAACCGAATGCTGTTCCGGGGCCGAAGGGGGTAGGGAAAACGCCCAGGTCTGGGGACCCCCTCTAAGTAACGACATGATGATCCCCACCCGCTGGGTCTCATTCCCCGAGGACCGAGGCCAGAGAGTGAAAAGAAGCCTGCAACTCTCCCCAAATGTCCGAAATAGGTTTTTCTCCCCCGAGAATTTATCGGGAAGCATCACCGTGGGTTCGGGGGAGGTCAGTTGGACATCAGTGGGACTATGCTGTCCTACGGTTTGTGAGGTAACTGCCACTGAGGTGGCCCTCGCAGAAGCAGAAACCTCACTCTGCAGAATGTTGTGTGAAGCTACCAGGGTGCGATGCTCTGCAGCCAAATTCTGCACCAGCTGCGTAAAGTTGGCTACTTGCTCGCACAAAGTACTGAGTGGATCCATTACAGTCTGTTATCCTGCAAAGTTGGATCCCACTACCAAGAATTAAATGGCTTTTTTTTTTTCCTATGGGAGATAAAGCCTATTGGGGCCGGCTATACTGTAATGCTGCCACCAGGGGGAGCCAGAGCTCTGCAGCAGACGACACTACGCAGAGCAATGAGAACCAGGAAGGAAATGCACAGCGTTCTCATGCACTGCCTAATCAGCACGGCTGAGAGGCAGAACTGCAGAGTATGTGAGGAATAGTCAGACAGGTTGGGTCAAACACCGTACGGGCAGAAGCAGGACCAGAGGAGCGAGCAGAAGCGAAGTCAAAGTCAGGCTAAGGTCAGTACCGGAGGAAGCAACCGAGTGGGGAAATATGAGGGGGGACACAGGACAAGAGGGACGACCAGGGGACAGAACACAGACAAGGGCATGGGGGCACAGGAACAGACAGATCAGTATATCACTCACAGGACCAGCAATCACAGGCAAAGCAGAGCTAAGCTTATAGCCGGCACTGGTTCACTGGAAGTGTCAGCTTTAAAAGGCATCCAGGGGCCGGAAGTGAGGCCCGAGAGAAGGCTCTGCCCCCTAGCCATGTGGATAGGGAGGCGAATCATGACACGCTAGTTTTATAGCAAACAGTGCTGAAACTTAGTGGCATCTAAACAGTGTCTGCTATACAAAATTTAGTGTCCCACTGGTGCCAAGCAAGTTCCACCACCTCTGCATTCTAGCCTCCTGCACATTTTGCTACACTATTTTTATAGAAAACAGTGCTGAAACTTAGTGGCATCCAAACAGTGTCTGCTATACTAAATTTAGTGTACCACTGGTGCAAAGCAAGTTCCACCACCTCTGCATTCTAACCTCCTGAACATTTTGCTACGCTATTTTTATAGCAAACAGTGCTGAAACTTAGTGGCATCCAAACAGTGTCTGCTATACTAAATTTAGTGTCCCACTGGTGCCAAGCAAGTTCCACCACCTCTGCATTTTAGTTTCCTGCACATTTTGCTACGCTATTTTTTATTGCAAACAGTGCTGAAACTTAGTGGCATCCAAACAGTGTCTGCTATACTAAATTAGTGTCCCACTGGTGCCAAGAAAGTTCCACCACCTCTGCATTCTAGCCTCCTGCACATTTTGCTATGCTATTTTTTATAGCAAACAGTGCTGCTAGTTTTAGGGCCATAGTTGCATTGTCAGGAATAGTCAGTGTTGGTTCTTCTGCTGTCAATAAAGCTAGACCACCTCTGCAATTCACACCCCCTCTTAATTTTTGCTACCATATTTTAAGTGTCCAATCTTGTCACTAACAAAATGAGTGGCAAAGGACAGATGCTGGTGGAAAGGGGAAAAGGCGTGTTGGAAAAGGAAAAAAAAATTGTGTTCGTGGGGAAGGTGGGAAAGGTACATTAACATCTGCTGAAGATAGGCCATCTTCCAGCAATAGTAAGATGTCTACTACTTTCCGTGGACAATCCGATGTGCTCCCTTTTTTACGGAACAAAACAACTGGAACAAAGGTAGACGATGCACAAAAAAAACACATGCTTGAATGGATCTCGAGTGCTCCAACAAGTGGCCTCTCCTCCACCTCAACTTCAAAATCCAAAAACCAACATTCCTCTAAGTTGTCATCCCAATCGCTTTTTACCAGCTCTGAAGTCAACACCCGCCCTGCAGAGTATGGTGTAACAGAGATGGCTGAGTCTGCAGAGCTGTTCAGTCACACTATAGCCTTGGAATCAGAGATCTGCTCCCAAGCTACAGTGAGTACAGACCAGGAAATGGTCTGCAGTGATGCCCAGAAGCTTTGTGAGTCTGATTCAGGCCCTGATGTTCAAGTTTCTGAGCATAATGTAGACCCTCATTCCCAAACTGTAACACCTGTTGGTGGAGACAATGGAGAACATACTGATGACGATAAGACGCAGATACCAGATTGGGATGACAACTTAACTATTCAGTCAGGGCAGGAAGAGGTTAAGTCTAAGGGCGAGGGGAGTGCAAACACAACGCTTGATGATGAAGTTCTAGATCCCACATACTGGAAGTACGTCTACAAGTGCATCCTCAGCCACCACTCTCCCTCTGAGCACAAGTAGGGGTGGCTCTGCAGGTCACATGGCCTCTAAGCCTTGCCTAGCTTGGTCCTTTTTTGACCTTACAAAGGATCTCCCAAATCATGTGATCTGTAAAATTTGTCGGCAATCTATAAGTAGAGGCCAAAACCTCACTAGTATGAAAACTTCTTCCATGAATCGTCACATGAATAACAAGCATAAGTCCCATTGGGAAGCTCACCATGCTGCAATGCGGCCTAGCAGAGTGGGCCATCCACCGTCTGCCCCTTCCAGTGCATGCACGCGCTCTTCATCTTCTATTACTGTGGGAACAGCTGTCAGACCTGTTCTTCCACTTAGACCTTCCAGCACTTAAACCACAACAGGCAGTTTGCTTGGTAGGTCATCAGTTGTTTTGGAAGGGGAAACAAGTGCTGGTGTACAGCTCTCTCAGACATCGAGAGCACCAACTTTGGATGAAGGCAACTTCATGTCACCGTCTGCACTTTCCTCACAGACCTGCAGTTTTGCAGGGACACCCTACTCACCACCGTCTCCACACAGCAGCCAGATCTCGGTCCCTCAGATGTGGACAAATAAAAGGCCATTCCCTCCAAGCCATGACAAAGCTAAGAAGTTGACTTTATCCCTCTGTAAGGTCTTAGTTACAGAAATGCTGCCTTTCTGCCTGGTGGACACAGAGGATTTTCGAGACCATGTGTCCGTCGCAGTGCCCCAGTACCAGATGCCGAGTCGCCACTACTTCTCCAAGAAAGGTGTGCCTGCTCTACACCAGCATGTTGCACACAACATCACCGCTTCCTTGAGAAACGCTGTGTGTGACCGGGTGCATTTCACCACCGATACTTGGACAAGTAAGCATGGACAGGGGCGTTACATGTTGCTGAGTGGGCACTGGGTAACTATGGTGATAGATGGAGAAGGGTCTGCTGAACAAGTCTTGCCGTCCCCACGACTTGTGCGTCAATCCTCTGTATGTCGAAGTTCCTCCTCTGCTTCTGCCTCCTCAACCTCGTCTGGGTCCTCCACCTCCGCCCCAAGCCTGCCTGGTCAGGCAACCCGTGTTGCAACTGCGCACAAGGAATCCTGCACACTTCCTTGCTATGCTGGCAGCAGAGCTCAACGGCATCAGGCGGTCTTTAGCTTGAAATGTCTTGGAAATAAGAGTCACACAGTGGATGAGTTGTGGTCAGCTCTGCAGTCCGAGTTTCGTAAATGGTTTTCTCCACTCAACCTGCAGCCAGGGAAGGTCGTGTGCGACAATTCTGCAAACCTGGGTTTGGCCCTTCACCGGGGCAAGGTGACACACGTGCCTTGTATGGCTCACGTGTTGAACCTTGTTGTCCAGCAATTTTTAACCCACTATCCCAGCCTAGATGGGCTTCTGCACAGGGCACGGTCACTCTCTGCTCACTTCTGCCGTTGAACCGCCGCAGCTGATCGACTTGCATCGCTCTAGAAGTCTTTCGGCCTGCCGGTTCATCGCCTGAAATGTGATGTGGCGACATGCTGGAATTCTACTCTCCACATGTTACAGCGACTGTGGCAGCACCGCCGAACCCTGGTGCAATAAGTTATGATGTATAGCCTGGGCCAACGAGATGCAGAGGTGGGGCAGATCACGCTGCTGGAGTGGTCTCAGATCAAGGACCTATAGACCCTTCTGCACAGTTTCGAGATGGCGACGAATATGTTTAGCGCTGACAATGCCATTATCAGCATGACAATTCCAATCATTTACATGCTGGAGCACAGGCTAAACACTATTCGGAGTCAGGGGGTGGGACAAGAGGAAGGGGAGGAAGTACAGGAGGATTCATATGCGCAAGGGATACCAACATCTACAAGGTCCAGACGTTCATTATCACCAAGGCGGCAGGCATGGGACGGTGGGGGAGAGGGATTATCAAGGCCGTATGGTAGCAGCCAAAATGTTGAGGAAGGTGCAGGAGACCAGGAAGAAAGGGAGGACGAACTCTTGATGGACATGGAAGACTCAGCAGATGAGGGAGACCTTGGTCAAATTTCGGTTGAACGAGGTTGAGGGGAGATGTCAGAGGAAGAAAGCACGGTTAGCACCTCTATGCCACAAACACAACGAAGACTTGGTCCGCATGGATGCGCAAGACACATGAGCGCCTTCTTGCTGCATTACCTACAACATGACCCTCGGATTGTCAAAATTAGAAGTGATGATGACTACTGGGTTGCCACACTATTAGATCCCCAGTACAAGTCCAAATTTTGTGAAATAATTCCAGCCATAGAAAGGGACGCACGTATGCAGGAGTATCAGCAGAAGCTGTTGCTCGATCTTAGCTCAGCTTTTCCAGCAAACACCAGTGGTGCACGCAGTGAATCTCCCAGTTGTAACTTGACAAACATGGGACTGTCTCATCATCAACAGTCTAACCGTACCAGCAGCACCGTTTCTGGTGCTAGTAACAGCAATTTTATTGAATCGTTTCATAATTTGTTTAGACCATCCTTTGCAAGTCCACCAGAGACAACAAGTCTGACACATAGTCAAAGGCTGGAGAGGATGATACAGGAGTATCTCCAAATGAACATCAATGCCATGACTTTGCAACTGGAGCCTTGCTCATTTTGGGCTTCAAATCTTGAAAAATGGCCTTGTGACGCCCTGGGCAAGCCAGGGGTCACAGGTCACAACACCACCACACCCTACACCCCAGTTAGGAACACCAAGGCTAACCTAAAATCCTTGTTGCCTTCCTCCAGGGGCTGATGTTCACACCAGGGGGTGGGCCATGCGGTTGGCTCCGCCCACCGAGGAGTTCACAGCCCTGGAGGCGGGAAGAATCAGGCAGTTAAGCAAGGGAAGTGGAGGAGTAAACAGTCAAGCTAGGGAGGAGGAAGGAGAAGGAAGTGGTAGTGGAGCTAAGGAGAAAAGCTGAAGTGACAGAAAAAGTGAGAGTAGTAAAGCCTGAAGTTGTTCCGGGTGTGTGCCCCGGACAGTGACAGCAAGGTCAGCAGACGGCGGTGATAGTCTGCAGGGGGACTGCTCGGAGGTTGCTGGAAGGACCGCGGACGGGTGGTGACCCGGCGGTCTGGAGCAGTATACGAAGAACAGTCAGCACCAGGGCAGGGGCCTTTCGGATCCCGGCAAGGCTAGGAGTCGCCATAATTTGCCAAATCCGTCCGTGAAGGGGATGTCTGTCTCCTAACAACCAAGTCCCGATTGAAGGCAACAGTCCAACCGTAACAGAGAGACACCGCCACCGCCAGGGCACCAGTTTCTCAGGGCCAGCGCCTGCGGGCAAAGTAGGGCTCCTCCGGCCCATATCCAAGCCGGGGAGCGGGTTACCGGTGGGAACCCATCGCAACCATCATCATCTTAGGTGCAGGGAAAAGGGACCGTCACCTACTGGGGAAAGCAAGTGCAGCCGTCCGTGGGAACCGTCTTTCCAGCCGTGTGTTTTACCGAGAACTGTGTCATCGTCTCAGGCTGAGTGAGTACCACAGTGCCGCAAGGCACAGAGCTGCCCCCGCGTCCCTGCACCCCACTTAACCCTGCATCACCCACTTCATCATTGGGCCCCGGGACAACCAACCCCCTACCCACGGAGGGGAGGATTAACATCTGGCTGCTCCATACCACCACTCCCGGGATTCCCATACAGAGCAGCAGTGGTGTCACCAAATCACCACAACCGTGGGTGGCGTCACGGACAATAAACTATCCCAAATCCCAATCCCCTTTCACTCACGGGCGAGGAGCACCGCTCGAGTCCCCGGGATCCGGCCCATTGCTCGAGCCACCGAGCAGCAGCAGCAGGCCGCAGTGCCAGCCGGACCCGAGCAGTGGGAGAGCGCGGCGTCCCCTCCTCCGCCCGCGACAAATTGGCGTCACGAACAGGATCTTACCGCTCTGCCGTTGGGTAGAGGTGCGCCTTGTAACCGCCGGAGGTATCCGGCCGGAAAATTTCAGAAGACGCCATCTTTGGCGCGAAAAGTTCCCGCTCGAGCGTCTTCTCGAGTAGCAGAGGCGCGAAGGCCAAAACCCCGCCCCGATAGAGGAGGAACCGGAAAGAGACTAAGGGGGACGGAAACAAGATGTCTGCGCCCGACGGAGCCGCTGGAGGAGCGGTGGTCGCAGCCGCAGTGGCACCCCTGGATGGGAATGGGCCTGCCCAGGTCCCGGCCGTGCTGGCGGGAGGTGCCGCGGCCCCCGCGCTCGCTCAGGTGATGCCGTTCTCCTTGCCCTATGCGCCCGGAGCTACCTGGCTACCGCAGTATGACGGGAAACCTGATGCTTTACAGGTCTTCCGGAAAAAGCTTAACCCGTTGCTGGAACTATACTCCCTGACCGATAAGCAACGTGCGGCGGTAGTGCTGGGCCAGTTAACCGGTGTGGCTGAGCAGGAGGCGGAGACCTGGGCCGAGGGGGACCGGCTCTCTGTAGCCACCATCTTTGAGAAGCTACAGACTGCCTTTGAGACCCGGACTGAAGCTGAGCTGAGGATGTAGTTTTACCAGTGGCGGCAACGGGCTGTGGATAGCATTCGGGACTATGCTTTACATCTGCAAACCGCCCTCCGCACGCTAAAGCGGGTGAATCCTATCAATGAGGCGGATAGCAACAAGATGTTAGTAGAGCAATTTGTGCAGGGGATGAGATCCCCTGAGGATCGCAAACAACTCCGGCTGTGGGCCCTAGAACACCCTGATGTGGACTTTGCCGTGTTGAAGGAACGGGCCATTAAGGCGCTGCAGCCCCCAGCTTCAGAAATCTTGGAGCCAGCCCCGTGGCCCATTGAGACGGCCCCCGTTGTAGTGGCCCCTGCTCTACCAACTTCTCCAATACCTACAGCCCCAAGCAGCACGATGGAAGAACTGGCCGCCCAGGTCCGTCGCATGGACGGAGACCTCGCCAAGATTCTTGCTGCGCTCCAACCTTTGACCAGATCTCAGCCTCCAGCACAGATACAGCTTGCTGACAGCCCCGAGGATGTCCCCTGGATGCAGCGGAGAAGTGCTAACAACCCGCAGAGCAGACCTTCAACCTGCTACAAGTGCCATAAGCCTGGGCATTACTTCCGACAGTGCCCGTTAAACGAGCAACCCCTGGGGCCCCGGGCCAATCCTCAGGAGTAGAACCCCGTGGCTCCCCAGACTGGCGGGACCGGTATATCGGGGCCCGGCCCATCATCCCCGTGGCTGTGGACGGCATACCGGTGATGGCTCTTCTGGACACTGGATCACAGGTAACCACCATACCATGCACATTGTACCAGCGGTATTGGGGAACAGACGAGCTGGCACCCCCCGATACTAGTATAACGCTAATTGCTGCTAATGGACTCCCATTGACCCAAGTGGGATACAAACAGGTGGCTATGACAGTGGGGCAAGCTGAACTGCAACACCAGGGTATGATTGTGATCATGAATGAACCCAGTGATCATAACCCGAAGATAGTGCTAGGAACCAATGTGATGGAGCACTGTATGGGTGATGTGTTGGCCCTACTGCAACAGCTGGCCGCCACGGCGGCGGGGAGCCGACAGAGAGCTGTGCAGCGTGAGATCCGAGCCTTGATGTACCGCCAGCATGTAAACTCAACAGGAGGAGAGATTGGTGGAGTGAGGGTGATGGATGTTGCTCCGTTGATTGTGCCCCCTAGGAGTGAGATGATGATTTGGTGTAGGGCAGCAGTAGGGCCTCAGGGGCGTGACTACCCCGTCATGATGGAGCCCATACCCTCCGAGCACTGGCCCACTGTAATGGCCGCCCGAGGGGTGGTGGACGTAAAGAAGTGGAGAGTGCCCGTGAGGGTGCTGAACTGTGGGGAGGAGGAGGTCAGGCTTCCCCGGTATGCCACCATTGCCAAGCTGCTCACCCTGGATCCCCACACCATCCACGAAGCCATTCCCTCAGTCTCCCCACCTACTACCAGCACTTCCCCGCCTCAAGGGGAGGTAAAGGAGTGGCACCAACAGCTACACGTGGGCACTGATGATACCCCTACACATTACAAAGCAGGGGTATACAGGGTGGTGCGGGAGTATGAACAGGTTTTCAGCAAACACCCACTAGACTTTGGGCAGATCAAAGGGGTCCAACACCACATCCCCAATGGTGAACACCCCCCCATCAAAGAGAGGTACAGGCCTATTCCCCCTGCACATTACCAGTGTGCCAAAGATATGTTGAGGAATATGAAGGAGGCAGGGGTTATTCGGGACAGCTGTAGTCCCTGGGCCGCCCTGTTGGTACTGGTCAAGAAGAAGGATGGTACCATGCGGATGTGTATGGACTACTGGAAGATTAATCAGATAACCCATAAAGATGCCTACCCACTGCCCCGAATTGAAGAGTCTTTGGCCGCGTTGAGAACTGCAAATTACTTCTCTACCCTTGACCTCACCAGTGGGTACTGGCAAGAGGCCGTGGCCCCGGAAGACCGGGAGAAAACCGCCTTCACTACCCCGATGGGGCTCTGTGAATTCAATAGTATGCCATTCGGGCTGTGCAATGCCCCGGGAACCTTCCAACGGCTGATGGAGTGCTGTCTGGGACACCTAAACTTCGAGACCGTCCTATTGTACATGGATGATGTGATTGTGTACTCCCAGACGTATGAAGCCCATCTGGAGCACCTGGCCGAGGTGTTCGCGTCCCTTGCCAAATACGGGATGAAATTGAAACCCTCTAAGTGTCACCTGCTGAAACCCAGAGTGCAGTACCTAGGGCACGTGGTAAGTGCAGAAGGTGTCGCCCCTGACCCTGAGAAGATCACTGCCATCCAAGGCTGGCCGAGACCAACCACAGTGAGAGAAGTGAGGCAGTTTCTGGGTCTGGTGGGGTACTACCGGCGCTTTATCAAAGGGTACACGAAGATGGCTGCCCCCATGCAAGATCTCCTTGTGGGACAGACCAAAGGTGGTAGACCCATCGGGGCCCCACTGGTGTGGGAAGAAAAGCATGAGGAATCCTTCCGCCAGCTGAAAGCGGCCCTGACCGGAGAAGAGGTGCTAGCGTATCCTGACTATGGCTGCCCGTTCATCCTCTACACAGACGCCAGCAATGTGGGATTGGGAGCAGTCCTGTCCCAGGTCCAGGATGGGAAGGAGAAAGTGATTGCTTATGCTAGCCGGAAGCTTAGGCCAACTGAAAGGAACCCTGAGAACTACAGCTCCTTCAAGCTCGAGCTCCTGGCCTTGGTATGGGCTATCACAGAGCGGTTCCGCCACTATTTGGCGGCAGCAAAATTCACCGCTTTCACGGACAACAATCCGTTGACTCACCTGGACACGGCCAAGTTGGGCGCGTTGGAGCAGCGGTGGGTGGCCCGGCTAGCCAACTATGACTTTACCATCAAGTACCGAGCTGGTCGTGTCAACATTAATGCTGATGCACTCTCCCGAATGCCCCATTTGTCAGAAGAAGGGTGCGAGGATGACGACCTCGAGGAGATCGAGTTGCCTGCATTCCACCAGCCACCAACTGAGAAGGTACATGTACACCACCAACGGGTGGACTTGGACCCACGGCCCAGTCAAGAGTGGCAGGAGGCTCAAAACCAGGCGCCGGCTGTCCGCCTTGTCAAGACCCTGGTGGAACAAGGTGCCGTTGGGATGGACCCTGCCGCCCCAGCTGAAGCCCAGCGCTTGTGGAAGGAACGGAAATGGCTGTACCTACATCAAGGGAAGCTGTACCGTGAGCTGATCAACCCGAAGACTCATGAGAAAATCTGCCAGTTGGTCATTCCCCAAGCTGATGTGGCTACTGTTTTGTGGGCATACCATGATGGTGCCGGACACTTCGGGTGGAAGAAGCTGGAGATGCTGTTGAGGGAGCGGTTCTACTGGAGTGGGATGCGTGAGTCTGTAGAAGCCTGGTGCCGAGAGTGTGGTCCTTGCACGTTGAGAAGGGACGAGACCAGCCAGAGGGCGCCCCTACACCCGATCACCACCCATCAGCCACTGGAGCTGGTCGCCCTAGACCATGTCAAGCTCACCCCCAGTCGAAGTGGGTACGCCTACGCGTTGACCATCGTAGACCACTATTCAAGATTCATGGTGGTTGTCCCCATCAAGGACCTAACTGGTCGAACTGCCGCTCGAGCGTTCCAGGCTTATTTCTGCCGACCACATGGATACCCAGAAAAGGTGCTTACTGACCAAGGTCCGGCTTTTGAAGCGGAGGTGTTCCACGAGTTCTGCCAGTTGTACGGCTGTAAGAAGATCCGAACCACCCCTTACCATGCCTAGACCAACGGTATGTGTGAGAAGATGAATCACTTAGTCCTAGGACTCCTCAAGACGTTACCGCTGGAAGAGCGGAACCTGTGGCCGGAAAAGCTACCCGACTTGGTCGATATGTACAACAATATCCCGTCCAGCTCAACAAAGTGCACCCCAGCATATCTGATGAGGGCTCGCCCCGGCCGCCTGCCGGTGGACCAGGAAATGGGGTTGGAGGCCCCAGAAGCACTCCCTTTGACAGCTGAATGGGAAACTCGGCGGAGAGCACAGTACCGGCAGATTCAAGAATATGTCGAGAAGAACTTAAGTCGGAGTCGGGAACTGCAGGAGCAGCGCTTTAATCAAAAGGCGTCTGCTGGCCCTTTTCAGCCCGGAGATGTCGTCCTGAAGAGGAAGAGGAAAACCCACAAACTGGATGACCAATGGGAACAGAACCCGTACGTCATACAGCCCACCGGATGGGAAGATGGGAAGGCCTACCAAATTAGTCGTGACCAAGGAGGCACTTTGGCCACAGTTTCCCGGGACCATCTGAAAAGGTGCCCACCAGCATTGAGGGCGATGGCTGAAGTACCAGTCCCTCCACCAGCAGAGAAGGCAGAAGAGGTGATCCACACTGTGATGGGTGACTCCCCAGCAGACTGGCCTACACAGAACGGCGCGGTGATTCTTCCAGTGATACTGTTCCAACAACCTGTGGATGAAAAAGTGGCGGAAGCGGTCAACCGTGAGCCAGAACCAGCGCCAGTGCCCAGGGATGAACCTGCGCCCAGCTCCCCTATGCCTCCGCCTGCCCTACACGATAACAGGGAGGAGGAACCGGTTGTTCCCTCTACCCCACTGCCCAGTCCCACTGACACCGGACCCCGGAGGTCCACCCGTCCCAACCTAGGTAGACCCCCACTTAGGTACAGGGAGACCGTCCTTTAAAGAGGGGATCAGGAAGTCTGTGAGTGTTTGTTTAAAAGTTTGTTGAAAAAATGATGATAAGTAAAATGAAACCGTGAAGTTCATCTGATTAACCGTGATTGGAAACCGGCACCGTTGTCCCCGTGGGGACCGTTTAAAAAGTTGCATGAGGAACTGCTCATGGACAAGCCCGTGAACTTGCAGGGCAACCACAAACGTTAGTGGCATGTAAAAAAGTTGTTTTACCGTTACCGTTTCCGCAGTTGCCGCCTCCGGAGAGGCAGGTTGGAGGGAGGGCCCTCAGCAGAGCAGGCTGAGGCCCAGCCACCACAGGAACCGGTGGCTACCCTTTGGAGGGGAAGGACAGATCCCGCTCGGGTGACTTGGTGCAGGACTGGGGTAAAGGGGTGCTGCCTGGGCTTTAGGGGCAGCATCAGGGCCAGGTTGCTTGGGTGGGAGAGAGCAGAGACCGTAACCGTAAACCGTTAGCAACGTTTAAGGACTGAACCTCCTGATGTGGGATGATGTCATAAGTTGTATGTGTGTTATTCTCTTTTATCTATTTTTCAGAAAATAAAACCGGTGTTGGACGGGCAGCCCGCGGACGGTCTGCATTTTGCTAAGGGGGAATGTGACGCCCTGGGCAAGCCAGGGGTCACAGGTCACAACACCACCACACCCTACACCCCAGTTAGGAACACCAAGGCTAACCTAAAATCCTTGTTGCCTTCCTCCAGGGACTGATGTTCACACCAGGGGGTGGGCCAGGCGGTTGGCTCCGCCCACCGAGGAGTTCACAGCCCTGGAGGCGGGAAGAATCAGGCAGTTAAGCAAAGGAAGTGGAGGAGTAAACAGTCAAGCTAGGGAGGAGGAAGGAGAAGGAAGTGGTAGTGGAGCTAAGGAGAAAAGCTGAAGTGACACAAAAAGTGAGAGTAGTAAAGCCTGAAGTTGTTCCGGGTGTGTACCCCGGACAGTGACAGCAAGGTCAGCAGACGGCGGTGATAGTCTGCAGGGGGACTGTTCGGAGGTTGCTGGAAGGACCGCGGACGGGTGGTGACCCGGCGGTCTGGAGCAGTATACGAAGAACAGTCAGCACCAGGGCAGGGGCCTTTCGGATCCCGGCAAGGCTAGGAGTCGCCATAATTTGCCAAATCCGTCATTGAAGGGGACGTCTGTCTCCTAACAACCAAGTCCCGATTGAAGGCAACAGTCCAACCGTAACAGAGAGACACCGCCACCGCCAGGGCACCAGTTTCTCAGGGCCAGCGCCTGCGGGCAAAGTAGGGCTCCTCCGGCCCATATCCAAGCCGGGGAGCGGGTTACCGGTGGGAACCCATCGCAACCATCATCATCTTAGGTACTGGGGAAAGCAAGTGCAGCCGTCCGTGGGAACCGTCTTTCCAGCCGTGTGTTTTACCGAGAACTGTCATCGTCTCAGGCTGAGTGAGTACCACAGTGCCGCAAGGCACAGAGCTGCCCCCGCGTCCCTGCACCCCACTTAACCCTGCATCACCCACTTCATCATTGGGCCCCGGGACAACCAACCCCCTACCCACGGAGGGGAGGATTAACATCTGGCTGCTCCATACCACCCCTCCCGGGATTCCCATACAGAGCAGCGGTGGTGTCAACAAATCACCACAACCGTGGGTGGCGTCACGGACAATAAACTATCCCAAATCCCAATCCCCTTTCACTCACGGGCGAGGAGCGCCGCTCGAGTCCTCGGGATCCGGCCCATCGCTCGAGCCACCGAGCAGCAGCAGAAGGCCGCAGTGCCAGCCGGACCCGAGCAGTGGGAGAGCGCGGCGTCCCCTCCTCCGCCCGCGACAGCCTGAGCTCGCCAGTTACGCCTTGGAGATCTTGTCTTGTCCCGCAGTCAGCGTTGTCTCAGAACGAGTCTTCAGTGCTGCTGGATGTGTGCTGACAGATAAGCGCACGCGTCTGTCCAGTGACAATGTGGACAGACTAACATTCATCAAGATGAACAAGTCACGGATCCGCAAGAACTTTACTACCCCTGTGTCATCCTGGGGAGAGTAAAGACTTGTGGATTTGGAATGTGCTTGATGCTTATGTACCTGTCAAGTTTGCAACTGGGACACAAGTGCTGCCACTGAAGTGGTGTCTGTGTGGCCCAATATTTGGAAAAAGGGAGACTCTGCTTGGAGTCCCCTTGCGGTATTTTTAAAAATGATCCAAGATGAACAGATCTGGGATCAGCAAACACTTTGCTACCTACCCCGGTGTCATCCTGGGGACAGTTAAGGCTGGCGTATTTTTGAATGTGCTTGATGCAAATCAACCTGTCCAGTTTGCAACTGGGGCACAAGTGCTGCCACTGAAGTGGTGTCTGTGTGGCCCAATTTTGGGAAAAAAGGGAGACTCTGCTTGGAGTCTCCTTGCTGTGTTTTACATGATTTTAGAAGGGCATGCCATGCCTATATCTGTGTCTCCTCCTTTTTTTACTTATCCAGCTGTTTAGTTTTCGCATAGGTATTTGTCCTTGTCACTTTCACGTGTTTTTGTTGTCTTGGGAGTTGTTTGTCACCTTTTGGACACCTTTGAGGGTGTTTTCCAGGTGTTTTTAGGTGTTTGTGATTGCCTCCCATTGTTTTCAATGGGGTTCGAGAGGTTCGCCGAACGGTTCGCCGAACCGAAGTCGAACGCGGCCTCCGTTCGACGAACCGATCCGAACTCGAGCCTCTAGAGGTTCGCTCATCTCTATTAATTATACAACGCGGTTCAGCTCGGATGTTTTATCCTTCAGCCTTCTTCAGGTATAATGGAGAGAAAAAAGATGTATACATCTAACTTCATGAAGAGGCATGCTTATATGAAGACTAATCTCTCATTTCAAGCTGGAGACATCCTGAACAGATAACCATGCCCATCTGCCTCTAATCCCATTACATAGGATTCACTTCTAATAAAAAACTAAGAATTACACAGCAATAACAACAAAAATATCAAACAACATCAGAATTATTGAATATTATGTAAAAATATTTTTTGTTTTAAAACTTATTAACCCCTTAAGGACGAAGCCAGTTTTGTACTTAATGCCCAGGCCATTTTTTGCAATTTTGACCAGTGTCACTTTATAAGGTTATAACTCTGGAACACTTCAATGGATCCTGGTGATTCTGAGATTGTTTTTTCATGACATATTGGGCTTCATGTTAGAGGTAAATTTAGGATGATAGTTTTTTATTTTATTTGTGAAAAAATCTGAAATTTGACAAAAAAATTAAAAATTTTGCAATTTTCAAACTTTTAATTTTTATGCCCATAAACCAGACAGTTATGTCACACAAAATAGTTAATAAATAACATTTCCCACTTGTCTACTTTAGATCAGCGCAATTTTTGAAACAAATTTTTTTGGGGTTAGGAAGTTAGAAGGGTTCAAAGTTCATCAGCAATTTCCCATTTTCTCAACAAAATTTACAAAACCATTTTTTTAGGGACCACATCCCATTTGAAGTGACTTTGAGAGGCCTAGGTGACAGAAAATACCCAAAAGTGACACCATTCTAAAACCTGCACCCCTCAAGGTACTCAAAACCACATTCAAGAAGTTAATTAACCCTTCAGGTGCTTCACAGGAACTAAAGCAATGTGGAATGAAAAAAAATAAAAATTAACATTTTACCTAAAAATGTTGCTTTAGCACTAATTTTCTTACTTTTTCAAGAGGTAACACCAAAAATTGGACCTCACACTTTGTTACCCACTTTCTTATGAGCGCGCCGATACACCACATGTGGTCAGAAACCTTTGTTTGGGTAAATGGGAGGGCTTGGAATGAAAGGAGCAATATTTGAATTTTGGAAAGCAAAGTTGGCTGAAATAGATTGCGGGCACCATGTTGCATTTACAGATCCCCTAAGGTACCTAAACAGCAGGAACCCCCCTCAAGTGACCCTATTTTGGAAACTAGACCCCTTAAGGCTTCTATCGAGGGGTATAGTGAGCATTTTGGACCCACAGGTACTTCACAGATTTTGATAACGTTACGTTGTCATATTGAAAATTGTCATTTTTTTCTCAAAAATGTTGCTTTAGCATCAATTCTCTCACTTTTTCAAGAGGTAATTCCAAAAATTTGACCCAAATGTTTGTTACCCACTTTTTTATGAGCGCGGTGATACCTCACATGTGGTCTGAAACCTTTGTATGGACAAATGGGAGGGCTTGGAACGAAAGGAGCAATATTTAAATTTTGGAAAGGAAATTTGGCTGAAAAAGATTGCGGGCACCATGTCGCATTTGGAGGACCCCTAAGGTATGTAAACAGCAAAAAACCACCACAAGTGACCCCATATTGGAAACTGGGCCTCTCAAGGAATTTATCTAGATGTTTGGCGAGTACCCTGAACCCCCAGGTGCTTCACAGAAGTTTATAACGTTGAGCCATGAAAATAAAAAAATAAAATTTTACCACAAAATTGTTACTTCAACCAGGTAGCTATTTTTCATAAGGGTAACAGGAAAAAAATCACCATGAAATTTATTGTGCAATTTCTCCTGAGTTTGGTGATATCTTATATATGGTGGAAATCACACGGCAGGTCTTGGAAAGGAAGGAGTGCAATTTGACTGCAAAATTGGCTGGAATCAATAGCGGACACTATGTTGCATTAGGAGAGCCCCTGAGGTGCCTAAGCAGTGGAGGTCCCCCACAAGTGACCCCATTCTGGAAAATAGACCCCTCAAGGAATTTATCTAGATGTTTGGTGAGTACCCTGAACCCCCAGGTGCTTCACAGAAGTTTATAATGTTGAGCTGTGAAAATAAAAAAAATACATTTTTACCACAAAATTGTTACTTCAACCACATAGCTTTTTTTTTTAACAAGAGTAAAAGGAAAAAAAGGAGCATAACATTTATTGTGCAATTTCTCCTGAGTATGCTGATACCTTATGTGTGGTGGAAATCAACTATTTGGGTGCACAGCAGGGCTCGGAAGGGAAAAAGTGCCATTTGACTGAACATTTGGCTGGAATAATTAGTGGACGCTATGTCACATTTGGAAAGCCCCTAAAGTGCCTAAACAGTGGAGGTCCCCCACAAGTGACCCCATTCTGGAAACAAGACACCTCAAGGCTTTTATCTAGGTGTATATTGAGCATTTTGAATCCATGAATACTTCACAGAATTTGATAAGCTTAGGTTGCCATATTGAAAAGTTTCATTTTTTTCACAAAAATGTTTCTTTAGCATCCCATTCCTCACAGGGAACGTATCCCCCATTTTCTAGGAGTAAGACCCTCCATTTGAGGAGAGTGGGTGCAAAGAATTTGCACCCACCCTCCCCGGGTCACAGCTGCAGAGAGCGAGCAGCAGCAGCAGCAGCCAGCATCTGAGTCAGACACAGGAAGCTGACAGCCGCGCTCTGCAGTGTGACCGGCGTGCACTGTGAAGGAGGAGGGGGCCGCGGGGGATCAGAGCTGACAGGTACGGGGGACACCGGGGAACACCGGGGTGGGAATAGGGGGTGACCTGGCAGGGCCTGGGGAGCAGGTTTCTGTCGTATGTGTCATAGCACATGCGACAGAAACCATAGGAAAGGGGGAAATGCGGCCGGCGCGCTGCTGTGCGCGCCAGTATGTGCGGCGCCATGTTGGATTTTCGGGAGGGAGGGGGGGTGGGGGGACACTTTGGAGACACCGGGGGACCGGAGAGGACCGGGGGACCGGAGAGGACCGGGGGATGAGATTTATCTCCCATCTGACATGTTTGTTTATGCCAGATGGGAGATAAATGATTTTTTACTGGTGCGGTCATTTACTGTAACCTTATCATCGGTATACGGTGTATACCGGTCATCAGGTGAGCGGGGACCGGAAAAACCGGCCAGAATCATGATCTCCAGGGTCTCAGCTACCCCCGGCAGCTGAGACCCCGGAAATTTTCTGACTCTGGGGGGCGCTAGACCCATTTTTCCGACCACCATTAAAAAGCGGCGGATCGGAAGAAGTACCCTAATTTGTCACCGTTAAAAGGCGTATCGGCGGTCGTTAAGGGGTTAAAGGTTAAATAAAATTCAACAGTCTTAAAATTTATTTATTTATTTTTTCCTCCTTTCCCCTTATTTTTATATAAAGTTGTTACACATTTTCCACTACATCATTCAAACCGTTAGGATACAAACTCTGGAAGCGATAAATCCAATAAGCTTCCTTACTGTTTAACATTTTACATCAGTTGTTTATATTAGTTGATATTTGTTCTAAAGGTGTAACCTTTATACAAATTTTTTTATTATGTTTTACTAATAAGTGTCTTGACAAACTATGTTTAATAAAACCTATTTTACAGTTAAGCTAGTGGCCATTCATTCGTGATCACAGGCTTTGCGTTGTGCGCCCCACATTGAAGGCCACATTCACAAGTAATTACATACCGTACTTTTTGCTTTGCAAAACGCACTTTTGTTCCCCCAAATTTTGAGGGAAAGTAGGAGGTGCATCTTATAATCTGAATATACGGGGGGTATATATATATATATATATATATATATATATACACTACAGAGTCCAGGGTAGGTGGGGGCAGCTCTGGAGTGCTGCTGGGGGCTGGTGAAAGCTGCAGGAGGCAGCGTTAGATCTCCTGCTCCCGCTCATATAATATGCACTGCCGCTGTCCATCACCTTGGTGCTGAAACCGCACCACGGTGATGGGCTGGGGCAGCGGCGCACATCATATCTGCCTGCGCCCCCCTTTGATGGCACATGCCCCCCCGTGTTAGATATGGTGATCTCCCGGTCTCTCTGCTGCCGCTGTCATCAGGCACGCAGAGATGATATCACTCTGCTGTGCCGATCACATGACCGGCACTGAGAACCAGGAAGTGCAGGAGCTCAGCAGCACAGAGGGAGACACGAGGGAGGAGAGCACTGGAGAAGGTAAAGAAAGAGTGTTTTATTTTACTATGGGCAGCAGCATGGGGGCCATATCTAACACAGGGGGATGTGTGCCATCCATACGGGGGCCATATCTAACACAGGGGGAGGTGTACCATCCATAGGGCGCCCATAACTAACACAGAGGGAAGTGTGCCATACATAGGGGGCCATATCTAACACAGGGGGAGGTGTGCCATGCATAGGGGGCCATATCTAACACAGGGGGAGGTGTGCCATCTATAGGGGACCATATCTAACACAGGGGGAGGTGTGCCATCCATAGGAAGCCATATCAAACACAGGGAGACATGTGCCATCCATAGGGGGCCATGGGCAGCACAGGGGGACATGTGCCATCCATAGGGGGCCATGGGCAGCACAGGGGGATATGTGCCATCCATAGGAGACCTGTGCCAGCTGTAGGAGACGTGTGCCATCTATAGGAGACGTGTGCCACCAGCTGTAGGGGATATGTGCCAGCAATAGGGGATGCGTTCCAGCACAGGGGAACGTGTGCCATAAATAAGAGACGTGTTCCATCAATAGGAGACATGTGCCAGCAATAGGGGACGTATGCCATTAATGGGGGACATGTGGCATCACAAGGGGGCTATATTCAATATAAGGAGGCCATATCCAGATTAAAAGGGGTAATTTTAGGATGGGGGGCTATGAGGGACATATACCCTATATGATTTGTTAGATGGGCACTGGCATTATAAGACGGACCCCATTTAACATTAAAAAACAATTCTCTTTTCCTTCACCAAATTTGGGGGTGCGTCTTATAATCAGGTGCATCTTATAAAGCGAAAAATACGGTATATAACATAACTGCTGTTACAGGTTAGGCTATGTGCACACGCTGCGAATTTACTGCGGATTTTGCTGCGGATTTGCTGCAGAAAATGTGTCTAACATTGCTGCAGTCGTTCCCCAGCAAATCCTATGGGTTTTAAAAAATGCTGTGCGCACAATGCGTTTTTTTATACCCGCGGATTTTCCGCTGCGGAATTAATGAGCATGTCACTTCTTTTCCGCAGATACTTGCGGTTTTTGCCATAGAGAATGGTAAAAATCCGCGGGGACCAACTTGCGGAAAATCTGCAATAATTCCGCGGCAAACCTGCACAAAATCTGCGGCAAAATGCAGGACTTTCTCTTTTTCTGGCATGTCAGGGGCTTTTCAAATGTGCCATGGTGTACGCAATTTATTCCAGCCAAAATGACGCTCCAAAATTCAGGTAGCATTCAATCCTTGCTGCCCATCCATGTGCCCACACAGTGGTTTGGGACCGCATATGAGGCATCGTACTCTTCTACCCTTCTACTGTTTGAGAAAATGAAAAATTTAAAGCTAAAGAAACAATTTTCTGTAAAAATGTAGTTTTCATTTTCACATTTCAATGTTATAGAATTCTCTAAAGCAATTATGAGCTCAATATGCTCACTACACCACTGGATGGAGTCAACGATGGGTGTAGTTTCCAAAATAAGGTAACTTGTTTGGGTTTCTGCAGTTTTGGAATGTCAGGGACTCTATTAATGCGACATGGCATTTGCAAACTATCAATGGTAAAATGACGCTCCAAAATTCAAACAGCGTGCCTTCCCTTCCAAATCTTCTGTATGCCTAAACAGTAGAGATTAGGGAGCCTCTAGAGGCTCAAGTTCGTCTCGGTTCGACGGAGGCCGCGTTCGAGTTCGGTTCGGCGAACCGTTTGACGAGCCTCTCGAACCCCATTGAAAACAATGGGAGGCAATCACAAACCCCTAAAAACACCTGGAAAACACCCTCAAAGGTGTCCAAAATTTGACAAACAACTCCCAAGACAACGCAAACACATGGGAAAGTGACAAGGACAAATACCCATGCGAAAACTAAACAGCTGGACGAGGAAAAAGAGGAGGAGACAGAGATATAGGTATGGCATGCCCTTCTAAAATCATGTAAAACACAGCAAGGAGACTCCAAGCAGAGTCTCCCTTTTTTCCCAAAATTGGGCCACACAGACACCCACCCCTTCAGGGCCATCACTTGTGCCCCAGTTGCAAACTTGACAGGTAGATTTGCATCAAGCACATTCCAAAATACGCCAGCCTTAACTGTCCCCAGGATGACATCGGGGTAGGTAGCAAAGTCTTTGCTGAACCATGACTTGTTCATCATGGCTCATTTTTAAATACACCGCAAGGGGACTCCAAGCAGAGTCTCCCTTTTTTCCAAAAATTGTGCCCCACAGACACCACTTCAGTGGCAGCACTTGTGCCCCAGTTGCAAACTGGACAGGTTGATTTGCATCAAGCACATTCAAAAATACGCCAGCCATAACTGTCCCCAGGATGACACAGGGGTAGTAAAGTTCTTGCGGATCCATGACTTGTTCATCTTGATGAACGTTAGTCTGTCCACATTGTCACTGGACAGACGCGTGCGCTTATCTGTCAGCACACATCCAGCAGCACTGAAGACACGTTCTGAGACAACGCTGACTGCGGGAAAAGACAAGATCTCCAAGGCGTAACTGGCGAGCTCAGGCCATTTTTCAAGATTTGAAGCCCAAAATGAGCAAGGCTCCAGTTGCAAAGTCATGGCATCGATGTTCATTTGGAGATACTCCTGTATCATCCTCTCCAGCCGTTGACTATGTGTCAGACTTGTTGTCTCTGGTGGCCTTGCAAAGGATGGTCTAAACAAATTATGAAATGATTCAATAAAATTTCTGTTACCAGCACCAGATACGGTGTTGCTGGTACGGTTAGACTGTTGATGACGAGACAGTCCCATGTTTGTCAAGTTACAACTGGGAGATTCACTCCGTGCACCACTGGTGTTTGCTGGAAAAACCAAGCTAAGATCGAGTAACAGCTTCTGCTGATACTCCTGCATATGTGCGTCCCTTTCTATGGCTGGAATTATTTCACAAAATTTGGACTTGTACCGGGGATCTAATAGTGTGGCAACCCAGTAGTCATCATCACTTCTAATTTTGACAATCCGAGGGTCATGTTGTAGGTAGTGCAGCAAGATGGCGCTCATGTGTCTTGCGCATCCATGCGGATCAAGTCCTCGCTGTGTTTGTGGCATAGAGGTGCTAACCGTGCTTTCTTCCTCTGACATCTTCCCCCAACCTCGTTCAACCGAAATTTGACCAAGGTCTTCCTCATCTGCTGAGTCTTCCATGTCCATTGAGAGTTTGTCCTCCCTTTCTTCCTGGACTCCTGCATCTCCCTCAACATTTTGGCTGCTACCATGCGCCCTTGATAATCCCTCTCCCCCACCGTCCCATGCCTGCCGCCTTGGTGATGATGAACGTCTGGACCTTGTAGATGTTAGTATCCCTTGCGCATATGAATCCTCCTGTACTTCCTCCCCTTTCTCTTGTCTCACCCCCTGACTCCGAATAGTGTTTAGCGTGTGCTCCAGCATGTAAATGACTGGAATTGTCATGCTGATAATGGCATTGTCAGCGCTAAACATATTCGTCGCCATCTCGAAACTGTGCAGAAGGGTGCATAGGTCCTTGATCTGAGACCACTCCAGCAGCGTGATCTGCCCCACCTCTGTATCTCATTGGCCCAGGCTATACGTCATAACGTATTGAACCAGGGCTCGGCGGTGCTGCCACAGTCGCTGTAACATGTGGAGAGTGGAAATCCAGCGTGTCACCACATACCATTTAAGGTGATGAACCGGCAGGCCGAAAGACTTCTGGAGCGATGCAAGTCGCTCAGCTGTGGCGGTTGAACGGCGGAAGTGAGCAGAGAGTGACCGTGCCCTGTGCAGAAGCCCATCTACGCTGGGATAATGGGTTAAAAATTGCTGGACAACAAGGTTCAACACGTGAGCCATACAAGGCACGTGTGTCACGTTGCCCCGGCGAAGGGCCGCACCCAGGTTTGCAGCATTGTCGCACACGAACTTCCCAGGCTGCAGGTTGAGTGGAGAAAACCATTTACGAAACTCGGACCGCAGAGCTGACCACAACTCATCCGCTGTGTGACTCTTATTTCCAAGACATTTCAAGCTAAAGACCGCAGGATGCCGTTGAGCTCTGCTGCCAGCATAGTAAGGAGGTGTGCATGATTCCATGTGCACAGTTGCAACGCGGGTTGCCTGACCAGGCAGGCTTGAGGTGGAGGTGGAGGACCCAGACGAGGTTGAGGAGGCAGAAGCAGTGGAGGAACTTCTACATACAGAGGATTGACGCACAAGTCGTGGGGACGGCAAGACTTGTTCAGCAGACCCTTCTCCATCTATCACCATAGTTACCCAGTGCCCACTCAGCAACATGTAACGCCCCTGTCCATGCTTACTTGTCCAAGTATTGGTGGTGAAATGCACCCGGTCACACACAGTTTCTCAAGGAATGTTGTGTGCGACATGCTGGTGTAGCGCAGGGACACCTTTATTGGAAAAGTAGTGGCAACTGGGCATCTGGTACTGGGGCACTGCGACGGACATATGGTCTCGAAAATCCTCTGTGTCCACCAGGCAGAAAGGCAGCATTTCTGTAGCCAAGAGCTTACAGAGGGATAAAGTCAACCTCTTAGCTTTGTCATGGCTTGGAGGGAATGGCCTTTTATTTGTCCACATCTGAGGGACCGAGATCTGGCTGCTGTGTGGAGACGGTGGTGAGTAGGGTGTCCCTGCAAAACTGCAGGTCTGTGAAAAAGTGCAGGCGGTGACATGATGTTGTCTTCATCCAAAGTTGGTGCTCTCGATGTCTGAGAGAGCTGTACACCAGCACTTGTTTCCCCTTCCAAACCAACTGACGACCTACCAAGCAAACTGCCTGTTGTGGTTAAAGTGGTGGAAGGTCTGCGTGGAAGAACAGCTCTGACAGCTGTCCCCACAGTCATAGAAGATGAAGAGCGCGCGGATGCACTGGAAGGGGCAAGGGTGGATGGCCCACTCCGCTAGGCCGCATTGCAGCACGGTGAGCTTCCCACTGGGACTGATGCTTGTTATTCATGTGACGGTTCATGGAAGAAGTTGTCAAACTGGTGAGGTTTTGGCCTCTACTTATAGATTGCCGACAAATTTTACAGATCACATGATTTGGGAGATCCTTTGCAAGGTCAAAAAAGGACCAGGCTAGGCAAGGCTTAGAGGACATGCGACCTGCTGAGCCACCCCGACTAGTGCTCAGAGGCACAGTGGTGGCTGAGGATGCAGTTGTAGACGTGCTACCAGTACTCCTCCTCTGTCCAGGAAGGCGCAAGGTAACTTCGTCGTCAGTTGCATCCTCCTCCACCGCCTCTGGTGACCTCCTCGAGTGCCCGACTGAGGGTTGACAGTATGTGGGATCTAGAACTTCATCATCAAGCGTTGTGTTTGCACTCCCCTCGCCCTCAGACCTAACCTCTTCCTGCCCTGACTGAGTAGTTAAGTTGTCATCCCAATCTGGTATCTGCGTCTCATCGTCATCAGTATGTTCCTCATTGTCTCCACCAACAGGTGTTACAGTTTGGGAATGAGGGTCTACATTATGCTCAGAAACTTGGTCATAAGGGCCTGAATCAGGCTCCCAAAGCTTCTGGGCATCACTGCAGACCATTTCCTGGTCTGTACTCACTGTAGCTTGGAAGCAGACCTCTGATTCCCAGTCTATAGTATGACTGAACAGCTCTGCAGACTCAGCCATCTCTATTACACCATACTCTGCAGGGCGGGTGGAGATTGAGAGCTGGGAGAAAGCAAGTGTGATTGGGATGACAACTTAGGGAAATGATGTTTTTTGGATTTTGAAGTTTATGTGGAGGAGAGGCCACCTATTCGAGCACTTGAGATCCATTCAAGCATGTGTTTTTTTGTGCATCGTCTACCTTTGTTCCAGTTGTTTTGTTCCATAAAAAAGGGAGCACATCGGATTGCCACAGAAAGTAGTAGACATCTTACTTTTGACACCACGGACACAAACTTTTTTTCCTTTTCCAACACGCCTGTTCCACTTTCCACCAGCATCTATCCTTTTGCCACTCATTTTGTTAGCAACAAGATTGGACACTGAAAATGTGAATGCAAAAATTTAGAGGTGGTGTAGATTGCAGAGGTGGTCTAGCTTTATTGACAGCTGAAGAACCAACACTGACTATCCCTGACAATGCAAGTAAGGCCCTAAAACTGGAAACACTGTTTGCTATAAAAATAGCGTAGCAAAATGGGCAGGAGGGTAGAAGGCAGAGGTGGTGGAATTTGCTTGGCACCAGAGGGACACTAAGTTACTATAGCAGACACTTTGTGGATGCCACTAAGTTTCAGCACTGTTTGCTATAAAAATAGCATAGCAAAATGGGCAGGAGGGTAGAAGGCAGAGGAGGTGGAACTTGTTTGGCACCAGTGGGACACTAAGTTACTATAGCAGACACTTTGTGGATGCCACTAAGTTTCAGCACTGTTTGCTATAAAAATAGCGTAGCAAAATGGGCAGGAGGGTAGAAGGCAGAGGTGGTGGAACCTGCTTGGTACCAGTTGGACACTAAGTTACTATAGAGGACACTTTGTGGATGCCACTAAGTGACAGCACTGTTTGCTATAAAAATAGCGTAGAAAAATGGGCAGGAGGGTAGAAGGGAGAGGTGGTGGAACTTGCTTGGCACCAGTGGGAAACTAAGTTACTATAGCAGACACTTTGTGGATGCCACTAAGTTTCAGAACTGTTTGCTATAAAAATAGCGTAGCAAAATGGGCAGGAGGGTAGAAGGCAGAGGAGGTGGAACATGCTTGGCACCAGTTGAACACTAAATTACTATAGCAGACACTTTGCGGATGCCACTAAGTTTCAGCACTGTTTGCGATACAATTAGCGTAGCAAAATGGGCAGGAGGGTAGAAGGCAGAGGTGGTGCAACCTGCTTGGCACCAGTTGGACACTAAATTACTATAGCAGACACTTTGCGGATGCCACTAAGTTTCAGCACTGTTTGCGATAAAATTAGCGTAGCAAAATGGGCAGGAGGGTAGAAGGCAGAGGTGGTGCAACCTGCTTGGCACCAGTGGGACACTAAGTTACTATAGCAGACACTTTGTGGATGCCACTAAGTTCAGCACTGTTTGCTATAAAAAGAGCGTAGCAAAATGGGCAGGAGGGTAGAAGGCAGAGGTGGTGGAACTTGCTTGGCACCAGAGGGACACTAAGTTACTATAGCAGACACTTTGTGGATGCCACTAAGTTTCAGCACTGTTTGCTATAAAAATAGCGTAGCAAAATGGGCAGGAGGGTATAAGGCAGAGGAGGTGTAACTTGCTTGGCACCAGTGGAACACTAAGTTACTATAGCAGACACTTTGTGGAAGCCACTAAGTTTCAGCACTCTTTGGTATAAAATTAGCGTAGCAAAATGGGCAGGAGGGTAGAAGGCAGAGGTGGTGGAACTTGCTTGGCACCAGAGGGACACTAAGTTACTATAGCAGACACTTTGTGGATGCCACTAAGTTTCAGCACTGTTTGCTATAAAAATAACGTAGCAAAATGGGCAGGAGGGTAGAAGGCAGAGGTGGTGGAATTTGCTTGGCACCAGAGGGACACTAAGTTACTATAGCAGACACTTTGTGGATGCCACTAAGTTTCAGCACTGTTTGCTATAAAAATAGCATAGCAAAATGGGCAGGAGGGTAGAAGGCAGAGGAGGTGGAACTTGTTTGGCACCAGTGGGACACTAAGTTACTATAGCAGACACTTTGTGGATGCCACTAAGTTTCAGCACTGTTTGCTATAAAAATAGCGTAGCAAAATGGGCAGGAGGGTAGAAGGCAGAGGTGGTGGAACCTGCTTGGTACCAGTTGGACACTAAGTTACTATAGAGGACACTTTGTGGATGCCACTAAGTGTCAGCACTGTTTTCTATAAAAATAGCGTAGAAAAATGGGCAGGAGGGTAGAAGGGAGAGGTGGTGGAACTTGCTTGGCACCAGTGGGAAACTAAGTTACTATAGCAGACACTTTGTGGATGCCACTAAGTTTCAGAACTGTTTGCTATAAAAATAGCGTAGCAAAATGGGCAGGAGGGTAGAAGGCAGAGGAGGTGGAACATGCTTGGCACCAGTTGGACACTAAATTACTATAGCAGACACTTTGCGGATGCCACTAAGTTTCAGCACTGTTTGCGATAAAATTAGCGTAGCAAAATGGGCAGGAGGGTAGAAGGCAGAGGTGGTGCAACCTGCTTGGCACCAATGGGACACTAAGTTACTATAGCAGACACTTTGTGGATGCCACTAAGTTTCAGCACTGTTTGCTATAAAAAGAGCGTAGCAAAATGGGCAGGAGGGTAGAAGGCAGAGGTGGTGGAACTTGCTTGGCACCAGAGGGACACTAAGTTACTATAGCAGACACTTTGTGGATGCCACTAAGTTTCAGCACTGTTTGCTATAAAAATAGCGTAGCAAAATGGGCAGGAGGGTATAAGGCAGAGGAGGTGTAACTTGCTTGGCACCAGTGGAACACTAAGTTACTATAGCAGACACTTTGTGGAAGCCACTAAGTTTCAGCACTCTTTGCTATAAATTAGCGTAGCAAAATGGGCAGGAGGGTAGAAGGCAGAGGTGGTGGAACTTGCTTGGCACCAGTAGGACACTAAGTTACTATAGCAGACACTTTGTGGATGTCACTAAGTTTCAGCACTGTTTGCTATAAAAATAGCATAGCAAAATGGGCAGGAGGGTAGAAGGCAGAGGTGGTGGAACTTGTTTGGCACCAGTGGGACACTAAGTTACTATAGCAGACACTTTGTGGATGCCACTAAGTTTCAGCACTCTTTGCTATAAAATTAGCGTAGCAAAATGGGCAGGAGGGTAGAAGGCAGAGGTGGTGGAACTTGCTTGGCACCAGTAGGACACTAATTTACTATAGCAGACACTTTGTGGATGCCACTAAGTTTCAGCACTGTTTGCTATAAAAAAAGCATAGCAAAATGGGTAGGAGGGTAGAAGGCAGAGGTGGTGGAACTTGTTTGGCACCAGTGGGACACTAAGTTACTATAGCAGACACTTTGTGGATGCCACTAAGTTTCAGCACTGTTTGTTATAAAAATAGCGTAGCAAAATGGGCAGGAGGGTAGAAGGCAGAGGTGGTGGAACCTGCTTGGAACCAGGTGGACTCTAAGTTACTATAGCAGACACTTTGTGGATGCTACTAACTTTCAGCACTGTTTGCTATAAAAATAGCGTAGCAAAATGGGCAGGATGGTAGAAGGCAGAGGTGGTGGAACTTGCTTGGCACCAGTGGGACACTAAGTTACTATAGCAGACACTTTGTGGATGCCACTAGGTTTCAGCACTGTTTGCTATAAAAATAGCATAGCAAAATGGGCAGGAGGGTAGAAGGCAGAGGTGGTGGAACCTGCTTGGTACCAGTTGGACACTAAGTTACTATAGCAGACATTTTGTGGATGCCACTAAGTGTCAGCACTGTTTGCTTTAAAAAAAACGTAGCAAAATGGGCAGGAGGGTAGAAGGTAGAGGTGCTGGAACTTGCTTGGCAGCAGTAGGACACTAAGTTACTATAGCAGACACGTTGTGGATGCCGCTAAGTTTCAGCACTGTTTGCTATAAAAATAGCGTAGCAAAATGGGCAGGAGGGTAGAAGGCAGAGGTGGTGGAACCTGCTTGGCACCAGTTGGACACTAAGTTACTATAGCAGACACTTTGTGGATGCCACTAAGTTTCAGCCCTGTTTTGTATAAAAATAGCGTAGAAAAATGGGCAGGAGGGTAGAAGGGAGAGGTGGTGGAACTTGCTTGGCATCAGTGGAACACTAAGTTACTATAGCAGACACTTTGGGGATGCCACTAAGTTTCAGCACTGTATGCTATAAAAAAAGCGTAGCAAAATGGGCAGGAGGGAAGAAGTCAGAGGTGGTGGAACCTGCTTGGCACCAGTTAGACACTAAATTACTATAGCAGACAATTTGCGGATGCCACTAAGTTTCAGCACTGTTGGCTATAAAAATAGCGTAGCAAAATAGGCAGGAGGGTAGAAGGCAGAGGTGGTGGAACTTGCTTGGCACCAGTGGGACACTAAGTTACTATAGCAGACACTTTGTGGATGCCACTAAGTTTCAGCACTGTTTGCTATAAAATTAGCATAGCAAAATGGGCAGGAGGGTAGAAGGCAGAAGTGGTGGAACTTTCTCAGCACCAGTAGGACACTAAGTTACTATAGCAGACACTTTGTGGATGCCACTAAGTTTCAGCACTGTTTGCTATAAAAATAGCACAGCAAAATGGGCAGGAGAGTAGAAGGCAGAGGTAATAGAACTTGCTTGGCACCAGTGGGACACTAAGTTACTATAGCAGACACTTTGTGGATGCCACTAAGTTTCAGCACTGTTTGCTATAAAAATAACGTAGCAAAATGGGCAGGAGGGTAGAAGGCAGAGGTGGTGGAACTTGCTTGGCACCAGTGGGACACTAAGTTACTATAGCAAACACTTTGTGGATGCCACTAAGTTTCAGCACTGTTTGCTATAAAAATAGCGTAGCAAAATGGGCAGGAGGGTAGAAGGCAGAGGTGGTGGAACTTGATTGGCACCAGTGGAACACTAAGTTACTATAGCAGACACTTTGTGGATGCCACTAAGCTTCAGCACTGTTTGCTATAAAAATTGCGTAGCAAAATGGGCAGGAGGGTAGAAGGCAGAGGTGGTGGAACTTGCTTGGCACCTGTGGGACACTAAGTTATTATAGCAGACACTTTGTGGAAGCCACTAAGTTTCAGCACTGTTTGCTATAAAAATAGTGTAGCAAAATGGGCAGGAGGGTAAAAGGCAGAGGTGGTGGAACTTGCTTGGCACCAGTGGAACACAAAGTTACTATAGAAGACACTTTGTGGATGCCACTAATTTTCAGCACTGTTTGCTATAAAAATAGCGTAGCAAAATGGGCAGGAGGGTGGAAGGCAGAGGTGGTGGAACTTGCATGGCACCAGTAGGACACTAAGTTACTATAGCAGACACTTTGTGGATGCCACTAAGTTTCAGCACTGTTTGCTATAAAAATAGCGTAGCAAAAAGGGCAGGAGGGTAGAAGGCAGAGGTGGTGGAACTTGCTTGGCACCAGTGGGACAATAAGTTACTATAGCAGACACTTTGTGGATGCCACTAAGTTTCAGCACTGTTTGCTATAAAAATAGCGTAGCAAAATGGGCAGGAGGGTAGAAGGCAGAGGTGGTGGAACTTGCTTGGAACCAGTGGGACACTAAGTTACTATAGCAGACACTTTGTGAATGCCACTAAGTTTCAGCACTGTTTGCTATAAAAATAGCATAGCAAAATGGGCAGGAGGGTATAAGGCAGAGGTGGTGGAACTTGCTTGGCACCAGAGGAACACTAAGTTACTATAGCAGACACTTTGTGGATGCCACTAAGTTTCAGCACTGTTTGCTATAAAAATAGCGTAGCAAAATGGGCAGGAGGGTAGAAGGCAGAGGTGGTGGAACTTGCTTGGCACCAGTAGGACACTAAGTTACTATAGCAGACACTTTGTGGATGCCACTAAGTTTCAGCACTGTTTGCTATTAAAATAGCGTAGCAAAATGGGCAGGAAGGTAGAAGGCAGAGGTGATGGAACTTGCTTGGCACCAGTGGGACACTAATTTACTATAGCAGACACTTTGTGGATGCCACTAAGTTTCAGCACTGTTTGCTATAAAAAAAGCGTAGCAAAATGGGCAGGAGGGTAGAAGGCAGAGGTGGTGGAACTTGCTTGGCACCAGTGGGACACTAAGTTACTATAGCAAACACTTTGTGGATGCCACTAAGTTTCAGCACTGTTTGCTATAAAAATAGCGTAGCAAAATGGGCAGGAGGGTAGAAGGCAGAGGTGGTGGAACTTGATTGGCACCAGTGGGATACTAAGTTTCTATAACAGACACTTTGAGGATGCCACTAAGTTTCATCACTGTTTGCTATAAAAATAGAGTAGCAAAATGGGCAGGAGAGTATAAGGCAGAGGTGGTGGAACATGCTTGGAACCAGTGGGACACTAAGTTACTATAGCAGACACTTTGTGAATGCCACTAAGTTTCAGCACTGTTTGCTATAAAAATAGCATAGCAAAATGGGCAGGAGAGTATAAGGCAGAGGAGGTGTAACTTGCTTGGCACCAGTGGAACACTAAGTTACTATAGCAGACACTTTGTGGAAGCCACTAAGTTTCAGCACTCTTTGCTATAAATTAGCGTAGCAAAATGGGCAGGAGGGTAGAAGGCAGAGGTGGTGGAACTTGCTTGGCACCAGTAGGACACTAAGTTACTATAGCAGACACTTTGTGGATGTCACTAAGTTTCAGCACTGTTTGCTATAAAAATAGCATAGCAAAATGGGCAGGAGGGTAGAAGGCAGAGGTGGTGGAACTTGTTTGGCACCAGTGGGACACTAAGTTACTATAGCAGACACTTTGTGGATGCCACTAAGTTTCAGCACTCTTTGCCATAAAATTAGCGTAGCAAAATGGGCAGGAGGGTAGAAGGCAGAGGTGGTGGAACTTGCTTGGCACCAGTAGGACACTAATTTACTATAGCAGACACTTTATGAATGCCACTAAGTTTCAGCACTGTTTGCTATAAAAAAAAGCATAGCAAAATGGGTAGGAGGGAAGAAGGCAGAGGTGGTGGAACTTGTTTGGCACCAGTGGGACACTAAGTTACTATAGCAGACACTTTGTGGATGCCACTAAGTTTCAGCACTGTTTGTTATAAAAATAGCGTAGCAAAATGGGCAGGAGGGTAGAAGGCAGAGGTGGTGGAACCTGCTTGGAACCAGGTGGACTCTAAGTTACTATAGCAGACACTTTGTGGATGCCACTAACTTTCAGCACTGTTTGCTATAAAAATAGCGTAGCAAAATGGGCAGGATGGTAGAAGGCAGAGGTGGTGGAACTTGCTTGGCACCAGTGGGACACTAAGTTACTATAGCAGACACTTTGTGGATGCCACTAGGTTTCAGCACTGTTTGCTATAAAAATAGCATAGCATAATGGGCAGGAGGGTAGAAGGCAGAGGTGGTGGAACCTGCTTGGTACCAGTTGGACACTAAGTTACTATAGCAGATATTTTGTGGATGCCACTAAGTGTCAGCACTGTTTGCTTTAAAAAAAACGTAGCAAAATGGGCAGGAGGGTAGAAGGTAGAGGTGCTGGAACTTGCTTGGCAGCAGTAGGACACTAAGTTACTATAGCAGACACGTTGTGGATGCCGCTAAGTTTCAGCACTGTTTGCTATAAAAATAACGTAGCAAAATGGGAAGGAGGGTAGAAGGCAGAGGTGGTGGAACTTGCTTGGCACCAGTTGGACACTAAGTTACTATAGCAGACACTTTGTGGATGCCACTAAGTTTCAGCCCTGTTTTCTATAAAAATAGCGTAGAAAAATGGGCAGGAGGGTAGAAGGGAGAGGTGGTGGAACTTGCTTGGCATCAGTGGAACACTAAGTTACTATAGCAGACACTTTGTGGATGCCACTAAGTTTCAGCACTGTATGCTATAAAAAAAGCGTAGCAAAATGGGCAGGAGGGAAGAAGTCAGAGGTGGTGGAACCTGCTTGGCACCAGTTAGACACTAAATTACTATAGCAGACACTTTGCGGATGCCACTAAGTTTCAGCACTGTTTGCTATAAAATTAGCGTAGCAAAATGGGCAGGAGGGTAGAAGGCAGAAGTGGTGGAACTTTCTCAGCACCAGTAGGACACTAAGTTACTATAGCAGACACTTTGTGGATGCCACTAAGTTTCAGCACTGTTTGCTATAAAAATAGCACAGCAAAATGGGCAGGAGAGTAGAAGGCAGAGGTGATAGAACTTGCTTGGCACCAGTGGGACACTAAGTTACTATAGCAGACACTTTGTGGATGCCACTAAGCTTCAGCACTGTTTGCTATAAAAATACCGTAGCAAAATGGGCAGGAGGGTAAAAGGCAGAGGTGGTGGAACTTGCTTGGCACCAGTGGGACACTAAGTTACTATAGCAAACACTTTGTGGATGCCACTAAGTTTCAGCACTGTTTGCTATAAAAATAGCGTAGCAAAATGGGCAGGAGGGTAGAAGGGAGAGGTGGTGGAACTTGATTGGCATCAGTGGGATACTAAGTTTCTATAGCAGACACTTTGTGGAAGCCACTAAGTTTCAGCACTGTTTGCTATAAAAATAGCATAGCAAAATGGGCAGGAGGGTATAAGGCAGAGGTGGTGTAACTTGCTTGGCACCAGTGGAACACTAAGTTACTATAGCAGACACTTTGTGGATGCCACTAAGCTTCAGCACTGTTTGCTATAAAAATAGCGTAGCAAAATGGGCAGGAGGGTAGAAGGCAGAGGTGGTGGAACTTGCTTGGCACCAGTGGGACACTAAGTTATTATAGCAGACACTTTGTGGAAGCCACTAAGTTTCAGCACTGTTTGCTATAAAAATAGCGTAGCAAAATGGGCAGTAGGGTAAAAGGCAGAGGTGGTGGAACTTGCTTGGCACCAGTGGAACACAAAGTTACTATAGAAGACACTTTGTGGATGCCACTAATTTTCAGCACTGTTTGCTATAAAAATAGCGTAGCAAAATGGGCAGGAGGGTGGAAGGCAGAGGTGGTGGAACTTGCTTGGCACCAGTGGGACAATAAGTTACTATAGCAGACACTTTGTGGATGCCACTAAGTTTCAGCACTGTTTGCTATAAAAATAGCGTAACAAAATGGGCAGGAGGTTAGAAGGCAGAGGTGGTGGAACTTGATTGGCACCAGTGGGATACTAAGTTTCTATAACAGACACTTTGTGGATGCCACTAAGTTTCATCACTGTTTGCTATAAAAATAGAGTAGCAAAATGGGCAGGAGGGTATAAGGCAGAGGTGGTGGAACTTGCTTGGAACCAGTGGGACACTAAGTTACTATAGCAGACACTTTGTGAATGCCACTAAGTTTCAGCACTGTTTGCTATAAAAATAGCATAGCAAAATGGGCAGGAGGGTATAAGGCAGAGGTGGTGTAACTTGCTTGGCACCAGAGGAACACTAAGTTACTATAGCAGACACTTTGTGGATGCCACTAAGTTTCAGCACTGTTTGCTATAAAAATAGCGTAGCAAAATGGGCAGGAGGGTAGAAGGCAGAGGTGGTGGAACTTGCTTGGCACCAGTAGGACACTAAGTTACTATAGCAGACACTTTGTGGATGCCACTAAGTTTCAGCACTGTTTGCTATTAAAATAGCGTAGCAAAATGGGCAGGAAGGTAGAAGGCAGAGGTGATGGAACTTGCTTGGCACCAGTGGGACACTAATTTACTATAGCAGACACTTTGTGGATGCCACTAAGTTTCAGCACTGTTTGCTATAAAAATAGCGTAGCAAAATGGGCAGGAGGGTAGAAGGCCGAGGTGGTGGAACTTGCTTTGCACCAGTGGGACACTAAGTTACTATAGCAAACACTTTGTGGATGCCACTAAGTTTCAGCACTGTTTGCTATAAAAATAGCGTAGCAAAATGGGCAGGAGGGTAGAAGGCAGAGGTGGTGGAACTTGATTGGCACCAGTGGGATACTAAGTTTCTATGACAGACACTTTGAGGATGCCACTAAGTTTCATCACTGTTTGCTATAAAAATAGAGTAGCAAAATGGGCAGGAGAGTATAAGGCAGAGGTGGTGGAACTTGCTTGGAACCAGTGGGACACTAAGTTACTATAGCAGACACTTTGTGAATGCCACTAAGTTTCAGCACTGTTTGCTATAAAAATAGCATAGCAAAATGGGCAGGAGGGTATAAGGCAGAGGTGGTGTAACTTGCTTGGCACCAGTGGAACACTAAGTTACTATAGCAGACACTTTGTGGATGCCACTAACTTTCAGCACTGTTTGCTATAAAAATAGCATAGCAAAATGGGCAGGATGGTAGAAGGCAGAGGTGGTGGAACTTGCTTGGCACCAGTGGGACACTAAGTTACTATAGCAGACACTTTGTGGATGCCACTAAGTTTCAGCACGGTTTGCTATAAAAATAGCATAGCAAAATGGGCAGGAGGGTAGAAGGCAGAGGTGGTGGAACCTGCTTGGTACCAGTTGGACACTAAGTTACTATAGCAGACACACTTTGTGGATGCCACTAAGTGTCAGCACTGTTTGCTTTAAAAAAAACGTAGCAAAATGGGCAGGAGGGTAGAAGGTAGAGGTGCTGGAACTTGCTTGACACCAGTTGGACACTAAGTTACTATAGCAGACACTTTGTGGATGCCACTAAGTTTCAGCCCTGTTTTCTATAAAAATAGCGTAGAAAAATGGGCAGGAGGGTAGAAGGGAGAGGTGGTGGAACTTGCTTGGCATCAGTGGAACACTAAGTTACTATAGCAGACACTTTGTGGATGCCACTAAGTTTCAGCACTGTATGCTATAAAAAAAGCGTAGCAAAATGGGCAGGAGGGAAGAAGGCCGAGGTGGTGGAACCTGCTTGGCACCAGTTAGACACTAAATTACTATAGCAGACATTTTGCGGATGCCACTAAGTTTCAGCACTGTTGGCTATAAAAATAGCGTAGCAAAAAAGACAGGAGGGTAGAAGGCAGAGGTGGTGGAACTTGCTTGGCACCAGTGGGACACTAAGTTACTATAGCAGACACTTTGTGGATGCCATTAAGTTTCAGCACTGTTTGCTATAAAATTAGCGTAGCAAAATGGGCAGGAGGGTAGAAGGCAGAAGTGGTGGAACTTTCTTAGCACCAGTAGGACACTAAGTTACTATAGCAGACACTTTGTGGATGCCACTAAGTTTCAACACTGTTTGCTATAAAAATAGCGTAGCAAAATGGGCAGGAGAGTAGAAGGCAGAGGTGATGGAACTTGCTTGGCACCAGTGGGACACTAAGTTACTATAGCAGACACTTTGTGGATGCCACTAAGTTTCAGCACTGTTTGCTATAAAAATAGCGTAGCAAAATGGGCAGGAGGGTAGAAGGCAGAGGTGGTGGAACTTGCTTGGCACCAGTTGGACACTAAGTTACTATAGCAGACACTTTGTTGATGCCACTAAGTTTCAGCACTGTTTGCTATAAAAATAGCGTAGCAAAATGGGCAGGAGGGTAGAAGGCAGAGGTGATGGAACTTGCTTGGCACCAGTGGGACACTAAGTTACTATAGCAGACACTTTGTGGATGCCACTAAGTTTTAGCACTGTTTGCTATAAAAATAGCGTAGCAAAATGGGCAGGAGGGTAGAAGGCAGAGGTGGTGGAACTTGCTTGGCACCAGTTGGACACTAAGTTACTATAGCAGACACTTTGTGGATGCCACTAAGTTTCAGCACTGTTTGCTATAAAAATAGCATAGCAAAATGGGCAGGAGGGTAGAAGGCAGAGGTGGTGGAACTTGCTTGGCACCAGTAGGACACTAAGTTACTATAGCAGACACTTTGTGGATGCCACTAAGTTTCAGCCCTGTTTTCTATAAAAATAGCGTAGAAAAATGGGCAGGAGGGTAGAAGGGAGAGGTGGTGGAACTTGCTTGGCATCAGTGGAACACTAAGTTACTATAGCAGACACTTTGTGGATGCCACTAAGTTTCAGCACTGTATGCTATAAAAAAAGCGTAGCAAAATGGGCAGGAGGGAAGAAGGCCGAGGTGGTGGAACCTGCTTGGCACCAGTTAGACACTAAATTACTATAGCAGACATTTTGCGGATGCCACTAAGTTTCAGCACTGTTGGCTATAAAAATAGCGTAGCAAAAAAGACAGGAGGGTAGAAGGCAGAGGTGGTGGAACTTGCTTGGCACCAGTGGGACACTAAGTTACTATAGCAGACACTTTGTGGATGCCACTAAGTTTCAGCACTGTTTGCTATAAAATTAGCGTAGCAAAATGGGCAGGAGGGTAGAAGGCAGAAGTGGTGGAACTTTCTTAGCACCAGTAGGACACTAAGTTACTATAGCAGACACTTTGTGGATGCCACTAAGTTTCAACACTGTTTGCTATAAAAATAGCGTAGCAAAATGGGCAGGAGAGTAGAAGGCAGAGGTGATGGAACTTGCTTGGCACCAGTGGGACACTAAGTTACTATAGCAGACACTTTGTGGATGCCACTAAGTTTCAGCACTGTTTGCTATAAAAATAGCGTAGCAAAATGGGCAGGAGGGTAGAAGGCAGAGGTGGTGGAACTTGCTTGGCACCAGTTGGACACTAAGTTACTATAGCAGACACTTTGTTGATGCCACTAAGTTTCAGCACTGTTTGCTATAAAAATAGCGTAGCAAAATGGGCAGGAGGGTAGAAGGCAGAGGTGATGGAACTTGCTTGGCACCAGTGGGACACTAAGTTACTATAGCAGACACTTTGTGGATGCCACTAAGTTTTAGCACTGTTTGCTATAAAAATAGCGTAGCAAAATGGGCAGGAGGGTAGAAGGCAGAGGTGGTGGAACTTGCTTGGCACCAGTTGGACACTAAGTTACTATAGCAGACACTTTGTGGATGCCACTAAGTTTCAGCACTGTTTGCTATAAAAATAGCATAGCAAAATGGGCAGGAGGGTAGAAGGCAGAGGTGGTGGAACTTGCTTGGCACCAGTAGGACACTAAGTTACTATAGCAGACACTTTGTGGATGCCACTAAGTTTCAGCACTGTTTGCTATAAAAAGAGAGGAGCAAAATGGACAGGAGGGTAGAAGGCAGAGGTGGTGGAACTTGCTTGACACCAGTGGGACACTAAGTTACTATAGCAGACACTTTGTGGATGCCACTAAGTTTCAGCACTGTTTGCTATAAAAATAGCATAGCAAAATGGGCAGGAGGGTAGAAGGCAGAGGTGGTGGAACCTGCTTGGTACCAGTTGGACACTAAGTTACTATAGCAGACACACTTTGTGGATGCCACTAAGTGTCAGCACTGTTTGCTTTAAAAAAACGTAGCAAAATGGGCAGGAGGGTAGAAGGTAGAGGTGCTGGAACTTGCTTGGCACCAGTTGGACACTAAGTTACTATAGCAGACACTTTGTGGATGCCACTAAGTTTCAGCCCTGTTTTCTATAAAAATAGCGTTGAAAAATGGGCAGGAGGGTAGAAGGGAGAGGTGGTGGAACTTGCTTGGCATCAGTGGAACACTAAGTTACTATAGCAGACACTTTGTGGATGCCACTAAGTTTCAGCACTGTATGCTATAAAAAAAGCGTAGCAAAATGGGCAGGAGGGAAGAAGGCCGAGGTGGTGAAACCTGCTTGGCACCAGTTAGACACTAAATTACTATAGCAGACATTTTGCGGATGCCACTAAGTTTCAGCACTGTTGGCTATAAAAATAGCGTAGCAAAATAGGCAGGAGGGTAGAAGGCAGAGGTGGTGGAACTTGCTTGGCACCAGTGGGACACTAAGTTACTATAGCAGACACTTTGTGGATGCCACTAAGTTTCAGCACTGTTTGCTATAAAATTAGCGTAGCAAAATGGGCAGGAGGGTAAAAGGCAGAAGTGGTGGAACTTTCTTAGCACCAGTAGGACACTAAGTTACTATAGCAGACACTTTGTGGATGCCACTAAGTTTCAGCACTGTTTGCTATGAAAATAGCGTAGCAAAATGGGCAGGAGAATAGAAGGCAGAGGTGATGGAACTTGCTTGGCACCAGTGGGACACTAAGTTACTATAGCAGACACTTTGTGGATGCCACTAAGTTTCAGCACTGTTTGCTATAAAAATAGCATAGCAAAATGGGCAGGAGGGTAGAAGGCAGAGGTGGTGGAACTTGCTTGGCACCAGTTGGACACTAAGTTACTATAGCAGACACTTTGTGGATGCCACTAAGTTTCAGCACTGTTTGCTATAAAAATAGCGTAGCAAAATGGGCAGGAGGGTAGAAGGCAGAGGTGATGGAACTTGCTTGGCACCAGTGGGACACTAAGTTACTATAGCAGACACTTTGTGGATGCCACTAAGTTTCAGCACTGTTTGCCATAAAAATAGCGTAGCAAAATGGGCAGGAGGGTAGAAGGCAGAGGTGGTGGAACTTGCTTGGCACCAGTTGGACACTAAGTTACTATAGCAGACACTTTGTGGATGCCACTAAGTTTCAGCCCTGTTTTCTATAAAAATAGCGTAGAAAAATGGGCAGGAGGGTAGAAGGGAGAGGTGGTGGAACTTGCTTGGCATCAGTGGAACACTAAGTTACTATAGCAGACACTTTGTGGATGCCACTAAGTTTCAGCACTGTATGCTATAAAAAAAGCGTAGCAAAATGGGCAGGAGGGAAGAAGGCCGAGGTGGTGGAACCTGCTTGGCACCAGTTAGACACTAAATTACTATAGCAGACATTTTGCGGATGCCACTAAGTTTCAGCACTGTTGGCTATAAAAATAGCGTAGCAAAATAGGCAGGAGGGTAGAAGGCAGAGATGGGGGAACTTGCTTGGCACCAGTGGGACACTAAGTTACTATAGCAGACACTTTGTGGATGCCACTAAGTTTTAGCACTGTTTGCTATAAAATTAGCGTAGCAAAATGGGCAGGAGGGTAAAAGGCAGAAGTGGTGGAACTTTCTTAGCACCAGTAGGACACTAAGTTACTATAGCAGACACTTTGTGGATGCCACTAAGTTTCAGCACTGTTTGCTATGAAAATAGCGTAGCAAAATGGGCAGGAGAGTAGAAGGCAGAGGTGATGGAACTTGCTTGGCACCAGTGGGACACTAAGTTACTATAGCAGACACTTTGTGGATGCCACTAAGTTTCAGCACTGTTTGCTATAAAAATAGCGTAGCAAAATGGGCAGGAGGGTAGAAGGCAGAGGTGGTGGAACTTGCTTGGCACCAGTTGGACACTAAGTTACTATAGCAGACACTTGGTGGATGCCACTAAGTTTCAGCACTGTTTGCTATAAAAATAGCGTAGCAAAATGGGCAGGAGGGTAGAAGGCAGAGGTGATGGAACTTGCTTGGCACCAGTGGGACACTAAGTTACTATAGCAGACACTTTGTGGATGCCACTAAGTTTCAGCACTGTTTGCTATAAAAATAGCGTAGCAAAATGGGCAGGAGGGTAGAAGGCAGAGGTGGTGGAACTTGCTTGGCACCAGTTGGACACTAAGTTACTATAGCAGACACTTTGTGGATGCCACTAAGTTTCAGCACTGTTTGCTATAAAAATAGCATAGCAAAATGGGCAGGAGGGTAGAAGGCAGAGGTGGTGGAACTTGCTTGGCACCAGTGGGACACTAAGTTACTATAACAAACACTTTGTGGATGCCACTAAGTTTCAGCACTGTTTGCTATAAAAATAGAGTAGCAAAATGGGCAGGAGAGTATACGGCAGAGGTGGTGGAACTTGCTTGGCACCAGTGGGACACTAAGTTACTATAGCAGACACTTTGTGGATGCCACTAAGTTTCAGCACTGTTTGCTAAAAAAATAGCGTAGCAAAATGGGAAGGAAGGTAGAAGGCAGAGGAGGTGGAACTTGCTTGGCACCAGTGGGACACTAAGTTACTATAGCAGACACTTTGTGGAAGCCACTAAGTTTCAGCACTGTTTGCTAAAAAAATAGCGTAGCAAAATGGGCAGGAGGTTAGAAGGCAGAGGTGGTGGAACTTGCTTGGAACCAGTGGGACACTAAGTTACTATAGCAGACACTTTGTGAATGCCACTAAGTTTCAGCACTGTTTGCTATGAAAATAGCGTAGCAAAATGGGCAGGAGGGTAGAAGGCAGAGGTGGTGGAACTTGCTTGGCACCAGTGGAACACAAAGTTACTATAGCAGACACTTTGTGGATGCCACTAATTTTCAGCACTGTTTGCTATAAAAATAGCGTAGCAAAATGGGCAGGAGGGTGGAAGGCAGAGGTGGTGGAACTTGCTTGGCACCAGGGGTACACTAAGTTACTTTAGCAGACACTTTGTGGAAGCCACTAAGTTTCAGCACTATTTGCTATAAAATTAGAGTAGCAAAATGGGCAGGAGGGTAGAAGGCAGAGGTGGTGGAACTTGCTTAGCACCAGTAGGACACTAAGTTACTATAGCAGACACTTTGTGGATGCCACTAAGTTTCAGCACTTTTTGCTATAAAAATAGCGTAGCAAAATGGGCAGGAGGGTAGAAGGCAGAGGTGGTGGAACTTGCTTGGCACCAGTGGGACACTAAGTTACTATAGCAGACACTTTGTGGATGCCACTAAGTTTCAGCACTGTTTGCTATAAAAATAGCGTAACAAAATGGGCAGAAGGGTAGAAGGCAGAGGTGGTGGAACTTGATTGGCACCACTGGGATACTAAGTTTCCATAACAGACACTTTGTGGATGCCACTAAGTTTCATCACTGTTTGCTATAAAAATAGCATAGCAAAATGGGCAGTAGGGTAGAAGGCAGAGGTGGTGGAACTTGCTTGGCACCAGTGGGACACGAAGTTACTATAGCAGTCACTTTGTGGAAGCCACTAAGTTTCAGCACTGTTTGCTATAAAAATAGCGTAGCAAAATGAGCAGGAGGGTAGAAGGCAGAGGTGGTGGAACTTGCTTGACACCAGTGGAACACAAAGTTACTATAGCAGACACTTTCTGGATGCCACTAAGTTTCAGCACTGTTTGCTATAAGAATAACATAGCAAAATGGGCAGGAGGGTGGAAGGCAGAGGTGGTGGAACTTGCTTGGCACCAGGGGGACACTAAGTTACTTTAGCAGACACTTTCTGGAAGCCACTAAGTTTCAACACTGTTTGCTATAAAAATAGAGTAGCAAAATGGGCAGCAGAGTATAATGCAGAGGTGCTGGAACTTGCTTGGCACCAGTGGGACACTAAGTTACATTAGCAGACACTTTGTGGATGCCACTAAGTTTCAGCACTCTTTACTATAAAGATAGCGTAGCAAAATGGGCAGGAGGGTAGAAGGCAGAGGTGGTGGAACTTGCTTGGCACCAGTGGGACACTAAGGTACTATAGCAGACACTTTGTGGACGCCACTAAGTTTCAGCACTGTTTGCTATAAAAATAGCGTAGCAAAATGGGCAGGAGGGTAGAAGGCAGAGGTGGTGGAACTTGCTTGGCACCAGTGGAACACAAAGTTACTATAGCAGACACTTTGTGGATGCCACTAATTTTCAGCACTGTTTGCTATAAAAATAGCGTAGCAAAATGGGCAGGAGGGTGGAAGGCAGAGGTGGTGAAACTTGCTTGGCACCAGGGGTACACTAAGTTACTTTAGCAGACACTTTGTGGAAGCCACTAAGTTTCAGCACTATTTGCTATAAAATTAGAGTAGCAAAATGGGCAGGAGGGTAGAAGGCAGAGGTGGTGGAACTTGCTTAGCACCAGTAGGACACTAAGTTACTATAGCAGACACTTTGTGGATGCCACTAAGTTTCAGCACTGTTTGCTATAAAAATAGCGTAGCAAAATGGGCATGAGGGTAGAAGGCAGAGGTGGTGGAACTTGCTTGGCACCAGTGGGACACTAAGTTACTATAGCAGACACTTTGTGGATGCCACTAAGTTTCAGCACTGTTTGCTATAAAAATAGCGTAGAAAAATGGGCGAGGGTAGAAGGGAGAGGTGGTGGAACTTGCTTGGCATCAGTGGAACACTAAGTTACTATAGCAGACACTTTGTGGATGCCACTAAGTTTCAGCACTGTATGCTATAAAAAAAGCGTAGCAAAATGGGCAGGAGGGAAGAAGGCCGAGGTGGTGGAACCTGCTTGGCACCAGTTAGACACTAAATTACTATAGCAGACATTTTGCGGATGCCACTAAGTTTCAGCACTGTTGGCTATAAAAATAGCGTAGCAAAATAGGCAGGAGGGTAGAAGGCAGAGGTGGTGGAACTTGCTTGGTACCAGTGGGACACTAAGTTACTATAGCAGACACTTTGTGGATGCCACTAAGTTTCAGCACTGTTTGCTATAAAATTAGCGTAGCAAAATGGGCAGGAGGGTAGAAGGCAGAAGTGGTGGAACTTTCTTAGCACCAGTAGGACACTAAGTTACTATAGCAGACACTTTGTGGATGCCACTAAGTTTCAACACTGTTTGCTATAAAAATAGCGTAGCAAAATGGGCAGGAGAGTAGAAGGCAGAGGTGATGGAACTTGCTTGGCACCAGTTGGACACTAAGTTACTATAGCAGACACTTTGTGGATGCCACTAAGTTTCAGCACTGTTTGCTATAAAAATAGCGTAGCAAAATGGGCAGGAGGGTAGAAGGCAGAGGTGATGGAACTTGCTTGGCACCAGTGGGACACTAAGTTACTATAGCAGACACTTTGTGGATGCCACTAAGTTTTAGCACTGTTTGCTATAAAAATAGCGTAGCAAAATGGGCAGGAGGGTAGAAGGCAGAGATGGTGGAACTTGCTTGGCACCAGTTGGACACTAAGTTACTATAGCAGACACTTTGTGGATGCCACTAAGTTTCAGCACTGTTTGCTATAAAAATAGCATAGCAAAATGGGCAGGAGGGTAGAAGGCAAAGGTGGTGGAACTTGCTTGGCACCAGTGGGACACTAAGTTACTATAGCAGACACTTTGTGGATGCCACTAAGTTTGAGCACTGTTTGCTATAAAAAGAGAGGAGCAAAATGGACAGGAGGGTAGAAGGCAGAGGTGGTGGAACTTGCTTGGCACCAGTGGGACACTAAGTTACTATAGCAGACACTTTGTGGATGCCACTAAGTTTCAGCACTGTTTGCTATAAAAATAGCATAGCAAAATGGGCAGGAGGGTAGAAGGCAGAGGTGGTGGAACCTGCTTGGTACCAGTTGGACACTAAGTTACTATAGCAGACACACTTTGTGGATGCCACTAAGTGTCAGCACTGTTTGCTTTAAAAAAAACGTAGCAAAATGGGCAGGAGGGTAGAAGGTAGAGGTGCTGGAACTTGCTTGGCACCAGTTGGACACAAAGTTACTATAGCAGACACTTTGTGGATGCCACTAAGTTTCAGCCCTGTTTTCTATAAAAATAGCGTAGAAAAATGGGCAGGAGGGTAGAAGGAAGAGGTGGTGGAACTTGCTTGGCATCAGTGGAACACTAAGTTACTATAGCAGACACTTTGTGGATGCCACTAAGTTTCAGCACTGTATGCTATAAAAAAGCGTAGCAAAATGGGCAGGAGGGAAGAAGGCCGAGGTGGTGGAACCTGCTTGGCACCAGTTAGACACTAAATTACTATAGCAGACATTTTGCGGATGCCACTAAGTTTCAGCACTGTTGGCTATAAAAATAGCGTAGCAAAATAGGCAGGAGGGTAGAAGGCAGAGGTGGTGGAACTTGCTTGGCACCAGTGGGACACTAAGTTACTATAGCAGACACTTTGTGGATGCCACTAAGTTTCAGCACTGTTTGCTATAAAATTAGCGTAGCAAAATGGGCAGGAGGGTAAAAGGCAGAAGTGGTGGAACTTTCTTAGCACCAGTAGGACACTAAGTTACTATAGCAGACACTTTGTGGATGCCACTAAGTTTCAGCACTGTTTGTGTGAAGCCCCGCAGGTGCTGTGTCGGTGTCGGTGCATTACCTTCAGGGACTCCACGTTGCTGGATCTCCGTCACTGGTAGGAAATCTTCTTGTTTGATCGTGACGCCACTCTCAGTATTGCGGTCAGTGGGGACCGCCACTGCAGGTTAGGGGACGCCTGGGGCTGATGGTGGGTGCAGTCGGATGTAGTAGCCTCCTGAGAGTGAGGCAAGCCCCAGGGCCCTGTGTAGGTTTGTAGTAATACAAGTCGCAGAATGACCACACAGGCAGGAATGTCTTTCAAGGGCTTTACTCACATTTGATGGCAGGGTGAGTAACCCGGGCGTAGCTGGGATGAACCAGGTGGGAACCAGGTATCCTTCAGGCTGACTTTATGAGGGTGACTACTGACTCGCCTTCCTTAGCCCTTGGTGGTTTGGGGTGACCCCGACTTTTAGTCCCTATGGGGGTCACCCAGGGAAGATGCTCCAAGCCTCTCTCCCCTTCTTGTTTCGCCGTGTGCTTGTTCCCCGGACCAGGCCACTCCAGCCTCTTGCCTCCTATGACCTATGGGCCCAAACTTGTGGTTACGTGGCTGCGGCTTTTGTAGTGTTGTGGTGTGGGCTTTAGGAGCCCCACACCGGCAGGTTTAGCAGGGAAAGGTGAATCTATCCTCGCTTCGGGATCTGCCGCCCGGTTGGGCCTGGTGCTCTCTAGCAGTCTCCTTACTTCCCACTCCGTGCACTCTCTAGCTGAAGCTGGCTTTCAGGCAGCACTCCTAGTTGACCGTTCTCCCCCGTCTGTAGCCACTGCGCGGGCGCTGTTAGACAGCAACAGCCCCACAGGTCTGCTCCTCACTGAGCCCTAGGGAGTTCTGCTCTAACTGACTCACTGCTCCTCCTCTCCTGTTCTTGCCTACGCCACCTAGCAACCAGACTCTCTTACCACACCCCTTGAGAGGAGATGGAGGCTCTACCCCCTCCACTATTCCAGTGAAGGTGAAGGCTTGCCCCCTCCTGGGATCCCCAGGGGTCCTCTCATGGGTACATGTGTGAGACCTGATCACTATGCGCCTGTGTTCCACACCCCAGTCAGCCTTCTGGATTACCTGTATTGTACTGTCCCCAGCATGGGTGCAGTACTCAGTGGTGCCTGACCAGGTCAGGGGCGCCACATTTGCCATGAAAAAAGCGTAGCAAAATGGGCAGGAGAGTAGAAGGCAGAGGTGATGGAACTTGCTTGGCACCAGTGGGACACTAAGTTACTATAGCAGACACTTTGTGGATGCCACTAAGTTTCAGCACTGTTTGCTATAAAAATAGCATAGCAAAATGGGCAGGAGGGTAGAAGGCAGAGGTGGTGGAACTTGCTTGGCACCAGTTGGACACTAAGTTACTATAGCAGACACTTTGTGGATGCCACTAAGTTTCAGCACTGTTTGCTATAAAAATAGCGTAGCAAAATGGGCAGGAGGGTAGAAGGCAGAGGTGATGGAACTTGCTTGGCACCAGTGGGACACTAAGTTACTATAGCAGACACTTTGTGGATGCCACTAAGTTTCAGCACTGTTTGCTATAAAAATAGCGTAGCAAAATGGGCAGGAGGGTAGAAGGCAGAGGTGGTGGAACTTGCTTGGCACCAGTTGGACACTAAGTTACTATAGCAGACACTTTGTGGATGCCACTAAGTTTCAGCCCTGTTTTCTATAAAAATAGCGTAGAAAAATGGGCAGGAGGGTAGAAGGGAGAGGTGGTGGAACTTGCTTGGCATCAGTGGAACACTAAGTTACTATAGCAGACACTTTGTGGATGCCACTAAGTTTCAGCACTGTATGCTATAAAAAAAGCGTAGCAAAATGGGCAGGAGGGAAGAAGGCCGAGGTGGTGGAACCTGCTTGGCACCAGTTAGACACTAAATTACTATAGCAGACATTTTGCGGATGCCACTAAGTTTCAGCACTGTTGGCTATAAAAATAGCGTAGCAAAATAGGCAGGAGGGTAGAAGGCAGAGGTGGGGGAACTTGCTTGGCACCAGTGGGACACTAAGTTACTATAGCAGACACTTTGTGGATGCCACTAAGTTTTAGCACTGTTTGCTATAAAATTAGCGTAGCAAAATGGGCAGGAGGGTAAAAGGCAGAGGTGGTGGAACTTGCTTGGCACCAGTGGGACACTAAGTTACTATAGCAAACACTTTGTGGATGCCACTAAGTTTCAGCACTGTTTGCTATAAAAATAGCGTAGCAAAATGGGCAGGAGGGTAGAAGGCAGAGGTGGTGGAACTTGATTGGCACCAGTGGGATACTAAGTTTCTATAGCAGACACTTTGTGGAAGCCACTAAGTTTCAGCACTGTTTGCTATAAAAATAGCATAGCAAAATGGGCAGGAGGGTATAAGGCAGAGGTGGTGTAACTTGCTTGGCACCAGTGGGACACTAAGTTATTATAGCAGAAACTTTGTGGATGCCACTAAGTTTCAGCACTGTTTGCTATAAAAATAGCGTAACAAAATGGGCAGGAGGGTAGAAGGCAGAGGTGGTGGAACTTGATTGGCACCAGTGGGATACTAAGTTTCTATAACAGACACTTTGTGGATGCCACTAAGTTTCATCACTGTTTGCTATAAAAATAGAGTAGCAAAATGGGCAGGAGGGTATAAGGCAGAGGTGGTGGAACTTGATTGGCACCAGTGGGATACTAAGTTTCTATAACAGACACTTTGTGGAAGCCACTAAGTTTCAGCACTGTTTGCTATAAAATTAGCGTAGCAAAATGGGCAGGAGGGTAGAAGGCAAAAGTGGTGGAACTTTCTTAGCACCAGTAGGACACCAAGTTACTATAGCAGACACTTTGTGGATGCCACTAAGTTTCAGCACTGTATGCTATAAAAAAAGCGTAGCAAAATGGGCAGGAGGGAAGAAGGCCGAGGTGGTGGAACCTGCTTGGCACCAGTTAGACACTAAATTACTATAGCAGACATTTTGCGGATGTCACTAAGTTTCAGCACTGTTGGCTATAAAAATAGCGTAGCAAAATAGGCAGGAGGGTAGAAGGCAGAGGTGGTGGAACTTGCTTGGCACCAGTGGGACACTAAGTTACTATAGCAGACACTTTGTGGATGCCACTAAGTTTTAGCACTGTTTGCTATAAAAATAGCGTAGCAAAATGGGCAGGAGGGTAGAAGGCAGAGGTGGTGGAACTTGCTTGGCACCAGTTGGACACTAAGTTACTATAGCAGACACTTTGTGGATGCCACTAAGTTTCAGCACTGTTTGCTATAAAAATAGCATAGCAAAATGGGCAGGAGGGTAGAAGGCAGAGGTGGTGGAACTTGCTTGGCACCAGTGGGACACTAAGTTACTATAGCAGACACTTTGTGGATACCACTAAGTTTCAGCACTGTTTGCTATAAAAATAGCATAGCAAAATGGGCAGGAGGGTAGAAGGCAGAGGTGGTGGAACCTGCTTGGTACCAGTTGGACACTAAGTTACTATAGCAGACACACTTTGTGGATGCCACTAAGTGTCAGCACTGTTTGCTTTAAAAAAACGTAGCAAAATGGGCAGGAGGGTAGAAGGGAGAGGTGGTGGAACTTGCTTGGCATCAGTGGAACACTAAGTTACTATAGCAGACACTTTGTGGATGCCACTAAGTTTCAGCACTGTATGCTATAAAAAAAGCGTAGCAAAATGGGCAGGAGGGAAGAAGGCCGAGGTGGTGGAACCTGCTTGGCACCAGTTAGACACTAAATTACTATAGCAGACATTTTGCGGATGCCACTAAGTTTCAGCACTGTTGGCTATAAAAATAGCGTAGCAAAATAGGCAGGAGGGTAGAAGGCAGAGGTGGTGGAACTTGCTTGGCACCAGTGGGACACTAAGTTACTATAGCAGACACTTTGTGGATGCCACTAAGTTTCAGCACTGTTTGCTATAAAATTAGCGTAGCAAAATGGGCAGGAGGGTAAAAGGCAGAAGTGGTGGAACTTTCTTAGCACCAGTAGGACACTAAGTTACTATAGAAGACACTTTGTGGATGCCACTAAGTTTCAGCACTGTTTGCTATGAAAATAGCGTAGCAAAATGGGCAGGAGAGTAGAAGGCAGAGGTGATGGAACTTGCTTGGCACCAGTGGGACACTAAGTTACTATAGCAGACACTTTGTGGATGCCACTAAGTTTCAGCACTGTTTGCTATAAAAATAGCGTAGCAAAATGGGCAGGAGGGTAGAAGGCAGAGGTGGTGGAACTTGCTTGGCACCAGTTGGACACTAAGTTACTATAGCAGACACTTTGTGGATGCCACTAAGTTTCAGCACTGTTTGCTATAAAAATAGCGTAGCAAAATGGGCAGGAGGGTAGAAGGCAGAGGTGATGGAACTTGCTTGGCACCAGTGGGACACTAAGTTACTATAGCAGACACTTTGTGGATGCCACTAAGTTTCAGCACTGTTTGCTATAAAAATAGCGTAGCAAAATGGGCAGGAGGGTAGAAGGCAGAGGTGGTGGAACTTGCTTGGCACCAGTAGGACACTAAGTTACTATAGCAGACACTTTGTGGATGCCACTAAGTTTCAGCACTGTTTGCTATTAAAATAGCGTAGCAAAATGGGCAGGAAGGTAGAAGGCAGAGGTGATGGAACTTGCTTGGCACCAGAGGAACACTAAGTTACTATAGCAGACACTTTGTGGATGCCACTAAGTTTCAGCACAGTTTGCTATAAAAATAGCGTAGCAAAATGGGCAGGAGGGTAGAAGGCAGAGGTGGTGGAACTTGCTTGGCACCAGTAGGACACTAAGTTACTATAGCAGACACTTTGTGGATGCCACTAAGTTTCAGCACTGTTTGCTATTAAAATAGCGTAGCAAAATGGGCAGGAAGGTAGAAGGCAGAGGTGATGGAACTTGCTTGGAACCAGTGGGACACTAAGTTACTATAGCAGACACTTTGTGAATGCCACTAAGTTTCAGCACTGTTTGCTATAAAAATAGCATAGCAAAATGGGCAGGAGGGTATAAGGCAGAGGTGGTGTAACTTGCTTGGCACCAGAGGAACACTAAGTTACTATAGCAGACACTTTGTGGATGCCACTAAGTTTCAGCACTGTTTGCTATAAAAATAGCGTAGCAAAATGGGCAGGAGGGTAGAAGGCAGAGGTGGTGGAACTTGCTTGGCACCAGTAGGACACTAAGTTACTATAGCAGACACTTTGTGGATGCCACTAAATTTCAGCACTGTTTGCTATTAAAATAGCGTAGCAAAATGGGCAGGAAGGTAGAAGGCAGAGGTGATGGAACTTGCTTGGCACCAGTGGGACACTAATTTACTATAGCAGACACTTTGTGGATGCCACTAAGTTTCAGCACTGTTTGCTATAAAAATAGCGTAGCAAAATGGGCAGGAGGGTAGAAGGCCGAGGTGGTGGAACTTGCTTGGCACCAGTGGGACACTAAGTTACTATAGCAAACACTTTGTGGATGCCACTAAGTTTCAGCACTGTTTGCTATAAAAATAGCGTAGCAAAATGGGCAGGAGGGTAGAAGGCAGAGGTGGTGGAACTTGATTGGCACCAGTGGGATACTAAGTTTCTATAACAGACACTTTGAGGATGCCACTAAGTTTCATCACTGTTTGCTATAAAAATAGCATAGCAAAATGGGCAGGATGGTAGAAGGCAGAGGTGGTGGAACTTGCTTGGCACCAGTGGGACACTAAGTTACTATAGCAGACACTTTGTGGATGCCACTAAGTTTCAGCACTGTTTGCTATAAAAATAGCATAGCAAAATGGGCAGGAGGGTAGAAGGCAGAGGTGGTGGAACCTGCTTGGTACCAGTTGGACACTAAGTTACTATAGCAGACACACTTTGTGGATGCCACTAAGTGTCAGCACTGTTTGCTTTAAAAAAAACGTAGCAAAATGGGCAGGAGGGTAGAAGGTAGAGGTGCTGGAACTTGCTTGACACCAGTTGGACACTAAGTTACTATAGCAGACACTTTGTGGATGCCACTAAGTTTCAGCACTGTATGCTATAAAAAAAGCGTAGCAAAATGGGCAGGAGGGAAGAAGGCCGAGGTGGTGGAACCTGCTTGGCACCAGTTAGACACTAAATTACTATAGCAGACATTTTGCGGATGCCACTAAGTTTCAGCACTGTTGGCTATAAAAATAGCGTAGCAAAATAGGCAGGAGGGTAGAAGGCAGAGGTGGTGGAACTTGCTTGGCACCAGTGGGACACTAAGTTACTATAGCAGACACTTTGTGGATGCCACTAAGTTTCAGCACTGTTTGCTATAAAATTAGCGTAGCAAAATGGGCAGGAGGGTAGAAGGCAGAAGTGGTGGAACTTTCTTAGCACCAGTAGGACACTAAGTTACTATAGCAGACACTTTGTGGATGCCACTAAGTTTCAACACTGTTTGCTATAAAAATAGCGTAGCAAAATGGGCAGGAGAGTAGAAGGCAGAGGTGATGGAACTTGCTTGGCACCAGTGGGACACTAAGTTACTATAGCAGACACTTTGTGGATGCCACTAAGTTTCAGCACTGTTTGCTATAAAAATAGCGTAGCAAAATGGGCAGGAGGGTAGAAGGCAGAGGTGGTGGAACTTGCTTGGCACCAGTTGGACACTAAGTTACTATAGCAGACACTTTGTGGATGCCACTAAGTTTCAGCACTGATTGCTATAAAAATAGCGTAGCAAAATGGGCAGGAGGGTAGAAGGCAGAGGTGATGGAACTTGCTTGGCACCAGTGGGACACTAAGTTACTATAGCAGACACTTTGTGGATGCCACTAAGTTTTAGCACTGTTTGCTATAAAAATAGCGTAGCAAAATGGGCAGGAGGGTAGAAGGCAGAGGTGGTGGAACTTGCTTGGCACCAGTTGGACACTAAGTTACTATAGCAGACACTTTGTGGATGCCACTAAGTTTCAGCACTGTTTGCTATAAAAATAGCATAGCAAAATGGGCAGGAGGGTAGAAGGCAGAGGTGGTGGAACTTGCTTGGCACCAGTGGGACACTAAGTTACTATAGCAGACACTTTGTGGATGCCACTAAGTTTCAGCACTGTTTGCTATAAAAAGAGAGGAGAAAAATGGACAGGAGGGTAGAAGGCAGAGGTGGTGGAACTTGCTTGGCACCAGTGGGACACTAAGTTACTATAGCAGACACTTTGTGGATACCACTAAGTTTCAGCACTGTTTGCTATAAAAATAGCATAGCAAAATGGGCAGGAGGGTAGAAGGCAGAGGTGGTGGAACCTGCTTGGTACCAGTTGGACACTAAGTTACTATAGCAGACACACTTTGTGGATGCCACTAAGTGTCAGCACTGTTTGCTTTAAAAAAAACGTAGCAAAATGGGCAGGAGGGTAGAAGGTAGAGGTGCTGGAACTTGCTTGGCACCAGTGGGACACTAAGTTACTATAGCAGACACTTTGTGGATGCCACTAAGTTTCAGCCCTGTTTTCTATAAAAATAGCGTAGAAAAATGGGCAGGAGGGTAGAAGGGAGAGGTGGTGGAACTTGCTTGGCATCAGTGGAACACTAAGTTACTATAGCAGACACTTTGTGGATGCCACTAAGTTTCAGCACTGTATGCTATAAAAAAAGCGTAGCAAAATGGGCAGGAGGGAAGAAGGCCGAGGTGGTGGAACCTGCTTGGCACCAGTTAGACACTAAATTACTATAGCAGACATTTTGCGGATGCCACTAAGTTTCAGCACTGTTGGCTATAAAAATAGCGTAGCAAAATAGGCAGGAGGGTAGAAGGCAGAGGTGGTGGAACTTGCTTGGCACCAGTGGGACACTAAGTTACTATAGCAGACACTTTGTGGATGCCACTAAGTTTTAGCACTGTTTGCTATAAAATTAGCGTAGCAAAATGGGCAGGAGGGTAAAAGGCAGAAGTGGTGGAACTTTCTTAGCACCAGTAGGACACTAAGTTACTATAGCAGACACTTTGTGGATGCCACTAAGTTTCAGCACTGTTTGCTATGAAAATAGCGTAGCAAAATGGGCAGGAGAGTAGAAGGCAGAGGTGATGGAACTTGCTTGGCACCAGTGGGACACTAAGTTACTATAGCAGACACTTTGTGGATGCCACTAAGTTTCAGCACTGTTTGCTATAAAAATAGCGTAGCAAAATGGGCAGGAGGGTAGAAGGCAGAGGTGGTGGAACTTGCTTGGCACCAGTTGGACACTAAGTTACTATAGCAGACACTTGGTGGATGCCACTAAGTTTCAGCACTGTTTGCTATAAAAATAGCGTAGCAAAATGGGCAGGAGGGTAGAAGGCAGAGGTGATGGAACTTGCTTGGCACCAGTGGGACACTAAGTTTCTATAGCAGACACTTTGTGGATGCCACTAAGTTTCAGCACTGTTTGCTATAAAAATAGCGTAGCAAAATGGGCAGGAGGGTAGAAGGCAGAGGTGGTGGAACTTGCTTGGCACCAGTTGGACACTAAGTTACTATAGCAGACACTTTGTGGATGCCACTAAGTTTCAGCACTGTTTGCTATAAAAATAGCATAGCAAAATGGGCAGGAGGGTAGAAGGCAGAGGTGGTGGAACTTGCTTGGCACCAGTGGGATACTAAGTTACTATAGCAGACACTTTGTGGATGCCACTAAGTTTCAGCACTGTTTTCTATAAAAAGAGAGGAGCAAAATGGACAGGAGGGTAGAAGGCAGAGGTGGTGGAACTTGCTTGGCACCAGTGGGACACTAAGTTACTATAGCAGACACTTTGTGGAAACCACTAAGTTTCAGCACTGTTTTCTATAAAAAGAGAGGAGCAAAATGGGCAGGAGAGTATACGGCAGAGGTGGTGGAACTTGCTTGGCACCAGTGGGACACTAAGTTACTATAGCAGACACTTTGTGGATGCCACTAAGTTTCAGCACTGTTTGCTAAAAAAATAGCGTAGCAAAATGGGAAGGAAGGTAGAAGGCAGAGGTGGTGGAACTTGCTTGGCACCAGTGGGACACTAAGTTACTATAGCAGACACTTTGTGGAAGCCACTAAGTTTCAGCACTGTTTGCTAAAAAAATAGCGTAGCAAAATGGGCAGGAGGTTAGAAGGCAGAGGTGGTGGAACTTGCTTGGAACCAGTGGGACACTAAGTTACTATAGCAGACACTTTGTGAATGCCACTAAGTTTCAGCACTGTTTGCTATGAAAATAGCGTAGCAAAATGGGCAGGAGGGTAGAAGGCAGAGGTGGTGGAACTTGCTTGGCACCAGTGGAACACAAAGTTACTATAGCAGACACTTTGTGGATGCCACTAATTTTCAGCACTGTTTGCTATAAAAATAGCGTAGCAAAATGGGCAGGAGGGTGGAAGGCAGAGGTGGTGGAACTTGCTTGGCACCAGGGGTACACTAAGTTACTTTAGCAGACACTTTGTGGAAGCCACTAAGTTTCAGCACTATTTGCTATAAAATTAGAGTAGCAAAATGGGCAGGAGGGTAGAAGGCAGAGGTGGTGGAACTTGCTTAGCACCAGTAGGACACTAAGTTACTATAGCAGACACTTTGTGGATGCCACTAAGTTTCAGCACTGTTTGCTATAAAAATAGCGTAGCAAAATGGGCAGGAGGGTAGAAGGCAGAGGTGGTGGAACTTGCTTGGCACCAGTGGGACACTAAGTTACTATAGCAGACACTTTGTGGATGCCACTAAGTTTCAGCACTGTTTGCTATAAAAATAGCGTAACAAAATGGGCAGGAGGGTAGAAGGCAGAGGTGGTGGAACTTGATTGGCACCACTGGGATACTAAGTTTCTATAACAGACACTTTGTGGATGCCACTAATTTTCATCACTGTTTGCTATAAAAATAGCATAGCAAAATGGGCAGGAGGGTAGAAGGCAGAGGTGGTGAAACTTGCTTGGCACCAGTGGGACACGAAGTTACTATAGCAGTCACTTTGTGGAAGCCACTAAGTTTCAGCACTGTTTGCTATAAAAATAGCGTAGCAAAATGAGCAGGAGGGTAGAAGGCAGAGGTGGTGGAACTTGCTTGACACCAGTGGAACACAAAGTTACTATAGCAGACACTTTCTGGATGCCACTAAGTTTCAGCACTGTTTGCTATAAGAATAACATAGCAAAATGGGCAGGAGGGTGGAAGGCAGAGGTGGTGGAACTTGCTTGGCACCAGGGGGACACTAAGTTACTTTAGCAGACACTTTCTGGAAGCCACTAAGTTTCAACACTGTTTGCTATAAAAATAGAGTAGCAAAATGGGCAGCAGAGTATAATGCAGAGGTGCTGGAACTTGCTTGGCACCAGTGGGACACTAAGTTACATTAGCAGACACTTTGTGGATGCCACTAAGTTTCAGCACTCTTTACTATAAAGATAGCGTAGCAAAATGGGCAGGAGGGTAGAAGGCAGAGGTGGTGGAACTTGCTTGGCACCAGTGGGACACTAAGGTACTATAGCAGACACTTTGTGGACGCCACTAAGTTTCAGCACTGTTTTCTATAAAAATAGCGTAGCAAAATGGGCAGGAGGGTATAAGGCAGAAGTGGTGTAACTTGCTTGGCACCAGTGGGACACTAATTTACTATAGCAAACACTTTATGGATGCCACTAAGTTTCAGCACTGTTTGCTATAAAAATAGCGTAGCAAAATGAGCAGGAGGGTAGAAGGCAGAGGTGGTGGAACTTGATTGGCACCAGTGGGATACTAAGTTTCTATAACAGACACTTTGTGGATGCCACTAAGTTTCATCACTGTTTGCTATAAAAATAAAGTAGCAAAATGGGCAGGAGAGTATAAGGCAGAGGTGGTGGAACTTGCTTGGCACCAGTGGGACACGAAGTTACTATAGCAGTCACTTTGTGGAAGCCACTAAGTTTCAGCACTGTTTGCTATAAAAATAGCGTAGCAAAATGGGCAGGAGGGTAGAAGGCAGAGGTGGTGGAACTTGCTTGGCACTAGGGGGACACTAAGTTACTTTAGCAGACACTTTCAGGAAGCCACTAAGTTTCAACACTGTTTGCTATAAAATTCGAGTAGCAAAATGGGCAGGAGAGTATAAGGCAGAGGTGGTGGAACTTGCTTGGCACCAGTGGGACACTAAGTTACTATAGCAGACACTTTGTGGATGCCACTAAGTTTCAGCACTGTTTACTATAAAGATAGCGTAGCAAAATGGGCAGGAGGGTAGAAGGCAGAGGTGGTGGAACTTGCTTGGAACCAGTGGGACACTAAGTTACTATAGCAGACACTTTGTGAATGCCACTAAGTTTCAGCACTGTTTGCTATAAAAATAGCATAGCAAAATGGGCAGGAGGGTATAAAGCAGAGGTGGTGTAACTTGCTTGGCACCAGTGGAACACTAAGTTACTATAGCAGACACTTTGTGGATGCCACTAAGTTTCAGCACTGTTTGCTATAAAAATAGCGTAGCAAAATGGGCAGGAGGGTAGAAGGCAGAGGTGGTGGAACTTGCTTGGCTTCAGTGGAACACAAAGTTACTATAGCAGACACTTTGTGGATGCATCTAAGTTTCAGCACTGTTTTCTATAAGAATAACGTAGCAAAATGGGCAGGAGGGTGGAAGGTAGAGGTGGTGGAACTTGCTTGGCACCAGGGGGACACTAAGTTACTTTAGCAGACACTTTGTGGAAGCCACTAAGTTTCAGCACTGTTTGCTATAAAATTAGAATAGCAAAATGGGCAGGAGGGTAGAAGGCAGAGGTAGTGGAACTTGCTTGGCACCAGTGGGACACTAAGTTACTATAGCAGACACTTTGTGGATGCCACTAAGTTTCAGCACTGTTTGCTATAAAAATAGCGTAACAAAATGGGCAGGAGGGTAGAAGGCAGAGGTGGTGAAACTTGATTGGCACCAGTGGGATACTAGGTTTCTATAACACACACTTTGTGGATGCCACTAAGTTTCATCACTGTTTGCTATAAAAATAAAGTAGCAAAATGGGCAGGAGAGTATAAGGCAGAGGTGGTGGAACTTGCTTGGCACCAGTGGGACACTAAGTTACATTAGCAGACACTTTGTGGATGCCCCTAAGTTTCAGCACTCTTTACTATAAAGATAGCGTAGCAAAATGGGCAGGAGGGTAGAAGGCAGAGGTGGTGGAACTTGCTTGGCACCAGTGGGACACTAAGGTACTATAGCAGACACTTTGTGGACGCCACTAAGTTTCAGCACTGTTTACTATAAAGATAGCGTAGCAAAATGGGCAGGAGGGTAGAAGGCAGAGGTGGTGGAACTTGCTTGGAACCAGTGGGACACTAAGTTACTATAGCAGACACTTTGTGAATGCCACTAAGTTTCAGCACTGTTTGCTATAAAAATAGCATAGCAAAATGGGCAGGAGGGTATAAGGCAGAGGTGGTGTAACTTGCTTGGCACCAGTGGAACACTAAGTTACTATAGCAGACACTTTGTGGATGCCACTAAGTTTCAGCACTGTTTGCTATAAAAATAGCGTAGCAAAATGGGCAGGAGGGTAGAAGGCAGAGGTGGTGGAACTTGCTTGGCTTCAGTGGAACACAAAGTTACTATAGCAGACACTTTGTGGATGCATCTAAGTTTCAGCACTGTTTTCTATAAGAATAACGTAGCAAAATGGGCAGGAGGGTGGAAGGTAGAGGTGGTGGAACTTGCATGGCACCAGGGGGACACTAAGTTACTTTAGCAGACACTTTGTGGAAGCCACTAAGTTTCAGCACTGTTTGCTATAAAATTAGAATAGCAAAATGGGCAGGAGGGTAGAAGGCAGAGGTAGTGGAACTTGCTTGGCACCAGTGGGACACTAAGTTACTATAGCAGACACTTTGTGGATGCCACTAAGTTTCAGCACTGTTTGCTATAAAAATAGCGTAACAAAATGGGCAGGAGGGTAGAAGGCAGAGGTGGTGAAACTTGATTGGCACCAGTGGGATACTAGGTTTCTATAACACACACTTTGTGGATGCCACTAAGTTTCATCACTGTTTGCTATAAAAATAAAGTAGCAAAATGGGCAGGAGAGTATAAGGCAGAGGTGGTGGAACTTGCTTGGCACCAGTGGGACACTAAGTTACATTAGCAGACACTTTGTGGATGCCACTAAGTTTCAGCACTCTTTACTATAAAGATAGCGTAGCAAAATGGGCAGGAGGGTAGAAGGCAGAGGTGGTGGAACTTGCTTGGCACCAGTGGGACACTAAGGTACTATAGCAGACACTTTGTGGACGCCACGAAGTTTCAGCACTGTTTGCTATAAAAAAAGCGTAGCAAAATGGGCAGGAGGGTATAAGGCAGAGGTGGTGTAACTTGCTTGGCACCAGTGGGACACTAATTTACTATAGCAAACACTTTATGGATGCCACTAAGTTTCAGCACTGTTTGCTATAAAAATAGCGTAGCAAAATGAGCAGGAGGGTAGAAGGCAGAGGTGGTGGAACTTGATTGGCACCAGTGGGATACTAAGTTTCTATAACAGACACTTTGTGGATGCCACTAAGTTTCATCACTGTTTGCTATAAAAATAAAGTAGCAAAATGGGCAGGAGAGTATAAGGCAGAGGTGGTGGAACTTGCTTGGCACCAGTGGGACACTAAGTTACTATAGCAGACACTTTGTGGATGCCACTAAGTTTCAGCACTGTTTGCTATAAAAATAGTGTAGCAAAAGGGGCAGGAAGGTAGAAGGCAGAGGTGGTGGAACTTGCTTGGCACCAATGGGACACTAAGTTACTATAGCAGACACTTTGTGGAGGCCACTAAGTTTCAGCACTGTTTGCAAAAAAAATAGCATAGCAAAATGGGCAGGAGGGTAGAAGGCAGAGGTGGTGGAACTTGCTTGGAATCAGTGGGACACTAAGTTACTATAGCAGACACTTTGTGGATGCCACTAAGTTTCAGCACTGTTTGCTATAAAAATAGCGTAGCAAAATGGGCAGGAGGGTAGAAGGCAGAGGTGGTGGAACTTGCTTGGCACCAGTGGGACACTAAGGTACTATAGCAGACACTTTGTAGACGCCACTAAGTTTCAGCACTGTTTGCTATAAAAATAGCGTAGCAAAATGGGCAGGAGGGTAGAAGGCAGAGGTGGTGGAACTTGCTTGGCACCAGTGGGACACTAATTTACTATAGCAAACACTTTGTGGATGCCACTAAGTTTCAGCACTGTTTGCTATAAAAATAGCGTAGCAAAATGAGCAGGAGGGTAGAAGGCAGAGGTGTTGGAACTTGATTGGCACCAGTGGGATACTAAGTTTCTATAACAGACATTTTGTGGATGCCACTAAGTTTCATCACTGTTTGCTATAAAAATAAAGTAGCAAAATGGGCAGGAGAGTATAAGGCAGAGGTGGTGGAACTTGCTTGGCACCAGTGGGACACTAAGTTACTATAGCAGACACTTTGTGGATGCCACTAAGTTTCAGCACTGTTTGCTATAAAAATAGTGTAGCAAAAGGGGCAGGAAGGTAGAAGGCAGAGGTGGTGGAACTTGCTTGGCACCAGTGGGAAACTAAGTTACTATAGCAGACACTTTGTGAATGCCACTAAGTTTCAGCACTGTTTGCTAAAAAAATAGCATAGCAAAATGGGCAGGAGGGTATAAGGCAGAGGTGGTGTAACTTGCTTGGCACCAGTGGAACACTAAGTTACTATAGCAGACACTTTGTGGATGCCACTAAGTTTCAGCACTGTTTGCTATAAAAATAGCATAGTAAAATGGGCAGGAGGGTAGAAGGCAGAGGTGGTGTAACTTGCTTGGCACCAGTGGAACACTAAGCTACTATAGTAGACACTTTGCAGATGCCATTAAGTTTCAGCACTGTTTGCTATAAAAATAGCGTAGCAAAATGGGCAGGAGGGTAGAAGGCAGAGGTGGTGGAACTTGATTGGCACCAGTGGGATACTAAGTTTCTATAACAGACACTTTGTGGATGCCACTAAGTTTCATCACTGTTTGCTATAAAAATAGAGTAGCAAAATGGGCAGGAGAGTATAAGGCAGAGGTGGTGGAACTTGCTTGGTACCAGTGGGACACTAAGTTACTATAGCAGAAACTTTGTGGATGCCACTAAGTTTCAGCACTGTTTACTATAAAGATAGCGTAGCAAAATGGGCAGGAGGGTAGAAGGCAGAGGTGGTGGAACTTGCTTGGAACCAGTGGGACACTAAGTTACTATAGCAGACACTTTGTGAATGCCAAAAAGTTTCAGCACTGTTTGCTATAAAAATAGCATAGCAAAATGGGCAGGAGGGTAGAAGGCAGAGGTGGTGTAACTTGCTTGGTGTCACGGCCGGGCGGTCGGGCAGACCCAGGAGGTGGATCCACTGGACCGAACTCTCTGAGATGGTGGTAGGGAGTCCGGCAGCTGAAGCACTGATGGGCAGTAGAACAGTCCGTGCAAGTGAAGGCAGCGGAGGAGTCCCAGGGACCACGGAGTCACAGAAGGTGGTCTTGGTGACGTAGCTCAGGTTCGGAGGCCGAGGTGATATCAGGCGGGGTCCGGAACCTCTGGAGCAAGATGACGGGTCACCGCAGGGATCCGGGATGGTACGGACTGTCAGATGGCAGACGGACAGCGTGCGGGGATCAGGACACGGCAGACTGGATGGCGAGGCAGGTACGGCTCTACAAAGACAGATAGGTGAGTACAGGCACATAAACACCAAGAGACCTGACTCCTAGCTCAGGGAACACGAAGATCAGGCCCCGCCCCCTTGGACAATGACCCCTTATATACCCTGTACCTGTGCAACCTCATTTCCTGTTAATGGACGCTGGCCCTTTAAGAAAGGGTCAGTGACCGCGCGCGCGCCCTAATGCGCATGCGCGCCGCCCGGGTGCCAGAAGCCAGGGAAGGAGGCTGCGAGGAGGACGCAGGGGAGCCGGCCAGGTCCAGGGAAGCTGTCGGGCGCCGGGATCGGGGGCCCGGAGCCCTGGGACGGACGGAATCCGGTGACTGGGAAGCGGAGATCGTGGCAGGTGAGCCGGGGAACGGGGGTGAGGACCCGGGGAGCGTGACAGTACCCCCCCCCCCACGCCCCCCTCCCCGCAACCGGGACATGAAGGCACGGATAAGAGGAGTGCCCACGTTCTCCCTGGGCTCCCAGGACCTATCCTCAGGACCATACCCTTCCCAGTCCACCAGGAAGAACTGTCGACCTCGTACGGTCTTCATGGCCACGATATCCCTTACCGCATAGATGTCGTCATCGGCAATAGGTGGAGGGGCCGGACTGGCAGCAGCGGAGAAGGGACCAAGGACAACCGGCTTGAGCAGGGAGACGTGGAATGAGTTGGGTATCCTCATCGTGGCCGGGAGCTGTAGCTTGTAGGAGACCTCATTGATCTTGTTGAGGACTTTAAACGGCCCGATGTAGCGAGGACCCAGCTTGTAGGATGGTATCTTCAGGCGGATGTACTGGGAGGCAAGCCAGACGAGATCTCCAGGAGAGAAACACGGAGGATCCAGACGTCTCTTGTCAGCGTGTTTCTTCATCCGCTGGGAAGCGCGCCCAAGGGACGCCTTGACAGAGTCCCAAATGGTAGCAAAGTCACGAACTGCAGTATCAGCAGCCGGGACATCCGAGGAAGGGGATATAGGCAATGGGACGGCGGGCTGGAGTCCGTAAACAACATGGAAGGGAGATTCGGAGGATGACTCACTGACGTGGTGGTTATGGGAGAATTCAGCCCAAGGCAGAAGCGAGGACCAGTCGTCGTGATGGGCGTTGACATAGTGACGTAGGTATGAGGTCACGATTTGATTGACCCTCTCCACTTGGCCGTTAGACTGAGGATGGTAAGAAGAAGAAAAGTCCAGAGTCACTCCCAGATGTTTGCATAGAGCCCTCCAGAAGCGGGAGGTGAACTGAGTTCCTCTGTCGGACACTATGTGGGATGGAAAGCCATGCAAGCGGAAGATGTGATGTATATAGGCTTCCGCGAGTTCCTGAGCAGAGGGCAGTCCGGCCATAGGAACGAAGTGGGCCATTTTGGAGAATCGATCAACCACGACCCATATGACTGTGTGCCCGGAGGATAATGGCAAGTCCGTAATAAAGTCCATTGCTATGTGTTGCCACGGGACTGAGGGTATCGGTAAAGGCAGAAGACGGCCATGGGGCAAGTGTTTGGGCGTCTTGTTCCTGGCACAGGAGGAGCAGGCAGAGACAAAAGCAGCGACGTCCGTGCGAAGGGATGGCCACCAGTAATGGCGTACAATCGCACCCCATGTTCTCTTCTGACCAGCATGCCCGGCTGTTTTTGAGGCATGACCCCAGTGTAACACTTTTTGCCTGTCGGTATCGGAGACATAGGTCTTCCCGGGCGGTATCTGGGCTAGGGTGACAGGGGCCACCGGAATGATGTTGCTAGGACAGATGATGGGTTGGGTAGTCTCTTCCTCCTGCTCCATGGGCATGAAAGACCTGGACAAGGCATCAGCGCGTACATTCTTGTCCGCGGGTCGGAAGTGAAGCTGAAAGTCGAACCTGGCAAAGAATAAGGACCACCTGGCTTGCCGTGGGTTCAGTCGCTGAGCGGACCGCAGGTATTCTAGGTTCTTGTGGTCCGTGTAGATGATCACGGGATACACTGCACCTTCCAGGAGGTAGCGCCATTCCTCCAGTGCCAGTTTGACTGCCAAGAGCTCTCGGTCCCCGATGGTATAGTTGCGTTCAGGCGCTGAGAAGCCCTTGGAGAAGAATCCGCAAGTCACCATCTTCCCGGAGGAGGACTTCTGCATGAGCACTGCTCCGGCTCCTGAGGAGGAGGCATCCACCTCCAAGGTGAACTGGCGGTTTAGCTCCGGACGGTGAAGTACAGGCGAGGAAGCAAAAGCCCGCTTCAAAGAGCCAAACGCGGCGTCGGCCGCAGGCGACCAGTCCTTTGGATTTGCCTCTTTCTTAGTCAAAGCGGAAAGTGGAGCAGTCAGAGCAGAGAAGTGAGGGACGAATTGGCGGTAGTAGTTGGCGAATCCCAGGAAGCGTTGGATTGCCTTCAGTCCAGAAGGGGGAGGCCAGTTGAGAATGGCGGAGACCTTCTTGGGATCCATCTGCAGTCCAGTCTCAGAGATGATGTACCCCAGAAAGGGGAGAGAAGACTGCTCAAAGACACACTTCTCATACTTTGCGTACAGACGGTTCTCTCTTAGTCGTCGTAGAACCAGCTGTACGTGCTCTCTGTGGGTTGGGAGGTCCGGAGAGAAGACAAGGATGTCATCTAGATATACTACCACACAGGTGTAGAGGAGGTCTCGGAACACGTCGTTCACCAGTTCTTGGAAGACGGCAGGAGCGTTACACAGGCCGAAGGGCATCACGCAGTACTCATAATGTCCATCGCGCGTATTAAACGCGGTCTTCCATTCGTCACCAGAGCGGATGCGCACCAGATTGTAAGCACCCCGAAGATCCAGCTTGGTGAACAGACGGGCTCCTCTAAGCCGGTCAAACAATTCGGGGATGAGCGGCAGAGGGTACTTGTTCTTAACAGTGATCTGATTCAGACCCCGGTAGTCGATGCAGGGACGTAAATCGCCCTCTTTTTTCTTGACAAAGAAGAAACCTGCTCCAGCAGGAGAGGAGGATCTCCGAATGAATCCCCTAGCCAGGCTCTCTGAGATGTAAGTAGACATAGCCCTTGTTTCGGCTGGAGACAAAGGATATATCCGTCCTCGTGGTGGCGTTGTTCCAGGGAGCAGGTCGATGGCACAATCGTAGGGGCGATGTGGCGGCAGTACCTCGGATTCTTTTTTATCAAAGACATCAGCAAAGGACCAATAAGCCGAGGGCAGCCCCGGTAGGTTCTCAGGAACCGGAGGTCGTCGGATGGGTTGTGTGGATTTTAGGCATCTCTCATGACACGAAGCACCCCAGCGGGTGATTTCGCCAGTGCCCCAGCTGACTGATGGTTCGTGAGTCCGTAACCATGGAAGGCCCAGCAGGATCTGATGGGACATGTGCGGAAGGACGTAGAAGACGATGTTCTCGGTGTGAAGAGCACCGATGCGCAGTTCAACCGGCCTGGTGGTCCAGGAGATGGTGTCAGAAAGGGGTCTCCCATCCACAGAGGCAATCACCAGGGGCTTGTTGAGTGGGATAACAGGCACCTGGTATTTATCCACGGTGGCTTGCTGGATGAAATTGCCTGCTGCCCCGGAATCAAGATAGGCCTCAGCCGTGAACCGCGTCTCTCCAGTTGACACTTGCACAGTCCACATAACCGGGTCTGAGAGAGTCCCAGCACCTAGGGTGGCCTCTCCTACCAACCCTAGGCTTTGGAGTTTCCCGGCCTCTCTGGACAGGAGCGTAGCAGGTGGGTGTCCTCACCACAGTAAAAGCAGAGGCCCTGGGCGAGCCGCTCTGCTCGACGTCGTTCAGACTGCCGCACTCGGTCGATCTGCATGGGCTCGTGGACGGGAATCCCAGCTGTTGATGACTGAGGAACGGAGGACTTCTGCGGAGGAGGAGAATGCCGTACCGGGCGTCTCTCCCGAGATAGCTCTTTGGAGCGCTCCTGAAACCGTATGTCCACACGAGTTGCTAGGGCAATCAGGGCATCTAGGGTGGAGGGCACGTCCCGACCCGCCAACTCATCCTTGATGCGACTCGAGAGTCCTTCCCAGAAGGCGGCTGTTAGGGCTTCATTATTCCACCCGAGTTCTGAAGCCAAAGTGCGGAAACGGATGGCGTATTGACCCACCGTCAGTGTCCCTTGACGTAGGCGGAGGAGTGATGAAGCAGAGGCAGAGGCGCGTCCTGGCTCGTCAAAGGTACTGCGGAAGGCCTGTAGGAACTGTTGAAGATCCTTGGTCATGGGGTCCTCCTTCTCCCACAAGGGGTTCATCCACGCCAGCGCCTCGCCGTCTAGGTGGGACATTATAAAGGCGACCTTGGCTTGGTCGGAGGCGAACAGATGTGGCAGCTGCGTGAAGTGAAGGGAACATTGGTTTATGAAGCCCCTGCAGGTCTTGGGATCTCCAGCATACCGAGGAGGTGACGCCAAACGGAGTCGGGAAGCATCTGAAGAGGCTGCCACTGGTACGGGAGCCATGGCTTGCCTGGCGGGGGACCTGGGTGCCGCAGGCGTCATTGATGCTTGTAATGTGTACAGGCGGGTGTCCACGGAGGTCATGAATTGCAGCATGCGGGTCTGGACTTCACGCTGGCGTTGGAGTTCCTCTTGCAGGGCCATTAGTGCAGCAGCGGGATCCATGGCCTGATCTTACTGTCACGGCCGGGCGGTCGGGCAGACCCAGGAGGTGGATCCACTGGACCGAACTCTCTGAGATGGTGGTAGGGAGTCCGGCAGCTGAAGGACTGATGGGCAGTAGAACAGTCCGTGCAAGTGAAGGCAGCGGAGGAGTCCCAGGGACCACGGAGTCACAGAAGGTGGTCTTGGTGACGTAGCTCAGGTTCGGAGGCCGAGGTGATATCAGGCGGGGTCCGGAACCTCTGGAGCAAGATGACGGGTCACCGCAGGGATCCGGGATGGTACGGACTGTCAGATGGCAGACGGACAGCGTGCGGGGATCAGGACACGGCAGACTGGATGGCGAGGCAGGTACGGCTCTACAAAGACAGATAGGTGAGTACAGGCACATAAACACCAAGAGACCTGACTCCTAGCTCAGGGAACACGAAGATCAGGCCCCGCCCCCTTGGACAATGACCCCTTATATACCCTGTACCTGTGCAACCTCATTTCCTGTTAATGGACGCTGGCCCTTTAAGAAAGGGTCAGTGACCGCGCGCGCGCCCTAATGCGCATGCGCGCCGCCCGGGTGCCAGAAGCCAGGGAAGGAGGCTGCGAGGAGGACGCAGGGGAGCCGGCCAGGTCCAGGGAAGCTGTCGGGCGCCGGGATCGGGGGCCCGGAGCCCTGGGACGGACGGAATCCGGTGACTGGGAAGCGGAGATCGTGGCAGGTGAGCCGGGGAACGGGGGTGAGGACCCGGGGAGCGTGACACTTGGCACCAGTGGAACACTAAGTTACTATAGCAGACACTTTGTGGATGCCACTAAGTTTCATCACTGTTTGCTATAAAAATAAAGTAGCAAAATGGGCAGGAGGGTAGAAGGCAGAGGTGGTGGAACTTGATTGGCACCAGTGGGATACTAAGTTTCTATAACAGACACTTTGTGGATGCCACTAAGTTTCATCACTGTTTGCTATAAAAATAGAGTAGCAAAATGGGCAGGAGGGTAGAAGGCAGAGGTGGTGGAACTTGCTTAGCACCAGTAGGACACTAAGTTACTATAGCAGACACTTTCTGGATGCCACTAAGTTTCAGCACTGTTTGCTATAAGAATAACATAGCAAAATGGGCAGGAGGGTGGAAGGCAGAGGTGGTGGAACTTGCTTGGCACCAGGGGGACACTAAGTTACTTTAGCAGACACTTTCTGGAAGCCACTAAGTTTCAACACTGTTTGCTATAAAATTCGAGTAGCAAAATGGGCAGGAGGGTATAAGGCAGAGGTGGTGCAACTTGCTTGGCACCAGTGGAACACTAAGTTACTATAGCAGACACTTTGTGGATGCCACTAAGTTTCAGCACTGTTTGCTATAAAAATAGCGTAGCAAAATGGGCAGGAGGGTAGAAGGCAGAGGTGGTGGAACTTGCTTGGCACCAGGGGGACACTAAGTTACTATAGCAGACACTTTGTGAATGCCACTAAGTTTCAGCACTGTTTGCTATAAAAATAGCATAGCAAAATGGGCAGGAGGGTATAAGGCAGAGGTGGTGTAACTTGCTTGGCACCAGTGGAACACTAAGTTACTATAGCAGACACTTTGTGGATGCCACTACCTTTCAGCACTGTTTGCTATAAAAATAGCGTAGCAAAATGGGCAGGAGGGTAGAAGGCAGAGGTGGTGGAACTTGCTTGACACCAGTGGAACACAAAGTTACTATAGCAGACACTTTCTGGATGCCACTAAGTTTCAGCACTGTTTGCTATAAGAATAACATAGCAAAATGGGAAGGAGGGTGGAAGGCAGAGGTGGTGGAACTTGCTTGGCACCAGGGGGACACTAAGTTACTTTAGCAGACACTTTCTGGAAGCCACTAAGTTTCAACACTATTTGCTATAAAATTCGAGTAGCAAAATGGGCAGGAGAGTATAAGGCTGAGGTGGTGGAACTTGCTTGGCACAAGTGGGACACTAAGTTACTATAGCAGACACTTTGTGGATGCCACTAAGTTTCAGCCCTGTTTACTATAAAGATAACGTAGCAAAATGGGCAGGAGGGTAGAAGGCAGAGGTGGTGGAACTTGCTTGGAACCTGTGGGACACTAAGTTACTATAGCAGACACTTTGTGAATGCCACTAAATTTCAGCACTGTTTGCTATAAAAATAGCGTAGCAAAATGGGCAGGAGGGTAGAAGGCAGAGGTGGTGGAACTTGCTTGGCACCAGTGGAACACAAAGTTACTATAGCAGACACTTTGTGGATGCCACTAAGTTTCAGCACTGTTTGCTATAAGAATAACGTAGCAAAATGGGCAGGAAGGTGGAAGGTAGAGGTGGTGGAACTTGCTTGGCACCAGGGGGACACTAAGTTACTTTAGCAGACAATTTGTGGAAGCCACTAAGTTTCAGCACTGTTTGCTATAAAGATAGCGTAGCAAAATGGGCAGGAGGGTAGAAGGCAGAGGTGGTGGAACTTGCTTGGCACCAGTTGGACAATAAGTTACTATAGCAGTCACTTTGTGGATGCCACTAAGTTTCAGCACTGTTTGCTATAAAAATAGCGTAGCAAAATGGGCAGGAGGGTAGAAGGCAGAGGTGGTGGAACTTGCTTGGCACCAGTGGGACACTAAGGTACTATAGCAGACACTTTGTAGACGCCACTAAGTTTCAGCACTGTTTGCTATAAAAATAGCGTAGCAATATGGGCAGGAGGGTAGAAGGCAGAGGTGGTGGAACTTGCTTGGCACCAGTGGGACACTAATTTACTATAGCAAACACTTTGTGGATGCCACTAAGTTTCAGCACTGTTTGCTATAAAAATAGCGTAGCAAAATGAGCAGGAGGGTAGAAGGCAGAGGTGTTGGAACTTGATTGGCACCAGTGGGATACTAAGTTTCTATAACAGACATTTTGTGGATGCCACTAAGTTTCATCACTGTTTGCTATAAAAATAAAGTAGCAAAATGGGCAGGAGAGTATAAGGCAGAGGTGGTGGAACTTGCTTGGCACCAGTGGGACACTAAGTTACTATAGCAGACACTTTGTGGATGCCACTAAGTTTCAGCACTGTTTGCTATAAAAATAGTGTAGCAAAAGGGGCAGTAAGGTAGAAGGCAGAGGTGGTGGAACTTGCTTGGCACCAGTGGGAAACTAAGTTACTATAGCAGACACTTTGTGAATGCCACTAAGTTTCAGCACTGTTTGCTAAAAAAATAGCATAGCAAAATGGGCAGGAGGGTATAAGGCAGAGGTGGTGTAACTTGCTTGGCACCAGTGGAACACTAAGTTACTATAGCAGACACTTTGTGGATGCCACTAAGTTTCAGCACTGTTTGCTATAAAAATAGCATAGTAAAATGGGCAGGAGGGTAGAAGGCAGAGGTGGTGTAACTTGCTTGGCACCAGTGGAACACTAAGCTACTATAGTAGACACTTTGCAGATGCCATTAAGTTTCAGCACTGTTTGCTATAAAAATAGCGTAGCAAAATGGGCAGGAGGGTAGAAGGCAGAGGTGGTGGAACTTGCATGGCACCAGTAGGACACTAAGTTACTATAGCAGACACTTTGTGGATGCAACTAAGTTTCAGCACTGTTTGCTAGAAAAAAAGCGTAGCAAAATGGGCAGGAGGGTAGAAGGCAGAGGTGGTGGAACTTGCTTGGCACCAGTGGGACACTAAGTTACTATAGCAGACACTTTGTGGAAGCCACTAAGTTTCAGCACAGTTTGCTATAAAAATAGCGTAGCAAAATGGGCAGGAGGGTAGAAGGCAGAGGTGGTGGAACTTGCTTGGCACCAGTGGAACACAAAGTTACTATAGCAGACAGTTTGTGGATGCCACTAAGTTTCAGCACTGTTTGCTATAAAAATAGCGTAGCAAATAGGGCAGGAGGGTGGAAGGCAGAGGTGGTGGAACTTGCTTGGCACCAGGGGGACACTAAGTTACTTTAGCAGACACTTTGTGGAAGCCACTAAGTTTCAGCACTGTTTGCTATAAAATTAGAGTAGCAAAATGGGAAGGATGGTAGAAGGCAGAGGTGGTGGAACTTGCTTGGCACCAGTAGGACACTAAGTTACTATAGCAGACACTTTGTGGATGCCACTAAGTTTCAGCACTGTTTGCTATAAGAATAACGTAGCAAAATGGGCAGGAAGGTGGAAGGTAGAGGTGGTGGAACTTGCTTGGCACCAGGGGGACACTAAGTTACTTTAGCAGACAATTTGTGGAAGCCACTAAGTTTCAGCACTGTTTGCTATAAAGATAGCGTAGCAAAATGGGCAGGAGGGTAGAAGGCAGAGGTGGTGGAACTTGCTTGGCACCAGTTGGACAATAAGTTACTATAGCAGTCACTTTGTGGATGCCACTAAGTTTCAGCACTGTTTGCTATAAAAATAGCGTAGCAAAATGGGCAGGAGGGTAGAAGGCAGAGGTGGTGGAACTTGCTTGGCACCAGTGGGACACTAAGGTACTATAGCAGACACTTTGTAGACGCCACTAAGTTTCAGCACTGTTTGCTATAAAAATAGCGTAGCAATATGGGCAGGAGGGTAGAAGGCAGAGGTGGTGGAACTTGCTTGGCACCAGTGGGACACTAATTTACTATAGCAAACATTTTGTGGATGCCACTAAGTTTCAGCACTGTTTGCTATAAAAATAGCGTAGCAAAATGAGCAGGAGGGTAGAAGGCAGAGGTGTTGGAACTTGATTGGCACCAGTGGGATACTAAGTTTCTATAACAGACATTTTGTGGATGCCACTAAGTTTCATCACTGTTTGCTATAAAAATAAAGTAGCAAAATGGGCAGGAGAGTATAAGGCAGAGGTGGTGGAACTTGCTTGGCACCAGTGGGACACTAAGTTACTATAGCAGACACTTTGTGGATGCCACTAAGTTTCAGCACTGTTTGCTAAAAAAATAGCATAGCAAAATGGGCAGGAGGGTATAAGGCAGAGGTGGTGTAACTTGCTTGGCACCAGTGGAACACTAAGTTACTATAGCAGACACTTTGTGGATGCCACTAAGTTTCAGCACTGTTTGCTATAAAAATAGCATAGTAAAATGGGCAGGAGGGTAGAAGGCAGAGGTGGTGTAACTTGCTTGGCACCAGTGGAACACTAAGCTACTATAGTAGACACTTTGCAGATGCCATTAAGTTTCAGCACTGTTTGCTATAAAAATAGCGTAGCAAAATGGGCAGGAGGGTAGAAGGCAGAGGTGGTGGAACTTGCATGGCACCAGTAGGACACTAAGTTACTATAGCAGACACTTTGTGGATGCAACTAAGTTTCAGCACTGTTTGCTAGAAAAAAAGCGTAGCAAAATGGGCAGGAGGGTAGAAGGCAGAGGTGGTGGAACTTGCTTGGCACCAGTGGGACACTAAGTTACTATAGCAGACACTTTGTGGAAGCCACTAAGTTTCAGCACAGTTTGCTATAAAAATAGCGTAGCAAAATGGGCAGGAGGGTAGAAGGCAGAGGTGGTGGAACTTGCTTGGCACCAGTGGAACACAAAGTTACTATAGCAGACAGTTTGTGGATGCCACTAAGTTTCAGCACTGTTTGCTATAAAAATAGCATAGCAAATAGGGCAGGAGGGTGGAAGGCAGAGGTGGTGGAACTTGCTTGGCACCAGGGGGACACTAAGTTACTTTAGCAGACACTTTGTGGAAGCCACTAAGTTTCAGCACTGTTTGCTATAAAATTAGAGTAGCAAAATGGGAAGGATGGTAGAAGGCAGAGGTGGTGGAACTTGCTTGGCACCAGTAGGACACTAAGTTACTATAGCAGACACTTTGTGGATGCCACTAAGTTTCAGCACTGTTTGCTATAAAAATAGCATAGCAAAATGGGCAGGAGGGTAGAAGGCAGAGGTGGTGGAACCTGCTTGGTACCAGTTGGACACTAAGTTACTATAGCAGACACACTTTGTGGATGCCACTAAGTGTCAGCACTGTTTGCTATAAAAATAGCGTAGCAAATAGGGCAGGAGAGTATAAGGCAGAGGTGGTGGAACTTGCTTGGCACCAGTGGGACACTAAGTTACTATAGCAGACACTTTGTGGATGCCACTAAGTTTCAGCACTGTTTGCTATAAAAATAGTGTAGCAAAAGGGGCAGGAAGGTAGAAGGCAGAGGTGGTGGAACTTGCTTGGCACCAGTGGGAAACTAAGTTACTATAGCAGACACTTTGTGAATGCCACTAAGTTTCAGCACTGTTTGCTAAAAAAATAGCATAGCAAAATGGGCAGGAGGGTATAAGGCAGAGGTGGTGTAACTTGCTTGGCACCAGTGGAACACTAAGTTACTATAGCAGACACTTTGTGGATGCCACTAAGTTTCAGCACTGTTTGCTATAAAAATAGCATAGTAAAATGGGCAGGAGGGTAGAAGGCAGAGGTGGTGTAACTTGCTTGGCACCAGTGGAACACTAAGCTACTATAGTAGACACTTTGCAGATGCCATTAAGTTTCAGCACTGTTTGCTATAAAAATAGCGTAGCAAAATGGGCAGGAGGGTAGAAGGCAGAGGTGGTGGAACTTGCATGGCACCAGTAGGACACTAAGTTACTATAGCAGACACTTTGTGGATGCAACTAAGTTTCAGCACTGTTTGCTAGAAAAAAAGCGTAGCAAAATGGGCAGGAGGGTAGAAGGCAGAGGTGGTGGAACTTGCTTGGCACCAGTGGGACACTAAGTTACTATAGCAGACACTTTGTGGAAGCCACTAAGTTTCAGCACAGTTTGCTATAAAAATAGCGTAGCAAAATGGGCAGGAGGGTAGAAGGCAGAGGTGGTGGAACTTGCTTGGCACCAGTGGAACACAAAGTTACTATAGCAGACAGTTTGTGGATGCCACTAAGTTTCAGCACTGTTTGCTATAAAAATAGCGTAGCAAATAGGGCAGGAGGGTGGAAGGCAGAGGTGGTGGAACTTGCTTGGCACCAGGGGGACACTAAGTTACTTTAGCAGACACTTTGTGGAAGCCACTAAGTTTCAGCACTGTTTGCTATAAAATTAGAGTAGCAAAATGGGAAGGATGGTAGAAGGCAGAGGTGGTGGAACTTGCTTGGCACCAGTAGGACACTAAGTTACTATAGCAGACACTTTGTGGATGCCACTAAGTTTCAGCACTGTTTGCTATAAAAATAGCATAGCAAAATGGGCAGGAGGGTAGAAGGCAGAGGTGGTGGAACCTGCTTGGTACCAGTTGGACACTAAGTTACTATAGCAGACACTTTGTGGATGCCACTAAGTGTCAGCACTGTTTGCTTTAAAAAAAACGTAGCAATATGGGCAGGAGGGTAGAAGGCAGAGGTGGTGGAACTTGCTTGGCACCAGTGGAACACAAAGTTACTATAGCAGACACTTTGTGGATGCCACTAATTTTCAGCACTGTTTGCTATAAAAATAGCGTAGCAAAATGGGCAGGAGGGTGGAAGGCAGAGGTGGTGGAACTTGCTTGGCACCAGGGGGACACTAAGTTACTTTAGCAGACACTTTGTGGAAGCCACTAAGTTTCAGCACTGTTTGCTATAAAATTAGAGTAGCAAAATGGGCAGGAGGGTAGAAGGCAGAGGTGGTGGAACTTGCTTAGCACCAGTAGGACACTAAGTTACTATAGCAGACACTTTGTGGATGCCACTAAGTTTCAGCACTGTTTGCTATAAAAATAGCGTAGCAAAATGGGCAGGAGGGTAGAAGGCAGAGGTGGTGGAACTTGCTTGGCACCAGTGGGACACTAAGTTACTATAGCAGACACTTTGTGGATGCCACTAAGTTTCAGCACTGTTTGCTATAAAAATAGCGTAACAAAATGGGCAGGAGGGTAGAAGGCAGAGGTGGTGGAACTTGATTGGCACCAGTGGGATACTAAGTTTCTATAACAGACACTTTGTGGATGCCACTAAGTTTCATCACTGTTTGCTATAAAAATAGAGTAGCAAAATGGGCAGGAGAGTATAAGGCAGAGGTGGTGTAACTTGCTTGGCACCAGTAGGACACTAAGTTACTATAGCAGACACTTTGTGGATGCCACTAAGTTTCATCACTGTTTGCTATAAAAATAGAGTAGCAAAATGGGCAGGAGGGTAGAAGGCAGAGGTGGTGGAACTTGATTGGCACCAGTGGGACACTAAGTTACTATAGCAGACACTTTGTGAATGCCACTAAGTTTCAGCCCTGTTTGCTATAAAAATAGCATAGCAAAATGGGCAGGAGGGTATAAGGCAGAGGTGGTGTAACTTGCTTGGCACCAGTGGAACACTAAGTGGCATCCACAAAGTGTCTGCTATAGTAACTTAGTGTTCCACTGGTGCCAAGCAAGTTCCACCACCTCTGCCTTCTACCCTCCTGCCCATTTTGCTACGCTATTTTTATAGCAAACAGTGCTGAAACTTAGTGGCATCCACAAAGTGTCTGCTATAGTAACTAAGTTTCAGCACTGTTTGCTATAAAAATAGCGTAGCAAAATGGGCAGGAGGGTAGAAGGCAGAGGTGGTGGAACTTGCTTGGCATCAGTGGAACACTAAGTTACTATAGCAGACACTTTGTGGATGCCACTAAGTTTCAGCACTGTATGCTATAAAAAAAAGCGTAGCAAAATGGGCAGGAGGGAGAAAGGCCGAGGTGGTGGAACCTGCTTGGCACCAGTTAGACACTAAATTACTATAGAAGACATTTTGCGGATGCCACTAAGTTTCAGCACTGTTGGCTATAAAAATAGCGTAGCAAAATAGGCAGGAGGGTAGAAGGCAGAGGTGGTGGAACTTGCTTGGCACCAGTGGGACACTAAGTTACTATAGCAGACACTTTGTGGATGCCACTAAGTTTCAGCACTGTTTGCTATAAAATTAGCGTAGCAAAATGGGCAGGAGGGTAGAAGGCAGAAGTGGTGGAACTTTCTTAGCACCAGTAGGACACTAAGTTACTATAGCAGAAACTTTGTGGATGCCACTAAGTTTCAGCACTGTTTGCTATAAAAATAGCGTAGCAAAATGGGCAGGAAGGTAGAAGGTAGAGGTGGTGGAACTTGCTTGGAACCAGTGGGACACTAAGTTACTATAGCAGACACTTTGTGAATGCCACTAAGTTTCAGCCCTGTTTGCTATAAAAATAGCATAGCAAAATGGGCAGGAGGGTATAAGGCAGAGGTGGTGTAACTTGCTTGGCACCAGTGGAACACTAAGTTACTATAGCAAACACTTTCTGGATGCCACTAAGTTTCAGCACTGTTTGCTATAAGAATAACATAGCAAAATGGGCAGGAGGGTGGAAGGCAGAGGTGGTGGAACTTGCTTGGCACCAGGGGGACACTAAGTTACTTTAGCAGACACTTTCTGGAAGCCACTAAGTTTCAACACTGTTTGCTATAAAATTCGAGTAGCAAAATGGGCAGGAGGGTATAAGGCAGAGGTGGTGCAACTTGCTTGGCACCAGTGGAACACTAAGTTACTATAGCAGACACTTTGTGGATGCCACTAAGTTTCAGCACTGTTTGCTATAAAAATAGCGTAGCAAAATGGGCAGGAGGGTAGAAGGCAGAGGTGGTGGAACTTGCTTGGCACCAGGGGGACACTAAGTTACTATAGCAGACACTTTGTGAATGCCACTAAGTTTCAGCACTGTTTGCTATAAAAATAGCATAGCAAAATGGGCAGGAGGGTATAAGGCAGAGGTGGTGTAACTTGCTTGGCACCAGTGGAACACTAAGTTACTATAGCAGACACTTTGTGGATGCCACTAACTTTCAGCACTGTTTGCTATAAAAATAGCGTAGCAAAATGGGCAGGAGGGTAGAAGGCAGAGGTGGTGGAACTTGCTTGACACCAGTGGAACACAAAGTTACTATAGCAGACACTTTCTGGATGCCACTAAGTTTCAGCACTGTTTGCTATAAGAATAACATAGCAAAATGGGCAGGAGGGTGGAAGGCAGAGGTGGTGGAACTTGCTTGGCACCAGGGGGACACTAAGTTACTTTAGCAGACACTTTCTGGAAGCCACTAAGTTTCAACACTATTTGCTATAAAATTCGAGTAGCAAAATGGGCAGGAGAGTATAAGGCTGAGGTGGTGGAACTTGCTTGGCACAAGTGGGACACTAAGTTACTATAGCAGACACTTTGTGGATGCCACTAAGTTTCAGCCCTGTTTACTATAAAGATAACGTAGCAAAATGGGCAGGAGGGTAGAAGGCAGAGGTGGTGGAACTTGCTTGGAACCTGTGGGACACTAAGTTACTATAGCAGACACTTTGTGAATGCCACTAAGTTTCAGCACTGTTTGCTATAAAAATAGCGTAGCAAAATGGGCAGGAGGGTAGAAGGCAGAGGTGGTGGAACTTGCTTGACACCAGTGGAACACAAAGTTACTATAGCAGACACTTTCTGGATGCCACTAAGTTTCAGCACTGTTTGCTATAAGAATAACATAGCAAAATGGGCAGGAGGGTGGAAGGCAGAGGTGGTGGAACGTGCTTGGCACCAGGGGGACACTAAGTTACTTTAGCAGACACTTTCTGGAAGCCACTAAGTTTCAACACTGTTTGCTATAAAATTCGAGTAGCAAAATGGGCAGGAGAGTATAAGGCAGAGGTGGTGGAATTTTATTGGCACCAGTGGGATACTAAGTTTCTATAGCAGACACTTTGTGGATGCCACTAAGTTTCAGCACTGTTTTCTAAAAAAATAGCGTAGCAAAATGGGCAGGAGGGTAGAAGGCAGAGGTGGTAGAACTTGCTTGGAACCAGTGGGACACTAAGTTACTATAGCAGACACTTTGTGGATGCCACTAAGTTTCAGCACTGTTTGCTATAAAAATAGCGTAACAAAATGGGCAGGAGGGTAGAAGGCAGAGGTGGTGGAACTTGCTTGGCACCAGTGGGACACTAAGTTACTATAGCAGACACTTTGTGGATGCCACTAAGTTTCAGCACTGTTTACTATAAAGATAGCTCAATAAACAGGAAAACATATTAGTTGTTCCAGTGTACATTAGCATAAGAACCTACAGAAAAACCACTGAAACACATGTTGTAAGAACAATAATATTTATTATTGGATCAATTAGGTAAGAAATGGTTAAAACGTTACAAAAGGGAAATTGTAGAAAAAAGAGAGAGAGAGGGGGATTACAACACAGTGATAGAACAAATTGACCTCCAGTGGTCACCTAATGTTTGCAAGAAGAGTATAGGTACAATATAGGTACAATCAATACAATAATGGCAAGTATGCCCATGGAATAATGAAAACTGAACTAGTCCATACAATCTAAAGCTCATATAAAGCCGTGAATGTTAATATCTATAAAGAAGGTGTGGAGCATAAATAGTTAATCATATAAGAGCATAGTTGCCATTAGTGGATGTCTAGAGAATCTATTAGGTACTCCTGATAATGGGAAAACAGGCTTTTTAGAAGGACAAATTCAGTTTGCATGAGACCATATATATATATATGTAAAAAAAAATTTATATGAAGATGCTCAAAATCCTGGACCGAAGGAAGTAATTCTTTGTACTCCTATGTGTAGACTGGACCGGCAGGTAAGGTCATATCAAAAATTATTTTTAATAGTACAAGAAACAAAGTATACACCCACTGTCTGATAGAGCAGAGACGGAGCGTATCACACACAAGTGGGTTAATGCCTAAGAAGACAGTGCTTAAATATATTAATGATAAATAAAGATAGCGTAGCAAAATGGGCAGGAGGGTAGAAGGCAGAGGTGGTGGAACTTGCTTGGCACCAGTTGGACAATAAGTTACTATAGCAGACACTTTGTGGATGCCACTAAGTTTCAGCACTGTTTGCTATAAAAATAGCGTAGCAAAATGGGCAGGAGGGTAGAAGGCAGAGGTGGTGGAACTTGCTTGGCACCAGTGGGACACTAAGTTACTATAGCAGACACTTTGTGGACGCCACTAAGTTTCAGCACTGTTTGCTATAAAAATAGCGTAGCAAAATGGGCAGGAGGGTATAAGGCAGAGGTGGTGTAACTTGCTTGGCACCAGTGGAACACTAAGTTACTAAAGCAGACACTTTGTGGATGCCACTAAGTTTCAGCACTATTTGCTATAAAAATAGCGTAGCAAAATGGGCAGGACAGTAGAAGGCAGAGGTGGTGGAATTTTATTGGCACCAGTGGGATACTAAGTTTCTATAGCAGACACTTTGTGGATGCCACTAAGTTTCAGCACTGTTTTCTAAAAAAATAGCGTAGCAAAATGGGCAGGAGGGTAGAAGGCAGAGGTGGTAGAACTTGCTTGGAACCAGTGGGACACTAAGTTACTATAGCAGACACTTTGTGGATGCCACTAAGTTTCAGCACTGTTTGCTATAAAAATAGCGTAGCAAAATGGGCAGGAGGGTATAAGGCAGAGGTGGTGTAACTTGCTTGGCACCAGTGGAACACTAAGTTACTATAGCAGACACTTTGTGGATGCCACTAAGTTTCAGCACTGTTTGCTATAAAAATAGAGGAGCAAAATGGACAGGAGGGTGGAAGGCAGAGGTGGTGGAACTTGCTTGGCACCAGTGGGACACTAAGTTACTATAGCAAACACTTTGAGGATGCCACTAAGTTTCAGCACTGTTTGCTATAAAAATAGCGTAGCAAAATGGGCAGGAGGGTAGAAGGCATAGGTGGTGGAACTTGCTTGGCACCAGTGGAACACTAAATTACTATAGCAGACACTTTGTGGATGCCACTAAGTTTCAGCACTGTTTGCCATAAAAATAGCGTAGCAAAATGGGCAGGAGGGTAGAAAAAAGAGGTGGTGGAACTTGCTTGGCACCAGTGGGACACTAAGTTACTATAGCAGACACTTTGTGGATGCCACTAAGTTTCAGCACTGTTTGCTATAAAAATTGAGGAGCAAAATGGACAGGAGGGTGGAAGGCAGAGGTGGTGGAACTTGCTTGGCACCAGTGGGACACTAAGTTACTATAGCAGAAACTTTGTGGATGCCACTAAGTTTCAGCACTGTTTGCTATAAAAATAGAGGAGCAAAATGGACAGGAGGGTAGAAAGCAGAGGTGGTGGAACTTGCTTGGCACCAGTGGGACACTAAGTTACTATAGCAGACACTTTGTGGAAGCCACTAAGTTTCAGCACTGTTTGCTATAAAAATAGCGTAGTAAAATGGGCAGGAGGGTAGAAGGCAGAGGTGGTGGAACTTCCTTGGCACCAGTGGGACACTAAGTTAATATATCACACACTTTGTGGAAGCCACTAAGTTTCAGCACTGTTTGCTATAAAAATAGCGTAGCAAAATGGGCAGGAGGGTAGAAGGCAGAGGTGGTGGAACTTGCTTGGCATCAGTGGAACACTAAGACACTATAGCAAACACTTTGTGGATGCCACTAAGTTTCAGCACTGTTTGCTATAAAAATAGCGTAGCAAAATGGGCAGGAGGGTAGAAGGCAGAGGTGGTGGAACTTGCCTGGCACCAGGGGGGCACTAAGTTACTATAGCAGACACTTTGTGGAAACCACTAAGTTTCAGCACTGTTTGCTATAAAATTAGAGTAGCAAAATGGGCAGGATGGTAGAAGGCAGAGGTGAGGGAACTTGCTTGGCACCAGTAGGACACTAAGTTACTATAGCAGACACTTTGTGGATGCCACTAGGTTTCAGCACTGTTTGCCATAAAAAATAGCGTAGCAAAATGGGCAGGAGGGTAGAAGGCAGAGGTGGTGGAACTTGCTTGGCACCAGTGGGACACTAAGTTACTATAGCAGACACTTTGTGGATGCCACTAAGTTTCAGCACTGTTTGCTATAAAAATAGCGTAACAAAATGGGCAGGAGGGTAGAAGGCAGAGGTGGTGGAACTTGCTTGGCACCAGTGGGACACTAAGTTACTATAGCAGACACTTTGTGGATGCCACTAGGTTTCAGCACTGTTTGCTATAAAAAATAGCGTAGCAAAGAAGGGAATTTTGTTACTTACCGTAAATTCCTTTTCTTCTAGCTCTTATTGGGAGACCCAGACGATTGGGGTATAGCTACTGCCCTCCGGAGGCCACACAAAGCACTACACTAAAAAGTGCAAGGCCCCTCCCCTTCTGGCTATACCCCCCCGTGGTATCACGGGTTCTCCAGTTTTAGTGCCAAAGCAAGAAGGAGGAAGCCAATAACTGGTTTAAACAAATTAACTCCGAATAACGTCGGAGAACTGAAAAACCGTTCAACATGAACCACATGTGTACCCGCAAACAACAAAACAATCCCGAAGGACAACAGGGCGGGTGCTGGGTCTCCCAATAAGAGCTAGAAGAAAAGGAATTTACGGTAAGTAACAAAATTCCCTTCTTCTTCAGCGCTCTATTGGGAGACCCAGACGATTGGGACGTCCAAAAGCTGTCCCTGGGTGGGTAAAGAGATACCTCATGTTAGAGCTGCAAAACAGCCCTCCCCTACGGGGGTGTCACTGCCGCCTGCAGGACTCTTCTACCTAAGCTGGCATCCGCCGAAGCATAGGTATGCACCTGATAATGCTTGGTGAAAGTGTGCAGACTCGACCAGGTAGCTGCCTGGCACACTTGTTGAGCCGAAGCCCGGTGTCGTAATGCCCAGGACGCACCCACGGCTCTGGTTGAGTGGGCTTTTAACCCTGAAGGAACCGGAAGCCCCGCAGAACGGTAGACCTCTAGAATTGGTTCTTTGATCCATCGAGCCAGGGTGGCTTTAGTAGCCTGCAACCCCTTGCGCGGACCAGCGACAAGGACAAAAAATGCATCGGAACGGCGCATGGGCGCCGTGCGGGAAATGTAGATTCTGAGTGCTCTCACCAGATCTAGCAAACGTAAGTCCTTTTCATACCGGTGAACCGGATGAGGACAAAAGGAAGGCAAGGATATATCCTGATTAAGATGAAACGAGGATACGACCTTAGGGAGAAACTCCGGAATGGGGCGCAGCACTACCTTGTCCTGGTGGAACACCAGGAAGGGAGCCTTGGATGACAGAGCTGCCAGCTCCGACACTCGCCGAAACGATGTGATCGCAACAAGAAACGCCACTTTCTGTGACAGGCGAGAAAAGGAAACTTCCTTCAGAGGCTCGAAAGGCGGCTTCTGGAGAGCAACTAGTACCCTGTTCAGATCCCATGGATCTAACGGCCGCCTGTACGGGGGCACAATATGACAGACCCCCTGCAGGAACGTGCGCGCCTTAGGAAGACGTGCTAGACGCTTCTGAAAAAACACGGATAGTGCCGAGACTTGCCCTTTAAGGGAGCTGAGCGACAAGCCCTTTTCCAACCCCGATTGCAGGAAGGAAAGAAAGGTGGGCAATGCAAATGGCCAAGGGGATACTCTCTGTGCAGAGCACCAGGATAAGAAAATCTTCCACGTTCTGTGGTAGATCTTAGCAGACGTTGACTTCCTAGCTTGTCTCATTGTGGCTACGACTCCTTGAGATAATCCTGCGGATGCTAGGATCCAGGACTCACTGGCCACACAGTCAGGTTCAGGGCCGCAGAATTCTGATGGAAAAAACGGCCCTTGGGACAGTAAGTCTGGTCGGTCTGGCAGTGACCACGGTCGACCGACCGTGAGATGCCACAGATCCGGATACCACGATCTCCTCGGCCAGTCCGGGGCGACGAGTATGACGCGGCTGCAATCGGATCTGATTTTTTGCGCAGTCCTCTGGGCAAGAGTGCCAGAGGTGGAAACACATATGTGAGCCGGAACTGCGACCAATCTTGCACTAAGGCGTCTGCCGCCAGAGCTCTGTGATCGCGCGATCGTGCCAGAAATGCCGGGACCTTGTTGGTGTGCCGAGACGCCATTAGGTCGACGTCCGGCACCCCCCAGCGGCAACAGATTTCCTGAAACACGTCCGGGTGAAGGGACCATTCCCCCGCGTCCATGCCCTGGCGACTGAGGAAGTCTGCTTCCCAGTTTTCTACGCCCGGGATGTGAACTGCGGATATGGTGGATGCTGTGTCCTCCACCCACATGAGGATTCGCCGGACTTCCTGGAAGGCTTGCTGACTGCGCGTCCCTTCTTGGTGGTTGATGTATGCCACCGCTGTGGAGATGTCCGACTGGATTCGGATCTGCTCTCTTTCTAGCCACTTCTGGAAAGCTAGTAGGGTAAGATACCCTGCCCCGATTTCCAGAACATTGATCTGAAGGGTGGACTCCTGCTGAGTCCACGTCCCCTGAGCCATGTGGCGGAAACACACTGCTCCCCACCCTGACAGACTCGTATCTGTCGTGACCACTATGAGGTGGGAATAAGCCACTATTGCAGATAGTCCTCGGCCGTCTGGGAAAGGGAGACTTTCCTGTCCAGGGAGGTTGACTGCCCGTTCCATTGGCGGAGAATGTCCCATTGCAGTTGGCGCAGATGAAAATGCGCAAGGGAACTGCCTCGATGGCTGCCACCATCTTCCTTAGGAAGTGTATGAGACGCCTTAAGGGGTGCGACTGGCCTTGAAGGAAAGACTGCACCTCTGTCTGCAGTGAACGCTGCTTGTTCAGCGGACGCTTCACTATTGCTGATAGAGTATGAAACTCCATGCCGAGATACGTTAGTGATTGAGTCGGAGACAGATTTGACCTTGCCAAATTGATGATCCACCCGAAAGTCTGGAGAGTCTCCAGCGTAACATTCAGGCTGCGTTGGCATGCCTCGAGGGAGGGTGCTTTGACGAGTAGATCGTCCAAGTACGGGATCACCGGGTGTCCCTGAGAGTGCAAGACTGCTACCACTGCTGCCATGACCTTGGTGAACACCCGTAGGGCTGTCGCCAGACTGAATGGCAGAGCTACGAACTGAAGATGTTCGTCTCCTATCACAAAACGTAGAAAACGTTGGTGTTCCGTAGCAATTGGCACGTGGAGATAGTCATCTTTGATGTCTGTTGAGGCAAGGAAGTCTCCTCGAGACATTGAGGCAATGACGGATCGGAGGGATCCCATCCGGAACCGCCTGGCGTTCGCATGCTCGTTGAGCAGTTTCAGGACCAGAACAGGACGGAAGGAACCGTCCTTTTTTGGAGCCACAAAGAGATTGGAGTACAAACCCTCGCCCTCGTTCCTGAGGGGGGACAGGGATCACCGCTCCTTCTGCTCTTAGAGCGTCCACCGCCTGCAGCAGGGCATCTGCTCGGTGGGGGGTGGGGCTGTTCTGAAGAATGGAGTCGGAGGACGAGAACAGAACACTGTCCTGTGCACGTGAGCACAATGTCCGTCACCCACCGGTCTGTGACCTGTGGCAGCTAAACGTCGCCAAAGGCGGGGGAGTCTGCCATCAACCGCGGATGCGGAGAGAGAGAGAGAGAGCTGAGAGTCCTGAGGAGGCCGCCTTGGTAGCGGTTCCTCCGACTGCCTTCCTTGGGCGTGATTGAGCCCGGCCGGAATCTGAGCCCGTCTGAGGTTTTGTAGCCCTTTTGCACGAGGACAATTGGGACCTGCCGGAGCTTGGGAAGGACCGAAACCTCGACTGTACTTTTAGGACAGTATAAACAGTGTAAGTCGCAGTGCAGACATTGCGGGGTTACGGACGCCTCTGCGGTACAGATGTCCCTGTGCTCAAGGCCAGCTGCGCAAGAACAGCTGAAAAGGTTAGGTTGCCTATACGGCTGTGGATGCCGGAGCAACCGACACGCCGATAGCTTCCTAGACAGATTTCAACCAGAGTCCATCTGTCTGTGAATGGCATCTTTAAGTGAAGCCCCATCTCCAGTGCAACTATGGCTCTAGATGCAAGCCTGGAGATTGGAGAATCCACCTTTGGACCCTGGGTCCAGCGCTGACCACGTCAGGGGAAAAGGGATAACGTGTATCCTAAAAAAACGTTTGGAGAAGACGCTTATCTGGTAAGCGTGGTGTTCCTGGACTGCTTCTCTGAAGTCAGCGTGGCCAGAAAAATACTCAATATCTGTGTGAGATACTGAAAAAGGACTTCTCCTGTTCGTCTCCTATCTCCACTGGGGGAGCTGAGGGAGAAAGATCCAACCTTCCATTGATGGACGGTATAGGATCATTCCGTATGGCGTTACCACCCGGTGTATCCGGATTGAGAGCGATGTCAGGATCAAAGCCCTGAAGAGCTGCCTTTTGGTCAAGTAGATTGCCCATGGCCTGTCTGGACTGCAAATCTCTATATTATGACTACTCCGTCCCTGTCCATGGACAGGGTTGACAGGTGGTTTCTTTGGCCACGACTAGTAGAGACCCCGGCAGACGAAGTGCTAGAGACCCCGGCAGACGACGTGCTACAGGGGAGCAGGCACACAATGGGACGGTGTCATGAACAGCATCCCATGTAGTAAAAACAGCACTGAAAATCTGTGTTGCTTTTTTGCCGCTGCCGACTAGCTATCTAAAAGTATATAGCCAAGATTGGTGACCGTACAGTGCAATGTATAGCATACAGGCATAAAGTACAAATGACCACTGCAGCACAAGCAATACAAGCAGCATAGAAGCCTGTGCCCTGGCACCCCTGCTCTTCTGCTGCTGTATACTAGTCATCTAGGGGAATATAGCCCAGAAGAGTGACCCTACAGTGCAATGTATAGCATACAAGCACAAGTACAAAAGAACACTGCAGCACATGCAATACAAGCAGCATAGAAGCCTGTGCCCTGGCACCCCAGCTCTTCTGCTGCTGTAGACTGGTCATCCAGGGGAATATAGCCCAGAAGAGTGACCATACAGTGCAATGTATAGCATACAAGCACAAATACAAATGCACACTGCAGCCCATGCAATACAAGCAGCATAGAAAAAAACCTGTGCCCCAGCACCCTTGGTTTTCTGCTGCTGTAGTCTAGCCATTCCAGGAGAATATAGCTAAGACTAGCGACTGTACAGTGCAATGTATAGCATATAAGCATAAACACAAATGAACACCTCAGTCGTACAATACAAGCAGCCTAGAAAGCCTGTGCCTTAGCACACCTGCTTTCCTGCTGCTGATGTGTCGCTCCCCAAGCTGGCATATAGCGACCTATGCAGTTAAAAACAACACATGTACACACTGCATATATATTGTGGTCAGCACTATGTGTGCCGCTTACCGCCCGCCTATAAGCGGGTGTATGGCCGCCACCGTCCTGCCTGGTTGCCGAAAGTCCGAGCTCGGACTGCAGTAATGGCTGCCGGCTTCTTCCCCAGCTCGTGTGAGGAGGGGCGGGCCGTGGGCGTGCCCCAAGGCAGAGCGGGAATCCGGCGTCCGACAGTGTGCAGTGAGAGGGCTGGAGCATGTAAATAAGGCTCCAGCCCTCGGCGCTGCTGATTGCTCAGCGCCTGTCCACTTCCCTGAGTGACAGGGAGGGGGCGGGAACGAAGCGGCACTAGGCCGCAGAAGCCGGGGACTGGATTTATAAGCGCCGCCGCCGTAAAAGCGCGGTCGGCGCCCAGTCCCCGGCGAACTACAAGTCCCAGCCGCGCCGCCGCTCCCGGAGCGTCCGGCGCGGTAGTTCCCAAAACACAAAGTCACTCAGCAAAGCTGCAGTGACTGTAACCCATTACTGTCCCCGGCGCACTAGCACACCCAGCAAGTCTGGAGTGTGCTGTGTCCGTGTGACCGGGGACACAGAGTACCTGTAATGGTGCAGGGCCATGTCCCTGAACGGTACTCCAGCTCCGTATCCAGCAGGTTCAAATGGGTCTGTGGATGGAGCCCGGCGTCAGAGCTTTGAGGCCGGTAGGATCCCACTTCCTCAGAGCCCCCCAGGGGGATGTGGAAGGAAAGCAGCATGTGGGGCTCCAGCCCCTGTACCAGCAATAGGTACCTCAACCTTACAACACCATCCACGGGTGAGAAGGGAGCATGCTGGGGGCCCTATATGGGCCCTCTTTTCTTCCATCCGAAATAGTCAGCAGCTACTGCTGACTAAAATCTGTGGAGCCATGCGTGGATGTCTGACCTCCTTCGCACAAAGCTTGAAAACTGGAGAACCCGTGATACCACGGGGGGGTATAGCCAGAAGGGGAGGGGCCTTGCACTTTTTAGTGTAGTGCTTTGTGTGGCCTCCGGAGGGCAGTAGCTATACCCCAATCGTCTGGGTCTCCCAATAGAGCGCTGAAGAAATGGGCAGGAGGGTAGAAAGCAGAGGTGGTGGAACTTGCTTGGCACCAGTGGGACACTAAGTTACTATAGCAGACACTTTGTGGATGCCACTAAGTTTCAGCACTGTTTGCTATAAAAATAGCGTAACAAAATGGGCAGGAGGGTAGAAGGCAGAGGTGGTGGAACTTGCTTGGCACCAGTGGGACACTAAGTTACTATAGCAGACACTTTGTGGATGCCACTAAGTTTCAGCACTGTTTACTATAAAGATAGCTCAATAAACAGGAAAACATATTAGTTGTTCCAGTGTACATTAGCATAAGAACCTACAGAAAAACCACTGAAACACATGTTGTAAGAACAATAATATTTATTATTGGATCAATTAGGTAAGAAATGGTTAAAAAGTTACAAAAGGGAAATTGTAGAAAAAAGAGAGAGAGAGGGGGATTACAACACAGTGATAGAACAAATTGACCTCCAGTGGTCACCTAATGTTTGCAAGAAGAGTATAGGTACAATATAGGTACAATCAATACAATAATGGCAAGTATGCCCATGGAATAATGAAAACTGAACTAGTCCATACAATCTAAAGCTCATATAAAGCCGTGAATGTAAATATCTATAAAGAAGGTGTGGAGCATAAATAGTTAATCATATAAGAGCATAGTTGCCATTAGTGGATGTCTAGAGAATCTATTAGGTACTCCTGATAATGGGAAAACAGGCTTTTTAGAAGGACAAATTCAGTTTGCATGAGACCATATATATATATATGTATAAAAAAATTTATATGAAGATGCTCAAAATCCTGGACCGAAGGAAGTAATTCTTTGTACTCCTATGTGTAGACTGGACCGGCAGGTAAGGTCATATCAAAAATTATTTTTAATAGTACAAGAAACAAAGTATACACCCACTGTCTGATGGAGCAGAGGCGGAGCGTATCACACACAAGTGGGTTAATGCCTAAGAAGACAGTGCTTAAATATATTAATGATAAATAAAGATAGCGTAGCAAAATGGGCAGGAGGGTAGAAGGCAGAGGTGGTGGAACTTGCTTGGCACCAGTTGGACAATAAGTTACTATAGCAGACACTTTGTGGATGCCACTAAGTTTCAGCACTGTTTGCTATAAAAATAGCGTAGCAAAATGGGCAGGAGGGTAGAAGGCAGAGGTGGTGGAACTTGCTTGGCACCAGTGGGACACTAAGTTACTATAGCAGACACTTTGTGGATGCCACTAAGTTTCAGCACTGTTTGCTATAAAAATAGCGTAGCAAACTGGGCAGGAGGGTAGAAGGCAGAGGTGGTGGAACTTCCTTGGCACCAGTGGGACACTAAGTTAATATATCACACACTTTGTGGAAGCCACTAAGTTTCAGCACTGTTTGCTATAAAAATAGCGTAGCAAAATGGGCAGGAGGGTAGAAGGCAGAGGTGGTGGAACTTGCTTGGCATCAGTGGAACACTAAGACACTATAGCAAACACTTTGTGGATGCCACTAAGTTTCAGCACTGTTTGCTATAAAAATAGCGTAGCAAAATGGGCAGGAGGGTAGAAGGCAGAGGTGGTGGAACTTGCCTGGCACCAGGGGGGCACTAAGTTACTATAGCAGACACTTTGTGGAAACCACTAAGTTTCAGCACTGTTTGCTATAAAATTAGAGTAGCAAAATGGGCAGGATGGTAGAAGGCAGAGGTGAGGGAACTTGCTTGGCACCAGTAGGACACTAAGTTACTATAGCAGACACTTTGTGGATGCCACTAGGTTTCAGCACTGTTTGCCATAAAAAATAGCGTAGCAAAATGGGCAGGAGGGTAGAAGGCAGAGGTGGTGGAACTTGCTTGGCACCAGTGGGACACTAAGTTACTATAGCAGACACTTTGTGGATGCCACTAAGTTTCAGCACTGTTTGCTATAAAAATAGCGTAACAAAATGGGCAGGAGGGTAGAAGGCAGAGGTGGTGGAACTTGCTTGGCACCAGTGGGACACTAAGTTACTATAGCAGACACTTTGTGGATGCCACTAGGTTTCAGCACTGTTTGCTATAAAAAATAGCGTAGCAAAATGGGCAGGAGGGTAGAAAGCAGAGGTGGTGGAACTTGCTTGGCACCAGTGGGACACTAAGTTACTATAGCAGACACTTTGTGGATGCCACTAAGTTTCAGCACTGTTTGCTATAAAAATAGCGTAACAAAATGGGCAGGAGGGTAGAAGGCAGAGGTGGTGGAACTTGCTTGGCACCAGTGGGACACTAAGTTACTATAGCAGACACTTTGTGGATGCCACTAAGTTTCAGCACTGTTTACTATAAAGATAGCTCAATAAACAGGAAAACATATTAGTTGTTCCAGTGTACATTAGCATAAGAACCTACAGAAAAACCACTGAAACACATGTTGTAAGAACAATAATATTTATTATTGGATCAATTAGGTAAGAAATGGTTAAAAAGTTACAAAAGGGAAATTGTAGAAAAAAGAGAGAGAGAGGGGGATTACAACACAGTGATAGAACAAATTGACCTCCAGTGGTCACCTAATGTTTGCAAGAAGAGTATAGGTACAATATAGGTACAATCAATACAATAATGGCAAGTATGCCCATGGAATAATGAAAACTGAACTAGTCCATACAATCTAAAGCTCATATAAAGCCGTGAATGTAAATATCTATAAAGAAGGTGTGGAGCATAAATAGTTAATCATATAAGAGCATAGTTGCCATTAGTGGATGTCTAGAGAATCTATTAGGTACTCCTGATAATGGGAAAACAGGCTTTTTAGAAGGACAAATTCAGTTTGCATGAGACCATATATATATATGTAAAAAAAAATTTATATGAAGATGCTCAAAATCCTGGACCGAAGGAAGTAATTCTTTGTACTCCTATGTGTAGACTGGACCGGCAGGTAAGGTCATATCAAAAATTATTTTTAATAGTACAAGAAACAAAGTATACACCCACTGTCTGATGGAGCAGAGGCGGAGCGTATCACACACAAGTGGGTTAATGCCTAAGAAGACAGTGCTTAAATATATTAATGATAAATAAAGATAGCGTAGCAAAATGGGCAGGAGGGTAGAAGGCAGAGGTGGTGGAACTTGCTTGGCACCAGTGGGACACTAAGTTACTATAGCAGACACTTTGTGGATGCCACTAAGTTTCAGCACTGTTTGCTATAAAAATAGCGTAGCAAACTGGGCAGGAGGGTAGAAGGCAGAGGTGGTGGAACTTGCTTGGCACCAGTGGAACACTAAGTTACTAAAGCAGACACTTTGTGGATGCCACTAAGTTTCAGCACTATTTGCTATAAAAATAGCGTAGCAAAATGGGCAGGACGGTAGAAGACAGAGGTGGTGAAACTTGCTTGGAACCAGTGGGACACTAAGTTACTATAGCAGACACTTTGTGAATGCCACTAAGTTTCATCACTGTTTGCTATAAAATTAGAGTAGCAAAATGGGCAGGAGGGTGGAAGGCAGAGGTGGTGGAATTTGCTTGGCACCAGTAGGACACTAAGTTACTATAGCAGACACTTTGTGGATGCCACAAAGTTTCAGCACTGTTTGCTATAAAAATAGCATAGAAAAATGGGCAGGAGGGTAGAAGGCAGAGGTGGTGGAACTTGCTTGGCACCAGTGGGACACTAAGTTACTATAGCAGACACTTTGTGGATGCCACTAAGTTTCAGCACTGTTTGCTATAAAAATAGAGGAGCAAAATGGACAGGAGGGTAGAAGGCAGAGGTGGTGGAACTTGCTTGGCACCAGTGGGACACTAAGTTACTATAGCAGACACTTTGTGGAAGCCACTAAGTTTCAGCACTGTTTGCTATAAAAATAGCGTAGAAAAATGGGCAGGAGGGTAGAAGGCAGAGGTGGTGAAACTTGATTGGCACCAGTGGGATACTAAGTTTCTATAACAGACACTTTGTGGATGCCACTAAGTTTCAGCACTGTTTGCTATAAAAATAGAGTAGCAAAATGGGCAGGAGAGTATAAGGCAGAGGTGGTGGAACTTGCTTGGCACCAGTAGGACACTAAGTTACTATAGCAGACACATTGTGGATGCCACTAAGTTTCAGCACTGTTTACTATAAAGATAGCGTAGCAAAATGGGCAGGAGGGTAGAAGGCAGAGGTGGTGGAACTTGCTTGGAACCAGTTGGACAATAAGTTACTATAGCAGTCACTTTGTGGATGCCACTAAGTTTCAGCACTGTTTGCTATAAAAATAGCATAGCAAAATGGGCAGGAGGGTATAAGGCAGAGGTGGTGGAACTTGCTTGGCACCAGTGGGACACTAAGTTACTATAGCAGACACTTTGTGGATGCCACTAAGTTTCAGCACTGTTTACTATAAAGATAGCGTAGCAAAATGGGCAGGAGGGTAGAAAGCAGAGGTGGTGGAACTTGCTTGGCACCAGTTGGACAATAAGTTACTGTAGCAGACACTTTGTGGATGCCACTAAATTTAAGCACTGTTTGCTATAAAAATAGCGTAGCAAAATGGGCAGGAGGGTAGAAGGCAGAGGTGGTGGAACTTGCTTGGCACCAATGGGACACTAAGTTACTATAGCAGACACTTTGTGGACGCCACTAAGTTTCAGCACTGTTTGCTATAAAAATAGCATAGCAAACTGGGCAGGAGGGTATAAGGCAGAGGTGGTGTAACTTGCTTGGCACCAGTGGAACACTAAGTTACTAAAGCAGACACTTTGTGGATGCCACTAAGTTTCAGCACTATTTGCTATAAAAATAGCGTAGCAAAATGGGCAGGAGGGTAGAAGGCAGAGGTGGAGGAACTTGCTTGGCACCAGTGGAACACAAAGTTACTATAGCAGACACTTTGTGGATGCCACTAAGTTTCAGCACTGTTTGCTATAAGAATAACGTAGCAAAATGGGCAGGAGGGTGGAAGGTAGAGGTGGTGGAACTTGCTTGGCACCAGGGGGACACTAAGTTACTTTAGCAGACACTTTGTGGAAGCCACTAAGTTTCAGCACTGTTTGCTATAAAATTAGAGTAGCAAAATGGGCAGGAGGGTAGAAGGCAGAGGTGGTGGAACTTACTTGGCACCAGTGGGACACTAAGTTACTACAGCAGACACATTGTGGATGCCACTAAGTTTCAGCACTGTTTACTATAAAGATAGCGTAGCAAAATGGGCAGGAGGGTAGAAGGCAGAGGTGGTGGAACTTGCTTGGAACCAGTTGGACAATAAGTTACTATAGCAGTCACTTTGTGGATGCCACTAAGTTTCAGCACTGTTTGCTATAAAAATAGCGTAGCAAAATGGGCAGGAGGGTAGAAGGCAGAGGTGGTGGAACTTGCTTGGCACCAGTGGGACACTAATTTACTATAGCAAACACTTAGTGGATGCCACTAAGTTTCATCACTGTTTGCTTTAAAAATAAAGTAGCAAAATGGGCAGGAGAGTATAAGGCAGAGGTGGTGGAACTTGCTTGGCACCAGTGGGACACTAAGTTACTATAGCAGACACTTTGTGGATGCCACTAAGTTTCAGCACTGTTTGCTATAAAAATAGTGTAGCAAAAGGGGCAGGAAGGAAGAAGGCAGAGGTGGTGGAACTTGTTTGGCACCAGTGGGACACTAAGTTACTATAGCAGACACTTTGTGGAAGCCACTAAGTTTCAGCACTGTTTGCTAAAAAAATAGCATAGCAAACTGGGCAGGAGGGTATAAGGCAGAGGTGGTGTAACTTGCTTGGCACCAGTGGAACACTAAGTTACTAAAGCAGACACTTTGTGGATGCCACTAAGTTTCAGCACTATTTGCTATAAAAATAGCGTAGCAAAATGGGCAGGAGGATAGAAGGCAGAGGTGGTGGAACTTGCTTGGCACCAGTGGAACACTAAGTTACTATAGCAGACACTTTGTGGATGCCACTAAGTTTCAGCACTGTTTGCTATAAAAATAGCGTAGAAAAATGGGCAGGAGGGTGGAAGGCAGAGGTGGTGGAACTTGCTTGGCACCAGTGGGACACTAAGTTACTATAGCAGACACTTTGTGGATGCCACTAAGTTTCAGCACTGTTTGCTATAAAAATAGAGGAGCAAAATGGACAGGAGGGTAGAAGGCAGAGGTGGTGGAACTTGCTTGGCACCAGTGGGACACTAAGTTACTATAGCAGACACTTTGTGGAAGCCACTAAGTTTCAGCACTGTTTGCTATAAAAATAGCGTAGCAAAATGGGCAGGAGGGTAGAAGGCAGAGGTGGTGGAACTTGCTTGGCACCAGTGGAACACTAAGTTACTATAGCAGACACTTTGTGGATGCCACTAAGTTTCAGCACTGTTTGCTATAAAAATAGCGTAGAAAAATGGGCAGGAGGGTGGAAGGCAGAGGTGGTGGAACTTGCTTGGCACCAGTGGGACACTAAGTTACTATAGCAGACACTTTGTGGATGCCACTAAGTTTCAGCACTGTTTGCTATAAAAATAGCGTAGCAAAATAGGCAGGAGGGTATAAGGCAGAGGTGGTGTAACTTGCTTGGCACCAGTGGGACACTAAGTTACTATAGCAGACACTTTGTGGATGCCACTAAGTTTCAGCACTGTTTACTATATAAATAGCGTAGCAAAATGGGCAGGAGGGTAGAAGGCAGCGGTGGTGGAACTTCCTTGGCACCAGTGGGACACTAAGTTAATATATCACACACTTTGTGGAAGCCAGTTAGTTTCAGCACTGTTGGCTATAAAAATAGCGTAGCAAAATGGGTAGGAGGGTAGAAGGCAGAGGTGGTGGAACTTGCTTGGCACCAGTGGAACACTAAGTTACTATAGCAAACACTTTGTGGATGCCACTAAGTTTCAGCACTGTTTGCTATAAAAATAGCGTAGCAAAATGGGCAGGAGGGTAGTAGGCAGAGGTGGTGGAACTTGCTTGGCACCAGGGGGGCACTAAGTTACTATAGCAGACACTTTGTGAATGCCACTAAGTTTCAGCACTGTTTGCTATAAAAATAGCGTAACAAAATGGGCAGGAGGGTAGAAGGCAGAGGTGGTGGAACTTGCTTGGCACCAGTGGGACACTAAGTTACTATAGCAGACACTTTGTGGATGCCACTAAGTTTCAGCACTGTTTACTATAAAGATAGCGTAGCAAAATGGGCAGGAGGGTAAAAGGCAGAGGTGGTGGAACTTGCTTGGCACCAGTTGGACAATAAGTTACTATAGCAGACACTTTGTGGATACCACTAAATTTCAGCACTGTTTGCTATAAAAATAGCGTAGCAAAATGGGCAGGAGGGTAGAAGGCAGAGGTGGTGGAACTTGCTTGGCACCAATGGGACACTAAGTTACTATAGCAGACACTTTGTGGACGCCACTAAGTTTCAGCACTGTTTGCTATAAAAATAGCGTAGCAAACTGGGCAGGAGGGTATAAGGCAGAGGTGGTGTAACTTGCTTGGCACCAGTGGAACACTAAGTTACTAAAGCAGACACTTTGTGGATGCCACTAAGTTTCAGCACTATTTGCTATAAAAATAGCGTAGCAAAATGGGCAGGAGGGTAGAAGGCAGAGGTGGAGGAACTTGCTTGGCACCAGTGGAACACAAAGTTACTATAGCAGACACTTTGTGGATGCCACTAAGTTTCAGCACTGTTTGCTATAAGAATAACGTAGCAAAATGGGCAGGAGGGTGGAAGGTAGAGGTGGTGGAACTTGCTTGGCACCAGGGGGACACTAAGTTACTTTAGCAGACACTTTGTGGAAGCCACTAAGTTTCAGCACTGTTTGCTATAAAATTAGAGTAGCAAAATGGGCAGGAGGGTAGAAGGCAGAGGTGGTGGAACTTACTTGGCACCAGTGGGACACTAAGTTACTACAGCAGACACTTTGTGGATGCCACTAAGTTTCAGCACTCTTTGCTATAAAAATAGCGTAACAAAATGGGCAGGAGGGTAGAAGGCAGAGGTGGTGAAACTTGATTGGCACCAGTGGGATACTAAGTTTCTATAACAGACACTTTGTGGATGCCACTAAGTTTCAGCACTGTTTACTATAAAGATAGCGTAGCAAAATGGGCAGGAGGGTAGAAGGCAGAGGTGGTGGAACTTGCTTGGAACCAGTTGGACAATAAGTTACTATAGCAGTCACTTTGTGGATGCCACTAAGTTTCAGCACTGTTTGCTATAAAAATAGCGTAGCAAAATGGGCAGGAGGGTAGAAGGCAGAGGTGGTGGAACTTGCTTGGCACCAGTGGGACACTAAGGTACTATAGCAGACACTTTGTGGATGCCACTAAGTTTCATCACTGTTTGCTTTAAAAATAAAGTAGCAAAATGGGCAGGAGAGTATAAGGCAGAGGTGGTGGAACTTGCTTGGCACCAGGGGGGCACTAAGTTACTATAGCAGACACTGTGTGGAAACCACTAAGTTTCAGCATTGTTTGCTATAAAATTAGAGAAGCAAAATGGGCAGGAGGGTAGAAGGCAGAGGTGGTGGAACTTGCTTGGCACAAGTAGGGCACTAAGTTACTATAGCAGACACTTTGTGGATGCCACTAAGTTTCAGCACTGTTTGCTATAAAAATAGCGTAGCAAAATGGGCAGGAGGGTAGAAAAAAGAGGTGGTAAAACTTGCTTGGCACCAGTGGGACACTAAGTTACTATAGTAGACACTTTGTGGATGCCACTAAGTTTCAGCACTGTTTGCTATAAAAATAGCGTAGCAAAATGGGCAGGAGGGTAGAAAAAAGAGGTGGTGGAACTTGCTTGGCACCAGTGGGACACTAAGTTACTATAGCAGACACTTTTTGGATGCCACTAAGTTTCAGCACTGTTTGCTATAAAAATAGCGTAGCAAAATGGGCAGGAGGGTAGAAGGCAGAGGTGGTGGAACTTGCTTAGCACCAGGGGGGCACTAAGTTACTATAGCAGACACTTTGTGGAAACCACTAAGTTTCAGCATTGTTTGCTATAAAATTAGAGAAGCAAAATGGGCAGGAGGGTAGAAGGCAGAGGTGGTGGAACTTGCTTGGCACCAGTAGGGCACTAAGTTACTATAGCAGACACTTTGTGGATGCCACTAAGTTTCAGCACTGTTTGCTATAAAAATAGCGTAGCAAAATGGGCAGGAGGGTAGAAAAAAGAGGTGGTGGAACTTGCTTGGCACCAGTGGGACACTAAGTTACTATAGCAGACACTTTGTGGATGCCACTAAGTTTCAGCACTGTTTGCTATAAAAATAGAGGAGCAAAATGGACAGGAGGGTGGAAGGCAGAGGTGGTGGAACTTGCTTGGCACCAGTGGGACACTAAGTTACTATAGCAAACACTTTGAGGATGCCACTAAGTTTCAGCACTGTTTGCTATAAAAATAGCGTAGCAAAATGGGCAGGAGGGTAGAAGGCATAGGTGGTGGAACTTGCTTGGCACCAGTGGAACACTAAGTTACTATAGCAGACACTTTGTGGATGCCACTAAGTTTCAGCACTGTTTGCTATAAAAATAGCGTAGCAAAATGGGCAGGAGGGTAGAAAAAAGAGGTGGTGGAACTTGCTTGGCACCAGTGGGACACTAAGTTACTATAGCAGACACTTTGTGGATGCCACTAAGTTTCAGCACTGTTTGCTATAAAAATAGAGGAGCAAAATGGACAGGAGGGTGGAAGGCAGAGGTGGTGGAACTTGCTTGGCACCAGTGGGACACTAAGTTACTATAGCAGACACTTTGTGGATGCCACTAAGTTTCAGCACTGTTTGCTATAAAAATAGAGGAGCAAAATGGACAGGAGGGTAGAAAGCAGAGGTGGTGGAACTTGCTTGGCACCAGTGGGACACTAAGTTACTATAGCAGACACTTTGTGGAAGCCACTAAGTTTCAGCACTGTTTGCTATAAAAATAGCGTAGCAAAATGGGCAGGAGGGTAGAAGGCAGAGGTGGTGGAACTTGCTTGGCACCAGTAGGGCACTAAGTTACTATAGCAGACACTTTGTGGATGCCACTAAGTTTCAGCACTGTTTGCTATAAAAATAGCGTAGCAAAATGGGCAGGAGGGTAGAAAAAAGAGGTGGTGGAACTTGCTTGGCACCAGTGGGACACTAAGTTACTATAGCAGACACTTTGTGGATGCCACTAAGTTTCAGCACTGTTTGCTATAAAAATAGAGGAGCAAAATGGACAGGAGGGTGGAAGGCAGAGGTGGTGGAACTTGCTTGGCACCAGTGGGACACTAAGTTACTATAGCAAACACTTTGAGGATGCCACTAAGTTTCAGCACTGTTTGCTATAAAAATAGCGTAGCAAAATGGGCAGGAGGGTAGAAGGCATAGGTGGTGGAACTTGCTTGGCACCAGTGGAACACTAAGTTACTATAGCAGACACTTTGTGGATGCCACTAAGTTTCAGCACTGTTTGCTATAAAAATAGCGTAGCAAAATGGGCAGGAGGGTAGAAAAAAGAGGTGGTGGAACTTGCTTGGCACCAGTGGGACACTAAGTTACTATAGCAGACACTTTGTGGATGCCACTAAGTTTCAGCACTGTTTGCTATAAAAATAGAGGAGCAAAATGGACAGGAGGGTGGAAGGCAGAGGTGGTGGAACTTGCTTGGCACCAGTGGGACACTAAGTTACTATAGCAGACACTTTGTGGAAGCCACTAAGTTTCAGCACTGTTTGCTATAAAAATAGCGTAGCAAAATGGGCAGGAGGGTAGAAGGCAGAGGTGGTGGAACTTCCTTGGCACCAGTGGGACACTAAGTTAATATATCACACACTTTGTGGAAGCCACTAAGTTTCAGCACTGTTTGCTATAAAAATAGCGTAGCAAAATGGGCAGGAGGGTAGAAGGCAGAGGTGGTGGAACTTGCTTGGCATCAGTGGAACACTAAGACACTATAGCAAACACTTTGTGGATGCCACTAAGTTTCAGCACTGTTTGCTATAAAAATAGCGTAGCAAAATGGGCAGGAGGGTAGAAGGCAGAGGTGGTGGAACTTGCCTGGCACCAGGGGGGCACTAAGTTACTATAGCAGACACTTTGTGGAAACCACTAAGTTTCAGCACTGTTTGCTATAAAATTAGAGTAGCAAAATGGGCAGGATGGTAGAAGGCAGAGGTGAGGGAACTTGCTTGGCACCAGTAGGACACTAAGTTACTATAGCAGACACTTTGTGGATGCCACTAGGTTTCAGCACTGTTTGCCATAAAAAATAGCGTAGCAAAATGGGCAGGAGGGTAGAAGGCAGAGGTGTTGGAACTTGCTTGGCACCAGTGGGACACTAAGTTACTATAGCAGACACTTTGTGGATGCCACTAAGTTTCAGCACTGTTTGCTATAAAAATAGCGTAACAAAATGGGCAGGAGGGTAGAAGGCAGAGGTGGTGGAACTTGCTTGGCACCAGTGGGACACTAAGTTACTATAGCAGACACTTTGTGGATGCCACTAGGTTTCAGCACTGTTTGCTATAAAAAATAGCGTAGCAAAATGGGCAGGAGGGTAGAAGGCAGAGGTGGTGGAACTTGCTTGGCACCAGTGGGACACTAAGTTACTATAGCAGACACTTTGTGGATGCCACTAAGTTTCAGCACTGTTTGCTATAAAAATAGCGTAACAAAATGGGCAGGAGGGTAGAAGGCAGAGGTGGTGGAACTTGCTTGGCACCAGTGGGACACTAAGTTACTATAGCAGACACTTTGTGGATGCCACTAAGTTTCAGCACTGTTTACTATAAAGATAGCTCAATAAACAGGAAAACATATTAGTTGTTCCAGTGTACATTAGCATAAGAACCTACAGAAAAACCACTGAAACACATGTTGTAAGAACAATAATATTTATTATTGGATCAATTAGGTAAGAAATGGTTAAAAAGTTACAAAAGGGAAATTGTAGAAAAAAGAGAGAGAGAGGGGGATTACAACACAGTGATAGAACAAATTGACCTCCAGTGGTCACCTAATGTTTGCAAGAAGAGTATAGGTACAATATAGGTACAATCAATACAATAATGGCAAGTATGCCCATGGAATAATGAAAACTGAACTAGTCCATACAATCTAAAGCTCATATAAAGCCGTGAATGTAAATATCTATAAAGAAGGTGTGGAGCAGAAATAGTTAATCATATAAGAGCATAGTTGCCATTAGTGGATGTCTAGAGAATCTATTAGGTACTCCTGATAATGGGAAAACAGGCTTTTTAGAAGGACAAATTCAGTTTGCATGAGACCATATATATATATATGTAAAAAAAATTTTATATGAAGATGCTCAAAATCCTGGACCGAAGGAAGTAATTCTTTGTACTCCTATGTGTAGACTGGACCGGCAGGTAAGGTCATATCAAAAATTATTTTTAATAGTACAAGAAACAAAGTATACACCCACTGTCTGATGGAGCAGAGACGGAGCGTATCACACACAAGTGGGTTAATGCCTAAGAAGACAGTGCTTAAATATATTAATGATAAATAAAGATAGCGTAGCAAAATGGGCAGGAGGGTAGAAGGCAGAGGTGGTGGAACTTGCTTGGCACCAGTTGGACAATAAGTTACTATAGCAGACACTTTGTGGATGCCACTAAGTTTCAGCACTGTTTGCTATAAAAATAGCGTAGCAAAATGGGCAGGAGGGTAGAAGGCAGAGGTGGTGGAACTTGCTTGGCACCAGTGGGACACTAAGTTACTATAGCAGACACTTTGTGGACGCCACTAAATTTCAGCACTGTTTGCTATAAAAATAGCGTAGCAAAATGGGCAGGAGGGTATAAGGCAGAGGTGGTGTAACTTGCTTGGCACCAGTGGAACACTAAGTTACTAAAGCAGACACTTTGTGGATGCCACTAAGTTTCAGCACTATTTGCTATAAAAATAGCGTAGCAAAATGGGCAGGACAGTAGAAGGCAGAGGTGGTGGAATTTTATTGGCACCAGTGGGATACTAAGTTTCTATAGCAGACACTTTGTGGATGCCACTAAGTTTCAGCACTGTTTTCTAAAAAAATAGCGTAGCAAAATGGGCAGGAGGGTAGAAGGCAGAGGTGGTGGAACTTGCTTGGCACCAGTGGGGCACTAAGTTACTATATCAGACACTTTGTGGATGCCACTAAGTTTCAGCACTGTTTGCTATAAAAATAGCGTAGCAAAATGGGCAGGAGGGTAGAAAAAAGAGGAGGTGGAACTTGCTTGGCACCAGTGAGACACTAAGTTACTATAGCAGACACTTTGTGGATGCCACTAAGTTTCAGCACTGTTTGCTATAAAAATAGCGTAGCAAAATGGGCAGGAGGGTAGATGGCAAAGGTGGTGGAACTTGCTTGGCACCAGTGGGACACTATGTTACTATAGCAGACACTTTGTGGATGCCACTAAGTTTCAGCACTGTTTGCTATAAAAATAGCGTAGCAAAATGGGCAGGAGGGTAGAAGGCAAAGGTGGTGGAACTTGCTTGGCACCAGGGGGGCACTAAGTTACTATAGCAGACACTTTGTGGAAACCACTAAGTTTCAGCATTGTTTGCTATAAAATTAGAGAAGCAAAATGGGCAGGAGGGTAGAAGGCAGAGGTGGTGGAACTTGCTTGGCACCAGTAGGGCACTAAGTTACTATAGCAGACACTTTGTGGATGCCACTAAGTTTCAGCACTGTTTGCTATAAAAATAGCGTAGGAAAATGGGCAGGAGGGTAGAAAAAAGAGGTGGTGGAACTTGCTTGGCACCAGTGGGACACTAAGTTACTATAGCAGACACTTTGTGGATGCCACTAAGTTTCAGCACTGTTTGCTATAAAAATAGAGGAGCAAAATGGACAGGAAGGTGGAAGGCAGAGGTGGTGGAACTTGCTTGGCACCAGTGAGACACTAAGTTACTATAGCAAACACTTTGTGGATGCCACTAAGTTTCAGCACTGTTTGCTATAAAAATAGCGTAGCAAAATGGGCAGGAGGGTAGATGGCAAAGGTGGTGGAACTTGCTTGGCACCAGTGGGACACTAAGTTACTATAGCAGACACTTTGTGGATGCCACTAAGTTTCAGCACTGTTTGCTATAAAAATAACGTAGCAAAATGGGCAGGAGGGTAGAAGGCAGAGGTGGTGGAACTTGCTTGGCACCAGTGGGACACTAAGTTACTATAGCAGACACTTTGTGGATGCCACTAAGTTTCAGCACTGTTTGCTATAAAAATAACGTAGCAAAATGGGCAAGAGGGTAGAAGGCAGAGGTGGTGGAACTTGCTTGGCACCAGTGGGACACTAAGTTACTATAGCAGACACTTTGTAAATGCCACTAAGTTTCAGCACTGTTTGCTATAAAAATAGCGTAACAAGGGCGTGGCCTGACCATGGAGGGATGATGACGTGTGTCTGATCAGCTCCAGCATCTGTGCAGTGAATCACCACTCCAGAGTACCACCACAGAGCCCATTCTGGCCAAATGGGTAATCGAAAAAAGAAAGAAGACCCCCAGCCCACCTCAGCCCACCCAAAAGCACCTGTTCCAAGCATCAGGCGCTACATGGTGAGGACAGCTCCAGCAGGAGATACACTTAAGATGGGCGACGTGTCCATAAACACCAGGAGCAGCCGTGCTATGTGCAGAGAGGCAGCAGCAGCATTGGAGGCAGAGCCTGCAGTGGCAGTGAAAGTGAAAGAAACAGAAGTCCATGGAGTGGTGAGTGCTGATTTCCCCAGTGAGAGGGGGACGACATCCTCACCTGAGATAAAAGAGCAAGATAATGCTGGGACTGCAGGAGCCAGTATGCAGGCAGGCCACACAGTGCAGTGCCATGCAGGTGCTGAGGTGAGGGGGATGGGGGGCACAGACAGTGTTGTGACAGCCAGAGATCCCAGTAAAGATAAAGAGAAGAATGTGCAGCCTCACGTAACCAAGGCTCTATTCTCCAGCTGCCCAGGCTCAGATAATCATAGCAGGGGCAGTCTGAGCACTAGTGCTCCACAGACCAACAGCCAGGAGGGATCACAAAACCACCAGGATATCAGCCAGGTATGGCGGGCCATTGGGGAATTAAAGGGAACCTGTCATCAGAAATTTCGCCCAAAAGCTAAAAGATTCCCCCTCTGCAGCTCCTGGGCTGCATTCTAGGAAGGTCCCTGTTATTATTGTGCCCCATGTGAGACCAAAATAAAGCCTTTATAAAGTTCTACCTTTTTGTATGCAGCTTCTGTAAATCCGTCACGGGGGCGGGCTCTCTGGCGTCCGTTATTCTGCCCCCTGGTCCTGTATGCCGCCCCCATCGCTCCTTTCCATATCTGATGCACCGCCCACTGCTCCAGCCATCCCCGCGCATGCCCAGTGCCAGTCTCACAGGACTGAGCACTGTGACTGCTGGTGACGTGTGCGCAGGCAAGTGATTATGGACGGGACTGTGACTGTTATCAGCAAGTACCCGGCCATAATCTCTTGAGCGCGCAAACCTCTCCAGCATTCACACTGAGCTCAGTGTAGATGCTAGACTGTATGGGCTGCTTCCAGGGATGACGTCCCTTTGTCATGTGATAGTATTTCGAACACGCCCCTATCACATGACAAAGGGACGTCATCCTTGGAAGCAGCCCATACAGTCTAGCATCTACACTGAGCTCAGTGTGAATGCTGGTGAGGTTTGCGCGCTCAAGAGATTATGGCCGGGTACTTGCTGATAACAGTCACAGTCCCGTCCATAATCACTTGCCTGCGCACACGTCACCAGCAGTCACAGTGCTCAGTCCTGTGAGACTGGCACTGGGCATGCGCGGGGATGGCTGGAGCAGTGGGCGGTGCATCAGATATGGAAAGGAGCGATGGGGGCGGCATACAGGACCAGGAGGCAGAATAACGGACGGCAGAGAGCCCGCCCCCGTGACGGATTTACAGAAGCTGCATACAAAAAGGTAGAACTTTATAAAGGCTTTATTTTGGTCTCACATGGGGCACAATAATAACAGGGACCTTCCTAGAATGCAGCCCAGGAGCTGCAGAGGGGGAATCTTTTAGCTTTTGGGCGAAATTTCTGATGACAGGTTCCCTTTAAGTGCACATATTAAAAATATCCCCACAAAGGAAGACATGGAGCAGTATATATCCAGACTGGAGAGCTCTTATAAAGCAGAGCTCTCTGGGCTCAGAGATGAAGTGCAGCAGATGTGAGTAAGGGTCACAGCATTGGAATCTTCTGTACATTCATTATCGTCCAGGGCAACAGACCAAGAGGCTGGAATTGCATCCCATACTATGCAGCTTCAATACCTGGCAGATATGCTGGATGATATAGAAAACAGAAATAGGCGCAACAACATTAGGGTGCGCGGCCTCCCCGAGTCAATTGAACCCGCAGCTTTGGATTAGACTTTATGCCATATTTTCAATAAAATTTTGCAAGTTCCTCTCTCCCTTGGAGCTGGATCGGGTACACAGAGCACTGGGCCCTAAAGCGCAGGATCCAGATTATCCCAGAGACGTTATCTGCAAAGTGCACAAATACCGACGTAAAGATAATATCATGGCTCGTGCCCGCCAATCTGAGAACCTACTTTATCAAGGTCGAAAGATCCAGATTTTACCGGACCTGTCCAGATGGACTCTGCAGAAGAGAAAGGCTCTGAGACCCCTGCTGGAGCTATTGCGTCAGCGAAATATTCCATGTACATGAGGGTTTACCTTTCGCCTGAGAGTCCGCAGGGCAGGAAGGATGCATGTTCTTAGCCACCCTGGCGGAATTCCAGCATTTACAGTGGCTCTCCAAATACCTTCAGTAACAATCCAGGACTGGCCATTCTTACCCCCGGGAATCCCGGGAGGTGAGCAACCTGAAGCAGCCCTCCGGAGGAATCGGAGAGGGGCACCTGTGGATCTCAGGTGAGATTGCCGGGGGGCCGTTCAGAGAGGATATGTCGAATCACTCTGGTATCGGGGTGTGTGTGCCCCGTCGCAGCAGTTAGATGGGTTTAAAAGTCGGCATTGTAACCAATATTTCCATTTACAGTTACTTGAGAAGTGTGGGTCCCGACCTACGGAGACGATAAGACGTTCATTATTTGATGAGTTTGGTATTATCTCATATTGGGTTATAGGATGGGAAATGTTATGGTTTACTTTCTGGTATATTATAGCTAGTAACATAGAAGTTTAAGAAAGGTGGTGCAGATCCGTGCAGGTGGGAGCGTATCTCCCTGGAAAGTCCACTTCCCCATAGGGGGTGCTATACCGTGCTGGCCAAGGTATAGCTGTATACAGTTTTCCCCAGCAGCGTGGACAGAGGTCCTTAGGCGTTATCCTTTGAATTGTTTTCTTGGTTATTGTCTTCTCTCTAATTCTTTTTTTCTTCCTTTTCTGACCTATTTCTATACTCTTTTTTTTTTTCTTCTATTGTCTACTCCTTATCTGATATTCATCTTCCCGTTCCCCGTGTTCCCTCCTTGTCCTTTAAGCAGCTAGGAGTGTAACTATGGCAGAGTTGAAATTTGGCTCCTTAAATACGAAGGGGTTTAATACTCCACAAAAACGGTCAAAAATATTAAACGAAATGCACAATCAGAGGGTCCATATCCTGTTACTTCAGGAAAAACACTTCAAAGTGGGTCATGTCCCAAACCTGAGAGATCGCAATTACGTGACATGGTTTCACAGTGCCAACACTGAATCTCGTTCCAGGGGTGTATGGCTGGCTATACATAGGAGCTTGCCGCACTCTATTATAGACACAAAACTAGACGCAGAGGGCAGATATGTGCTTATCAAACTCCGGATATCTAATACAGTGTATACAGTTGCAGGATGGTATGCCCCCAATGTGGGTCAGGCACAGGCGTGTAGGGACTTTCTGCAAGTGGTTTCTGCGTTCGCGGAGGGAATAGTGATGCTAGGAGGAGATTTTAACTTGTCTTTGAATTGCTCAGTGGATACTTCATCTGGAAGGAGCGCCGTGCCTTTGAAGCGCCTGATATCTCTGAAGCGGGATATTCATCAAATGCAATTGATCGACATATGGCGTGGTATACATCCTTCGGGTAGGGACTATACCTTTTATTCCAGCCCCCATGACTCATATAGTCATATAGACTTGTTTCTAGTTAGCCACTGTGTGTTAGCTTGGCGACCGAACCCCACGATCGGTAACATTGTGTGGTCCGATCATGCCCCGATCTTTTTGTTTTTTTCACCCCCGGATAGCTTGAGACGGGAGTGGACATGGAGGCTCAATGACAATTTGCTTAAGGATTCAATTTGCATGAATGATATTAAAAATTCTATTGGGGCCTTCCTGTCCACTCACGAATTGGATTCCACTTCATTGCCTCTACAATGGGAGGCTTTCAAGTGTGTGATCAGAGGGGTGCTGATAAAGCACGGGGCACGTATCAAGAAACTGAAAGTCATTCAAACACAGGAGCTGTTAGATCGGATACACAGGCTAGAGACAATGCATAAACGTAACCAAACAACGGAGACGTTGGCAGAGCTCACGAGATGTAGGGAGGAGCTAAGGACCCTTTTAAATTAAAAATACCTTCGGTATCGCAATCATTATAAACGTTTCCTCTACCAGCATTCGGATAAGTGTGGCAGGCCCCTGTCCCGTCTCCTGCACCCGCGAAATAATACAACGTTCATTCCTTGTTTGAAGCGGAGAGGAGGGGGGGAAGTGAGTAACCCAACAGAAATCTTGGAAGAGCTGAGGGTGTTCTATTCTGATTTATATAATATCCAAGGGAAATTCTCCGATTTGGAGTCACAGACTCGGACTAAACGAATTGAGGAGTACATGACGGACACTGCCTTACCGATGCTGGAAAATGATGATGTTCAACAACTAGAGGTTCGGTTTACAGAGGAAGAGGTGGGTACGGTCATTAAGAATACCCCGGCTGGAAAGAGTCTAGGCCCTGATGGCTTCTCTCCAGCATTTTATAAAATTTTTCAAGAGTTGCTTAGTTTATTCCTCACAAAAGTCTTTAATGCAATCTCTGAGACAACCCCATTTGCAGCTCAGTCATTAGAGGCCCATATTACGGTCCTTCCGAAACGCTGCAAGGACCCTACTGTGGTGTCCAATTATAGACCAATATCATTACTAAACATTGATATAAAGCTATTTTCTAAGATACTAGCTAATAGGCTGGCCCCCCTCCTCCCCTCTATAATCGATGCAGATCAAGTGGGGTTCATACAGGGTAGGGAAGCACGAGACAATGTTAATAAAACTTTGTTGCTCATAGCACACGCTAGATCAAAGTCCCAGCCGCTCGACCTGCTATCCATAGACGCAGAAAAAGCATTCGACCGTGTGCATTGGGATTTCCTGAGGGCAGCTTTAAAACAAATAGGAATGGGTCCATGTTTCTTAAATAAAATTTTGTCCTTATACACATGCCCATCAGCCCGCATTAAAGCAAATGGCTCACTATCAAAACCTATTAACATTCAAAATGGAACAAGACAGGGATGCCCTCTTTCCCCGCTATTGTATGTTATAACAATGGAACATCTTGCTAATGCGATTAGAGGAAATCCCAGTGTACACGGTCTGCGCATAGGAGGACGAACATATAAGGCGGCATTGTATGCTGATGATTTATTACTATATGTTTCCCAACCACACATCACATTTCCCTCTCTGTTGGTGGAATTTGAAAGGTTCGGGGACCTAAGCAATTTTAGGGTCAATGACTCCAAATCGGAAGCTATAAATGTCTCTTTACAATCTCAGGAGGTGTCAATGGCCAAAAGTAACTTTCCATTTAAATGGCAGCCTAAAGCAATAAAATATTTGGGAATAAATGTCCCTGCTGATTTGGAATCCCTTTATTCCATGAATTATCAAACGCTTTTGTCACGAACGATCAAAGATCTATTAACTTATCATAAAAAAACCATTTCCTGGTTTGGACGTATAAATACGTTTAAGATGGACATACTCCCTTGATTTTTGTACATTTTTCAGGCGGTCCCGATACTTCCTCCAGCGGGCTTTTTTCGAACCCTCAGGTCTGCACTGATTCAATTTGTCTTGGGACACTCCAGAGCTAGAGTAAAATATCAAACGCTTACTCGTTGCACTTCTACAGGGGGTGCTGGACTTCCAGACCTCCGTGGATATCATCGGGCGGCCCTGCTGGTTCGATTATTTGACTGGCATTTTAATGCAAATTCTAAAAAATTGATCACATTGGAACAGGAGAGCTCATCAGTCCCCTTAAAATATTTACCATGGATGGAGTCCCGGGAGGGGGTGGGATTAACTTCTGCAGATTTTTTGATTCGGGCTACATTGAAGGTATGGGATCAAATAAAACAGAAAGGCGGGTTGGTGGGGTGTCCTTTCCTCCTTGCACCAATTTTGTCTAATCCAGAATTCCCTCTGGGAATCGGCCGTTTCAATTTTCTGAGATGGAGCGTGCGGCGGGAGGGCAGGTTATACCACGCCATGGCTGGGTACAATTTGATGTCCTTTGCAGAAATGCAGAATATGGATCCCCCCCAGACCCTATCGTGGATTGAGTATAGGCAATTACTCTCGTTTGTTAGTGCTCGATCAAAGGGAAGATGACATTTGGCAATTGCTTCAGCTTTACCCTTTGAGAAATTGTTCATGCAAGAATCGTTGCCCCCCCCCATCTGATATCAATTATTTATAAGTTGTTGGGGCGGGCTGTTCCCTCTGCGGACTCAGATCCTAATTTTATGACCAACTGGGAGGAGGAGATGGGGACGACCTTCACAGACGAACAAAAACAGAAAGCATATATATTTACTCACAAAATGTCTACTGCTGGACACGCAAAAGAGAAAAACTATAAGATTTTGACAAGGTGGTATCAATACCCGGTGAGGCTCCACAGGATTTTTCCATCGGTTTCTGAGATGTGTTGGCGCTGTGAAACTGAATGTGGTACAATGTTACATGTGTGGTGGGACTGTTCTAAAATCAAACCGTTTTGGGAGACAGTTTTTCAGACATATACGAAAATAACTGGAGAGGTGGTGCCACAGTCTCCTCAAATAGCACTATTATCCATGCTTCCTGGGTCCTTCAGAGCCCAGAAGGGGGGCCTATTACGATTTTGTCTAACGGCAGCAAGGGCAGTGATACCCAGACATTGGCGATCAATGGAGGTTTCGTCCTTGGGGGAGTGGCAGCAGGAATTTGCATATATCCATCATATGGAGGATCTGTCAGCAGAAGCGGAGGGCAATACGGAAAGGTTCCTGAAAATATGGACGCCATGGATATTATATAAGGATACTAATGATTATCGAACCCTTTTTGACACCCGTTACTCCTAGCTCTCCTTCCCCTCCCCTTGGCCCTTCTTGTGCACCCTTCTAATACTACCCTTCTTTTCTTCAGATCTTACTCTTTCTTACCTCGTTCTTACTTTTTCCTTTTCTTTTGATCAAAAAATTAAAGTTTGGAAGCGCATATAACCTCAGTGGGGTATTAGATTTTTTTCAATGTAAAGGTGTGGACACAGAAGAGATTCTCCACATGATGTGAAAAAATTGATTTACAACAACTGATATATAAGTATTCCTTCTGTTTCAAATGTAAGAATATATAGTAGTTTTAGCTACAATAAGTTGTTAGTTAATATAGGGCATAATTGTGGCAATAATATGAGGAATACAGGATGAAAATCAATCTAAGTCTGTAACAAGATGTATACGTCTTGTTGATGATACTGATGATCTTTTTCTCTTTCTGTTCTTTGACTTTTTGTTGTGAATTATTCAATAAAGAAAGATTATACATAAAAATAGCGTAGCAAAATGGGCAGGAGGGTAGAAGGCAGAGGTGGTGGAACTTGCTTGGCACCAGTAGGACACTAAGTTACTATAGCAGACACTTTGTGGATGCCACTAAGTTTAAGCACTGTTTGTTATAAAAAATAGAGTAGCAAAATGGGTAGGAGGGTAGAAGGCAGAGGTGGTGGAACTTGCTAGGCACCAGTGGGACACTAAGTTACTATAGCAGACACTTTGTAAATGCCACTAAGTTTCAGCACTGTTTGCTATAAAAATAGCGTAGCAAAATGGGCAGGAGGGTAGAAGGCAGAGGTGGTGGAATTTGCTTGGCACCAGTGGGACACTAAGTTACTATAGCAGACACTTTATGGATGCCACTAAGTTTCATCACTGTTTGCTATAAAAATAACGTAGCAAAATGGGCAGGAGGGTAGAAGGCAGAGGTTGTGGAACTTGCTTGGCACCAGTAGGGCACTAAGTTACTACAGCAGACACTTTGTGGATGCCACTAAGTTTCAGCACTGTTTGCTATAAAAATAACGTAGCAAAATGGGCAGTAGGGTAGAAGACAGAGGTGGTGGAACTTGCTTGGCACCAGTAGGACACTAAGTTACTATAGCAGACACTTTGTGGATGCCACTAAGTTTCATCACTGTTTGCTATAAAAATAACGTAGCAAAATGGGCATGAGGGTAGAAGGCAGAGGTTGTGGAACTTGCTTGGCACCAGTGGGACACTAAGTTACTATAGCAGACACTTTGTGGATGCCACTAATTTTCCGCACTGTTTGCTATAAAAATAGCGTAGCAAAATGGGCAGGAGGGTAAAAGGCAGAGGTGGTGGAAATTGCTTGGCACCAGTAGGACACTAAGTTACTATAGCAGACACTTTGTGGATGCCACTAAGTTTCATCACTGTTTGCTATAAAAATAACATAGCAAAATGGGCAGGAGGGTAGAAGGCAGAGGTGGTGGAACTTGCTTGGCACCAGTGGGACACTAAGTTACTATAGTAGACTTTTTGTAAATGCCACTAAATTTCAGCACTGTTTGATATAAAAATAGCGTAGCAAAATGGGCAGGAGGGTAGAAGGCAGAGGTGGTGGAACTTGCTTGGCACCAGTAGGACACTAAGTTACTATAGCAGACACTTTGTGGATGCCACTAAGTTTCAGCACTATTTGCTATAAAAATAGCGTAGCAAAATGGGCAGGAAGGTAGAAGGCAGAGGTGGTGGAACTTCCTTGGCACCAGAGGGATACTAAGTTACTATAGCAGACACTTTGTGGATGCCACTAAGTTTCAGCACTGATTGTTATAAAAATAGTGTAGCAAAATGGGCAGGAGGGTAGAAGGCAGAGGTGGTGGAACTTGATTGGCACCAGTGGGATACTAAGTTTATATAACAGACACTTTGTGGGTGCCACTAAGTTTCAGCACTGTTTGCTATAAAAAAAGAGTAGCAAAATGGGCAGGAGGGTAGAAGGCAGAGGTGGAGGAACTTGCTTTGGATCCAGTGGGACTCTAAGTTACTATAGTGAACACTTTGTGGATGCCACTAAGTTTCAGCACTGTTTGCTATAAAAATAGCGTAGCAAAATTGGCAAGAGGGTAGAAGGCAGAGGTGGTGGAACTTGCTTTGCTCCAGTGGGACACTACATTACTATAGCAGACACTTTGTGGATGGCACTAAGTTTCAGCACTGTTTGCTATAAAAATAGCGTAGCAAAATGAGCAAGAGGGTAGAAGGCAGAGGTGGTGGAACTTGCTCGGCACCAGTGAGACACTAAGTTACTACCGCGGACACTTTGTGGATGCCACTAAGTTTCAGCACTGTTTGTTATAAAAATAGCATAGCAAGGGGGCGTGGCTAACTATGGTGGTGTGAGGTCGCATCTCCGGGAGCTCCTGCTGCACCACCACTAACACACCGGCTTTAAACTTCCAAAATGGGCAAGTCCACCAGAAAGACCAGTGCCCGGGCCTCCTCACAACCCCCCACTACCAAGGGGGACATTGCACAACTTCTTACCCGGGCTAATACTCCCCACAAAGGGACCGGGGGTTTGTCGCCGCCGAAGAAGAACAGGGACCTGCCTCCTAACATGCTCCCAGGCGAGCACTCAGCTCCGGGGACAGTTCGCCGGGCGCCCCTGCAGCCCCCTGCAGCCCAATCATCACCGCACTCCTCAGACGCCTGAACTCCACAGAGAATGGACGCACGGCGGGCGGATGGAGGAGATGCCGCTGGGCAGGATGGCGGCTCCCCACGTGGAGGCGCTGGTGGCAGCATGGAAGCGCGCGCGCCTCAACTGAACAAGCAGGTCAGCAGCATGCAGGGAAGGAATCTCCTGCCACCGCCGATCCCCACAAACGAGCAGGGCAGCGGGGAGAAGGAGCAAACTACCGCTGCATCTGAGGAGGTGAGGCGAGGGGGGAGGGAAAATGGCGGTGCCCCCAGTGACCACGCTGCTGGAGACAGGGAAGCAGCACGATTCCCCCCAGCACATACATCAGAGCCAAGGGGGACGAACGAGGGGACATTTGATGAGGGAGGGAGCACAATTTCTACAGGATTTCCCCCCCTTGCCACGCACTCAGGAAAAGGACCCACAGAGGGGGAGGGGAGATGAAGGGGGGACGCTATCATCTAGCATCCAGCACTCACCTCCAGCAGTTTCCACACAAAACAGGCAACAGCTCATGACAGAACCTGCGACACCAGAAGTGACCCCTCAAGAACACACGGGACAGAGGCTGTGGACCGACCCCCCCCCTCCTGCACGCCAATGAGTCATCTGCTCGGTGGTCGACTGGATCATCCTGGCTTTCAGCATACCCCAAGGGTGGCGGGAGATCGGAAAACGAGTTGCAGGCTCTCCCTCCCCGACAAGGGTCACAAATCATACTACAGTCCCCTGACCACAATGGTGCCTCCACCGGAGTACCAGACGGGACCCCGTCCCCTAGTAGACTTGACCACAAATCTCAGGGGGATGAGAAGCTGTTACACCATATGCCCCTAGAAGAGAGCAGGCCCGCTATCCTGGCAGATCTGCGTGCCTTACTAGAAACCATGCCTACCAAGCAGGACATAGCTAACTTGACTTCCCAGATTGTTGCTGAATGTATACAAGAATTTGCCAAATTCCGTTCTGAGATAACGAACCTGTCATCACAAGTGGACTCCCTGACTCAGTCTCGTGACTCTACATCGAAAGCTATACAAGAGCTGACAGACACCGTTAAACGTCACTCCTCCCAAATACAAAACCTCCAATCTACCTTAGATGATCTAGAAAATAGAAATAGGAGGAATAATTTAAGGGTCAGAGGCCTTCCAGAATCCATAACCTCAGCAGATATCCCATCCACACTGACTTCCATCTTCAATGGGCTACTACAACGCCCGCAGGACACTTTTATTGAAATAGACAGGGCCCACAGAGCCCTACGGCCTCCTGACCCAAACAATCCCCATCCAAGGGACATAATATGCCGGATTCATTCTTTCCATCTGAAAGAACTAATTCTTCAGGCTGCTCGCGAGAAGCAAACACTTTCCTACCAAGGCAAGGTCAGCCGTATCATGCCAGACATATCTAGATACACTCTGGCCCAAAGGGCAGTCCTCAAACCTTTGCTCACGCTTCTACAAGACAAGGGGATCCCCTTTAGATGGGGGTTCCCCTTCTCTTTATCGGTGAGGAAAGGCCTCCAGACTTTCACGTTAAGAGTGCCAGGAGATTTGCGTGAGTTCGTGATAGGTCTGGGCCTACCTCATATTACTCTCCCTGAATGGGTGGCGCTTGCGGAGAATGGAATGACTCTGGATGGGAGGCGCACAAGACCCGCGGCTCGCCCTCCATCAGGACTATCCCCCAGAGACAGGCCAAAGGGAGGAGAAAAAAGGGGCCCGACCGCGGACCGTCGCGTCACTACTTGATGACCCGACCCAAAGGTGGGACTTCAACATTATTTTAGAACTGCCCGAGACTTACTTTCCTTCCTCTGCACAGAACAGAGAGGAAACATAAGTAAGGGGATACAGGAGGGAATGCGACAAAACCCTATGTATTTAGTAATAACAAATGTGGGGGTTTCCTCGTTGCTGGTTACCCCTGAACCCCAACATATGTTCAGTAACAACAGAAATGCTATATATAACATAGTTTTTGTCCAGTTTAATGGTAGTGGTATATATGTTTACGGACACATCTTTATTAGAGCCCAAAAATAATTTGTTTAATTACTTAACCGGTGAATAATCAGTTATACCAAGTTTAAACGTTAAACTGAGTATGGTGTTTCATGTGCTGCCTTGTTCCTTGCTTGACCAGACTTCGCCCCACATAGGGAAGGAGCCTCTGTCCTGCCTTTCAGGGCTGCACAAGCTCCTGCAATACGTTGGTAACTCTTTAGTTGTTTTTCTCCCATACAGAGGCTATACCTCTGATTTTTGTCGTTTTCTGCAGTTCTCTTTTCTAGTCTTCTTTCTGAACTCTAACTTTGCTGCTTTCCTTCTTCTCTTGATATTGCACTAAGTTCCCTAATTATCAGGAACACCTCGCCGCACAGTCGGACTGATGGAACTGAAAATCGCCTCCTTCAACGCCAAAGGGCTAAACACGCCGGAGAAACGGGCTCAAATTCTGCAACATTTCCACCGACAAAAGGTACAGATTATTTGTCTACAAGAAACGCACTTTAAGGAGAACCATACACCGAACATCAAACACAAACACTACACCAGCTGGCACTTCGCCAACAATCCCAGTAATAAATCTAAAGGGGTTGCCATTGCGATCCACAAATCCCTCCTCCATCAACTAGTCAGTTGCACAATAGATAGAGAGGCTAGATATATCATGCTTTCCCTGAAAATTGAAGGCCAGGCAATAACCCTACAAAATGTATATGCCCCGAACCAAGAACAATCCAGCTTCATTTCAAATCTAGTGGACACCGCTTCCCCATTGATACAGGGGACAGTCATTCTATGTGCTGATCTTAACCTTACACTAGACCCGGTCCTAGATAACTCAAAGAAAAAATCACATCTATCCTACAAAGCCATTAAGGCTATGTGTCAACACTGTGAAAAATGCGCGGATTTTGCCGCGGATTTCTCGCAGAAAAGCCGCGGATTTTCCGAAAATCTGCAGCAGCGGCACTTCCCAGCCATTTCTATGGCATTTTGGAAATGCTGTGCCCATGCTGCGGATTTTTCCGCAGCGGATTTGCCGCGGATTTTGATCCGGAAAAATCTGCAACATGTCAATTATTGTTGCGGATTTTGATCCGGATTTTGGCTATAGAATTGGGGGGGGAAAAAAAAATCCGCGGCAATTCCACGGTAAATCCGCGGCAAATCCGCACCTTTGAAAAGGTGCGGATTTGCCGGGAAAGTCGCGGATTTTCATGCAGAAAAATCCGCAGCAACATTCTACCGTGGACACATAGCCTAAACATACCAAGAAAGCTCTCCTCAGGCTACAGCTATGTGACGCTTGGAGGTTGCAACACCCGGCGGATAGGGACTACACTTTATATTTTACACCGCTCGACTCCTACAGTAGGATAGACTATATCTTGATCCAACACTCAGCCCTACCTTGGGTATCCTCTACAACAATCGGTAGTATATTGTGGTCTGACCATGCTCCGATCTACTGCGCTTTGGCAATACCTTCCCTCGCCAAAACGGTGCGTCCATGGCGCTTGAACGAGAGCCTGCTTGAGGACCCTGGGTGTCTACAAGACGTGCAGGATTCCATAAGACACTTCCTTTCAGATCACACCGCCGACACAACGGCCTCTATCTTTCAGTGGGAAGCCCTCAAATGCGTGCTGAGAGGGGTATTAATAAAACACGGCTCGCGTATAAAAAAAGCCAAAGCTCAAACTCTGAGTTCTGCCCTTCAAAATTTAGCTAAACTTGAACTATCCCATAAAAATGCGCTCTCGACAGAAACGTTGAGGAATCTTCTTAAAGCTAGACAGGAAGTAAATCAACTGCTAGATGACTCCTATAAACGATACCTGCAAATTGGATGTAGCCGTTTCTATGAATTTGGTAATAAACCGGGAAGGATGCTTGCTAGGGCCTTACGCTCACAATGCACCCAAAACTTAATTCCCTGTATCAAAGGACCCAATGATTCCATGGTCCACACAACGGCGGAGATTTCGGAGACATTCCGCTCATATTATTCACATTTATACAATCTCCCTAACCCAACAAGCTCTCCGCACCCTGTTGCATCTCCTTTCAGTATCCCGAGACCAGAAGTGGTAACTGAACTGGATAGCCCTTTTACTCACACAGAATTATTGGATGTAATAAAAAATCTACCAAGTAATAAAAGCCCGGGCCCGGATGGTTTCATAGGAAAATTTTACAAAATATTAGCAGACCTCCTATCCCCTTTGATATTGGTAGCATTTAACTCTATCTCTGAGTCCAGCCCATTCCCTGCTCAGCCAACGGAGGCGTATGTCACGGTTATACCCAAACCGGGTAAAGTCCCCCATAGTTGTAAGAGCTACCGCCCAATTTCACTTCTGAATATTGACCTAAAAATTTATGCAAAATTAATAGCAAATAGGTTGGGTCCTCTGCTCCCCTCACTGGTTCACCCAGACCAAGTGGGATTTGTCCCGGGTAGGGAAGCACGGGACAACACCCTCAAAACGATCGATATCATACACTACGCAAAGACTCATAAAATACCGTTGATGGTCTTATCCCTGGATGCTGAAAAGGCATTCGATAGAATTGCATGGCCTTCTCTAACACATACCCTCACGCATATTGGTCTTGGTCCTTCTATCCGTGGAAAAATACTTACACTATACAACTCCCCTGCAGCTAGACTAAAAATCAATGGCTCGTTATCTAACCCTTTTATCATCCACAATGGCACCCGTCAAGGATGCCCTCTATCCCCCCTTCTCTACATATTAATCATGGAACATCTCCTGGCCGCCATTCGCAGCACCCCTGAGATTCGAGGAATTAAAGTAGCAGGCAAAGAGTATAAATGCTCTGCGTTTGCTGATGATGTATTAATTTATATAACCAACCCAACGACTTACTGCCTAACTTGTTGGAACTACTGGAGAGATTCAGTAAATGGTCCAATTTCAAGATTAACATGGACAAGTCCGAGGCCCTCAATGTCTCTCTCCCTAAAGAGATGGTACAAGATTTGAAGACGTACTATCCATTTAAGTGGCCTTCGGGTAATGTCATAACTTATTTGGGCATCTGTCTTCCCTCGGAATTGTCTAGATTGTTCCCTTTGAACTTCCAGCCATTCCTCTCCAGATTGGAGAATAACTTGGCCGCTTGGGAGCGGACGAGTTTTTCCTGGTTTGGACGTATTAACATATTGAAGATGACAGTCCTTCCCAGGTTGTTGTATTTAATACACACAATCCCCACATATATCCCAGCCTCGTTCTGGGACGGACTTAGGTGCCAATTTAAGAATTTCGTCTGGGCGTCAAAACACCCGAGGCTACGATGGGAAACATTGATCTGCCCTAAGGAAGCTGGGGGGACAGGTTTGCCGGATAATCGCCATTACTATTTCGCAGCAGCGTATGCTCGCGTACTAGACTTGACTCATAGCTATTCGACGAAGTTGTGGGTGCGCGCGGCGACGGATGTGTGCCCGATTCCGGTCGGGGCCCTTCCGTGGCTGCGCGCCTCCCAAAGAATATGGATATATCCTATACGACAGCCAATACACTAAAATCCCTGAACGTCCCTTCCCTGAAAAAAAGGGCTGTTGGATGGCCAAGGCCCCTTATTTCCCAATTCGGGAAACCCAAAGTTTACACCGGGGTGTACCGCCTCGACTTTTCTAGGGTGCCCTAAAGCCCACCCGCTACGTTTACACCAGGTGGCCCCCAATGGAATATTGTTGCCGCTTGACACGATTCTGGGAGAATCGGTCCCCACTCCGCGCCACGTATTTGAATACACTCAACTCCAGCACTTTTATGCATCAATCCCTGAGAAAGACACATTAGTAGGCCCTTTGTCAACCTTCGCATCGCTCAGCCTCGCAAAATCCTCTATACCACATGCGACCTCGGTTATTTATAAGTTGCTCATGAAAAAATATCTACTCTCCCTCCCTCCATTCTGCAGGGCCTGGGAGTCGGAACTTAATAAAACCTTTACAAAAATCCAATGGGATAAATGTTTCTCCCTATCTCATAAATCAGTCATAGCTTCCAAATCACAAGAAACAAGTTATAAAATAATATCGCGATGGTACAGGGTTCCAACTACATTAAATAACTGGTTTCCAGAGGTGCCGGATACATGCTGGCGCTGTGGAACAGAGCTGGGTTAGATCTCACATATTTGGTAATCCTTGCTTGGCACCAGTGGGACACTAAGTTTCTACAGCAGACACTTTGTGGATGCCACTAAGTTTCAGCACTGTTTGCTATAAAAATAGCGTAGCAAAATGGGCAGGAGGGTAGAAGGCAGAGGTGGTGGAACTTGCTTGGCACCAGTGGGACACTAAGTTACTATAGCAGACACTTTGTGGATGCCACTAAGTTTCAGCACTGTTTGCTATAAAGATAGCATAGCAAAATTGGCAGGAGGGTAGAAGGCAGAGGTGGTGGAACTTGTTTGGCACCAGTGGGACACTAAGTTACTATAGCAGACACTTTGTGGATGCCACTAAGTTTCAGCACTGTTTGCTATAAAAATAGCATAGCAAAATTGGCAGGAGGGTAGAAGGCAGAGGTGGTGGAACTTGTTTGGCACCAGTGGGACACTAAGTTACTATAGCAGACACTTTGTGGATGCCACTAAGTTTCATCACTGTTTGCTATAAAAATAACGTAGCAAAATGGGCAGGAGGGTAGAAGGCAGAGGTGGTGGAACTTGCTTGGCACCAGTGGGACACTAAGTTACTATAGCAGACACTTTGTAAATGCCACTAAGTTTCAGCACTGTTTGATATAAAAATAACGTAGCAAAATGGGAAGGAGGGTAGAAGGCAGAGGTGGTTGAACTTGCTTGGCACCAGTAGGACACTAAGTTACTATAGCAGACACTTTGTGGATGCCACTAAGCTTCAGCACTGTTTGCTATAAAAATAGCGTAGCAAAATGGGCAGTAGGGTAGAAGGCAGAGATGGTGGAACTTGCTTGGCACCAGTGAAACACAAGGTACTATAGCAGACACTTTGTGGATGCTACTAAGTTTCAGCACTGTTTGCTATAAAATAAAGCTTAGCAAAATGGACAGGAGGGTAGAAGGCAGAGGTGGTGGAACTTGCTTGGCACCAGTGAGACACTAAGTTACTATAGCGGACACTTTGTGGATGCCACTAAGTTTCAGCACTGTTTGCTATAAAAATAGCGTAGCAAAATTGGCAAGAGGGTAGAAGGCAGAGGTGGTGGAACTTGCTTTGCTCCAGTGGGACACTAAGTTACTATAGCAGACACTTTGTGGATGCCACTAAGTTTCAGCACTGTTTGCTATAAAAATAGCGTAGCAAAATGGGCAGGAGGGTAGAAGGCAGAGGTGGTGGAACTTGCTTGGCACCAGTGAGACACTAAGTTACTATAGCAGACCCTTTTAAATGCCACTAAGTATCAGCACTGTTTGCTATAAAAATAGCATAGCAAAATGGGCAGGAGGGTAGAAGGCAGAGGTGGTGGAACTTTCTTGGCACCAGTGGGACACTAAGTTACAATAGCATAGTTACATAGTTACATAGTTACTTAGGTTGAAAAAAGACTTAGGTCCATCTAGTTCAAACTTCCTCCACCAGTTCTACATTTAGTCACTAAGTCATTTATAACCAACAATGTTTTGTGTACTGAGGAAATCATCCAGCCCTTTTTTAAAAGCTGTTATAGTATCTGCCATTACTACCTCTTGTGGTAGGGCATTCCACAGTCTGACTGCTCTAACTGTAAAGAACCCTTTCCTATTTAGCTGTCGGAATCGCTTTTCTTCCACTCGCAGTGAGTGCCGCCTGGTCCTTAGTACTGTCTTTGGAAGAAATAAGTCATGTGCCAGTCCTTTATATTGACCACACATGTATTTATACATATAAATGAGATCTCCTCTGAGACGTCTTTTTTCTAAGCTAAACATATCTAACTTTTTCAACCTGTCATCATATGGGAGGCCTTCCATTCCTTGTAATAGTCTAGTTGCCCGCCTTTGAACTGACTCTAACTTCTGAATGTCCTTTTTAAAATGTGGAGCCCAAAACTGAATCCAATTTCCAGATGTGGCCTTACAAGTGATTTATAGAGGGGTAACAATACGTTGGGATCACGGGATCTAATCTCTCTTTTTATACACCTTAAAATCTTGTTTGCTTTAGCAGCTGCTGCTTGACATTGAGTGCTGCTGCTCAGCTTATTTGTAATGAGAATACACAAGTCCTTCTCCTGTTCTGTAGTCCCGAGTTTACTTCCATTTAATGTATACGCAGCTATAGGATTACTCCGTCCTAGGTGCATTACTTTACATTTATCAACATTAAATCTCATTTGCCAAGTATCTGCCCATTCTGACATCTTATCCAGATCATTTTGTAATATTGTACTATCCAGGTCAGTTTTTAATATCCTACATAGTTTGGTGTCATCGGCAAAGACTGACACTGTACTATCAATCCCATCCACAAGGTCATTAATAAAGAGAGTAAAAAGAATCGGTCCAAGTACAGATCCCTGCGGCACCCCACTGCTGACTATAGCCCATTTAGAGAATGTACCCTTTATGACTACTCTTTGTTTCCTATCTTTTAGCCAATTCCTTACCCAGTTGCATATTGTGTCCCTTAGTCCTTGCTTCTGGAGCTTTAGTATAAGGCTATTATGTGGTACAGGATCACATGCCTTTGCAAAGTCCAAATAAATCACATCAGCTGCATTACCAATATCCAGGTTTGAACTTACCCCCTCATAGAACCCCAACAGGTTGGTTAGACACGACTTATCTTTCATGAATCCATGCTGTTTGTCAGTTATCATATTATTTTCTGCAATATATTTTTGCATGTCATCCCTTAAAATGCCCTCAAAAACTTTGCATACTACTGATGTCAGGCTTACTGGACGGTAGTTGCCTGGATCTACCCTCTTACCTTTCTTAAATATCGGTACCACATCAGCAATCCTCCAATCATTTGTGGAAGCCACTAAGTTTCAGCACTGTTTGCTACAAAATTAGCGTAGCAAAATGGGCAGGAGGGTAGAAGGCAGAGGTGATGGAACTTGCTTGGCACCAATAGGACACTAAGTTACTATAGCAGACACTTTGTGGATGCCACTAAGTTTAAGCACTGTTTGCTATAAAAATAGCGTAGCAAAATGGGCAAGAGGGTAGAAGGCAGAGGTGGTGGAACTTGCTTGGTACCAGTGAGACACTAAGTTACTACAGCGGACACTTTGTGGATGCCACTAAGTTTCAGCACTGTTTGCTAAAAAAATAGCGTAGCAAAATGGGCAGGAGTGTAGAAGGCAGATGTGGTGGAACTAGCTTGGCACCAGTGAGACACTAAGTTACTATAGCGGACATTTTGTGGATGCCACTAAGTTTCAGCACTGTTTGCTATAAAAATAGCGTAGCAAAATTGGCAAGAGGGTGGAAGGCAGAGGTGGTGGAACTTGCTTTGCTCCAGTGGGACACTAAGTTACTATAGCAGACATTTTGTGGATGTCACTAAGTTTCAGCACTGTTTGCTATAAAAAAAAGCGTAGCAAAATGGGTAGGAGGGTAGAAGGCAGAGGTGGTGGAACTTCATTGGCACCAGTGGGATACTAAGTTACTATAGCAGACACTTTGTGGATGCCACTAAGTGTTAGCACTGTTTGTTATAAAAAATAGAGTAGCAAAATGGGTAGGAGGGTAGAAGGCAGAGGTGGTGGAACTTGCTTGGCACCAGTGGGACACTAAGTTACTATAGCAGACACTTTGTAAATGCCACTAAGTTTCAGCACTGTTTGCTATAAAAATAGCGTAGCAAAATGGGCAGGAGGGTAGAAGGCAGAGGTGGTGGAAATTGCTTGGCACCAGTGGGACACTAAGTTACTATAGCAGACACTTTGTGGATGCCACTAAGTTTCAGCACTGTTTGCTATAAAAATAACGCAGCAAAATGGGCAGGAGGGTAGAAGGCAGAGGTGGTGGAACTTGCTTGGCACCAGTGAGACACTAAGTTACTATAGCAGACCCTTTTAAATGCCACTAGGTTTCAGCACTGTTTGCTATAAAAATAGCATAGCAAAATGGTCAGGAGGGTAGAAGGCAGAGGTGGTGGAACTTGCTTGGCACCAGTGGGACACTAAGTTAAGATAGCAGACACTTTGTGGAAGCCACTAAGTTTCAGCACTGTTTGCTACAAAATTAGCGTAGCAAAATGGGCAGGAGGGTAGAAGGCAAAGGTGGTGGAACTTGCTTGGCACCAGTGGGACACTAAGTTACTATAGCAGACACTTTGTAAATGCCACTAAGTTTCAGCACTGTTTGCTATAAAAATAGTGTAGCAAAATGGGCAGGAGGGTAGAAGGCAGAGGTGGTGGAAATTGCTTGGCACCAGTGGGACACTAAGTTACTATAGCAGACACTTTGTAAATGCCACTAAATTTCAGCACTGTTTGATATAAAAATAGCGTAGCAAAATGGGAAGGAGGGTAGAAGGCAGAGGTGGTGGAACTTGCTTGGCACCAGTAGGACACTAAGTTACTATAGCAGACACTTTGTGGATGCCACTAAGTTTAAGCACTGTTTGCTATAAAAATAGCATAGCAAAATGGGCAAGACAGTAGAAGGCAGAGGTGGTGGAACTTGCTTGGTACCAGTGAGACACTAAGTTACTACAGCGGACACTTTGTGGATGCCACTAAGTTTCAGCACTGTTTGCTATAAAAATAGCGTAGCAAAATGGGCAGGAGTGTAGAAGGCAGATGTGGTGGAATTAGCTTGGCACCAGTGAGACACTAAGTTACTATAGCGGATATTTTGTGGATGCCACTAAGTTTCAGCACTGTTTGTTATAAAAATAGCATAGCAAAATGGGTAGGAGGGTAGAAAGCAGAGGTGGTGGAACTTGCTTGGCACCAGTGGGACACTAAGTTACTATAGCAGACACTTTGTAAATGCCACTAAGTTTCAGCACTGTTTGCTATAAAAATAGCGTAGCAAAATGGGCAGGAGGGTAGAAGGCAGAGGTGGTGGAACTTGCTTGGCACCAGTGGGACACTAAGTTACTATAGCAGACACTTTGTAAATGCCACTAAGTTTCAGCACTGTTTGCTATAAAAATAGCGTAGCAAAATGGGCAGGAGGGTAGAAGGCAGAGGTGGTGGAACTTGCTTGGCACCAGTGGGACAATAAGTTACTATAGCAGACACTTTGTGGAAGCCACTAAGTTTCAGCACTGTTTGCTACAAAATTAGCGTAGCAAAATGGGCAGGAGGGTAGAAGGCAGAGGTGGTGGAACGTGCTTGGCACCAGTAGGACACTAAGTTACTATAGTAGACACTTTGTGGATGCCACTAAGTTTCAGCACTATTTGCTATAAAAATAGCGTAGCAAAATGGGCAGTAGGGTAGAAGGCAGAAGTGGTGGAACTTGCTTGGCACCAGTGGAACACTAAGTTACTATAGCAGACACTTTGTGGATGCCACTAAGTTTCAGCACTGTTTGCTATAAAAAAACCTTAGCAAAATGGGCAGGAGTGTAGAAGGCAGAGGTGGTGGAACTTGCTTGGCACCAGTGGGATACTAAGTTACTATAGCAGACACTTTGTGGATGCCACTAAGTTTAAGCACTGTTTGCTATAAAAATAGCGTAGCAAAATGGGCAGGAGGGTAGAAGGCAGATGTGGTGGAACTTGCTTGGCACCATTGAGACACTAAGTTACTATAGCAGACACTCTGTGGATGCCACTAATTTTCAGCACTGTTTGCTATAAAAATAGCGTAGCAAAATTGGCAAGAGGGTAGAAGGCAGAGGTGGTGGAACTTGCTTGGCACCAATGAGACACTAGGTTACTACAGCGGACACTTTGTGGATGCCACTAAGTATCAGCACTGTTTGCTATAAAAATAGCGTAGCAAAATTGGCAAGAGGGTAGAAGGCAGAGGTGGTGTAACTTGCTTGGCACCAGTGGAACACTAAGTTACTATAGCAGACACTTTGTGGATGCCACTAAGTTTCAGCACTGTTTGCTATAAAAATAGCGCAGCAAAATGGGCAGGATGGTGGAAAGCAGAGGTGGTGGAACTTGCTTGGCACCAGTGAGACACTAAGTTACTATAGCAGACACTTTGTAAATGCCACTAAGTTTCAGCACTGTTTGCTATAAAAATAGCGTAGCAAAATGGGCAGGAGGGTAGAAGGCAGAGGTCTTGGAACTTGCTTGGCACCAGTTGGACACTAAGTTACGATAGCAGACACTTTGTGGAAGCCACTAAGTTTCAGCACTGTTTGCTACAAAATTAGCGTAGCAAAATGGGCAGGAGGGTAGAAGGCAGAGGTGGTGGAACTTGCTTGGCACCAGTGGGACACTAAGTTACTATAGCAGACACTTTGTGGATACCACTAAGTTTCAGCACTGTTTGCTATAACAATAGCGTAGCAAAATTGGCAAGAGGGTGGAAGGCAGAGGTGGTGGAACTTGCTTTGCTCCACTGGGACACTAAGTTACTATAGCAGACACTTTGTGGATGCCACTAAGTTTCAGCACTGTTTTTTTATAAAAATAGCGTAGCAAAATGGGTAGGAGGGTAGAAGGCAGAGGTGGTGGAACTTGATTGGCACCAGTAGGATACTAAGTTTCTATAACAGACACTTTGTGGCTGCCACTAAGTTTCAGCACTGTTTGCTATAAAAATAGCGTAGCAAAATGGGTAGGAGTGTAGAAGGCAGAGGTGGTGGAACTTGCTTGGCACCAGTAGGACACTAAGTTACTATAGCAGACACTTTGTGGATGCCACTAAGTTTCAGCACTGTTTGCTATAAAAAATAGCGTAGCAAAATGGGTAGGAGGGTAGAAGGCAGAGGTGGTGGAACTTCATTGGCACCAGTGGGATACTAGGTTACTATAGCAGACACTTTTTGGATGCCACTAGGTTTCAGCATTGTTTGTTATAAAAATAGAGTAGCAAAATGGGCAGGAGGGTAGAAGGCAGAGGTGGTGGAACTTGCTTGGCACCAGTGAGACACTAAGTTACTATAGCAGACACTTTGTAAATGCCACTAAGTTTCAGCACTGTTTGCTATAAAAATAGCGTAGCAAAATGGGTAGGAGTGTAGAAGGCAGAGGTGGTGGAACTTGCTTGGTACCAGTAGGACACTAAGTTACTATAGCAGACACTTTGTGGATGCCACTAAGTTTCAGCACTGTTTGCTATAAAAATAGCGTAGCAAAATGGGCAGGACGGTAGAAGGCAGAGGTGGTGGAACTTGCTTGGCACCAGTGAGACACTAAAGGCTACTTTACACGCTGCGATATCGGTCCCGATATCACTAGCGTGGGTATCCGCCCCCATCTGTTGTGCGACATGGGCAAATCGCTGCCCGTGCCACACAACATCGCGCAGACCCGTCACACATACTTACCTGCCCGGCGACGTCGCTGTGACCGCCGAACCACCTCCTTTCTAAGGGGGCGGTCCGTGCGGCGTCACAGCGACGTCACTGAGCGGCCGGCCAATAGAAGCGGAGGGGCGGAGATGAGTGGCCGGAACATCCCGCCCACCTCCTTCCTTCCTCATAGCGGCCGGGAGGCAGGTAAGGAGAGGTTCCTTGTTCCTGCGGCGTCACACATAGCGATGTATGCTGCCGCAGGAGCGACGAAGTACATCGTTGCTGCTGCAGTAACGATAATCGAGAATGGACCCCCCTGTCACCGATGAGCGATTTTGCACGTTTTTGCAACGATGCAAAATCGCTCATCGGTGTCACATGCAGCAACATCGCTAATGCGGCCGGATGTGCGTCACAAATTCCGTGACCCCAACGACTCCGCATTAGCGATGTTGCAGCGTGTAAAGCCCCCTTAAGTTACTACAGCGGACACTTTGTGGATGCCACTATGTTTCAGCACAGATTGCTATAATAATAGCGTAGTAAAATTGGCAAGAGGGTAGAAGGCAGAGGTGGTGGAACTTGCTTTGCTCCAGTAGGACACTAAGTTACTATAGCAGACACTTTGTGGATGCCACTAAGTTTCAGCACTGTTTGCTATAAAAATAGCGTAGCAAAATGGGCAGGAGGGTAGAAGGCAGAGGTGATGGAATTTACTTGGCACCAGTGAGACAGTAAGTTACTACAGCGGACACTTTGTGGATGCCACTAAGTTTCAGCACTGTTTGCTATAAAAATAGCGTAGCAAAATTGGCAAGAGGGTAGAAGGCAGAGGTGGTGGAATTTGCTTGGCACCAGTGGGACACTGTTAGGGCCAGATGGATGGGCAGACCCGGGAGGTGGATCCACTGGACCGAACTCCCCGAAGAGGGAGCGGAGTCCGGTAGCCGGAGCACTTTAGGTAGCAGAACAGTCCGTGCACTTAGAACACAATGGAGAAGTCCCTGGGACCACGGGGTCACTGATGGTGGTCCGGGTGACGGAGCTCAGGTTCGGAAGCCGGGATGATGTCAGGCGGGATCCGGAACCGTTGGAGCGAGATGGCGGGTCACCGCAGGGAACCGGGATGGTACGGACTGTCAGGATGGTAGATAGGCAGCGTTCGGGGTTTGAGATACAGCAGGACCGGATGGCAATGCAGGATCGGCTCTAAAAGAGAGAGAGGTAAGTATCTCACAGGAACACAAGGAGACCTGACTCCTAGCTTGGGAAACACGAAGAACAGGCCCCGCCCCCTTGGACGTTAATCCCCTTTATACCCTGGAACTGTGTGCATCATTTCCTGTCAGTGGACACTGGCCCTTTAAGAAAGGGTCAGTGACCGCGCGCGCGCCCTAATGCGCATGCGCGCGGCCCGGGTGCCAGAAGCCACTGCAGGAAGCTGAGAGGAGGAAGCAGCAGAGCCGGCCAGGGGCTGGGAAGCCGACGGGCGCCGGGAGCGGGGACCAGGAGGCCTGGGAAGCGCGGCAAATGGAGGCTGGAGAGCGGGGAGCGTGGCAGGTGAGCCGGGGAGCGGAGCAGAGGAACCGGGGAGCGTGACAGACACTAAGTTACTATAGCAGACACTTTCTGGATGCCACTAAGTTTCAGCACTGTTTGCTATAAAAATAGCGCAGCAAAATGGGCAGGAGGGTAGAAGGCAGAGGTGGTGGAACTTGCTTGGCACCAGTGAGACACTAAGTTACTATAGCAGACACTTTGTAAATGCCACTAAGTTTCAGCACTGTTTGCTATAAAAATAGCGTAGCAAAATGGGTAGGAGTGTAGAAGGCAAAGGTTGTGCAACCTGCTTGGCACCAGTAGGACACTAAGTTACTATAGCAGACACTTTGTGGATGCCACTAAGTTTCAGCACTGTTTGCTATAAAAATAGCGTAGCAAAATGGGCAGGAGGGTAGAAGGCAGATGTGGTGGAACTTGCTTGGCACCAGTGAGACACTAAGTTACTATAGCGGACACTTTGTGGATGCCACTAAGTTTCAGCACTGTTTGCTATAAAAATAGCGTAGCAAAATTGGCAAGAGGGTAGAAGGCAGAGGTGGTGGAACTTGCTTTGCTCCAGTGGGACACTAAGTTACTATAGCAGACACTTTGTGGATGCCACTAAGTTTCAGCACTGTTTGCTATAAAAATAGCGTAGCAAAATGGGCAGGAGGGTAGAAGGCAGAGGTGGTGGAACTTGCTTGGCACCAGTGAGACACTAAGTTACTACAGCGGACACTTTGTGGATGCCACTATGTTTCAGCACTGTTTGCTATAAAAATAGCGTAGCAAAATGGGCAGGAGGGTAGAAGGCAGAGGTGGTGGAACTTGCTTGGCACCAGTGGGACACTAAGTTACTATAGCAGACACTTTGTGGATGCCACTAAGTTTCAGCACTGTTTACTATAAAGATAGCGTAGCAAAATGGGCAGGAGGGTAGAAGGCAGAGGTGGTGGAACTTGCTTGGCACCAGTAGGACACTAAATTACTATAGCAGACACTTTGTGGATGCCACTAACTTTAAGCACTGTTTGCTATAAAAATTGCGTAGCAAAATGGGCAAGAAGGTAGAAGGCAGAGGTGGTGGAACTTGCTTGGCACCAGTGGGACACTAAGTTACTATAGCAGACACTTTGTGGATGTCACTAAGTTTCAGCACTGTTTACCATAAAGATAGCGTAGCAAAATGGGCAGGACGGTAGAAGGCAGAGGTGGTGGAACTTGCTTGGCACCAGTGGGATACTAAGTTTCTATAACAGACACTTTGTGGATGCCACTAAGTTTCAGCACTGTTTGCTATAAAAATAGCGTAGCAAAATGGGCAGGAGGGTAGAAGGCAGAGGTGGTGGAACTTGCTTGGAACCAGTGGGATACTAAGTTACTATAGCAGACACTTTGTGGATGCCACTAAGTTTCAGCACTGTTTGCTATAAAAATAGCGTAGCAAAATGGGCAAGAAGGTAGAAGGCAGAGGTGGTGGAACTTGCTTGGCACCAGTGGGACACTAAGTTACTATAGCAGACAGTTTGTGGATGCCACTAAGTTTCAGCACTGTTTGCTATAAAAATAGCGTAACAAAATGGGCAGGAGGGTAGAAGGCAGAGGTGGTGGAACTTGCTTGGCACCAGTGGGACACTAAGTTACTATAGCAGACACTTTGTGGATGCCACTAAGTTTCAGCACTGTTTACTATAAAGATAGCGTAGCAAAATGGGCAGGAGTGTAGAAGGCAGAGGTGGTGGAACTTGCTTGGCACCAGTTGGACAATATGTTACTATAGCAGACACTTTGTGGATGCCACTAAGTTTCAGCACTGTTTGCTATAAAAATAGCGTAGCAAAATGGGCAGGAGGGTAGAAGGCAGAGGTGGTGGAACTTGCTTGGCACCAGTAGGACACTAAGTTACTATAGCAGACACTTTGTGGATGCCACTAAGTTTCAGCACTGTTTACTATAAAGATAGCGTAGCAAAATGGGCAGGAGGGTATAAGGCAGAGGTGGTGTAACTTGCTTGGCACCAGTGGAACACTAAGTTACTATAGCAGACACTTTGAGGATGCCACTAAGTTTCATCACTGTTTGCTATAAAAATAGCGTAGCAAAATGGGCAGGAGGGTATAAAGCAGAGGTGGTGTAACTTGCTTGGCACCAGTGGAACACTAAGTTACTAAAGCAGACACTTTGTGGATGCCACTAAGTTTCAGCACTGTTTGCTATAAAAAATAGCGTAGCAAAATGAGCAAGAAGGTAGAAGGCAGAGGTGGTGGAACTTGACTGGCACCAGTGGGACACTAAGTTACTATAGCAGACAGTTTGTGGATGCCACTAAGTTTCAGCACTGTTTGCTATAAAAATAGCGTAAAAAAATGGGCAGGAGGGTAGAAGGCAGAGGTGGTGGAACTTGCTTGGCACCAGTTGGACAATAAGATACTATAGCAGACACTTTGTGGATGCCACTAAGTTTCAGCACTGTTTGCTATAAAAATAGCGTAGCAAAATGGGCAGGAGGGTAGAAGGCAGAAGGTGGTGGAACTTGCTTGGCACCAGTGGGACACTAAGTTACTATAGCAGACACTTTGTGGACGCCACTAAGTTTCAGCACTGTTTGCTATAAAAATAGCGTAGCAAAATGGGCAGGAGGGTATAAGGCAGAGGTGGTGTAACTTTCTTGGCACAAGTGGAACACTAAGTTACTAAAGCAAACACTTTGTGGATGCCACTAAGTTTCAGCACTATTTGCTATAAAAATAGCGTAGCAAAATGGGCAGGACGGTAGAAGGCAGAGGTGGTGGAACTTTATTGGCAACAGTGGTATACTAAGTTTCTATAACAGACACTTTGTGGATGCCACTAAGTTTCAGCACTGTTTGCTAAAAAAATAGCGTAGCAAAATGGGCAGGAGGGTAGAAGGCAGAGGTGGTGGAACTTGCTTGGAACCAGTGGGACACTAAGTTACTAAAGCAGACACTTTGTAGATGCCACTAAGTTTCAGCACTGTTTGCTATAAAAATAGCGTAGCAAAATGGGAAGGAGGGTATAAGGCAGAGGTGGTGTAACTTGCTTGGCACCAGTGGAACACTAAGTTACTATAGCAGACACTTTGTGGATGCCACTAAGTTTCAGCACTGTTTACTATACAAATAGCGTAGCAAAATGGGCAGGAGGGTAGAAGGCAGCGGTGGTGGAACTTCCTTGGCACCAGTGGGACACTAAGTTAATATATCACACACTTTGTGGAAGCCAGTTAGTTTCAGCAATGTTTGCTATAAAAATAGCGTAGCAAAATGGGCAGGAGGGTAGAAGGCAGAGGTGGTGGAACTTGCTTGGCACCAGTGGAACACTAAGTTACTATAGCAAACACTTTGTGGATGCCATTAAGTTTCAGCACTGTTTGCTATAAAAATAGCGTAGCAAAATGGGCAGGAGGGTAGAAGGCAGAGGTGGTGGAACTTGCTTGGCACCAGGGGGGCACTAAGTTACTATAGCAGACACTTTGTGGAAACCACTAAGTTTCAGCATTGTTTGCTATAAAATTAGAGAAGCAAAATGGGCAGGAGGGTAGAAGGCAGAGGTGGTGGAACTTGCTTGGCACCAGTAGGGCACTAAGTTACTATAGCAGACACTTTGTGGATGCCACTAAGTTTCAGCACTGTTTGCTATAAAAATAGCGTAGCAAAATGGGCAGGAGGGTAGAAAAAAGAGGTGGTAAAACTTGCTTGGCACCAGTGGGACACTAAGTTACTATAGTAGACACTTTGTGGATGCCACTAAGTTTCAGCACTGTTTGCTATAAAAATGGCGTAGCAAAATGGTCAGGAGGGTAGAAAAAAGAGGTGGTGGAACTTGCTTGGCACCAGTGAGACACTAAGTTACTATAGCAGACACTTTGTAAATGCCACTAAGTTTCAGCACTGTTTGCTATAAAAATAGCATAGCAAAATGGGCAGGAGGGTAGAAGGCAGAGGTGGTGGAACTTGCTTGGCACCAGGGGGGCACTAAGTTACTATAGCAGACACTTTGTGGAAACCACTAAGTTTCAGCATTGTTTGTTATAAAATTAGAGAAGCAAAATGGGCAGGAGGGTAGAAGGCAGAGGTGGTGGAACATGCTTGGCACCAGTAGGACACTAAGTTACTATAGCAGACACTTTGTGGATGCCTCTAAGTTTCAGCACTGTTTGCTATAAAAATAGCATAGCAAAATGGGCAGGAGGGTAGAAAAAAGAGGTGGTGGAACTTGCTTGGCACCAGTGGGTCACTAAGTTACTATAGTAGACACTTTGTGGATGCCACTAAGTTTCAGCACTGTTTGCTATAAAAATAGCGTAGCAAAATGGGCAGGAGGGTAGAAAAAAGAGGTGGTGGAACTTGCTTGGCACCAGTGGGCCACTAAGTTACTGTAGCAGACACTTTGTGGATGCCACTAAGTTTCAGCACTGTTTGCTATAAAAATAGCATAGCAAAATGGGCAGGAGGGTAGAAGGCAGAGGTGGTGGAACTTGCTTGGCACCAGTGGGACACTAAGTTACTATAGCAGACACTTTGTGGAAGCCACTAAGTTTCAGCACTGTTTGCTACAAAATTAGCGTAGCAAAATGGGCAGGAGGGTAGAAGTCAGAGGTGGTGGAACTTGCTTGGCACCAGTAGGACACTAAGTTACTATAGCAGACACTTTGTGGATGCCACTAAGTTTCAGCACTGTTTGCTATAAAAATAGAGGAGCAAAATGGACAGGAAGGTGGAAGGCAGAGGTGGTGGAACTTGCTTGGCACCAGTGGGACACTAAGTTACTATAGCAAACACTTTGTGGATGCCACTAAGTTTCAGCACTGTTTGCTATAAAAATAGCGTAGCAAAATGGGCAGGAGGGTAGATGGCAAAGGTGGTGGAACTTGCTTGGCACCAGTGGGACACTATGTTACTATAGCAGACACTTTGTGGATGCCACTAAGTTTCAGCACTGTTTGCTATAAAAATAGCGTAGCAAAATGGGCAGGAGGGTAGAAGGCAGAAGTGGTGGAACTTGCTTGGCACCAGTGGGACACTAAGTTACTATAGCAGACACTTTGTGGAAGCCACTAAGTTTCAGCACTATTTGCTATAAAATTAGCGTAGCAAAATGGGCAAGAGGGTAGAAGGCAGGGGTGGTGGAACTTGCTTGGCACCAGTGGGACACTAAGTTACTATAGCAGACACTTTGTGGATGCCACTAAGTTTCAGCACTGTTTGCTATAAAAATAGCGTAGTAACATGGGCAGGAGGGTAGAAGGCAGAGGTGGTGGAACTTCCTTGGCACCAGTAGGGCACTAATTTACTATAGCAGACACTTTGGGGATGCCACTAAGTTTCAGCACTGTTTGCTATAAAAATAGCATAGAAAAATGGGCAGGAGGGTAGAAGGCAGAGGTGGTGGAACTTGCTTTGCACCAGTGGGACACTAAGTTACTATAGCAGACACTTTGTGGATGCCACTAAGTTTCAGCACTGTTTGCTATAAAAATGGAGGAGCAAAATGGACAGGAGGGTAGAAGGCAGAGGTGGTGGAACTTGCTTGGCACCAGTGGGACACTAAATTACTATAGCAGACATTTTGTGGAAGCCATTAAGTTTCAGCACTGTTTGCTATAAAAATAGCGTAGCAAAATGGGCAGGAGGGTAGAAGGCAGAGGTGGTGGAACTTGCTTGGCACCAGTGGGACACTAAGTTACTATAGCAGACATTTTGTGGAAGCCACTAAGTTTCAGCACTGTTTGCTCTAAAAATAGCGTAGCAAAATGTGCAGGAGTCTAGAATGCAGAGGTTGTGGAACTTGCTTGGCACCAGTGAGACAATAAATTTAGTATAGCAGACACTGTTTAGATGCCACTAAGTTTCAGCATTGTTTGCTATAAAAATAGCGTAGCAAAATGTGCAGGAGGCTAGAAGGCAGAGTTGGTGGAACTTGATTGGCACCAGTGGGACACTAAATTTAGTATAGCAGACACTGTTTGGATGCCACTAAGTTTCAGCACTGTTTGCTATAAAAATAGCGTAGCAAAATGGGCAGGAGGGTAGAAGGCAGAGGTGGTGGAACTTGCTTGGCACCAGGGGGGCACTAAGTTACTATAGCAGACACTTTGTGGAAACCACTAAGTTTCAGCATTGTTTGCTATAAAATTAGAGAAGCAAAATGGGCAGGAGGGTAGAAGGCAGAGGTGGTGGAACTTGCTTGGCACCAGTAGGGCACTAAGTTACTATAGCAGACACTTTGTGGATGCCACTAAGTTTCAGCAATGTTTGCTATAAAAATAGCGTAGCAAAATGGGCAGGAGGGTAGAAAAAAGAGGTGGTGGAACTTGCTTGGCACCAGTGGGACACTAAGTTACTATAGTAGACACTTTGTGGATGCCACTAAGTTTCAGCACTGTTTGCTATTAAAATAGCGTAGCAAAATGGGCAGGAGGGTAGAAAAAAGAGGTGGTGGAACTTGCTTGGCACCAGTAGGACACTAAGTTACTATAGCAGACACTTTGTGGATGCCACTAAGTTTCAGCACTGTTTGGTATAAAAATAGCATAGCAAAATGGGCAGGAGGGTAGAAGGCAGTGGTGGTGGAACTTGCTTGGCACCAGTGGGACACTAAGTTACTATAGCAGACACTTTGTGGAAGCCACTAAGTTTCAGCACTGTTTGCTACAAAATTAGCGTAGCAAAATGGGCAGGAGGGCAGAAGTCAGAGGTGGTGGAACTTGCTTGGCACCAGTAGGACACTAAGTTACTATAGCAGACACTTTGTGGATGCCACTAAGTTTCAGCACTGTTTGTTATAAAAATAGAGGAGCAAAATGGACAGGAAGGTGGACGGCAGAGGTGGTGGAACTTGCTTGGCACCAGTGGAACACTAAGTTACTATAGCAAACACTTTGTGGATGCCACTAAGTTTCAGCACTGTTTGCTATAAAAATAGCGTAGCAAAATGGGCAGGAGGGTAGATGGCAAAGGTGGTGGAACTTGCTTGGCACCAGTGGGACACTATGTTACTATAGCAGACACTTTGTGGATGCCACTAAGTTTCAGCACTTTTTGCTATAAAAATAGCGTAGCAAAATGGGCAGGAGGGTAGAAGGCAGAGGTGGTGGAACTTGCTTGGCACCAGTGGGACACTAAGTTACTATAGCAGACACTTTGTGGAAGCCACTAAGTTTCAGCACTGTTTGCTATAAAATTAGCGTAGCAAAATGGGCAAGAGGGTAGAAGGCAGGGGTGGTGGAACTTGCTTGGCACCAGTGGGACAATAAGTTACTATAGCAAACACTTTGTGGATGCCACTAAGTTTCAGCACTGTTTGCTAAAAAAATAGCGTAGCAAAATGGGCAGGAGGCTAGAAGGCAGAGGTGGTGGAACTTGCTTGGAACCAGTGGGACACTAAGTTACTATAGCAGACACTTTGTGGATGCCACTAAGTTTCAGCTCTGTTTGCTATAAAAATAGCGTAGCAAAATGGGCAGGAGGGTATAAGGCAGAGGTGGTGTAACTTGCTTGGCACCAGTGGAACACTAAGTTACTATAGCAGACACTTTGTGGATGCCATTAAGTTTCAGCACTGTTTGCTATAAAATTAGAGTAGCAAAATGGGCAGGAGGGTAGAAGGCAGAGGTGGTGGAACTTGCTTGGCACCAGTAGGACACTAAGTTACTATAGCAGACACTTTGTGGATGCCACTAAGTTTCAGCACTGTTTGCTATAAAAATAGCATAGAAAAATGGGCAGGAGGGTAGAAGGCAGAGGTGGTGGAACTTGCTTGGCACCAGTGGGACACTAAGTTACTATAGCAAACACTTTGTGGATGCCACTAAGTTTCAGCACTGTTTGCTATAAAAATAGCGTAGTAACATGGGCAGGAGGGTAGAAGGCAGAGGTGGTGGAACTTCCTTGGCACCAGTAGCGCACTAATTTACTAGAGCAGACACTTTGGGGATGCCACTAAGTTTCAGCACTGTTTGCTATAAAAATAGCATAGAAAAATGGGCAGGAGGGTAGAAGGCAGAGGTGGTGGAACTTGCTTGGCACCAGTGGGACACTAAGTTACTATAGCAGACATTTTGTGGAAGCCATTAAGTTTCAGCACTGTTTGCTATAAAAATAGCGTAGCAAAATGGGCAGGAGGGTAGAAGGCAGAGGTGGTGGAACTTGCTTGGCACCAGTGGGACACTAAGTTACTATAGCAGACATTTTGTGGAAGCCACTAAGTTTCAGCACTGTTTGCTCTAAAAATAGCGTTGCAAAATGTGCAGGAGTCTAGAATGCAGAGGTTGTGGAACTTGCTTGGCACCAGTGAGACAATAAATTTAGTATAGCAGACACTGTTTAGATGCCACTAAGTTTCAGCATTGTTTGCTATAAAAATAGCGTAGCAAAATGTGCAGGAGGCTAGAAGGCAGAGTTGGTGGAACTTGATTGGCACCAGTGGGACACTAAATTTAGTATAGCAGACACTGTTTGGATGCCACTAAGTTTCAGCACTGTTTGCTATAAAAATAGCGTAGCAAAATGGGCAGGAGGGTAGAAGGCAGAGGTGGTGAAACTTGCTTGGCACCAGGGGGGCACTAAGTTACTATAGCAGACACTTTGTGGAAACCACTAAGTTTCAGCATTGTTTGCTATAAAATTAGAGAAGCAAAATGGGCAGGAGGGTAGAAGGCAGAGGTGGTGGAACTTGCTTGGCACCAGTAGGGCACTAAGTTACTATAGCAGACACTTTGTGGATGCCACTAAGTTTCAGCAATGTTTGCTATAAAAATAGCGTAGCAAAATGGGCAGGAGGGTAGAAAAAAGAGGTGGTGGAACTTGCTTGGCACCAGTGGGACACTAAGTTACTATAGTAGACACTTTGTGGATGCCACTAAGTTTCAGCACTGTTTGCTATTAAAATAGCGTAGCAAAATGGGCAGGAGGGTAGAAAAAAGAGGTGCTGGAACTTGCTTGGCACCAGTGGGACACTAAGTTACTATAGCAGACACTTTGTGGATGCCACTAAGTTTCAGCACTGTTAGGTATAAAAATAGCATAGCAAAATGGGCAGGAGGGTAGAAGGCAGTGGTGGTGGAACTTGCTTGGCACCAGTGGGACACTAAGTTACTATAGCAGACACTTTGTGGAAGCCACTAAGTTTCAGCACTGTTTGCTACAAAATTAGCGTAGCAAAATGGGCAGGAGGGCAGAAGTCAGAGGTGGTGGAACTTGCTTGGCACCAGTAGGACACTAAGTTACTATAGCAGACACTTTGTGGATGCCACTAAGTTTCAGCACTGTTTGTTATAAAAATAGAGGAGCAAAATGGACAGGAAGGTGGAAGGCAGAGGTGGTGGAACTTGCTTGGCACTAGTGGAACACTAAGTTACTATAGCAAACACTTTGTGGATGCCACTAAGTTTCAGCACTGTTTGCTATAAAAATAGAGTAGCAAAATGGGCAGGAGGGTAGATGGCAAAGGTGGTGGAACTTGCTTGGCACCAGTGGGACACTATGTTACTATAGCAGACACTTTGTGGATGCCACTAAGTTTCAGCACTGTTTGCTATAAAAATAGCGTAGCAAAATGGGCAGGAGGGTAGAAGGCAGAGGTGGTGGAACTTGCTTGGCACCAGTGGGACACTAAGTTACTATAGCAGACACTTTGTGGAAGCCACTAAGTTTCAGCACTGTTTGCTATAAAATTAGCGTAGCAAAATGGGCAAGAGGGTAGAAGGCAGGGGTGGTGGAACTTGCTTGGCACCAGTGGGACAATAAGTTACTATAGCAAACACTTTGTGGATGCCACTAAGTTTCAGCACTGTTTGCTAAAAAAATAGCGTAGCAAAATGGGCAGGAGGCTAGAAGGCAGAGGTGGTGGAACTTGCTTGGAACCAGTGGGACACTAAGTTACTATAGCAGACACTTTGTGGATGCCACTAAGTTTCAGCTCTGTTTGCTATAAAAATAGCGTAGCAAAATGGGCAGGAGGGTATAAGGCAGAGGTGGTGTAACTTGCTTGGCACCAGTGGAACACTAAGTTACTATAGCAGACACTTTGTGGATGCCATTAAGTTTCAGCACTGTTTGCTATAAAATTAGAGTAGCAAAATGGGCAGGAGGGTAGAAGGCAGAGGTGGTGGAACTTGCTTGGCACGAGTAAGACACTAAGTTACTATAGCAGACACTTTGTGGATGCCACTAAGTTTCAGCACTGTTTGCTATAAAAATAGCATAGAAAAATGGGCAGGAGGGTAGAAGGCAGAGGTGGTGGAACTTGCTTGGCACCAGTGGGACACTAAGTTACTATAGTAGACACTTTGTGGATGCCACTAAGTTTCAGCACTGTTTGCTATAAAAATAGAGGAGCAAAATGGACAGGGGGGTAGAAGGCAGAGGTGGTGGAACTTGCTTGGCACCAGTGGGACACTAAGTTACTATAGCAGACACTTTGTGGAAGCCACTAAGTTTCAGCACTGTTTGCTATAGAAATAGCGTAGCAAAATGGGCAGGAGGGTAGAAGGCAGAGGTGGTGGAACTTGCTTGGCACCAGTGGAACACTAAGTTACTATAGCAGACACTTTGTGGATGCCACTAAGTTTCAGCACTGTTTGCTATAAAAAATAATGTAGCAAAATAGGCAGGAGGGTATAAGGCAGAGGTGGTGTAACTTGCTTGGCACCAGTGGGACACTAAGTTACTATAGCAGACACTTTGTGGATGCCACTAAGTTTCAGCACTGTTTACTACACAAATAGCGTAGCAAAATGGGCAGGAGGGTAGAAGGCAGCAGTGGTGGAACTTCCTTGGCACCAGTGGGACACTAAGTTAATATATCACACACTTTGTGGAAGCCACTTAGTTTCAGCACTGTTTGCTATAAAAAGAGCGTAGCAAAATGGGCAGGAGGGTAGAAGGCAGAGGTGGTGGAACTTGCTTGACACCAGTGGAACACTAAGTTACTATAGCAAACACTTTGTGGATGACACTAAGTTTCAGCACTGTTTGCTATAAAAATAGCGTAGCAAAATGGGCAGGAGGGTAGAAGGCAAAGGTGGTGGAACTTGCTTGGCACCAGGGGGGCACTAAGTTACTATAGCAGACACTTTGTGGAAACCACTAAGTTTCAGCATTGTTTGCTATAAAATTAGAGAAGCAAAATGGGCAGGAGGGTAGAAGGCAGAGGTGGTGGAACTTGCTTGGCACCAGTAGGGCACTAAGTTACTATAGCAGACACTTTGTGGATGCCACTAAGTTTCAGCACTGTTTGCTATAAAAATAGCGTAGCAAAATGGGCAGGAGGGTAGAAAAAGAGGTGGTGGAACTTGCTTGGCACCAGTGGGACACTAAGTTACTATAGTAGACACTTTGTGGATGCCACTAAGTTTCAGCACTGTTTGCTATAAAAATAGCGTAGCAAAATGGGCAGGAGGGTAGAAAAAAGAGGTGGTGGAACTTGCTTGGCACCAGTGGGACACTAAGTTACCATAGCAAACACTTTGTGGATGCCACTAAATTTCAGCACTGTTTGCTATAAAAATAGCGTAGCAAAATGGGCAGGAGGGTAGATGGCAAAGGTGGTGGAACTTGCTTGGCACCAGTGGGACACTATGTTACTATAGCAGACACTTTGTGGATGCCACTAAGTTTCAGCACTGTTTGCTATAAAAATAGTGTAGCAAAATGGGCAGGAGGGAAGAAGGCAGAGGTGGTGGAACTTGCTTGGCACCAGTGGGACACTAAGTTACTATAGCAAACACTTTGTGGATGCCACTAAGTTTCAGCACTGTTTGCTATAAAAATAGCGTAGTAAAATGGGCAGGAGGGTAGAAGGCAGAGGTGGTGGAACTTCCTTGGCACCAGTGGGACACTAAGTTACTATAGCAGACACTTTGTGGAGGCCACTAAGTTTCAGCACTGTTTGCTATAAAAATAGCGTAGCAAAATGGGCAGGAGGGTAGAAGGCAGAGGTGGTGGAACTTGCTTGGAACCAGTGGGACACTAAGTTACAATAGTAGACACTTTGTGGATGCCACTAAGTTTCAGCACTGTTTGCTATAAAAATAGCGTATCAAAATGGGCAGGAGGGTAGAAGGCAGAGGTGGTGGAACTTGTTTGGCACCAGGGGGACACTAAGTTACTATAGCAGACACTTTGTGGAAGCCACTAAGTTTCAGCACTGTTTGCTACAAAATTATCGTAGCAAAATGGGCAGGAGGGTAGAAGGCAGAGGTGGTGGAACTTGCTTGGCACCAGTGAGACACTAAGTTACTATAGCAGACACTTTGTGAATGCCACTAAGTTTCAGCACTGTTTGTTATAAAAATAGCGTAGCAAGGGGGCGTGGCTAACAATGGTAGTGTGAGGTCGCATCTCCGGGAGCTCCTGCTGCACCACCACTAACACACCGGCTTTAAACTTCCAAAATAGGCAAGTCCACCAGAGAGACCAGGGCCCGGGCCTCCTCACAACCCCCCACTACCAAGCGGGACATTGCACAACTTCTTACCCGGGCTAATACCCTCCCCACAAAGGGACCGGGGGTTTGTCGCCGCCGAAGAAGAACAGGGACCTGCCTCCTAATATGCTCCCAGGCGAGCACTCAGCTCCAGGGACAGTTCGCCGGGCGCCCCTGCAGCCCCCTGCAGCCCCCTGCAGCCCAATCATCACCGCACTCCTCAGACGCCGGGACTCCACAGAGAATGGACGCGTGGCGGGCGGATGGAGGAGACGCCGCTGAGCAGGATGGCGGCTCCCCACGTGGAGGCGCGGGCGGCAGCATGGAAGCGTGCGCACCTCCACTGAACAAGCAGGTCAGCAGCATGCAGGGAAGGAATCTCCTGCCACCGCCGATCTCTACAAATGAATAGGGCAGCGGGGAGAAAGAGCAAACTACCGCTGCATCTGAGGAGGTGAGGCGAGGGGAAGGGAAAATGGCGGCGCCCCCAGTGACCACGGTGCTGGAGACAGGGAAGCAGCACGATTCCCCCCAGCACATACATCAGAGCCAAGGGGGACGAACGAGGGGACATCTGATGAGGGAGGGAGCACAATTTCTACAGGATTTCCCCCCTTGCCACGCACTCAGGAAAAGGACCCACAGAGGGGGAGGGGAGATGAAGGGGTGACGCTATCATCTAGCATCCAGCACTCACCCCCAGCAGTTTCCACACAAAACAGGCAACAGCTCATGACAGAACCTGCGACACCAGAAGTGATCCCTCAAGAACACACGGGACAGAGGCTGTGGACCGACCCCCCCCCCTGCACTCCAATGAGTCATCTGCTCGGTGGTCGACTGGATCATCCTGGCTTTCAGCATCCCCCAAGGGCGGCGGGAGATCGGAAAACGAGTTGCAGGCTCCCCCTTCCCCGACAAGGGTCACAAATCATACTACAGTTCCCTGACCACAATAGTGCCTCCACCGGAGTACCAGACGGGACCCCGTCCCCTAGTAGACTTGACCACAAATCTCAGGGGGATGAGAAGCTGTTACACCATATGCCCCTAGAAGAGAGCAGGCCCGCTATCCTGGCAGATCTGCGTGCCTTACTAGAAACCATGCCTACCAAGCAGGACATAGCTAACTTGACTTCCCAGATTGTTGCTGAATGTATACAAGAATTCGCCAAATTCCGTTCTGAGATAACGAACCTGTCATCACAAGTGGACTCCCTGACTCAGTCTCGTGACTCTACATCGAAAGCTATACAAGAGCTGACAGACACCGTTAAACGTCACTCCTCCCAAATACAAAACCTCCAATCTACCTTAGATGATCTAGAAAATAGAAATAGGAGGAATAATTTAAGGGTCAGAGGCCTTCCAGAATCCATAACCTCAGCAGATATCCCATCCACACTGACTTCCATCTTCAATGGGCTACTACGACGCCCGCAGGACACTTTTATTGAAATAGACAGGGCCCACAGAGCCCTACGGCCTCCTGACCCAAACAATCCCCATCCAAGGGACATAATATGCCGGATTAATTTTTTCCATCTGAAAGAACTAATTCTTCAGGCTGCTCGCCAGCAGCAAACATTTTCCTACCAAGGCAAGGTCATCCGTATCATGCCAGACTTATCTAGATACACTCTGGCCCAAAGGGCAGCCCTCAAACCTTTGCTCACAAGACAAGACAAGGGGATCCCCTTTAGATGGGGGTTCCCCTTCTCTTTATCGGTGAGGAAAGGCCCCCAGACTTTCACGTTAAGAGTGCCAGGAGATTTGTGTGAGTTCGTGATAGGTCTGGGCCTACCTCATATTACTCTCCCTGAATGGGTGGCGCTTGCGGAGAATGGAATGACTCTGGATGGGAGGCGCACAAGACCCGCGGCTCGCCCTCCATCAGGACTCCCCCCCAGAGACAGGCCAAAGGGAGGAGAAAAAAGGGGCCCGACCGCGGACCGTCGCATCACTACTTGATGACCCGACCCAAAGATGGGACTTCAACATTATTTTAGAACTGCCCGAGACTTACTTTCCTTCCTCTGCACAGAACAGAGAGGAAACATAAGTAAGGGGATACAGGAGGGAATGCGACAAAACCCTATGTATTTAGTGATAACAAATGTGGGGGTTTCCTCATTGCTGGTTACCCCTGAACCCCAACATATGTTCAGTAACAACAGAAATGCTATATATAACATAGTTTTTGTCCAGTTTAATGGTAGTGGTATATATGTTTACGGGCACATCTTTATTAGAGCCCAAAAATAATTTGTTTAATTACTTAGCCGGTGAATAATCAGTTATACCAAGTTTAAACGTTAATCTGAGTATGGTGTTTGCAGGCCCATGTGCTGCCTTGTTACTTGCTTGACCAGACTTCGCCCCACATAGGGAAGGAGCCTCTGTCCTGCCTTTCAGGGCTGCACAAGCTCCTGCAATACGTTGGTAACTCTTTAGTTGTTTTTCTCCCATACAGAGGCTATACCTCTGATTTTTGTCGTTTTCTGCAGTTCTCTTTTCTTGTCTTCTTTCTGAACTCTAACTTTGCTGCTTTCCTTCTTCTCTTGATATTGCACTAAGTTCCCTAATTATCAGGAACACCTCGCCGCACAGTCAGACTGATGGAACTGAAAATCGCCTCCTTCAACGCCAAAGGGCTAAACACGCCGGAGAAACGGGCTCAAATTCTGCAACATTTCCACCGACAAAAGGTACAGATTATTTGTCTACAAGAAACGCATTTTAAGGAGAACCATACACCGAACATCAAACACAAACACTACACCAGCTGGCACTTCGCCAACAATCCCAGTAATAAATCTAAAGGGGTTGCCATTGCGATCCACAAATCCCTCCCCCATCAACTAGTCAGTTGCACAATAGATAGAGAGGCTAGATATATCATGCTTTCCCTGAAAATTGAAGGCCAGGCAATAACCCTACAAAATGTATATGCCCCGAACCAAGAACAATCCAGCTTCATTTCAAATCTAGTGGACACCGCTTCCCCATTAATACAGGGGACAGTCATTCTATGTGCTGATCTTAACCTTACACTAGACCCGGTCCTAGATAACTCAAAGAAAAAATCACATCTATCCTTCAAAGCCATTAAACATACCAAGAAAGCTCTCCTCAGGCTACAGCTATGTGACGCTTGGAGGTTGCAACACCCGGCGGATAGGGACTACACTTTATATTCTACACCGCTCGACTCCTACAGTAGGATAGACTATATCTTGATCCAACACTCAGCCCTACCTTGGGTATCCTCTACAACAATCGGTAGTATATTGTGGTCTGACCATGCTCCGATCTACTGCGCTTTGGCAATCCCTTCCCTCGCCAAAACGGTGCATCCATGGCGCTTTAACGAGAGCCTGCTTGAGGATCCTGGGTGTCTACAAAACGTGCAGGATTCCATAAGACACTTCCTCTCAGATCACACCGCCGACACAACGGCCTCTATTTTTCAGTGGGAAGCCCTCAAATGCGTGCTGAGAGGGGTATTAATAAAACACGGCTCGCGTATAAAAAAAAGCCAAAGCTCAAACTCTGAGTTCTGCCCTTCAAAATGTAGCTAAACTTGAACTATCCCATAAAAATGCGCTCTCGACAGAAACGTTGAGGAATCTTCTTAAAGCTACACAGGAAGTAAAACAACTGCTAGATGACTCCTATAAACGATACCTGCAAATTGGACGTAGCCGTTTCTATGAATTTGGTAATAGAGTTGAGCGCGGTTCGTGGTTCGTGGTTCTCCAGTTCTAGGCTCGAGTGATTTTGGGGCATGTTCTAGATCGAACTAGAACTCGAGCTTTTTGCAAAAGCTCGATAGTTCTAGAAACGTTCGAGAACGGTTCTAGCAGCCAAAAAACAGCTAAATCATAGCTTGGTTTCTGCTGTAATAGTGTAAGTCACTCTGTGAATCAAACTATTATCACATTTCAGTGTATAGTGTGCGTGAACAGCGCCTTCAGATCACTGCTGTTTCTATAATGGCGATCGCCATTTTTTTTTTTTTTTTCTTGTCTTCCTTCCCTAAGCGCGCGCGTCTTGTGGGGCGGGCCAGCATGTCAGCCAATCACAGACACACACACAGCTAAGTGGACTTTGAGCCAGAGAAGCAACGGCATGTGTGATAGGATCTGCATGTCACATGTCCCTGCATTATAAAACCGGACATTTTCTTCACGGACGCCATTATCTGCCTTCTGCGTCTTTGGTGTCAGACATCAGTGTCGCAGCTCCGTCCTCCTGAGTCCTATAGCCGATACAGCTGTATGCGCTGCATACACAGCGTTAGACAGCTTAGGGAGAGCACTTTATAGCAGTCCTTTTAAGGGCTCAAACCGGCAGGGTCAGAGAGCCATAGGTGACAGGTCCTGCAAACAGCAACAGCGTCTGTGTAGCCAAGGTCAGGGATTTCCTCCCTGCATTTCACCATTAGGAGGGAATAGAAAGGCAGGCTTCCATTCCTCTACCCAGAGCACCACAATCCTGCCACTGTACCCTCTTGTCCTCTGCACACTCCAACTCATTATAACTAAGCCATTATACTAGCAAACACTCAGTGTACCTAGTGGCATCCTATCTGTGGCTATTGGACTTTGCTATAGTCCCACTAGTGCAAAGACATTTGCAGAGCACGTCTGCCTGCATTGCACACTCCAACTTTTTTAAACTAAGCAATTTTACTAGCAAACACTCAGTGTACCTAGTGGCATCCTAAACGTGGCTATTGGACTTTGCTATAGTCCCACTAGTGCAAAGACATTTGCAGAGCACGTCTGCCTGCATTGCACACTCCAACTTTTTTAAACTAAGCCATTATACTAGCAAACACTCAGTGTACCTAGTGGCATCCTAAACGTGGCTATTGGACTTTGCTATAGTCCCACTAGTGCAAAGACATTTGCAGAGCACGTCTGCCTGCATTGCACACTACAACTCATTGTTACTAAGCCATTATACTAGCAAACACTCAGTGTACCTAGTGGCATCCTATCTGTGGCTATTGGACTTTGCTATAGTCCCACTAGTGCAAAGACATTTGCAGAGCACGTCTGCCTGCATTGCACACTTCAACTTTTTTAAACTAAGCAATTTTACTAGCAAACACTCAGTGTACCTAGTGGCATCCTAAACGTGGCTATTGGACTTTGCTATAGTCCCACTAGTGCAAAGACATTTGCAGAGCACGTCTGCCTGCATTGCACACTCCAACTTTTTTAAACTAAGCCATTATACTAGCAAACACTCAGTGTACCTAGTGGCATCCTAAACGTGGCTATTGGACTTTGCTATAGTCCCACTAGTGCAAAGACATTTGCAGAGCACGTCGGCCTGCATTGCACACTACAACTCATTGTTACTAAGCCATTATACTAGCAAACACTCAGTGTACCTAGTGGCATCCTATCTGTGGCTATTGGACTTTGCTATAGTCCCACTAGTGCAAAGACATTTGCAGAGCACGTCTGCCTGCATTGCACACTACAACTTTTTTAAACTAAGCAATTTTACTAGCAAACACTCAGTGTACCTAGTGGCATCCTATCTGTGGCTATTGGACTTTGCTATAGTCCCACTAGTGCAAAGACATTTGCAGAGCACGTCTGCCTGCATTGCACACTCCAACTTTTTTAAACTAAGCCATTATACTAGCAAACACTCAGTGTACCTAGTGGCATCCTAAACGTGGCTATTGTACTTTTGTCTATTCACAGTATTGGAACGATATTTGCAGCACGTCTGCCTGCATTGCACACTCAAACTTTTTTAAACTCAGCCATTATACTAGCAAACACATAGTGTACCTAGTTGTATCCTAAACGTGGCTATTGTACTTTTGTCAATTCACAGTATTGGAACGTTATTTGCAGCACGTCTGCCTGCATTGCACACTCAAACTTTTTTAAACTCAGCCATTATACTAGCAAACACTCACTGTACCTAGTTGTATCCTAAACGTGGCTATTGTACTTTTGTCAATTCACAGTATTGGAACGTTATTTGCAGGACATCTGCCTGCATTGCACACTCAAACTTTTTTAAACTCAGCCATTATACTAGCAAACACTCACTGTACCTAGTTGTATCCTAAACGTGGCTATTGTACTTTTGTCTATTCACAGTATTGGAACGTTATTTGCAGCACGTCTGCCTGCATTGCACACTCAAACTTTTTTAAACTCAGCCATTATACTAGCAAACACTCACTGTACCTAGTTGTATCCTAAACGTGGCTATTGTACTTTTGTCAATTCACAGTATTGGAACGTTATTTGCAGGACATCTGCCTGCATTGCACACTCAAACTTTTTTAAACTCAGCCATTATACTAGCAAACACTCACTGTACCTAGTTGTATCCTAAACGTGGCTATTGTACTTTTGTCTATTAACAGTATTGGAACGATATTTGCAGCACGTCTGCCTGCATTGCACACTCAAACTTTTTTAAACTCAGCCATTATACTAGCAAACACACAGTGTACCTAGTTGTATCCTAAACGTGGCTATTGTACTTTTGTCAATTCACAGTATTGGAACGTTATTTGCAGCATGTCTGCCTGCATTGCACACTCAAACTTTTTTAAACTCAGCCATTATACTAGCAAACACTCACTGTACCTAGTTGTATCCTAAACGTGGCTATTGTACTTTTGTCAATTCACAGTATTGGAACGTTATTTGCAGGACATCTGCCTGCATTGCACACTCAAACTTTTTTAAACTCAGCCATTATACTAGCAAACACACAGTTTACCTAGTTGTATCCTAAACGTGGCTATTGTACTTTTGTCAATTCACAGTATTGGAACGTTATTTGCAGCACGTCTGCCTGCATTGCACACTCAAACTTTTTTAAACTCAGCCATTATACTAGCAAACACTCACTGTACCTAGTTGTATCCTAAACGTGGCTATTGTACTTTTGTCAATTCACAGTATTGGAACGTTATTTGCAGGACATCTGCCTGCATTGCACACTCAAACTTTTTTAAACTCAGCCATTATACTAGCAAACACTCACTGTACCTAGTTGTATCCTAAACGTGGCTATTGTACTTTTGTCAATTCACAGTATTGGAACGTTATTTGCAGCACGTCTGCCTGCATTGCACAATCAAACTTTTTTAAACTCAGCCATTATACTAGCAAACACTCACTGTACCTAGTTGTATCCTAAACGTGGCTATTGTACTTTTGTCAATTCACAGTATTGGAACGTTATTTGCAGGACATCTGCCTGCATTGCACACTCAAACTTTTTTAAACTCAGCCATTATACTAGCAAACACTCAGTGTACCTATTGGCATCCTAAGCGTGGCTATTGTACTTTTGTCTATTCACAGTATTGGAACGATATTTGCAGCACATCTGCCTGCATTGCACACTCAAACTTTTTTAAACGCAGCCATTATACTAGCAAACACTCACTGTACCTAGTTGTATCCTAAACGTGGCTATTGTACTTTTGTCAATTTACAGTATTGGAACGTTATTTGCAGCACGTCTGCCTGCATTGCACACTCAAACTTTTTTAAACTCAGCCATTATACTAGCAAACACTCACTGTACCTAGTTGTATCCTAAACGTGGCTATTGTACTTTTGTCAATTCACAGTATTGGAACGTTATTTGCAGGACATCTGCCTGCATTGCACACTCAAACTTTTTTAAACTCAGCCATTATACTAGCAAACACTCAGTGTACCTATTGGCATCCTAAACGTGGCTATTGTACTTTTGTCTATTCACACTACTGCAAATCTATGTGCAGCACCTCTGCATGACAACCTCGTGCTCTGTTTTTAATAAGCTATAATGATAGCACAAAATACTGCCATTTTGTGGCATCATAGAACTGGCTGTTGTATTCCATTAGTGCCCCACTGGTGACAAGCTATTTCTAGCACCTCTACATCACACCCTCATGCACATTTTGCTACGCTAATGTTATAGCAAACTCATGGAATTCATTGCTGCATTTCATAATTCGGAGGGATAGAAAGTCAGGCTTCCTTTAGCTTTTCCTTCTGTTCATAGACAGCATCTCCAAGACAAATTTCCCCTCCACGTCTAAGTGTGGAGAGGCAGCTAGTGCGCATGCGTGTGCCGATGTACCCCAGCTGCAGCATAATTACAGTGTTTCGCCTAGTGAGTATGCTCAGCCTGACTGTGCCATTCCTGACGCTAAGTCTTCATTTCGGGATACAGCGCATGCTCCCACACTAAGTGTGAAAAGCCTCTTTGCACAGGTGCTTGCATTCCGTGCCGGGTCTAAGTCCTGTTTTGTGCCTAGACACCATGCTAAAGCTGATAGTCTTTTTTCAGAGACTGTATTTCATGCTACTGAGCATGCTCAGGCACTTCCTGCATCAGAGACTAGGTCCGGTAATGAACTCTTTGGCCCTGGCCCTGATGTGGGGGTCCCATATAGACCACAGGGCATCAGGTGTCCTCCCAAATGGCTTGCAGAGGCCCACACCTATGACTTGTCACCGCATTATTGATGCTCAGACGATGACTGGTGAGGTGTTTGGGTCATGGCAGCCATGAGGTCATCATTGAAGTTGCGTTTCCAAATAGGACGCTAGTTATGCCACTCATGACGTGTCACTCTACTTTTGTCTCCAGGAGGTGCATTGTGGTTCACCCTGGTTTGGGGCGGACCCAGGTTATAAAAGGGGCTGGAGCCAACAAGGAGGTGCGCAGTCTTCTATTATGCTCCGAAAGAGCACACCTCCATGTGTTGAACCCATTGCGGCTTTAGGCCAGAGGTAGGCAGGGATAGGGTGGTGGATGCAGGCCACCACCACAGTTGGTAACGCAGAACGGTTAAGACCAGCTCCTGTCCTAACAGTCCTGCTTGTGCAGCCCAGTGGCATTAACAGGCCTGCTGCTGCTGATGCGCCTGCTGTCCACAGGTGTGGCCCCTACGCACACGGTCAGCGTACTCAATGGCCCCTGTGTTGTTAACAGGGAGTTCCTGGGCTGGGTGGGCATGTGGACCCTGTGACGCTAACAGGGCTCACAGTCTCCAGATCCGAATGGCGTCTAACTCGGTTCAGGCTACTATTAGTGTGGCGCCCCTGACCTGGTCAGGCACCACTGAGTACTGCACCCATGCTGGGGACAGTACAAACAGGTAATCCAGAAGGCTGACCGAGGTGTGACTACACAGGCGCATAGTGATCAGGTCTCACACATGTACCTTTGGGAGGACCCCTGGGGATCCCAGGAGGGGGCGAGGCCTCCATCTCCACTCGAGGGGTGTGGTAGAGAGCCTGGTTGCTAGGTGACGTAGGCAAGAACAGGAGAGGAGGGAACAGTGAGCCAGGCAGTTGAGTGGTGAAGTTCAGGGAGAGCAGAAGCAGACCCTGTAGCTCTACACGATTCTGACAACGTACGCGCAGTGACTACTGACGGGGGAGAACGGTCACCTGGCATTGCTGCCCGAAATCCACACACAGCTAAAGAGAGAGCAACGGAGTGGAAAGTAAGGAGACTGTCAGGGTGGTACCAGGCCCGCAGGGGTAACAGGTCCCAGTGCAGGGATAGATTCACCTTTCCCTTGCCAAACCTGCTTGAGGGGGCACTTTACACCCCCAAGACAACACCACAGAGTCCGCAGCCACGTAGCAAAGCGAGGGCCCATAGTTCACAGGAGGCAAGCAGCCGGAGTGACCTGGTCCAGGCTACAAGCAAACGGGCCGAAACGAGGGGAGCAGCAACTTCCCTGGGTGACCCCCATAGGGACTGAAAGTCGGGGTTACCACAAACAACAGAGGGCTAAGGAAGGCGAGTCAGTAGCCACCCTCATCAGTCAGCCTGAAGGACACCTGGTTCCAGCCTGGTTCATCCCAGCTACGCCCGGGTTACTCACCCTGCCACCATCAGTGAGTAAAACCCCTGAAAGACATTCTGCTTGTGTTGAGTTATTCTGCGCCTTGTGGTTCCACACACCTACCCAGGGCCCTGGGGCTTGCCTCACTCTCAGGAGGCTATTACAACTGACTGCACCCACCATCAGCCCCAGGCCTCCCTTCATCTGCAGTGGCGGTCTCCACTGACCGCAATTCTGAGAGTGGCGTCACGACAATCCTAAAAGAAGGTTTCCTACCTGTGACCAGACTGTTCCATCCACGTGGAGTCCCTGAAGGTAATGCACCGACACAACACTGGAGGGGCTTCACATCTGGCGTCACGAACAGGATAAGGACTAGACCTGTTCAGACAGGTGACCATGTGCCTGGGCGGTCCGCTTGAAAAATTGGAAGCGCCGCCATATTGCCACCATGAAAAGCGCGCTGAAAAACAACAGCAGCCCGCGCTGGGAGAAGTTACCGCCCACGAAGAGGTGTGGCTACCCAGAGATCCCCTGCAGAGTCCTGACCTCGCAAGTGATGGGAGCGGAGGCGTTCAGAGACGTCGGGACAGAAAGGGAGCCATAAGCCTGCTGTTGGGAGAGGAGTTGCAGGAAGTGAAGGAATTGGCACTTCGGCTGCAAGAAGAAGTCAGAAGTCTGCTGCTGAGAGAAGACCTGGAGAGCAGCGACGACGCGGTGAAGATGGCGTCTGAAGACAGAAACTCAGAGCCAGGCTCCGCAGCCTGGTGGGCCCGGGAGCTTGCCCAGTTCAGCAACCGGCTGGAGGCGAGAATCGTGCAACAGATCAGAGAGGGACGTGCGGAGCTGCAGGAAATCGCTGCGGTGGTTCAGGCCTACGAGAGGAGAGCCACGCGACGAGCGCCAGACCGAGCGGCGACGACTCCGACCCCGATGATGCTACTGATGGGTGAGTCCGGTGTTGCCCCTGCCAGCGCGAGTGCCCCGACCCCTGCTGCCATGCCCGCGGTCCCAGGAGAGATGCCCGGCGCGGCGACGCTGAACCAGGCCGCAGAAGCGCCCGGCGCGGCCCGCCAAGTCCAGGCCGCAGAAGCGCCCAGCCCGGCCCGCCAAGATCCCTCCGCAGCCGCGACCCTCCTCCACGCCGCAGGTGTGACGCTGACCCAGGCCGCCGCCATGTTAGGCCCGGCCCGCCAAGACCCCACCGCAGCAGCGACGCTCGTCCGCGCCGCAAGTGAGGTGCTGAACCAGGCCGCAGCCACGCCAGGTGTGGCCCGCCAAGCCCAGATCGCTGCAGCGACGCCCAGCCCGGCCCGCCAAGAACCGGCCGCAACAGCGACGCTGACTCAGGTCGCTGCGGCGACGCCCAGCTCAGCTCGCCAAGAACCGGCCACAGTAGCGATGCCCGCTAAGACTCCAGCTGCGACCCTGATTGAGACTGCAACAGCGACGCTGATCCAGGCCGCCGCCATGCCAGGCGCGGCCCGCCAAGACCAGGCCGCCGCCATGCAGGGCACGGCCCACAAAGACAAGACTGTGCAATCATTTACCCCGGTCTGCAAGGCCAGAGCAGACACCGCTCCCCAGTCCAAGGAAGTCCCTGCTAGGAAGTCCCTGGTGGGAGAGGACCCCGAATACTGGAAGCTGAAGGCTGATCTAGAGGCCCAGTTCCCACAGGAGATGGTGGACCGGTATCTGCTCCCCCCGCATACCCACAGGAAGACTCCTGCAACATCCACGCCAAAAAGTCCACCGCCCTGGCCAGCTGATGAACACCCATCCCCAGCGCTGCCACCACAGGAGTGCTCAGAAGAACTAAGGGGGAGAGGAGGCCAGGAAGCTGAGAAGCTGACCCCGGAGCCATCAGCAGTGGATGCAGCACCCGTCCAAGAGCCAGAGATGCTGCCGTACTCCCGCTGGGATGAAGAGGGCCCGACACCCTCCGCTGAGGAAGATCTGTCCAGATACATCACCTGGGAGCCTGCAAGCGGTGAGATAGCAGCCAAGCAGGACCCAGCCCGCAGGACACGGCGCCGCAGCAGGACAAGGGATCCACCTGCACAGCAGTCTCCAGATAAGAAGGATGAAGTAACAGCCAGAGACTTGGAAGAGAAACGGTCTTTAAGGAGAGCTAAATCCCAGGTCAGAGGCCCACTTTGTCGTGGAATTGTAGAGGAATTTAGTTTAAAATCTGGATACGGTTTCATAGTTGCACCTGGCATGAAAGAAGGCATCTTTGTGAACAGAAGGGATGTTAGAGCCCATTTGCCTAGAGGACATCCAGGAAGAAACTTGCAGATGGGAGATTCAGTGGAGTTTACCAAGCACCAAGGAGAAAGAGGATGGTATGCCCTAGATGTTACACCATGTCCCAGAAATCCCTACAGAAACAAAGAAGAAGAGGAAAGAAAAGATAAAGAACCCATTGATGAGACCACTACAGATGATGACAGAGATGGAGAAAGCAACAGGTGCCGCAGCCCTACAGGCCCAAGCCCTGGTGAGGAGGAATCTGTGTAAAGCATGTAAAGTAAAGTACAGAAGTTAAAGTTTGAAGTTTTGCAACGTTTACAAGTTTAAGAAATGTGCCCACATGAACTAATGTGAGAAACCTCTTTTTGCACTTTGAAAAATGAACCTTAAGGCTATGAACTGGCTATAGCCACAAACTCTCGCAGTGTAAATAGTTACCCCAGAGGTACCACCACCAGAGCCAGCCTGTTTAGGGGCCTGGCTCGCCTGCAACCAGGGAGCACGCCTGTTTATGGGGCCTGGCTCTCCACCACAAAGAGGGTACCTGGTCAGCACCAACTGTGGAGGCCGCCTCTACATCCTGCCAGAAGAGGCTGAAGGCGCGGCTCCACCAGGCCAGGTATACCCTGAAACCACCAGCCCATGAAAGCCGCCTCTACATCCTGCCAGAAGTGGCTGAAGGCGCGGCCAACGTGAGAGGGTTTAGGGTGGGTTAACGGACTTGTGGGTGGAGGGTGGTGATGTATGGTACCTGGTGGTTTTAAAATGTTTTACCATGTTTTACTGTTTTACGCATTTTAAAATGTTGTCTTGCAGCCCGAGGACGTGCTGGTGATAACTAAGGGGGAATGTGGCGCCCCTGACCTGGTCAGGCACCACTGAGTACTGCACCCATGCTGGGGACAGTACAAACAGGTAATCCAGAAGGCTGACCGAGGTGTGACTACACAGGCGCATAGTGATCAGGTCTCACACATGTACCTTTGGGAGGACCCCTGGGGATCCCAGGAGGGGGCGAGGCCTCCATCTCCACTCGAGGGGTGTGGTAGAGAGCCTGGTTGCTAGGTGACGTAGGCAAGAACAGGAGAGGAGGGAACAGTGAGCCAGGCAGTTGAGTGGTGAAGTTCAGGGAGAGCAGAAGCAGACCCTGTAGCTCTACACGATTCTGACAACGTACGCGCAGTGACTACTGACGGGGGAGAACGGTCACCTGGCATTGCTGCCCGAAATCCACACACAGCTAAAGAGAGAGCAACGGAGTGGAAAGTAAGGAGACTGTCAGGGTGGTACCAGGCCCGCAGGGGTAACAGGTCCCAGTGCAGGGATAGATTCACCTTTCCCTTGCCAAACCTGCTTGAGGGGGCACTTTACACCCCCAAGACAACACCACAGAGTCCGCAGCCACGTAGCAAAGCGAGGGCCCATAGTTCACAGGAGGCAAGCAGCCGGAGTGACCTGGTCCAGGCTACAAGCAAACGGGCCGAAACGAGGGGAGCAGCAACTTCCCTGGGTGACCCCCATAGGGACTGAAAGTCGGGGTTACCACAAACAACAGAGGGCTAAGGAAGGCGAGTCAGTAGCCACCCTCATCAGTCAGCCTGAAGGACACCTGGTTCCAGCCTGGTTCATCCCAGCTACGCCCGGGTTACTCACCCTGCCACCATCAGTGAGTAAAACCCCTGAAAGACATTCTGCTTGTGTTGAGTTATTCTGCGCCTTGTGGTTCCACACACCTACCCAGGGCCCTGGGGCTTGCCTCACTCTCAGGAGGCTATTACAACTGACTGCACCCACCATCAGCCCCAGGCCTCCCTTCATCTGCAGTGGCGGTCTCCACTGACCGCAATTCTGAGAGTGGCGTCACGACAATCCTAAAAGAAGGTTTCCTACCTGTGACCAGACTGTTCCATCCACGTGGAGTCCCTGAAGGTAATGCACCGACACAACACTGGAGGGGCTTCACATTAGTTTCATAGCCACACAGCTCTGTATCCTCCACCAAACCTTCAAGTTGCCAACCTCTCCTTTTCCAACTGGGAGCACGGTGGACACTGACTGCTGATGGGGATATATACCTTTCTCTTTCTTTTCTTATTAATTTTCGTTATATAGCGGTCACAGATTATATACCACTTTATCCAAATCTGCCAGTCCCACTGTAACAGATGTTGTTTCTTCAGCAAATGTTACAGTTGCTTAACCACCAAATCCACGGACCAAAATTTTTTTCCCCTTTCCAACACACCTGTTCCCCTTTCCAACAGCATCTGTCCTTTTTCAACTCATTTTGGGATATGACCAAAAGTGCAACTGTGCAGGGACACCGTACTCAACGCCATCTCAGCACAGCAGCCATCCCTCGGTCCCTCCGATGTGGACAAGTAAAAGACCATTTCCTCCTATCCATGACAAAGCGTTGAGATTCACTCTGTGCAGCACTGGTGTTTAGTGGAAAAGTAGATCTAAGATTGCGTACCACATTCTGCAGATACTCCTGTATACGTGCGTCTATTTCTATGGCAGGAATTAGTTCGCCAAATTTTGTCTTGTACCGGGGATCTAACAGTGTGGCAACCCAGTATTCAGGATTACTTCAAATTCATACAATCCGAGGGTCATGTAGGTAGTGTAGCAAGAAGGCGCTCATGTGTCTTGTGCATCCAGGAGGACCAAGTCCTTGGTGTGTTGGTGCCAGAGAGGTGAGAATCGTGCATCCTTCCTCTGCCCTCTACCCACAACCTCGCACAACCGAAATGTGAGCAAGCTCTCACTCATCTGCTGAGTCTTCCATGCCCATCGCCAGTTCGTCCTCCATTTCTTCATGGGCTCCTGCACTTTCATCAACACTTTTTGCTGATACTATGCGCCCTTGTTAATCCCTCTCCCTCACCTTGACTGCCGCATAGGTGCCGCTGACCATCTGGACCTCGTAGATCTTGTTATCCCTTCCACATATGACTCCTCCTGTACTTCCTCCCCTTCCTCTTGTCCCAACACCTGACTCCGAATAATAATTACAGTGTGCCCCATCATGTAGATGACCAGAATTGTCACGCTGAGAATGACATTGCCAGTGCTAAACATCTTCGTCGACATTTCAAAACTGTGTAGCAGGGTGCATAGGTCCTTGATCTGACACCACTCCAGCAGCGTGATCTGCACCACCTCTGGATCAAGTTATCCCAGGCTATATGTCTTACCGTATTTCAGCAGGGCTCTGCGGTGCTGCCACACACGCTGCAACATGTGCAGATTCCAATTCCTGCGTGTCGAAACATCGCATTTCCGGCGTTTAACTGCCAGACCCTAAGACTTCCGGAGTGATGAAAGTTGTTGAGCTGCTGTGTGCGCACGATGGAAGTGAGCACATAGCGAGCGTGCCCGCTGCACAAGGCCATGTAGGCCGTGATGGTGTTTTAAAAATTGCTGGAGAATTCGGTTCAACACGTGAGCCCTAAAAGGCACGTGTGTCACATTGCCCTGAGGATGGCCCGCAGCCAGGTTTGCATCATTGACGCACACGGTTGTTAAGTCACCAACGGAGTCCGCTCCGTCAATTTGTTCTCCGGTCGCCAGGTGACAACGTGTTCCTTTCATGAATAGTGCTGATGATGGGAGAGTAGTCGATGCCAGCGGCGCAGGTGGACGCAGGTTATGCTCACCCACTGGGCTGCATTACCTTGACAGATGTAGAATCTCTGGCTGAATGTAGCTGGTGGGTATCTCACAGATGAAATACCATCATTCAGCTACAACCAATGGGAAGACACCACACCCTTTTTTATGCCCATCCTGTCTGCAGACCACTGCCAGACATAGCTATGAACCTCTGGTTAATTTTACCCCCAGTTCAGTTTTATGATTTTGTGTGCTTGTTACCTGACTACTTTTCCTGCTTGCTGTTTATGTACCTTGTTGGCCGATACGCATTTCACCTCTGCTTGTTTTCTGATTAAGTCCTGGCCGTCCCATTCTGTTCCTGTTCCTCAATTAATGTTTTGACCCTGCCTGACTACTATTCTCTGTAATAGCGGTGTGACTCACATTTCCCATACATTTCAAAGTAAAACTTTGACCGCCTGATGGCATTGAGCTCTGCTGCCAGCATAGTAAGGAGGTGTGTGGTAGTCCTTGTGCGCAGTTGCAAGGAAGGGTGGCCTGACCACACAGGGTTTGCGCCAAGGTAGAGGACCCACACGAGGTTGAAGAGGCAGAAGCAGTGTATTAACTTCTACATACAGAACAAGGATTGAAACAACTCGTGGGGACGGCAAGACTTGTACAGCAGACCCTTCTCCATCTCTCACCATAGTTTGCCAGTGCCCAGTCAGTGACATGTAATGACCCTGTCTATGCTTACTGGTCCAAGTATCTGTGTTTCAATGCACCCTGTCGCACACAGATTTTCTCAAGGAAGTGGTGATGTTGTGTGCGACATGCTGGTGTAGCGCGGGCATGCTTTTCTTGGAGAAGCAGTGGTGATTGGGCATCTGGTACTGGGGCACAGCGACAGACATAAGGTCTGTAAAATCCTGTGTGTCCACTACGCGTAAAGGCAGCATTTCGGTAGCCAACAGCTTACAGAGGGATAGAGTCAACCACTTAGCTTTGTCATGGGTCGCAGTAAGTGGCCTTTTATTTGACCACATCTGAGGGACAGAGATCTGGCTGCTGTCTGTAGACGGTGTTGAGTAGGGTGTCCCTGGAAAAATGCAGGTTTGTGAGAAAAGTGCAGGCGGAGACATGATGTTGCCTTCATCTTGCCTTCAGATCTGTTCATCTTGTATCATTTTTAAAAAACACAGCAAGCAAGGGTTACTCCAAGCGGAGTCTACCTTTTTTCCCAAAATTGGGCACACAGACACCCCATCAGTGGCAGCACTTGTGCCCTAGTTGCAAACAGGATGTTTTGATTTGCATCAAGCACATTCCAAATCCACAAGCATTTACTCTCCCCAGGATGACACAGGGGTAGTAAATTCCTTCTGGATCCATGACTTGTTCATTTTGATGAACGTCAGTCTGTCCACATTGTCACTGGACAGACGCGTGCGCTTATCTGTCAGCACACACCCAGCAGCACTGAAGACACGTTCAGAGACAACGCAGGCAGCTGGACACGACAAAATCTTCAAGGCGTAACTGGAGAGCTCTTGACATTTTTCTAGATTTGAAGCACAAAAGGAGCAAGGCTCCATTTGCAAAGTCATTGCATCGATGTTCATTTGGAGATACTCCTGTATCATCCTCTCCATCCGTTGACTATGTGTCACACTTGTTGTCTCTGGTGGCCTTGCAAAGGAGGGTCTAAAAAAATTATGAAAAGATTCCATAAAATTGCTGTTACCAGCACCAGATACGGTCCTACTGGTACGGGTAGACTGTTGAAGATGACGAGGCCGTCCCATGTTTGTCAAGTTACAACTGGGAGAATCACTCCCTTCACCTGCACGGTTGTTTGGTGGAAAAGCCGAGCTAAGATCGAGTAACAGCTTCTGCTGATACTCCTGCATACGTGCGTCCCTTTCTATGGGTGGAATTATGTCACAAAATTTGGACTTGTCCCGGGGATCTAATAGTGTGGCAAGCCAGTAGTCATCATCACTTCTAATTTTGACAATACGAGGGTCATGTTGGAGGTAGTGCAACAAGAAGGCACTCATGTGTCTTGCGCAGCCATGCGGACCAAGTCCACGCTGTGTTTGTGGCATAGAGGTGCTAACCGTTCTTTCTTCCTCTGTCATCTCCCCCCAACCTCTTTCAACTGAAATTTGACCAAGGTCCCACTCATCTGCTGAGTCTTCCATGTCCATGGACAGTTCGTCCTCCATATCTTCATGTCCTCCTGCACCTTCCTCAACATCTCGCCTGCTACCATGCGCCCTTGTTGATCCCTGTCCCCCATGGTCCCATGCCTGCCGCGTTGGTGATGATGAACGTCTGGACCTTGGTGATGTTGTTGTGTCTTGCGCATATGAATCCTCCTGTAGTTCCTCCCCTTCCTGTTGTCCCACCCCCTGACTACGAATTGTGTTTAGCGTGTGCTCCAGCATGTAAATGACTGTAATCGTCATGCTGATAATGGCATTGTCAGCGCTAAACATATTCGTCGCCATGTCGAAACTGTGCAGAAGGGTGCATAGGTCCTTGATCTGAGATCACTCCATCAGGGTGATCTGCCCCACTTCTGCATCTCGTTGGCCCAGGCTATACATCATGACGTATTGCACCAGGGCTCGCCGGTGCTGCCACAGTCGCTGTAACATGTGGAGAGTTGAATTCAAGCGTGTCGCCACATCGCATTTCAGGCGATGAACCGGCAGGCCGAAAGACTTCTGGAGCGATGCAAGTCGCTCAGCTGCGGCGGTTGAACGGCGGAAGTGAGCACTGCAGACAGTTTCCGTGCCCTGGTCAGAAGGCCATCTAGGCCGGGATAGTGTGTTAAAAATTGCTGGACAACAAGGTTCAACACGTGAGCCATACAAGGCACGTGTGTCACCTTGCCCAGGCGAAGGGCCGCACCCAGGTTTGCAGCATTGTCGCACACGGCCTTACCAGGCTGCAGGTTGAGTGGAGACAACCATTTATCAAAATCAGTCTCCAGAGCTGCCCACAACTCAGTCGCTGTGTGACTCCGATTTCAAAGACATGTCAAGCTAAAGACCGCCTGATGCCGTTGCGCTCTGCTACCAGCATAGTAATGAGGGGTGCGTGATTCCTTCTGCGCAGTGAGAACGCTGGTGGCCTGACCAGGCAGGCTTGGGGCGGAGGTGGAGGACCCAGATGAGGTGGAGGATGCAGAAGCAGTGGCGGAACTTGGACAGACAGAGGATTGACACACAAGTCGTGGGGACGGCAAGACTTGTGCAACAGACCCTTCACCATCTATCACCATAGTTACCCAGTGGCCAGTCAGCGACATGTAACGTCCCTGTCCATGCTTACTGGTCCAAGTATCGGTGGTGAAATGCACCCGTTCACACACAGAGTTTCTCAAGGAAGCGGTGATGTTGTGTGCGACATGCTGGTGTAGCGCGGGCACACCTTTCTTAGAGAAGTAGTGGCGACTAGGCATCTGGTACTGGGGCACAGCGACAGACATAAGGTCTCTAAAATCCTGTGTGTCCACTAGGCGGAAAGGCAGCATTTCTGTAGCCAACAGCTTACAGAGGGATAGAGTCAACCTCTTCGCTTTGTCATGGGTCGCAGGAAGTGGCCTTTTATTTGACCACATCTGAGGGACAGAGATCTGGCTGCTGTGTGTAGACGGTGTTGAGTAGGGTGTCCCTGGAAAAATGCAGCTTTGTGAGGAAAGTGCAGGCGGAGACATGATGTTGCCTTCATCCAAAGTTGGTGCTATCGATGTCTGAGAGAGCTGTACACACTCACTTGTTTCCCCTTCCAAACCAACTGACGACCTACCAAGCAAACTGCCTGTTGCGGTTACAGTGGTGGAAGTTGTGGGTGGAAAAACAGGTTTGACAGCTGTCCCCACAGTCCTAGAAGATGACGAGCGCGCGGATGCCCTGGAAGGGGCAGGCGGTGGATGGTTGGCTCCACTAGGCCGCATTGCAGCACGGTGAGCTTCCCACCAGGCCATATGATATTTATTCATGTGACGATTCATGGAAGAAGTTGTCAAACTGCTGAGGTTTTGACCTCTACTAAGATAACCATGCCAAATGTTACAGATCACATCATTTGGGCGATCTTTTTTTATGTCAAAAAAGGACCAGGCTAGGCAAGGCTTAGAGGCCATGCGACCTGTTGATCCACCCCGAATAATGCTCAGAGGCAGAGTGGTGGCTGAGGATGCAGTTGTAAACGTGCTACCAGTGCTCCGACTGTGTCCAGGAAGGCGCCAGGTTACTTCGACGTCGGTTGCATCCTCCTCCACCGCCTCTGTTGACCTCCTCGAGTGTCTGACTGTGGGTTGACAGTAGGTGGGATCTAGAACTTCATCATCAATTGTTGTGTTTGCACTCCCCTCCCCCTCAGACCGAGTTTCTTCTTGCCCTGACCGAATATTTAAGTTGTCATCCCAATCGGGTATCTGCGTCTCATCTTCATCAGTATGTTCCTCATTGCCTATAACCACAGTTGTTGGAAAGGCAGCATTTTGGTAGCCAACAGTTTGCATATGATGAAAGTCAACCTCCAAGCCATGTCATGCCCTTCTAAAAGCATGTAAAACACAGCGAGGGGACTCCAACCACAGTCTCCCTCGTTTCCACTAACTGGGCCACACACACCCCACTTGACTGGCATCGGTTGAGCCCCCTTTTGAAAAAGAAAAAGATGCTTTGCATGAAGCACTCTCAAAAATACGCGTGCCTTTCCCGTCCCCTGGCTGACCCAGGGGAAGAAAAGTCCTCTGAGAGCCATGACTTGTTCATCTTGGTTCTTTTAGAGACACAGCGAGGGGACTCCAACCACAGTCTCCCTCGTTTCCACTAACTGGGCCACACACACCCCACTTGACTGGCATCGGTTGAGCCCCCTTTTGAAAAAGAAAAAGATGCTTTGCATGAAGCACTCTCAAAAATACGCGTGCCTTTCCCGTCCCCTGGCTGACCCAGGGGAAGAAAAGTCCTCTGAGAGCCATGACTTGTTCATCTTGGTTCTTTTAGAGACACAGCGAGGGGACTCCAACCACAGTCTCCCTCGTTTTCACTAACTGGGCCACACACACCCCACTTGACTGGCATCGGTTGAGCCCCCTTTTGAAAAAGAAAAAGATGCTTTGCATGAAGCACTCTCAAAAATACGCGTGCCTTTCCCGTCCCCTGGCTGACCCAGGGGAAGAAAAGTCCTCTGAGAGCCATGACTTGTTCATCTTGGTTCTTTTAGAGACACAGCGAGGGGACTCCAACCACAGTCTCCCTCGTTTCCACTAACTGGGCCACACAAACCCCACTTGACTGGCATCGGTTGAGCCCCCTTTTGAAAAAGAAAAAGGTGCTTTGCATGAAGCACTCTCAAAAATACGCGTGCCTTTCCCGTCCCCTGGCTGACCCAGGGGAAGAAAAGTCCTCTGAGAGCCATGACTTGTTCATCTTGGTTCTTTTAGAGACACAGCGAGGGGACTCCAACCACAGTCTCCCTCGTTTCCACTAACTGGGCCACACACACCCCACTTGACTGGCATCGGTTGAGCCCCCTTTTGAAAAAGAAAAAGATGCTTTGCATGAAGCACTCTCAAAAATACGCGTGCCTTTCCCGTCCCCTGGCTGACCCAGGGGAAGAAAAGTCCTCTGAGAGCCATGACTTGTTCATCTTGGTTCTTTTAGAGACACAGCGAGGGGACTCCAACCACAGTCTCCCTCGTTTCCACTAACTGGGCCACACACACCCCACTTGACTGGCATCGGTTGAGCCCCCTTTTGAAAAAGAAAAAGATGCTTTGCATGAAGCACTCTCAAAAATACGCGTGCCTTTCCCGTCCCCTGGCTGACCCAGGGGAAGAAAAGTCCTCTGAGAGCCATGACTTGTTCATCTTGGTTCTTTTAGAGACACAGCGAGGGGACTCCAACCACAGTCTCCCTCGTTTCCACTAACTGGGCCACACACACCCCACTTGACTGGCATCGGTTGAGCCCCCTTTTGAAAAAGAAAAAGATGCTTTGCATGAAGCACTCTCAAAAATACGCGTGCTTTTCCCGTCCCCTGGCTGACCCAGGGGAAGAAAAGTCCTCTGAGAGCCATGACTTGTTCATCTTGGTTCTTTTAGAGACACAGCGAGGGGACTCCAACCACAGTCTCCCTCGTTTCCACTAACTGGGCCACACAAACCCCACTTGACTGGCATCGGTTGAGCCCCCTTTTGAAAAAGAAAAAGGTGCTTTGCATGAAGCACTCTCAAAAATACGCGTGCCTTTCCCGTCCCCTGGCTGACCCAGGGGAAGAAAAGTCCTCTGAGAGCCATGACTTGTTCATCTTGGTTCTTTTAGAGACACAGCGAGGGGACTCCAACCACAGTCTCCCTCGTTTCCACTAACTGGGCCACACACACCCCACTTGACTGGCATCGGTTGAGCCCCCTTTTGAAAAAGAAAAAGATGCTTTGCATGAAGCACTCTCAAAAATACGCGTGCCTTTCCCGTCCCCTGGCTGACCCAGGGGAAGAAAAGTCCTCTGAGAGCCATGACTTGTTCATCTTGGTTCTTTTAGAGACACAGCGAGGGGACTCCAACCACAGTCTCCCTCGTTTCCACTAACTGGGCCACACACACCCCACTTGACTGGCATCGGTTGAGCCCCCTTTTGAAAAAGAAAAAGATGCTTTGCATGAAGCACTCTCAAAAATACGCGTGCCTTTCCCGTCCCCTGGCTGACCCAGGGGAAGAAAAGTCCTCTGAGAGCCATGACTTGTTCATCTTGGTTCTTTTAGAGACACAGCGAGGGGACTCCAACCACAGTCTCCCTCGTTTCCACTAACTGGGCCACACACACCCCACTTGACTGGCATCGGTTGAGCCCCCTTTTGAAAAAGAAAAAGATGCTTTGCATGAAGCACTCTCAAAAATACGCGTGCCTTTCCCGTCCCCTGGCTGACCCAGGGGAAGAAAAGTCCTCTGAGAGCCATGACTTGTTCATCTTGGTTCTTTTAGAGACACAGCGAGGGGACTCCAACCACAGTCTCCCTCGTTTCCACTAACTGGGCCACACACACCCCACTTGACTGGCATCGGTTGAGCCCCCTTTTGAAAAAGAAAAAGATGCTTTGCATGAAGCACTCTCAAAAATACGCGTGCCTTTCCCGTCCCCTGGCTGACCCAGGGGAAGAAAAGTCCTCTGAGAGCCATGACTTGTTCATCTTGGTTCTTTTAGAGACACAGCGAGGGGACTCCAACCACAGTCTCCCTCGTTTCCACTAACTGGGCCACACACACCCCACTTGACTGGCATCGGTTGAGCCCCCTTTTGAAAAAGAAAAAGATGCTTTGCATGAAGCACTCTCAAAAATACGCGTGCCTTTCCCGTCCCCTGGCTGACCCAGGGGAAGAAAAGTCCTCTGAGAGCCATGACTTGTTCATCTTGGTTCTTTTAGAGACACAGCGAGGGGACTCCAACCACAGTCTCCCTCGTTTCCACTAAATGGGCCACACACACCCCTCTTGAATGACATCGGTTGATGCCCCTTTTCAAAATGAAAAAGATGCTTTGCATGAAGCACTCTCAAAAATACGCGTGCCTTTCCCGTCCCCTGGCTGACCCAGGGGAAGAAAAGTCCTCTGAGAGCCATGACTTGTTCATCTTGGTTCTTTTTTGAAAAGCGAGGGGACTCCAACCACAGTCTCCTTCGTTGCCACTAACTGGGCCACACACACCCCACTTGACTGGCATCGGTTGAGCCCCCTTTTGAAAAAGAAAAAGATGCTTTGCATGAAGCACTCTCAAAAATACGCATGCCTTTCCCGTCCCCTGGCTGACCCAGGGGAAGAAAAGTCCTCTGAGAGCCATGTCCACATTGTCAGTGGACAGACGCGTGTGCTTATCTGCCAGCAGACCCCCAGCAGCACTGAAGACAGGTTCCGAGAGAACGCTGGCTGCAGGACACGACAAGATCCCCAAGGCGTACGTGGCGAGCTCAGGCAATTTATCCAGATTGGAAGCCTAAAATGAGCAGGGCTCAAGTTGCACAATAATGGAATCGATGTTTCTTTGCATATACTCATATATCTGTGTGTCCTCCTCTTTTTCCTTGTCCAGCTGTTTTGTTTTCACATGAGTATATGTCCTTGTCACTTTCCCATGTGTTTGTGTTGTGTTGTGAGTTGTTTGTCACCTTTTGGACACCTTTGAGGGTGTTTTCTAGGTGTTTTTCTGTGTTTGTGATTGCCTGCCATTGTTTCCTATGCAGTTCGAGTTCGGTTCGTCGAACGTTCGACGAGCCGAACTCGAACGGGAGGTCCGTTCGGCGAACCGACCTCGAGCCGAACCGGGACCGGTTCGCTCATCTCTATTTGGTAATAAACCGGGAAGGATGCTTGCTAGGGCCTTACGCTCACATTGCACCCAAAACTTCATTCCCTGTATCAAAGGACCCAATGATTCCATGGTCCACACAACGGCGGAGATTTCGGAGACATTCCGCTCATATTATTCAAATTTATACAATCTCCCTAACCCAACAAGCTCTCCGCACCCTGTTGCATCTCCTTTCAGTATCTCGAGACTAGAAGTGGTAACTGAACTGGATAGCCCTTTTACTCACACAGAATTATTGGATGTAATAAAAAAAATCTACCAAGTAATAAAAGCCCGGGCCCGGATGGTTTCACAGGAAAATTTTACAAAATATTAGCAGACCTCCTATCCCCTTTGATGTTGGTAGCATTTAACACTATCTCTGAGTCCAGCCCATTTCCTGCTCAGTCCACGGAGGCGTATGTCACGGTTATCCCCAAACCGGGTAAAGACCCCCATAGTTGTAAGAGCTACCGCCCAATTTCACTTCTGAATATTGACCTAAAAATGTACGCAAAATTAATAGCAAATAGGTTGGGTCCTCTGCTCCCCTCACTGGTTCACCCAGACCAAGTGGGATTTGTCCCGGGTAGGGAAGCACGGGACAACACCCTCAAAATGATCGATATCATACACCACGCAAAGACTCATAAAATACCGTTGATGGTCTTATCCCTGGATGCTGAAAAGGCATTCGATAGAATTGCATGGCCTTCTCTAACACATACCCTCACGCATATTGGTCTTGGTCCTTCTATCCGTGGAAAAATACTTGCACTATACAACTCCCCTGCAGCTAGACTAAAAATCAATGGCTCATTATCTAACCCTTTTATCATCCACAATGGCACCCGTCAAGGATGCCCTCTATCCCCCCTTCTCTACATATTAATCATGGAACATCTCCTAGCCGCCATTCGCAGCACCCCTGAGATTCGAGGAATTAAAGTAGCAGGCAAAGAGTATAAATGCTCCGCGTTTGCTGATGATGTATTAATTTATATAACCAACCCAACGACTTCCCTGTCTAACTTGTTGGAACTACTGGAGAGATTCGGTAAATGGTCCAATTTCAAGATTAACATGGACAAGTCCGATGCCCTCAATGTCTCTCTCCCTAGAGAGACGGTACAAGAATTGAAGACGTACTATCCATTTAAGTGGCCTTCGGGTAATGTCATAACTTATTTGGGCATCCGTCTTCCCTCGGAATTGTCTAGACTGTTCCCTTTGAACTTCCAGCCATTCCTCTCCAGATTGGAGAATAACTTGGCCGCTTGGGAGTGGACAAGTTTTTCCTGGTTTGGACGTATTAACATATTGAAAATGACAGTCCTTCCCAGGTTGCTGTATTTAATACACACAATCCCCACATATATCCCAGCCTCGTTCTGGGACGGACTTAGGCGCCAATTTAAGAATTTCATCTGGGCGTCAAAACACCCGAGGCTACGATGGGAAACATTGATCCGCCCTAAGGAAGCTGGGGGGACAGGTTTGCCGGATAATCGCGATTACTATTTCGCAGCAGCGTATGCTCGCGTACTAGACTTGACTCATAGCTATTCGACGAAGTTGTGGGTGCGCGCGGCGACGGATGTGTGCCCGATTCCGGTCAGGGCCCTTCCGTGGCTGCGCGCCTCCCTGCTTCCAAAGAATATGGATATATCCTATACGACACCCAATACACTAAAATCCCTGAACGTCCCTTCCCTGAAAAAAGGGCTGTTGGATGGCCAGGGCCCCTTATTTCCCATTTCGGGAAACCCAAAGTTTACACCGGGGTGTAACGCCTCGACTTTTCTAGGGTGCCCTAAAGCCCACCCGCTACGTTTACACCAGGTGGCCCTCAATGGAATATTGTTGCCGCCTGACACGATTCTGGGAGAATCGGTCCCCACTCCGCGCCACGTATTTGAATACACTCAACTCCAGCACTTTTATGCATCAATCTCTGAGAAAGACACATTAGTAGGCCCTTTGTCAACCTTCGCATCGCTCAGCCTCGCAAAATCCTCTATACCACATGCGACCTCGGATATTTATAAGTTGCTCATGAAAAAATATCTACTCTCCCTCCCTCCATTCTGCAGGGCCTGGGAGTCGGAACTTAATAAAACCTTTACAAAAATCCAATGGGATAAATGTTTCTCCCTATCTCATAAATCAATCATAGCTTCCAAATCACAAGAAACAAGTTATAAAATAATATCGCGATGGTACAGGGTTCCAACTACATTAAATAACTGGTTTCCAGAAGTGCCGGATACATGCTGGCGATGTGGAACGGAGCTGGGTTCGATCTCACATATTTGGTGATCCTTGCTTGGCACCAGTGGGACACTAAGTTTCTATAGCAGACACTTTGTGGATGCCACTAAGTTTCAGTACTGTTTGCTATAAAAATAGCGTAGCAAAATGGGCAGGAGGGTAGAAGGCAGAGGTGGTGGAACTTGCTTGGCACCAGTAGGACACTAAGTTACTATAGCAGACATTTTGTGGATGCCACTAAGTTTCAGCACTGTTTGCTATAAAAATAGCGCAGCAAAATGGGCAGGAGGGTAGAAGGCAGAGGTGGTGGAACTTGCTTGGCACCAGTAGGACACTAAGTTACTATAGCAGACACTTTGTGGATGCCACTAAGTTTCAGCACTGTTTGCTATAAAAATAACGTAGCAAAATGGGCAGGAAGGTAGAAGGCAGAGGTGGTGGAACTTGCTTGGCACCAGTGGGACACTAAGTTACTATAGCAGACACTTTGTGGATGCCACTAAGTTTAAGCACTGTTTGCTATAAAAATAGCGTAACAAGGGCGTGGCCTGACCATGGAGGGATGATGACGTGTGTCTGATCAGCTCCAGCATCTGTGCAGTGAATCACCACTCCAGAGTACCACCACAGAGCCCATTCTGGCCAAATGGGTAATAGAAAAAAGAAAGAAGACCCCCAGCCCACCTCAGCCCACCCAAAAGCACCTGTTCCAAGCATCAGGCGCTACATGGTGAGGACAGCTCCAGCAGGAGATACACTTAAGATGGCCGACGTGTCCATAAACACCAGGAGCAGCCGTGCTATGTGCAGAGAGGCAGCAGCAGCATTGGAGGCAGAGCCTGCAGTGGCAGTGAAAGTGAAAGAAACAGAAGTCCATGGAGTGGTGAGTGCTGATTTCCCCAGTGAGAGGGGGAGGACATCCTCACCTGAGATAAAAGAGCAAGATAATGCTGGGACTGCAGGAGCCAGTATGCAGGCAGGCCACACAGTGCAGTGCCATGCAGATGCTGAGGTGAGGGGGATGGGGGGCACAGACAGTGTTGTGACAGCCAGAGATCCCAGTAAAGATAAAGAGAAGAATGTGCAGCCTCACATAACCAAGGCTCTATTCTCCAGCTGCCCAGGCTCAGATAATCATAGCAGGGGCAGTCTGAGCACTAGTGCTCCACAGACCAACAGCCAGGAGGGATCACAAAACCACCAGGATATCAGCCAGGTATGGCGGGCCATTGGGGAATTAAGTGCACATATTAAAAATATCCCCACAAAGGAAGACATGGAGCAGTATATATCCAGACTGGCGAGCTCTTTTAAAGCAGAGCTCTCTGGGCTCAGAGATGAAGTGCAGCAGATGTGAGTAAGGGTCACAGCATTGGAATCTTCTGTACATTCATTATCGTCCAGGGCAACAGACCAAGAGGCTGGAATTGCATCCCATACTATGCAGCTTCAATACCTGGCAGATATGCTGGATGATATAGAAAACAGAAATAGGCGCAACAACATTAGGGTGCGCGGCCTCCCCGAGTCAATTGAACCCGCAGCTTTGGATTAGACTTTATGCCATATTTTCAATAAAATTTTGCAAGTTCCTCTCTCCGTTGGAGCTGGATCGGGTACACAGAGCACTGGGCCCTAAAGCGCAGGATCCAGATTATCCCAGAGACGTTATCTGCAAAGTGCACAAATACCGACGTAAAGATAATATCATGGCTCGTGCCCGCCAATCTGAGAACCTACTTTATCAAGGTCGAAAGATCCAGATTTTACCGGACCTGTCCAGATGGACTCTGCAGAAGAGAAAGGCTCTGAGACCCCTGCTGGAGCTATTGCGTCAGCGAAATATTCCATATACATGAGGGTTTCCCTTTCGCCTGAGAGTCCGCAGGGCAGGAAGGATGCATGTTCTTAGCCACCCTGGCGGAATTCCAGCATTTACAGTGGCTCTCCAAATACCTTCAGTAACAATCCAGGACTGGCCATTCTTACCCCCGGGAATCCCGGGAGGTGAGCAACCTGCAGCAGCCCTCCGGAGGTTTCACAGTGCCAACACTGAATCTCGTTCCAGGGGTGTATCGCTGGCTATACATAGGAGCTTGCCGCACTCTATTATAGACACAAAACTAGACGCAGAGGGCAGATATGTGCTTATCAAACTCCGGATATCTAATACAGTGTATACAGTTGCAGGATGGTACGCCCCCAATGTGGGTCAGGCACAGGCGTGTAGGGACTTTCTGCAAGTGGTTTCTGCGTTCGCGGAGGGAATAGTGATGCTAGGAGGAGATTTTAACTTGTCTTTGAATTGCTCAGTGGATACTTCATCTGGAAGGAGCACCGTGCCTTTGAAGCGCCTGATATCTCTGAAGCGGGATATTCATCAAATGCAATTGATCGACATATGGCGTGGTATACATCCTTCGGTTAGGGACTATACCTTTTATTCCAGCCCCCATGACTCATATAGTCGTATAGACTTGTTTCTAGTTAGCCACTGTGTGTTAGCTTGGCGACCGAACCCCACGATCGGTAACATTGTGTGGTCCGATCATGCCCCGATCTTTTTGTTTTTTTCACCCCCGGATAGCTTGAGACGGGAGTGGACATGGAGGCTCAATGACAATTTGCTTAAGGATTCAATTTGCATGAATGATATTAAAAATTCTATTGGGGCCTTCCTGTCCACTCACGAATTGGATTCCACTTCATTGCCTCTACAATGGGAGGCTTTCAAGTGTGTGATCAGAGGGGTGCTGATAAAGCACGGGGCACGTATCAAGAAACTGAAAGTCATTCAAACACAGGAGCTGTTAGATCGGATACACAGGCTAGAGACAATGCATAAACGTAACCAAACAACGGAGACGTTGGCAGAGCTCACGAGATGTAGGGAGGAGCTAAGGACCCTTTTAAATTAAAAATACCTTCGGTATCGCAATCATTATAAACGTTTCCTCTACCAGCATTCGGATAAGTGTGGCAGGCCCCTGTCCCGTCTCCTGCACCCGCGAAATAATACAACGTTCATTCCTTGTTTGAAGCGGAGAGGAGGGGGGGAAGTGAGTAACCCAACAGAAATCTTGGAAGAGCTGAGGGTGTTCTATTCTGATTTATATAATATCCAAGGGAAATTCTCCGATTTGGAGTCACAGACTCGGACTAAACGAATTGAGGAGTACATGACGGACACTGCCTTACCGATGCTGGAAAATGATGATGTTCAACAACTAGAGGTTCGGTTTACAGAGGAAGAGGTGGGTACGGTCATTAAGAATACCCCGGCTGGAAAGAGTCTAGGCCCTGATGGCTTCTCTCCAGCATTTTATAAAATTTTTCAAGAGTTGCTTAGTTTATTCCTCACAAAAGTCTTTAATGCAATCTCTGAGACAACCCCATTTGCAGCTCAGTCATTAGAGGCCCATATTACGGTCCTTCCGAAACCCTGCAAGGACCCTACTGTGGTGTCCAATTATAGACCAATATCATTACTAAACATTGATATAAAGCTATTTTCTAAGATACTAGCTAATAGGCTGGCCCCCCTCCTCCCCTCTATAATCGATGCAGATCAGGTGGGGTTCATACAGGGTAGGGAAGCACGAGACAATGTTAATAAAACTTTGTTGCTCATAGCACACGCTAGATCAAAGTCCCAGCCACTCGGCCTGCTGCTATCCATAGACGCAGAAAAAGCATTCGACCGTGTGCATTGGGATTTCCTGAGGGCAGCTTTAAAACAAATAGGAATGGGTCCATGTTTCTTAAATAAAATTTTGTCCTTATACACATGCCCATCAGCCCGCATTAAAGCAAATGGCTCACTATCAAAACCTATTAACATTCAAAATGGAACAAGACAGGGATGCCCTCTTTCCCCGCTATTGTATGTTATAACAATGGAACATCTTGCTAATGCGATTAGAGGAAATCCCAGTATACACGGTCTGCGCATAGGAGGACGAACATATAAGGCGGCATTGTATGCTGATGATTTATTACTATATGTTTCCCAACCACACATCACATTTCCCTCTCTGTTGGTGGAATTTGAAAGGTTCGGGGACCTAAGCAATTTTAGGGTCAATCACTCCAAATCGGAAGCTATAAATGTCTCTTTACAATCTCAGGAGGTGTCAATGGCCAAAAGTAACTTTCCATTTAAATGGCAGCCTAAAGCAATAAAATATTTGGGAATAAATGTCCCTGCTGATTTGGAATGCCTTTATTCCATGAATTATCAAACGCTTTTGTCACGAACGATCAAAGATCTATTAACTTATCATAAAAAAACCATTTCCTGGTTTGGACGTATAAATACGTTTAAGATGGACATACTCCCTTGATTTTTGTACATTTTTCAGGCGGTCCCGATACTTCCTCCAGCGGGCTTTTTTCGAACCCTCAGGTCTGCACTGATTCAATTTGTCTGGGGACACTCCAGAGCTAGAGTAAAATATCAAACGCTTACTCGTTGCACTTCTACAGGGGGTGCTGGACTTCCAGACCTCCGTGGATATCATCGGGCGGCCCTGCTGGTTCGATTATTTGACTGGCATTTTAATGCAAATTCTAAAAAATTGATCACATTGGAACAGGAGAGCTCATCAGTCCCCTTAAAATATTTACCATGGATGGAGTCCCGGGAGGGGGTGGGATTAACTTCTGCAGATTTTTTGATTCGGGCTACATTGAAGGTATGGGATCAAATAAAACAGAAAGGCGGGTTGGTGGGGTGTCCTTTCCTCCTTGCACCAATTTTGTCTAATCCAGAATTCCCTCCGGGAATCGGCCGTTTCAATTTTCTGAGATGGAGCGTGCGGCGGGAGGGCAGGTTATACCACGCCATGGCTGGGTACAATTTGATGTCCTTTGCAGAAATGCAGAATATGGATCCCCCCCAGACCCTATCGTGGATTGAGTATAGGCAATTACTCTCGTTTGTTAGTGCTCGATCAAAGGGAAGATGACATTTGGCAATTGCTTCAGCTTTACCCTTTGAGAAATTGTTCATGCAAGAATCGTTGCCCCCCCCCCATCTGATATCAATTATTTATAAGTTGTTGGGGCGGGCTGTTCCCTCTGCGGACTCAGATCCTAATTTTATGACCAACTGGGAGGAGGAGATGGGGACGACCTTCACAGACGAACAAAAACAGAAAGCATATATATTTACTCACAAAATGTCTACTGCTGGACACGCAAAAGAGAAAAACTATAAGATTTTGACAAGGTGGTATCAATACCCGGTGAGGCTCCACAGGATTTTTCCATCGGTTTCTGAGATGTGTTGGCGCTGTGAAACTGAATGTGGTACAATGTTACATGTGTGGTGGGACTGTTCTAAAATCAAACTGTTTTGGGAGACAGTTTTTCAGACATATACGAAAATAACTGGAGAGGTGGTGCCACAGTCTCCTCAAATAGCACTATTATCCATGCTTCCTGGGTCCTTCAGAGCCCAGAAGGGGGGCCTATTACGATTTTGTCTAACGGCAGCAAGGGCAGTGATACCCAGACATTGGCGATCAATGGAGGTTTCGTCCTTGGGGGAGTGGCAGCAGGAATTTGCATATATCCATCATATGGAGGATCTGTCAGCAGAAGCGGAGGGCAATACGGAAAGGTTCCTGAAAATATGGACGCCATGGATATTATATAAGGATACTAATGATTATCGAACCCTTTTTGACACCCGTTACTCCTAGCTCTCCTTCCCCTCCCCTTGGCCCTTCTTGTGCACCCTTCTAATACTACCCTTCTTTTCTTCAGATCTTACTCTTTCTTACCTCGTTCTTACTTTTTCCTTTTCTTTTGATCAAAAAATTAAAGTTTGGAAGCGCATATAACCTCAGTGGGGTATTAGATTTTTTTCAATGAAAAGGTGTGGAGACAGAAGAGATTCTCCACATGATGTGAAAAAATTGATTTACAACAACTGATATATAAGTATTCCTTCTGTTTCAAATGTAAGAATATATAGTAGTTTTAGCTACAATAAGTTGTTAGTTAATATAGGGCATAATTGTGGCAATAATATGAGGAATACAGGATGAAAATCAATCTAAGTCTGTAACAAGATGTATACGTCTTGTTGATGATACTGATGATCTTTTTCTCTTTCTGTTCTTTGACTTTTTGTTGTGAATTATTCAATAAAGAAAGATTATACATAAAAATAGCGTAGCAAAATGGGCAGGAGGGTAGAAGGCAGAGGTGGTGGAACTTGCTTGGCACCAGTGGGACACTAAGTTACTATAGCAGACACTTTGTAAATGCCACTAAGTTTCAGCACTGTTTGCTATAAAAATAGCGTAGCAAAATGGGCAGGAGGGTAGAAGGCAGAGGTGGTGGAACTTGCTTGGCACCAGTGGGACACTAAGTTACTATAGCAGACACTTTGTAAATGCCACTAAGTTTCAGCACTGTTTGCTATAAAAATAGCGTAGCAAAATGGCCAGGAGGGTAGAAGGCAGAGGTGGTGGAATTTGCTTGGCACCAGTGGGACACTAAGTTACTATAGCAGACACTTTATGGATGCCACTAAGTTTCATCACTGTTTGCTATAAAAATAACGTAGCAAAATGGGCAGGAGGGTAGAAGGCAGAGGTTGTGGAACTTGCTTGGCACCAGTGGGACACTAAGTTACTATAGCAGACACTTTGTAAATGCCACTAAATTTCAGCACTGTTTGATATAAAAATAGCGTAGCAAAATGGGCAGGAGGGTAGAAGGCAGAGGTGGTGGAATTTGCTTGGCACCAGTGGGACACTAAGTTACTATAGCAGACACTTTATGGATGCCACTAAGTTTCATCACTGTTTGCTATAAAAATAACGTAGCAAAATGGGCAGGAGGGTAGAAGGCAGAGGTTGTGGAACTTGCTTGGCACCAGTGGGACACTAAGTTACTATAGCAGACACTTTGTAAATGCCACTAAATTTCAGCACTGTTTGATATAAAAATAGCGTAGCAAAATGGGCAGGAGGGTAGAAGGCAGAGGTGGTGGAACTTGCTTGGCACCAGTAGGGCACTAAGTTACTACAGCAGACACTTTGTGGATGCCACTAAGTTTCAGCACTGTTTGCTATAAAAATAACCTAGCAAAATTGGCAGTAGGGTAGAAGACAGAGGTGGTGGAATTTGCTTGGCACCAGTGGAACACTAAGTTACTATAGCAGACACTTTGTGGATGCCACTAAGTTTCAGCACTGTTTGCTATCAAAAAAAACCTTAGCAAAATGGGCAGGAGTGTAGAAGGCAGAGGTGGTGGAACTTGCTTGGCACCAGTGGGATACTAAGTTACTATAGCAGACACTTTGTGGATGCCACTAAGTTTCAGCACTATTTGCTATAAAAATAGCGTAGCAAAATGGGCAGTAGGGTAGAAGGCAGAAGTGGTGGAACTTGCTTGGCACCAGTGGAACACTAAGTTACTATAGCAGACACTTTGTGGATGCCACTAAGTTTCAGCACTGTTTGCTATCAAAAAAAACCTTAGCAAAATGGGCAGGAGTGTAGAAGGCAGAGGTGGTGGAACTTGCTTGGCACCAGTGGGATACTAAGTTACTATAGCAGACACTTTGTGGATGCCACTAAGTTTCAGCACTATTTGCTATAAAAATAGCGTAGCAAAATGGGCAGTAGGGTAGAAGGCAGAAGTGGTGGAACTTGCTTGGCACCAGTGGAACACTAAGTTACTATAGCAGACACTTTGTGGATGCCACTAAGTTTCAGCACTGTTTGCTATAAAAAAAAAACCTTAGCAAAATGGGCAGGAGTGTAGAAGGCAGAGGTGGTGGAACTTGCTTGGCACCAGTGGGATACTAAGTTACTATAGCAGACACTTTGTGGATGCCACTAAGTTTAAGCACTGTTTGCTATAAAAATAGCGTAGCAAAATGGGCAGGAGGGTAGAAGGCAGAAGTGGTGGAACTTGCTTGGCACCAGTGGGACACTAATTTACTATAGCAGACACTTTGTGGATTCCACTAAGTTTCAGCACTGTTTGCTATAAAAATAGCGTAGCAAAATGGGCAGGAGGGTAGAAGGCAATTGTGGTGGAACTTGTTTGGCACCAGTGAGACACTAAGTTACTATAGCAGACACTCTGTGGATGCCAATAAGTTTCAGCACTGTTTGCTATAAAAATAGCGTAGCAAAATTGGCAAGAGGGTAGAAGGCAGAGGTGGTGGAACTTGCTTGGCACCAGTGAGACACTAGGCTACTACAGCGGGCACTTTGTGGATGCCACTAAGTTTCAGCACTGTTTGCTAAAAAATAGCGTAGCAAAATTGGCAAGAGGGTAGAAGGCAGAGGTGGTGTAACTTGCTTGGCACCAATGGAACACTAAGTTACTATAGCAGACACTTTGTGGATGCCACTAAGTTTCAGCACTGTTTGCTATAAAAATAGCGCAGCAAAATGGGCAGGAGGGTGGAAGGCAGAGGTGGTGGAACTTGCTTGGCACAAGTGAGACACTAAATTACTATAGCAGACACTTTGTAAATGCCACTAAGTTTCAGCACTGTTTGCTATAAAAATAGCATAGCATAATGGGCAGGAGGGTAGAAGGCAGAGGTGGTGGAACTTGCTTGGCACCAGTTGGACACTAAGTTACTATAGCAGACACTTTGTGGATGCCACTAAGTTTCAGCACTGTTTGCTACAAAATTAGTGTAGCAAAATGGGCAGGAGGGTAGAAGGCAGAGGTGGTGGAACTTGCTTGGCACCAGTAGGACACTAAGTTACTATAGCAGACACTTTGTGGATACCACTAAGTTTCAGCACTGTTTGCTATAAAAATAGCGTAGCAAAATGGGCAGGAGTGTAGAAGGCAGATGTGGTGGAACTTGCTTGGCACCAGTGAGACACTAAGTTACTATAGCGGACATTTTGTGGATGCCACTAAGTTTCAGCACTGTTTGCTATAAAAATAGCGTAGCAAAATTGGCAAGAGGGTGGAAGGCAGAGGTGGTGGAACTTGCTTTGCTCCACTGGGACACTAAGTTACTATAGCAGACACTTTGTGGATGCCACTAAGTTTCAGCACTGTTTTTTTATAAAAATAGCGTAGCAAAATGGGTAGGAGGGTAGAAGGCAGAGGTGGTGGAACTTGCTTGGCACCAGTGGGATACTAAGTTACTATAGCAGACACTTTGCGGATGCCACTAAGTTTCAGCACTGTTTGTTATAAAAATAGAGTAGCAAAATAGGTAGGAGGGTAGAAGGCAGAGGTGGTGGAACTTGATTGGCACCAGTAGGATACTAAGTTACTATAGCAGACACTTTGTGGCTGCCACTAAGTTTCAGCACTGTTTGCTATAAAAATAGCGTAGCAAAATGGGCAGGAGGGTAGAACGCAGAGGTGGTGGAACTTGCTTGGCACCAGTGGGACACTAAATTACTATAGCAGACACTTAGTGGATGCCACTACGTTTCAGCACTGTTTGCTATAAAAATAGCGTAGCAAAATGGGCAGGAGGGTAGAAGGCAGAGGTGGTGTAACTTGCTTGGCACCAGTGGAACACTAAGTTACTATAGCAGACACTTTGTAAATGCCACTAAGTTTCAGCACTGTTTGCTATAAAAATAGCGTAGCAAAATGGGTAGGAGTGTAGAAGGCAGAGGTGGTGGAACTTGCTTGGCACCAGTAGGACACTAAGTTACTATAGCAGACACTTTGTGGATGCCACTAAGTTTCAGCACTGTTTGCTATAAAAAATAGCGTAGCAAAATGGGTAGGAGGGTAGAAGGCAGAGGTGGTGGAACTTCATTGGCTCCAGTGGGATACTAAGTTACTATAGCAGACACTTTTTGGATGCCACTAAGTTTCAGCATTGTTTGTTATAAAAATAGAGTAGCAAAATGGGCAGGAGGGTAGAAGGCAGAGGTGGTGGAACTTGCTTGGCACCAGTGGGACACTAAGTTACTATAGCAGACACTTTATGGATGCCACTAATTTTAAGCACTGTTTGCTATAAAAATAGCATAGCAAAATGGGCAGGAGGGTAGAAGGCAGAGGTGGTGGAACTTGCTTGGCACCAGTGGGACACTAAGTTACTATAGCAGACACTTTGTGGATGCCACTAGGTTTCAGCACTGTTTGCTATAAAAATAGCGTAGCAAAATGCGCAGGAGGGTAGAAGGCAGATGTGGTGGAACTTGCTTGGCACCAGTGAGACACTAAGTTACTATAGCGGACACTTTGTGGATGCCACTGAGTTTCAGCACTGTTTGCTATAAAAATAGTGTAGCAAAATTTGCAAGATGGTAGAAGGCAGAGGAGGTGGAACTTGCTTTGCTCCAGTGGGAAACTAAGTTACTATAGCAGACACTTTGTGGATGCCACTAAGTTTCAGCATTGTTTGTTATAAAAATAGAGTAGCAAAATGGGCAGGAGGGTAGAAGGCAGAGGTGGTGGAACTTGCTTGGCACCAGTGGGACACTAAGTTACTATAGCAGACACTTTATGGATGCCACTAATTTTAAGCACTGTTTGCTATAAAAATAGCATAGCAAAATGGGCAGGAGGGTAGAAGGCAGAGGTGGTGGAACTTGCTTGGCACCAGTGGGACACTAAGTTACTATAGCAGACACTTTGTGGATGCCACTAGGTTTCAGCACTGTTTGCTATAAAAATAGCGTAGCAAAATGCGCAGGAGGGTAGAAGGCAGATGTGGTGGAACTTGCTTGGCACCAGTGAGACACTAAGTTACTATAGCGGACACTTTGTGGATGCCACTGAGTTTCAGCACTGTTTGCTATAAAAATAGTGTAGCAAAATTTGCAAGATGGTAGAAGGCAGAGGAGGTGGAACTTGCTTTGCTCCAGTGGGAAACTAAGTTACTATAGCAGACACTTTGTGGATGCCACTAAGTTTCAGCACTGTTTGCTATAAAAATAGCGTAGCAAAATGGGTAGGAGGGTAGAAGGCAGAGGTGGTGGAACTTCATTGGCACCAGTGGGATACTAAGTTACTATAGCAGACACTTTGTGGATGCCACTAAGTTTCAGCACTGTTTGCTATAAAAATAGCGTAGCAAAATGGGCAGGAGGGTAGAAGGCAGAGGTGGTGGAACTTGCTTGGCACCAGTGGGACACTGAGTTACTATAGCAGACACTTTATGGATGCCACTAAGTTTCATCACTGTTTGCTATAAAAATAACGTAGCAAAATGGGCAGGAGGGTAGAAGGCAGAGGTTGTGGAACTTGCTTGGCACCAGTGGGACACTAAGTTACTATAGCAGACACTTTGTAAATGCCACTAAATTTCAGCACTGTTTGATATAAAAATAGCGTAGCAAAATGGGAAGGAGGGTAGAAGGCAGAGGTGGTGGAACTTGCTTGGCACCAGTAGGGCACTAAGTTACTACAGCAGACACTTTGTGGATGCCACTAAGTTTCAGCACTGTTTGCTATAAAAATAACGTAGCAAAATGGGCAGTAGGGTAGAAGACAGAGGTGGTGGAACTTGCTTGGCACCAGTAGGACACTAAGTTACTATAGCAGACACTTTGTGGATGCCACTAAGTTTCATCACTGTTTGCTATAAAAATAACGTAGCAAAATGGGCATGCGGGTAGAAGGCAGAGGTTGTGGAACTTGCTTGGCACCAGTGGGACACTAAGTTACTATAGCAGACACTTTGTAAATGCCACTAAATTTCAGCACTGTTTGATATAAAAAAAGCTTAGCAAAATGGACAGGAGGGTAGAAGGCAGAGGTGGTGGAACTTGCTTGGCACCAGTGGGACACTAAGTTACTATTGCAGACACTTTGTGGATGCCACTAATTTTCCGCACTGTTTGCTATAAAAATAGCGTAGCAAAATGGGCAGGAGGGTAAAAGGCAGAGGTGGTGGAAATTGCTTGGCACCAGTAGGACACTAAGTTACTATAGCAGACACTTTGTGGATGCCACTAAGTTTCATCACTGTTTGCTATAAAAATAACATAGCAAAATGGGCAGGAGGGTAGAAGGCAGAGGTGGTGGAACTTGCTTGGCACCAGTGGGACACTAAGTTACTATAGTAGACTTTTTGTAAATGCCACTAAATTTCAGCACTGTTTGATATAAAAATAGCGTAGCAAAATGGGAAGGAGGGTAGAATGCAGAGGTGGTGGAACTTGCTTGGCACCAGTAGGACACTAAGTTACTATAGCAGACACTTTGTGGATGCCACTAAGTTTCAGCACTGTTTGCTATAAAAATAGCGTAGCAAAATGGGCAGGAGGGTGGAAGGCAGAGGTGGTGGAACTTGCTTGGCACCAGTGAGACACTAAGTTACTACAGCGGACACTTTGTGGATGCCACTAAGTTTCAGCACTATTTGCTATAAAAATAGTGTAGCAAAATGGGCAGTAGGGTAGAAGGCAGAAGTGGTGGAACTTGCTTGGCACCAGTGGAACACTAAGTTACTATAGCAGACAATTTGTGGATGCCACTAAGTTTCAGCACTGTTTGCTATAAAAAAAAACCTTAGCAAAATGGGAAGGAGTGTAGAAGGCAGAGGTGGTGGAACTTGCTTGGCACCAGTGGGATACTAAGTTACTATAGCAGACACTTTGTGGATGCCACTAGGTTTAAGCACTGTTTGCTATAAAAATAGCGTAGCAAAATGGGCAGGAGGGTAGAAGGCAGAAGTGGTGGAACTTGCTTGGCACCAGTGGGACACTAATTTACTATAGCAGACACTTTGTGGATTCCACTAAGTTTCAGCACTGTTTGCTATAAAAATAGCGTAGCAAAATGGGCAGGAGGGTAGAAGGCAGATGTGGTGGAACTTGCTTGGCACCAGTGAGACACTAAGTTACTATAGCAGACACTCTGTGGATGCCAATAAGTTTCAGCACTGTTTGCTATAAAAATAGCGTAGCAAAATTGGCAAGAGGGTAGAAGGCAGAGGTGGTGGAACTTGCTTGGCACCACTGAGACACTAGGTTACTACAGCGGGCACTTTGTGGATGCCACTAAGTTTCAGCACTGTTTGCTATAAAAATAGCGTAGCAAAATTGGCAAGAGGGTAGAAGGCAGAGGTGGTGTAACTTGCTTGGCACCAGTGGAACACTAAGTTACTATAGCAGACACTTTGTGGATGCCACTAAGTTTCAGCACTGTTTGCTATAAAAATAGCGCAGCAAAATGGGCAGGAGGGTGGAAGGCAGAGGTGGTGGAACTTGCTTGGCACCAGTGAGACACTAAATTACTATAGCAGAAACTTTGTAAATGCCACTAAGTTTCAGCACTGTTTGCTATAAAAATAGCATAGCATAATGGGCAGGAGGGTAGAAGGCAGAGGTGGTGGAACTTGCTTGGCACCAGTTGGACACTAAGTTACTATAGCAGACACTTTGTGGATGCCACTAAGTTTCAGCACTGTTTGCTACAAAATTAGTGTAGCAAAATGGGCAGGACGGTAGAAGGCAGAGGTGGTGGAACTTGCTTGGCACCAGTAGGACACTAAGTTACTATAGCAGACACTTTGTGGATACCACTAAGTTTCAGCACTGTTTGCTATAAAAATAGCGTAGCAAAATGGGCAGGAGTGTAGAAGGCAGATGTGGTGGAACTTGCTTGGCACCAGTGAGACACTAACTTACTATAGCGGAAATTTTGTGGATGCCACTAAGTTTCAGCACTGTTTGCTATAAAAATAGCATAGCAAAATTGGCAAGAAGGTGGAAGGCAGAGGTGGTGGAACTTGCTTTGCTCCACTGGGACACTAAGTTACTATAGCAGACACTTTGTGGATGCCACTAAGTTTCAGCACTGTTTTTTTATAAAAAATAGCGTAGCAAAATGGGTAGGAGGGTAGAAGGCAGAGGTGGTGGAACTTGCTTGGCACCAGTGGGATACTAAGTTACTATAGCAGACACTTTGTGGATGCCACTAAGTTTCAGCACTGTTTGTTATAAAAATAGAGTAGCAAAATGGGTAGGAGGGTAGAAGGCAGAGGTGGTGGAACTTGATTGGCACCAGTAGGATACTAAGTTTCTATAACAGACACTTTGTGGCTGCCACTAAGTTTCAGCACTGTTTGCTATAAAAATAGAGTAGCAAAATGGGCAGGAGGGTAGAAGGCAGAGGTGGTGGAACTTGCTTGGCACCAGTAGGACACTAAGTTACTATAGCAGACACTTTGTGGATGCCACTAAGTTTCAGCACTGTTTGCTATAAAAAATAGCGTAGCAAAATGGGTAGGAGGGTAGAAGGCAGAGGTGGTGGAACTTCATTGGCACCAGTGGGATACTAAGTTACTATAGCAGACACTTTTTGGATGCCACTAGGTTTCAGCATTGTTTGTTATAAAAATAGAGTAGCAAAATGGTCAGGAGGGTAGAAGGCAGAGGTGGTGGAACTTGCTTGGCACCAGTGGGACACTAAGTTACTATAGCAGACACTTTGTGGATTCCACTAAGTTTCAGCACTGTTTGCTATAAAAATAGCGTAGCAAAATGGGCAGGAGGGTAGAAGGCAGATGTGGTGGAACTTGCTTGGCACCAGTGAGACACTAAGTTACTATAGCAGACACTCTGTGGATGCCAATAAGTTTCAGCACTGTTTGCTATAAAAATAGCGTAGCAAAATTGGCAAGAGGGTAGAAGGCAGAGGTGTTGGAACTTGCTTGGCACCAGTGAGACACTAGGTTACTACAGCGGGCACTTTGTGGATGCCACTAAGTTTCATCACTGTTTGCTATAAAAATAGCGTAGCAAAATTGGCAAGAGGGTAGAAGGCAGAGGTGGTGTAACTAGCTTGGCACCAGTGGAACACTAAGTTACTATAGCAGACACTTTGTGGATGCCACTAAGTTTCAGCACTGTTTGCTATAAAAATAGCGCAGCAAAATGGGCAGGAGGGTGGAAGGCAGAGGTGGTGGAACTTGCTTGGCACCAGTGAGACACTAAATTACTATAGCAGACACTTTGTAAATGCCACTAAGTTTCAGCACTGTTTGCTATAAAAAATAGCATAGCATAATGGGCAGGAGGGTAGAAGGCAGAGGTGGTGGAACTTGCTTGGCACCAGTTGGACACTAAGTTACTATAGCAGACACTTTGTGGATGCCACTAAGTTTCAGCACTGTTTGCTACAAAATTAGTGTAGCAAAATGGGAAGGAGGGTAGAAGGCAGAGGTGGTGGAACTTGCTTGGCACCAGTAGGACACTAAGTTACTATAGCAGACACTTTGTGGATACCACTAAGTTTCAGCACTGTTTGCTATAAAAATAGCGTAGCAAAATGGGCAGGAGTGTAGAAGGCAGATGTGGTGGAACTTGTTTGGCACCAGTGAGACACTAAGTTACTATAGCGGACATTTTGTGGATGCCACTAAGTTTCAGCACTGTTTGCTATAAAAATAGCGTAGAAAAATTGGCAAGAGGGTGGAAGGCAGAGGTGGTGGAACTTGCTTTGCTCCACTGGGACACTAAGTTACTATAGCAGACACTTTGTGGATGACACTAAGTTTCAGCACTGTTTTTTTATAAAAATAGCGTAGCAAAATGGGTAGGAGGGTAGAAGGCAGAGGTGGTGGAACTTGCTTGGCACCAGTGGGATACTAAGTTACTATAGCAGACACTTTGTGGATGCCACTAAGTTTCAGCACTGTTTGTTATAAAAATAGAGTAGCAAAATGGGTAGGAGGTTAGAAGGCAGAGGTGGTGGAACTTGATTGGCACCAGTAGGATACTAAGTTTCTATAACAGACACTTTGTGGCTGCCACTAAGTTTCAGCACTGTTTGTTATAAAAATAGAGTAGCAAAATGGGCAGGAGGGTAGAAGGCAGAGGTGGTGGAACTTGATTGGCACCAGTAGGATACTAAGTTTCTATAACAGACACTTTGTGGCTGCCACTAAGTTTCAGCACTGTTTGCTATAAAAATAGAGTAGCAAAATGGGCAGGAGGGTAGAACGCAGAGGTGGTGGAACTTGCTTGGCACCAGTGGGACACTAAATTACTATAGCAGACACTTAGTGGATGCCACTACGTTTCAGCACTGTTTGCTATAAAAATAGCGTAGCAAAATGGGCAGGAGGGTAGAAGGCAGAGGTGGTGTAACTTGCTTGGCACCAGTGGAACACTAAGTTACTATAGCAGACACTTTGTAAATGCCACTAAGTTTCAGCACTGTTTGCTATAAAAATAGCGTAGCAAAATGGGTAGGAGTGTAGAAGGCAGAGGTGGTGGAACTTGCTTGGCACCAGTAGGACACTAAGTTACTATAGCAGACACTTTGTGGATGCCACTAAGTTTCAGCACTGTTTGCTATAAAAAATAGCGTAGCAAAATGGGTAGGAGGGTAGAAGGCAGAGGTGGTGGAACTTCATTGGCACCAGTGGGACACTAAGTTACTATAGTAGACACTTTATCGATGCCACTAATTTTAAGCACTGTTTGCTATAAAAATAGCATAGCAAAATGGGCAGGAGGGTAGAAGGCAGAGGTGGTGGAACTTGCTTGGCACCAGTGGGACACTAAGTTACTATAGCAGACACTTTGTGGATGCCACTAGGTTTCAGCACTGTTTGCTATAACAATAGCGTAGCAAAATGCGCAGGAGGGTAGAAAGCAGATGTGGTGGAACTTGCTTGGCACCAGTGAGACACTAAGTTACTATAGCGGACACTTTGTGGATGCCACTGAGTTTCAGCACTGTTTGCTATAAAAATAGTGTAGCAAAATTTGCAAGATGGTAGAAGGCAGAGGAGGTGGAACTTGCTTTGCTCCAGTGGGAAACTAAGTTACTATAGCAGACACTTTGTGGATGCCACTAAGTTTCAGCACTGTTTGCTATAAAAATAGCGTAGCAAAATGGGTAGGAGGGTAGAAGGCAGAGGTGGTGGAACTTCATTGGCACCAGTGGGATACTAAGTTACTATAGCAGACACTTTGTAAATGCCACTAAGTTTCAGCACTGTTTGTTATAAAAATAGCGTAGCAAAATGGGTAGGAGGGTAGAAGGCAGAGGTGGTGGAACTTGCTTGGCACCAGTGGGACACTAAGTTACTATAGCAGACACTTTGTGGAGGCCACTAAGTTTCAGCACTGTTTGCTATAAAAATAGCGTAGCAAAATGGGCAGGAAGGTAGAAGGCAGAGGTGGTGGAATTTGCTTGGCACCAGTGGGACACTAAGTTACATAGCAGACACTTTATGGATGCCACTAAGTTTCATCACTGTTTGCTATAAAAATAACGTAGCAAAATGGGCATGAGGGTAGAAGGCAGAGGTTGTGGAACTTGCTTGGCACCAGTGGGACACTAAGTTACTATAGCAGACACTTTGTAAATGCCACTAAATTTCAGCACTGTTTGATATAAAAAAAGCTTAGCATAATGGGCAGGAGGGTAGAAGGCAGAGGTGGTGGAACTTGCTTGGCACCAGTTGGACACTAAGTTACTATAGCAGACACTTTGTGGATGCCACTAAGTTTCAGCACTGTTTGCTACAAAATTAGTGTAGCAAAATGGGCAGGACGGTAGAAGGCAGAGGTGGTGGAACTTGCTTGGCACCAGTAGGACACTAAGTTACTATAGCAGACACTTTGTGGATACCACTAAGTTTCAGCACTGTTTGCTATAAAAATAGCGTAGCAAAATGGGCAGGAGTGTAGAAGGCAGATGTGGTGGAACTTGCTTGGCACCAGTGAGACACTAACTTACTATAGCGGAAATTTTGTGAATGCCACTAAGTTTCAGCACTGTTTGCTATAAAAATAGCATAGCATAATGGGCAGGAGGGTAGAAGGCAGAGGTGGTGGAACTTGCTTGGCACCAGTAGGACACTAAGTTACTATAGCAGACACTTTGTGGATGCCACTAGGTTTCAGCACTGTTTGCTATAACAATAGCGTAGCAAAATGCGCAGGAGGGTAGAAGGCAGATGTGGTGGAACTTGCTTGGCACCAGTGAGACACTAAGTTACTATAGCGGACACTTTGTGGATGCCACTGAGTTTCAGCACTGTTTGCTATAAAAATAGTGTAGCAAAATTTGCAAGATGGTAGAAGGCAGAGGAGGTGGAACTTGCTTTGCTCCAGTGGGAAACTAAGTTACTATAGCAGACACTTTGTGGATGCCACTAAGTTTCAGCACTGTTTGCTATAAAAATAGCGTAGCAAAATGGGTAGGAGGGTAGAAGGCAGAGGTGGTGGAACTTCATTGGCACCAGTAGGATACTAAGTTTCTATAACAGACACTTTGTGGCTGCCACTAAGTTTCAGCACTGTTTGCTATAAAAATAGAGTAGCAAAATGGGCAGGAGGGTAGAACGCAGAGGTGGTGGAACTTGCTTGGCACCAGTGGGACACTAAATTACTATAGCAGACACTTAGTGGATGCCACTACGTTTCAGCACTGTTTGCTATAAAAATAGCGTAGCAAAATGGGCAGGAGGGTAGAAGGCAGAGGTGGTGTAACTTGCTTGGCACCAGTGGAACACTAAGTTACTATAGCAGACACTTTGTAAATGCCACTAAGTTTCAGCACTGTTTGCTATAAAAATAGCGTAGCAAAATGGGTAGGAGTGTAGAAGGCAGAGGTGGTGGAACTTGCTTGGCACCAGTAGGACACTAAGTTACTATAGCAGACACTTTGTGGATGCCACTAAGTTTCAGCACTGTTTGCTATAAAAAATAGCGTAGCAAAATGGGTAGGAGGGTAGAAGGCAGAGGTGGTGGAACTTGCTTGGCACCAGTGGGACACTAAGTTACTATAGCAGACACTTTGTGGATTCCACTAAGTTTCAGCACTGTTTGCTATAAAAATAGCGTAGCAAAATGGGCAGGAGGGTAGAAGGCAGATGTGGTGGAACTTGCTTGGCACCAGTGAGACACTAAGTTACTACAGCAGACACTCTGTGGATGCCAATAAGTTTCAGCACTGTTTGCTATAAAAATAGCGTAGCAAAATTGGCAAGAGGGTAGAAGGCAGAGGTGGTGGAACTTGCTTGGCACCAGTGAGACACTAGGTTACTACAGCGGGCACTTTGTGGATGCCACTAAGTTTCATCACTGTTTGCTATAAAAATAGCGTAGCAAAATTGGCAAGAGGGTAGAAGGCAGAGGTGGTGTAACTTGCTTGGCACCAGTGGAACACTAAGTTACTATAGCAGACACTTTGTGGATGCCACTAAGTTTCAGCACTGTTTGCTATAAAAATAGCGCAGCAAAATGGGCAGGAGGGTGGAAGGCAGAGGTGGTGGAACTTGCTTGGCACCAGTGAGACACTAAATTACTATAGCAGACACTTTGTAAATGCCACTAAGTTTCAGCACTGTTTGCTATAAAAAATAGCATAGCATAATGGGCAGGAGGGTAGAAGGCAGAGGTGGTGGAACTTGCTTGGCACCAGTTGGACACTAAGTTACTATAGCAGACACTTTGTGGATGCCACTAAGTTTCAGCACTGTTTGCTACAAAATTAGTGTAGCAAAATGGGCAGGAGGGTAGAAGGCAGAGGTGGTGGAACTTGCTTGGTACCAGTAGGACACTAAGTTACTATAGCAGACACTTTGTGGATACCACTAAGTTTCAGCACTGTTTGCTATAAAAATAGCGTAGCAAAATGGGCAGGAGTGTAGAAGGCAGATGTGGTGGAACTTGTTTGGCACCAGTGAGACACTAAGTTACTATAGCGGACATTTTGTGGATGCCACTAAGTTTCAGCACTGTTTGCTATAAAAATAGCGTAGAAAAATTGGCAAGAGGGTGGAAGGCAGAGGTGGTGGAACTTGCTTTGCTCCACTGGGACACTAAGTTACTATAGCAGACACTTTGTGGATGCCACTAAGTTTCAGCACTGTTTTTTTATAAAAAATAGCGTAGCAAAATGGGTAGGAGGGTAGAAGGCAGAGGTGGTGGAACTTGCTTGGCACCAGTGGGATACTAAGTTACTATAGCAGACACTTTGTGGATGCCACTAAGTTTCAGCACTGTTTGTTATAAAAATAGAGTAGCAAAATGGGTAGGAGGTTAGAAGGCAGAGGTGGTGGAACTTGATTGGCACCAGTAGGATACTAAGTTTCTATAACAGACACTTTGTGGCTGCCACTAAGTTTCAGCACTGTTTGTTATAAAAATAGAGTAGCAAAATGGGCAGGAGGGTAGAAGGCAGAGGTGGTGGAACTTGATTGGCACCAGTAGGATACTAAGTTTCTATAACAGACACTTTGTGGCTGCCACTAAGTTTCAGCACTGTTTGCTATAAAAAAAGCGTAGCAAAATGGGCAGGAGGGTAGAAGGCAGATGTGGTGGAACTTGCTTGGCACCAGTGAGACACTAAGTTACTATAGCAGACACTCTGTGGATGCCAATAAGTTTCAGCACTGTTTGCTATAAAAAAAGCGTAGCAAAATGGGTAGGAGTGTAGAAGGCAGAGGTGGTGGAACTTGCTTGGCACCAGTAGGACACTAAGTTACTATAGCAGACACTTTGTGGATGCCACTAAGTTTCAGCACTGTTTGCTATAAAAAATAGCGTAGCAAAATGGGTAGGAGGGTAGAAGGCAGAGGTGGTGGAACTTCATTGGCACCAGTGGGATACTAAGTTACTATAGCAGACACTTTTTGGATGCCACTAGGTTTCAGCATTGTTTTTTATAAAAATAGAGTAGCAAAATGGGCAGGAGGGTAGAAGGCAGAGGTGGTGGAACTTCCTTGGCACCAGTGGGACACTAAGTTACTATAGTAGACACTTTATCGATGCCACTAATTTTAAGCACTGTTTGCTATAAAAATAGCATAGCAAAATTGGCAGGAGGGTAGAAGGCAGAGGTGGTGGAACTTGCTTGGCACCAGTGGGACACTAAGTTACTATAGCAGACACTTTGTGGATGCCACTAAGTTTCAGCACTATTTGCTATAAAAATAGCGTAGCAAAATGGGCAGTAGGGTAGAAGGCAGAAGTGGTGGAACTTGCTTGGCACCAGTGGAACACTAAGTTACTATAGCAGACACTTTGTGGATGCCACTAAGTTTCAGCACTGTTTGCTATAAAAAAAAACCTTAGCAAAATGGGCAGGAGTGTAGAAGGCAGAGGTGGTGGAACTTGCTTGGCACCAGTGGGATACTAAGTTACTATAGCAGACACTTTGTGGATGCCACTAAGTTTAAGCACTGTTTGCTATAAAAATAGCGTAGCAAAATGGGCAGGAGGGTAGAAGGCAGAAGTGGTGGAACTTGCTTGGCACCAGTGGGACACTAATTTACTATAGCAGACACTTTGTGGATGCCACTAAGTTTCAGCACTGTTTGCTATAAAAATAGCGTAGCAAAATGGGCAGGAGGGTAGAAGGCAGATGTGGTGGAACTTGCTTGGCACCAGTGGGACACTAAGTTACTATAGCAGACACTCTGTGGATGCCAATAAGTTTCAGCACTGTTTGCTATAAAAATAGCGTAGCAAAATTGGCAAGAGGGTAGAAGGCAGAGGTGGTGGAACTTGCTTGGCACCAGTGAGACACTAGGTTACTACAGCGGGCACTTTGTGGATGCCACTAAGTTTCAGCACTGTTTGCTATAAAAATAGCGTAGCAAAATTGGCAAGAGGGTAGAAGGCAGAGGTGGTGTAACTTGCTTGGCACCAGTGGAACACTAAGTTACTATAGCAGACACTTTGTGGATGCCACTAAGTTTCAGCACTGTTTGCTATAAAAATAGCGCAGCAAAATGGGCAGGAGGGTGGAAGGCAGAGGTGGTGGAACTTGCTTGGCACCAGTGAGACACTAAATTACTATAGCAGACACTTTGTAAATGCCACTAAGTTTCAGCACTGTTTGCTATAAAAATAGCATAGCATAATGGGCAGGAGGGTAGAAGGCAGAGGTGGTGGAACTTGCTTGGCACCAGTTGGACACTAAGTTACTATAGCAGACACTTTGTGGATGCCACTAAGTTTCAGCACTGTTTGCTACAAAATTAGTGTAGCAAAATGGGCAGGAGGGTAGAAGGCAGAGGTGGTGGAACTTGCTTGGCACCAGTAGGACACTAAGTTACTATAGCAGACACTTTGTGGATACCACTAAGTTTCAGCACTGTTTGCTATAAAAATAGCGTAGCAAAATGGGCAGGAGTGTAGAAGGCAGATGTGGTGGAACTTGCTTGGCACCAGTGAGACACTAAGTTACAATAGCGGACATTTTGTGTTTCAGCACTGTTTGCTATAAAAATAGCGTAGCAAAATTGGCAAGAGGGTGGAGGGCAGAGGTGGTGGAACTTGCTTTGCTCCACTGGGACACTAAGTTACTATAGCAGACACTTTGTGGATGCCACTAAGTTTCAGCACTGTTTTTTTATAAAAATAGCGTAGCAAAATGGGTAGGAGGGTAGAAGGCAGAGGTGGTGGAACTTGCTTGGCACCAGTGGGATACTAAGTTACTATAGCAGACACTTTGTGGATGCCACTAAGTTTCAGCACTGTTTGTTATAAAAATAGAGTAGCAAAATGGGTAGGAGGGTAGAAGGCAGAGGTGGTGGAACTTGATTGGCACCAGTAGGATACTAAGTTTCTATAACAGACACTTTGTGGCTGCCACTAAGTTTCAGCACTGTTTGCTATAAAAATAGAGTAGCAAAATGGGCAGGAGGGTAGAACGCAGAGGTGGTGGAACTTGCTTGGCACCAGTGGGACACTAAATTACTATAGCAGACACTTAGTGGATGCCACTACGTTTCAGCACTGTTTGCTATAAAAATAGCGTAGCAAAATGGGCAGGAGGGTAGAAGGCAGAGGTGGTGTAACTTGCTTGCCACCAGTGGAATACTAAGTTACTATAGCAGACACTTTGTAAATGCCACTAAGTTTCAGCACTGTTTGCTATAAAAATAGCGTAGCAAAATGGGTAGGAGTGTAGAAGGCAGAGGTGGTGGAACATGCTTGGCACCAGTAGGACACTAAGTTACTATAGCAGACACTTTGTGGATGCCACTAAGTTTCAGCACTGTTTGCTATAAAAAATAGCGTAGCAAAATGGGTAGGAGGGTAGAAGGCAGAGGTGGTGGAACTTCACTGGCACCAGTGGGATACTAAGTTACTATAGCAGACACTTTTTGGATGCCACTAGGTTTCAGCATTGTTTGTTATAAAAATAGAGTAGCAAAATGAGCAGGAGGGTAGAAGGCAGAGGTGGTGGAACTTGCTTGGCACCAGTGGGACACTAAGTTACTCTAGCAGACACTTTATGGATGCCACTAATTTTAAGCACTGTTTGCTATAAAAATAGCATAGCAAAATGGGCAGGAGGGTAGAAGGCAGAGGTGGTGGAACTTGCTTGGCACCAGTGGGACACTAAGTTACTATAGCAGACACTTTGTGGATGCCACTAGGTTTCAGCACTGTTTGCTATAAAAATAGCGTAGCAAAATGCACAGGAGGGTAGAAGGCAGATGTGGTGGAACTTGCTTGGCACCAGTCAGACACTAAGTTACTATAGCGGACACTTTGTGGATGCCACTGAGTTGCAGCACTGTTTGCTATAAAAATAGTGTAGCAAAATTTGCAAGATGGTAGAAGGCAGAGGAGGTGGAACTTGCTTTGCTCCAGTGGGAAACTAAGTTACTATAGCAGACACTTTGTGGATGCCACTAAGTTTCAGCACTGTTTGCTATAAAAATAGCGTAGCAAAATGGGCAAGAGGGTAGAAGGCAGAGGTGGTGGAACTTGCTTGGCACCAGTGAGACACTAAGTTACTACAGCGGACACTTTGTGGATGCCACTAAGTTTCAGCACTGTTTGCTACAAAATTAGCATAGCAAAATGGGCAGGAGGGTAGAAGGCAGAGGTGGTGTAACTTGCTTGGCACCAGTGGGACACTAAGTTACTATAGCAGACACTTTGTGGAAGCCACTAAGCTTCAGCACTGTTTGCTACAAAATTAGCGTAGCAAAATGGGCAGGAGGGTAGAAGGCAGAGGTGGTGGAACTTGCTTGGCACCAGTAGGACACTAAGTTACTATAGCAGACACTTTGTGGATGCCACTAAGTTTCAGCACTGTTTGCTATAAAAAAAGCTTAGCAAAATGGGCAGGAGGGTAGAAGGCAAAGGTGGTGGAACTTGCTTGGCACCAGTGGGATACTAAGTTACTATAGCAGACACTTTGTGGATGCCACTAATTTTCAGCACTGTTTGCTATAAAAACAGCGAAGCAAAATGGGCAGGAGGGTAGAAGGCAGATCTGGTGGAACTTGCTTGGCACCAGTGAGACACTAAGTTACTATAGCGGACACTTTGTGGATTCCACTACGTTTCAGCTCCGTTTGCTATAAAAATAGCGTAGCAAAATTGGCAAGAGGGTAGAAGGCAGAGGTGTTGGAACTTGCTTTGCTCCAGTGGGACACTAAGTTACTATAGCAGACACTTTGTGGATGCCACTAAGTTTCAGCACTGTTTGCTATAAAAATAGCGTAGCAAAATGGGCAGGAGGGTAGAAGGCAGAAGTGGTGGAACTTGCTTGGCACCAGTGAGACACTAAGTTACTACAGCGGACACTTTGTGGATGCCACTAAGTTTCAGCACTGTTTGCTATAAAAATAGCGTAGCAAAATTGGCAAGAGGGTAGAAGGCAGAGGTGGTGGAATTTGCTTGGCACCAGTGAGACACCAAGTTACTATAGCAGACACTTTGTGGATGCCACTAAGTTTCAGCACTGTTTGCTATAAAAATAGCGCAGCAAAATGGGCAGGAGGGTAAAAGGCATAGGTGGTGGAACTTGCTTGGCACCAGTGAGACACTAAGTTACTATAGCAGACACTTTGTAAATGCCACTAAGTTTCAGCACTGTTTGCTATAAAAATAGCGTAGCAAAATGGGTAGGAGTGTAGAAGGCAGAGGTGGTGGAACTTGCTTGGTACCAGTAGGACACTAAGTTACTATAGCAGACACTTTGTGGATGCCACTAAGTTTCAGCACTGTTTGCTATAAAAATAGCGTAGCAAAATGGGCAGGAGGGTAGAAGGCAGAGGTGGTGGAACTTGCTTGGCACCAGTGAGACACTAAAGGCTACTTTACATGCTGCGATATCGGTCCCGATATCACTAGCGTGGGTACCCGCCCCCATCTGTTGTGCGACATGGGCAAATCGCTGCCCGTGCCACACAACATCGCGCAGACCCGTCACACATACTTACCTGCCCGGCGACGTCGCTGTGACCGGCGAACAACCTCCTTTCTAAGGGGGCGGTCCGTGCGGCGTCACAGCGACGTCACTGAGCGGCCGGCCAATAGAAGCAGAGGGGCGGAGATGAGTGGCCGGAACATCCTGCCCACCTCCTTCCTTCCTCATAGCGGCCGGAAGGCAGGTAAGGAGAGGTTCCTTGTTCCTGCGGCGTCACACATAGCGATGTATGCTGCCGCAGGAGCGACGAAGTACATCGTTACTGCTGCAGTAACGATAATCGAGAATGGACCCCCATGTCACCGATGAGCGATTTTGCACGTTTTTGCAACGATGCCAAATCGCTCATCGGTGTCACACGCAGCAACATCGCTAATGCGGCCGGATGTGCGTCACAAATTCCGTGACCCCAATGACTCCGCATTAGCGATGTCGCAGCGTGTAAAGCCCCCTTAAGTTACTACAGCGGACACTTTGTGGATGCCTCTATGTTTCAGCACTGATTGCTATAAAAATAGCGTAGCAAAACTGGCAAGAGGGTAGAAGGCAGAGGTGGTGGAACTTGCTTTGCTCCAGTGGGACACTAAGTTACTATAGCAGACACTTTGTGGATGCCACTAAGTTTCAGCACTGTTTGCTATAAAAATAGCGTAGCAAAATGGGCAGGAGGGTAGAAGGCAGAGGTGGTGGAATTTGCTTGGCACCAGTGAGACAGTAAGTTACTACAGCGGACACTTTGTGGATGCCACTAAGTTTCAGCACTGTTTGCTATAAAAATAGCGCAGCAAAATTGGCAAGAGGGTAGAAGGCAGAGGTGGTGGAACTTGCTTGGCACCAGTGGGACACTAAGTTACTATAGCAGACACTTTGTGGATGCCACTAAGTTTCAGCACTGTTTGCTATGAAAATAGCGTAGCAAAATGGGCAGGAGGGTAGAAGGCAGAGGTGGTGGAACTTGCTTGGCACCAGTGGGACACTAAGTTAATATAGCAGACACTTTGTGGATGCCACTAAGTTTCAGCACTGTTTGCTATAAAAATAGCGCAGCAAAATGGGCAGGAGGGTAGAAGGCAGAGGTGATGGAACTTGCTTGGCACCAGTGAGACACTAAGTTACTATAGCAGACACTTTGTAAATGCCACTAAGTTTCAGCACTGTTTGCTATAAAAATAGCGTAGCAAAATGGGTAGGAGTGTAGAAGGCAGAGGTGGTGGAACTTGCTTGGCACCAGTAGGACACTAAGTTACTATAGCAGACACTTTGTGGATGCCACTAAGTTTCAGCACTGTTTGCTATAAAAATAGCGTAGCAAAATGGGCAGGAGGGTAGAAGGCAGAAGTGGTGGAACTTGCTTGGAACCAGTGGGACACTAATTTACTATAGCAGACACTTTGTGGATTCCACTAAGTTTCAACACAGTTTGCTATAAAAATAGCGTAGCAAAATGGGCAGGAGGGTAGAAGGCAGATGTGGTGGAACTTGCTTGGCACGAGTGGGACACTAAGTTACTATAGCAGACACTTTGTAAATGCCACTAAGTTTCAGCACTGTTTGCTATAAAAATAGCGTAGCAAAATGGGTAGGAGTGTAGAAGGCAAAGGTGGTGGAACTTGCTTGGCACCAGTAGGACACTAAGTTACTATAGCAGACACTTTGTGGATGCCACTAAGTTTCAGCACTGTTTGCTATAAAAATAGCGTAGCAAAATGGGCAGGAGGGTAGAAGGCAGATGTGGTGGAACTTGCTTGGCACCAGTGGGACACTAAGTTACTATAGCGGACACTTTGTGGATGCCACTAAGTTTCAGCACTGTTTGCTATAAAAATAGCATAGCAAAATTGGCAAGAGGGTAGAAGGCAGAGGTGGTGGAACTTGCTTTGCTCCAGTGGGACACTAAGTTACTATAGCAGACACTTTGTGGATGCCACTAAGTTTCAGCACTGTTTGCTATAAAAAATAGCGTAGCAAAATGGGCAGGAGGGTAGAAGGCAGAGGTGGTGGAACTTGCTTGGCACCAGTGAGACACTAAGTTACTACAGCGGACACTTTGTGGATGCCACTATGTTTCAGCACTGTTTGCTATAAAAATAGCGTAGCAAAATTGGCAAGAGGGTACAAGGCAGAGGTGGTGGAATTTGCTTGGCACCAGTGGGACACTAAGTTACTATAGCAGACACTTTGTGGATGCCACTAAGTTTCAGCACTATTTACTATAAAAATAGCGTAGCAAAATGGGCAGTAGGGTAGAAGGCAGAAGTGGTGGAACTTGCTTGGCACCAGATGAACACTAAGTTACTATAGCAGACACTTTGTGGATGCCACTAAGTTTCAGCACTGTTTGCTATAAAAAAAACCTTAGCAAAATGGGTAGGAGTGTAGAAGGCAAAGGTGGTGGAACTTGCTTGGCACCAGTAGGACACTAAGTTACTATAGCAGACACTTTGTGGATGCCACTAAGTTTCAGCACTGTTTGCTATAAAAATAGCGTAGCAAAATGGGCAGGAGGGTAGAAGGCAGATGTGGTGGAACTTGCTTGGCACCAGTGGGACACTAAGTTACTATAGCGGACACTTTGTGGATGCCACTAAGTTTCAGCACTGTTTGCTATAAAAATAGCATAACAAAATTGGCAAGAGGGTAGAAGGCAGAGGTGGTGGAACTTGCTTTGCTCCAGTGGGACACTAAGTTACTATAGCAGACACTTTGTGGATGCCAATAAGTTTCAGCACTGTTTGCTATAAAAATAGCGTAGCAAAATGGGCAGGAGGGTAGAAGGCAGAGGTGGTGGAACTTGCTTGGCACTAGTGAGACACTAAGTTACTACAGCGGACACTTTGTGGATGCCACTATGTTTCAGCACTGTTTGCTATAAAAATAGCGTAGCAAAATTGGCAAGAGGGTACAAGGCAGAGGTGGTGGAATTTGCTTGGCACCAGTGGGACACTAAGTTACTATAGCAGACACTTTGTAAATGCCACTAAGTTTCAGCACTGTTTGCTATAAAAATAGCATAGCAAAATGGGCAGGAGGGTAGAAGTCAGAGGTGGTGGAAGTTGCTTGGCACCAGTGGGACACTAAGTTACTATAGCAAACACTTTGTGGAAGCCACTAAGTTTCAGCACTGTTTGCTACAAAATTAGCGTAGCAAAATGGGCAGGAGGGTAGAAGTCAGAGGTGGTGGAACTTGCTTGGCACCAGTAGGACACTAAGTTACTATAGCAGACACTTTGTGGATACCACTAAGTTTAAGCACTGTTTGCTATAAAAATAGCGTAGCAAAATGCGCAAGAGGGTAGAAGGCAGAGGTGGTGGAACTTGCTTGGCACCAGTGAGACACTAAGTTACTACAGCGGACACTTTGTGGATGCCACTAAGTTTCAGAACTGTTTGCTATAAAAATAGCGTAGCAAAATGGGCAGGAGTGTAGAAGGCAGATGTGGTGGAACTTGCTTGGCACCAGTGAGACACTAAGTTATTATAGCGGACATTTTATGGATGCCACTAATTTTAAGCACTGTTTGCTATAAAAATAGCGTAGCAAAATGGGCAGGAGGGTAGAAGGCAGAGGTGGTGGAACTTGCTTGGCACCAGTGCGACACTAAGTTACTATAGCAGACACTTTGTGGATGCCACTAGGTTACAGCACTGTTTGCTATAAAAATAGCGTAGGAAAATGGGCAGGAGGGTAGAAGGCAGATGTAGTGGAACTTGCTTGGCACCAGTGAGACACTAAGTTACTATAAGGGACACTTTGTGGATGCCACTAAGTTTCAGCACTGTTTGCTATAAAAATAGCGTAGCAAAATGGTCAAGAGGGTAGAAGGCAGAGGTGGTGGAACTTGCTTGGCACCAGTGAGACACTAACTTACTACAGCGGACACTTTGTGGATGCCACTAAGTTTCAGCACTGTTTTCTACTAAATTAGCATAGCAAAATGGGCAGGAGGGTAGAAGGCAGAGGTGGAGGAACTTTCTTGGCACCAGTGGGACACTAAGTTACTATAGCAGACACTTTGTGGAAGCCACTAAGTTTCAGCACTGTTTGCTACAAAATTAGCGTAGCAAAATGGGCAGGAGGGTAGAAGGCAGAGGTGGTGGAACTTGCGTGGCACCAGTAGGACACTAAGTTACTATAATAGACACTTTGTGGATGCCACTAAGTTTCAGCACTATTTACTATAAAAATAGCGTAGCAAAATGGGCAGTAGGGTAGAAGGCAGAAGTGGTGGAACTTGCTTGGCACCAGATGAACACTAAGTTACTATAGCAGACACTTTGTGGATGCCACTAAGTTTCAGCACTGTTTGCTATAAAAAAAAAACCTTAGCAAAATGGGCAGGAGTGTAGAAGGCAGAGGTGGTGGAACTTGCTTGGCACCAGTGGGACACTAATTTACTATAGCAGACACTTTGTGGATTCCACTAAGTTTCAGCACTGTTTGCTATAAAAATAGCGTAGCAAAATGGGCAGGAGGGTAGAAGGCAGATGTGGTGGAACTTGCTTGGCACCAGTGGGACACTAAGTTACTATAGCGGACACTTTGTGGATGCCACTAAGTTTCAGCACTGTTTGCTATAAAAATAGCGTAGCAAAATTGGCAAGAGGGTAGAAGGCAGAGGTGGTGGAACTTGCTTTGCTCCAGTGGGACACTAAGTTACTATAGCAGACACTTTGTGGATGCCACTAAGTTTCAGCACTGTTTGCTATAAAAATAGCGTAGCAAAATGGGCAGGAGGGTAGAAGGCAGAGGTGGTGGAACTTGCTTGGCACCAGTGGGACACTAATTTACTATAGCAGACACTTTGTGGATTCCACGAAGTTTCAGCACTGTTTGCTATAAAAATAGCGTAGCAAAATGGGCAGGAGGGTAGAAGGCAGATGTGGTGGAACTTGCTTGGCACCAGTGAGACACTAAGTTACTATGGCGGACACTCTGTGGATGCCACTAAGTTTCAGCACTGTTTGCTATAAAAATAGCGTAGCAAAATTGGCAAGAGGGTAGAAGGCAGAGGTGGTGGAACTTGCTTGGCACCAGTGAGACACTAAGTTACTATAGCTGACATTTTATGGATGCCACTAATTTTAAGCACTGTTTGCTGTAAAAATAGTGTAGCAAAATGGGCAGGAGGGTAGAAGGCAGAGGTGGTGGAACTTGCTTGGCACCAGTGCGACACTAAGTTTCTATAGCAGACACTTTGTGGATGCCACTAAGTTTCAGCACTGTTTGCTATAAAAAATAGCGTAGCAAAATGGGTAGGAGGGTAGAAGGCAGAGGTGGTGGAACTTCACTGGCACCAGTGGGATACTAAGTTACTATAGCAGACACTTTTTGGATGCCACTAGGTTTCAGCATTGTTTGTTATAAAAATAGAGTAGCAAAATGAGCAGGAGGGTAGAAGGCAGAGGTGGTGGAACTTGCTTGGCACCAGTGGGACACTAAGTTACTCTAGCAGACACTTTATGGATGCCACTAATTTTAAGCACTGTTTGCTATAAAAATAGCATAGCAAAATGGGCAGGAGGGTAGAAGGCAGAGGTGGTGGAACTTGCTTGGCACCAGTGGGACACTAAGTTACTATAGCAGACACTTTGTGGATGCCACTAGGTTTCAGCACTGTTTGCTATAAAAATAGCGTAGCAAAATGCACAGGAGGGTAGAAGGCAGATGTGGTGGAACTTGCTTGGCACCAGTCAGACACTAAGTTACTATAGCGGACACTTTGTGGATGCCACTGAGTTGCAGCACTGTTTGCTATAAAAATAGTGTAGCAAAATTTGCAAGATGGTAGAAGGCAGAGGAGGTGGAACTTGCTTTGCTCCAGTGGGAAACTAAGTTACTATAGCAGACACTTTGTGGATGCCACTAAGTTTCAGCACTGTTTGCTATAAAAATAGCGTAGCAAAATGGGCAAGAGGGTAGAAGGCAGAGGTGGTGGAACTTGCTTGGCACCAGTGAGACACTAAGTTACTACAGCGGACACTTTGTGGATGCCACTAAGTTTCAGCACTGTTTGCTACAAAATTAGCATAGCAAAATGGGCAGGAGGGTAGAAGGCAGAGGTGGTGTAACTTGCTTGGCACCAGTGGGACACTAAGTTACTATAGCAGACACTTTGTGGAAGCCACTAAGCTTCAGCACTGTTTGCTACAAAATTAGCGTAGCAAAATGGGCAGGAGGGTAGAAGGCAGAGGTGGTGGAACTTGCTTGGCACCAGTAGGACACTAAGTTACTATAGCAGACACTTTGTGGATGCCACTAAGTTTCAGCACTGTTTGCTATAAAAAAAGCTTAGCAAAATGGGCAGGAGGGTAGAAGGCAAAGGTGGTGGAACTTGCTTGGCACCAGTGGGATACTAAGTTACTATAGCAGACACTTTGTGGATGCCACTAATTTTCAGCACTGTTTGCTATAAAAACAGCGAAGCAAAATGGGCAGGAGGGTAGAAGGCAGATCTGGTGGAACTTGCTTGGCACCAGTGAGACACTAAGTTACTATAGCGGACACTTTGTGGATTCCACTACGTTTCAGCTCTGTTTGCTATAAAAATAGCGTAGCAAAATTGGCAAGAGGGTAGAAGGCAGAGGTGTTGGAACTTGCTTTGCTCCAGTGGGACACTAAGTTACTATAGCAGACACTTTGTGGATGCCACTAAGTTTCAGCACTGTTTGCTATAAAAATAGCGTAGCAAAATGGGCAGGAGGGTAGAAGGCAGAAGTGGTGGAACTTGCTTGGCACCAGTGAGACACTAAGTTACTACAGCGGACACTTTGTGGATGCCACTAAGTTTCAGCACTGTTTGCTATAAAAATAGCGTAGCAAAATTGGCAAGAGGGTAGAAGGCAGAGGTGGTGGAATTTGCTTGGCACCAGTGAGACACCAAGTTACTATAGCAGACACTTTGTGGATGCCACTAAGTTTCAGCACTGTTTGCTATAAAAATAGCGCAGCAAAATGGGCAGGAGGGTAAAAGGCATAGGTGGTGGAACTTGCTTGGCACCAGTGAGACACTAAGTTACTATAGCAGACACTTTGTAAATGCCACTAAGTTTCAGCACTGTTTGCTATAAAAATAGCGTAGCAAAATGGGTAGGAGTGTAGAAGGCAGAGGTGGTGGAACTTGCTTGGTACCAGTAGGACACTAAGTTACTATAGCAGACACTTTGTGGATGCCACTAAGTTTCAGCACTGTTTGCTATAAAAATAGCGTAGCAAAATGGGCAGGAGGGTAGAAGGCAGAGGTGGTGGAACTTGCTTGGCACCAGTGAGACACTAAAGGCTACTTTACATGCTGCGATATCGGTCCCGATATCACTAGCGTGGGTACCCGCCCCCATCTGTTGTGCGACATGGGCAAATCGCTGCCCGTGCCACACAACATCGCGCAGACCCGTCACACATACTTACCTGCCCGGCGACGTCGCTGTGACCGGCGAACAACCTCCTTTCTAAGGGGGCGGTCCGTGCGGCGTCACAGCGACGTCACTGAGCGGCCGGCCAATAGAAGCAGAGGGGCGGAGATGAGTGGCCGGAACATCCTGCCCACCTCCTTCCTTCCTCATAGCGGCCGGAAGGCAGGTAAGGAGAGGTTCCTTGTTCCTGCGGCGTCACACATAGCGATGTATGCTGCCGCAGGAGCGACGAAGTACATCGTTACTGCTGCAGTAACGATAATCGAGAATGGACCCCCATGTCACCGATGAGCGATTTTGCACGTTTTTGCAACGATGCCAAATCGCTCATCGGTGTCACACGCAGCAACATCGCTAATGCGGCCGGATGTGCGTCACAAATTCCGTGACCCCAATGACTCCGCATTAGCGATGTCGCAGCGTGTAAAGCCCCCTTAAGTTACTACAGCGGACACTTTGTGGATGCCTCTATGTTTCAGCACTGATTGCTATAAAAATAGCGTAGCAAAACTGGCAAGAGGGTAGAAGGCAGAGGTGGTGGAACTTGCTTTGCTCCAGTGGGACACTAAGTTACTATAGCAGACACTTTGTGGATGCCACTAAGTTTCAGCACTGTTTGCTATAAAAATAGCGTAGCAAAATGGGCAGGAGGGTAGAAGGCAGAGGTGGTGGAATTTGCTTGGCACCAGTGAGACAGTAAGTTACTACAGCGGACACTTTGTGGATGCCACTAAGTTTCAGCACTGTTTGCTATAAAAATAGCGCAGCAAAATTGGCAAGAGGGTAGAAGGCAGAGGTGGTGGAACTTGCTTGGCACCAGTGGGACACTAAGTTACTATAGCAGACACTTTGTGGATGCCACTAAGTTTCAGCACTGTTTGCTATGAAAATAGCGTAGCAAAATGGGCAGGAGGGTAGAAGGCAGAGGTGGTGGAACTTGCTTGGCACCAGTGGGACACTAAGTTAATATAGCAGACACTTTGTGGATGCCACTAAGTTTCAGCACTGTTTGCTATAAAAATAGCGCAGCAAAATGGGCAGGAGGGTAGAAGGCAGAGGTGGTGGAACTTGCTTGGCACCAGTGAGACACTAAGTTACTATAGCAGACACTTTGTAAATGCCACTAAGTTTCAGCACTGTTTGCTATAAAAATAGCGTAGCAAAATGGGTAGGAGTGTAGAAGGCAGAGGTGGTGGAACTTGCTTGGCACCAGTAGGACACTAAGTTACTATAGCAGACACTTTGTGGATGCCACTAAGTTTCAGCACTGTTTGCTATAAAAATAGCGTAGCAAAATGGGCAGGAGGGTAGAAGGCAGAAGTGGTGGAACTTGCTTGGAACCAGTGGGACACTAATTTACTATAGCAGACACTTTGTGGATTCCACTAAGTTTCAACACAGTTTGCTATAAAAATAGCGTAGCAAAATGGGCAGGAGGGTAGAAGGCAGATGTGGTGGAACTTGCTTGGCACGAGTGGGACACTAAGTTACTATAGCAGACACTTTGTAAATGCCACTAAGTTTCAGCACTGTTTGCTATAAAAATAGCGTAGCAAAATGGGTAGGAGTGTAGAAGGCAAAGGTGGTGGAACTTGCTTGGCACCAGTAGGACACTAAGTTACTATAGCAGACACTTTGTGGATGCCACTAAGTTTCAGCACTGTTTGCTATAAAAATAGCGTAGCAAAATGGGCAGGAGGGTAGAAGGCAGATGTGGTGGAACTTGCTTGGCACCAGTGGGACACTAAGTTACTATAGCGGACACTTTGTGGATGCCACTAAGTTTCAGCACTGTTTGCTATAAAAATAGCATAGCAAAATTGGCAAGAGGGTAGAAGGCAGAGGTGGTGGAACTTGCTTTGCTCCAGTGGGACACTAAGTTACTATAGCAGACACTTTGTGGATGCCACTAAGTTTCAGCACTGTTTGCTATAAAAAATAGCGTAGCAAAATGGGCAGGAGGGTAGAAGGCAGAGGTGGTGGAACTTGCTTGGCACCAGTGAGACACTAAGTTACTACAGCGGACACTTTGTGGATGCCACTATGTTTCAGCACTGTTTGCTATAAAAATAGCGTAGCAAAATTGGCAAGAGGGTACAAGGCAGAGGTGGTGGAATTTGCTTGGCACCAGTGGGACACTAAGTTACTATAGCAGACACTTTGTGGATGCCACTAAGTTTCAGCACTATTTACTATAAAAATAGCGTAGCAAAATGGGCAGTAGGGTAGAAGGCAGAAGTGGTGGAACTTGCTTGGCACCAGATGAACACTAAGTTACTATAGCAGACACTTTGTGGATGCCACTAAGTTTCAGCACTGTTTGCTATAAAAAAACCTTAGCAAAATGGGTAGGAGTGTAGAAGGCAAAGGTGGTGGAACTTGCTTGGCACCAGTAGGACACTAAGTTACTATAGCAGACACTTTGTGGATGCCACTAAGTTTCAGCACTGTTTGCTATAAAAATAGCGTAGCAAAATGGGCAGGAGGGTAGAAGGCAGATGTGGTGGAACTTGCTTGGCACCAGTGGGACACTAAGTTACTATAGCGGACACTTTGTGGATGCCACTAAGTTTCAGCACTGTTTGCTATAAAAATAGCATAACAAAATTGGCAAGAGGGTAGAAGGCAGAGGTGGTGGAACTTGCTTTGCTCCAGTGGGACACTAAGTTACTATAGCAGACACTTTGTGGATGCCAATAAGTTTCAGCACTGTTTGCTATAAAAATAGCGTAGCAAAATGGGCAGGAGGGTAGAAGGCAGAGGTGGTGGAACTTGCTTGGCACTAGTGAGACACTAAGTTACTACAGCGGACACTTTGTGGATGCCACTATGTTTCAGCACTGTTTGCTATAAAAATAGCGTAGCAAAATTGGCAAGAGGGTACAAGGCAGAGGTGGTGGAATTTGCTTGGCACCAGTGGGACACTAAGTTACTATAGCAGACACTTTGTAAATGCCACTAAGTTTCAGCACTGTTTGCTATAAAAATAACATAGCAAAATGGGCAGGAGGGTAGAAGTCAGAGGTGGTGGAAGTTGCTTGGCACCAGTGGGACACTAAGTTACTATAGCAAACACTTTGTGGAAGCCACTAAGTTTCAGCACTGTTTGCTACAAAATTAGCGTAGCAAAATGGGCAGGAGGGTAGAAGTCAGAGGTGGTGGAACTTGCTTGGCACCAGTAGGACACTAAGTTACTATAGCAGACACTTTGTGGATACCACTAAGTTTAAGCACTGTTTGCTATAAAAATAGCGTAGCAAAATGCGCAAGAGGGTAGAAGGCAGAGGTGGTGGAACTTGCTTGGCACCAGTGAGACACTAAGTTACTACAGCGGACACTTTGTGGATGCCACTAAGTTTCAGAACTGTTTGCTATAAAAATAGCGTAGCAAAATGGGCAGGAGTGTAGAAGGCAGATGTGGTGGAACTTGCTTGGCACCAGTGAGACACTAAGTTATTATAGCGGACATTTTATGGATGCCACTAATTTTAAGCACTGTTTGCTATAAAAATAGCGTAGCAAAATGGGCAGGAGGGTAGAAGGCAGAGGTGGTGGAACTTGCTTGGCACCAGTGCGACACTAAGTTACTATAGCAGACACTTTGTGGATGCCACTAGGTTACAGCACTGTTTGCTATAAAAATAGCGTAGGAAAATGGGCAGGAGGGTAGAAGGCAGATGTAGTGGAACTTGCTTGGCACCAGTGAGACACTAAGTTACTATAAGGGACACTTTGTGGATGCCACTAAGTTTCAGCACTGTTTGCTATAAAAATAGCGTAGCAAAATGGTCAAGAGGGTAGAAGGCAGAGGTGGTGGAACTTGCTTGGCACCAGTGAGACACTAACTTACTACAGCGGACACTTTGTGGATGCCACTAAGTTTCAGCACTGTTTTCTACTAAATTAGCATAGCAAAATGGGCAGGAGGGTAGAAGGCAGAGGTGGAGGAACTTTCTTGGCACCAGTGGGACACTAAGTTACTATAGCAGACACTTTGTGGAAGCCACTAAGTTTCAGCACTGTTTGCTACAAAATTAGCGTAGCAAAATGGGCAGGAGGGTAGAAGGCAGAGGTGGTGGAACTTGCGTGGCACCAGTAGGACACTAAGTTACTATAATAGACACTTTGTGGATGCCACTAAGTTTCAGCACTATTTACTATAAAAATAGCGTAGCAAAATGGGCAGTAGGGTAGAAGGCAGAAGTGGTGGAACTTGCTTGGCACCAGATGAACACTAAGTTACTATAGCAGACACTTTGTGGATGCCACTAAGTTTCAGCACTGTTTGCTATAAAAAAAAAACCTTAGCAAAATGGGCAGGAGTGTAGAAGGCAGAGGTGGTGGAACTTGCTTGGCACCAGTGGGACACTAATTTACTATAGCAGACACTTTGTGGATTCCACTAAGTTTCAGCACTGTTTGCTATAAAAATAGCGTAGCAAAATGGGCAGGAGGGTAGAAGGCAGATGTGGTGGAACTTGCTTGGCACCAGTGGGACACTAAGTTACTATAGCGGACACTTTGTGGATGCCACTAAGTTTCAACACTGTTTGCTATAAAAATAGCGTAGCAAAATTGGCAAGAGGGTAGAAGGCAGAGGTGGTGGAACTTGCTTTGCTCCAGTGGGACACTAAGTTACTATAGCAGACACTTTGTGGATGCCACTAAGTTTCAGCACTGTTTGCTATAAAAATAGCGTAGCAAAATGGGCAGGAGGGTAGAAGGCAGAGGTGGTGGAACTTGCTTGGCACCAGTGGGACACTAATTTACTATAGCAGACACTTTGTGGATTCCACGAAGTTTCAGCACTGTTTGCTATAAAAATAGCGTAGCAAAATGGGCAGGAGGGTAGAAGGCAGATGTGGTGGAACTTGCTTGGCACCAGTGAGACACTAAGTTACTATGGCGGACACTCTGTGGATGCCACTAAGTTTCAGCACTGTTTGCTATAAAAATAGCGTAGCAAAATTGGCAAGAGGGTAGAAGGCAGAGGTGGTGGAACTTGCTTGGCACCAGTGAGACACTAAGTTACTATAGCTGACATTTTATGGATGCCACTAATTTTAAGCACTGTTTGCTGTAAAAATAGTGTAGCAAAATGGGCAGGAGGGTAGAAGGCAGAGGTGGTGGAACTTGCTTGGCACCAGTGCGACACTAAGTTTCTATAGCAGACACTTTGTGGATGCCACTAGGTTACAGCACTGCTTGCTATAAAAATAGCGTAGCAAAATGGGCAGGAGGGTAGAAGGCAGATGTAGTGGAACTTGCTTGGCACCAGTGAGACAGTAAGTTACTATAGGGGACACTTTGTGGATGCCACTAAGTTTCAGCACTGTTTGCTATAAAAATAGCGTAGCAAAATGGTCAAGAGGGTAGAAGGCAGAGGTGGAGGAACTTGCTTGGCACCAGTGAGACACTAACTTACTACAGCGGACACTTTGTGGATGCCACTAAGTTTCAGGACTGTTTGCTACAAAATTAGCATAGCAAAATGGGCAGGAGGGTAGAAGGCAGAGGTGGAGGAACTTTCTTGGCACCAGTGGGACACTAAGTTACTATAGCAGACACTTTGTGGAAGCCACTAAGTTTCAGCACTGTTTGCTACAAAATTAGCGTAGCAAAATGGGCAGGAGGGCTTGGCACCAGTAGGACACTAAGTTACTATAATAGACACTTTGTGGATGCCACTAAGTTTCAGCACTATTTACTATAAAAATAGCGTAGCAAAATGGGCAGTAGGGTAGAAGGCAGAAGTGGTGGAACTTGCTTGGCACCAGATGAACACTAAGTTACTATAGCAGACACTTTGTGGATGCCACTAAGTTTCAGCACTGTTTGCTATAAAAAAAACCTTAGCAAAATGGGCAGGAGTGTAGAAGGCAGAGGTGGTGGAACTTGCTTGGCACCAGTGGGATACTAAGTTACTATAGCAGACACTTTGTGGATGCCACTTAGTTTAAGCACTGTTTGCTATAAAAATAGCGTAACAAAATGAGCAGGAGGGTAGAAGGCAGAAGTGGTGGAACTTGCTTGGCACCAGTGGGACACTAATTTACTATAGCAGACACTTTGTGGATTCCACTAAGTTTCAGCACTGTTTGCTATAAAAATAGCGTAGCAAAATGGGCAGGAGGGTAGAAGGCAGATGTGGTGGAACTTGCTTGGCACCAGTGGGACACTAAGTTACTATAGCGGACACTTTGTGGATGCCACTAAGTTTCAGCACTGTTTGCTATAAAAATAGCGTAGCAAAATTGGCAAGAGGGTAGAAGGCAGAGGTGGTGGAACGTGCTTTGCTCCAGTGGGACACTAAGTTACTATAGCAGACACTTTGTGGATGCCACTAAGTTTCAGCACTGTTTGCTATAAAAATAGCGAAGCAAAATGGGCAGGAGGGTAGAAGGCAGAGGTGGTGGAATTTGCTTGGCACCAGTGAGACAGTAAGTTACTACAGCGGACACTTTGTGGATGCCACTAAGTTTCAGCACTGTTTGCTATAAAAATAGCCTAGCAAAATTGGCAAGAGGGTAGAAGGCAGAGGTGGTGGAACTTGCTTGGCACCAGTGGGACACTAATTTACTATAGCAGACACTTTGTGGATTCCAATAAGTTTCAGCACTGTTTGCTATAAAAACAGCGTAGCAAAATGGGCAGGAGGGTAGAAGGCAGATGTGGTGGAACTTGCTTGGCACCAGTGGGACACTAAGTTACTATAGCAGACACTTTGTAAATGCCACTAAGTTTCAGCACTGTTTGCTATAAAAATAGCGTAGCAAAATGGGTAGGAGTGTAGAAGGCAAAGGTGGTGGAACTTGCTTGGCACCAGTAGGACACTAAGTTACTATAGCAGACACTTTGTGGATGCCACTAAGTTTCAGCACTGTTTGCTATAAAAATAGCGTAGCAAAATGGGCAGGAGGGTAGAAGGCAGAGGTGGTGGAACTTGCTTGGCACCAGTGAGACACTAAGTTACTACAGCGGACACTTTGTGGATGCCACTATGTTTCAGCACTGTTTGCTATAAAAATAGCGTAGCAAAATTGGCAAGAGGGTACAAGGCAGAGGTGGTGGAATTTGCTTGGCACCAGTGGGACACTAAGTTACTATAGCAGACACTTTGTGGATGCCACTAAGTTTCAGCACTGTTTGCTATAAAAATAGCATAGCAAAATGGGCAGGAGGGTAGAAGTCAGAGGTGGTGGAACTTGCTTGGCACCAGTGGGACACTAAGTTACTATAGCAAACACTTTGTGGAAGCCACTAAGTTTCAGCACTGTTTGCTACAAAATTAGCGTAGCAAAATGGGCAGGAGGGTAGAAGTCAGAGGTGGTGGAACTTGCTTGGCACCAGTAGGACACTAAGTTACTATAGCAGACACTTTGTGGATACCACTAAGTTTAAGCACTGTTTGCTATAAAAATAGCGTAGCAAAATGGGCAAGAGGGTAGAAGGCAGAGGTGGTGGAACTTGCTTGGCACCAGTGAGACACTAAGTTACTACAGCGGACACTTTGTGGATGCCACTAAGTTTCAGCACTGTTTGCTATAAAAATAGCGTAGCAAAATGGGCAGGAGTGTAGAAGGCAGATGTGGTGGAACTTGCTTGGCACCAGTGAGACACTAAGTTATTATAGCGGACATTTTATGGATGCCACTAATTTTAAGCACTGTTTGCTATAAAAATAGCGTAGCAAAATGGGCAGGAGGGTAGAAGGCAGAGGTGGTGGAACTTGCTTGGCACCAGTGCGACACTAAGTTACTATAGCAGACACTTTGTGGATGCCACTAAGTTTCAGCACTGTTTGCTATAAAAATAGCGAAGCAAAATGGGCAGGAGGGTAGAAGGAAGAGGTGGTGGAATTTGCTTGGCACCAGTGAGACAGTAAGTTACTACAGCGGACACTTTGTGGATGCCACTAAGTTTCAGCACTGTTTGCTATAAAAATAGCCTAGCAAAATTGGCAAGAGGGTAGAAGGCAGAGGTGGTGGAACTTGCTTGGCACCAGTGGGACACTAATTTACTATAGCAGACACTTTGTGGATTCCAATAAGTTTCAGCACTGTTTGCTATAAAAACAGCGTAGCAAAATGGGCAGGAGGGTAGAAGGCAGATGTGGTGGAACTTGCTTGGCACCAGTGGGACACTAAGTTACTATAGCAGACACTTTGTAAATGCCACTAAGTTTCAGCACTGTTTGCTATAAAAATAGCGTAGCAAAATGGGTAGGAGTGTAGAAGGCAAAGGTGGTGGAACTTGCTTGGCACCAGTAGGACACTAAGTTACTATAGCAGACACTTTGTGGATGCCACTAAGTTTCAGCACTGTTTGCTATAAAAATAGCGTAGCAAAATGGGCAGGAGGGTAGAAGGCAGAGGTGGTGGAACTTGCTTGGCACCAGTGAGACACTAAGTTACTACAGCGGACACTTTGTGGATGCCACTATGTTTCAGCACTGTTTGCTATAAAAATAGCGTAGCAAAATTGGCAAGAGGGTACAAGGCAGAGGTGGTGGAATTTGCTTGGCACCAGTGGGACACTAAGTTACTATAGCAGACACTTTGTGGATGCCACTAAGTTTCAGCACTGTTTGCTATAAAAATAGCATAGCAAAATGGGCAGGAGGGTAGAAGTCAGAGGTGGTGGAACTTGCTTGGCACCAGTGGGACACTAAGTTACTATAGCAAACACTTTGTGGAAGCCACTAAGTTTCAGCACTGTTTGCTACAAAATTAGCGTAGCAAAATGGGCAGGAGGGTAGAAGTCAGAGGTGGTGGAACTTGCTTGGCACCAGTAGGACACTAAGTTACTATAGCAGACACTTTGTGGATACCACTAAGTTTAAGCACTGTTTGCTATAAAAATAGCGTAGCAAAATGGGCAAGAGGGTAGAAGGCAGAGGTGGTGGAACTTGCTTGGCACCAGTGAGACACTAAGTTACTACAGCGGACACTTTGTGGATGCCACTAAGTTTCAGCACTGTTTGCTATAAAAATAGCGTAGCAAAATGGGCAGGAGTGTAGAGGGCAGATGTGGTGGAACTTGCTTGGCACCAGTGAGACACTAAGTTATTATAGCGGACATTTTATGGATGCCACTAATTTTAAGCACTGTTTGCTATAAAAATAGCGTAGCAAAATGGGCAGGAGGGTAGAAGGCAGAGGTGGTGGAACTTGCTTGGCACCAGTGCGACACTAAGTTACTATAGCAGACACTTTGTGGATGCCACTAGGTTACAGCACTGTTTGCTATAAAAATAGCGTAGCAAAATGGGCAGGAGGGTAGAAGGCAGATGTAGTGGAACTTGCTTGGCACCAGTGAGACACTAAGTTACTATAGGGGAAACTTTGTGGATGCCACTAAGTTTCAGCACTGTTTGCTATAAAAATAGCGTAGCAAAATGGTCAAGAGGGTAGAAGGCAGAGGTGGTGGAACTTGCTTGGCACCAGTGAGACACTAACTTACTACAGCGGACACTTTGTGGATGCCACTAAGTTTCAGCACTGTTTTCTACAAAATTAGCATAGCAAAATGGGCAGGAGGGTAGAAGGCAGAGGTGGAGGAACTTTCTTGGCACCAGTGGGACACTAAGTTACTATAGCAGACACTTTGTGGAAGCCACTAAGTTTCAGCAATGTTTGCTACAAAATTAGCGTAGCAAAATGGGCAGGAGGGTAGAAGGCAGAGGCGGTGGAACTTGCTTGGCACCAGTAGGACACTAAGTTACTATAATAGACACTTTGTGGATGCCACTAAGTTTCAGCACTATTTACTATAAAAATAGCGTAGCAAAATGGGCAGTAGGGTAGAAGGCAGAAGTGGTGGAACTTGCTTGGCACCAGATGAACACTAAGTTACTATAGCAGACACTTTGTGGATGCCACTAAGTTTCAGCACTGTTTGCTATAAAAAAAACCTTAGCAAAATGGGCAGGAGTGTAGAAGGCAGAGGTGGTGGAACTTGCTTGGCACCAGTGGGATACTAAGTTACTATAGCAGACACTTTGTGGATGCCACTAAGTTTTAGCACTGTTTGCTATAAAAATAGCGTAACAAAATGAGCAGGAGGGTAGAAGGCAGAAGTGGTGGAACTTGCTTGGAACCAAAGGGACACTAATTTACTATAGCAGACACTTTGTGGATTCCACTAAGTTTCAGCACTGTTTGCTATAAAAATAGCGTAGCAAAATGGGCAGGAGGGTAGAAGGCAGATGTGGTGGAACTTGCTTGGCACCAGTGGGACACTAAGTTACTATAGCGGACACTTTGTGGATGCCACTAAGTTTCAGCACTGTTTGCTATAAAAATAGCGTCGCAAACTTGGCAAGAGGGTAGAAGGCAGGGGTGGTGGAACGTGCTTGGCACCAGTGAGACACTAAGTTACTACAGCGGACACTTTGTGGATGCAACTAAGTTTCAGCACTGTTTGCTATAAAAATAGCGTAGCAAAATGGGCAGGACTGTAGAAGGCAGATGTGGTGGAACTTGCTGGGCACCAGTGAGACACTAAGTTACTATAGCTGACATTTTATGGATGCCACTAATTTTAAGCACTGTTTGCTGTAAAAATAGCGTAGCAAAATGGGCAGGAGGGTAGAAGGCAGAGGTGGTGGAACTTGCTTGGCACCAGTGCGACACTAAGTTACTATAGCAGACACTTTGTGGATGCCACTAGGTTACAGCACTGTTTGCTATAAAAATAGCGTAGCAAAATGGGCAGGAGGGTAGAAGGCAGATGTGGTGGAACTTGCTTGGCACCAGTGAGACACTAAGTTATTATAGCGGACATTTTATGGATGCCACTAATTTTAAGCACTGTTTGCTATAAAAATAGCGTAGCAAAATGGGCAGGAGGGTAGAAGGCAGAGGTGGTGGAACTTGCTTGGCACCAGTGCGACACTAAGTTACTATAGCAGACACTTTGTGGATGCCACTAGGTTACAGCACTGTTTGCTATAAAAATAGCGTAGCAAAATGGGCAGGAGGGTAGAAGGCAGATGTAGTGGAACTTGCTTGGCACCAGTGAGACACTAAGTTACTATAGGGGAAACTTTGTGGATGCCACTAAGTTTCAGCACTGTTTGCTATAAAAATAGCGTAGCAAAATGGTCAAGAGGGTAGAAGGCAGAGGTGGTGGAACTTGCTTGGCACCAGTGAGACACTAACTTACTACAGCGGACACTTTGTGGATGCCACTAAGTTTCAGCACTGTTTTCTACAAAATTAGCATAGCAAAATGGGCAGGAGGGTAGAAGGCAGAGGTGGAGGAACTTTCTTGGCACCAGTGGGACACTAAGTTACTATAGCAGACACTTTGTGGAAGCCACTAAGTTTCAGCAATGTTTGCTACAAAATTAGCGTAGCAAAATGGGCAGGAGGGTAGAAGGCAGAGGCGGTGGAACTTGCTTGGCACCAGTAGGACACTAAGTTACTATAATAGACACTTTGTGGATGCCACTAAGTTTCAGCACTATTTACTATAAAAATAGCGTAGCAAAATGGGCAGTAGGGTAGAAGGCAGAAGTGGTGGAACTTGCTTGGCACCAGATGAACACTAAGTTACTATAGCAGACACTTTGTGGATGCCACTAAGTTTCAGCACTGTTTGCTATAAAAAAAACCTTAGCAAAATGGGCAGGAGTGTAGAAGGCAGAGGTGGTGGAACTTGCTTGGCACCAGTGGGATACTAAGTTACTATAGCAGACACTTTGTGGATGCCACTAAGTTTTAGCACTGTTTGCTATAAAAATAGCGTAACAAAATGAGCAGGAGGGTAGAAGGCAGAAGTGGTGGAACTTGCTTGGAACCAAAGGGACACTAATTTACTATAGCAGACACTTTGTGGATTCCACTAAGTTTCAGCACTGTTTGCTATAAAAATAGCGTAGCAAAATGGGCAGGAGGGTAGAAGGCAGATGTGGTGGAACTTGCTTGGCACCAGTGGGACACTAAGTTACTATAGCGGACACTTTGTGGATGCCACTAAGTTTCAGCACTGTTTGCTATAAAAATAGCGTCGCAAACTTGGCAAGAGGGTAGAAGGCAGGGGTGGTGGAACGTGCTTGGCACCAGTGAGACACTAAGTTACTACAGCGGACACTTTGTGGATGCAACTAAGTTTCAGCACTGTTTGCTATAAAAATAGCGTAGCAAAATGGGCAGGACTGTAGAAGGCAAATGTGGTGGAACTTGCTGGGCACCAGTGAGACATTAAGTTACTATAGCTGACATTTTATGGATGCCACTAATTTTAAGCACTGTTTGCTGTAAAAATAGCGTAGCAAAATGGGCAGGAGGGTAGAAGGCAGAGGTGGTGGAACTTGCTTGGCACCAGTGCGACACTAAGTTACTATAGCAGACACTTTGTGGATGCCACTAGGTTACAGCACTGTTTGATATAAAAATAGTGTAGCAAAATGGGCAGGAGGGTAGAAGGCAGATGTAGTGGAACTTGCTTGGCACCAGTGAGACAGTAAGTTACTATAGGGGACACTTTGTGGATGCCACTAAGTTTCAGCACTGTTTGCTATAAAAATAGCGTAGCAAAATGGTCAAGAGGGTAGAAGGCAGAGGTGGTGGAACTTGCTTGGCACCAGTGAGACACTAACTTACTACAGCGGACACTTTGTGGATGCCACTAAGTTTTAGGACTGTTTGCTACAAAATTAGCATAGCAAAATGGGCAGGAGGGTAGAAGGCAGAGGTGGAGGAACTTTCTTGGCACCAGTGGGACACTAAGTTACTATAGCAGACACTTTGTGGAAGCCACTAAGTTTCAGCACTGTTTGCTACAAAATTAGCGTAGCAAAATGGGCAGGAGGGCTTGGCACCAGTAGGACACTAAGTTACTATAATAGACACTTTGTGGATGCCACTAAGTTTCAGCACTATTTACTATAAAAATAGCGTAGCAAAATGGGCAGTAGGGTAGAAGGCAGAAGTGGTGGAACTTGCTTGGCACCAGATGAACACTAAGTTACTATAGCAGACACTTTGTGGATGCCACTAAGTTTCAGCACTGTTTGCTATAAAAAAAACCTTAGCAAAATGGGCAGCAGTGTAGAAGGCAAAGGTGGTGGAACTTGCTTGGCACTAGTGGGATACTAAGTTACTATAGCAGACACTTTGTGGATCCCACTAAGTTTAAGCACTGTTTGCTATAAAAATAGCGTAACAAAATGAGCAGGAGGGTAGAAGGCAGAAGTGGTGGAACTTGCTTGGCACCAGTGGGATACTAATTTACTATAGCAGACACTTTGTGGATTCCACTAAGTTTCAGCACTGTTTGCTATAAAAATAGCGCAGCAAAATGGGCAGGAGGGTAGAAGGCAGATGTGGTGGAACTTGCTTGGCACCAGTGGGACACTAAGTTACTATAGCGGACACTTTGTGGATGCCACTAAGTTTCAGCACTGTTTGCTATAAAAATAGCGTAGCAAAATTGGCAAGAGGGTAGAAGGCAGAGGTGGTGGAACTTGCTTTGCTCCAGTGGGACACTAAGTTACTATAGCAGACACTTTGTGGATGCCACTAAGTTTCAGCACTGTTTGCTATAAAAATAGCGTAGCAAAATGGGCAGTAGGGTAGAAGGCAGAGGTGGTGAAATTTGCTTGGCACCAGTGAGACAGTAAGTTACTACAGCGGACACTTTGTGGATGCCACTAAGTTTCAGCACTGTTTGCTATAAAAATAGCGTAGCAAAATTGGCAAGAGGGTAGAAGGCAGAGGTGGTGGAATTTGCTTGGCACCAGTGGGACACTAAGTTACTATAGCAGACACTTTGTGGATGCCACTAAGTTTCAGCACTGTTTGCTATAAAAATAGCGCAGCAAAATGGGCAGGAGGGTAGAAGGCAGAGGTGGTGGAACTTGCTTGGCACCAGTAGGACACTAAGTTACTATAGCAGACACTTTGTAAATGCCACTAAGTTTCAGCACTGTTTGCTATAAAAATAGCGTAGCAAAATGGGTAGGAGGGTAGAAGGCAGAGGTGGTGGAACTTGCTTGGCACCAGTAGGACACTAAGTTACTATAGCAGACACTTTGTGGATGCCACTAAGTTTCAGCAATGTTTGCTATAAAAATAGCGTAGCAAAATGGGCAGGAGGGTAGAAGGCAGATGTGGTGGAACTTGCTTGGCACCAGTGGGACACTAAGTTACTATAGCGGACACTTTGTGGATGCCACTAAGTTTCAGCACTGTTTGCTATAAAAATAGCGTAGCAAAATTGGCAAGAGGGTAGAAGGCAGAGGTGGTGGAACTTGCTTTGCTCCAGTGGGACACTAAGTTACTATAGCAGACACTTTGTGGATGCCACTAAGTTTCAGCACTGTTTGCTATAAAAATAGCGTAGCAAAATGGGCAGGAGGGTAGAAGGCAGAGGTGGTGGAATTTGCTTGGCACCAGTGAGACAGTAAGTTACTACAGCGGACACTTTGTGGATGCCACTAAGTTTCAGCACTGTTTGCTATAAAAATAGCGTAGCAAAATTGGCAAGAGGGTAGAAGGCAGAGGTGGTGGAATTTGCTTGGCACTAGTGGGACACTAAGTTACTATAGCAGACACTTTGTGGATGCCACTAAGTTTCAGCACTGTTTGCTATAAAAATAGCGCAGCAAAATGGGCAGGAGGGTAGAAGGCAGAGGTGGTGGAACTTGCTTGGCACCAGTAGGACACTAAGTTACTATAGCAGACACTTTGTAAATGCCACTAAGTTTCAGCACTGTTTGCTATAAAAATAGCGTAGCAAAATGGGTAGGAGTGTAGAAGGCAGAGGTGGTGGAACTTGCTTGGCACCAGTAGGACACTAAGTTACTATAGCAGACACTTTGTGGATGCCACTATGTTTCAGCACTGTTTGCTATAAAAATAGCGCAGCAAAATGGGCAGGAGGGTAGAAGGCAGAGGTGGTGGAACTTGCTTGGCACCAGTGAGACACTAAGTTACTATAGCAGACACTTTGTAAATGCCACTAAGTTTCAGCACTGTTTGTTATAAAAATAGCATAGCAAAATGGGCAGGAGGGTAGAAGTCAGAGGTGGTGGAACTTGCTTGGCACCAGTGGGACACTAAGTTACTATAGCAAACACTTTGTGGAAGCCACTAAGTTTCAGCACTGTTTGCTACAAAATTAGCGTAGCAAAATGGGCAGGAGGGTAGAAGTCAGAGGTGGTGGAACTTGCTTGGCACCAGTAGGACACTAAGTTACTATAGCAGACACTTTGTGGATGCCACTAAGTTTAAGCACTGTTTGCTATAAAAATAGCGTAGCAAAATGGGCAAGAGGGTAGAAGGCAGAGGTGGTGGAACTTGCTTGGCACCAGTGAGACACTAAGTTACTACAGCGGACACTTTGTGGATGCCACTAAGTTTCAGCACTGTTTGCTATAAAAATAGCGTAGCAAAATGGGCAGGAGGGTAGAAGGCAGATGTAGTGGAACTTGCTTGGCACCAGTGAGACACTAAGTTACTATAGGGGACACTTTGTGGATGCCACTAAGTTTCAGCACTGTTTGCTATAAAAATAGCGTAGCAAAATAGGCAGGAGGGTAGAAGGCAGAGGTGGTGGAACTTGCTTGGCACCAGTGAGACACTAACTTACTAGAGCGGACACTTTGTGGATGCCACTAAGCTTCAGCACTGTTTGCTACAAAATTAGCATAGCAAAATGGGCAGGAGGGTAGAAGGCAGAGGTGGAGGAACTTTCTTGGCACCAGTGGGACACTAAGTTACTATAGCAGACACTTTGTGGAAGCCACTAAGTTTCAGCACTGTTTGCTACAAAATTAGCGTAGCAAAATGGGCAGGAGGGTAGAAGGCAGAGGTGGTGGAACTTGCTTGGCACCAGTAGGAGACTAAGTTACTATAATAGACACTTTGTGGATGCCACTAAGTTTCAGCACTATTTACTATAAAAATAGCGTAGCAAAATGGGCAGTAGGGTAGAAGGCAGAAGTGGTGGAACTTGCTTGGCACCAGATGAACACTAAGTTACTATAGCAGACACTTTGTGGATGCCACTAAGTTTCAGCACTGTTTGCTATAAAAAAAAACCTTAGCAAAATGGGCAGGAGTGTAGAAGGCAGAGGTGGTGGAACTTGCTTGGCACCAGTGGGATACTAAGTTACTATAGCAGACACTTTGTGGATGCCACTAAGTTTAAGCACTGTTTGCTATAAAAATAGCGTAGCAAAATGAGCAGGAGGGTAGAAGGCAGAAGTGGTGGAACTTGCTTGGCACCAGTGGGACACTAATTTACTACAGCAGACACTTTGTGGATTCCACTAAGTTTCAGCACTGTTTGCTATAAAAATAGCGTAGCAAAATGGGCAGGAGGGTAGAAGGCAGATGTGGTGGAACTTGCTTGGCACCAGTGGGACACTAAGTTACTATAGCAGACACTTTGTAAATGCCACTAAGTTTCAGCACTGTTTGCTATAAAAATAGCGTAGCAAAATGGGTAGGAGTGTAGAAGGCAGAGGTGGTGGAACTTGCTTGGCACCAGTAGGACACTAAGTAACTATAGCAGACACTTTGTGGATGCCACTAAGTTTCAGCACTGTTTGCTATAAAAATAGCGTAGCAAAATGGGCAGGAGGGTAGAAGGCACATGTGGTGGAACTTGCTTGGCACCAGTGGGACACTAAGTTACTATAGCGGACACTTTGTGGATGCCACTAAGTTTCAGCACTGTTTGCTATAAAAATAGCCTAGCAAAATTGGCAAGAGGGTAGAAGGCAGAGGTGGTGGAACTTGCTTTGCTCCAGTGGGACACTAAGTTACTATAGCAGACACTTTGTGGATGCCACTAAGTTTCAGCACTGTTTGCTATAAAAATAGCGTAGCAAAATGGGCAGGAGGGTAGAAGGCAGAGGTGGTGGAACTTGCTTGGCACCAGTGAGACACTAAGTTACTACAGCGGACACTTTATGGATGCCACTATGTTTCAGAACTGTTTGCTATAAAAATAGCGTAGCAAAATTGGCAAGAGGGTACAAGGCAGAGGTGGTGGAATTTGCTTGGCACCAGTGGGACACTAAGTTACTATAGCAGACACTTTGTGGATGCCACTAAGTTTCAGCACTGTTTGATATAAAAATAGCATAGCAAAATGGGCAGGAGGGTAGAAGTCAGAGGTGGTGGAACTTGCTTGGCACCAGTGGGACACTAAGTTACTATAGCAAACACTTTGTGGAAGCCACTAAGTTTCAGCACTGTTTGCTACAAAATTAGCGTAGCAAAATGGGCAGGAGGGTAGAAGTCAGAGGTGGTGGAACTTGCTTGGCACCAGTAGGACACTAAGTTACTATAGCAGACACTTTGTGGATGCCACTAAGTTTACGCACTGTTTGCTATAAAAATAGCGTAGCAAAATGGGCAAGAGGGTAGAAGGCAGAGGTGGTGGAACTTGCTTGGCACCAGTGAGACACTAAGTTACTACAGCGGACACTTTGTGGATGCCACTAAGTTTCAGCACTGTTTGCTATAAAAATAGCGTAACAAAATGGGCAGGAGTGTAGAAGGCAAATGTGGTGGAACTTGCTTGGCACCAGTGAGACACTAAGTTACTATAGCGGACATTTTATGGATGCCACTAATTTTAAGCACTGTTTGCTATAAAAATAGCGTAGCAAAATGGGCAGGAGGGTAGAAGGCAGAGGTGGTGGAACTTGCTTGGCACCAGTGCGACACTAAGTTACTATAGCAGACACTTTGTGGATGCCACAAGGTTACAGCACTGTTTGCAATAAAAATAGCATAGCAAAATGGGCAGGAGGGTAGAAGGCAGATGTAGTGGAACTTGCTTGGCACCAGTGAGACACTAAGTTACTATAGGGGACACTTTGTGGATGCCACTAAGTTTCAGCACTGTTTGCTACAAAATTAGCATAGCAAAATGGGCAGGAGGGTAGAAGGCAGAGGTGGAGGAACTTTCTTGGCACCAGTGGGACACTAAGTTACTATAGCAGACACTTTGTGGAAGCCACTAAGTTTCAGCAGTATTTACTATAAAAATAGCGTAGAAAAATGGGCAGTAGGGTAGAAGGCAGAAGTGGTGGAACTTGCTTGGCACCACATGAACACTAAGTTACTATAGCAGACACTTTGTGGATGCCACTAAGTTTCAGCACTGTTTGCTATAAAAAAACCTTAGCAAAATGGGCAGGAGTGTAGAAGGCAGAGGTGGTGGAACTTGCTTGGCACCAGTGGGATACTAAGTTACTATAGCAGACACTTTGTGGATGCCACTAAGTTTAAGCACTGTTTGCTATAAAAATAGCGTAACAAAATGAGCAGGAGGGTAGAAGGCAGAAGTGGTGGAACTTGCTTGGCACCAGTGGGACACTAATTTACTATAGCAGACACTTTGTGGATTCCACTAAGTTTCAGCACTGTTTGCTATAAAAATAGCGTAGCAAAATGGGCAGGAGGGTAGAAGGCAGATGTGGTGGAACTTGCTTGGCACCAGTGGGACACTAAGTTACTATAGCGGACACTTTGTGGATGCCACTAAGTTTCAGCACTGTTTGCTATAAAAATAGCGTAGCAAAATTGGCAAGAGGGTAGAAGGCAGAGGTGGTGGAACTTGCTTTGCTCCAGTGGGACACTAAGTTACTATAGCAGACACTTTGTGGATGCCACTAAGTTTCAGCACTGTTTGCTATAAAAATAGCGTAGCAAAATGGGCAGGAGGGTAGAAGGCAGAGGTGGTGGAACTTGCTTGGCACCAGTGGGACACTAATTTACTATAGCAGACACTTTATGGATTCCACTAAGTTTCAGCACTGTTTGCTATAAAAATAGCGTAGCAAAATGGGCAGGAGGGTAGAAGGCAGATGTGGTGGAACTTGCTTGGCACCAGTGAGACACTAAGTTACTATGGCGGACACTCTGTGGATGCCACTAAGTTTCAGCACTGTTTGCTATAAAAAAAGCGTAGCAAAATTGGCAAGAGGGTAGAAGGCAGAGGTGGTGGAACTTGCTTGGCACCAGTGAGACACTAAGTTACTACAGCGGACACTTTGTGGATGCCACTAAGTTTCAGCACTGTTTGCTATAAAAATATCGTAGCAAACTTGGCAAGAGGGTAGAAGGCAGAGGTGGTGTAACTTTCTTGGCACCAGTGAAACACTAAGTTACTATAGCAGACACTTTGTGGATGCCACTAAGTTTCAGCACTGTTTGCTATAAAAATAGCCCGGCAAAATGGGCAGGAGGGTAGAAGGCAGAGGTGGGGGAACTTGCTTGGCACCAGTGAGACACTAAGTTACTATAGCAGACACGTTGTAAATGCCACTAAGTTTCAGCACTGTTTGCTATAAAATTAGCGTAGCAAAATGGGCAAGAAGGTAGAAAACAGAGGTGGTGGAACTTGCTTGGCACCAGTGACACACTAAGTTACTACAGCGGACACTTTGTGGATACCACTAAGTTTCAGCACTGTTTGCTATAAAAATAGCGTAGCAAAATGGGCAGGAGTGTAGAAGGCAGATGTGGTGGAACTTGCTTGGCACCAGTGAGACACTAAGTTACTATAGCGGACATTTTGTGGATGCCACTAAGTTTCAGCACTGTTTGCTATAAAAATAGTGTAGCAAAATTGGCAAGAGGGTGGAAGGCAGAGGTGGTGGAACTTGCTTTGCTCCACTGGGACACTAAGTTACTATAGCAGACACTTTGTGGATGCCACTAAGTTTCAGCACTGTTTTTTTATAAAAATAGCGTAGCAAAATGGGTAGGAGGGTAGAAGGCAGAGGTGGTGGAACTTGCTTTGCTCCAGTGGGAAACTAAGTTACTATAGCAGACACTTTGTGGATACCACTAAGTATCAGCACTGTTTGCTATAAAAAGAGCGTAGCAAAATGGGCAAGAGGGTAGAAGGCAGAGGTGTTGTAACTTGCTTGGCACCAGTGAGACACTAAGTTACTACAGCGGACACTTTGTGGATGCCACTAAGTTTCAGCACTGTTTGCTACAAAATTAGCATAGCAAAATGGGCAGGAGGGTAGAAGGCAGAGGTGGTGGAACTTGCTTAGCACCAGTGGGACACTAAGTTACTATAGCAGACACTTTGTGGAAGCCACTAAGTTTCAGCACTGTTTGCTACAAAATTAGCGTAGCAAAATGGGCAGGAGCGTAGAAGGCAGAGGTGGTGGAACTTGCTTGGCACCAGTAGGACACTAAGTTACTATAGTAGACACTTTGTGGATGCCACTAAGTTTCAGCACTATTTGCTATAAAAATAGCGTAGCAAAATGGGTAGGAGGGTAGAAGGCAGAGGTGGTGGAACTTGCATGGCACCAGTGGGATACTAAGTTACTATAGCAGACACTTTGTGGATGCCACTAAGTTTCAGCACTGTTTGCTATAAAAAATAGCGTAGCAAAATGGGTAGGAGGGTAGAAGGCAGAGGTGGTGGAACTTGCATGGCACCAGTGGGATACTAAGTTACTATAGCAGACACTTTGTGGATGCCACTAAATTTCAGCACTGTTTGCTATAAAAAATAGCGTAGCAAAATGGGCAGGAGGGTAGAAGGCAGATGTGGTGGAACTTGCTTGGCACCAGTGAGACACTAAGTTACTATAGTGGACACTCTGTGGATGCCACTAAGTTTCAGCACTATTTGCTATAAAAATAGCGTAGCAAAATGGGCAGTAGGGTAGAAGGCAGAAGTGGTGGAACTTGCTTGGCACCAGTGGAACACTAAGTTACTATAGCAGACACTTTGTGGATGCCACTAAGTTTCAGCACTGTTTGCTATAAAAAAAAAAGCTTAGCAAAATGGGCAGGAGGGTAGAAGGCAAAGGTGGTGGAACTTGCTTGGCACCAGTGGGATACTAAGTTACTATAGCAGACACTTTGTGGATGCCACTAAGTTTAAGCACTGTTTGCTATAAAAATAGCGTAGCAAAATGGGCAGGAGGGTAGAAGGCAGAAGTGGTGGAACTTGCTTGGCACCAGTGGGACACTAATTTACTATAGCAGACACTTTGTGGACTCCACTAAGTTTCAGCACTGTTTGCTATAACAATAGCGTAGCAAAATGGGCAGGAGGGTAGAAGGCAGAGGTGGTGGAACTTGCTTGGCACCAGTGAGACACTAAGTTACTTCAGCGGACACTTTGTGGATGCCACTAAGTTTCAGCACTGTTTGCTATAAAAATAGCGCAGCAAAATTGGCAAGAGGGTAGAAGGCAGAGGGGGTGTAACTTGCTTGGCACCAGTGGAACACTAAGTTACTACAGCAGACACTTTGTGGATGCCACTAAGTTTCAGCACTGTTTGCTATAAAAATAGCGAAGCAAAATGGGCAGGAGGTTAGAAGGCAGAGGTGGTGGAACTTGCTTGGCACCAGTGAGACACTAAGTTACTATAGCAGAAACTTTGTAAATGCAACTAAGTTTCAGCACTGTTTCCTATAAAAATAGCATAGCAAAATGGGCAGGAGGGTAGAAGGCAGAGGTGGTGGAACTTGCTTGGCACCAGTGGGACACTAAGTTACTATAGCAGACACTTTGTGGAAGCCACTAAGTTTCAGCACTGTTTGCTATGAAAATAGCGTAGCAAAATGGGCAGGAGGGTAGAAGGCAGAGGTGGTGGAACTTGCTTGGCACCAGTGGGACACTAAGTTACTACAGCGGACAATTTGTGGATGCCACTAAGTTTCAGCACTGTTTGCTATAAAAATAGCGTAGTAAAATTGGCAAGAGGGTAGAAGGCAGAGGTGGTGGAATTTGCTTGGCACCAGTGGGACACCAAGTTACTATAGCAGACACTTTGTGGATGCCACTAAGTTTCAGCACTTTTTGCTATAAAAATAGCGCAGCAAAATGGGCAGGAGGGTAGAAGGCATAGGTGGCGGAACTTGCTTGGCACCAGTGAGACACTAAGTTACTGTAGCAGACACTTTGTAAATGCCACTAAGACTCAGCACTGTTTGCTATAAAAATAGCGTAGCAAAATTGGCAAGATGGTAGAAGGCAGAGGAGGTGGAACTTGCTTTGCTCCAGTGGGAAACTAAGTTACTATAGCAGACACTTTGTGGATGCCACTAAGTATCAGCACTGTTTGCTATAAAAAGAGCGTAGCAAAATGGGCAAGAGAGTAGAAGGCAGAGGTGTTGTAACTTGCTTGGCACCAGTGAGACACTAAGTTACTACAGCGGACACTTTGTGGATGCCACTAAGTTTCAGCACTGTTTGCTACAAAATTAGCATAGCAAAATGGGCAGGAGGGTAGAAGGCAGAGGTGGTGGAACTTGCTTGGCACCAGTGGGACACTAAGTTACTATAGCAGACACTTTGTGGAAGCCACTAAGTTTCAGCACTGTTTGCTACAAAATTAGCGTAGCAAAATGGGCAGGAGCGTAGAAGGCAGAGGTGTTGGAACTTGCTTGGCACCAGTAGGACACTAAGTTACTATAGTAGACACTTTGTGGATGCCACTAAGTTTCAGCACTATTTGCTATAAAAATAGCGTAGCAAAATGGGTAGGAGGGTAGAAGGCAGAGGTGGTGGAACTTGCATGGCACCAGTGGGATACTAAGTTACTATAGCAGACACTTTGTGGATGCCACTAAGTTTCAGCACTGTTTGCTATAAAAAATAGCGTAGCAAAATGGGTAGGAGGGTAGAAGGCAGAGGTGGTGGAACTTGCATGGCACCAGTGGGATACTAAGTTACTATAGCAGACACTTTGTGGATGCCACTAAGTTTCAGCACTGTTTGCTATAAAAAATAGCGTAGCAAAATGGGTAGGAGGGTAGAAGGCAGAGGTGGTGGAACTTCATTGGCAACAGTGGGATACTAAGTTACTAAAGCAGACACTTTTTGGATGCCACTAAGTTTCAGCATTGTTTGTTATAAAAATAGAGTAGCAAAATGGGCAGGAGGGTAGAAGGCAGAGGTGGTGGAACTTGCTTGGCACCAGTGGGACACTAAGTTACTATAGCAGACACTTTATGGATGCCACTAATTTTAAGCACTGTTTGCTATAAAAATAGCATAGCAAAATGGGCAGGAGGGTAGAAGGCAGAGGTGGTGGAACTTGCTTGGCACCAGTGGGACACTAAGTTACTATAGCAGACACTTTGTGGATGCCACTAAGTTTCAGCACTGTTTGCTATAAAAATAGCGTAGCAAAATGGGCAGGAAGATACAAGGCAGATGTGGTGGAACTTGCTTGGAACCAGTGAGACACTAAGTTACTATAGCGGACACTTTGTGGATGCCACTGAGTTTCAGCACTCTTTGCTATAAAAATAGCGTAGCAAAATTGGCAAGATGGTAGAAGGCAGAGGAGGTGGAACTTGCTTTGCTCCAGTGGGAAACTAAGTTACTATAGCAGACACTTTGTGGATGCCACTAAGTATCAGCACTGTTTGCTATAAAAAGAGCGTAGCAAAATGGGCAAGAGGGTAGAAGGCAGAGGTGTTGTAACTTGCTTGGCACCAGTGAGACACTAAGTTACTACAGCGGACACTTTGTGGATGCCACTAAGTTTCAGCACTGTTTGCTACAAAATTAGCATAGCAAAATGGGCAGGAGGGTAGAAGGCAGAGGTGGTGGAACTTGCTTGGCACCAGTGGGACACTAAGTTACTATAGCAGACACTTTGTGGAAGCCACTAAGTTTCAGCGCTGTTTGCTACAAAATTAGCGTAGCAAAATGGGCAGGAGGGTAGAAGGCAGAGGTGGTGGAACTTGCTTGGCACCAGTAGGACACTAAGTTACTATAGTAGACACTTTGTGGATGCCACTAAGTTTCAGCACTATTTGCTATAAAAATAGCGTAGCAAAATGGGCAGTAGGGTAGAAGGCAGAAGAGGTGGAACTTGCTTGGCACCAGTGGAACACTAAGTTACTATAGCAGACACTTTGTGGATGCCACTAAGTTTCAGCACTGTTTGCTATAAAAAAAAAGCTTAGCAAAATGGGCAGGAGGGTAGAAGGCAAAGGTGGTGGAACTTGCTTGGCACCAGTGGGATACTAAGTTACTATAGCAGACACTTTGTGGATGCCACTAAATTTAAGCACTGTTTGCTATAAAAATAGCGTAGCAAAATGGGCAGGAGGGTAGAAGGCAGAAGTGGTGGAACTTGCTTGGCACCAGTGGGACACTAATTTACTATAGCAGACACTTTGTGGACTCCACTAAGTTTCAGCACTGTTTGCTATAACAATAGCGTAGCAAAATGGGCAGGAGGGTAGAAGGCAGATGTGGTGGAACTTGCTTGGCACCAGTGAGACACTAAGTTACTATAGCGGACACTCTGTGGATGCCACTAAGTTTCAGCACTGTTTGCTATAAAAAAAGCGTAGCAAAATTGGCAAGAGGGTAGAAGGCAGAGGTGGTGGAACTTGCTTGGCACCAGTGAGACACTAAGTTACTACAGCGGACACTTTGTGGATGCCACTAAGTTTCAGCACTGTTTGCTATAAAAATATCGTAGCAAACTTGGCAAGAGGGTAGAAGGCAGAGGTGGTGTAACTTTCTTGGCACCAGTGAAACACTAAGTTACTATAGCAGACACTTTGTGGATGCCACTAAGTTTCAGCACTGTTTGCTATAAAAATAGCCCGGCAAAATGGGCAGGAGGGTAGAAGGCAGAGGTGGGGGAACTTGCTTGGCACCAGTGAGACACTAAGTTACTATAGCAGACACGTTGTAAATGCCACTAAGTTTCAGCACTGTTTGCTATAAAATTAGCGTAGCAAAATGGGCAAGAAGGTAGAAAACAGAGGTGGTGGAACTTGCTTGGCACCAGTGACACACTAAGTTACTACAGCGGACACTTTGTGGATACCACTAAGTTTCAGCACTGTTTGCTATAAAAATAGCGTAGCAAAATGGGCAGGAGTGTAGAAGGCAGATGTGGTGGAACTTGCTTGGCACCAGTGAGACACTAAGTTACTATAGCGGACATTTTGTGGATGCCACTAAGTTTCAGCACTGTTTGCTATAAAAATAGTGTAGCAAAATTGGCAAGAGGGTGGAAGGCAGAGGTGGTGGAACTTGCTTTGCTCCACTGGGACACTAAGTTACTATAGCAGACACTTTGTGGATGCCACTAAGTTTCAGCACTGTTTTTTTATAAAAATAGCGTAGCAAAATGGGTAGGAGGGTAGAAGGCAGAGGTGGTGGAACTTGCTTTGCTCCAGTGGGAAACTAAGTTACTATAGCAGACACTTTGTGGATACCACTAAGTATCAGCACTGTTTGCTATAAAAAGAGCGTAGCAAAATGGGCAAGAGGGTAGAAGGCAGAGGTGTTGTAACTTGCTTGGCACCAGTGAGACACTAAGTTACTACAGCGGACACTTTGTGGATGCCACTAAGTTTCAGCACTGTTTGCTACAAAATTAGCATAGCAAAATGGGCAGGAGGGTAGAAGGCAGAGGTGGTGGAACTTGCTTAGCACCAGTGGGACACTAAGTTACTATAGCAGACACTTTGTGGAAGCCACTAAGTTTCAGCACTGTTTGCTACAAAATTAGCGTAGCAAAATGGGCAGGAGCGTAGAAGGCAGAGGTGGTGGAACTTGCTTGGCACCAGTAGGACACTAAGTTACTATAGTAGACACTTTGTGGATGCCACTAAGTTTCAGCACTATTTGCTATAAAAATAGCGTAGCAAAATGGGTAGGAGGGTAGAAGGCAGAGGTGGTGGAACTTGCATGGCACCAGTGGGATACTAAGTTACTATAGCAGACACTTTGTGGATGCCACTAAGTTTCAGCACTGTTTGCTATAAAAAATAGCGTAGCAAAATGGGTAGGAGGGTAGAAGGCAGAGGTGGTGGAACTTGCATGGCACCAGTGGGATACTAAGTTACTATAGCAGACACTTTGTGGATGCCACTAAATTTCAGCACTGTTTGCTATAAAAAATAGCGTAGCAAAATGGGCAGGAGGGTAGAAGGCAGATGTGGTGGAACTTGCTTGGCACCAGTGAGACACTAAGTTACTATAGTGGACACTCTGTGGATGCCACTAAGTTTCAGCACTATTTGCTATAAAAATAGCGTAGCAAAATGGGCAGTAGGGTAGAAGGCAGAAGTGGTGGAACTTGCTTGGCACCAGTGGAACACTAAGTTACTATAGCAGACACTTTGTGGATGCCACTAAGTTTCAGCACTGTTTGCTATAAAAAAAAAGCTTAGCAAAATGGGCAGGAGGGTAGAAGGCAAAGGTGGTGGAACTTGCTTGGCACCAGTGGGATACTAAGTTACTATAGCAGACACTTTGTGGATGCCACTAAGTTTAAGCACTGTTTGCTATAAAAATAGCGTAGCAAAATGGGCAGGAGGGTAGAAGGCAGAAGTGGTGGAACTTGCTTGGCACCAGTGGGACACTAATTTACTATAGCAGACACTTTGTGGACTCCACTAAGTTTCAGCACTGTTTGCTATAACAATAGCGTAGCAAAATGGGCAGGAGGGTAGAAGGCAGAGGTGGTGGAACTTGCTTGGCACCAGTGAGACACTAAGTTACTACAGCGGACACTTTGTGGATGCCACTAAGTTTCAGCACTGTTTGCTATAAAAATAGCGCAGCAAAATTGGCAAGAGGGTAGAAGGCAGAGGGGGTGTAACTTGCTTGGCACCAGTGGAACACTAAGTTACTACAGCAGACACTTTGTGGATGCCACTAAGTTTCAGCACTGTTTGCTATAAAAATAGCGCAGCAAAATGGGCAGGAGGTTAGAAGGCAGAGGTGGTGGAACTTGCTTGGCACCAGTGAGACACTAAGTTACTATAGCAGACACTTTGTAAATGCAACTAAGTTTCAGCACTGTTTCCTATAAAAATAGCATAGCAAAATGGGCAGGAGGGTAGAAGGCAGAGGTGGTGGAACTTGCTTGGCACCAGTGGGACACTAAGTTACTATAGCAGACACTTTGTGGAAGCCACTAAGTTTCAGCACTGTTTGCTATGAAAATAGCGTAGCAAAATGGGCAGGAGGGTAGAAGGCAGAGGTGGTGGAACTTGCTTGGCACCAGTGGGACACTAAGTTACTACAGCGGACAATTTGTGGATGCCACTAAGTTTCAGCACTGTTTGCTATAAAAATAGCGTAGTAAAATTGGCAAGAGGGTAGAAGGCAGAGGTGGTGGAATTTGCTTGGCACCAGTGGGACACCAAGTTACTATAGCAGACACTTTGTGGATGCCACTAAGTTTCAGCACTTTTTGCTATAAAAATAGCGCAGCAAAATGGGCAGGAGGGTAGAAGGCATAGGTGGCGGAACTTGCTTGGCACCAGTGAGACACTAAGTTACTGTAGCAGACACTTTGTAAATGCCACTAAGACTCAGCACTGTTTGCTATAAAAATAGCCTAGCAAAATTGGCAAGATGGTAGAAGGCAGAGGAGGTGGAACTTGCTTTGCTCCAGTGGGAAACTAAGTTACTATAGCAGACACTTTGTGGATGCCACTAAGTATCAGCACTGTTTGCTATAAAAAGAGCGTAGCAAAATGGGCAAGAGAGTAGAAGGCAGAGGTGTTGTAACTTGCTTGGCACCAGTGAGACACTAAGTTACTACAGCGGACACTTTGTGGATGCCACTAAGTTTCAGCACTGTTTGCTACAAAATTAGCATAGCAAAATGGGCAGGAGGGTAGAAGGCAGAGGTGGTGGAACTTGCTTGGCACCAGTGGGACACTAAGTTACTATAGCAGACACTTTGTGGAAGCCACTAAGTTTCAGCACTGTTTGCTACAAAATTAGCGTAGCAAAATGGGCAGGAGCGTAGAAGGCAGAGGTGGTGGAACTTGCTTGGCACCAGTAGGACACTAAGTTACTATAGTAGACACTTTGTGGATGCCACTAAGTTTCAGCACTATTTGCTATAAAAATAGCGTAGCAAAATGGGTAGGAGGGTAGAAGGCAGAGGTGGTGGAACTTGCATGGCACCAGTGGGATACTAAGTTACTATAGCAGACACTTTGTGGATGCCACTAAGTTTCAGCACTGTTTGCTATAAAAAATAGCGTAGCAAAATGGATAGGAGGGTGGAAGGCAGAGGTGGTGGAACTTGCATGGCACCAGTGGGATACTAAGTTACTATAGCAGACACTTTGTGGATGCCACTAAGTTTCAGCACTGTTTGCTATAAAAAATAGCGTAGCAAAATGGGTAGGAGGGTAGAAGGCAGAGGTGGTGGAACTTCATTGGCAACAGTGGGATACTAAGTTACTAAAGCAGACACTTTTTGGATGCCACTAGGTTTCAGCATTGTTTGTTATAAAAATAGAGTAGCAAAATGGGCAGGAGGGTAGAAGGCAGAGGTGGTGGAACTTGCTTGGCACCAGTGGGACACTAAGTTACTATAGCAGACACTTTATGGATGCCACTAATTTTAAGCACTGTTTGCTATAAAAATAGCATAGCAAAATGGGCAGGAGGGTAGAAGGCAGAGGTGGTGGAACTTGCTTGGCACCAGTGGGACACTAAGTTACTATAGCAGACACTTTGTGGATGCCACTAAGTTTCAGCACTGTTTGCTATAAAAATAGCGTAGCAAAATGGGCAGGAAGGTACAAGGCAGATGTGGTGGAACTTGCTTGGAACCAGTGAGACACTAAGTTACTATAGCGGACACTTTGTGGATGCCACTGAGTTTCAGCACTCTTTGCTATAAAAATAGCGTAGCAAAATTGGCAAGATGGTAGAAGGCAGAGGAGGTGGAACTTGCTTTGCTCCAGTGGGAAACTAAGTTACTATAGCAGACACTTTGTGGATGCCACTAAGTATCAGCACTGTTTGCTATAAAAAGAGCGTAGCAAAATGGGCAAGAGGGTAGAAGGCAGAGGTGTTGTAACTTGCTTGGCACCAGTGAGACACTAAGTTACTACAGCGGACACTTTGTGGATGCCACTAAGTTTCAGCACTGTTTGCTACAAAATTAGCATAGCAAAATGGGCAGGAGGGTAGAAGGCAGAGGTGGTGGAACTTGCTTGGCACCAGTGGGACACTAAGTTACTATAGCAGACACTTTGTGGAAGCCACTAAGTTTCAGCGCTGTTTGCTACAAAATTAGCGTAGCAAAATGGGCAGGAGGGTAGAAGGCAGAGGTGGTGGAACTTGCTTGGCACCAGTAGGACACTAAGTTACTATAGTAGACACTTTGTGGATGCCACTAAGTTTCAGCACTATTTGCTATAAAAATAGCGTAGCAAAATGGGCAGTAGGGTAGAAGGCAGAAGAGGTGGAACTTGCTTGGCACCAGTGGAACACTAAGTTACTATAGCAGACACTTTGTGGATGCCACTAAGTTTCAGCACTGTTTGCTATAAAAAAAAGCTTAGCAAAATGGGCAGGAGGGTAGAAGGCAAAGGTGGTGGAACTTGCTTGGCACCAGTGGGATACTAAGTTACTATAGCAGACACTTTGTGGATGCCACTAAGTTTAAGCACTGTTTGCTATAAAAATAGCGTAGCAAAATGGGCAGGAGGGTAGAAGGCAGAAGTGGTGGAACTTGCTTGGCACCAGTGGGACACTAATTTACTATAGCAGACACTTTGTGGACTCCACTAAGTTTCAGCACTGTTTGCTATAACAATAGCGTAGCAAAATGGGCAGGAGGGTAGAAGGCAGATGTGGTGGAACTTGCTTGGCACCAGTGAGACACTAAGTTACTATAGCGGACACTCTGTGGATGCCACTAAGTTTCAGCACTGTTTGCTATAAAAATAGCGTAGCAAAATTGGCAAGAGGGTAGAAGGCAGAGGTGGTGGAACTTGCTTGGCACCAGTGAGACACTAAGTTACTACAGCGGACACTTTGTGGATGCCACTAAGTTTCAGCACTGTTTGCTATAAAAATAGCGCAGCAAAATTGGCAAGAGGGTAGAAGGCAGAGGGGGTGTAACTTGCTTGGCACCAGTGGAACACTAAGTTACTATAGCAGACACTTTGTGGATGCCACTACGTTTCAGCACTGTTTGCTATAAAAATAGCGTTGCAAAATGGGTAGGAGAGTAGAAGGCAGAGGTGGTGAAACTTCATTGGCACCAGTGGGACACTAATTTACTATAGCAGACACTTTGTGGACTCCACTAAGTTTCAGCACTGTTTGCTATAAAAATAGCATAGCAAAATGGGCAGGAGGGTAGAAGGCAGAGGTGGTGGAACTTGCTTGGCACCAGTGGGACACTAAGTTACTATAGCAGACACTTTGTGGAAGCCACTAAGTTTCAGCACTGTTTGCTACAAAATTAGCGTAGCAAAATGGGCAGGAGGGTAGAAGTCAGAGGTGGTGGAACTTGCTTGGCACCAGTAGGACACTAAGTTACTATAGCAGACACTTTGTGGCTGCCACTAAGTTTCAGCACTGTTTGCTATAAAAATAGAGTAGCAAAATGGGCAGGAGGGTAGAAGGCAGAGGTGGTGTAACTTGCTTGGCACCAGTGAGACACTAACTTACTATAGCAGACACTTTGTGGATGCCACTAAGTTTCAGCACTGTTTGCTATAAAAAATAGCGTAGCAAAATGGGTAGGAGGGTAGAAGGCAGAGGTGGTGGAACTTCATTGGCAACAGTGGGATACTAAGTTACTATAGCAGACACTTTTTGGATGCCACTAGGTTTCAGCACTGTTTGCTATAAAAATAGCGTAGCAAAATGGGCAGGAAGGTAGAAGGCAGATGTGGTGGAACTTGCTTGGAACCAGTGAGACACTAAGTTACTATAGCGGACACTTTGTGGATGCCACTGAGTTTCAGCACTGTTTGCTATAAAAAATAGCGTAGCAAAATTGGCAAGATGGTAGAAGGCAGATGTGGTGGAACTTGCTTGGCACCAGTGAGACACTAAGTTACTATAGCGGACACTCTGTGGATGCCACTAAGTTTCAGCACTGTTTGCTATAAAAATAGCGTAGCAAAATTGGCAAGAGGGTAGAAGGCAGAGGTGGTGTAACTTGCTTGGCACCAGTGAGACACTAAGTTACTACAGCGGACACTTTGTGGATGCCACTAAGTTTCAGCACTGTTTGCTATAAAAATAGCGCAGCAAAATTGGCAAGAGGGTAGAAGGCAGAGGGGGTGTAACTTGCTTGGCACCAGTGGAACACTAAGTTACTACAGCAGACACTTTGTGGATGCCACTAAGTTTCAGCACTGTTTGCTATAAAAATAGCGCAGCAAAATGGGCAGGAGGTTAGAAGGCAGAGGTGGTGGAACTTGCTTGGCACCAGTGAGACACTAAGTTACTATAGCAGACACTTTGTAAATGCAACTAAGTTTCAGCACTGTTTCCTATAAAAATAGCATAGCAAAATGGGCAGGAGGGTAGAAGGCAGAGGTGGTGGAACTTGCTTGGCACCAGTGGGACACTAAGTTACTATAGCAGACACTTTGTGGAAGCCACTAAGTTTCAGCACTGTTTGCTATGAAAATAGCGTAGCAAAATGGGCAGGAGGGTAGAAGGCAGAGGTGGTGGAACTTGCTTGGCACCAGTGGGACACTAAGTTACTACAGCGGACAATTTGTGGATGCCACTAAGTTTCAGCACTGTTTGCTATAAAAATAGCGTAGCAAAATTGGCAAGAGGGTAGAAGGCAGAGGTGGTGGAATTTGCTTGGCACCAGTGGGACACCAAGTTACTATAGCAGACACTTTGTGGATGCCACTAAGTTTCAGCACTTTTTGCTATAAAAATAGCGCAGCAAAATGGGCAGGAGGGTAGAAGGCATAGGTGGTGGAACTTGCTTGGCACCAGTGAGACACTAAGTTACTGTAGCAGACACTTTGTAAATGCCACTAAGTTTCAGCACTGTTTGCTATAAAAATAGCGTAGCAAAATGGGTAGGAGTGTAGAAGGCAGAGGTGGTGGAACTTGCTTGGCACCAGTAGGACACTAAGTTACTATAGCAGACACTTTGTGGATGCCACTAAGTTTCAGCACTGTTTGCTATAAAAATAGCGTAGCAAAATGGGCAGGAGGGTAGAAGGCAGAGGTGGTGGAACTTGCTTGGCACCAGTGAGACACTAAAGGCTACTTTACACGCTGCGATATCGGTCCCGATATCGCTAGCGTGGGTACCCGCCCCCATCTGTTGTGCGACACGGGCAAATCGCTGCCCGTGCCGCACAACATCGCGCAGACCCGTTACACATACTTACCTGCCCGGCGACGTCGCTGTGACCGGCGAACCACCTCCTTTCTAAGGGGGCGGTCCATGCGGCGTCACAGCGACGTCACTGAGCGGCCGGCCAATAGAAGCGGAGGGGCGGAGATGAGTGGCCGGAACATCCCGCCCACCTCCTTCCTTCCTCATAGCGGCCGGGAGGCAGGTAAGGAGAGGTTCCTTGTTCCTGCGGCGTCACACATAGCGATGTATGCTGCCGCAGGAGCGACGAACTACATCGTTACTGCTGCAGTAACGATAATCGAGAATGGACCCCCATGTCACCGATGAGTGATTTTGCACGTTTTTGCAACGATGCAAAATCGCTCATCGGTGTCACACGCAGCAACATCGCTAATGCGGCCAGATGTGCGTCACAAATTCCGTGACCCCAACGACTCCGCATTAGCGATGTCGCAGCGTGTAAAGCCCCCTTAAGTTATTACAGCGGACACTTTGTGGATGCCACTAAGTTTCAGCACTGTTTGCTATAAAAATAGCGTAGCAAAATGGGCAGGAGGGTAGAAGGCAGAGGTGGTGGAATTTGCTTGGCACCAGTGAGACACTAAGTTACTACAGCGGACACTTTGTGGATGCCACTAAGTTTCAGCACTGTTTGCTATAAAAATAGCGTAGCAAAATTGGCAAGAGGGTAGAAGGCAGAGGTGGTGGAACTTGCTTTGCTCCAGTGGGACACTAAGTTACTATAGCAGACACTTTGTGGATGCCACTAAGTTTCAGCACTGTTTGCTATAAAAATAGCGTAGCAAAATGGGCAGGAGGGTAGAAGGCAGAGGTGGTGGAATTTGCTTGGCACCAGTGAGACACTAAGTTACTACAGCGGACACTTTGTGGATGCCACTAAGTTTCAGCACTGTTTGCTATAAAAATAGCGTAGCAAAATTGGCAAGAGGGTAGAAGGCAGAGGTGGTGGAATTTGCTTGGCACCAGTGGGACACTAAGTTACTATAGCAGACACTTTGTGGATGCCACTAAGTTTCAGCACTGTTTGCTATAAAAAATAGCGTAGCAAAATGGGCAGGAGGGTAGAAGGCAGAGGTGGTGGAATTTGCTTGGCACCAGTGAGACACTAAGTTACTACAGCGGACACTTTGTGGATGCCACTAAGTTTCAGCACTGTTTGCTATAAAAATAGCGTAGCAAAATTGGCAAGAGGGTAGAAGGCAGAGGTGGTGGAACTTGCTTGGCACCAGTGAGACACTAAGTTACTATAGCAGACACTTTGTAAATGCCACTAAGTTTCAGCACTGTTTGCTATAAAAATAGCATAGCAAAATGGGCAGGAGGGTAGAAGGCAGAGGTGGTGGAACTTGCTTGGCACCAGTGGGACACTAAGTTACTATAGCAAAAACTTTGTGGAAGCTACTAAGTTTCAGCACTGTTTGCTACAAAATTAGCGTAGCAAAATGGGCAGGAGGGTAGAAGTCAGAGGTGGTGGAACTTGCTTGGCACCAGTAGGACACTAAGTTACTATAGCAGACACTTTGTGGCTGCCACTAAGTTTCAGCACTGTTTGCTATAAAAATAGAGTAGCAAAATGGGCAGGAGGGTAGAAGGCAGAGGTGGTGTAACTTGCTTGGCACCAGTGAGACACTAACTTACTATAGCAGACACTTTGTGGATGCCACTAAGTTTCAGCACTGTTTGCTATAAAAAATAGCGTAGCAAAATGGGTAGGAGAGTAGAAGGCAGAGGTGGTGGAACTTCATTGGCAACAGTGGGATACTAAGTTACTATAGCAGACACTTTTTGGATGCCACTAGGTTTCAGCACTGTTTGCTATAAAAATAGCGTAGCAAAATGGGCAGGAAGGTAGAAGGCAGATGTGGTGGAACTTGCTTGGAACCAGTAAGACACTAAGTTACTATAGCGGACACTTTGTGGATGCCACTGAGTTTCAGCACTGTTTGCTATAAAAATAGCATAGCAAAATTGGCAAGATGGTAGAAGGCAGAGGAGGTGGAACTTGCTTTGCTCCAGTGGGAAACTAAGTTACTATAGCAGACACTTTGTGGATGCCACTAAGTATCAGCACTGTTTGCTATAAAAAGAGCGTAGCAAAATGGGCAAGAGGGTAGAAGGCAGAGGTGTTGGAACTTGCTTGGCACCAGTGAGACACTAAGTTACTACAGCGGACACTTTGTGGATGCCACTAAGTTTCAGCACTGTTTGCTACAAAATTAGCATAGCAAAATGGGCAGGAGGGTAGAAGGCAGAGGTGGTGGAACTTGCTTGGCACCAGTGGGACACTAAGTTACTATAGCAGACACTTTGTGGAAGCCACTACGTTTGAGCACTGTTTGCTACAAAATTAGCGTAGCAAAATGGGCAGGAGGATAGAAGGCAGAGGTGGTGGAACTTGCTTGGCACCAGTAGGACACTAAGTTACTATAGTAGACACTTTGTGGATGCCACTAAGTTTCAGCACTATTTGCTATAAAAATAGCGTAGCAAAATGGGCAGGAGGATAGAAGGCAGAAGTGGTGGAACTTGCTTGGCACCAGTGGAACACTAAGTTACTATAGCAGACACTTTTTGGATGCCACTAAGTTTCAGCACTGTTTGCTATAAAAAAAAAAGCTTAGCAAAATGGGCAGGAGGGTAGAAGGCAAAGGTGGTGGAACTTGCTTGGCACCAGTGGGATACTAAGTTACTATAGCAGACACTTTGTGGATGCCACTAAGTTTAAGCACTATTTGCTATAAAAATAGCGTAGCAAAATGGGCAGGAGGGTAGAAGACAGAAGTCGTGGAACTTGCTTGGCACCAGTGGGACACTAATTTACTATAGCAGACACTTTGTGGACTCCACTAAGTTTCAGCACTGTTTGCTATAAAAATAGCGTAGCAAAATGGGCAGGAGGGTAGAAGGCAGATGTGGTGGAACTTGCTTGGCACCTGTGAGACACTAAGTTACTATAGCGGACACTCTGTGGATGCCACTAAGTTTCAGCACTGTTTGCTATAAAAATAGCGTAGCAAAATTGGCAAGAGGGTAGAAGGCAGAGGTGGTGGAACTTGCTTGGCACCAGTGTGAGACACTAAGTTACTACAGCGGACACTTTGTGGATGCCACTAAGTTTAAGCACTGTTTGCTATAAAAATAGCGTAGCAAAATTGGCAAGAGGGTAGAAGGCAGAGGTGGTGTAACTTGCTTGGCACCAGTGGAACACTAAGTTACTACAGCAGACACTTTGTGGATGCCACTAAGTTTCAGCACTGTTTGCTATAAAAATAGCGCAGCAAAATGGGCAAGAAGGTAGAAGGCAGAGGTGGTGGAACTTGCTTGGCACTATTGAGACACTAAGTTACTACAGCGGACACTTTGTGGATGCCACTAAGTTTCAGCACTGTTTGCTATAAAAATAGCGTAGCAAAATGGGCAGGAGTGTAGAAGGCAGATGTGGTGGAACTTGCTTGGCACCAGTGAGACACTAAGTTACTATAGCGGACATTTTGTGGATGCCACTAAGTTTCAGCACTGTTTGCTATAAAAATAGCATAGCAAAATTGGCAAGAGGGTGGAAGGAAGATGTGGTGGAACTTGCTTTGCTCCAGTGGGACACTAAGTTACTATAGCAGACACTTTCTGGATGCCACTAAGTTTCAGCACTGTTTGCTATAAAAATAGCGTTGCAAAATGGGTAGGAGAGTAGAAGGCAGAGGTGGTGAAACTTCATTGGCACCAGTGGGACACTAATTTACTATAGCAGACACTTTGTGGACTCCACTAAGTTTCAGCACTGTTTGCTATAAAAATAGCATAGCAAAATGGGCAGGAGTTCTAGAAGGCAGATGGTGGAACTTGCTTGGCACCAGTGAGACACTAAGATACTATAGCAGACACTATAGCAGACACTTTGTAAATGCAACTAAGTTTCAGCACTGTTTCCTATAAAAATAGCATAGCAAAATGGGCAGGAGGGTAGAAGGCTGAGGTGGTGGAACTTGCTTGGCACCAGTGGGACACTAAGTTACTATAGCAGACACTTTGTGGAAGCCACTAAGTTTCAGCACTGTTTGCTACAAAATTAGCGTAGCAAAATGGGCAGGAGGGTAGAAGGTTGAGGTGGTGGAACTTGCTTGGCACCAGTAGGACACTAAGTTACTATAGCAGAAACTTTGTGGATGCCACTAAGTTTAAGCACTGTTTGCTATATAAATAGCGTAGCAAAATGGGCAAGAAGGTAGAAGGCAGAGGTGGTGGAACTTGCTTGGCACTATTGAGACACTAAGTTACTACAGCGGACACTTTGTGGATGCCACTAAGTTTCAGCACTGTTTGCTACAAAATTAGCATAGCAAAATGGGCAGGAGGGTAGAAGGCAGAGGTGGTGGAACTTGCTTGGCACCAGTGGGACACTAAGTTACTATAGCAGACACTTTGTGGAAGCCACTACGTTTCAGCACTGTTTGCTACAAAATTAGCGTAGCAAAATGGGCAGGAGGATAGAAGGCAGAGGTGGTGGAACTTGCTTGGCACCAGTAGGACACTAAGTTACTATAGTAGACACTTTGTGGATGCCACTAAGTTTCAGCACTATTTGCTATAAAAATAGCGTAGCAAAATGGGCAGTAGGGTAGAAGGCAGAAGTGGTGGAACTTGCTTGGCACCAGTGGAACACTAAGTTACTATAGTAGACACTTTGTGGATGCCACTAAGTTTCAGCACTGTTTGCTATAAAAAAAAAAGCTTAGCAAAATGGGCAGGAGGGTAGAAGGCAAAGGTGGTGGAACTTGCTTGGCACCAGTGGGATACTAAGTTACTATAGCAGACACTTTGTGGATGCCACTAAGTTTAAGCACTGTTTGCTATAAAAATAGCGTAGCAAAATGGGCAGGAGGGTAGAAGACAGAAGTCGTGGAACTTGCTTGGCACCAGTGGGACACTAATTTACTATAGCAGACACTTTGTGGACTCCACTAAGTTTCAGCACTGTTTGCTATAAAAATAGCGTAGCAAAATGGGCAGGAGGGTAGAAGGCAGATGTGGTGGAACTTGCTTGGCACCTGTGAGACACTAAGTTACTATAGCGGACACTCTGTGGATGCCACTAAGTTTCAGCACTGTTTGCTATAAAAATAGCGTAGCAAAATTGGCAAGAGGGTAGAAGGCAGAGGTGGTGGAACTTGCTTGGCACCAGTGTGAGACACTAAGTTACTACAGCGGACACTTTGTGGATGCCACTAAGTTTAAGCACTGTTTGCTATAAAAATAGCATAGCAAAATTGGCAAGAGGGTAGAAGGCAGAGGTGGTGTAACTTGCTTGGCACCAGTGGAACACTAAGTTACTACAGCAGACACTTTGTGGATGCCACTAAGTTTCAGCACTGTTTGCTATAAAAATAGCGCAGCAAAATGGGCAAGAAGGTAGAAGGCAGAGGTGGTGGAACTTGCTTGGCACTATTAGACACTAAGTTACTACAGCGGACACTTTGTGGATGCCACTAAGTTTCAGCACTGTTTGCTATAAAAATAGCGTAGCAAAATGGGCAGGAGTGTAGAAGGCAGATGTGGTGGAACTTGCTTGGCACCAGTGGGACACTAAGTTACTATAGCAGACACTTTGTGGATGCCACTAAGTTTCAGCACTGTTTGCTATAAAAATAGCGTTGCAAAATGGGTAGGAGAGTAGAAGGCAGAGGTGGTAAAATATCATTGGCACCAGTGGGACACTAATTTACTATAGCAGACACTTTGTGGACTCCACTAAGTTTCAGCACTGTTTGCTATAAAAATAGCATAGCAAAATGGGCAGGAGGGTAGAAGGCAGAGGTGGTGGAACTTGCTTGGCACCAGTGGGACACTAAGTTACTATAGCAGACACTTTGTGGAAGCCACTAAGTTTCAGCACTGTTTGCTACAAAATTAGCGTAGCAAAATGGGCAGGAGGGTAGAAGGTTAAGGTGGTGGAACTTGCTTGGCACCAGTAGGACACTAAGTTACTATAGCAGACACTTTGTGGATGCCACTAAGTTTAAGCACTGTTTGCTATATAAATAGCGTAGCAAAATGGGCAAGAAGGTAGAAGGCAGAGGTGGTGGAACTTGCTTGGCACTATTGAGACACTAAGTTACTACAGCGGACACTTTGTGGATGCCACAAGGTTCAGCACTGTTTGCTATAAAAATAGCGTAGCAAAATGGGCAGGAGTGTAGAAGGCAGATGTGGTGGAACTTGCTTGGCAACAGTGAGACACTAAGTTACTATAGCGGACATTTTGTGGATGCCACTAAGTTTCAGCACTGTTTGCTATAAAAATAGCGTAGCAAAATTGGCAAGAGGGTGGAAGGAAGAGGTGGTGGAACTTGCTTTGCTCCAGTGGGACACTAAGTTACTATAGCAGACACTTTGTGGATGCCACTAAGTTTCACCACTGTTTGCTATAAAAATAGTGTAGCAAAATGGGTAGGAGGGTAGAAGGCAGAGGTGGTGGAACTTCATTGGCACCAGTGGGATACTAAGTTACTATAGCAGACACTTTGTGGATGCCACTAAGTTTAAGCACTGTTTGCTATATAAATAGCATAGCAAAATGGGCAAGAAGGTAGAAGGCAGAGGTGGTGGAACTTGCTTGGCACTATTTAGACACTAAGTTACTACAGCGGACACTTTGTGGATGCCACTAAGTTTCAGCACTGTTTGGTATAAAAATAGCGTTGCAAAATGGGTAGGAGAATAGAAGGCAGAGGTGGTGAAACTTCATTGGCACCAGTGGGATACTAAGTTACTATAGCAGACACTTTGTGGATGCCACTAAGTTTCAGCACTGTTTGTTATAAAAATAGAGTAGCAAAATGGGTAGAAGGGTAGAAGGCAGAGGTGGTGGAACTTGATTGGCACCAGTGGGATACTAAGTTTCTATAACAGACACTTTGTGGGTGCCACCAAGTTTCAGCACTGTTTGCTATGAAAATAGAGTAGCAAAATGGGCAGGAGGGTAGAAGGCAGAGGTGGTAAAACTTGCTTGTCACCAGTGGGACACTAAGTTACTATAGCAGACACTTTATGGATGCCACTAATTTTAAGCACTGTTTGCTATGAAAATAGCGTAGCAAAATGGGCAGGAGGGTAGAAGGCAGACGTGGTGGAACTTACTTGGCACCAGTGGGACACTAAATTACTATAGCAGACACTTTGTGGATGCCACTAAGTTTCAGCACTGTTTGCTATAAAAATAGCGAAGCAAAATGGGCAGGAGGGTAGAAGGCAGAGGTGGTTTAACTTGCTTGGCACCAGTGGAACACTAAGTTACTATAGCAGACACTTTGTAAATGCCACTAAGTTTCAGCACTGTTTGCTATAAAAATAGCGTAGCAAAATGGGTAGTAGTGTAGAAGGCAGAGGTGGTGGAACTTTCTTGGCACCAGTAGGACACTAAGTTACTATAGCAGACACTTTGTGGATGCCACTAAGTTTCAGCACTGTTTGCTATAAAAATAGCGTAGCAAAATGGGCAGGAGGGTAGAAGGCAGATGTGGTGGAACTTGCTTGGCACCAGTGAGACACTAAGTTACTATAGCGGACACTCTGTGGATGCCACTAAGTTTCAGCACTGTTTGCTATAAAAATAGCGTAGCAAAATTGGCAAGAGGGTAGAAGGCAGAGGTGGTGGAACTTGCTTGGCACCAGTGAGACACTAAGTTACTACAGCGGACACTTTGTGGATGCCACTAAGTTTCAGCACTGTTTGCTATAAAAATAGCGTAGCAAAATTGGCAAGAGGGTAGAAGGCAGAGGTGGTGTAACTTGCTTGGCACCAGTGGAACAATAAGTTACTACAGCAGACACTTTGTGGATGCCACTAAGTTTCAGCACTGTTTGCTATAAAAATAGCGCAGCAAAATGGGCAGGAGGGTCGAAGGCAGAGGTGGTGGAACTTGCTTGGCACCAGTGAGACACTAAGTTACTATAGCAGACACTTTGTAAATGCAACTAAGTTTCAGCACTGTTTCCTATAAAAATAGCATAGCAAAATGGGCAGAAGGGTAGAAGGCAGAGGTGGTGGAACTTGCTTGGCACCAGTGGGACACTAAGTTACTATAGCAGACACTTTGTGGAAGCCACTAAGTTTCAGCACTGTTTGCTACAAAATTAGCGTAGCAAAATGGGCAGGAGGGTAGAAGGTTGAGGTGGTGGAACTTGCTTGGCACCAGTAGGACACTAAGTTACTATAGCAGACACTTTGTGGATGCCACTAAGTTTCAGTACTGTTTGCTATATAAATAGCGTAGTAAAATGGGCAAGAAGGTAGAAGGCAGAGGTGGTGGAACTTGCTTGGCACCATTGAGACACTAAGTTACTACAGCGGACACTTTGTGGATGCCACTAAGTTTCAGCACTGTTTGCTATAAAAATAGTGCAGCAAAATGGGCAGGAGTGTAGAAGGCAGATGTGGTGGAACTTGCTTGGCACCAGTGAGACACTAAGTTACTATAGCGGGCATTTTGTGGATGCCACTAAGTTTCAGCACTGTTTGCTATAAAAATAGCGTAGCAAAATTGGCAAGAGGGTGGAAGGAAGAGGTGGTGGAACTTGCTTTGCTCCAGTGGGACACTAAGTTACTATAGCAGACACTTTGTGGATGCCACTAAGTTTCAGCACTGTTTGTTATAAAAATAGAGTAGCAAAATGGGTAGGAGGGTAGAAGGCAGAGGTGGTGGAACTTGATTGGCACCAGTGGGATACTAAGTTTCTATAACAGACACTTTGTGGGTGCCACTAAGTTTCAGCACTGTTTGCTATAAAAATAGCGTAGCAAAATGGGCAGGAGGGTAGAAGACAGAGGTGGTGGAACTTGCTTGGCACCAGTGGGACACTAAGTTACTATAGCAGACACTTTATGGATGCCACTAATTTTAAGCACTGTTTGCTATGAAAATAGCGTAGCAAAATGGGCAGGAGGGTAGAAGGCAGACGTGGTGGAACTTACTTGGCACCAGTGGGACACTAAATTACTATAGCAGACACTTTGTGGATGTCAGTAAGTTTCGGCACTGTTTGCTATAAAAATAGCGTAGCAAAATGGGCAAGAGGGTAAAAGGCAGAGGTGGTGGAACATGCTTTGGATCTAGTGGGACACTAAGTTACTATAGCAGACACTTTGTGGATGCCACTAAGTTTCAGCACTGTTTGCTATAAAAATAGCGTAGCAAAATGGGCAAGAGGGTAGAAGGCAGACGTGGTGGAACTTGCTTGGCACCAGTGGGATACTAAGTTACTATAGCAGACACTTTGTAAATGCCACTAAGTTTCAGCACTGTTTGCTATAAAAATAGCGTAGCAAAATGGGCAGGAGGGTAGAAGGCAGAGGTGGTGGAACTTGCTTGGCACCAGTGGGACACTAAGTTACTATAGCAGACACTTTGTGGATGCCACTAAGTTTAAGCACTGTTTGCTATAAAAATAGCGTAGCAAAATGGGCAGGAGGGTAGAAGGCAGAGGTGGTGGAACTTGCTTGGCACCAGTAGGACACTAAGTTACTATAGCAGACACTTTGTGGATGCCACTAAGTTTCAGCACTGTTTGCTATATAAATAGCGTAGCAAAATGGGCAAGAAGGTAGAAGGCAGAGGTGGTGGAACTTGCTTGGCACCATTGAGACACTAAGTTACTACAGCGGACACTTTGTGGATGCCACTAAGTTTCAGCACTGTTTGCTATAAAAATAGTGCAGCAAAATGGGCAGGAGTGTAGAAGGCAGATGTGGTGGAACTTGCTTGGCACCAGTGAGACACTAAGTTACTATAGCGGGCATTTTGTGGATGCCACTAAGTTTCAGCACTGTTTGCTATAAAAATAGCGTAGCAAAATTGGCAAGAGGGTGGAAGGAAGAGGTGGTGGAACTTGCTTTGCTCCAGTGGGACACTAAGTTACTATAGCAGACACTTTGTGGATGCCACTAAGTTTCAGCACTGTTTGTTATAAAAATAGAGTAGCAAAATGGGTAGGAGGGTAGAAGGCAGAGGTGGTGGAACTTGATTGGCACCAGTGGGATACTAAGTTTCTATAACAGACACTTTGTGGGTGCCACTAAGTTTCAGCACTGTTTGCTATAAAAATAGAGTAGCAAAATGGGCAGGAGGGTAGAAGACAGAGGTGGTGGAACTTGCTTGGCACCAGTGGGACACTAAATTACTATAGCAGACACATTGTGGATGCCACTAAGTTTCAGCACTGTTTGCTATAAAAATAGAGTAGCAAAATGGGCAGGAGGGTAGAAGGCAGAGGTGGTGGAACCTCATTGGCACCAGTGGGATACTAAGTTACTATAGCAGACAATTTGTGGATGCCACTAAGTTTCAGCACTGTTTGTTATAAAAATAGAGTAGCAAAATGGGCAGGAGGGTAGAAGGCAGAGGTGGTGGAACTTGCTTGGCACCAGTGGGACACTAAGTTACTATAGCAGACACTTTATGGATGCCACTAATTTTAAGCACTGTTTGCTATGAAAATAGCGTAGCAAAATGGGCAGGAGGGTAGAAGGCAGACGTGGTGGAACTTACTTGGCACCAGTGGGACACTAAATTACTATAGCAGACACTTTGTGGATGTCAGTAAGTTTCGGCACTGTTTGCTATAAAAATAGCGTAGCAAAATGGGCAAGAGGGTAAAAGGCAGAGGTGGTGGAACATGCTTTGGATCTAGTGGGACACTAAGTTACTATAGCAGACACTTTGTGGATGCCACTACGTTTCAGCACTGTTTGCTATAAAAATAGCGTAGCAAAATGGGCAAGAGGGTAGAAGGCAGACGTGGTGGAACTTGCTTGGCACCAGTGGGATACTAAGTTACTATAGCAGACACTTTGTAAATGCCACTAAGTTTCAGCACTGTTTGCTATAAAAATAGCGTAGCAAAATGGGCAGGAGGGTAGAAGGCAGAGGTGGTGGAACTTGCTTGGCACCAGTGGGACACTAAGTTACTATAGCAGACACTTTGTGGATGCCACTAAGTTTAAGCACTGTTTGCTATAAAAATAGCGTAGCAAAATGGGCAGGAGGGTAGAAGGCAGAGGTGGTGGAACTTGCTTGGCACCAGTGAGACACTAAGTTACTATAGCGGACACTTTGTGGATGCCACTAAGTTTCAGCACTGTTTGCTATAAAAATAGCGCAGCAAAATGGGCAGGAGGGTAGAAGGCAGAGGTGGTGGAACTTGTTCGGCACCAGTGAGACACTCAGTTACTACAGCGGACACTTTGTGGATGCCACTAAGTTTTAGCACTGTTTCCTATAAAAATAGCGTAGCAAAATTGGCAAGAGGGTAGAAGGCAGAGGTGGTGGAATTTGCTTGGCACCAGTGGGACACTAAGTTACTATAGCAGACACTTTGTAAATGCCACTAAGTTTCAGCACTGTTTGTTATAAAAATAGCGTAGCAAAATGGGCAGAAGGGTAGAAGGCAGAGGTGGTGGAACTTGCTTGGCACAAGTGGAACACTAAGTTACTATAGCAGACACTTTGTGGATAACACTAAGTTTCAGCACTGTTTGTTATAAAAATAGCGTAGCAAAATGGGCAGGAGGGTAGAAGGCAGACGTGGTGGAACTTACTTGGCACTAGTGGGACACTAAATTACTATAGCAGACACTTTGTGGATGTCAGTAAGTTTCGGCACTGTTTGCTATAAAAATAGCGTAGCAAAATGGGCAAGAGGGTAAAAGGCAGAGGTGGTGGAACATGCTTTGGATCTAGTGGGACACTAAGTTACTATAGCAGACACTTTGTGGATGCCACTAAGTTTCAGCACTGTTTGCTATAAAAATAGCGTAGCAAAATGGGCAAGAGGGTAGAAGGCAGACGTGTTGGAACTTGCTTGGCACCAGTGGGACACTAAGTTACTATAGCAGACACTTTGTGGATGCCACCAAGATTAAGCACTGTTTGCTATAAAAATAGCGTTGCAAAATGGGCAGGAGGGTAGAAGGCAGAGGTGGTGGAACTTGCTTGGCACCAGTGGGACACTAAGTTACTATAGCAGACACTTAGTGGATGCCACTAAGTTTCAGCACTGTTTGCTATAAAAATAACGTAGCAAAATGGGCAGGAGGGTAGAAGGCAGATGTGGTGGAACTTGCTTGGCACCAGTGAGACACTAAGTTACTATAGCGGACACTTTGTGGATGCCATTTAGTTTCAGCACTGTTTGCTATAAAAATAGCGTAGCAAAATTGACAAGAGGGTAGAAGGCAGAGGTGGTGGAACTTGCTTTGCTTCAGTGGGATACTAAGTTACTATAGCAGACACTTTGTGGATGCCACTAAGTTTCAGCACTGTTTGCTATAAAAATAGCGTAGCAAAATGGGCAAGAGGGTAGAAGGCAGACGTGTTGGAACTTGCTTGGCATCAGTGGGACACTAAGTTACTATAGCAGACACTTTGTAAATGCCACTAAGTTTCAGCACTGTTTGCTATAAAAAATACCGTAGTAAAATGGGCAGGAGGGTAGAAGGCAGAGGTGGTGGAACTTGCTTGGCACCAGTGGGACACTAAGTTACTATAGCAGACACTTTGTAAATGCCACTAAGTTTCAGCACTATTTGCTATAAAAAAAAGCTTAGCAAAATGGGCAGGAGGGTAGAAGGCAGAGGTGGTGGAACTTGCTTTGCACCAGTGGGACACTAAGTTACTATAGCAGACACTTTGTGGATGCCACCAAGTTTAAGCACTGTTTGCTATAAAAATAGCGTTGCAAAATGGGCAGGAGGGTAGAAGGCAGAGGTGGTGGAACTTGCTTGGCACCAGTGGGACACTAAGTTACTATAGCAGACACTTAGTGGATGCCACTAAGTTTCAGCACTGTTTGCTATAAAAATAACGTAGCAAAATGGGCAGGAGGGTAGAAGGCAGATGTGGTGGAACTTGCTTGGCACCAGTGAGACACTAAGTTACTATAGCGGACACTTTGTGGATGCCACTTAGTTTCAGCACTGTTTGCTATAAAAATAGCGTAGCAAAATTGACAAGAGGGTAGAAGGCAGAGGTGGTGGAACTTGCTTTGCTTCAGTGGGATACTAAGTTACTATAGCAGACACTTTGTGGATGCCACTAAGTTTCAGCACTGTTTGATATAAAAAATAGTGTAGCAAAATGGGCAAGAGGGTAGAAGGCAGAGGTGGTGGAACTTGCTTGGCACCAGTGAGACACTAAGTTACTACAGCGGACACTTTGTGGATGCCACTAAGTTTTAGCACTGTTTGCTATAAAAATAGCGTAGCAAAATTGGCAAGAGGGTAGAAGGCAGAGGTGGTGGAATTTGCTTGGCACCAGTGGGGCACTAAGTTACTATAGCAGACACTTTGTAAATGCCACTAAGTTTCAGCACTGTTTGCTATAAAAAAAAAGCGTAGCAAAATGGGCAGAAGGGTAGAAGGCAGAGGAGGTGGAACTTGCTTGGCGCCAGTGGGACCCTAAGTTACTATAGCAGACACTTTGTGGAAGCCACTAAGTTTCAGCACTGTTTCCTACAAAATTAGCGTAGCAAAATGGGCAGGAGAGTAGAAGGCAGAGGTGGTGGAACTTGCTTGGCACCAGTGGGACCCTAAGTTACTATAGCAGACACTTTGTGGATGCCACTAAGTTTCAGCACTGTTTGCTATAAAAATAGCGTGGCAAAATGGGCAGTAGGGTAGAAGGCAGAGGTGGTGTAACTTGCTTGGCACCAGTGGAACACTAAGTTACTATAGCAGACACTTTGTGGATGCCACTAAGTTTCAGCACTGTTTGCTATAAAAAAAGCTTAGCAAAATGGGCAGGAGGGTAGAAGGCAGAGGTGGTGGAACTTGCTTGGCACCAGTAGAATACTAAGATTCTATAGCAGACACTTTGTGGATGCCACTAAGTTTCAGCACTGTTTGCTATAAAAATAGAGTAGCAAAATGGGCAGGAGGCTAGAAGGCAGAGGTGGTGGAACTTGCTTGGCACCAGTGGAACACTAACTTACTATAGCAGACACTTTGTGAATGCCACTAAGTTTCAGCACTGTTTGCTATAAAAATAGCGCAGCAAAATGGGCAGGAGGGTCGAAGGCAGAGGTGGTGGAACTTGCTTGGCACCAGTGAGACACTAAGTTACTATAGCAGACACTTTGTAAATGCAACTAAGTTTCAGCACTGTTTCCTATAAAAATAGCATAGCAAAATGGGCAGGAGGGTAGAAGGCAGAGGTGGTGGAACTTGCTTGGCACCAGTGGGACACTAAGTTACTATAGCAGACACTTTGTGGAAGCCACTAAGTTTCAGCACTGTTTGCTACAAAATTAGCGTAGCAAAATGGGCAGGAGGGTAGAAGGTTGAGGTGGTGGAACTTGCTTGGCACCAGTAGGACACTAAGTTACTATAGCAGACACTTTGTGGATGCCACTAAGTTTCAGCACTGTTTGCTATATAAATAGCGTAGCAAAATGGGCAAGAAGGTAGAAGGCAGAGGTGGTGGAACTTGCTTGGCACCATTGAGACACTAAGTTACTACAGCGGACACTTTGTGGATGCCACTAAGTTTCAGCACTGTTTGTTATAAAAATAGCGCAGCAAAATGGGCAGGAGTGTAGAAGGCAGATGTGGTGGAACTTGCTTGGCACCAGTGAGACACTAAGTTACTATAGCGGACATTTTGTGGATGCCACTAAGTTTCAGCACTGTTTGCTATAAAAATAGCGTAGCAAAATTGGCAAGAGGGTGGAAGGAAGAGGTGGTGGAACTTGCTTTGCTCCAGTGGGACACTAAGTTACTATAGCAGACACTTTGTGGATGCCACTAAGTTTCAGCACTGTTTGTTATAAAAATAAAGTAGCAAAATGGGTAGGAGGGTAGAAGGTAGAGGTGGTGGAACTTGATTGCCACCAGTGGGATACTAAGTTTCTATAACAGACACTTTGTGGGTGCCACTAAGTTTCAGCACTGTTTGCTATAAAAATAGCGTAGCAAAATGGGCAAGAGGGTAGAAGGCAGACGTGGTGGAACTTGCTTGGCACCAGTGGGACACTAAGTTACTATAGCAGACACTCTGTGGATAACACTAAGTTTAAGCACTGTTTGCTATAAAAATAGCGTAGCAAAATGGGCAGGAGGGTAGAAGGCAGAGGTGGTGGAACTTGCTTGGCACCAGTGGAACACTAAGTTACTATAGCAGACACTTTGTAAATGCCACTAAGTTTCAGCACTGTTTGCTATAAAAATAGCGTAGCAAAATGGGCAGGAGGGTAGAAGGCAGAGGTGGTGGAAATTGCTTGGCACCAGTGGGACACTAAGTTACTACAGCGGACACTTTTTGGATGCCACTAAGTTTTAGCACTGTTTGCTATAAAAATAGCGTAGCAAAATTGGCAAGAGGGTAGAAGGCAGAGGTGGTGGAATTTGCTTGGCACCAGTGGGACACTAAGTTACTATAGCAGACACTTTGTAAATGCCACTAAGTTTCAGCACTGTTTGTTATAAAAATAGCGTAGCAAAATGGGCAGAAGGGTAGAAGGCAGAGGTGGTGGAACTTGCTTGGCACAAGTGGAACACTAAGTTACTATAGCAGACACTTTGTGGATAACACTAAGTTTCAGCACTGTTTGCTATAAAAAATACCGTAGTAAAATGGGCAGGAGGGTAGAAGGCAGAGGTGGTGGAACTTGCTTGGCACCAGTGGGACACTAAGTTACTATAGCAGACACTTTGTAAATGCCACTAAGTTTCAGCACTGTTTGCTATAAAAAAAGCTTAGCAAAATGGGCAGGAGGGTAGAAGGCAGATGTGGTGGAACTTGCTTGGCACCAGTGAGACACTAAGTTACTATAGCGGACACTTTGTGGATGCCACTTAGTTTCAGCACTGTTTGCTATAAAAATAGCGTAGCAAAATTGACAAGAGGGTAGAAGGCAGAGGTGGTGGAACTTGCTTTGCTTCAGTGGGATACTAAGTTACTATAGCAGACACTTTGTGGATGCCACTAAGTTTCAGCACTGTTTGATATAAAAAATAGTGTAGCAAAATGGGCAAGAGGGTAGAAGGCAGAGGTGGTGGAACTTGCTTGGCACCAGTGAGACACTAAGTTACTACAGCGGACACTTTGTGGATGCCACTAAGTTTTAGCACTGTTTGCTATAAAAATAGTGTAGCAAAATTGGCAAGAGGGTAGAAGGCAGAGGTGGTGGAATTTGCTTGGCACCAGTGGGGCACTAAGTTACTATAGCAGACATTTTGTAAATGCCACTAAGTTTCAGCACTGTTTGCTATAAAAAAAAGCGTAGCAAAATGGGCAGAAGGGTAGAAGGCAGAGGAGGTGGAACTTGCTTGGCGCCAGTGGGACCCTAAGTTACTATAGCAGACACTTTGTGGAAGCCACTAAGTTTCAGCACTGTTTCCTACAAAATTAGCGTAGCAAAATGGGCAGGAGAGTAGAAGGCAGAGGTGGTGGAACTTGCTTGGCACCAGTGGGACCCTAAGTTACTATAGCAGACACTTTGTGGATGCCACTAAGTTTCAGCACTGTTTGCTATAAAAATAGCGTGGCAAAATGGGCAGTAGGGTAGAAGGCAGAGGTGGTGTAACTTGCTTGGCACCAGTGGAACACTAAGTTACTATAGCAGACACTTTGTGGATGCCACTAAGTTTCAGCACTGTTTGCTATAAAAAAAGCTTAGCAAAATGGGCAGGAGGGTAGAAGGCAGAGGTGGTGGAACTTGCTTGGCACCAGTAGAATACTAAGATTCTATAGCAGACACTTTGTGGATGCCACTAAGTTTCAGCACTGTTTGCTATAAAAATAGAGTAGCAAAATGGGCAGGAGGGTAGAAGGCAGAGGTGGTGGAACTTCCTTGGCACCAGTGGAACACTAAGTTACTATAGCAGACACTTTGTGGATGACACTAAGTTTCAGCAATGTTTGCTATAAAAATAGCGTAGCAAAATGGGCAGGAGGGTAGAAGAGAGAGGTGGTGGAACTTGATTGGCACTAGTGGGATACTAAGATTCTATAACAGACACTTTGTGGGTGCCACTAAGTTTCAGCACTGTTTGCTATAAAAATAGCATAGCAAAATGGGCAGGAGGCTAGAAGGCAGAGGTGGTGGAACTTGCTTGGCACCAGTGGAACACTAAGTTACTATAGCAGACACTTTGTGAATGCCACTAAGTTTCAGCACTGTTTGCTATAAAAATAGCGTAGCAAAATGGGCAAGAGGGTAGAAGGCAGAGGTGGTGGAATTTGCTTGGCACCAGTGGGACACTAAGTTACTATAGCAGACACTTTGTGGATGCCACTAAGTTTCAGCACTGTTTGCTATAAAAATAGCGTAGGAAAATTGGCAAGAGGGTAGAAGGCAGAGGTGGTGGAACTTGCTTTGCTACAGTGGGATACTAAGTTACTATAGCAGACACTTTGTGGATGCCACTAAGTTTCAGCACTGTTTCTATAAAAAATAGCGTAGCAAAATGGGCAAGAGGGTAGAAGGCAGAGGTGGTGGAACTTGCTTGGCACCAGTGAGACACTCAGTTACTACAGCGGACACTTTGTGGATGCCACTAAGTTTTAGCACTGTTTGCTATAAAAATAGCGTAGCAATATTGGCAAGAGGGTAGAAGGCAGAGGTGGTGGAATTTCCTTGGCACCAGTGGGACACTAAGTTACTATAGCAGACACTTTGTAAATGCCACTAAGTTTCAGCACTGTTTGCTATAAAAATGGCATAGCAATATGGGCAGAAGGGTAGAAGGCAGAGGTGGTGGAACTTGCTTGGCACCAGTGGGACACTAAGTTACTATAGCAGACACTTTGTGGAAGCCACTAAGTTTCAGCACTGTTTCCTACAAAATTAGCGTAGCAAAATGGGCAGGAGAGTAGAAGGCAGAGGTGGTGGAACTTGCTTGGCACCAGTAGGACACTAAGTTACTATAGTAGACACTTTGTGCATGCCACTAAGTTTCAGCACTGTTTGCTATAAAAATAGCGTAGCAAAATGGGCAGTAGGGTGGAAGGCAGAGGTGGTGTAACTTGCTTGGCACCAGTGGGACACTAAGTTACTATAGCAGACACTTTGTAAATGCCACTAAGTTTCAGCACTGTTTGCTATAAAAAAAGCTTAGCAAATGGGCAGGAGGGTAGAAGGCAGAGGTGGTGGAACTTTGCTTGGCACCAGTGGGACACTAAGTTACTATAGCAGACACTTTGTGGATGCCACCAAGTTTAAGCACTGTTTACTATAAAAATAGTTTAGCAAAATGGGCAGGAGGGTAGAAGTCAGAGGTGGTGGAACTTGCTTGGCACCAGTGGGACACTAAGTTACTTTACAAGACACTTTGTAAATGCCACTAAGTTTCAGCACTGTTTGCTATAAAAATAGCGTAACAAAATGGGCAGGAGGGTAGAAGGCAGATGTAGTGGAACTTGCGTGGCACCAGTGGGACAATAAGTTACTATAGCAGACACTTTGTAAATGCCACTACGTTTCAGCACTGTTTGCTATAAAAATAGCGTAGAAAAATGGGCAGGAGGGTAGAAGGCAGAGGTCGTGGAACTTGCTTGGCACCAGTAGGACACTAAGTTACTATAGCAGACACTTTGTGGATTCCACTAAGTTTCAGCACTGTTTGCTATAAAAAAAGCTTAGCAAAATGGGCAGGAAGGTAGAAGGCAGAGGTGGTTGAACTTGCTTGGCACCAGTGGGACACTAAGTTACTATAGCAAACACTTTGTGGATGCCACTAAGTTTAAGCACTGTTTGCTATAAAAATAGCGTAGCAAAATGGGCAAGAGGGTAGAAGGCAGAGGTGGTGGAACTTGATTGGCACCAGTGGGAAACTAAGTTACTATAGCAGACACTTTGTGGATGCCACTAAGTTTCAGCACTGTTTGCTATAAAAAAAAGCGTAGCAAAATGGGCAGGAGGGTAGAAGTCAGAGGTGGTGTAACTTGCTTGGCACCAGTGGAACACTAAGTTACTCTAGCAGACACTTTGTGGATGCCACTAAGTTTCAGCACTGTTTGCTATAAAAATAGCAGAGCAAAATGGGCAAGAGGGTAGAAGGCAAAGGTGGTGGAATTTGCTTAGCACCAGTGGGACACTAAGTTACTATAGCAGACACTTTGTGGATGCCACTAAGTTTCAGCACTGTTTGCTATAAAAATAGCGTAGCAAAATGGGCAGGAGGGTAGAAGGCAGAGGTGGTGGAACTTGCTTGGCACCAGTGGGACACTAAGTTACTTTAGCAGGCACTTTGTAAATGTCACTAAGTTTTAGCACTGTTTGCTATAAAAATAGCGCAGCAAAATGGGCAGCAGGGTAGAAGGCAGAAGTGGTGGAACTTGCTTGGCACCAGTAGGACACTAAGTTACAATAGCAGACACTTTGTGGATGCCACTAAGTTTCAGCACTGTTTTCTATAAAAATAGAGTAGCAAAATGGGCAGTAGGGTAGAAGGCAGAGGTGGTGGAACATGCTTGGCACCAGTGGGACACTAAGTTACTTTAGCAGACACTTTGTAAATGCCACTAAGTTTCAGCACTGTTTGCTATAAAAATAGCGTAGCAAAATGGGCAGCAGGGTAGAAGGCAGAGGTGGTGGAACTTGCTTGGCACCAGTGGGACACTAAGTTACTTTACAAGACACTTTGTAAATGCCACTAAGTTTCAGCACTGTTTGCTATAAAAATAGCGTAACAAAATGGGCAGGAGGGTAGAAGACAGATGTAGTGGAACTTGCGTGGCACCAGTGGGACAATAAGTTACTATAGCAGACACTTTGTAAATGCCACTACGTTTCAGCACTGTTTGCTATAAAAATAGCGTAGAAAAATGGGCAGGAGGGTAGAAGGCAGAGGTCGTGGAACTTGCTTGGCACCAGTAGGACACTAAGTTACTATAGCAGACACTTTGTGGATTCCACTAAGTTTCAGCACTGTTTGCTATAAAAAAAGCTTAGCAAAATGGGCAGGAAGGTAGAAGGCAGAGGTGGTTGAACTTGCTTGGCACCAGTGGGACACTAAGTTACTATAGCAAACACTTTGTGGATGCCACTAAGTTTAAGCACTGTTTGCTATAAAAATAGCGTAGCAAAATGGGCAAGAGGGTAGAAGGCAGAGGTGGTGGAACTTGATTGGCACCAGTGGGAAACTAAGTTACTATAGCAGACACTTTGTGGATGCCACTAAGTTTCAGCACTGTTTGCTATAAAAAAAAGCGTAGCAAAATGGGCAGGAGGGTAGAAGTCAGAGGTGGTGTAACTTGCTTGGCACCAGTGGAACACTAAGTTACTCTAGCAGACACTTTGTGGATGCCACTAAGTTTCAGCACTGTTTGCTATAAAAATAGCAGAGCAAAATGGGCAAGAGGGTAGAAGGCAAAGGTGGTGGAATTTGCTTAGCACCAGTGGGACACTAAGTTACTATAGCAGACACTTTGTGGATGCCACTAAGTTTCAGCACTGTTTGCTATAAAAATAGCGTAGCAAAATGGGCAGGAGGGTAGAAGGCAGAGGTGGTGGAACTTGCTTGGCACCAGTGGGACACTAAGTTACTTTAGCAGGCACTTTGTAAATGTCACTAAGTTTTAGCACTGTTTGCTATAAAAATAGCGCAGCAAAATGGGCAGCAGGGTAGAAGGCAGAAGTGGTGGAACTTGCTTGGCACCAGTAGGACACTAAGTTACAATAGCAGACACTTTGTGGATGCCACTAAGTTTCAGCACTGTTTTCTATAAAAATAGAGTAGCAAAATGGGCAGTAGGGTAGAAGGCAGAGGTGGTGGAACATGCTTGGCACCAGTGGGACACTAAGTTACTTTAGCAGACACTTTGTAAATGCCACTAAGTTTCAGCACTGTTTGCTATAAAAATAGCGTAGCAAAATGGGCAGCAGGGTAGAAGGCAGAGGTGGTTGAACTTGCTTTGCACCAGTGGGACACTAAGTTACTATAGCAGACACTTTGTGGATGCCACTAAGTTTAAGCACTGTTTGCTATAAAAATAGCGTAGCAAAATGGGCAGGAGGGTAGAAGGCAGAGGTGGTGGAACTTGCTTGGCACCAGTGGGACACTAAGTTACTATAGCAGACACTTTGTGGATTCCACTAAGTTTCAGCACTTTTTGCTATAAAAATAGCGTAACAAAATGGGCAGGAGGGTAGAAGGCAGATGTAGTGGAACTTGATTGGCACCAGTAAGACACTAAGTTACGATAGCAGACACTTTGTGGATGCCACTAAGTTTCAGCACTGTTTGCTATAAAAATAGCGTAGCAAAATGGGCAGGAGGGTAGAAGGCAGAGGTGGTGGAACTTGCTTGGCACCAGTGGGACACTAAGTTACTATAGCAGACACTTTGTGGATGCCACTAAGTTTAAGCACTGTTTGCTATAAAAATAGCGTAGCAAAATGGGCAGGAGGGTAGAAGGCAGAGGTGGTGGAACTTGCTTGGCACCAGTAGGACACTAAGTTACTATAGCAGACACTTTGTGGATGCCACTAAGTTTCAGCACTGTTTGCTATATAAATAGCGTAGCAAAATGGGCAAGAAGGTAGAAGGCAGAGGTGGTGGAACTTGCTTGGCACCATTGAGACACTAAGTTACTACAGCGGACACTTTGTGGATGCCACTAAGTTTCAGCACTGTTTGCTATAAAAATAGTGCAGCAAAATGGGCAGGAGTGTAGAAGGCAGATGTGGTGGAACTTGCTTGGCACCAGTGAGACACTAAGTTACTATAGCGGGCATTTTGTGGATGCCACTAAGTTTCAGCACTGTTTGCTATAAAAATAGCGTAGCAAAATTGGCAAGAGGGTGGAAGGAAGAGGTGGTGGAACTTGCTTTGCTCCAGTGGGACACTAAGTTACTATAGCAGACACTTTGTGGATGCCACTAAGTTTCAGCACTGTTTGTTATAAAAATAGAGTAGCAAAATGGGTAGGAGGGTAGAAGGCAGAGGTGGTGGAACTTGATTGGCACCAGTGGGATACTAAGTTTCTATAACAGACACTTTGTGGGTGCCACTAAGTTTCAGCACTGTTTGCTATAAAAATAGAGTAGCAAAATGGGCAGGAGGGTAGAAGACAGAGGTGGTGGAACTTGCTTGGCACCAGTGGGACACTAAATTACTATAGCAGACACATTGTGGATGCCACTAAGTTTCAGCACTGTTTGCTATAAAAATAGCGTAGCAAAATGGGCAGGAGGGTAGAAGGCAGAGGTGGTGGAACCTCATTGGCACCAGTGGGATACTAAGTTACTATAGCAGACAATTTGTGGATGCCACTAAGTTTCAGCACTGTTTGTTATAAAAATAGAGTAGCAAAATGGGCAGCAGGGTAGAAGGCAGAGGTGGTGGAACTTGCTTGGCACCAGTGGGACACTAAGTTACTATAGCAGACACTTTATGGATGCCACTAATTTTAAGCACTGTTTGCTATGAAAATAGCGTAGCAAAATGGGCAGGAGGGTAGAAGGCAGACGTGGTGGAACTTACTTGGCACCAGTGGGACACTAAATTACTATAGCAGACACTTTGTGGATGTCAGTAAGTTTCGGCACTGTTTGCTATAAAAATAGCGTAGCAAAATGGGCAAGAGGGTAAAAGGCAGAGGTGGTGGAACATGCTTTGGATCTAGTGGGACACTAAGTTACTATAGCAGACACTTTGTGGATGCCACTACGTTTCAGCACTGTTTGCTATAAAAATAGCGTAGCAAAATGGGCAAGAGGGTAGAAGGCAGACGTGGTGGAACTTGCTTGGCACCAGTGGGATACTAAGTTACTATAGCAGACACTTTGTAAATGCCACTAAGTTTCAGCACTGTTTGCTATAAAAATAGCGTAGCAAAATGGGCAGGAGGGTAGAAGGCAGAGGTGGTGGAACTTGCTTGGCACCAGTGGGACACTAAGTTACTATAGCAGACACTTTGTGGATGCCACTAAGTTTAAGCACTGTTTGCTATAAAAATAGCGTAGCAAAATGGGCAGGAGGGTAGAAGGCAGAGGTGGTGGAACTTGCTTGGCACCAGTGAGACACTAAGTTACTATAGCGGACACTTTGTGGATGCCACTAAGTTTCAGCACTGTTTGCTATAAAAATAGCGCAGCAAAATGGGCAGGAGGGTAGAAGGCAGAGGTGGTGGAACTTGTTCGGCACCAGTGAGACACTCAGTTACTACAGCGGACACTTTGTGGATGCCACTAAGTTTTAGCACTGTTTCCTATAAAAATAGCGTAGCAAAATTGGCAAGAGGGTAGAAGGCAGAGGTGGTGGAATTTGCTTGGCACCAGTGGGACACTAAGTTACTATAGCAGACACTTTGTAAATGCCACTAAGTTTCAGCACTGTTTGTTATAAAAATAGCGTAGCAAAATGGGCAGAAGGGTAGAAGGCAGAGGTGGTGGAACTTGCTTGGCACAAGTGGAACACTAAGTTACTATAGCAGACACTTTGTGGATAACACTAAGTTTCAGCACTGTTTGTTATAAAAATAGCGTAGCAAAATGGGCAGGAGGGTAGAAGGCAGACGTGGTGGAACTTACTTGGCACTAGTGGGACACTAAATTACTATAGCAGACACTTTGTGGATGTCAGTAAGTTTCGGCACTGTTTGCTATAAAAATAGCGTAGCAAAATGGGCAAGAGGGTAAAAGGCAGAGGTGGTGGAACATGCTTTGGATCTAGTGGGACACTAAGTTACTATAGCAGACACTTTGTGGATGCCACTAAGTTTCAGCACTGTTTGCTATAAAAATAGCGTAGCAAAATGGGCAAGAGGGTAGAAGGCAGACGTGTTGGAACTTGCTTGGCACCAGTGGGACACTAAGTTACTATAGCAGACACTTTGTGGATGCCACCAAGTTTAAGCACTGTTTGCTATAAAAATAGCGTTGCAAAATGGGCAGGAGGGTAGAAGGCAGAGGTGGTGGAACTTGCTTGGCACCAGTGGGACACTAAGTTACTATAGCAGACACTTAGTGGATGCCACTAAGTTTCAGCACTGTTTGCTATAAAAATAACGTAGCAAAATGGGCAGGAGGGTAGAAGGCAGATGTGGTGGAACTTGCTTGGCACCAGTGAGACACTAAGTTACTATAGCGGACACTTTGTGGATGCCACTTAGTTTCAGCACTGTTTGCTATAAAAATAGCGTAGCAAAATTGACAAGAGGGTAGAAGGCAGAGGTGGTGGAACTTGCTTTGCTTCAGTGGGATACTAAGTTACTATAGCAGACACTTTGTGGATGCCACTAAGTTTCAGCACTGTTTGCTATAAAAATAGCGTAGCAAAATGGGCAAGAGGGTAGAAGGCAGACGTGTTGGAACTTGCTTGGCATCAGTGGGACACTAAGTTACTATAGCAGACACTTTGTAAATGCCACTAAGTTTCAGCACTGTTTGCTATAAAAAATACCGTAGTAAAATGGGCAGGAGGGTAGAAGGCAGAGGTGGTGGAACTTGCTTGGCACCAGTGGGACACTAAGTTACTATAGCAGACACTTTGTAAATGCCACTAAGTTTCAGCACTATTTGCTATAAAAAAAGCTTAGCAAAATGGGCAGGAGGGTAGAAGGCAGAGGTGGTGGAACTTGCTTTGCACCAGTGGGACACTAAGTTACTATAGCAGACACTTTGTGGATGCCACCAAGTTTAAGCACTGTTTGCTATAAAAATAGCGTTGCAAAATGGGCAGGAGGGTAGAAGGCAGAGGTGGTGGAACTTGCTTGGCACCAGTGGGACACTAAGTTACTATAGCAGACACTTAGTGGATGCCACTAAGTTTCAGCACTGTTTGCTATAAAAATAACGTAGCAAAATGGGCAGGAGGGTAGAAGGCAGATGTGGTGGAACTTGCTTGGCACCAGTGAGACACTAAGTTACTATAGCGGACACTTTGTGGATGCCACTTAGTTTCAGCACTGTTTGCTATAAAAATAGCGTAGCAAAATTGACAAGAGGGTAGAAGGCAGAGGTGGTGGAACTTGCTTTGCTTCAGTGGGATACTAAGTTACTATAGCAGACACTTTGTGGATGCCACTAAGTTTCAGCACTGTTTGATATAAAAAATAGTGTAGCAAAATGGGCAAGAGGGTAGAAGGCAGAGGTGGTGGAACTTGCTTGGCACCAGTGAGACACTAAGTTACTACAGCGGATACTTTGTGGATGCCACTAAGTTTTAGCACTGTTTGCTATAAAAATAGCGTAGCAAAATTGGCAAGAGGGTAGAAGGCAGAGGTGGTGGAATTTGCTTGGCACCAGTGGGGCACTAAGTTACTATAGCAGACACTTTGTAAATGCCACTAAGTTTCAGCACTGTTTGCTATAAAAAAAAAGCGTAGCAAAATGGGCAGAAGGGTAGAAGGCAGAGGAGGTGGAACTTGCTTGGCGCCAGTGGGACCCTAAGTTACTATAGCAGACACTTTGTGGAAGCCACTAAGTTTCAGCACTGTTTCCTACAAAATTAGCGTAGCAAAATGGGCAGGAGAGTAGAAGGCAGAGGTGGTGGAACTTGCTTGGCACCAGTGGGACCCTAAGTTACTATAGCAGACACTTTGTGGATGCCACTAAGTTTCAGCACTGTTTGCTATAAAAATAGCGTGGCAAAATGGGCAGTAGGGTAGAAGGCAGAGGTGGTGTAACTTGCTTGGCACCAGTGGAACACTAAGTTACTATAGCAGACACTTTGTGGATGCCACTAAGTTTCAGCACTGTTTGCTATAAAAAAAGCTTAGCAAAATGGGCAGGAAGGTAGAAGGCAGAGGTGGTGGAACTTGCTTGGCACCAGTAGAATACTAAGATTCTATAGCAGACACTTTGTGGATGCCACTAAGTTTCAGCACTGTTTGCTATAAAAATAGAGTAGCAAAATGGGCAGGAGGCTAGAAGGCAGAGGTGGTGGAACTTGCTTGGCACCAGTGGAACACTAACTTACTATAGAAGACACTTTGTGAATGCCACTAAGTTTCAGCACTGTTTGCTATAAAAATAGCGCAGCAAAATGGGCAGGAGGGTCGAAGGCAGAGGTGGTGGAACTTGCTTGGCACCAGTGAGACACTAAGTTACTATAGCAGACACTTTGTAAATGCAACTAAGTTTCAGCACTGTTTCCTATAAAAATAGCATAGCAAAATGGGCAGGAGGGTAGAAGGCAGAGGTGGTGGAACTTGCTTGGCACCAGTGGGACACTAAGTTACTATAGCAGACACTTTGTGGAAGCCACTAAGTTTCAGCACTGTTTGCTACAAAATTAGCGTAGCAAAATGGGCAGGAGGGTAGAAGGTTGAGGTGGTGGAACTTGCTTGGCACCAGTAGGACACTAAGTTACTATAGCAGACACTTTGTGGATGCCACTAAGTTTCAGCACTGTTTGCTATATAAATAGCGTAGCAAAATGGGCAAGAAGGTAGAAGGCAGAGGTGGTGGAACTTGCTTGGCACCATTGAGACACTAAGTTACTACAGCGGACACTTTGTGGATGCCACTAAGTTTCAGCACTGTTTGTTATAAAAATAGCGCAGCAAAATGGGCAGGAGTGTAGAAGGCAGATGTGGTGGAACTTGCTTGGCACCAGTGAGACACTAAGTTACTATAGCGGACATTTTGTGGATGCCACTAAGTTTCAGCACTGTTTGCTAGAAAAATAGCGTAGCAAAATTGGCAAGAGGGTGGAAGGAAGAGGTGGTGGAACTTGCTTTGCTCCAGTGGGACACTAAGTTACTATAGCAGACACTTTGTGGATGCCACTAAGTTTCAGCACTGTTTGTTATAAAAATAAAGTAGCAAAATGGGAAGGAGGGTAGAAGGTAGAGGTGGTGGAACTTGATTGGCACCAGTGGGATACTAAGTTTCTATAACAGACACTTTGTGGGTGCCACTAAGTTTCAGCACTGTTTGCTATAAAAATAGCGTAGCAAAATGGGCAAGAGGGTAGAAGGCAGACGTGGTGGAACTTGCTTGGCACCAGTGGGACACTAAGTTACTATAGCAGACACTCTGTGGATAACACTAAGTTTAAGCACTGTTTGCTATAAAAATAGCGTAGCAAAATGGGCAGGAGGGTAGAAGGCAGAGGTGGTGGAACTTGCTTGGCACCAGTGGAACACTAAGTTACTATAGCAGACACTTTGTAAATGCCACTAAGTTTCAGCACTGTTTGCTATAAAAATAGCGTAGCAAAATGGGCAGGAGGGTAGAAGGCAGAGGTGGTGGAAATTGCTTGGCACCAGTGGGACACTAAGTTACTACAGCGGACACTTTTTGGATGCCACTAAGTTTTAGCACTGTTTGCTATAAAAATAGCGTAGCAAAATTGGCAAGAGGGTAGAAGGCAGAGGTGGTGGAATTTGCTTGGCACCAGTGGGACACTAAGTTACTATAGCAGACACTTTGTAAATGCCACTAAGTTTCAGCACTGTTTGTTATAAAAATAGCGTAGCAAAATGGGCAGAAGGGTAGAAGGCAGAGGTGGTGGAACTTGCTTGGCACAAGTGGAACACTAAGTTACTATAGCAGACACTTTGTGGATAACACTAAGTTTCAGCACTGTTTGCTATAAAAAATACCGTAGTAAAATGGGCAGGAGGGTAGAAGGCAGAGGTGGTGGAACTTGCTTGGCACCAGTGGGACACTAAGTTACTATAGCAGACACTTTGTAAATGCCACTAAGTTTCAGCACTGTTTGCTATAAAAAAAAGCTTAGCAAAATGGGCAGGAGGGTAGAAGGCAGAGGTGGTGGAACTTGCTTTGCACCAGTGGGACACTAAGTTACTATAGCAGACACTTTGTGGATGCCACCAAGTTTAAGCACTGTTTGCTATAAAAATAGCGTTGCAAAATGGGCAGGAGGGTAGAAGGCAGAGGTGGTGGAACTTGCTTGGCACCAGTGGGACACTAAGTTACTATAGCAGACACTTAGTGGATAACACTAAGTTTCAGCACTGTTTTCTATAAAAATAACGTAGCAAAATGGGCAGGAGGGTAGAAGGCAGATGTGGTGGAACTTGCTTGGCACCAGTGAGACACTAAGTTACTATAGCGGACACTTTGTGGATGCCACTTAGTTTCAGCACTGTTTGCTATAAAAATAGCGTAGCAAAATTGACAAGAGGGTAGAAGGCAGAGGTGGTGGAACTTGCTTTGCTTCAGTGGGATACTAAGTTACTATAGCAGACACTTTGTGGATGCCACTAAGTTTCAGCACTGTTTGATATAAAAAATAGTGTAGCAAAATGGGCAAGAGGGTAGAAGGCAGAGGTGGTGGAACTTGCTTGGCACCAGTGAGACACTAAGTTACTACAGCGGACACTTTGTGGATGCCACTAAGTTTTAGCACTGTTTGCTATAAAAATAGTGTAGCAAAATTGGCAAGAGGGTAGAAGGCAGAGGTGGTGGAATTTGCTTGGCACCAGTGGGGCACTAAGTTACTATAGCAGACATTTTGTAAATGCCACTAAGTTTCAGCACTGTTTGCTATAAAAAAAAGCGTAGCAAAATGGGCAGAAGGGTAGAAGGCAGAGGAGGTGGAACTTGCTTGGCGCCAGTGGGACCCTAAGTTACTATAGCAGACACTTTGTGGAAGCCACTAAGTTTCAGCACTGTTTCCTACAAAATTAGCGTAGCAAAATGGGCAGGAGAGTAGAAGGCAGAGGTGGTGGAACTTGCTTGGCACCAGTGGGACCCTAAGTTACTATAGCAGACACTTTGTGGATGCCACTAAGTTTCAGCACTGTTTGCTATAAAAATAGCGTGGCAAAATGGGCAGTAGGGTAGAAGGCAGAGGTGGTGTAACTTGCTTGGCACCAGTGGAACACTAAGTTACTATAGCAGACACTTTGTGGATGCCACTAAGTTTCAGCACTGTTTGCTATAAAAAAAGCTTAGCAAAATGGGCAGGAGGGTAGAAGGCAGAGGTGGTGGAACTTGCTTGGCACCAGTAGAATACTAAGATTCTATAGCAGACACTTTGTGGATGCCACTAAGTTTCAGCACTGTTTGCTATAAAAATAGAGTAGCAAAATGGGCAGGAGGGTAGAAGGCAGAGGTGGTGGAACTTCCTTGGCACCAGTGGAACACTAAGTTACTATAGCAGACACTTTGTGGATGACACTAAGTTTCAGCAATGTTTGCTATAAAAATAGCGTAGCAAAATGGGCAGGAGGGTAGAAGAGAGAGGTGGTGGAACTTGATTGGCACTAGTGGGATACTAAGATTCTATAACAGACACTTTGTGGGTGCCACTAAGTTTCAGCACTGTTTGCTATAAAAATAGCATAGCAAAATGGGCAGGAGGCTAGAAGGCAGAGGTGGTGGAACTTGCTTGGCACCAGTGGAACACTAAGTTACTATAGCAGACACTTTGTGAATGCCACTAAGTTTCAGCACTGTTTGCTATAAAAATAGCGTAGCAAAATGGGCAAGAGGGTAGAAGGCAGAGGTGGTGGAATTTGCTTGGCACCAGTGGGACACTAAGTTACTATAGCAGACACTTTGTGGATGCCACTAAGTTTCAGCACTGTTTGCTATAAAAATAGCGTAGGAAAATTGGCAAGAGGGTAGAAGGCAGAGGTGGTGGAACTTGCTTTGCTACAGTGGGATACTAAGTTACTATAGCAGACACTTTGTGGATGCCAATAAGTTTCAGCACTGTTTCTATAAAAAATAGCGTAGCAAAATGGGCAAGAGGGTAGAAGGCAGAGGTGGTGGAACTTGCTTGGCACCAGTGAGACACTCAGTTACTACAGCGGACACTTTGTGGATGCCACTAAGTTTTAGCACTGTTTGCTATAAAAATAGCGTAGCAATATTGGCAAGAGGGTAGAAGGCAGAGGTGGTGGAATTTCCTTGGCACCAGTGGGACACTAAGTTACTATAGCAGACACTTTGTAAATGCCACTAAGTTTCAGCACTGTTTGCTATAAAAATGGCATAGCAATATGGGCAGAAGGGTAGAAGGCAGAGGTGGTGGAACTTGCTTGGCACCAGTGGGACACTAAGTTACTATAGCAGACACTTTGTGGAAGCCACTAAGTTTCAGCACTGTTTCCTACAAAATTAGCGTAGCAAAATGGGCAGGAGAGTAGAAGGCAGAGGTGGTGGGAACTTGCTTGGCACCAGTAGGACACTAAGTTACTATAGTAGACACTTTGTGCATGCCACTAAGTTTCAGCACTGTTTGCTATAAAAATAGCGTAGCAAAATGGGCAGTAGGGTGGAAGGCAGAGGTGGTGTAACTTGCTTGGCACCAGTGGGACACTAAGTTACTATAGCAGACACTTTGTAAATGCCACTAAGTTTCAGCACTGTTTGCTATAAAAAAAGCTTAGCAAATGGGCAGGAGGGTAGAAGGCAGAGGTGGTGGAACTTTGCTTGGCACCAGTGGGACACTAAGTTACTATAGCAGACACTTTGTGGATGCCACCAAGTTTAAGCACTGTTTACTATAAAAATAGTTTAGCAAAATGGGCAGGAGGGTAGAAGTCAGAGGTGGTGGAACTTGCTTGGCACCAGTGGGACACTAAGTTACTTTACAAGACACTTTGTAAATGCCACTAAGTTTCAGCACTGTTTGCTATAAAAATAGCGTAACAAAATGGGCAGGAGGGTAGAAGGCAGATGTAGTGGAACTTGCGTGGCACCAGTGGGACAATAAGTTACTATAGCAGACACTTTGTAAATGCCACTACGTTTCAGCACTGTTTGCTATAAAAATAGCGTAGAAAAATGGGCAGGAGGGTAGAAGGCAGAGGTCGTGGAACTTGCTTGGCACCAGTAGGACACTAAGTTACTATAGCAGACACTTTGTGGATTCCACTAAGTTTCAGCACTGTTTGCTATAAAAAAAGCTTAGCAAAATGGGCAGGAAGGTAGAAGGCAGAGGTGGTTGAACTTGCTTAGCACCAGTGGGACACTAAGTTACTATAGCAAACACTTTGTGGATGCCACTAAGTTTAAGCACTGTTTGCTATAAAAATAGCGTAGCAAAATGGGCAAGAGGGTAGAAGGCAGAGGTGGTGGAACTTGATTGGCACCAGTGGGAAACTAAGTTACTATAGCAGACACTTTGTGGATGCCACTAAGTTTCAGCACTGTTTGCTATAAAAAAAAGCGTAGCAAAATGGGCAGGAGGGTAGAAGTCAGAGGTGGTGTAACTTGCTTGGCACCAGTGGAACACTAAGTTACTCTAGCAGACACTTTGTGGATGCCACTAAGTTTCAGCACTGTTTGCTATAAAAATAGCAGAGCAAAATGGGCAAGAGGGTAGAAGGCAAAGGTGGTGGAATTTGCTTAGCACCAGTGGGACACTAAGTTACTATAGCAGACACTTTGTGGATGCCACTAAGTTTCAGCACTGTTTGCTATAAAAATAGCGTAGCAAAATGGGCAGGAGGGTAGAAGGCAGAGGTGGTGGAACTTGCTTGGCACCAGTGGGACACTAAGTTACTTTAGCAGGCACTTTGTAAATGTCACTAAGTTTTAGCACTGTTTGCTATAAAAATAGCGCAGCAAAATGGGCAGCAGGGTAGAAGGCAGAAGTGGTGGAACTTGCTTGGCACCAGTAGGACACTAAGTTACAATAGCAGACACTTTGTGGATGCCACTAAGTTTCAGCACTGTTTTCTATAAAAATAGAGTAGCAAAATGGGCAGTAGGGTAGAAGGCAGAGGTGGTGGAACATGCTTGGCACCAGTGGGACACTAAGTTACTTTAGCAGACACTTTGTAAATGCCACTAAGTTTCAGCACTGTTTGCTATAAAAATAGCGTAGCAAAATGGGCAGCAGGGTAGAAGGCAGAGGTGGTTGAACTTGCTTTGCACCAGTGGGACACTAAGTTACTATAGCAGACACTTTGTGGATGCCACTAAGTTTAAGCACTGTTTGCTATAAAAATAGCGTAGCAAAATGGGCAGGAGGGTAGAAGGCAGAGGTGGTGGAACTTGCTTGGCACCAGTGGGACACTAAGTTACTATAGCAGACACTTTGTGGATTCCACTAAGTTTCAGCACTTTTTGCTATAAAAATAGCGTAACAAAATGGGCAGGAGGGTAGAAGGCAGATGTAGTGGAACTTGATTGGCACCAGTAAGACACTAAGTTACGATAGCAGACACTTTGTGGATGCCACTAAGTTTCAGCACTGTTTGCTATAAAAATAGCGTAGCAAAATGGGCAGCAGGGTAGTAGGCAGAAGTGGTGGAACTTGCGTGGCACCAGAAGGACACTAAGTTACAATAGCAGACACTTTGTGGATGCCACTAAGTTTCAGCACTGTTTGCTATAAAAATAGCGTAGCAAAATGGGCAGCAGGGTAGAAGGCAGAGGTGGTTGAACTTGCTTTGCACCAGTGGGACACTAAGTTACTATAGCAGACACTTTGTGGATGCCACTAAGTTTAAGCACTGTTTGCTATAAAAATGGCGTAGCAAAATGGGCAGGAGGGTAGAAGGCAGAGGTGGTGGAACTTGCTTGGCATCAGTGGGACACTAATTACTATAGCACACACTTTGTGGATGCCACTAAGTTTCAGCACTGTTTGCTATAAAAAAAAGCGTAGCAAAATGGGCAGGAGGGTAAAAGGCAGATGTGGTGGAACTTGCTTGGCACCAGTGAGACACTAAGTTACTATAGCGGACACTTTGTGGATGCCACTAAGTTTCAGCACTGTTTGCTATAAAAATAGCGTAACAAAATTGGCAAGATGGTAGAAGGCAGAGGTGGTGGAACTTGCTTTGCTCCAGTGGGACACTAAGTTACTATAGCAGACACTTTGTGGATGCCACTAACTTTCAGCACAGTTTGCTATAAAAATAACGTTGCAAAATGGGCAGGAGGGTAGAAGTTAGAAGTGGTGTAACTTGCTTGGCACCAGTGGAACAGTAAGTTACTATAGCAGACACTTTGTGGATGCCACTAACTTTCAGCACTGTTTTCTATAAAAATAGGGTAGCAAAATGGGCCGGAGGGTAGAAGGCAGAGGTGGTGGAACTTGCTTGGCACCAGTGGGACACTAAGTTACTATAGCAGACACTTTGTAAATGCTACTAAGTTTCAGCACTGTTTGCTATAAAAATAGCGTAGCAAAATGGGCAGGAGGGTAGAAGGCAGAGGTGGTGGAACTTGCTTGGCACCAGTGGGACACTAAGTTACTATAGCAGACACTTTGTGGATGCCACTAAGTTTCAGCACTGTTTGCTATAAAAATAGCGTAGCAAAATGGGCAGGAGGGTAGAAGGCAGACGTGGTGGAACTTCCTTGGCACCAGTGGGACACTAAGTTACTATAGCGGACACTTTGTGGATGTCACTAATTTTCAGCACTGTTTGCTATAAAAATAGCGCAGCAAAATGGGCAGGAGGGTAGAAGGCAGACGTGGTGGAACTTGCTTTGCTCCAGTGCGACACTAAGTTACTATAGCAGACATTTTGTGGATGCCACTAAGTTTCAGCACTGTTTGCTATAAAAATAGCGTAGCATAATGGGCAGGAGGGTAGAAGGCAGAGGTGGTGGAACTTGATTGGCACCAGTGGGATACTAAGTTTCTATAACAGACAGTTTGTGGGTGCAACTAAGTTTCAGCACTGTTTGCTATAAAAATAGCGTAGCAAAATGGGCAGGATGGTAGAAGGCAGAGGTGGTGGAACTTGCTTGGCACCAGTGGGATACTAATTTACTATAGCAGACACTTTGTAAATGCCACTAAGTTTCAGCACTTTTTGCTATAAAAATAGCGTAGCAAAATGGGTAGGAGGGTAGAAGGCAGAGGTGGTGGAACTTGCTTGGCACCAGTGGGACACTAAGTTACTATAGCAAACACTTTGTGGAAGCCACTAAGTTTCAGCACTCTTTACTATAAAATTAGCGTAGCAAAATGGGCAGGAGGGTAGAAGGCAGAGGTGGTGGAACTTGCTTGGCACCAGTAGGACACTAATTTACTATAGCAGACACTTTGTGGATGCAAGTAAGTTTCAGCACTGTTTGCTATAAAAATAGCGTAGCAAAATGGGCAGTAGGGTAGAAGGCAGAAGTGGTGGAACTTCCTTGGCACCAGTGGAACACTAAGTTACTATAGCAGAGACTTTCTGGATGCCACTAAGTTTCAGCACTGTTTGCTATAAAAATAGCGTAGCAAAATGGGCAGGAGTGTAGAAGGCAGAGGTGGTGGAACTTCCTTGGCACCAGTGGGACACTAAGTTACCATAGCAGCCACTTTGTAGATGCCACTAAGTTTCAGCACTGTTTGTTATAAAAATAGAGTAGTAAAATGGGCAGGAGGGTAGAAGACAGAGGTGGTGGAAATAGCTTGGCACCAGTGGGACACTAAGTTACTATAGCAGACACTTTGTGGATGCCACTAAGTTTAAGCACTGTTTGCTATAAAAATAGTGTAGCAAAATTGGCAAGAGGGTAGAAGGCAGAGGTGGTGGAACTTGCTTTGCTCCAGTGGGCCACTAAGTTACTATAGCAGACACTTTGTGGATGCCACTAAGTTTCAGCACTGTTTGCTATAAAAATAGCGTAGCAAATTGGGCAAGACGGTATAAGGCAGAGGTGGTGGAAATAGCTTGGCACCAGTGGGACACTAAGTTACTATAGCAGACACTTTGTGGATGCCACTAATTTCAGCACTGCTTGCTATAAAAATAGCATAGCAAAATGGGCAGGAGGGTAGAAGGCAGATGTGGTGGAACTTGCTTGGCACCAGTGGGACACTAAGTTACTATAGCAGACACTTTGTGGAAGCCACTACGTTTCAGCACTGTTTACTATAAAATTAGCGTAGCAAAATGGGCAGGAGGGTAGAAGGCAGAGGTGGTGGAACTTGCATGGCACCAGTAGGACACTAATTTACTATAGCAAACACTTTTTGGATGCCACTAAGTTTCAGCACTGTTTGCTATAAAAATAGCGTAGCAAATGTGCAGGAGGCTAGAATACAGAGGTGGTGGAACTTGCTTGGCACCAGTGGGACACTAAGTTACTATAGCAGAAACTTTGTGGATGCCACTACGCTTCAGCACTGTTTGCTATAAAAATAGCGTAGCAAAATGGGCAGGAGTGTAGAAGGCAGAGGTGGTGGAACTTCCTTGGCACCAGTGGGACACTAAGTTACTATAGCAGACACTTTGTGGATGCCACTAAGTTTCAGCACTGCTTGTTATAAAAAAAGAGTAGCAAAATGGGCAGGAGGGTAGAAGGCAGAGGTGGTGGAACTTGCTTGGCACCAGTGGGACACTAAGTTACTATAGCAGAAACTTTGTGGATGCCACTAAGTTTCAGCACTGTTTGCTATAAAAATAGCGTAGCAAAATGGGCAGGAGTGTAGAAGGCAGAGGTGGTGGAACTTCCTTGGCACCAGTGGGACACTAAGTTACTATAGCAGACACTTTGTGGATGCCACTAAGTTTCAGCACTGTTTGCGATAAAAATAGAGTAGCAAAATTGGCAGGAGGGTAGAAGGCAGAGGTGGTGGAACTTGCTTGACACCAGTGGAACACTAAGTTACTATAGCAGACACTTTGTGGATGCCACTAAGTTTCAGCACTGTTTGCTATAAAAATAGCTTAGCAAAATGGGCAGTAGGGTAGAAGGCAGAGGTGGGGGAACTTGCTTGGCACCAGTGGGACACTAAGTTACTATAGCAGACACTTTGTGGAAGCCACTAAGTTTCAGCATTGCTTGCTATAAAATTAGCGTAGCAAAATGGGCAGGAGGGTAGAAGGCAGAGGTGGTGGAACTTGCTTGGCACCAGTGGAACACTAAGTTACTATAGCAGACACTTTGTGGATGCCACTAAGTTTCAGCACTGTTTGCTATAAAAATAGCTTAGCAAAATGGGCAGGAGGGTAGAAGGCAGATGTGGTGGAACTTTTTTTGACACCAGTGGGACACTAAGTTACTATAGCAGAAACTTTGTGGATGCCACTAAGTTTCAGCACTGTTTGCCATAAAAAGAGCGTAGCAAAATGGGCAGGAGGGTAGAAGGCAGATGTGGTGGAACTTGCTTGGCACGAGTGAAACACTAAGTTACTATAGCGGACACTTTTTGGATGCCACTAAGTTTCAGCACTGTTTGCTATAAAAATAGCGTAGCAAATGTGCAGGAGGCTAGAATACAGAGGTGGTGGAACTTGCTTGGCACCAGTGGGACACTAATTTACTATATAAACAACAGGAAACCATAGTATACGGCCAAAATCAATCATTTTATTACCAGACTATTTTATTTATTAACATAACATTTAACACATAAAATGCCAACAGGTATTTGGGAGGACAGAGAATATAAAACACTATAGTTGTAGATCAAGCAGTATCCAGGGATTAATAAATATAAAGTGCGACAGTGCTTGCAAGCATCCAAGAAAAATTCTTTATATATTCAACCCGAATTGCAGCCTATAACAGTATAAAGTGCAAAAGTGCACATTCTAGCATTAAACAGACAGCAGGGGGAGCCCAAACAATTGATTCATATGGAAATCCACAGTCAATAGATAATATAGTTAAGCAAAGTAATCAAAGAGGATTCAGGCAACTGCAGTATGCAAATTATGCTAAAAAGGCTAATAGCCGGCGGCAAAACAGGTCACAGCAGGAAAAATCTACATTTAGCTAAGTAAATAGGCTTACAAGTAGCACATAATACCTCTGTCCACACACCCACGCCTCCAACGCACGTTTCGTGACAACTTCTTCAGGGAGCGTGTGTTGGAGGGGTAGGGGGATGGTATATGAACACATCGGTGGCCAGTGAACAGCTGAGTACAAATCAGCTGACATGCCGGGTGAGTCAAAGTACGGCGCATGCGTCCTCCGCACCAGCCGTAATAAGGGAAGACATGCTGGCGGGCAGCGGAGGAAGAGCGTCGGCAGCCGTCATGGAGACGGCGTCCGAGCTCCAACCCCTATAGCCACCGTCATGACAACCCACGACCGTGCTTTGGCGCATGCGCACTAACTCAGAACTAGAACTTAGTTACGGGCATCTGATAGCCCATGATATAGCCATCAGATCGGACCAAGAGTTTGTACGTGTAATATAAAACCTAATATAGTCAGGGTAAAATGAGGGAAAGAGTATGTAGTGAAGTGCACAGAAAGTGAATAATAGAAGTGAAAATAAAAAAAGAAAAGTTGTAGATAGTGTTAAAGGTGCATAATGAATATAGTATATAAGTGTATAAAGAATTATGTAAAGAATGTAGAAAACCATTCAAAGCCATTGCGAGCTTTACATATAAATAATTGTGTAATACAATGTGAACACATGCACTTACATATACATATAAATTATTCATTATATAAATTACAATGCACAGTGTAATATTGATAATAATAAAGTGAATAAAATTATTTGTAAAATTATGCATATATGTGATATTAAACAATGTGAAGTATATACGATGATTTCATTAAAGGAAAATAAGAAAAAATATGAAAAAAAATTTTTTAAAAAATTGTTGTTGATCGCGTAATCTTGATCCATCAGAGGTCAGAATGCTCCCATAAATATCCACCCGACAAGAAAATATACATGGGCCGAACTATGATAAGAATAAAATAAACAGTTAAAATCAATAACATACACAAATGTATAAAAACAACCACCCTACCCCCCTAAAAAAGTCCGAAAAACTGAATCCTAAAACCAGTCTATAAAAATGACGCGAAACCAAAATTCTCATTAAGACCCCTCGGTGCAACCGTGTTCAGCCTATATATCCATCTACTCTCAACCTGTGATAGAGCTTTGAATAGATTGCCACCCCTCTGACCAAGGCATACCTGATCGATGGCAATGATGGAAAGTTTACTGGCATCACAATTGTGCCAGAGTTTAAAATGCCTAGCCAGGGTTTTCAATTGCTCACCAAATTTGGATTTCTTCGCTTTTTCAATATCGCGCACATGTTCCCTCACGCGAAATTTGAGCTCCCTTGTGGTCATACCAATATAAACCTTTTTACAGGGACAAGTCGCGTGGTATATAACACCTTTGGATGAGCAAGTTAGCTGATGAAGAATCTTATAGGTCCGAGTTTGATCGCCATTAAGGAATTCCTTACTTTTCTTTAGATTCAAACAAGCCCTGCATGTACCACAGGGAAAAAATCCCTTAATATCTTCAGACTGATCTATACTTCTAGACTGGTAATGGCTTCTCACTAATAGATCTCTAAGATTAGCACTACGACGAGCGGTAATCTTAGGCTCTGATTGGAGAACATTTTTCAAAATCGGATCAGTAAACAACACTCCCCAATGTGTTTTAATGATTTCTTTCAAATGTGTCCATTGACTGTTGAATTTAGTGATAAGTCTTACCTCACTATTAGCGGACACCAGACTGGATGAAGGTTTGTAAAGAAGTTCATTGCGGGAAACTTGTGTTGCTCTCTTAAGGCCATTGCGTATATTCCGATGGCTATATCCTCTCTCACGGAAACGGCTGTAAAGATCCCTTGATTGTTTATGGAAATTGTCATCCGTGGAACAGATTCTTTTTGCTCTTAAAAATTGTCCAATAGGAATACCCCTGATGGTACCTTTAGGATGTGATGATTGTGCATGGAGAAATGCATTCGTAGAAGTAGATTTCCTGAAGATGTCAGTCTCAAGAAATCCATCCGTGGTAGTTTTGATGTCAACGTCCAAAAAGCTCAACCTACGGCCATATTGGAAAGTAAGTTTAATGTTGAGCAAATTATCATTTAATCTCGACATCATATTCTCCAATTGCTTAGGAGACCCCTCCCATATAAACCATATATCATCAATATACCGTATCCAGTGATGGATACGGTCAACCTGGTCAATGGGATTACTTAAGAAGATCTCCCTCTCCCATGCTCCAAGGAACAGATTTGCATATGAGGGCGCACAAGACGCCCCCATTGCAGTTCCCTGGAGCTGGAGATAGACCTGGTCTTTGAACAAAAAGCAATTGTGCTTCAGAATGAAGTCCAATAGTACCAACAGCAGTTCAATTAACTGTGGTTGAATATTGCTATTTTTCAAAAACCAGGATACTGCTTTAAGCCCGTCCTCATGCTTAATTGAAGTATAAAGACTTTCTACATCCGCCGTTACCATCACCATATTTTCTTGTAATTGCAGATTGTCAAAATGACTCAATGCCGAGGTAGTATCCCTCACATATGATGGTAGGGTTTGAACTAATGGTTTTAAGTAGAAATCAATCACCTGACAAACCACTTCACAAAGGCCACCATTTCCAGAAACTATCGGTCTTCCAGGTGGATCTATTTCATTTTTGTGAAGTTTGGGCAACAAGTAAAGGGTGGGCAATTTGGGTTTCTTGCATATCATGGCTTCATAGAGTTTTTTTGTAATGATATTATCGTTATAAGCCTTTTCCAAAATGGCATGCAATTCCAGCTGAAATCTAGGAAGTGGATTTTGATTAAGTTTTTTATAGCATTTGCCATCCAGCAGTTGTTTATATGCCTGCTTCTCATAAAGCTTATTGCTCCAAATCACCAAATTACCCCCCTTGTCCGCCGGTTTAAAAACTACATCGGACCATGATTTCATTTCATTTAACGCCTCCATCTCTAGTTCACTTAAATTAGATATTTTATTCCTCTTGAGTTTCTCAATGTCATGAGACACTAATTTAACAAAAATGTCAACCGCCGGACAAGTATTAAGGTTAGGGAATGTAGAGGATCTACAATAAAGATGTATAGGATACTTACTCACATCCTCATCCTCTTCTTCATTCGCTAAGCTCTCAAGAATTTTCAATGCTTCCAACTCCTTTTTGGTCTCAAACGGAGAGTTCTCCAGTTCCAAAGTTCCTTTTTCAAAGTGCCTTTTGAGTATCAATTTCCGGGCAAACAGATGTAAATCTTTTATCGCTGTAAACTTATCTATATCACAAGTGGGAGAGAAAGTTAATCCCTTCTGTAGGATACTCTCCTGTAAGGGTGATAACAAGTGATCAGACAGGTTAATTACCTTGGGATTATCATCTCTCTTTTTCTTGCCAAAGTTGTCCATCTTAGTTTGTATACTTCTTTTTACTCCCTGTCTGGTACGAAAGGAATGTGAGTTTATAGAGTCACTCTCCTGGAATGAGGTGCTACTGCCGGCCTCCGAAGACATGGAAGAAGAGGAATTGGCACGAGACATTCTTGGATTCTGGACAGGTTTCCTGTATTGCCAACGAAATATTCTCTTATTCTCATAATCCTTGAGATCCCTTTGATATTTTTTCAATTTCAAGGAACTTACATCCTGCTCCAATTTATTTAAATTTTTCTCCAGTTCTTTGTTGAATTCCTCCAATTGTTCGCTGGTTAAATTATTCTCAAGGTCTTTATACATATTGGGTAGTTGTTGATCAACCTCCTCAATCAATTTACTTTGCTTTTCATTGATAATCTCAATGAAATTTAATGAACATTGAGTTGCTGCCTCCTCCCATCGTTTAATAAGAGCTTCATCATCTAAGTCAAAGGATGGATATATTTGCACCCTCAAACCCCTAGGGATAATCCTCTGTAAGAGGTAATTATCCAGAGAGGTTTTAGTCCACCACAAGCGGGTCTTTTTAAAAACTAATTTGGAGTAAGATTTTTTGGTTTCTAAAACGTCATTACGGACTTCTTTAAAAATACCTGTGGCACCATTACTAAATATAGTACTCGCTTTAGACTGCCAGATTTTTTCCCTGGCTTTCAGATCCATATTTGGTAGAAAAGGATTTTTATATCTGTTAAAAAAACAGAGATAATCAATAAACACACTATACCTTTTTATATACATAACGGCCAAAAAACTAGTATGATATAAACAACAGGAAACCATAGTATACGGCCAAAATCAATCATTTTATTAACAGACTATTTTATTTATTAACATAACATTTAACACATAAAATGCCAACAGGTATTTGGGAGGACAGAGAATATAAAACACTATAGTTGTAGATCAAGCAGTATCCAGGGATTAATAAATATAAAGTGCGACAGTGCTTGCAAGCATCCAAGAAAAATTCTTTATATATTCAACCCGAATTGCAGCCTATAACAGTATAAAGTGCAAAAGTGCACATTCTAGCATTAAACAGACAGCAGGGGGAGCCCAAACAATTGATTCATATGGAAATCCACAGTCAATAGATAATATAGTTAAGCAAAGCAATCAAAGAGGATTCAGGCAACTGCAGTATGCAAATTATGCTAAAAAGGCTAATAGCCGGCGGCAAAACAGGTCACAGCAGGAAAAATCTACATTTAGCTAAGTAAATAGGCTTACAAGTAGCACATAATACCTCTGTCCACACACCCACGCCTCCAACGCACGTTTCGTGACAACTTCTTCAGGGAGCGTGTGTTGGAGGGGTAGGGTGATGGTATATGAACACATCGGTGGCCAGTGAACAGCTGAGTACAAATCAGCTGACATGCCGGGTGAGTCAAAGTACGGCGCATGCGTCCTCCGCACCAGCCGTAATAAGGGAAGACATGCTGGCGGGCAGCGGAGGAAGAGCGTCGGCAGCCGTCATGGAGACGGCGTCCGAGCTCCAACCCCTATAGCCACCGTCATGACAACCCACGACCGTGCTTTGGCGCATGCGCACTAACTCAGAACTAGAACTTAGTTACGGGCATCTGATAGCCCATGATATAGCCATCAGATCGGACCAAGAGTTTGTACGTGTAATATAAAACCTAATATAGTCAGGGTAAAATGAGGGAAAGAGTATGTAGTGAAGTGCACAGAAAGTGAATAATAGAAGTGAAAATAAAAAAAGAAAAGTTGTAGATAGTGTTAAAGGTGCATAATGAATATAGTATATAAGTGTATAAAGAATTATGTAAAGAATGTAGAAAACCATTCAAAGCCATTGCGAGCTTTACATATAAATAATTGTGTAATACAATGTGAACACATGCACTTACATATACATATAAATTATTCATTATATAAATTACAATGCACAGTGTAATATTGATAATAATAAAGTGAATAAAATTATTTGTAAAATTATGCATATATGTGATATTAAACAATGTGAAGTATATACGATGATTTCATTAAAGGAAAATAAGAAAAAATATGAAAAAAAAATTTTTAAAAAATTGTTCTTGATCGCGTAATCTTGATCCATCAGAGGTCAGAATGCTCCCATAAATATCCACCCGACAAGAAAATATACATGGGCCGAACTATGATAAGAATAAAATAAACAGTTAAAATCAATAACATACACAATTGTATAAAAACAATCACCCTACCCCCCTAAAAACTAATTTACTATAGCAGACACTGTTTGGATTCCACTAAGTTTCAGCACTGTTTGCTATAAAAATAGCGTAGCAAAATGTGCAGGAGGCTAGAATTCAGAGGTGGTGGAATTTGCTTGGCACCAGTGGGACACTAATTTAGTATAGCAGACACTTTGTGGATGCCATTACGTTTCAGCACTGTTTGCTATAAAAAATAGCGTAGCAAAATGTGCAGGAGGCTAGAATGCAGAGGTGGTAGAAATTGCTTGCCACCAGTGGGACTCTAAATTTAGTATAGCAGACACTGTTTGGATGCCACTAAGTTTCAGCACTGTTTGCTATAAAAATAGCGTAGCAAAATGTGCAGGAGGCTAGAATGCAGAGGTGGTGGAACTTTGTTTGCACCAGTGGGACACTAAAGTTTGTATAGCAGACACTGATTGGATGCCACTAAGATTTAGTACTGTTTGCTATAAAAATAGCATACCAAAATGTGCAGGACGCTAGAATGCAGAGGTGGTGGAACTTGCTTGAATCCAGTGGGACACTAATTTAGTATAGCAGACACTTTGTGGATGCCATTAAGATTCAGTACTGTTTGCTATAAAAAAAAATTGCGTAGCAAAATGTGCAGGAGGCTAGAATGCAGAGGTGGTGGAACTTGCTTCGCACCAGTGGGACACTAATTTAGTATAGCAGACACTGTTTGGATGCCACTAAGTTTCAGCACTGTTTGTTATAAAAATAGCGTAGCAAAATGTTCAGGAGGTTAGAATGCAGAGGAGGTGGAACTTGCTTGGCACCAGTGGGACACTAATTTAGCATAGCAGACACTTTGTGGATGCCACTAAGTTTCAGCACTGTTTGCTCTAAAAATAGCGTAGCAAAAGGGCAGGAGTCTAGAATGCAGAGGTGGTGGAACTTGCTTTGCACCAGTGGTACACTAAATTTAGTATAGCAAACACTGTTTGGATGCCACTAAGTTTCAGCACTGTTTTCTATAAAAAATAGCTTAGCAAAATGGGCAGGAGGGTAGAAGGCAGAGGTGGTGGAACTTGCTTGGCACCAGTGGGACACTAAGTTACTATAGCAGAAACTTTGTGGATGCCACTAAGTTTCAGCACTGTTTGCTATAAAAATAGCGTAGCAAATGTGCAGGAGGCTAGAATACAGAGGTGGTGGAACTTGCTTGGCACCAGTGGGACACTAATTTACTATAGCAGACACTGTTTGGATGCCACTAAGTTTCAGCACTGTTTGCTATAAAAATAGCGTAGCAAAATGTGCAGGAGGCTAGAATGCAGAGGTGGTGGAACTTGCTTGGCACCAGTGGGACACTAATTTAGTATAGCAGACACTTTGTGGATGCCATTACGTTTCAGCACTGTTTGCTATAAAAAATAGCGTAGCAAAATGTGCAGGAGGCTAGAATGCAGAGGTGGTAGAAATTGCTTGCCACCAGTGGGACTCTAAATTTAGTATAGCAGACACTGTTTGGATGCCACTAAGTTTCAGCACTGTTTGCTATAAAAATAGCGTAGCAAAATGTGCAGGAGGCTAGAATGCAGAGGTGGTGGAACTTTGTTTGCACCAGTGGGACATTAAAGTTTGTATAGCAGACACTGTTTGGATGCCACTAAGTTTCAGCACTGTTTGCATTCTACCCTCCTGCACATTTTGGTACGCTATTTTTATAGCAGAGATGGTGGAACTTGCTTGGCACCAGTGGGACACAAATTTAGTATAGCAGACACTGTTTGGTTGCCACTAAGTTTCAGCACTGTTTGCTATAAAAATAGCATAGCAAAATGTGCAGGACGGTAGATTGCAGAGGTGGTGGAATTTGCTTGGCACCAGTGGGACACTAATTTAGCATAGCAGACATTGTTTGGATGCCACTAAGTTTCAGCACTGTTTGCTATGAAAAAATCGTAGCAAAATGTGCAGGAGGCTAGAACGCAGATGTGGTGGAATTTGCTTGGCACCAGTGGGACACTAATTTAGTATAGCAGACATTGTTTGGATTCCACTAAGTTTCAGCACTGTTTGCTATGAAAATAGCGTAGCAACATGTGCAGTAGGCTAGAATGCAGAGGTGGTGGAACTTGCTTGGATCCAGTGGGACACTAATTTAGTATAGCAGACACTTTGTGGATGCCATTAAGTATCAGCACTGTTTGCTATAAAAAATAGCATAGCAAAATGTGCAGGAGGCTAGAATGCAGAGGTGGTGGAACTTCCTTGCCACCAGTGGGACACAAATTTAGTATAGCAGACAATGATTGGATGCCACTAAGTTTCAACACTGTTTGCTATAAAAATAGCGTAGCAAAATGTGCAGGAGGCTAGAATGCAGAGGTGGTGGAACTTGCTTGGCACCAGTGGGACACTAATTTAGTATAGCAGACACTTTGTGGATGCCATTACGTTTCAGCACTGTTTGCTATAAAAAATAGCGTAGCAAAATGTGCAGGAGGCTAGAATGCAGAGGTGGTAGAAATTGCTTGCCACCAGTGGGACTCTAAATTTAGTATAGCAGACACTGTTTGGATGCCACTAAGTTTCAGCACTGTTTGCTATAAAAATAGCGTAGCAAAATGTGCAGGAGGCTAGAATGCAGAGGTGGTGGAACTTTGTGTGCACCAGTGGGACACTAAAGTTTGTATAGCAGACACTGTTTGGATGCCACTAAGTTTCAGCACTGTTTGCTATAAAAATAGCGTACCAAAATGTGCAGGAGGCTAGAATGCAGAGATGGTGGAACTTGCTTGGCACCAGTGGGACACAAATTTAGTATAGCAGACACTGTTTGGTTGCCACTAAGTTTCAGCACTGTTTGCTATAAAAATAGCATAGCAAAATGTGCAGGAGGGTAGATTGCAGAGGTGGTGGAATTTGCTTGGCACCAGTGGGACACTAATTTAGCATAGCAGACATTGTTTGGATGCCACTAAGTTTCAGCACTGTTTGCTATGAAAAAAGCGTAGCAAAATGTGCAGGAGGCTAGAATGCAGAGGTGGTGGAATTTGCTTGGATCCAGTGGGACACTAATTTAGAATAGCAGACACTTTGTGGATGCCATTAAGTTTCAGTACTGTTTGCTATAAAAAAAAATTGCGTAGCAAAATGTGCAGGAGGCTAGAATGCAGAGGTGGTGGAACTTGCTTCGCACGAGTGGGACACTAATTTAGTATAGCAGACCCTGTTTGGATGCCACTAAGTTTCATCACTGTTTGCTATGAAAATAGCGTAGCAAAATGTGCAGGAGGCTAGAATGCAGAGGTGGTGCAACTTGCTTGGCACCAGTGGGACACTAAAGTTAGTATAGCAGCCACTGTTTGGATGCCACTAAGTTTCAGCACTGTTTGTTATAAAAATAGCGTAGCAAAATGTTCAGGAGGTTAGAATGCAGAGGAGGTGGAACTTGCTTGGCACCAGTGGGACACTAATTTAGCATAGCAGACACTTTGTGGATGCCATTAAGTATCAGCACTGTTTGCTATAAAAAATAGCGTAGCAAAATGTGCAGGAGGCTAGAATGCAGAGGTGGTGGAACTTGCTTGGCACCAGTGGGACTCTAAATTTAGTATAGAAGACACTGTTTGGATGCCACTAAGTTTCAGCACTGTTTCCTATAATAATAGCGTAGCAAAAGGGCAGGAGTCTAGAAGGCAGAGGTGGTGGAACTTGCTTTGCACCAGTGGTACACTAAATTTAGTATAGCAAACACTGTTTGGATGCCACTAAGTTTCAGCACTGTTTTCTATAAAAGATAGCGTAGCAAAATGTGCAGGAGGCTAGAATGCAGAGATGGTGGAACTTGCTTGCCACCAGTGGGACACAAATTTAGTATAGCAGACAATGATTGGATGCCACTAAGTTTCAACACTGTTTGCTATAAAAAATAGCGTAGCAATACGTGCAGGAGGCTAGAATGCAGAGGTGGTAGAAATTGCTTGCCACCAGTGGGACTCTAAGTTTAGTATAGCAGACACTGTTTGGATGCCACTAAGTTTCAGCACTGTTTGCTATAAAAAATAGCGTATCAAAATGTGCAGGATGCAAGAATGTAGAGGTGGTGGAACTTTCTTTGCACCAGTGGGACACTAAATTTAGTATAGCAGACACTGTTTAGATGCCACTAAGTTTCAGCACTGTTTGCTATAAAAAATAGCGTAGCAAAATGTGGAGGAGGCTAGAATGCAGAGGTGGTGGAACTTGCTTGGCACCAGTGGGAAACTAAATTTTGTACAGCAGACACTCTTTGGATGCCACTAAGTTTCAGCACTGTTTGCTACAAAAATAGCATAGCATAATGTGCAGGAAGGTAGATTGCAGAGGTTGTGGAACTTGCTTGGCACCAGTGGGACACTAATTTAGAATAGCAGACACTGTTTGGATGTCACTAAGTTTCAGCACTGTTTGCTACAAAAATAGCATAGCATAATGTGCAGGAAGGTAGATTGCAGAGGTTGTGGAACTTGCTTGGCACCAGTGGGACACTAATTTACTATAGCAGAAACTTTTTGGATGCCAGTAAGTTTCTGCACTGCTTGTTATAAAATAGCGTAGCAAAATGTGCAGGAGGCTAGAATGCAGAGGTGGTGGAACTTGCTTGGCACCAGTGGGACACTAAATATTGTATAGCAGACACTGTTTGGATGCCACTAAGTTTCAGCACTGTTTGCTCTAAAAATAGCATAGCAAAATGTGCAGGAGGGTAGATTGCAGAGGTGGTGGAACTTGCTTGGCACCAGTGCGACACGAATTTAGTATAGCAGACACTGTTTGGATGCCACTAAGTTTCAGCACTGTTTGCTATGAAAATAGCATAGCAAAATGTGCAGGAGGCTAGAATGCAGAGGTGGTTTAACTTGCTTGGCACCAGTGGGACACTAATTTAAAATAGCAGACACTGTTTTGATGCCACTAAGTTTCAGCACTGTTTGCTATAACAATAACGTAGCAAAGTGTGCAGGAGGCTAGAATGCAGAGGTGGTGGAACTTGCTTGGCACCAGTGGGACACTAATTTAGAATAGCAGACACTGTTTGGATGTCACTAAGTTTCAGCACTGTATGCTATAAAAATAGCGTGGCCAATGGGGGCAAGTGGGTACAGTGGCCGGGTTCTGTGGGTACAAGGATAGGAAAGGAAGCCTCACTTTCTATCCCTCCTAATGATGAAATGCAGCAAGGAATTCCCTGAGCTGAGGTACACAGACGCTGTTATCTAAAGCTGTATACACCGTTTGCACGGACTTGCCTAGCAGCTATGGCTCGGAGAGCCTGGAAATCAGCCCTGAAAAGGGCTGAAGTAAACAGCAGTCCCTAATCTCTACAGCGCTGTGTCTATAGCGCACACAGCAGGAGCAGCGGCAGAAGTAGTGTGAGCGGAGACTGTCACCCACACATACAAGGCAGATAATGGTAGCGTGAGGGAAAATGGCCGTATTTATAATGCAAGGACATGTGACATTCACAGCCTATGACACATGCCCTTCCTTGTCTGGCAAAAAGTCCACTTAGCTGTGTGTGTGTCTGTGATTGGCTGAGATTCTAGCCCGACCCACTGCACGCGCGCTTAGAAAAAAAAAAAATGGCGATCGGCATTCTCTAAGCACCACAGATCTAAACCGTGTCCCCCCCGCACACTATACGCTGAAATTTGATAATAGCGTGAGTCACAGTGACTCACTCTATTACAGTGAAAAGCCAGCTAGTAAATAGCTAGGCTTTTTGCTGATCGAACCGTTCTCGAACGTAACTCGAGCTATCGAGCTTGTAGCAAAAAGCTCGAGTTCGAGTTCGATCTCGAGCACCCCTCAAAATCACTTGAACATGAAATTGGCGAACCTCGAACATGGCTCAACTCTAATAATTAACCATATTTTAATGTACAAATAAAATATCTCCTTACTTATTTGTATATTGATCTAGTCATATGACCGAAAATCATCCAATATGTTCAACCATTAGTAGCAGGAGCACCGGAAGACTGGTAATTGCTTTTCGAACTAAAAGAATTTCAAGGAAGCCAACACATTCGGCCATAACTATATTGAAGATAGACATATGTACACACAGAGAGAAGTACTACATAGGTAAGGATGCTTGACCTCGGGGAGATCAACATCAAACACCGCGGAGACACCATCACGTGTTTCTCAACGCAGTGACACTAGAACAAAGCCCCCTAGGAAAATATACAAAACAAGAATGCTGCGAAGACACCATTACATGTTTCTCAACGGTGGCAGGAAACTAGACAGGTCTTTCACCGGGAAAGAACAACCACGGGAAGGGCAGTCTCCAGTAAAGGACACCGCCTATACCAAAACATGGTATCCATCCACAGACAGCTGTTTCTAGGTATTTGCCCCTCATCAGTGTGGAGTAGGAAACTGGCTAGTAGGTGACTACATAGGTAAGGATGGTTGACCTTGCGGAGATCAACATCCAACACCATGGAGACCCCATCTACGTGTTTCTCAACGCAGTGACACTAAAACAAGGCCCCCTAGGAAAATATGCAAAACAAAATATGCCACGGAGACACCATCACATGTTTCTCAACGCTGGCAGTAAACTAGCCAGGTCTTTCATCAGGAAGGAACAACCACGGGAAGGGCAGTCTCCAGTCAAGGGGAGATTGAGAAACACGTGATGGTGTCTCCGCGGTGTTGGATGTTGATCTCCCCGAGGTCAACCATCCTTACCTATGTAGTCTTCTACTAGGTATTGCTCCCACTAGCCAGTTTCCTACTCCACACTGATGAGGGGGCAAATACCCCGAAACAGCTGTCTGTGGAAGGATACCATGTTTTGGTATAGGCGGTTTCCTTGACTGGAGACTGCCCTTCCCGTGGTTGTTCCTTCCTGGTGAAAGACCTGGCTAGTTTCCTGCCAGCATTGAGAAACCTGTGATGGTGTCTCCGCGGCATTCTTGTTTCACACAGAGAGAAGAACAGAAAGATATTTTACCTGTCTAAATTATTGTGATTAGAAAAAACCTTACAACTTACAAGCATAATGAGCGTGTTTAATTAATCTTCATTCTAGTATACTAGGACATAATGAGATGGATATTAAGGGCTACTTGTTCTCCTTCAGCTAACACAGATGTACTATAAAGTTTGGATACATTTCTGTTTGCTCCGCTGCCTGTGGTTCAACAAACTTTATTTATACCTGAATGTTTTGTTTATATGTGTTTTTTTTGTGCATTTCCAGTGCAGAAACACAATGCATTAAACACACACTTGGATTTTTGAACATGCGGATTTTACACTTCTAATCCAAGGTTATGCTGAAATTCCGCATAGGAAACTGCGGGTAAGAGAAATTGACATTCTGCGGATTGAATAAACACACTGCAAATGAATTTATGCAGCGTAAAAGAAAAATACAGTGGACATGAGATTCTATAAGTTCCATTCACTTTACTGGATCTATAAAATGCTGCATTTCTGCTGCAGCAAACATAGTGTCAAAAAACTCAATAAAAGCTCATCTTGAGCACACAGCCTTAGGCCTGCGCCACACATCCGTGCCTCTGGCACGTGTTTGTCATTTTTTACACGTACCGGCGGCACGGAGACATGTACAGCAATGCTACCCTATGGTAGCAGGCACACACACGTAAAACCACACGGAACGTGTGTCCGTGTGCGTTTGTACGTGTGTGCGATTTTCAAAGCGCTGACATGTCAGTGTTTTCTCCGGCAGCACGGGTGTTACACGGCCCGCACTCGTACCACACGGGTGTAGTGTGGATGCGGTCCCGTGTGACACGCGCCGGAGTAAACACACATGTCAGGGAAAAAAATAAAAAACATTAACTCACCTTCTCCAGCCCTCCTGTCTCTGCCGCTGCTGCCTCTTGCTGCCGACCGCCGCTCATTATTCTCATTGAATATTCACTTCACTGCCTGGCAGCAGCAGCAGCGGGGAGACGGGAGGGCTGGAGACCGAGGATCAGCACCACGGACAGCAGCGCGGACATCAGGAAGGACCAGGTGAGTATAATAATTACCGGTTCTACGTGTGCTATCGCGGATAGCACACGTAGAACACACGTGTCACGCACGTACCTGAGACACGTACTTACCTGCACGCAACACGCAGGGGAAATACGTGTCTCTCGACACGTGCGTGAAATTCACGTGAGTGTGGCAGAGGCCTTATAGCAACAGAGTTGTGTACAGAATAAAGGCCAGATGGAATCTCGTGACTATATCTGCCTCACTACTGTGAATGGTTCTGTTCAGGGTTTTGTCTGAATAACATTTTTGGGGAATTTACATGGAAACCCCAAGGTACAGTGTTGTGCAAATTAATCGTACGTTGGTTACCAGTCAGTGATTCAAACCAGTTTTAACTGCTTTGAACAGGTGTGAGTGTACAACCTTGAGTAACAAAATGTGGTTTGACTGGTTTTAGTCAGAAAATAACAGCTAGCTGCCCCCTCAGCTTCAGTTGAGAGCTTGTTTCTGTGACGAGTGGTTTAGTGTAGTTTTTCTTTCAGTGTGATTCGTGCCTGTAAAAATGGATGTTACTCCACAGAAGAGATCTAGAATTATTACTCTTAATGAACATACAAGTCTGACTGTAAGAGAAATCGCTTCCACCGTTAGTATTGGAAAAGCTACCGTTTCAAGAATAATTTGCACACACAATGAAACTGGATCGTTTTCTCTAAAATGAAAGGGAAATGTGGAAGAAAAAGGAAAACGACACCAAGAACTGCTAAAACACTTATCAGAAATAGTAAAATTAATGCAAGAAAAACAAGTAAAGACCTCCAAAAAGACGTGTTTGCTGCAGGTATTGATATTAGCGATTCGACTGTACGGTGCAGGCTTCTGGAAGTTGGTCGGAGGGCAACAAAGCCAGTAAAGAAACAACTTCTAACATCTCCAATGAAGGCAAAACGACTCGCATGGACAAAAAATATAAATCTTGGAGAACTAGCCAGTGGAAAAAGGTAATTTTCAGTGATGAAACCCATCTTTTTGTTCAAGGGTACAGAGCAAGTGTTGTTAGAAGAAGCAAAAATTAACCATTGCGAGCTGATCATATTCAATAAACTGTAGAAACACCCTCAAAAACAGATGTTTTGGGGCTTTTTTTACAGCTGATGGTACAGGGAGCTTATTTCCTGTTGATGGTATGATAAATTCATCCAAATACATAAACATTTTCAAATCTTTTATTGTGCCATTCATGCGTAAATTTGAAGGGACATTCCAGCAAGATTTGGCTCTATGCCACAATTCCAAGTGTGTGAAGAAATTACTGGAAGAAAATAAAGTAAAAGCGCTGGACTGGCCTGGCAATTCACCTGACTTAAATCCTATAGAAAATTTGTGGAGCATTGTGAAGAGACGTCTTGGCAAAATGGACTGTACAACCAAAGAACGCATGAGAAACAGAGCCATAAAAGTATGGTTCCATGATGAAGGATTGAAGAATTTATGCAACAACTTGGTAGAATCAATGCCAAAACGCATTGAAAATCTCATATCTGCTACAGGAGGACATATTTCTTACTTTAATTGGTATGTAGCAGTGCATTATAACATTTTATTATTAATTATTCAAAAATATGTGTTTTTTTGCTGTGTCCCAATTAATTTGCCCAGCACTGTAAGTGGTAAGTATAAAAAAAAATAGTATAGGTGTGAACCAAGCCTTGTTGTAATATTTGGGAAGCAGAATGAACAAATAAACAGCAGTTCAAGAATTTTTATTTTTTTATGCTGTTCACCATGCATTATAATAAGACCACTGTATTCTGTGCGTCAGTATGATTTCAGATTTATATAGGTTTTTTTAATGCTTTGCTACGTTTATGCACTAAATATGCTTCTTTTTTTTGTTTTAAATAAAAGATTTCCTTTATGTCATCATTTTTTTCAGATCTGTAATATAGGCTTGATTTAATATGCTTCTTTTTTTTCCTTAACTAAAAGATTACTTTCATCTCGTCAGTTTTTTCAGATCTGTATGACAGATAGAAAACTACATAGGTAAGGATGGTTGACCTTGGGGAGATAAAAATCCAACACCACGGAGACACCATCACGTGTTTCTCAACGCAGTGACACTAGAACAAGGCCCCCTAGGAAAATATGCAAAACAAGAATGCCGTGGAGACACCATCACATGTTTCTCAATGCTGGCAGGTAACTAGCCAGGTCTTTCACCGGGAAGGAACAACGACGGGAAGGGCAGTCTCCAGTAGAGGAAACCGCCTATACCAAAACATGGTATCCATCCCCAGACAGCTGTTTCGGGGTATTTGCCCCTGATCAGTGTGGAGTAAGAAACTGGCTAGTGGGAGCAATGTCTAGTAGAAGACTACATAGGTAAGGATGGTTGTCCTCGGGGAGATCAACATCCAACACCGCGGAGACACCATCACGTGTTTCTCAATCTACTCGAGGTCAACCATCCTTACCTATGTAGTCTTCTACTAGGCATTGCTCCCACTAGCCAGTTTCCTACTCCACACTGATGAAGGGCAAATACACGGAAACAGCTGTCTGTGGAAGGATACCATGTGTTGGTATAGGCGGTTTCCTTGACTGGAGACTGCCCTTCCCGTGGTTGTTCCTTCCTGGTAAAAGACCTGGCTAGTTTCCTGCCAGCGTTGAGAAACATGTGATGGTGTCTCCGCGACATTCTTGTTTCACACAGAGAGAAGAACAGAAAGATATTTTACCTGTGTAAATTATTGTGATTAGAAAAAACCTTAAAACCTACAAGCATAATGAACCTGTTTAATTAATCTCCATTCTAGTATACTAGGACATAATGAGATGGATATTAAGGGCTACTTGTTCTCCTTCAGCTAACACAGATGTACTATAAAGTTTGGATAAATTTCTATTTGCTCCGCTGCCTGTGTTTCAACAAACTTTATTTGTACCTGAATGTTTTGTTTATATGTGTTTTTTTTGTGCATTTCCAGTGCAGAAACACAATGCATTAAACACACACTAGGATTTTTGAACATGCGGCTTTTACACTTCTAATCCAAGGTTATGCTGAAATTCCGCATAGGAAACTGTGGGCAAGAGAAATTGACATTCTGCGGATTGAATAAACACACTGCAGATGAATTTATGCAGCGTAAAAGAAAAATACAGTGGACATGAGATTCTATAAGTTCCATTCACTTTACTGGATCTATAAAATGCTGCATTTCTGCTGCAGCAAACATAGAGTGTCAGAAAACTCAATAAAAGCTCATCTTGAGCACACAGCCTTATAGCAACAGAGTTGTGTACAGAATAAAGACCAGATGGAATCTAGTGACTATATCTTCCTCACTACTGTGAATGGTTCTGTTCAGGGTTTTGTCTGAATAACATTTTTGGGGAAATTACATGGAAACCCCAAGGTACAGTGTTGTGCAAATTAATCGTACGTTGGTTACCAGTCAGTGATTCAAACCAGTTTTAACTGCTTTGAACAGGTGTGAGTGTACAACCTTGAGTAACAAAATTGTGGTTTGACTGGTTTTAGTCAGAAAATAACAGCTAGCTGCCCCCTCAGCTTCATTTGAGAGCTTATTTCTGTGACAAGTGGTTTAGTGTAGTTTTTCTCTCAGTGTGATTCGTGCCTGCAAAAATGGATGTTACTCCACAGAAGAGGTCTAGAATTATTACTCTTAATGAACATACAAGTCTGACGGTAAGAGAAATCGCTTCCACCGTTAGTATTGGAAAAGCTACCGTTTCAAGAATAATTTGCACACACAATGAAACTGGATCATTTTCTCTAAAATGAAAGGGAAATGTGGAAGAAAAAGGAAAACGACACCAAGAACTGATAAAACACTTATCAGAAATAGTAAAATTAATGCAAGAAAAACAAGTAAAGACCTCCAAAGAGACATGTTCGCTGCAGGTATTGATATTAGCGATTCGACTGTACGGTGCAGGATTCTGGAAGTTGGTCGGAGGGCAACAAAGCCAGTAAAGAAACAACTTCTAACATCTCCAATGAAGACAAAACGACTCGCATGGACAAAAAATATAAATCTTGGCGAACTAGCCAGTGGAAAAAGGTAATTTTCAGTGATGAAACCCATCTTTTTGTTCAAGGGTACAGAGCAAGTGTTGTTAGAAGAAGCAAAAATTAACCATTACGAGCTGATCATATTCAATAAACTGTAGAAACACCCTCAAAAACAGATGTTTTGGGGCTTTTTTTACAGCTGATGGTACAGGGAGCTTATTTCCTGTTGATGGTATGATAAATTCATCCAAATACATAAACATTTTCAAATCTTTTATTGTGCCATTCATGCGTAAATTTGAAGGGACATTCCAGCAAGATTTGGCTCTATGCCACAATTCCAAGTGTGTGAAGAAATTACTGGAGGAAAATAAAGTAAAGGCTACTTTACACACTGCGATATCGGGCGCGATGTCGCCGTATGTGCGGCACGCCCTGTTCGTTAGCGCGATGTGTGTTCATCGCTGTGTGTCCATGTTTTTGTCGTGTGCTTACGGTCACATGTCACAATCTCTGTTATAGTCACCTTTCAAGCTATCTCGTGTCCCGATGTAATGAGGAACAATATTATCGTTGTGTAGCTGTCTCACCGCATGGATTTCCAAGTGTCATGGCGATATGGGCGTTGGTTCCCCACACAAAGTGCATCTTGATGTAGTAGAATTGTAAACTCGCTACACCCCTGCTTGCCTCGACTCATTTGTTTAATCAGCGCTATAGATTTTCATTGGTTGTTGGTAGTATAAATGTGCGCAGATGCGTGTTCATTCTTGCAGCTGTTGTCTACCCATTTGCGTTTGTCCTCGCACAACTTATTTTGGAAAACAACTGTCATCTGGACGCAACTGTCATCTGGACTTGCTTTTCTTTGCTTCAAGGTATGTGTTATCGTTTTTTTTTTAATTATTTTTTTAATGTATTTTTTAAACTCATTGTTTGTACTGATTTTGCTCCAATTTAATGTTAGCCAGACGTGTATGTGCTATAGTATTTGCTGTATATAATTTTTTAGTTTTTTTCTTTGTTTAATTTGGTCAAAATCATAGTTTGTACTGAATTTGCTCCAATTTAATGTTTGCCTGACGTGTATGTGCAATTTTTTTTATTTTTTTTTTTTTTTAAATTTTTTTTTATTCTTATTTAAATCAGTGCTTGTACTGATGTATCTCCAATTTACTGTTTTACAGATGTGTACTAATAAGGAGGAATTCCTACGTGAATTCATTGAGGTGTACCAGACGCAAACACCCTTATGGAAAATTAAATCCCCCGAGTACAGCAATAGGCAACTTAAAAAGGATGCGTACCTTAAAATGATTGCAATATATGACAAATACCATCCTAATCAAAAAGGTACCGAGGATCTGGTTAAAAGAAAAATACAGGCAATACGCACAGTTTATAAGAAAGAACTGAACAAAATAGAGGAATCCAAGCGTTCTGGTGCTGGCACTGGTGATGTCTACGTCCCAACGCTGTGGTATTTTGATTTATTAAATTTCACAAGGGACCAGGAGCTTCACAGGCCATCAACCAGTAGCCTCAATATTGGTGGTGATATTCCCCCTGATGCGAACAATGAAGTGACTATATCTGAGGTATAATTTTTAAAATTGTCCTAATTGGTTTTAAAAATTGTTTTTGGTATTTTTTATTGATGATGAAATGAATATTTGTCTACTTTCCAATATATATGTAAAAGTGTACAAATTTTGTTTAGAAAAATAGATTTGAATGACAATTTTATTTATTCATGTTAATTTTGTATTGCAGGAGCCAACAACAAGTCAGCAATCAACATCTGAACAACTAATGGAAACTCCTGCTAGCCAATTAACCAATGTTGATTTGGTTGAGGCAGGCCCATCCAATGTGTCCTACACACAAAGTTGGCAAAGGAGAAAAAAAACCATCCCTCCAAACACTACTACAGCTGTAACAAAACTGATGGGAGTGGCACAAAACATCCTAGACCAGCACAACAGACCACCCCTTTCTGGTATTGCTATGTTTGTGGATGATGAAATGCGTGAACTGACCCCAGATCAAAAATACATAGCCCAATGTTTAATCCAGGATTTCTTACGTTTGGCAAGAGCAAAAAAACTAACAGACTCATCCTATGTTGCCATTGGCGAGGTTTCTCAACCTGTTGAACCTGTTGAACCTGTTGAACCTGTTGAACCTGTTGACCCTGTTGAACCTGTTGATCCTGTTGATCCTGTTGATGCCCCTGAAATTCCTCAAGCTGCAGCAGAGCCATCAAGACAAGCACTTCGAAAGGGTGGTGTGCGTGGCCGTAGGTCACGCATGAGTTTGGTAAACAAACGCAAAAAGAAGTAGTTGTATTGTTTTTTTATATTATTTTCGTATGTTTTTGGTGATTATTGTATTCCTTCTGTTGCCTGATATTTCGTGCATATTTGTGAAAATAACAAATGTGTAACCATTCCACAGATAATAAACCTGCCATATGAAATAATGTGTTTTTCGAATCAATTAGGCACAATTTTTGTGAAAATGGTTTAAAACTTTTATTTTAATTTAGATTTATTTATTAACTTGTCTAATTTTTTTTGCAATTTTAAAAAATATTTTTCTGGTAAAATCTTAGTTTACAAACAATTAGACATACATGGTTAACATAGAAATCTACAAAACAAACATCATTTATTTATTACGTTGATTAATATATTTAAGGATTAGGGCATCATGCGCCGCAGAGGCTTCTTTGAGTCGGTTCGCAGACACATAAACATCATATAGTGTGACTATTTCTGTAAAAAAAACAACAAAAAAAACAGTTATTGTTATATATTTTAGCGTTTGGTTATAAAAATTAAATTAAACAATGAAAAATTGAAACATTTACCATTATGTTGTACACTCATGAAACTTACCATTACTGACAACTTGTTTTTCACGTTCATCTCCTGATGATGCGCTCATGTCCCAACCTGATCCTCTACCACCTAATTGAAACATAAGGTAATTTTGTTAGAGTATTAGCCATGTAGCTAAAGATTTTCCACTGTACTAACTTTGGAAAACCACATCAGTACCATTGTCCTCCATATTCTCTTCAGACGTTACATCAGCATCACCATGTCCTGATGATGGTGACAGAACATCATAATCAAGGCTGTCTGCTTCCTCATTTAAAATGGGTAGGCTATTTTCAGGGTTGGAATCCATGCTTGCAGACAGCTGCTGGACTACATTTTCATCAGTATTGTTGGTGGGCTGCCTTGACTCATTATTCAATGAGTTTACATCTGTTAACATTAAATAAAAACACTTTTCATTAAACCCAAACAACAACATATAATGTGATTTTTTGATCTAACAAATCACTGCAGACCGTTAATGATTTTAAAAACTGTTATGTTTTTATATTATTAATCAAAAATATAGATAATGTATGTATGTAAAAATTATCTTACCAGCTATCAATACCAGGCTACTTCGAATTTCTTCGATTCTCTCCTTATCCCTGTACTTTAAATCAGCCCATTTCTTCAGTACCTGCGTTGATGTGCGTCTGATATGAAATTTACGGAACAGGCCCCTGCATATTTTTTTCACAACACTCCTTTTATGTCCCATAGGACGTGGATATGTCTTTGCACATATATAGTCCAGTGCATCCATCCTTTTCACCAAGTATTGGACCTCCCCTTGGCCCCAGACCTTTGAACGTTTGTTGGTTGCCATTTTCCCTTTCAGTTTCGCTTTAGATCAGCAGGTACACAGTGTGGCGTGTCACATGGTCATTTAGACGTTTGTACGTCATGACGTTTCTTTATTTATATGTGAACAAACTGAACATTGTATGTCGCCGTAATGTACATTAGTAATACTTATGTGCTCATTTTTTTATGCGCAAATGGTTTTTTTTGTTTTTATCACTTTGTTTTTTGTGTTTATTAAAGAATTATCTTTGAATTATATTTTAGTTATGGAAAAGTGCCTTTTTTTTTTTAAATCATAATGTTTTATGTCATGTTTAAAACATACATATTAGTAAATTTAAATAATCAATCGAGAAAAATGATTGACAGAATGCTTGTACTGCTTAATTGTTTAGTTATCTTTTTTTGATAATTTGTAAATGAAAAATTTTGCCAAAATAAATATTTTGTTTACAATCATACATTATTTTGTAATGATTAAACATGTTATCACAATAAACTTCAAAAAACTATATTCACAATGTTGTATTAAGTTACATCAAACAATTTACTTTAATAACACAATAAACATTTTTCAACTCAAAATCAGAATCTTTCCACACTTAAGGCAATTTTAGTTAAAAAAAAAAAAAAAAAACCAAAAAAAAATTATGACTTACATTATTTAAACACAACCATGCAATCTCATGTTTAAAGAGCACCTAAACTCATGAATTAATTATAAACATGCTGCCATGACACAGCCCCTGGGCCATTAAAAAAATTACAATAATTAGCTCTGTTTTCCATTGCATCCATCATACTACGTGACAGGGGTGGCTGTGGCAAAAGATTATCCAGTGGGTTACCTTGCTGACGCCATGCCCCCAGCTCAACAACACCATTACTTGGATTTTCTACATCAACAAAGCCAGGTGGAACATATTCAAGACCATCTCTTTTTCTGAGAAAATTATGCAAATAACAGCATGCAAGCACAACATTGTCAATGGATTCAAGTTTTAAGTTGATTGGCATGGAAAAGATACCAAATCTACTGCTTAATATGCCAAAAGCATTCTCGACAACTCTTCTAGCTCTGCATAGACGATAATTAAAAATGCGTCTTTCAACATTCAAGCCTGTAAGTGGATATGGCCGTAACAAATTACGTAGTAATGGAAAGGCCTCGTCCGCCAAAAAAACAAAATTTAAATTTCCAATGGTATTTTGGTTTGTGGGTAATTGGAGTTGATTTTGTTTGAGCTGTAATGCAAACTCCGTATGTTCAAATACCCCACCATCAGAAACTCGGCCATTCATGCCGATATCAATGTACAGAAAATCATAAGTTGCGTTGACAACCGCCATAAGGATAATGCTGTGGTAGCCCTTGTAGTTGTAATAATATGAGCCAGAATTATGTGGCTGCATTATCCTTATGTGTTTGCCGTCAATAGCGCCACCACAATTAGGGAATTGCCATAATAGGTTGAATGTATTAGCAATTTTGTCCCAATCAGTAGGACTATTTGGCAAATGCATGTAGTCATGTAAAGCATGTGCTATTGCCAAACATGTCTCTGGAATTAATGAGCTAAGTAGAGAGCGGGACACTGCTGATGAATACTGAAGGTCAGTCAAACTGCGTCCTGTAGCCAAGAATCGAAGAGTCACCCCCAAACGCTCATCTACAGGTACTGCCTGACGCATTACTGTATTATTGCGCTGGATATAAGGGCGGACTTTCTCTAAAAGGTATGAGAACGAGCTTTCAGACATGCGTAAGTAGTTTCGAAAGTCATGTGGGTTATGCTCTTGTAGGTCTCTTACAAGGTGCATGTGAGTATAGCGTTGTCTCTCTAGTAGCCATTTGCGTGCCCAAATTCTTCTTTTTCTTGTTCGGCATCGCATGTCATGATCCTCGGCAAGTGCAAGGGCTCCTCCGGCTACAAGCATGGCAGCTATTACGGCATTTTCCGGCTCACTACGCATATTTAGCCTGTATAACAGAGAATAATATAGTATTTGTTGTGGTATTTTCTAATAAAAACTTTTTGGGATAATAATAGCAAAATTTTATTTGGATCGCACAATAAAACCCCTTAACAAATATGATTATTATTCTTATTGGTCACAGTAATGTTTGACGTCTTTTAACCGTTACACTTTGGATGCCAGCAATCTTGATTAACATACAATTATGGATAATATAATATATCTAACTGTAATGTATTAAAGAAACACAAATACAGTCATGATATTGGCTAGTTAATAAATTAAGATAAACCCCATTTAATTCTACAACAATATTTAAATGTTATAATACAAAGGAAGACATAAATCCTATAAAAAAGGCCAAATATACAACAATTATAGTAAGAAAAAAAAAAATATAATTAAAAAAAAAAAAACTCACATGCGAAGTTTATCTCACAGACGAATGACGCCTAACTAAACGCCGGACACGGAGGCAGCAGGACACGTCCAAAACCGACGAAATGAACCTAGGAAATGAACCCACCAAATGGATAAACGCTAAAAGGATGTTAGCGTATTACATATATTATGGTCCAATCATGGAGCAGATGCGTTAGCAAATAGGAAACAAGTAGGCGTATTGAACATTTAAACCACCATACACGCCCGTATCGATGATGACGCAAGAGGCAACAATTTTTAAAGTCGCTTTAGTAGTGTCACACGTAACGTTAAGTATGTTGAAAGGAACGAGCAACGATAGTTACAAAGAAATTACAACGATTTTTGGGAATTAGGACCCGTGTAGCCGATTAGCGATAAATCACGCTTTTGCGACGATTTTACATCGCTGAACGCTGTTACACAAAGCTATATCGCTAACGATTGCGGAAGTGCGTCACCAAAACCGTGACCCCAACGACAAAATTCCGGCGATATCGCAGTGTGTAAAGCCCGCTTAAAAGTGCTGGACTTGCCTGGCAATTCACCTGACTTAAATCCTATAGAAAATTTGTGGAGCATTGTGAAGAGACGTCTTGGCAAAATGGACTGTACAACCAAAGAACGCATGAGAAACACAGCCATAAAAGTATGGTTCCATGATGAAGGATTGAAGAATTTATGCAACAACTTGGTAGAATCAATGCCAAAACGCATTGAAAATCTCATATCTGCTACAGGAGGACATATTTCTTACTTTAATTGGTATGTAGCAGTGCATTATAACATTTTATTATTAATTATTCAAAAATATGTGTTTTTTTGCTGTGTCCCAATTAATTTGCACAGCACTGTAAGTGGTAAGTATAAAAAAAAATAGTATAGGTGTGAACCAAGCCTTATTGTAATATTTGGGAAGCAGAATGAACAAATAAACAGCAGTTCAAGAATTTTTATTTTTTTATGCTGTTCACCATGCATTATAATAAGACCACTGTATTCTGTGCGTCAGTATGATTTCAGATTTATATAGGTTTTTTTTAATGCTTTGCTACGTTTATGCACTAAATATGCTTCTTTTTTTTGTTTTAAATAAAAGATTTCCTTTATGTCATCATTTTTTTCAGATCTGTAATATAGGCTTCATTTAATATGCTTCTTTTTTTTCCTTAACTAAAAGATTACTTTCATCTCGTCAGTTTTTTCAGATCTGTATGACAGATAGAAAACTACATAGGTAAGGATGGTTGACCTTGGGGAGATAAAAATCCAACACCACGGAGACACCATCACGTGTTTCTCAACGCAGTGACACTAGAACAAGGCCCCCTAGGAAAATATGCAAAACAAGAATGCCGTGGAGACACCATCACATGTTTCTCAATGCTGGCAGGTAACTAGCCAGGTCTTTCACCGGAAAGGAACAACGACGGGAAGGGCAGTCTCCAGTAGAGGAAACCGCCTATACCAAAACATGGTATCTGTCAGGGCCAGGTGGACAGGCAGACCCAGGAGGTGGATCCACTGGGCCGAACTCCTAGATGGTGGTAAGGGGTCCGGTAGCTGGAGCACTATAGGCAGCAGAACAGTCCGTGCACAGGAGTATAACGGAGAAGTCCCTGGGACTACGGAGTCACTGGTGGTAGTCCGGGTGACGCAGCTCAGGTTCGGAAGCCGAGAAGATGTCAGGCGGGGTCCAGAACCTTTGGAGCAAGATGACAGGTCACCGCAGGGATCCGAGATGGTACGGACTGTCAGGATGGCAGATGGACTGCGTTCGGGGTTCGGGATTCGGTCTGGACCGGATGGCGAGGCAGGCACGGCTCTACAAGAGAGATAGGTGAGTATATACACATATACACCAGGAGACCTGACTCCTAGCTTAAGAAACACGAAGATCAGGCCCCGCCCCCTTGGACATAAACCCCCTTTATACCCTGTACCTGTTTTGCATCATTTCCTGTTAATGGACGCTGGCCCTTTAAGAAAGGGTCAATGACCGCGCGCGCGCCCTAATGCGCATGCGCGCGGCCCGAGTGCCAGAAGCCAGAGCAGGAAGCTGCGAGGAGGAAGCAGCAGGGCCAGGATGGGGCTGTGAAGCCGACGGACGCCGGGTGCGGGGACCAGGACGCTGGGGACGCGCTGGCAAGGGGTGCTGGAGAGCGGGGAGCGGCGGTGACCGGACCAAGGAACCGGGAAGCGAGACGGGGGACCCGGGGAGCGTGACAGGTGAGCCGGAGGGAAGCACAGGGGACCCGGGGAGCGTGACAGTATCCATCCCCAGACAGCTGTTTCGGGGTATTTGCCCCTGATCAGTGTGGAGTAAGAAACTGCCTAGTGGGAGCAATGTCTAGTAGAAGACTACATAGGTAAGGATGGTTGTCCTCGGGGAGATCAACATCCAACACCGCGGAGACACCATCACGTGTTTCTCAATCTACTCGAGGTCAACCATCCTTACCTATGTAGTCTTCTACTAGGCATTGCTCCCACTAGCCAGTTTCCTACTCCACACTGATGAGGGGCAAATACACGGAAACAGCTGTCTGTGGAAGGATACCATGTTTTGGTATAGGCGGTTTCCTTGACTGGAGACTGCCCTTCCCGTGGTTGTTCCTTCCTGGTAAAAGACCTGGCTAGTTTCCTGCCAGCGTTGAGAAACATGTGATGGTGTCTCCGCGGCATTCTTGTTTCACACAGAGAGAAGAACAGAAAGATATTTTACCTGTGTAAATTATTGTGATTAGAAAAAACCTTAAAACTTACAAGCATAATGAACCTGTTTAATTAATCTCCATTCTAGTATACTAGGACATAATGAGATGGATATTAAGGGCTACTTGTTCTCCTTCAGCTAACACAGATGTACTATAAAGTTTGGATAAATTTCTATTTGCTCCGCTGCCTGTGTTTCAACAAACTTTATTTGTACCTGAATGTTTTGTTTATATGTGGTTTTTTTGTGCATTTCCAGTGCAGAAACACAATGCATTAAACACACACTAGGATTTTTGAACATGCGGCTTTTACACTTCTAATCCAAGGTTATGCTGAAATTCCGCATAGGAAACTGTGGGCAAGAGAAATTGACATTCTGCGGATTGAATAAACACACTGCAGATGAATTTATGCAGCGTAAAAGAAAAATACAGTGGACATGAGATTCTATAAGTTCCATTCACTTTACTGGATCTATAAAATGCTGCATTTCTGCTGCAGCAAACATAGAGTGTCAAAAAACTCAATAAAAGCTCATCTTGAGCACACAGCCTTATAGCAACAGAGTTGTGTACAGAATAAAGACCAGATGGAATCTAGTGACTATATCTTCCTCACTACTGTGAATGGTTCTGTTCAGGGTTTTGTCTGAATAACATTTTTGGGGAAATTACATGGAAACCCCAAGGTACAGTGTTGTGCAAATTAATCGTACGTTGGTTACCAGTCAGTGATTCAAACCAGTTTTAACTGCTTTGAACAGGTGTGAGTGTACAACCTTGAGTAACAAAATTGTGGTTTGACTGGTTTTAGTCAGAAAATAACAGCTAGCTGCCTCCTCAGCTTCAGTTGAGAGCTTATTTCTGTGACAAGTGGTTTAGTGTAGTTTTTCTCTCAGTGTGATTCGTGCCTGCAAAAATGGATGTTACTCCACAGAAGAGGTCTAGAATTATTACTCTTAATGAACATACAAGTCTGACGGTAAGAGAAATCGCTTCCACCATTAGTATTGGAAAAGCTACCGTTTCAAGAATAATTTGCACACACAATGAAACTGGATCATTTTCTCTAAAATGAAAGGGAAATGTGGAAGAAAAAGGAAAACGACACCAAGAACTGATAAAACACTTATCAGAAATAGTAAAATTAATGCAAGAAAAACAAGTAAAGACCTCCAAAGAGACATGTTCGCTGCAGGTATTGATATTAGCGATTCGACTGTACGGTGCAGGATTCTGGAAGTTGGTCGGAGGGCAACAAAGCCAGTAAAGAAACAACTTCTAACATCTCCAATGAAGGCAAAACGTCTCGCATGGACAAAAAATATAAATCTTGGAGAACTAGCCAGTGGAAAAAGGTAATTTTCAGTGATGAAACCCATCTTTTTGTTCAAGGGTACAGAGCAAGTGTTGTTAGAAGAAGCAAAAATTAACCATTGCGAGCTGATCATATTCAATAAACTGTAGAAACACCCTCAAAAACAGATGTTTTGGGGCTTTTTTTACAGCTGATGGTACAGGGAGCTTATTTCCTGTTGATGGTATGATAAATTCATCCAAATACATAAACATTTTCAAATCTTTTATTGTGCCATTCATGCGTAAATTTGAAGGGACATTCCAGCAAGATTTGGCTCTATGCCACAATTCCAAGTGTGTGAAGAAATTACTGGAAGAAAATAAAGTAAAAGTGCTGGACTGGCCTGGCAATTCACCTGACTTAAATCCTATAGAAAATTTGTGGAGCATTGTGAAGAGACGTCTTGGCAAAATGGACTGTACAACCAAAGAACGCATGAGAAACAGAGCCATAAAAGTATGGTTCCATGATGAAGGATTGAAGAATTTATGCAACAACTTGGTAGAATCAATGCCAAAACGCATTGAAAATCTCATATCTGCTACAGGAGGACATATTTCTTACTTTAATTGGTATGTAGCAGTGCATTATAACATTTTATTATTAATTATTCAAAAATATGTGTTTTTTTGCTGTGTCCCAATTAATTTGCACAGCACTGTAAGTGGTAAGTATGAAAAAAAATAGTATAGGTGTGAACCAAGCCTTGTTGTAATATTTGGGAAGCAGAATGAACAAATAAACAGCAGTTCAAGAATTTTTATTTTTTTATGCTGTTCACCATGCATTATAATAAGACCACTGTATTCTGTGCGTCAGTATGATTTCCGATTTATATAGGTTTTTTTAATGCTTTGCTACGTTTCTGCACTAAATATGCTTCTTTTTTTTGTTTTAAATAAAAGATTTCCTTTATGTCATCATTTTTTTCAGATCTGTAATATAGGCTTGATTTAATATGCTTCTTTTTTTTCCTTAACTAAAAGATTACTTTCATCTCGTCAGTTTTTTCAGATCTGTATGACAGATAGAAAACTACATAGGTAAGGATGGTTGACCTTGGGGAGATAAAAATCCAACACCACGGAGACACCATCACGTGTTTCTCAACGCAGTGACACTAGAACAAGGCCCCCTAGGAAAATATGCAAAACAAGAATGCCGTGGAGACACCATCACATGTTTCTCAATGCTGGCAGGTAACTAGCCAGGTCTTTCACCGGGAAGGAACAACGACGGGAAGGGCAGTCTCCAGTAGAGGAAACCGCCTATACCAAAACATGGTATCCATCCCCAGACAGCTGTTTCGGGGTATTTGCCCCTGATCAGTGTGGAGTAAGAAACTGGCTAGTGGGAGCAATGTCTAGTAGAAGACTACATAGGTAAGGATGGTTGTCCTCGGGGAGATCAACATCCAACACCGCGGAGACACCATCACGTGTTTCTCAATCTACTCGAGGTCAACCATCCTTACCTATGTAGTCTTCTACTAGGCATTGCTCCCACTAGCCAGTTTCCTACTCCACACTGATGAGGGGCAAATACACGGAAACAGCTGTCTGTGGAAGGATACCATGTTTTGGTATAGGCGGTTTCCTTGACTGGAGACTGCCCTTCCCGTGGTTGTTCCTTCCTGGTAAAAGACCTGGCTAGTTTCCTGCCAGCGTTGAGAAACATGTGATGGTGTCTCCGCGACATTCTTGTTTCACACAGAGAGAAGAACAGAAGGATATTTTACCTGTGTAAATTATTGTGATTAGAAAAAACCTTAAAACTTACAAGCATAATGAACCTGTTTAATTAATCTCCATTCTAGTATACTAGGACATAATGAGATGGATATTAAGGGCTACTTGTTCTCCTTCAGCTAACACAGATGTACTATAAAGTTTGGATAAATTTCTATTTGCTCCGCTGCCTGTGTTTCAACAAACTTTATTTGTACCTGAATGTTTTGTTTATATGTGTTTTTTTTGTGCATTTCCAGTGCAGAAACACAATGCATTAAACACACACTAGGATTTTTGAACATGCGGCTTTTACACTTCTAATCCAAGGTTATGCTGAAATTCCGCATAGGAAACTGTGGGCAAGAGAAATTGACATTCTGCGGATTGAATAAACACACTGCAGATGAATTTATGCAGCGTAAAAGAAAAATACAGTGGACATGAGATTCTATAAGTTCCATTCACTTTACTGGATCTATAAAATGCTGCATTTCTGCTGCAGCAAACATAGAGTGTCAAAAAACTCAATAAAAGCTCATCTTGAGCACACAGCCTTATAGCAACAGAGTTGTGTACAGAATAAAGGCCAGATGGAATCTAGTGACTATATCTTCCTCACTACTGTGAATGGTTCTGATCAGGGTTTTGTCTGAATAACATTTTTGGGGAAATTACATGGAAACCCCAAGGTACAGTGTTGTGCAAATTAATCGTACGTTGGTTACCAGTCAGTGATTCAAACCAGTTTTAACTGCTTTGAACAGGTGTGAGTGTACAACCTTGAGTAACAAAATTGTGGTTTGACTGGTTTTAGTCAGAAAATAACAGCTAGCTGCCCCCTCAGCTTCATTTGAGAGCTTATTTCTGTGACAAGTGGTTTAGTGTAGTTTTTCTCTCAGTGTGATTCGTGCCTGCAAAAATGGATGTTACTCCACAGAAGAGGTCTAGAATTATTACTCTTAATGAACATACAAGTCTGACGGTAAGAGAAATCGCTTCCACCGTTAGTATTGGAAAAGCTACCGTTTCAAGAATAATTTGCACACACAATGAAACTGGATCATTTTCTCTAAAATGAAAGGGAAATGTGGAAGAAAAAGGAAAACGACACCAAGAACTGATAAAACACTTATCAGAAATAGTAAAATTAATGCAAGAAAAACAAGTAAAGACCTCCAAAGAGACATGTTCGCTGCAGGTATTGATATTAGCGATTCGACTGTACGGTGCAGGATTCTGGAAGTTGGTCGGAAGGCAACAAAGCCAGTAAAGAAACAACTTCTAACATCTCCAATGAAGGCAAAACGACTCGCATGGACAAAAAATATAAATCTTGGAGAACTAGCCAGTGGAAAAAGGTAATTTTCAGCGATGAAACCCATCTTTTTGTTCAAGGGTACAGAGCAAGTGTTGTTAGAAGAAGCAAAAATTAACCATTGCGAGCTGATCATATTCAATAAACTGTAGAAACACCCTCAAAAACAGATGTTTTGGGGCTTTTTTTACAGCTGATGGTACAGGGAGCTTATTTCCTGTTGATGGTATGATAAATTCATCCAAATACATAAACATTTTCAAATCTTTTATTGTGCCATTCATGCGTAAATTTGAAGGGACATTCCAGCAAGATTTGGCTCTATGCCACAATTCCAAGTGTGTGAAGAAATTACTGGAAGAAAATAAAGTAAAAGTGCTGGACTGGCCTGGCAATTCACCTGACTTAAATCCTATAGAAAATTTATGGAGCATTGTGAAGAGACGTCTTGGCAAAATGGACTGTACAACCAAAGAACGCATGAGAAACAGAGCCATAAAAGTATGGTTCCATGATGAAGGATTGAAGAATTTATGCAACAACTTGGTAGAATCAATGCCAAAACGCATTGAAAATCTCATATCTGCTACAGGAGGACATATTTCTTACTTTAATTGGTATGTAGCAGTGCATTATAACATTTTATTATTAATTATTCAAAAATATGTGTTTTTTTGCTGTGTCCCAATTAATTTGCACAGCACTGTAAGTGGTAAGTATAAAAAAAAATAGTATAGGTGTGAACCAAGCCTTATTGTAATATTTGGGAAGCAGAATGAACAAATAAACAGCAGTTCAAGAATTTTTATTTTTTTATGCTGTTCACCATGCATTATAATAAGACCACTGTATTCTGTGCGTCAGTATGATTTCAGATTTATATAGGTTTTTTTAATGCTTTGCTACGTTTATGCACTAAATATGCTTTTTTTTTTATTTTAAATAAAAGATTTCCTTTATGTCATCATTTTTTTCAGATCTGTAATATAGGCTTCATTTAATATGCTTCTTTTTTTTCCTTAACTAAAAGATTACTTTCATCTCGTCAGTTTTTTCAGATCTGTATGACAGATAGAAAACTACATAGGTAAGGATGGTTGACCTTGGGGAGATAAAAATCCAACACCACGGAGACACCATCACGTGTTTCTCAACGCAGTGACACTAGAACAAGGCCCCCTAGGAAAATATGCAAAACAAGAATGCCGTGGAGACACCATCACATGTTTCTCAATGCTGGCAGGTAACTAGCCAGGTCTTTCACCGGGAAGGAACAACGACGGGAAGGGCAGTCTCCAGTAGAGGAAACCGCCTATACCAAAACATGGTATCCATCCCCAGACAGCTGTTTCGGGGTATTTGCCCCTGATCAGTGTGGAGTAAGAAACTGGCTAGTGGGAGCAATGTCTAGTAGAAGACTACATAGGTAAGGATGGTTGTCCTCGGGGAGATCAACATCCAACACCGCGGAGACACCATCACGTGTTTCTCAATCTACTCAAGGTCAACCATCCTTACCTATGTAGTCTTCTACTAGGCATTGCTCCCACTAGCCAGTTTCCTACTCCACACTGATGAGGGGCAAATACACGGAAACAGCTGTCTATGGAAGGATACCATGTTTTGGTATAGGCGGTTTCCTTGACTGGAGACTGCCCTTCCCGTGGTTGTTCCTTCCTGGTAAAAGACCTGGCTAGTTTCCTGCCAGCGTTGAGAAACATGTGATGGTGTCTCCGCGACATTCTTGTTTCACACAGAGAGAAGAACAGAAAGATATTTTACCTGTGTAAATTATTGTGATTAGAAAAAACCTTAAAACTTACAAGCATAATGAACCTGTTTAATTAATCTCCATTCTAGTATACTAGGACATAATGAGATGGATATTAAGGGCTACTTGTTCTCCTTCAGCTAACACAGATGTACTATAAAGTTTGGATAAATTTCTATTTGCTCCGCTGCCTGTGTTTCAACAAACTTTATTTGTACCTGAATGTTTTGTTTATATGTGGTTTTTTGTGCATTTCCAGTGCAGAAACACAATGCATTAAACACACACTAGGATTTTTGAACATGCGGTTTTTACACTTCTAATCCAAGGTTATGCTGAAATTCCGCATAGGAAACTGTGGGCAAGAGAAATTGACATTCTGCGGATTGAATAAACACACTGCAGATGAATTTATGCAGCGTAAAAGAAAAATACAGTGGACATGAGATTCTATAAGTTCCATTCACTTTACTGGATCTATAAAATGCTGCATTTCTGCTGCAGCAAACATAGAGTGTCAGAAAACTCAATAAAAGCTCATCTTGAGCACACAGCCTTATAGCAACAGAGTTGTGTACAGAATAAAGACCAGATGGAATCTAGTGACTATATCTTCCTCACTACTGTGAATGGTTCTGTTCAGGGTTTTGTCTGAATAACATTTTTGGGGAAATTACATGGAAACCCCAAGGTACAGTGTTGTGCAAATTAATCGTACGTTGGTTACCAGTCAGTGATTCAAACCAGTTTTAACTGCTTTGAACAGGTGTGAGTGTACAACCTTGAGTAACAAAATTGTGGTTTGACTGGTTTTAGTCAGAAAATAACAGCTAGCTGCCTCCTCAGCTTCAGTTGAGAGCTTATTTCTGTGACAAGTGGTTTAGTGTAGTTTTTCTCTCAGTGTGATTCGTGCCTGCAAAAATGGATGTTACTCCACAGAAGAGGTCTAGAATTATTACTCTTAATGAACATACAAGTCTGACGGTAAGAGAAATCGCTTCCACCGTTAGTATTGGAAAAGCTACCGTTTCAAGAATAATTTGCACACACAATGAAACTGGATCATTTTCTCTAAAATGAAAGGGAAATGTGGAAGAAAAAGGAAAACGACACCAAGAACTGATAAAACACTTATCAGAAATAGTAAAATTAATGCAAGAAAAACAAGTAAAGACCTCCAAAGAGACATGTTCGCTGCAGGTATTGATATTAGCGATTCGACTGTACGGTGCAGGATTCTGGAAGTTGGTCGGAGGGCAACAAAGCCAGTAAAGAAACAACTTCTAACATCTCCAATGAAGGCAAAACGACTCGCATGGACAAAAAATATAAATCTTGGAGGACTAGCCAGTGGAAAAAGGTAATTTTCAGTGATGAAACCCATCTTTTTGTTCAAGGGTACAGAGCAAGTGTTGTTAGAAGAAGCAAAAATTAACCATTGCGAGCTGATCATATTCAATAAACTGTAGAAACACCCTCAAAAACAGATGTTTTGGGGCTTTTTTTACAGCTGATGGTACAGGGAGCTTATTTCCTGTTGATGGTATGATAAATTCATCCAAATACATAGACATTTTCAAATCTTTTATTGTGCCATTCATGCGTAAATTTGAAGGGACATTCCAGCAAGATTTGGCTTCATGCCACAATTCCAAGTGTGTGAAGAAATTACTGGAAGAAGATAAAGTAAGAGTGCTGGACTGGCCTGGCAATTCACCTGACTTAAATCCTATAGAAAATTTGTGGACCATTGTGAAGAGACGTCTTGGCAAAATGGACTGTACAACCAAAGAACGCATGAGAAACAGAGCCATAAAAGTGTGGCTCCATGATGAAGAATTGAAGAATTTATGCAACAACTTGGTAGAATCAATGCAAAAACGCATTGAAAATCTCATATCTGCTACAGGAGGACATATTTCTTACTTTAATTGGTATGTAGCAGTGCATTATAACATTTTATTATTAAATATTCAAAAATATGTGTTTTTTTGCTGTGTCCTAATTAATTTGCACAGCACTGTAAGTGGTAAGTATAAAAAAAAATAGTATAGGTGTGAACCAAGCCTTATTGTAATATTTGGGAAGAAGAATGAACAAATAAACAGCAGTTCAAGAATTTTTATTTTTTTGTGCTGTTCACCATGCATTATAATAAGACCACTGTATTCTGTGCGTCAGTATGATTTCAGATTTATATAGGTTTTTTTTAGTGCTTTGCTACGTTTATGCACTAAATATGCTTCTTTTTTTTGTTTTAAATAAAAGATTACCTTTATGTCATCATTTTTTCAGATCTGTAATATAGGCTTGATTTAATATGCTTCTTTTTTTTCCTTAACTAAAAGATTACTTTCATCTCGTCAGTTTTTTCAGATCTGTATGACAGATTGAAAACTACATAGGTAAGGATGGTTGACTTTGGGGAGATCAACATCCAACACCACGGAGACACCATCAAGTGTTTCTCAACGCAGTGACACTAGAACAAGGCCCCCTAGGAAAATATGCAAAACAAGAATGCCGTGGAGACACCATCACATGTTTCTCAATGCTGGCAGGAAACTAGCCAGGTCTTTCACCGGGAAGGAACAACGACGGGAAGGGCAGTCTCCAGTAGAGGAAACCGCCTATATTAAAACATGGTATCCATCCACAGACAGCTGTTTCGGGGTATTTGCCCCTCATCAGTGTGGAGTAGCAAACTGACTAGTGGGAGCAATGCCTAGTAGAAGACTACATAGGTAAGGATGGTTGTCCTCGGGGAGATCAACATCCAACACCGCGGAGACACCATCACGTGTTTCTCAATCTCCCCGAGGTCAACCATCCTTACCTATGTAGTCTTCTACTAGGCATTGCTCCCACTAGTCCGTTTCCTACTCCACACTGATGAGGGGCAAATACCCCGAAACAGCTGTCTGTAGATGGACACCATGTTTTGGTATAGGCGGTTTCCTTGACTGGAGACTGCCCTTCCCGTAGTTGTTCCTTCCTCGTGAAATACCTGGCTAGTTTCCTGCCAGCGTTGAGAAACATGTGATGGTGTATCCGCGGCATTCTTATTTTCCATATATTCCTAAGGGGTCTTGTTCTAGTGTCACTGCCTTGAGTAAGGGCCGTTTCACATTTGCGCTATTTTAACGGATTCGGGCTCCGTTACAAATACAGTACAGATCATTTATTTACAGTGGAAGCGCGACATCGTGTGGACACAAGCGGGTACTGCATGACACACACACGCGCCATAGTAACGCGCTTCCAATGTAAATAAATGAACTGTACTACATTAGTGACGGATTCCGTTTGCGTCAAAACAACGCAAGTGTGAAACTAGCCAAACACGTGATGGTGTCTCCATGATGTTGGATGTTGATCTCCCCGAGGTCAACCATCCTTACCTATGTAGTCTTCTACTAGGTATTGCTCCCACTAGCCAGTTTCCTACTCCACACTGATGAGGGGCAAATACGTGGAACAGCTGTCTGTGGAAGGATACCATGTTTTGGTATAGGCGGTTTCCTTGACTGGAGACTGCCCTTCCCGTGGTTGTTCCTTCCTGGTGAAAGACCTGGCTAGTTTCCTGCCAGCATTGAGAAACCTGTGATGGTGTCTCCGCGGCATTCTTGTTTCACACAGAGAGAAGAACAGAAAGATATTTTACCTGTCTAAATTATTGTGATTAGAAAAAACCTTAAAACTTACAAGCATAATGAGCCTGTTTAATTAATCTCCATTCTAGTATACTAGGACATAATGAGATGGATATTAAGGGCTACTTGTTCTCCTTCAGCTAACACAGATGTACTATAAAGTTTGGATAAATTTCTGTTTACTCCGCTGCCTGTGTTTCAACAAACTTTATTTATACCTGAATGTTTTGTTTGTATGTGACTTTTTTGTGCATTTCCAGTGCAGAAACACAATGCATTAAATACACACTTGGATTTTTGAACATGCGGATTTTACACTTTTAATCCAAGGTTATGCGGAAATTCCGCATAGAAAACTGCGCGCAAGAGAAATTGACATTCTGCGGATTGAATAAACACACTGCAGATGAATTTATGCAGCGTAAAAGAAAAATACAGTGGACATGAGATTCTATAAATTCCATTCACTTTACTGGATCTATAAAATGCTGCATTTCTGCTGCAGCAAACATAGAGTGTCAAAAAACTCAATAAAAGCTCATCTTGAGCACACAGCCTTATAGCAACAGAGTTGTGTACAGAATAAAGGCCAGATGGAATCTAGTGACTATATCTGCCTCACTACTATGATTTAATATTTTCAAAAGAGAAAATTTGCAAAAAAAAAAGCCCCATAATGTGCCATGCAATTTTTGTTTTTCTATGTTAGTCCTCTACCTTTTAGGTACATCCTTTACATTTGAAGTGACAATAGCCAGCATCACACGGATCCTCTAAGTGTCAGAAGAGCAGAATCCTGAAGTGACCCAATTTTGGAAATTACACCACTATGGGATTTCATCGAAGCTTGCAAATGTGCCATTGTAGGGCCATTATATTTAGGGTTCTTCTCGGTACAGTAATGCCAAAAATTGCCAAAAATGTGGGCATTACATGTGGTTTAGGCACACTGTGGGGCTCAGAAGAGTGAGGAGCATTTGGATTTGGGAGTGCAAATTTTATTGTATTTCTTGGGGGGAAGGAGCCTGGCGCTCTTCCAAAGCATCTGGGCTACCAGTAACATGATATGAGTAATATATATATATATATATATATATATATATATAATTTATTTGACTAATATCACACACTAAAAAACGTGTTTTCTTTTTACAAGAAAAAAGTTTTGCATCACCATATTTTGCTGGCTATGCTTTTTCTATATTTCTGCAGACAGAGTCATGTGAGGGATTGTTTTTTGCAGGATAAGTTGACGTTTTTATTTGTACCATTTTCATGTACATAACATTTTTTAATCTCTTTCTATTCCCATTTTTGGGAATCAGAATGAAAAAAGAATTGTTTTTTAGATTTTATTTATGGCGTTCACTGTTTGGTTAAAAAGATAAGGCAGATTTATTCCTCGGGTCAGTGTGATTATAGCGATATCCCATTTATGGGTTTTTTTGATGCAAAAATTTTGTTTCTCTATCACTATCTTCTGAGAGGTATAACCTTTTTAATTTTTTTTTCTCTGGATGAACTGATCGTGAACCATGTTATTTTCAAGACAAGATGACATTTTCAGAGATACCAAAATTTTTTATCGTGTTTTATTGCACTTTTTTCGGCAGTATGATAGAAATGCATACTTTTTTCCATTTTTTAAGGTGTTCACTGAAGGGGTTAACTAGTGAGAGGTTGATAGCTCTAGGTGTTCTGGATGCAGATTATGTGCACTTTGTTATTACATAAATGTGTGTATAGCCAGAATATTTTTTATTTATTTAGATTTCTTTATATATTTTTTACTGAGTCCCTTTATTATTCTGATCACTGGTCTCGGCTGAGCCTCCGGCAGCATAAGACACACTGGTACACCTATTTGTGTGGACGCATTTCAAAGTCGGACATAGTACGGATACGTCCAATGTAGGGAAGGATTAAAAAATAATCAAGAATCAGTGAAATGACTGAATCCGGAATAGACATTTTTGCTGAATTTGTGTCAGAACATGTGAAATCTAGTCACAACTGCAGGTTTTCATTGTTTTTCTAATTATATAAGTGTCCATTTTAGTAGCACACATTATACTGTATGGTCAGGTGTTGTTTTGCACATGCTGTGCCATTTTCTAGGTAATTGTGGAAAGATTTTAGCACTGCTATAAGTAGAAGTGGAGAGCAGTGTCAGCAGCTGCCCTCCCTCAATCTGTGGTATTCAGCGCAGACGTTTTGTCTTTATACACAGACATTTTGTCTTTATACACAGACGCTCTGTCTTTATACACAGACATTTTGTCTTTATACACAGACATTTTGTCTTTATACACAGACATTTTGTCTTTATACACAGACGTTTTGTCTTTATACAGTAATTGCCCCAGTGCTTAATGTCGTGTGCGGGTTCAGGACGACGAGAACTGAGGTGAGACGCCTCATAATGCAGAATGCTACTGCGGCGTCGAGCGCGTCCACCTCACAGCCCTCACTTTTAAAAGCCCGCCAAAAATAATCGTGCGGCAGTGCGGAGCGCGCCGCTTCCAAATATGGAACAACTGACGTAGCCGGGTAAACTCCGCCCATTGCATTACGTCACACGGGGAAGTAGCGAGCTCTCGTCACTGCGCCTGCGCGTATGATCATCATCTCGGCGCTCGATTGCGGGTGCTGCCTGGAGGCGCCGGATAGAAAAGGATGTGAGTGATGATCGCGATCATAGGAGCGTCTGCGAGAATGGCGGCTACTGTCACCAGCAACCCGTCACAGCTGCTTCCGCTCGGTAATGCTAGGGTTTCAGATTGAAGCTGCCCGCTGTGCGCAGCTGCTGGGGAGCCTGAGCTCCATGCGTTCTGCCTGGGTTACACTGATTTACAGGCTTCCTTTATGTCTCGGCAGAGCTGGTGATAAGTGTATAGGCTCCCGTATACACATCGTCATGAAGAGTGATAAGGAGATTGTGGGCAGCTGCTGGGGTTTGATGACTTTGTCAGTGTCCTGTATGTTGGGTGCTGGGCTGTGATCTTGGTGTCAGTCACTGCCGTGGCTGCCTCCGGGCCGTGTGTGTGGCTGCCTCCGGGCCGTGTGTGTGGCTGCCTCCGGGCCGTGTGTGTGTGTGTGTGGCTGCCTCCGGGCCGTGTGTGTGTGTGTGTGGCTGCCTCCGGGCCGTGTGTGTGGCTGCCTCCGGGCCGTGTGTGTGGCTGCCTCCGGGCCGTGTGTGTGTGTGTGTGGCTGCCTCCGGGCCGTGTGTGTGTGTGTGTGGCTGCCTCCGGGCCGTGTGTGGCTGCCTCCGGGCCGTGTGTGGCTGCCTCCGGGCCGTGTGTGTGGCTGCCGCCGGGCTGTGTGTGTGTGTGGCTGCCTCCGGGCCGTGTGTGTGTGGCTGCCTCCGGGCCGTGTGTGTGTGGCTGCCTCCGGGCCGTGTGTGTGTGGCTGCCTCCGGGCCGTGTGTGTGTGGCTGCCTCCGGGCCGTGTGTGTGTGGCTGCCTCCGGGCCGTGTGTGTGTGGCTGCCTCCGGGCCGTGTGTGTGTGGCTGCCTCCGGGCCGTGTGTGTGTGGCTGCCTCCGGGCCGTGTGTGTGTGGCTGCCTCCGGGCTGTGTGTGTGTGTGGCTGCCTCCGGGCCGTGTGTCTATGGCTGCCTCCGGGCTGTGTGTGTGGCTGCCTCCGGGCTGTGTGTGTGTGTGGCTGCCTCCGGGCTGTGTGTGTGTGTGGCTGCCTCCGGGCCGTGTGTCTATGGCTGCCTCCGGGCTGTGTGTGTGGCTGCCTCCGGGCTGTGTGTGTGGCTGCCTCCGGGCTGTGTGTGTGTGTGGCTGCCTCCGGGCTGTGTGTGTGTGTGGCTGCCGCCGGGCTGTGTGTGTGTGTGGCTGCCGCCGGGCTGTGTGTGTGTGTGGCTGCCGCCGGGCTGTGTGTGTGTGTGGCTGCCGCCGGGCTGTGTGTGTGTGTGGCTGCCTCCGGGCTGTGTGTGTGTGTGTGTGGCTGCCTCCGGGCTGTGTGTGTGTGTGTGTGGCTGCCGCCGGGCTGTGTGTGTGTGTGGCTGCCGCCGGGCTGTGTGTGTGTGTGGCTGCCGCCGGGCTGTGTGTGTGTGTGGCTGCCGCCGGGCTGTGTGTGTGTGTGGCTGCCTCCGGGCTGTGTGTGTGTGTGTGTGGCTGCCGCCGGGCTGTGTGTGTGTGTGTGTGGCTGCCGCCGGGCTGTGTGTGTGTGTGGCTGCCGCCGGGCTGTGTGTGTGTGTGGCTGCCGCCGGGCTGTGTGTGTGTGTGGCTGCCGCCGGGCTGTGTGTGTGTGTGGCTGCCGCCGGGCTGTGTGTGTGTGGCTGCCTCCGGGCTGCCGTCTCGGCGTAAGTCACGGCTGGGGCTGCCGCTGGGCTGCGGTCTCGGCGTAAGTCACGGCTGGGGGGGCCGCCGGGCTGCGATGTTGGCGTAAGTCACGGCTGGGGGTGCCGCTGGGCTGCGGTCTCTGCGTAAGTCACGGCTGGGGGGGCTGCCGTCTCGGCGTAAGTCACGGCTGGGGGGGCTGCCGTCTCGGCGTAAGTCACGGCTGGGGCTGCCGCCGGGCTGCGATGTTGGCGTAAGTCACGGCTGGGGGTGCCGCTGGGCTGTGATCAGGAGAAATGCTGTGCTCCTGTGAGTGCTGGCACTCTGACGACATTCACATGAAGTGAGTCATCACAGTGACTGCGGTCATCATCTGACCCCACGCTGTCATGGCAACACATTGGTGCCCCATGACTGAATTTACCTACATATAGAAGTGTTCTACAGGTGGATGCTACTTTAATGTTGACAGTTAATTTATATAGAAAACCAAAAACTCCGTGCCCACCCCAGGTAATTGTATGGTGGAAAAGATTGCCAGACACAGCTGCACCAATCACAAGCCACCAGGTGACAATGAACGCTGCTGGTCCAAGCATACAATGTAAATACTACAGCCTAGGCTGAAGGAGGGAGGGTGAAGAATATAAAGTATATTAATCCCATCACCCCACACATGCTCCCCTCCTAACCAGCCATGATCAGATAAGGCATTGTCACCTTGGCACATGATGTGCAGCAGGTGAATAGCCAAGTCGGGGGGCAGAGGCCTCGATGCGCGTTTTACCTGACAAAGCCATGCTTGGTGAAACCTGTGTCGAGACCTCTGCCCCCCGACTTGGCTGTTCACCTATTCGCTACATGGTCGCTGGTGAGCTGTCAAACAGGCAGATCTCACCAGTGACCATCCACCAGCCAGCAGCGACATGGAAGCGATGCTGCGCTTGCAGGGAGCCGGAGTCTGGAAGCTGCGGACACTGGTAAACATCGGCTAACCAAGCGCTTGTTACCTGATATTTACCTTGGTTACCAGCGCACACCGCTTGCGCCGGCTCCCTGCACTCCTAGCCACAGTACACATCGGGTTAATAAGCAAACTGCTGTGCTTATTTACGTGATCTGTACTGCAGCTACATGTGCAGGGAGCCGGCACTGGCAGCCTGAGAGCGGCGGTGCTAGTAACTAATGTAAATATCGGGTAACCAAGAAAGGGCTTCCCGATATTTACCTTGGTTACAGCTTTCCGCAGGCTGCCAGAAGCCGGCTCCTTGCTTCCTGCACGTTCAGATCGTTGCTCTCTCGCTGTCACACACAGCGATGTGCGCTTCACAGCGGGAGACCAACGTCAAAAAAATGAACCAGGGCTGTGTGTAACGAGCAGCGATCTCACAGCAGGGGCCAGATCGCTGCTCAGTGTCACACACAGCGAGATCGCTAATGAGGTCACTGCTGCGTCACAAAATCCGTGACTCAGCAGCGATCTCGCTGTGTGTGAAGCAGGGCTGTGGAGTCGGTAAGCCAAACCTTCGACTCCGACTCCTCAAATTCTCTTGCACCGACTCCGGCTCCGACTCCTACATATATTGCTTATAGTTAGGTGAAAAATTTATTGTAGTACATGCATATGTGTATGTGAACATCAGACATTTAATAATTTTTATGATACAATCAAGATATTTGGATAGAACATAAAATATATTTATTGGAATACAACTTAAAACACAAAAAACTAATAAATTGTAAATATGTAATACACCATGTAATATACAGTAGATTACATATATATCTTGTGTGTATATACACTGTATATATATATATGTATGTGTGTGTATATATATATATATTATTTTTATATATATATATATATATATATATATATATATATATATATATATAATTTATTAGTTTTTTGTGTTCTAAAGTTGTATTCCAATAAATATTTTATGTTCTATCCAAATATCTTGATTATTGTATCAGAAAAACAAATGTCTGATGTTCACATTGTACTACAATAAATTTTTCACTTAAATATAAGCATTATACTAAATGTTATTATTTAGTAAAATATTGAGCACATTCTGAATTGCACTCCTGTCCCCAATTTATTATATATTTTAGGAGTCGGTGCATTTTATACCGACTCCGACTCCACCAAAATGAGCTCCGACTCCATGACTCCGACTCCACAGCCCTGGTGTGAAGCACCCCTAAATTTCTTTTCTGGTGTTACATTGAAATTGGACCTAGACTCTACAGTCACAGGCAGATCAGAAAGGATTACTTTTTGTTATGCTCCCTTTTTGTATGGTGAATTTTCCTGGGACGTTGAGGCACGAATTAGATAAAAGCATATGTATAGGCCCCGTCATACTAAGCAACATCGCTGCTAACGAACAACTTTTGTGACGTAGCAGCGATGCTGCTAGTGATGTCGCTGTGTGTGACATCCAGCAACAACCTGGCCCCTGCTGTGAGGTCGTTGGTTGTTGCTGAATATCCTGGGCCATTTTTTAGTTGTTGCTGTCCCGCTGTGACGTACAGATCGCTGTGTGTGACAGCGAGACAGCAACAACTAAATGTGCAGGGAGCCGGCTTCTGCGGACTCTGGTAACCACGGTAAACATCGGGTAACCAAGAAGCCCTGTCCTTGGTTACCCGATATTTACCTTCGTTACCAGCCTCCGCCGCTCTCAGCTGTCAGTGCCGGCTCCTGCTCCTTACACGTATAGCAGAGTACACATCGGGTAATTAACCCGATGTGTGCTGTAACTAAGAGAGCAGGGAGACAGCGCTAAGCGGTGTGCGCTGCTCCCTACTCTGTGCACATGTAGCTGCAGCATACATCGGGTAATTAACCTGATGTGTGCTGTAACTAGGAGAGCAGGGAGCCAGCGCTAAGCGGTGTGCGCTGCTCTCTGCACGTGTAGCTGCGTGCGCTGGTAACCAAGGTAAATATCGGGTTGGTTACCCGATATTTACCTTAGTTACCAAGCGCAGCATCTTCCACGCGGCGCTGGGGGCTGGTCACTGGTTGCTGGTGAGCTCACCAGCAACTCGTGTAGCGACGCTCCAGCGATCCCTGCCAGGTCAGGTTGCTGGTGGGATCGCTGGAGCGTCGCAGTGTGACATCTCACCAGCAACCTCCTAGCAACTTACCAGCGATCCTTATCAGGTTGGATCGTTGGAAAGTTGTTTAAGCCCACTTTACACGTTGCAATTAGTTGTACAATCGCATTTGCGATGTGACACGCCCAGGTTGCATACGGGATCTTATGAGATTGCACGTTGGTCGTTCATTTGCTGTCACACGTGCGTTAGTAGTCTATGTTAAATTGGTCAATTTTGTGTGCGATCCTTTAGATCATGTGTTCTGTGACGTATGCATTGGGCACCTTTTTTTTTTTTTTTTTTTTTTTTTTATTTGACTTGCCAAGCGTGTGTAATGTGTAGGGATGCGTTTTTACTATGTCATCTGCTATTCAGCTCTGCTACATGGACGCTAACAGCAGACACAGACAGCCATGTAGCAGAGCTGAATGGCAGATGACAGCAGACACAGACAGAGCCGCACTGTCAGAATGAACTCGGGTGAACTTCACCCGACTTCATTGTCATGCTGCGGCTCTGTCTGTGTCGCGCCCTGATTAGCGGTCACCAGTGAAGGACTCACCGGTGACCGCTAATCTCCTAAGTTACTGAAGTTAGCAGCCCTCTCTCATACTCAGCAATCCCCGGCACTGCACGGCGTTCACACTGCTCCGGCGGCTTTTACTGTTTTGAAAAAGCCGGCCGCCCATTAAACAATCTCGTATTCCCTGCTTTCCCCGCCCACCGGCGCCTATGATTGGTTACAGTGAGACACGCCCCCACGCTGAGTGACAGGTGTCACACTGCACCCAATCACAGCAGCCGGTGGGCGTGTCTATACTGTGTAGTGAAATAAATAATTAAATAATTAAAAAAAACGGCGTGCGGTTCCCCCCAATTTTAAAACCAGCCAGATAAAGCCATACGGCTGAAGGCTGGTATTCTCAGGATGGGGAGCTCCACGTTATGGGGAGCCCCCCAGCCTAACAATATCAGCCAACAGCCGCCCAGAATTGCCGCATACATTATATGCGACAGTTCTGGGACTTTACCCGGCTCTTCCCGATTTGCCCTGGTGCGTTGGCAAATCGGGGTAATAAGGAGTTATTAGCAGCCCATAGCTGCCAATAAGTCCTAGATTAATCATGTCAGGCGTCTGAGACGCCCTCCATGATTAATCTGTAAATTACAGTAAATAAACACACACACACCCGAAAAAAATCCTTTATTAGAAATAAAAAACACAAACATATACCCTGGTTCACCACTTTAATCAGCCCCAAAAAGCCCTCCATGTCCGGCGTAATCCAGGATGCTCCAGCGTCGCTTCCAGCGCTGCTGCATGGAGGTGACCGGAGCTGCAGAAGACACCGCCGCTCCGGTCACCTCCACGCAGGTAATGAAGACAGCCGCGCGATCAGCTGCTGTCACTGAGGTTACCCGCTGTCACTGGATCCAGCGGTGGCCGCGGGTAACCTCAGTGACAGCTCAGCTGATCGCGCTACTCACCTCAGTTGCTGCGTGGAGGTGATAGGAGCGGCGGTGAGTAGCGCGATCAGCTGAGCTGTCACTGAGGTTACCCGTGGCCACCGCTGGATCCGGAAGGGAAGGAGGGGACGTCCGGGCATCAGGCCAGCGAGCGCTTGCGCATAACGCTGGAGGAATAGGGCAAAGTGCGGTCACGAGGTTATGGGCGGCACTTACTGATGACACTAACAGCGCCGCCCATAACCTCGTGCCCGCGCAAAGCGTCACAGCGGTCACACGTGCACACAGTGCACGGCACCGCTACAGTGTAACAGCGCATTCGCGGGACCACGGGCACCCAGGGGCGGTGTCATGAGCTTTCAAAATCAGCGTTCGGGGGCGGCATAAATATGCTGGAGGAACAGCAACGGACCCCAGGCAGCCCGCCCACATGGAAAATTTAAGAAATTTACATACGAAAAGGTACCAGTTTACAAAGTGTTTATTTTGGGATAAAAGGTGCCACAAAAACTATAGGAAGCTTCCTAGAATGCAGCCCAGGAGCTGCAGAGGGGGGAACTTTTAGCTTTATAGCTAAATTTCTGATGACAGGTTCCCTTTAACCAAAGGGATCCTTGATGACCTGCCTATGACTGTAGGGTGTGGGTCTTCATTTCAAAATAATTTTCTAGCCTCTATGTTTTTGCTGTGGGTTTGTGGTCAAATTTCACCAGGTAGATGCACTTTTTGGTTTGGTAATGTAATTTTTGTTATGTTCCAATAAAAAATACAAATGATAAAATGTATGTAATTTTTGTATGTATGTATGTAATGATTCTTTATGATGCAAAAAAATCAAAAGAGAATATTTGTTTGAAAAATGTGTTTAATAATAAAATTCTGATTGAAAAATAAAGTAATTTCAATTTTTTTATCCAATATATTTTATTAAGGTAAAAAAAAATAAATAAATGTAGACACATTAATAAGAACATATGTACAAATAAAACAGGATCAGAGGAAATGTTGAGCTGTTTCTTCAATTTCACTCTTGTCCCATGGGTGTCTGCTGATCCGGCTGCACATCACCAACACTGGAGTACTGCCAGTGCACGGCACCTTCTGGACTCATGAAGTAGTAAGTGAAGGTTTCTCGTACCAACACACCCGAGTTAGAAGGTCTTCCCGAGACCACGTTGCTCAATGGATAAATTTCAGCCTGCTGTGTTTCCTCAACTTGCTGAGAGCTGTACTCTCGAGCACAGGGCTGCTTCTCACTTGCGAGTTTCTCGCAGTAGAGCAATGCGAGAAAATCTCGCATTGGAATCGGACACATGTTAGTGAATGATTCAGCTCCCATTTGTGATTTTTTTTTTTTTTTTTTCTCAGTCCAAATCGGACTGAGAAAAAAATCGCAGCATGCTGCTTTTTTGCGAGTTTCTACTGTGAGTTTCTCCAATGCAAGTCTATGGGAGCGTGTAAAAAAAAAAAAAAAAAAAACGGATGTCACGGGACAGCACTCACACCATCCTAGTGACATCCAATTTTCTAAATACATTTCTCGCATGTTTCCCAAAACACTGGAAACGAGTGATGTCTCACAATGTCTGTCAATCACTATTCTCTGTCAGTCGGTCTCTATTCTCTCTCTCTGTCGGTCGGTCAATATCTCTGTTCCTCACTCTCTGTCCATGTCGGTCTATCCCTCTCCCCCCCTCTCTCATACTCACCGATCACCAGGGCGGCGCTGCACGGCGGTCACACTGCTGCGGCGGCTTCTCCTCTTTTGAAAAACCCAACCGCTCATTATTCAATCTCTTATTCCCTGCTTTCCATGCCCACCGGCGCCTATGATTGGTTGCAGTCAGACACGCCCCCACGCTGAGTGATAGCTGTCTCACTGCAACCAATCACAGCAGCCGGTGGGCATGTCTGTGCTGTGCAGTAAAATAAATAAATAATTAAAAAAAAACTGAGTGCAGTTCCCCCCCCCCCCCCCCCCCCAATTTTAATACCAGCCAGATAAAGCCATACGGCTGAAGGCTGGTATTCTCAGGATGGGCAGCCCCCCAGCCTAACAATATCAGCCAGCAGCCGCCCAGAATGGCCGCAGCTATTAGATGCGACTGTACCCGGCTCTTAACGATTTTCCCTGGTGCGTTGGCAATCGGGGTAATAAGGAGTTAATGGCAGCCCATAGCTGCCACTAAATCCTAGATTAATCATTGCAGGTGTCTGAGACACCCCCAATGATTAACCTGTAAATTAAAGTTAAATGATTTTTTTCAGTGTGTGTGTTTATTTGAAATAATAAATAATAACAAAGACCCTCGTTCACCACTTTATTAAGTACCCAAAAAACACCTCCATGTCAGGCGTAATCCACGGAGGTCCAATGTCGCTTCCAGCTCTGCTACATGAAGGTGACAGGAGCTGCAGAAGACACCGCCGCTCCTGTCACCTCCACGCAGCAACTGAGGTGAGAAGCGCGATCAGCTGATGTCAGTCAGGTTACTCGCGGACACCGCTGGATCCTCCAACAGTGACAGCAAGTCACCCGAGTGACAGCGATGAAGTCACAGGTGAGTTGCGGTCACGGGGGGAGGATCCAGCTGGCCGCGGGTAACCTGAGTGACAGCAGCGGTAATCACGCTGCTCAATTCAGTCACTCAGGGGATTAGCGGTCACCGGGGAGTCCTTCACGGGTGACCGCTAATCAGGACGCGACACAGACAGAGCTGCGGCATGACTGAAGTCAGGTGAAGTTCACCCGAGTTCATTCTGATCGTGCGGCTGTGTCTGCTGTCATCTGCCATTCAGCTCTGCTACATGGCTGTCTGTGGCTGCTGTCAGCGGCCATGTAGCAGAGCTGAATGGCAGATGACAGCTGCTGAGAAAAAAAAGGATCACACGCACTGCAATCATGAGAAAAATCTCAGGATCGCAGTGCAGTTGCATTGCACTCTGACCTAACGTGAACTAAAATCAGCCGAATTTTTTTCAGCCAACTCGGACCGATTTTACTCGCATAGATGTGTTTCCAGCAATAGTTGTGGAGAACACAGCAGGCCTTTATCACAGTGTCAACGTTTTCTGGTTCTAACTGGGTGGTTGTGTGGAGAATCCTCCACTGACTAGTCATGATTCCAAAGGTGCACTCCACATATCTGCGTGCACGACTTAGCCTACAATTAAAAATCCTCCGCCGGGTATCCAGTCCCCTCCGTGGGTATGGGCGCAGCAGGTTTGGCAAGAAAGGAAAAGCCTCATCCGATACCATCACAAAGGGGACTGGATCTGTGGAGCCCGGCAAAGGTTATGGGGCTGGGAGCGTTGCGCAATCTTGAAGAATTTGCAGTCCAATCTGTGATAATCGCAACGCCCGGGAATCCCCCGTACTGCCATAAGCACCGACATCTATGGCAACAAATTTGTAATGTGCATCAGCCACCGCCATGAGTACCACTGAAAAATACTTCTTATAATTAAAGAAGAGTGATCCTGATCGCGGTGGCTTCTGAACTCTTACATGTTTGCCATCGACCGCACCTATGAAGTTTGGGAAGTTGGCCACAGTTTGAAAGCCTGCTGCAATCTGCAGCCAACTTTCCTCGGTTGGGGAAGGCATCACCATGGGCTGCAACTTCTGCCAGATCACGCCACATGTGCACCTCACAATTCCGGAGATGGTTGATTTGCCAACGCGAACTTGCAGGTGCAGGGATGTGAAGCTCTCTCCAGTGGCCAGAAACCTGCAAATTACAAGTAGAAAGAATTAGAAAAACACACAAATATAAAGCATTGTATGCATTTAAAAATTAACTCTTCACATGATCTAATATATAAAGTTGAGTGTATGTATGTATCTCCGCTAAAGCAATGCGCACACACACATTTACAATCACGAAATTTTGCTCAGACGCCTCAAGTGACTCAGGGTACATCATAGACTATGCTTTTAAGGGAACATGTAACCACGCACTTTCCAGTTACTTTCAAAAAAACCTGCATCCATTAAAGTGAATGGATCTGGGAGGTACAAATCATTAATAGGAGCTGAGATTGGTTGCTATAGGATCAAGGTACACTCTTTTTAGTATAAGAAGCTTATGTGTGAGGCGTTATGATGTTGATGGAGAGAGAGAGAGAGTGAAAGACAGACAGAGAAAGAGACAGACAGATGAAAAGACAGACAGAGGAAGACATGTAAAGATACAGTCAAAGACACAGACAGAAAGAGATAGACAGGGAGAGATAGAGACAGCCAGGGAAAGAGACATTAAGAGACAGGGCGAGAGACAGTTAGGGGTACTTTGCACGTTGCGACATCGCTACTGCGATATTGTCGGGGTCAAATCGAAAGTGACGCACATCCGGCATCAGTAACATCTATGCGTAAGGAAGGAGGTGGGCAGGATGTTTACGTCCCACTCATCTCCGCCCCTCCGCTTCTATTGGCCGCCTGCCGTGTGACGTCGCTGTGATGCCACACGACCCGCCCCCTTAGGAAGGAGGCGGGTAGCCGGCCAGAGCGACGTCTCCTGGCAGGTGAGTGCATGTGAAGCTGCCGTAGCGATAATGTTCGCTATGGCAGCGATCACAAGATATCGCATGTGCGACGGGGGCGGGGACTATCGCGCTCTACATCGTTAGCATCGGCTAGCGATGTTGCAGCATGCAAAGTACCCCTTACTATCCCGGGCAACACTGGTTACTACAGCTAGTCTCCGTATACAAAAGTAGTTTAATTTGGTTGGGGTCATGGCTCTACAGAGAGTAACTACACTATCTCCACAACAAAATAAAAAAATATGGCATTGATTTATGAAGAACGCCACATTACATGTCAGTCTTGATGAACAGTACCCTTGGGTTAGATGTGCTAAATTGGCGCATCTTTCACCTGCCACATGCAATCCCGAACAATATACTCTAGTTTGATTTTTTTTAAAAAAAAAAATATAAATATATACACAAAAAGGATTTTTGAAGTTGCTTACCGCAAGGTGATGAGCAGCCGCTCCTCAGCAGACACTGGCTTCCTCATTCTCGTATCGGCATACGATAAACCATCATGGATCAATGATAACAGTCGTCAAAGCCGATGGGAAGACGACAAAAAGATGTGAACTTTTCAGGATATTTGCCAAAAAAAAGAAGCAATTAATTACAAATATAAAAAAAAAAAATATGTAGATACATACGTAAAGAGAGATATAGATAAAGAATAAAGAGAGACAGAGATAAGGATAGCTAAATAAATATAGATAGATGGATAGATAAAGGGATAGATAGATAGAGGGATAGATAGATATATAGAGGGATAGATAGATAAAGGGATAGATAGAGGGATAGATAGATAAAGGGATATATAGAGGGATAGATAGATAAAGGGATAGATAGAGGGATAGATAGATGGAGGGATAGATAGAGGGATAGATAAAGGGATAGATAGATATATAGAGGGATAGATAGATAAAGGGATAGATAGAGGGATAGATAGATAAAGGGATATATAGAGGGATAGATAGATAAAGGGATAGATAGAGGGATAGATAGATGGAGGGATAGATAGATGGAGGGATAGATAGAGGGATAGATAAAGGGATAGATAGATAGATATATAGAGGGATAGATAGATAAAGGGATAGATAGAGGGATAGATAGATAAAGGGATAGATAGATAGATAGATAGATAGATGGAGGGATAGATAGATAAAGGGATAGATAGATAGATAGATAGATAGATGGAGGGATAGATAGATAAAGGCATAGATAGATAGATAGATGGAGAGATAGATAGATAGATAGATGGAGGAATAGATAGAGGGATAGATAGATAGATGGAGGGATAGATAGATAAAGAGATAGATAGATAGATAAAGGCATAGATAGATAGAGGGATAGATAGATAGATATAGATAGATGATAAATAGATCCACATATAGAGATAGATAATTAGAAACAGTGTTTTCAGGTTTCTTACCTTCTTTAATCTTGATAAAGAACACTAAAATGCCCTTTGGCTTCACGAGCCACAAGCAGGGGATGTACCCACAATCTTTTTCTTTGTGCCTAAAAAAGGAAGGTTAAAATTTAACACAGGAAAAAAATAGTTAATTAGTATAGAAAAAAAAACAAAAAAAAGATACCTGTTGTCTCCGACGACGTAGAAGTGGATTAAAGTCACCAAAAGGTGCTGAAAGTGCGGTCTGTGTAGCTGCGGTAGGCCTTCAGTGTTCAGGTTCACCCGGTTATAAAAGTAATGATCACCGGTCTCTTCATCCTCGATGAAACCATAACCCTCTTTCTGGTTGAACTTTACCACCGTTCCGACGGTATACTGCCTTTCGAATTCCTCACTCCGGGGACCAGCCATCATTTCACGGGCCACGGTCTCGGCCAGCAGCCTCTCCTGTACCGGATCGGGTTCTGGTGATGGGGACTTCCGCCGAATCTGGGACGACGGCTGCACTGGATCCCAAAAGAAACCCCACTCGTCCTTTTCGAGCTCCCGGGCATATGGTTCTTCCGGGGCCGGAACTGTTAACGTGGGTTGAAGATCCCACCGCGACTGGCGGGGGTATCTCCGGGCACGGGTATGGGGTTCCCAGGAGCCTGTTCCCCGACGGCAGCTGTGCGGTGTAAGTCGCTCGGACCTCGGTCGTGGTCTCTCCGGTCGCGGCGTCCCAGGTCGTAACCCAGGTGACTTTCGTGGGCCGCTCCGGTCCTCCGGGTACAGCCGGTAGGTTGAGAGGAAGTCCTTCCGCAGCCGCAGTCTGCTTAGGGCGTCCTCTGCCCGGGTTAGTTGCTGCTAGCGCGGCGACCACATCTTGCTGCTTTCCTGCGGTATCCATCTCGTTTTCAGTCAGCGTCTCTGGTAATGGCGTCGGGGTCAGTGGAGATGCTGGAGGAAGTGGAGGCGGGCCTACTTTTCCCGCTCTTGGGTATACTCCACCCCCAGTCTCACACATCAGATCGACCCCTCCGTGGCGGTTCTTCTTTTTTTCTGAAACACCGCCCACTTCACATATCTTCCTCAGCATCCTGGGGCCAACACCTCCCCTCTTTGAGCGGCGCACTCCGCACTTCTTTTTCTTCACCGGCCAGCCCCAGGCTCTTCTTTTGGCGCCAATTCTTCGAGCGCTTACTGTGTCCTTGAAGATGACGGCCATCTTGCCGCCATCTTGTGCCCGGTCCAACGCCTTAAGCACCACTCGTTCTTCCCACCAAGGGATCGGGACTCTTTGCATATAATCCGGATCCTGACGACTATGCCACATGTAACGGGGTGCCAGGGGCGCCTCGGGGGTTCTAGTCATGGCCCCTTTTTCTGTCAGGCTTACCCCTGGCTCCGCCGTCACCATCGGGACAGGAGATGACTTGGTGGGGCAGAGTGTGGTGGTGCAGACGCCGTCGTCGGTTGTACAGAGACTCTGCAGACATGGATCAATTGAACCAGTAGGCATTTTTATTAAACACTTCTTCTTCACAGAGGCACAACACTTCAGGTGACTTCACACTTCTTGGCTGAGGGGAAAAACCTGTCCTGACGTCTCCTCCAGTGGGGATGTGCCCGGCTAATCCGCTTCACCTGGCTCCCACTACGGCTACCCACAGACCGGACCCACTCCGGTACTGCTTCGCACTTGAGGTTCCACCTTCTCTTCTCTCCGGCTTTCCTATTCACTCAGCTCCCACACTCTGCCCCTTCTCTGCTTCTTCTCTCCCGTCCCGGACCCAACTGCCTTCTGATCTACTTTTTTTCCTTTCCAACTCTCCTTCTCCCCCTCCCCTTTCTGCTGCCAGCTCCTCCTTTCCTCTGCCCTGTTTCTGTGGAGACAGCCGTCCCACCCGGCCACTAGGGGAACCCCTAAAAACAGTGCATATAGCAATAAAAACATTTTTATTAAACAACATCAACATTCCGGGGATACTGGGCTTCTTTGTAAGGGGTCTGCCCACCCCTTACAGTTGCACAAGCATATGTATTCTCACGAGAGAATCGGCCCGATTATATTAATGACACTGGGCTCAGATTCTGATCAGAGTGTAATGCGAGTGGCATTTACTGTGATCCGAATCTTCTGTCTATCAGGATCAGAGCACAAGTGAGGACAAGATGGAGAGTATAATTTCTCCATTATCTGAGTCCACGTAAATTGGCCTGCACTTGGATGACATCGGTGTGCAGTCCGATGTCTCACACTTGTGTTAGAAGTCCTATGGCCGTGGTCCCACAAGCGTAGATTCTCTCATGAGAGACAATCGGATTGATTATGGAAATGACCCTCTGATCAAACTGCACTTTCTTGTGCCTATTTTCTCATTACAAATAGGCACAAGAAAAATAAAATGTCTGATCAGCCGGCGGCATAGTATAAGAGTGGACAGAGGGCTGTCCAATAAACCATCAGCTAGCACGCAACCTTGTTATACGCTACACTCATGTGACGGAGCCCTAACACTGCGTGTGCAGCTACTGTAAAAGTAAATATCTGCTTCTCTAACAAGCCTCGCAAATATGACAAGATGCATTGCCTATGAGCCACCATACTCCACTATAGGCACGCCATTGCTGGGGAGCCGGTGTGCAGAGAGGCCTCAGTATCTGGGCTGTTCACCTGCCCAGGCCATAGGAACAAATGCACAAATTCCTCTCTGTGGTTTAGCTTTTACATTTAGTTAGGGACCCACAATACATGAGGACCCCTGACGTTGGGTTGTGGGCTTCTGTATTCTGGCCACAATATCAACTAATACCTCATATATAGATAGATAATATATTTTTTGCACTTATCATATCTTTACACAGGATGCAGCCAGGCCCATTAATGTAGGCCTTGTAAACTAGGGTCTCCATTCCTGTGTGGTGCACTTATATAGTGCTGGGCAGCCCACCTAATCTAATAGTATGGGCGTCATCAGTAGGCTGTAAGCCAGACACTGTGCACCTACATGTGTGAACGGCGCCCTATACAAGCCATTTGTGTGGAATTTTAATACTAAGCAGTCACCTCCTCCATGGACTGGTGGTGTGTGGGTGGTTGCTCCATCAGTGTTTTGCCCCTGTTGCCTCCATCTGTATTAGTGGCTTATTCTGCGTCTGTCTGTGCATTTGTTCCTATGGCCTGGGCCGGTAAACATTGTTGCCCTTTGTTTCTGTGAATTTTATGGGGAAAATATAATTCCTCTTTATGGTTTAGTCTGCCACAACACGTGGTAGATGTGGGATAAGTAAATAGCTGACAAATGTCTGAACAGCGGTGGCAGAAGCTGAATTTCCATTGCTGCTTTTAACTATTTAAACACTTGATTGTTAACAATGGCGTATAAATGATGTACTTGTGGTGCTTGCACACATCGGCTCCCTTCAGTCCTCCATGGTACACCTTTGTTTGTCTTGGTAGCTGCCTGCCGCTGACATTTTGGCACTCCTGTGAAGCCCAACCACAGGGCGCACATATAAGAGACTGCGTTTTTCATTATGTACTGCAACAATGTGATGTTGAATTTAGTCCGCACGCTGCGTTCTGGTTTGACGACAAAAATGCACCCTCTGGCAAACTCATGACAAATGTAAATGTCGCGGGCGGGGAGGACGCCGCCGCCATGCGCTCGCTAACGCTCGGGTCCGGCGCTGCTGCTGCGATGACTGCTCAGTGGCTCGAGCAGTGGGCCGGATCTGGGGACTCGAGCGGCGCTCCTCGCCCGTGAGTGAAAGGGGTAGTTTGGTTTGGGGATTTAGTCCGTGACGCCAACCACAGGTTGTGGTGAGGTTAGGCACCACCGCTGCTGGTGACGGGAATCCCGTGAGCGATGGCAGGGAGCAGCTGGGATGTTGTTCTCCCCCTCCGTGGGTAGGGGTTGGTGGTCCCGGGGCCCGGTGAGGTGACGGGGAGGCAGTGTTCGCAAGGTGCGGGGTCGCCTGGACTGCGCAGCGCGGTGCCGGATGGCACGGTTGTACTCACTCAGCCACAAATGCACGCAAAGTCTCTGGTAAACCAAACAGCTGGATGGACGGGTCCCGCAGCCGGCTGCTGTAGCTTCTCCCGGACGGTTGGTGGTGGCTGCCTTTCCCTGCACCTTTGTGTATGTTCGGTCCCGATGGATTCCCACCGGTAACCCGCTCCCCAGCGTGTATATGCGCCGGAGGAGCCCCTTTTGCCCGCAGGCTCTGGCCCTCGGAACTCTAGCTGTGGCAGTACCTGTATTTCCTTCTACTGGTCGGACGGTTGCCTTCAATCGGGTCTTGGCTGTTAGGAAACCCCTGGGGTTCCGGTCACTGACAGATTTGACCTCTAATGGCGACTCCAAGCCTGGTCGGGGTCCGCAGGCCCTGCCTGTGTGTGCTGGCTTCACTTCGCTCCCCGGTTCGGTACCGGCGGGCCACTGCCCGTTCCCGGTCCTACGGTTCCGCGTTGATTCGCCTCTCCTGCAGACGGCCACCACCGTCTGCCAACCTTGCTCTTAGTGCCCGGGCCACACACCCGGACACGGTCAGTTTACTCCTCCACTACTACTTCACTCCTCTCACTTGCACTTCCCTAACTGAACTCCCTTCCTTTTCCCGCCTCCAGGACTGTGCACTCCACAGTGGGTGGGGCCAACCTCCTGGCTCCACCCCACCTGGTGTGGACATCAGCCCCTGGAGGGAGGCAACAAGGATTTTGTGTCTGGCTGATGTGCCTGTCTCGGGGTGGGAGTGTGTGTTGCAGTACCTGTGACGACCTGGCTAGTCCAGGGTGCCACATTCCCCCTTGGTTAAATGCAGACCGTCCGCGGGCTGCCCATCCATCACCAGTTTTATTTTTCTTTTCAACTGTAACAATATAAAAGTAACAACAATTTATGCATTTCAAATCTTCCCTTACGGGAGGTAGGTCACTTAAACGTTGCAAAACACATATATATATACTAGAAGGTGGCCCGATTCTACGCATCGGGTATTCTAGAATTTACGTATTGTGTAGTTCATGTATGATTTTTGTTATATATATATATATATATATATATATATATATAGATGTTGTTGTGTGTAGTTACCAAGTGTTTGTGTAGGGCGCTGTACATGTTCTGGGTGCTGTCTGGGTGTGACGGGGGGTGACAGCGGTGTTGTATGTGTGTTGCATGTGTTGCGTTGTTTGTGGAGCGCTGTGTGTCTGTAGCGTTGTGTGTGTGTGTGTTGCGCGGTTTGTGTGTGTGTGGTGGGTTTTGGGGGGAGGTATGTTTTGTGCAATGTGTGTGTTGTGCGGTATGTGCGTATATTTATGTATGCCGTGGTGTTTGTGTGTTGGGTGTTGTGTGTGTGCAGCGTTGTCTGTGTGTGTGGGTGTCTGTGTAGGGCAGTTGTTTGTGGTTCCCAGTGTGTGTGTGTGGTGTGTTGTGCAGTGCGCGCGCGTGTGTGTGTGTGTGTGTGTGTTGGGGGGAGGTGTGCACTTCCCATCGTGCTCCATCCCCCATGCAGCGCACTCCCCATCGTGCTCCATCCCCCATGCAGCGCACTCCCCATCGTGCTCCATCCCCTATGCTGCGCACCCCCCATCGTGCTCCATCCCCCATGCTGCGCACTCCCAAACGTGCTCCATCCGCCATGCTGCGCACTCCCAAACGTGCTCCATCCACCATGCTGCGCACTCCCAAACGTGGTCCATCCGCCATGCTGCGCACTCCCAAACGTGCTCCATCCGCCATACTCCGCAGTCCCCATCGTGCTGCATCCCCCATGCTGCGCACTCCCAAACGTGCTCCATCCGCCATGCTGCGCACTCCCAAACGTGCTTCATCCGCCATGCTGCGCACTCCCAAACGTGCTCCATCCGCCATGCTGCGCACTCCCAAACGTGGTCCATCCGCCATGCTGCGCACTCCCAAACGTGCTCCATCCGCCATGCTGCGCACTCCCAAACGTGCTCCATCCGCCATGCTGCGCACTCCCAAACGTGCTCCATCCGCCATGCTGCGCACTCCCAAACGTGCTCCATCCGCCATGCTGCGCACTCCCAAACGTGCTCCATCCGCCATGCTGCGCACTCCCAAATGTGCTCCATCCCCCATGCTGCGCACCCCCCATCGTGCTCCATCCTCCATGCTGCACCAGCATCAGCCTCTCTACCCGCAGCATCAGCCTCTCTGCCCGCAGCATCAGCCTCTCTCCTCCCAGCATCAGCCTCTACCCGCAGCATCAGCCTCTCTCCTCCCAGCATCAGCCTCTCTCCTCCCAGCATCAGCCTCTCTCATCCCAGCATCAGCCTCTCTCCTCCCAGCATCAGCCTCTCTCCTCCCAGCATCAGCCTCTCTCCTCCCAGCATCAGCCTTTTCTGTCCCCAGCATCAGCCTCTCTCCTCCCAGCATCAGCCTTTTCTGTCCCTAGCATCAGCCTCTCTCCTCCCAGCCTACCCCAGCCTCAGCCTCCCCCAGCATCAGCCTCTCTCCTCCCAGCATCAGCCTCTCTCCTCCCAGCATCAGCCTCTCTCCTCCCAGCCTACCCCAGCCTCAGCCTCCCCCAGCATCAGCCTCTCTCCTCCCAGCTTCAGCCTCTCTCCTCCCAGCATCAGCCTTTTCTGTCCCCAGCATCAGCCTCTCTCCTCCCAGCATCAGCCTTTTCTGTCCCTAGCATCAGCCTCTCTCCTCCCAGCCTACCCCAGCCTCAGCCTCCCCCAGCATCAGCCTCTCTCCTCCCAGCATCAGCCTCTCTCCTCCCAGCATCAGCCTCTCTCCTCCCAGCCTACCCCAGCCTCAGCCTCCCCCAGCATCAGCCTCTCTCCTCCCAGCATCAGCCTCTCTCCTCCCAGCTTCAGCCTCTCTCCTCCCAGCATCAGCCTTTTCTGTCCCCAGCATCAGCCTCTCTCCTCCCAGCCTACCCCAGCCTCAGCCTCCCCCAGCATCAGCCTCTCTCCTCCCAGCATCAGCCTCTCTCCTCCCAGCATCAGCCTCTCTCTTCCCAGCATCAGCCTCTCTCCTACCAGCATCAGCCTTTTCTGTCCCCAGCATCAGCCTCTCTCCTCCCAGCATCAGCCTTTTCTGTCCCTAGCATCAGCCTCTCTCCTCCCAGACTACCCCAGCCTCAGCCTCCCCCAGCATCAGCCTCTCTCCTCCCAGCATCAGCCTCTCTCCTCCCAGCTTCAGCCTCTCTCCTCCCAGCATCAGCCTTTTCTGTCCCCAGCATCAGCCTCTCTCCTCCCAGCATCAGCCTTTTCTGTCCCTAGCATCAGCCTCTCTCCTCCCAGCCTACCCCAGCATCAGCCTCTCTCCTCCCAGCATCAGCCTCTCTCCTACCAGCATTAGCCTCTGTCCTCCCAGCCTACCCCAGCCTCAGCCTCCCCCAGCATCAGCCTCTCTCCTCCCAGCTTCAGCCTCTCTCCTCCCAGCTTCAGCCTCTCTCCTCCCAGCATCAGCCTTTTCTGTCCCCAGCATCAGTCTCTCTCCTCCCAGCCTACCCCAGCCTCAGCCTCCCCCAGCATCAGCCTCTCTCCTCCCAGCATCAGCCTCTCTCTTCCCAGCATCAGCCTCTCTCCTCCCAGCCTACCCCAACCTCAGCCTCCCCCAGCATCAGCCTCTCTCCTCCCAGCATCAGCCTCTCTCCTCCCAGCATCAGCCTCTCTCCTCCCAGCCTACCCCAACCTCAGCCTCCCCCAGCATCAGCCTCTCTTCTCTCAGCCTCCCCCCTCCCAGCCTCCCCATCCCAGCCTTCCCCAGGATCAGCCCCTCTCCTCCCAGCCTCCTCCAGCACGCCGTGCTCCTCTGCCGACACTCACAGATCCGATCGCATACACTCACACACACACACACCCGATCGCATACACACACACACACCCGATCGCATACACTCACACACACACACACCCGATCGCATACACTCACACACACCCGATCGCATACACTCACACACACACCCGATCGCATACACTCACACACACACCCGATCGCATACACTCACACACACACACCCGATCGCACACACTCACACACACCCGATCGCATACACTCACGCACACACACATTGACGATATTACACATACGCGCTCACACTCACAACATCCGGAGATACCACATGCTTCTGGCCATGTGATCCTCCGGCAGGTCCTGGAAGCTCACAGCACAGTATCGCCGCCGAGAAGCAAGCGATATCCCAGGATGTTGTGAGTGTGTGGATGCGATGTGATGTGTGTGTGATGTGTGTGTGAGAGTGAGTGTGATCTGATGTGTGTGTTGTTATGTGTGTGCGTGTGTGTATGTTCCGCCGCTGCAGGACCTTGATGCGCTGGTAACTATGCTACCATGGTTACCAGCGTATCTCATCCCCCGCTCGCACGGGAGCCCACACCAGCATACGCCGGCAACCCCAGCAATGCGAAGGTATGTGTCGGCTGGGTTGGCGGCGTACGCTGATGTGGGCTCCCGGGGGTACAGTACTCACCTGGGAGTCGTGGCTCCGTGACCGTGTCGGTTCGGGGAATGCGTGGGGGGGCAGGGCCAGAGCTAGCGTGCATTGCGTGAGGGGCGGGGCGTGGCCGAGTTGCCAATGCCTGCAGGGTGCCGGGGCGAGAGGCCAATCTGTGGGGGGGGCGGAGCCTGGGCGAGCGGCCGGCCAATCCGTGTGGGGGCGCAGCCTGGGCGAGCGGCCAATCCGTGCGGGGGGCGGGGCCATGGCGAGCCCAGCGGCCAATCAGCTTTGTGTCACCGTAAGGACACAATTTTGGAGCAAGACAGACAGACAGACAGAATAAGGCAATTATATATATAGACTAGAAGGTGGCCCGATTCTACGCATCGGGTATTCTAGAATTTACGTATTGTGTAGTTAATGTATGATTTTTGTTATATATATATATAGATGTTGTTGTGTGTAGTTACCAAGTGTTTGTGTAGGGCGCTGTACATGTTCTGGGTGTTGTCTGGGTGTGGCGGGGGGTGAGAGCGATGTTGTATGTGTGTTGCGTGTGTTGCGTTGTTTGTGGAGCGCTCTGTGTCTGTAGCGTTGTGTGTGTGTGTTGCGCGGTTTGTGTGTGTGGTGTGTGTTTTGGGGGGAGGTATGTTTTGTGCAATGTGTGTGTTGTGCGGTATGTGCGTATATTTATGTGTGCCGCGGTGTTTGGGTGTTGGGTGTTGTGTGTGTGCGGCGTTGTCTGTGTGTGTGGGTGTCTGTGTATGGCGGTGTTTGTGGTTCCCAGTGTGTGTGTGGTGTGTTGTGTGTGTTGGGGGGAGGTGTGCACCTCCCATCGTGCTCCATCCCCCATGCTGCGCACTCCCCATCTTGCTCCATCCTCCATGCTGCGCACCCCCCATCGTGCTACATCCCCCATGCTGCGCACCCCATCGTGCTCCATCCCCCATGCTATAATAGTTCTATTATACTCAGAGAGGAGTATATTAGGAGGACTATAATAGGAGTAGTCGTCCTGGGGGGAGAGGAGTATAATGTCGGCTCACTGCACATGTGTACCGGGAGCCGGTGTACGCTGGTAACTATGATACACATCGGGTAACTAAGGGACCTTAGTTACCCGATGTGTATAATGGTTACCAGCGTTCACCGGCTCCGTCACGATCCCAGCAGCGCAAAGTTATGTCTGGCGATGCGTGCGGAGGGCCAGGGCGAGTGGCCAATCCATGCGGAGGGCGGGGCCAGGCCGAGGCGAGCAACCAATCCGTGAAGGGGCGGAGCCATGGCGAGCCCAGCGGCCAATCAGCTTTGTGTCACCATAAGGACACAATTTTGGAGCAAGACAGACAGACAGACAGACAGACAGACAGACAGACAGACAAAGGCAATTATATATATAGATATGTCACTGTCCAGTTGTGCATGTTTCTTCATCAGTGTCTTTATAAAGATGCGGCACATTCTGGTATCCTCTATATTGTTACAGGTATAATATATCTGATACAGATATAACAAAGATGTTTAAAAGAAGAGACAGAGAACATCCACAGTGCCCCCACAATGAAGCCATAGACAGTGCCCCCACAACGAAGCCATCCACACTGCCCCCCCACAATGAAGCCAGCCACAGTGCCCCCACAATGAAGCCATCCACACTGCCCCCCCACAATGAAGCCATCCAAACTGCCCCCCCCACAATGAAGCCAGCCACAGTGCCCCCACAATGAAGCCATCCACACTGCCCCCACAACGAAGCCATCCACACTGCCCCCCCACAATGAAGCCATCCACACTGCCCCCCCACAATGAAGCCAGCCACAGTGCCCCCACAATGAAGCCATCCACACTGCCCCCCCACAATGAAGCCATCCACACTGCCCCCCCACAATGAAGCCAGCCACAGTGCCCCAACAACGAAGCCATCCACACTGCCCCCCCCCCCACAATGAAGCCATCCACACTGCCCCCCCACAATGAAGCCAGCCACAGTGCCCCCACAATGAAGCCATCCACACTGCCCCCCCACAATGAAGCCAGCCACAGTGCCCCCACAAAGAAGCCATCCACAGTGCCCCCCCACAATGAAGCCATCCACACTGCCCCCCACCATGAAGCCAGCCACAGTGCCCCCACAATGAAGCCATCCACAGTGCCCCCACAATGAAGCCATCCACACTGCCCCCCCCACAATGAAGCCAGCCACAATGCCCCCCACAATGAAGCCATCCACACTGCCCCCACAACGAAGCCATCCACAGTGCCCCCACAACGAAGCCATCCACAGTGCCCCACAAGGAAGCCATCCACAGTGCCCCACAAGGAAGCCATCCACAGTGCCCCCACAATGAAGCCATCCACAGTGCCCCCATAATGAAGCCAGCAACAGTGCCCCCCACAATGAAGCCATCCACAGTGCTCCCACAATGAAGCCATCCACAGTGCCCCCCACAATGAAGTCATCCACAGTGCCCCCAAATTGAAGCCATCCACAGTGCCCGCTTAATGAAGCCATCCACATTGCCCCCCACAATGAAGCCATCCACAGTGCCCCCACAATGAAGCCATCCACAGTTCCCCCACATTGAAGCCATCCACAGTGCCCCCCACAATGAAGCCATCCACAGTGCCCCCACAACGAAGCCATCCACAGTGCCCCCACAAGGAAGCCATCCACACTGCCCCCCCACAGTGAAGCCATCCACACTGCCCCCCCACAATGAAGCCAGCCACAGTGCCCCCACAATGAAGCCATCCACACTGCCCCCCCACAATGAAGCCATCCAAACTGCCCCCCCCACAATGAAGCCAGCCACAGTGCCCCCACAATGAAGCCATCCACACTGCCTCACAACGAAGCCATCCACACTGCCCCCCCACAATGAAGCCATCCACACTGCCCCCCCACAATGAAGCCAGCCACAGTGCGCCCACAATGAAGCCATCCACACTGCCCCCCCACAATGAAGCCATCCACACTGCCCCCCACAATGAAGCCAGCCACAGTGCCACAACAACAAAGCCATCCACACTGCCCCCCCCCACAATGAAGTTATCCACACTGCCCCCCCACAATGAAGCCAGCCACAGTGCCCCCACAATGAAGCCATCCACACTGCCCCCCACAATGAAGCCATCCACACTGCCCCCCCACAATGAAGCCAGCCATAGTGCCCCCACAATGAAGCCATCCACAGTGCCCCCCCACAATGAAGCCATCCACACTGCCCCCCACAATGAAGCCAGCCACAGTGCCCCTACAATGAAGCCATCCACAGTGCCCCCACAATGAAGCCATCCACACTGCCCCCCCACAATGAAGCCAGCCACAGTGCCCCCCTACAATGAAGCCATCCACACTGCCCCCACAACGAAGCCATCCACAGTGCCCCCACAACGAAGCCATCCACAGTGCCCCACAAGGAAGCCATCCACAGTGCCCCACAAGGAAGCCATCCACAGTGCCCCCACAATGAAGCCATCCACAGTGCCCCCATAATGAAGCCAGCAACAGTGCCCCCCACAATGAAGCCATCCATAGAGCCCCCACATTGAAGCCATCCACAGTGCCCCCCCACAATAAAGTCATCCACAGTGCCCCCCAAATTGAAGCCATCCACAGTGCCCCCCACAATGAAGTCATCCACAGTGCCCCCAAATTGAAGTCATCCACAGTGCCCGCTTAATGAAGCCATCCACATTGCCCCCCACAATGAAGCCATCCACAGTGCCCCCACAATGAAGCCATCCACAGTGCCCCCACATTGAAGCCATCCACAGTGCCCCCACAATAAAGTCATCCACAGTGCCCCCCACATTGAATCCATCCACAGTGCCCCCCACAATGAAGTCATCTACAGTGCCCCCAAAATGAAGCCAGCCACAGTGCCCCCACAATGAAGCCAGCCACAGTGCCCCCCACAATGAAGCCATTCACAGTACCCCCCACAATGAAGCCATTCACAGTGTCCCCCACAATGAAGCCATCCACAGTGCCCTGACAATGAAGCCATCCACAGTGCCCCCACAATGAAGCCATCCACAGTGCCCCCACAATGAAACCAGCCACAGTGCCCCCACAATGAAGCCAGCAACAGTGCCCCCACAAGGAAGCCATCCACAGTGCCCCCACAAGGAAGCCATCCAGAGTGCCCCCACATTGAAGCCATCCACAGTGCCCCCACAGTGAAACCATCCACAGTGCCCCCACAATGAATCCATCCACAGTGCACCGAAAATGAAACCATCCACAGTGCCCCCCACAATAAGCCATCCACAGTGCACCCCACAATGAAGCCATCCACAGTGCACTCCACAATGAAGCCATCCACAGTGCCCCCACAATGAAGCCATCCACAGTGCCCCCACATTGAAGCCATCCACAGTGCCCCCAAAATGAAGCCATCCTCAGTGCCCCCAAAATGAAGCCATCCACAGTGCCCCCCACAATGAAGCCATCCACAGTGCCCCCACAATGAATCCATCCACAGTGCCCCCCACAATGAAGCCATCCACAGTGCCCCCCACAATGAAGCCATCCACAGTGCCCCCACAATGAAGCCATCCACAGTGCCCCCACATAATGAAGCCATCCATAGTACCCACATAATGAAGCCATCCACAGTGCCCCCACAATGAAGCCAGCCACAGTGCCCTTACATTGAAGCCATCCACAGCGCCCCCTCATTGAAGCCAGCCACAGTGCCCCCACAATGAAGCCAGCCACAGTGCCCCCACAATGAAGCCAGCCACAGCGCCCCCACAATGAAGCCAGCCACAGTGCCCCCATAATGAAGCCATCCACAGTGCCCCCCACAATGAAGCCATCCACAGTGCCCCCCACAATGAAGCCATCTTCAGTGCCCCCCACAATGAAGCCATCCACAGTGCCCCCACATTGAGAACATCCACAGTGCCCCCAAAATTGAAGCCATCTACAGTGCCCCCACATTGAAGCCATCCACAGTGACCCCACATTGAAGCCAGCCACAGTGCTCTCACAATGAAGCCAGCCACAGTGCCCCCACAATGAAGCTATCCACAGTGCCCCCACAATGAAGCCATCCACAGTGCCACCACAATGAAGCCATCCACAGTGGCCTCACATTCAAGCCATCCACAGTGCCCCCACATTGAAGCCATCCACAGTGCCTCCACATTGAAGCCATCCACAGTGCCCCCACATTGAAGCCATCCACAGTGCCCCCCACCATTGAAGCCATCCACAGTGCCCCCCACAATGAAGTCATCTACAGTGCCCCCAAAATGAAGCCAGCCACAGTGCCCCCACAATGAAGCCAGCCACAGTGCCCCCCACAATGAAGCCATTCACAGTGTCCCCCACAATGAAGCCATCCACAGTGCCCCCACAATGAAGCCATCCACAGTGCCCCCACAATGAAACCAGCCACAGTGCCCCCACAATGAAGCCAGCCACAGTGCCCCCACAAGGAAGCCATCCACAGTGCCCCCACAAGGAAGCCATCCAGAGTGCCCCCACATTGAAGCCATCCACAGTGCCCCCACAGTGAAACCATCCACAGTGCCCCCACAATGAATCCATCCACAGTGCACCGAAAATGAAACCATCTACAGTGCACCCCACAATGAAGCCATCCACAGTGCACTCCACAAAGAAGCCATCCACAGTGCTCCCACAATGAAGCCATCCACAGTGCCCCCACATTGAAGCCATCCACAGTGCCCCCAAAATGAAGCCATCCTCAGTGGCCCCAAAATGAAGCCATCCACAGTGCCCCCCACAATGAAGCCATCCACAGTGCCCCCACAATGAATCCATCCACAGTGCCCCCCACAATGAAGCCATCCACAGTGCCCCCCACAATGAAGCCATCCACAGTGCCCCCCACAATGAAGTCATCCACAGTGCCCCCATAATGAAGCCATCCACAGTGCCCCCACATAATGAAGCCATCCACAGTACCCACATAATGAAGCCATCCACAGTGCCCCCACAATGAAGCCAGCCACAGTGCCCTTACATTGAAGCCATCCACAGCGCCCCCTCATTGAAGCCAGCCACAGTGCCCCCACAATGAAGCCAGCCACAGTGCCCCCACAATGAAGCCAGGCAAAGTGCCCCCACAATGAAGCCAGCCACAGTGCCCCCACAATGAAGCCAGGCACAGTGGCCCCACAATGAAGCCAGCCACAGTGCCCCCACAATGAAGCCATCCACAGCGCCCCCACAATGAAGCCAGCCACAGTGCCCCCATAATGAAGCTATCCACAGTGCCCCCCACAATGAAGCCATCCACAGTGCCCCCCACAATGAAGCCATCTTCAGTGCCCCCCACAATGAAGCCATCCACAGTGCCCCCACATTGAGAACATCCACAGTGCCCCCCAAATTGAAGCCATCTACAGTGCCCCCACATTGAAGCCATCCACAGTGACCCCACATTGAAGCCAGCCACAGTGCTCTCACAATGAAGCCAGCCACAGTGCCCCCACAATGAAGCTATCCACAGTGCCCCCACAATGAAGCCATCCACAGTGCCCCCACAATGAAGCCATCCACAGTGGCCTCACATTCAAGCCATCCACAGTGCCCCCACATTGAAGCCATCCACAGTGCCCCCACATTGAAGCCATCCACAGTGCCCCCACATTGAAGCCATCCACAGTGCCCCCCACATTGAAGCCATCCACAGTGCCCCCACAATGAAGCCATCCACAGTGCCACCACAATGAAGCCATCCACAGTGGCCTCACATTCAAGCCATCCACAGTGCCCCCACATTGAAGCCATCCACAGTGCCTCCACATTGAAGCCATCCACAGTGCCCCCACATTGAAGCCATCCACAGTGCCCCCCACCATTGAAGCCATCCACAGTGCCCCCCACAATGAAGTCATCTACAGTGCCCCCAAAATGAAGCCAGCCACAGTGCCCCCACAATGAAGCCAGCCACAGTGCCCCCCACAATGAAGCCATTCACAGTGCCCCCCACAATGAAGCCATTCACAGTGTCCCCCACAATGAAGCCATCCACAGTGCCCCCACAATGAAGCCATCCACAGTGCCCCCACAATGAAACCAGCCACAGTGCCCCCACAATGAAGCCAGCCACAGTGCCCCCACAAGGAAGCCATCCACAGTGCCCCCACAAGGAAGCCATCCAGAGTGCCCCCACATTGAAGCCATCCACAGTGCCCCCACAGTGAAACCATCCACAGTGCCCCCACAATGAATCCATCCACAGTGCACCGAAAATGAAACCATCTACAGTGCACCCCACAATGAAGCCATCCACAGTGCACTCCACAAAGAAGCCATCCACAGTGCTCCCACAATGAAGCCATCCACAGTGCCCCCACATTGAAGCCATCCACAGTGCCCCCAAAATGAAGCCATCCTCAGTGGCCCCAAAATGAAGCCATCCACAGTGCCCCCCACAATGAAGCCATCCACAGTGCCCCCACAATGAATCCATCCACAGTGCCCCCCACAATGAAGCCATCCACAGTGCCCCCCACAATGAAGCCATCCACAGTGCCCCCCACAATGAAGTCATCCACAGTGCCCCCATAATGAAGCCATCCACAGTGCCCCCACATAATGAAGCCATCCACAGTACCCACATAATGAAGCCATCCACAGTGCCCCCACAATGAAGCCAGCCACAGTGCCCTTACATTGAAGCCATCCACAGCGCCCCCTCATTGAAGCCAGCCACAGTGCCCCCACAATGAAGCCAGCCACAGTGCCCCCACAATGAAGCCAGGCAAAGTGCCCCCACAATGAAGCCAGCCACAGTGCCCCCACAATGAAGCCAGGCACAGTGGCCCCACAATGAAGCCAGCCACAGTGCCCCCACAATGAAGCCATCCACAGCGCCCCCACAATGAAGCCAGCCACAGTGCCCCCATAATGAAGCTATCCACAGTGCCCCCCACAATGAAGCCATCCACAGTGCCCCCCACAATGAAGCCATCTTCAGTGCCCCCCACAATGAAGCCATCCACAGTGCCCCCACATTGAGAACATCCACAGTGCCCCCCAAATTGAAGCCATCTACAGTGCCCCCACATTGAAGCCATCCACAGTGACCCCACATTGAAGCCAGCCACAGTGCTCTCACAATGATGCCAGCCACAGTGCCCCCACAATGAAGCTATCCACAGTGCCCCCACAATGAAGCCATCCACAGTGCCCCCACAATGAAGCCATCCACAGTGGCCTCACATTCAAGCCATCCACAGTGCCCCCACATTGAAGCCATCCACAGTGCCCCCACATTGAAGCCATCCACAGTGCCCCCACATTGAAGCCATCCACAGTGCCCCCCACATTGAAGCCATCCACAGTGCCCCCACAATGAAGCCATCCACAGTGCCACCACAATGAAGCCATCCACAGTGGCCTCACATTCAAGCCATCCACAGTGCCCCCACATTGAAGCCATCCACAGTGCCTCCACATTGAAGCCATCCACAGTGCCCCCACATTGAAGCCATCCACAGTGCCCCCCACCATTGAAGCCATCCACAGTGCCCCCCACAATGAAGTCATCTACAGTGCCCCCAAAATGAAGCCAGCCACAGTGCCCCCACAATGAAGCCAGCCACAGTGCCCCCCACAATGAAGCCATTCACAGTGCCCCCCACAATGAAGCCATTCACAGTGTCCCCCACAATGAAGCCATCCACAGTGCCCCCACAATGAAGCCATCCACAGTGCCCCCACAATGAAACCAGCCACAGTGCCCCCACAATGAAGCCAGCCACAGTGCCCCCACAAGGAAGCCATCCACAGTGCCCCCACAAGGAAGCCATCCAGAGTGCCCCCACATTGAAGCCATCCACAGTGCCCCCACAGTGAAACCATCCACAGTGCCCCCACAATGAATCCATCCACAGTGCACCGAAAATGAAACCATCTACAGTGCACCCCACAATGAAGCCATCCACAGTGCACTCCACAAAGAAGCCATCCACAGTGCTCCCACAATGAAGCCATCCACAGTGCCCCCACATTGAAGCCATCCACAGTGCCCCCAAAATGAAGCCATCCTCAGTGGCCCCAAAATGAAGCCATCCACAGTGCCCCCCACAATGAAGCCATCCACAGTGCCCCCACAATGAATCCATCCACAGTGCCCCCCACAATGAAGCCATCCACAGTGCCCCCCACAATGAAGCCATCCACAGTGCCCCCCACAATGAAGTCATCCACAGTGCCCCCATAATGAAGCCATCCACAGTGCCCCCACATAATGAAGCCATCCACAGTACCCACATAATGAAGCCATCCACAGTGCCCCCACAATGAAGCCAGCCACAGTGCCCTTACATTGAAGCCATCCACAGCGCCCCCTCATTGAAGCCAGCCACAGTGCCCCCACAATGAAGCCAGCCACAGTGCCCCCACAATGAAGCCAGGCAAAGTGCCCCCACAATGAAGCCAGCCACAGTGCCCCCACAATGAAGCCAGGCACAGTGGCCCCACAATGAAGCCAGCCACAGTGCCCCCACAATGAAGCCATCCACAGCGCCCCCACAATGAAGCCAGCCACAGTGCCCCCATAATGAAGCTATCCACAGTGCCCCCCACAATGAAGCCATCCACAGTGCCCCCCACAATGAAGCCATCTTCAGTGCCCCCCACAATGAAGCCATCCACAGTGCCCCCACATTGAGAACATCCACAGTGCCCCCCAAATTGAAGCCATCTACAGTGCCCCCACATTGAAGCCATCCACAGTGACCCCACATTGAAGCCAGCCACAGTGCTCTCACAATGAAGCCAGCCACAGTGCCCCCACAATGAAGCTATCCACAGTGCCCCCACAATGAAGCCATCCACAGTGCCCCCACAATGAAGCCATCCACAGTGGCCTCACATTCAAGCCATCCACAGTGCCCCCACATTGAAGCCATCCACAGTGCCCCCACATTGAAGCCATCCACAGTGCCCCCACATTGAAGCCATCCACAGTGCCCCCCACATTGAAGCCATCCACAGTGACCCCACATTGAAGCCAGCCACAGTGCTTTCACAATGAAGCCAGCCACAGTGCCCCCACAATGAAGCTATCCACAGTGCCCCCACAATGAAGCCATCCACAGTGCACCCACATTGAAGCCAGCAACAGTGCCCCCACAATGAAGTTAGCCACAGTGCCCCCACATTAAAGCCATCCACAGTGCCCGCTTAATGAAGCCATCCACAGTGCCCCCCACAATGAAGCCATCCACAGTGCCCCCACAATGAAGCCATCTACAGTGCCCTCACAATGAAGCCATCCACAGTGCCCCCACATTGAAGCCATCCACAGTGCCCCCCACAATGAAGCCATTCACAGTGCCCCCACATAGAAGCCATCCACAGTGCCCTTCACAATGAAGCCATCCACAGTGCCCGCTTAATGAAGCCATCCACAGTGCCCCCCACAATGAAGCCATTCACAGTGCCCCCACAAGGAAGCCATCCACAGTGCCCTAACATAGAAGCCATCCACAGTGCCCCAAACAATGAAGCCATCCAAAGTGCCCCCACATTGAAGCCATCCATAGTGCCCCCACATTGAAGCCATCCACAGTGCCCCCCACAATGAAGCCATCCACAGTGCCCCCACTATGAAGCCATCCACAGTGCCCCCACAATCAAGCCATTCACAGTGCCCCCACATTGAAGCCACGCACAGTGCCCCCCACAATAAAGTCATCCACAGTGCCCCCACAATGAAGCCATCTACAGTGCCCTCACAATGAAGCCATCCACAGTGCCCCTCACAATGAAGCCATCCACAGTGCCCCCACTATGAAGTCATCCACAGTGCCCCCACAATCAAGCCATCCACAGTGCCCCCACATTGAAGCCATGCACAGTGCCCCCCACAATAAAGTCATCCACAGTGCCCCCACAATGAAGCCATCCACACTGCCCTTACAATGAAGCCATCCACAGTGCCCCCACATTGAAGCCATCCACAGTGCTTCCACAATGAAGCCATACACAGTGCCCCCACATTGAAGCCATCCACAGTGCCCCCATAATAAGAGACAGAGAAATGTACCTGCGGCAACACAAACCACTCTGCTACATCTCAGAGCGATAACACTGCCCTCTCTGAGTATAGCGTGTAGCCTTAACGATGCCGCCATGAGCGCGGTAAACAGTCACAGCCTCCGGGGTCGGCACACTGTCATAAGCTAGGGGGGCGTGCCAGCATGCACTGACGGCCGGTGGGCGGGGACCGATCAACACAGCACACTGTAACAGGCTGGGGGGCGTGTCAGCCTGCACGGACGGACGCTGGGCGGAGAAAACAAGGAAAGAAGTGTGAAGACCCGGAAGAAGTATGCCGCCATGACACAGAGTGTCGGTAAGTACGAAACGCTCATTTAGTTATAGTTTCTTTCATGTTTTTGGACTTGCCAAATCCGGATCGCTCACCCGGAATCCCGCGTCCTTGTCGTCCCTGGAGGTAGCACGGAAACCGCACGGATTCAGACGTTTACAGTCCGGGTCCGCTCAACACTAACTGAGAGTCCTCAGTGGTTAATACCTTTAATGGCCAACTGAAAAGATGGTGGAATCTTTGTACTCGATTATTCCACACCAGGATGGATTAAATGCTTGTGAAGTCTTCCTGGAAAATACAGGAACTGATGGCGATCCTGTGGTGAAGCTTACAAAATTCATCCCCACTCATAATTACTTTGCATTTGATAATTACATGTATCTACAGGAGACTGGGACTGCAATGGGAAGGAAAATGGCTCCACAATATGCAAATCTTTTCATGGCCAAGCTTGAGAGTAGAGATGAGCGAACCGGTCGCGGTTCGGCTCGAGTTCGGTTCGCCGAACGGAGGTCTCGTTCGAGTTCGGTTCGGCGAACCGGTTCGGCGAACCGCTCGAACCGCATAGGAAACAATGGGAGGCAATCACAAACACATAAAAACACCTAGAAAACACCCTCAAAGGTGTCCAAAAGGTGACAAACAACTCACAACACAACACAAACACATGGGAAAGTGACAAGGACATATACTGATGCGAAAACAAAAGAGCTGGACAAGGAAAAAGAGGAGGAGAGACAGATATAGGCATGGCACGCCCTTCTAAAATCATGTAAAACACCGCAAGGTGACTCCAAGCGGAGTCTCCCTTTTTTCCAAAAATTGGGCCACACACACACCCACCCATTCAGTGGCAGCACTTGTGCCCCAGTTGTACACTTCACAGCTAGATTTGCATCAAGCACATTCAAAATCCACAAGCATTTACTCTCCCCAGGATGATACAGGGGTAGTAAATTCCTTGTGGATCCATGACTTGTTCATTTTGATGAACGTTAGTCTGTCCACATTGTCACTGGACAGACGCGTGCGCTTATCTGTCAGCACACACCCAGCAGCACTGAAGACACGTTCAGAGACAACGCTAGCAGCTGGACACGACAAAATCTCCAAGGCGTAAGTGCAGAGCTCTGGCCATTTTTCAAGATTTGAAGCCCAAAATGAGCAAGGCTCCAGTTGCAAAGTGAAGGCATCGATGTTCATTTGGAGATACTCCTGTATCATCCTCTCCAGCCGTTGACTATGTGTCAGACTTGTTGTCTCTGGTGGCCTTGCAAAGGAGGGTCTAAAAAAATTATGAAAAGATTCAATAAAATTGCTGTTACCAGCACCAGATACGGTGCTACTGGTACGGGTAGACTGTTGGAGATGACGAGACCGTCCCATGTTTGTCAAGTTACAACTGGGAGATTCACTCCCTGCACCTGCACGGTTGTTTGGTGGAAAAGCCGAGCAAAGATCGAGTAACAGCTTCTGCTGATACTCCTGCATACGTGCGTCCCTTCCTATGGCTGGAATTATGTCACAAAATTTGGACTTGTACCGGGGATCTAATAGTGTGGCAACCCAGTAGTCATCATCACTTCTAATTTTGACAATACGAGGGTCATGTTGGAGGTAGTGCAGCAAGAAGGCACTCATGTGTCTTGCGCAGCCATGCGGACCAAGTCCACGCTGTGTTTGTGGCATAGAGGTGCTAACTGTTCTTTCTTCCTCTGACATCTCCCCCCAACCTCTTTCAACTGAAATTTGATCAAGGTCTCCCTCATCCGCTGAGTCTTCCATGTCCATGGACAGTTCGTCCTCCATTTCTTCATGGTCTCCTGCACCTTCCTCAACATTTCGCCTGCTACCATGCGCCCTTGTTGATCCCTGTCCCCCATGGTCCCATGCCTGCCGCCTTGGTGATGATGAACGTCTGGACCTTGTAGATGTTGGTATCCCTTGCGCATATGAATCCTCCTGTAGTTCCTCCCCTTCCTGTTGTCCCACCCCCTGACTCCGAATAGTGTTTAGCGTGTGCTTCAGCATGTAAATGACTGGAATTGTCATGCTGATAATGGCATTGTCAGCGCTAAACATATTCGTCGCCATGTCGAAACTGTGCAGAAGAGTGCATGGGTCCTTCATCTGAGACCACTCCATCAGGGTGATCTGCCCCTCCTCTGCATCTCATTGGCCCAGGCTATACGTCATGACGTATTGCACCAGGGCTCGGTGGTGCTGCCACAGTCGCTGTAACATGTGGAGAGTCGAATTCCAGCGTGTCGGCACATCGCATTTCAGGCGATGAACCGCCAGGCCGAAAGACTTCTGGAGCGATGCAAGTCCCTCAGCTGCGGCGGTTGAACGGCGGAAGTGAGCAGACAGTTTTCGTGCCCTGTTCAGAAGGCCATCTAGGCGGGGATAGTGTGTTAAAAATTGTTGGAAAACAAGGTTCAACACGTGAGCCATACAAGGCACGTGTCACCTTGCCCAGGCGAAGGGCCAAACCCAGGTTTGCAGCATTGTCGCACACGGCCTTACCAGGCTGCAGGTTGAGTGGAGACAACCATTTATTAAACTCAGTCTCCAGAGCTGCCCACAACTCAGCCGCTGTGTGACTCTTATTTCCAAGACATTTCAAGCTAAAGACCGCCTGATGCCATTGCGCTCTGCTGCCAGCATAGTAATGAGGGGTGCATGATTCCTTCTGCGCAGTTAGAACGCTGGTGGCCTGACCAGGCAGGCTTGGGGCGAAGGTGGAGGACCCAGATGAGGTGGAGGAGGCAGAAGCAGTGGCGGAACTTGGACAGACAGAGGATTGACACACAAGTCGTGGGGACGGCAAGACTTGTGCAGCAGACCCTTCACCATCTATCACCATAGTTATCCAGTGCCCAGTCAGCGACATGTAACGTCCCTGTCCATGCTTACTGGTCCAAGTATCGGTGGTGAAATGCACCCGTTCACACACAGAGTTTCTCAAGGAAGCGGTGATGTTGTGTGCGACATGCTGGTGTAGCGCGGGCACACCTTTCTTAGAGAAGTAGTGGCGACTGGGCATCTGGTACTGGGGCACAGCGACAGACATAAGGTCTCTAAAATCCTGTGTGTCCACCAGGCGGAAAGGCAGCATTTCGGTAGCCAAGAGCTTACAGAGGGATAAAGTCAACCTCTTAGCTTTGTCATGGGTCGCAGGAAATGGCCTTTTATTTGTCCACATCTGAGGGACAGAGATCTGGCTGCTGTGTGTAGACGGTGTTGAGTAGGGTGTCCCTGGAAAAATGCAGGTTTGTGAGGAAAGTGCAGGCGTAGACATGATGTTGCCTTCATCCAACGTTGGTGCTATCGATGTCTGAGAGAGCTGTACACACGCACTTGTTTCCCCTTCCAAACCAACTGACGACCTACCAAGCAAACTGCCTGTTGCGGTTACAGTGGTGGAAGTTGTGCGTGGAAAACCAGGTGTGACAGCTGTCCCCACAGTCCTAGAAGATGAAGAGCGCGCGGATGCACTGGAAGGGGCAGGCGGTAGATGGTCCGCTCCGCTAGGCCGCATTGCAGCACGGTGAGCTTCCCACTGGGACATATGATATTTATTCATGTGACGATTCATGGAAGAAGTTGTCAAACTGCTGAGGTTTTGCCCTCTACTAACAAAATCACGACAAATTTTACAGATCACATAATTTGGGCGATCTTTTGCTATGTCAAAAAAGGACCAGGCTAGGCAAGGCTTAGAGGGCATGCGACCTGCTGATCCACCCCGACTAATGCTCAGAGGCAGAGTGGTGGCTGAGGATGCAGTTGTAGACGTGCTACCAGTACTCATCCTCTGTCCAGGAAGCCGTAAGGTAACTTCGTCGTCAGTTGCATCCTCCTCCACCGCCTCTGTTGACCTCCTCGAGTGCCTGACTGTGGGTTGACAGTAGGTGGGATCTAGAACTTCCTCATCAATTGTTGTGTTTGCACTCCCCTCACCCTCAGACCGAGCCTCTTCTTGCCCTGACAGAATATTTAAGTTGTCATCCCAATCTGGTATCTGCGTCTCATCGTCATCAGTATGTTCTTCATTTTCTATAACAACAGGTGTTACAGTTTGTGAAAAAGGGTCAACATTATGCTCAGAAACATGGTCCTCACGGCCTGAATCAGAGTCACAAAGGTTCTGGGCATCACTGCAGACCATTTCCTGGTCTGTACTCACTGTAGCTTGGGAGCAGACTTCTGATTCCCAGGCTATAGTGTGACTGAACAGCTCTGCAGACTCAGCCATCTCATTTCCACCATACTGTGCAGGGCGGATGGAGACTTCAGAGCTGGGAGAAAGCAAGTATGATTGGGCTGACAACTCAGAGGACTGGTGTTTTTTGGATGCGGTAGTTGAGGTGGTGGAGAGGGCACTTGTTGGACCACTTCAGATAAATTCAAGCATTTTCTTTTTTTGGCCATCATCTACCTTTGGGCCAGTTGTTCGTGTCCGTATAAAAGGGAGCACATCGGATTATCGACGGTAAGTAGTAGACATTTTAGTTTTGCTGGAAGATGGTCTATCTTCAGCAGATGTTAATGGAGCTTTGCCACCTTCCCCACGGACAAACCCCTTTTTTTCCTTTTCCAACACGCCTCTTTCCCTTTCCACCAGCATCTGTCATTTTGCCACTCATTTTGATTGCGACAAGATTGTGCACTTAAAATGTGGTAGTAAAAATTGAGAGGTGGTGTAGATTGCAGCGGTAATCTAGCTTTATTAACAGCAGAGTAAACAACAATAACTATCCCTGACAATGCAACTACGGCCCTTAAACTGGCAGCATAGTTTGCTAGTATAATGGCTTAGTAACAATGAGTTTGAGTGTGCAATGCAGAGGTGCTGCAAATAGATTTGCACCAGTGGGACAGTAATGGAAGTCCAACAGCCACTTTTAGGATGCCACTAAGTTTCCTCAGTGTTTGCTAGTATAATGGCTTTGTAACAATGAGTTTGAGTGTGCAATGCAGAGGTGCTGCAAATAGATTTGCACCAGTGGGACAGTAATGGAAGTCCAACAGCCACTTTTAGGATGCCACTAAGTTTACTCAGTGTTTGCTAGTATAATGGCTTAGTAACAATGAGCTTGAGTGTGCAAAGGGCAGGAGGGTACAGTGGCAGGGTTGTGGGTCTGGGTAGAGGAAAGGAAGCCTCACTTTCTATCCCTCCTAATGGGGAAATGCAGCGAGGAAATCCCTGACCTTAGCTACACAGACGCTGTTATCTTGTGTAGCTGTTAAAATCTGTTTCCACGGACCTGACTGTCACCTATGGCTCTGAGCCTGCTGTAATTAGCCCTTACAAGGGCTAATAGAAACTTCTATCACTATTCTGTATAGCGCTGTGTGTAGAGCGTACACAGCAGTATCGGAGACAGGAGCTACGCCAGCGGTGACTGACACCCAGACGCATAAGGCAGATAATGGCGTCCAGATGGGCAGATGCCCGTATTTATAATGCAGGGACATGTGACATGGACATCCTATCACACATGCTGTTGCTTCTCTGGCTAAAAGTCCACTTAGCTGTGTGTGTGTCTGGGATTGGCTGACATGCTGGCCCGCCCCACTACACGCGCGCGCTTAGGGAAGGAAGACAAGGAAAAAAAAAAAATGGCGATCGCCATTATCCCAACAGCAGTGATCTGAATGCGCTGTTCCCGCACACTATACGCTGAAATTTCAAAATAGTGTAAGTCACAGAGTGACTTACACTATTACAGCGGAAAGCCAGCTAGTAATTAGCTTGGCTTTTTGCTGCTCGAACCGTTCTCGAACGTAACTAGAACTATTGAGCTTTAGCAAAAAGCTCGAGTTCTAGTTCGATCTAGACCAGCCCCCAAAATCACTCGAACCGCGAGCTGGAGAACCACGAACCGCGAACCGCGCTCAACTCTACTTGAGAGTGACTTTCTATCTTTTTGTCCTTTCAGGCCTCTGACCTATTACCGTTACATTGACAATATTTTAATCATATGGACAGAGTCTGAGCAGCAGCTGAAGACCTTCCATGAACACTTTAATCAGTTTCATCCCACCATCAACCTAACACTCAACTACTCCTGCACTGAAATCAACACCATCATTAAACTACGGAACAATGAAATAGAGACATCCCTGTACCAGAAGCCAATTGACCGTCCAACATACCTGAAATGGGATAGTTTTCATCCAAAACACATAAAAACTCTATAGTGTACAGTCAGGCCATCAGGTACAATCGGATATTCTACAACACTACAGATAGAGACAATCACCTTGAGGGCCTCAGAAAATCCTTTTTGAATCACGGCTACCACCCAAGAACAATTGAAAACCAGATTACACGAGCCACCAGAATATCAAGAAACCATCTCCTACATTATAAAACTAAAGAAGAAAACATACGGGCACCTCTTGTAATCACCTACAATACACATCTGGAGGTGTTTAGAGGAGCTGCACGGAAACTACAACCATTACTGCAAAAAGATGCCCGATTAACATCTATTTTTCCAGACCCCTCCACTTCTGTATTTTAGACCGCCCCCAAATCTAAGAAGCATCATTGTCAGAAGCTCCCTGCCCTCTCCAACAGGAACATTTCCCTGTAACCAGAAAAAATGTAAGACCTATCCATTTATACTGACAACGGACAAGATAAAGATCCCCAGATCACATCTGGACTACAAGATCCCAGGTACCTTCAGCTGCACCACAACCAATGGGGTGTACTTAATTATATGTACCAAATGTCCCACTGGGGCTCTGTATGTACGGGAGACAGGACAACAGCTCAGGACAAGGATGAATTCTCACCGCCACACAATCAGAGAAAAAAGGATAGATCTACATGTGGCCAAACATTTTGGTAACCCAGACCACAGCATCATGGACATGAAGTTGCTGGTATTGAAAGGAAACTTCAAATCCCAGAGAGACAGAAAGGTTTGGGAATACAAACTTATGATGACCTTTGACACATTCAGAGCAGGAATGAATATGTCACATGGATTTATGTCTTTTTACATCAATTAAGAAATGTGCTCCTCAGACCATCTGGGGGCATCATAACTCTGGACCAGACCCTAATCAGAGGACAATAAAACTGTCACACTCCTTATCTATGAACTGCTGCAATATTTACGGCCACAACAGTCTGTCCTCTTGCCATACTGATCGTTCTGCTTCACATAAGTTCTGGAGGAGCGGGTAAGCGACCCACGCCCCTGTATCCCTACCGGGTCGGTCGTCGCGGCTGAGGGGCCCGGTCTGCACTCGCTCGCCCTGCTGCCTCCCCCACTGCCCGTGTTGGCTGCTGCTGCCCCGCCACTAGGCCTGCTACCACCGCAACCGGTAGCGGTACCCTGCCTATCCGCCCAAGCGGACCGATCTGCAGCCGAGGCCTGTGGCCGTCCTGAACTGCTTCCATGGAAGCTGCCGAAGACCGAGCCCGTCAGCGGAGACATACCGGAGGCACATTTGACCGTGCCTGGCCCCGTACCGACTCCGACAGCCCGTCTCGTGCAGGAGGAGGCGGAGGTCAAGCGGGAGAGGACCCCTGTACCCGTCCCCCACGCCTCGGCTGAGGCTGCGCCGGGTCGCCGCTGTGAGGCAGCACCCCAGGCCATGACACCGCGGGACCTTCCACCCAGAATGCCAGTAATGTGCAGCGTAAAGGAAGTCTCGCGGGGCCCGACCCGCGCGCAGGAGCCCGCAGCAGCCCCTTACTGGGACAGGGAACCGACCCCGCTGGGCCGAGAGATTGCGGAGAGGGAGAAGAGGAAAGCGGAGCTGGTGGCCCGCACCATCCAGGAGAAGGAGAGTCTCCGCAGAGCCACCTTCCGAGTACGGGGCCCGAGATATGAGGGGCAAGTGAGGAGATTCGATGTCCATAGGGGATACGGCTTCATCTTTGAGCCGGGCCTGGAGGCCGAAGTTTTTGTGGCCCGAAGGGACGTGAATGACCACCAGCCGGAGGACCACCCGGGCCACAACCTGCACCCCGGTGACCTCGTCACCTATACCCGGCACTGCGGGGAGAGGGGCTGGTTTGCCCTGGATGCTAGGCTGAGAGGAGGCCAGGGGCCTCAAGCACCAGCCCAGCCCCTCCCCCGGTCGGTGGGGTGGACCTGAAGTGATGGCAGTGGTCCTCCGCCGCAAGTTGTCCCCGTTGGGACCACCAGCACCGTTGTGTGAATATGTAGCCGAATGATAAAAAAAAGTAATCAACCGAGTAGTTAACCAGATTTGCACCGTGATTGAACCGGCCGTTGCCGGCAACTAGTCCCCATAGGGACCTTCTGCAACCGTTTGCGTAAGAAACTGCTTACGGACAAGCCCGAGAACTTGCAGGGCAACCACAAACTTGTGGCTTGTAAATAATTGTTGGCTTATTCCGTGACCGCCTCCGGAGAGGCTGATTTGGGAGGATGGGCCTGGAGGAAAGGGATGGCCCAGGCCCGCCACTACCGTAACCGGTGGCGATCCTCCGGGGGGTCAGGGGTTCCCCATGGATGTGGGTCCCCTGAAAGAGACCGTACCTGCTCGGGCAATTTAGTGATGGACTGGGGCAAGGGGTGCTGCCCACTTCTTAGGGGCAGCATCAGGGCCAGGTTGTTTGGGCGGGGGGAGAGCGGAAGCCGTTGTTAATAAAATTGACTACCGTTTAGTAACGTTTAAGAAAGTGCCTCCCGTTAAGGGAAGTTTTACAAAGTAATGCTTAAGTTGATGTTTTATGTGTTTTTCTACTTTTTTATAGCTTTTGTGAAAATAAAACCGGTGATGGACGGGCAGCCGGCGGACGGTCTGCGTTTAACCAAGGGGGAATGTGGCACCCTGGACAAGCCAGGACGTCACAGGTACTGCAACAACACACCCGACACGCCGGCTAGGCACATCAGTCACACATACAAATCCTTGTTGCCTCCCTCCAGGGGCTGATGTCCACACCAGGTGTGGTGGAGTAAGGCAGTTGGCCCCACCCACCGAGGAGTTCACAGTCCTGGAGGCGGGAAAGGAAGTGAGAACCGTGAGGGACAGTGAAAGTGAAGGAGTGAAGTAGTAGTGGAGGAGAAAGAGAAAACTGACCGTGTCCGGGTACGTGGCCTGGGCACCTGAGAGCAAGGTTGGCAGACAGTGGTGACCGTCTGCAGGAGAGGCCGATTGACGCACAACCGTAAGGACTGGGGTCGGGTGGTGACCCGCCGGTACCGAACCGGGGAGCGAAGAGAAGCCAGCACCATTTGGCAGGGCCTACGAACCCCGACCAGGCTTGGAGTCGCCGTTAAACCGGTCAAATCCATCAGCCACGGGAACCTCCGGGGTTTCCCAGCAGCAAAGACCCGACTGAAGGCAACCGCTCAACCGTGAAGGGAAATACAGCTACCGCCACAGCGAGAGTTCCCAGGGCCAGAGCCTGCGGGAAAAAAGGGGCTCCTCTGGCAAATACACCGCTGGGGAGCGGGTTACCGGTGGGAAGCCATCGGGGCCGAAAACACAACACAGGTGAAGGGAGAGACAGTCACCGCCAACCTACCGGGAGTGACCACCGCAGTCGCCTGTGGGACCCGTCCATCCAGCCGTTTGTTTTACCAGAGAGTCCGTGTACGTTACTGGCTGAGTGAGTACCACCGTGCCGTCTGGCACTGCGCTGCCCCCGCGACCCTGCACCTCGCCAAGCCCCGCAATCCACTTCCCAGTCGCCATCACTGGGCCCCAGGACCACCAAAACCCGCCTACCCATGGAGGGGGAGAGAAACATCTCAGCTGCTCCCTGTCATCGCTCCCGGGATCCCCGTCCAGAGTAGCGGTGGTGTCCCAACCTCACCATAACCCGTGGGTGGCGTCACGGACCACATCCCCAACTCAAACCACCCCTTTCACTCACGGGCGAGGAGCGCTGCTCGAGTCCCCGGATCCGGCCCACCACTCGAGCCACCGAGCAGCAAGCCAGCAGCAGCGCCGGACCCGAGCGCAAGCGGCGGCGGCGCCCTCCCCGCCCGCGACACTAGCACTAACAATAAAGACTTGGATTAACCAATTCCTGGCTTGCAGTGGTGATAAGTGCAGCGGTGATACCCGTTTTTACTTTTAAGAATTGCATCCTATTGCTTTGGGGCTGCAGCTGTCTCCATCCACAAATATGCGGTTATAGGTGTTGTGATCTTTTCACAACCCCTATAGGTGAGTGCAGAGGCGTATTTAGGGGGGCTGGCGGGGCATTTGCCCCGGGTGCAACTGTCAGGGGGGCGCTGTCGCGCTGCCTGATGTAACGCAGTGAAAGTCTCCCTGCGTTTGCCGCCCTGTAGTGGGAGCCGCCATTTCTCTGAGCGCAGCTGTCACGCTGACAGCCGGACTTACAGAAACTGCAGCGCACGTCTTCCACTGCTCAATTGTCCTTGTATCTTTCAGACTCGAGGACAATTGAAGCAGTGCCCACAGGCGCTGACTTCCGGGTCAGAGAGATGGCTGTAGTGTTATCAGGTCAGCTAATCACACAGTTGACCCGGAAGTGAGGTCCGCAGTGCAGAGGCGGCAGAGAACGCTGATGATAAGTGCTCCAGTGTGGAGCTGAAGACAGTGGCCCCAAAGAGGAACATTATGGGGTGAGAGGGAGGTATCTATTGACACAGAATGAGGGGACAAACGAAGGGGAGAAGGAACTCTCAGTGGACACAGTATGAGGGGACAGAGGGTGGGAAGGGGGCAGTATCTATAGACATAGTATGGGATGACAGAGGGTGGGGAGGGGGCAGTATCTATAGATACAGTATGAGGGGCCAAAGAGTGGGGAGGGGGCAGTATCTATAGACCCAGTATGAGGGGACAGAGGGTGGGAAGGGGGCAATATCTATAGACACAGTATGAGGGGACAGAGGGTGGGAAGGGGGCAGTATCTATAGACACAGTATGAGGGGACAGAGGGTGGGGAGGGTGCAGTATCTATAGACACAGTATGAGGGCACAGAAGATGGGGAGTCGGCAGTATCTATAGACACAGTATGATGAGACAGAGGGTGGGGAGGGGGCAGTATCTATAGACACAGTATGAGAAGACACAGTATGGAGGAGATAGGATGGGGAGAAGGAACTATCTTTGGACACAGTATGGGGTGAGAAAGGATGAGGGCTCATGTATGGGGAGAGAGAAGGGGTGATGTATGGGGAGAGAGAGGATGAGGGGTGATGCATGGGGAGAGACAGAGATGAGGGGTGATGTATGAAGAGGGAGAGGATGAAGGGTTATGTATGGGGAGAGAGAGGATGAAGGGTCATGTATGGGAAAAGAGAGGATGAAAGGTATGGGGAGAGAGAGGATGAGGGGTTGTGGCGCCCCTGAATATATCAGGGTGCCACAGGGAACTGCATCCTGTCACCCAGGGTGCATGACCTACCCCCCATTGTTCCAGGTTCCCAGAAACCGGTATCACTACCATCAGCACCACAAATCCCAATCAACACCTCACATCATGACCTGTCAGACACACCAGTGGGTTGGTCTAGCTGGAAAAGGACCAGCCACCTAGGGGTCAGGCAGACTGGTGGGAGGGAAGTACAGGAGTCAAGTGAGAGCCCTCAAAGAGAGAGGAGCTGGGGAGAGTGAGCTCCTGGGGAGCTAGACTGAGGTTGGGTTGCAGGCGGTGGTCCGGGACCAGAGGAGTCGGGGACCGGTAGCAGTGACATTGGAAAGGGGTGTGATGAACATAGTCTAGGAGGACTGTCGGCATCAGAAAACCCAAAAGAACTGACCGGTACCGAGCACGACAGGGTACAGGACCCTAGGTCAGGAACCGATTAAACGTCCTGATAATTAACCTGGGAGGGAGAGTATCTTCACGAACTTCCCTAAGAGCTCAGAGATTGAAGGCATCATTACACCGCGGGGGATAGGGTTTCCAGTAAAGCAGACGACTGAAATCCGAAGTGTCAGCCATCAAGAGACCAGCTACAGTACACATAGTGAGCGTGGCCCCAACAGCTTCAAGCCAAGGGACCACAAACAGACAACTAAATTGTGCACGGAGGTGGGCGCCGGATTATCAAGTGACACAGGTGGGAGCGTATACCTGGACGGGCTCCCCGCAGTGACTGTGGTACACAAAGGATTTGGTTTACCTTCAGTGTGAGTGTCTACTTTATAATCCTCATCCAGCACCACGACTACCCACAGTGAGTACCTTGTTCCCCCGCACCCTGCACTCTCAAATAACCACCAAACACCCTGAGCCCGGGGCTTTCCCTACCTGTGGAGGGACTAACATCAGGCTGCTTAACTCCATCTGCCCCGGTACTCCTAACAGCAGCGGTGGTACTCCCATTACCGCAACCCACTGGTGGCGTCACAAACTTCTCCCCTGTAAATACCCCTTTTTCGGATCAAAGTCTCCGCCAACCCGGGTCTGGGCCCCTCGAGCCACCCCGATCCTGGATCCGAGCAATCCGACTAACACCAGGGCGGTACAGGGTCATGTATGGGGAGAGAGAGAGGATAAGTGGTGATGTATGGAGAGAGAGGATGAGGGGTGATGTATGGGGAGAGAGAGGATGAGGGGTGATGTATGGGGAGAGAGAGGATGTGGAGCGAACTGGAAATACATTTTGAGGACAGAATAAAGAGTGACATGGTCTGAGGAGTAAGTGGGCAGGATGGGGAGTGAGGTGGAGAAGTATATGGACATGCAGGAGGTAGTAAAGAGACAGAAAGGGATGAGAAAAATGTGGTGGGGCACAGAATAGAGACTGGGTAGTGTAGGGTGGCGGTATGGAGAGGAGGCAGAATGGGAGGACAGTGAGGCCATAGCGAGGAGGGGTGTGTGATGAGAGCGCACAGTATAAAAACTGGGTAGTATAAGGGGACAAAGTGTAAAGGACAGTGTGAAGAGGCTCAGTATGGAAAGGAGGGCATGTACCATAAGAGGGACAGTGTGGGGTCATATTTCGTGCAGAGAACACAGTGAGGGGTCATTATTTTTTCTGGGGCACAGTGTAGGGCAGATATTTTTAAATATAAGTATTCTAATCATTCTGCTATTTTAGGGGCATCGTGTCATGATGTGCTGCAGAAGACCGGGGAAGATGGAAATCTGCAGAGACAAGATGTGAATGTGAAAAGTCATCATGGCATCAGGACAAGGTGAGGAATAGAAAGAAATGATTGGAGACAACGTCATCTATAAGGTACCTGAATATAAATATGTATTTGTCATACTGACTATGTCTCATCATTAGGCCTCGGTCTTACTTGCACATTGCTTCTGATGTGAGCGCAGTGGGACCTCCACTGATCAGCTGTTCCAAAGCAGATCCAGAACTGAGCACTTCCGGCCACCTGCCACCACCGGCATGGCACCTAGAACAGGCGATTTGCTGGCGTGCCAGCTGCCGGACCCCGACCAATCGGACTTTGGTGGTCTATCCTAAGGAAATGCCATCAATGTTAAAGTAGTGGACAATCTCTTTAATAAAGTCTTGTGCCATCTGACTAGTTAGGGGCTACTATGATTTTATTTATGTTGTTAGGAGCATTAAAGGGGTTGTCCAAGTTTGTGATGAGCCTGCAGTCACTCTGTGTGTCACTTTATGTGACTGCAGACTTCTGAATTCTCACAGTGAGCACACTGCACACTGTCAAGATTCTCTGGTGCTGGCGGTGACAGTGGGAGGTTTCAAAGCTGCAAGTATGCGATTTACATAGATCTGGTCACGTGCTGAACAGACATGCTCAATAAAAATCAATTGACTGAGGCTGGACACATCAAATCAGAATGTGGCCAGAAGTATACAAATCTCATACTTGTGCTCACATGATCGTCCACTCTCGTCACTGGCACCGCAGAATTGTAAAAGTGTGCAGAGCATGCATTTAAAGAATTAAGAAGCTTGAAGTCACGAATAGAGTCACTGCAGACTTTCATCTCTAATCTGGACAACCTCTTTAATTACAAAATTAAGCAGTGTAGTATCCTCAGTTCTAACAGCGTGTAATATACCCACTGTCACCACATGGCCTCTCCACTCATGTGATTTTCATACTTGCATGCGGAAAAAAGAGAATTTTGTTACTTACCGTAAATTCTTTTTCTTATAGTTCCGACATGGGAGACCCAGACCATGGGTGTATAGCTTCTGCCTCCGGAGGACACACAAAGTACTACACTAAAAGTGTAGCTCCTCCCTCCGAGCATATACACCCCCTGGATGACACATCTAACCAGTTTAGTGCAAAAGCTGAAGGAGGACATCCACCCATAAGTAGAGATAGAGTAAAACCCGGAATAACCGGAACCTCTGTCTACAACAACAGCCGGTGAAAACACACGGAACAAGAACTGCCAACAGGCAACAGGGAGGGTGCTGGGTCTCCCATGTCGGAACTATAAAAAAAAGAATTTACGGTAAGTAACAAAATTCTCTTTTTCTTCATCGTTCCTTATGGGAGACCCAGACCATGGGATGTCTCAAAGCAGTCCATGGGTGGGAAATAAACAGAACTGAGAAGTAGGCAAAACCTAACTTCACAAATGGGCGACAGCCGCCTGAAGGATGCGTCTGCCCAAGCTCGCATCTGCCGAAGCATGAGCATGCACTTGGTAGTGCTTCGAAAAGGTGTGCAGACTAGACCAAGTGGCAGCCTGACAAACCTGCTGAGCCGTAGCCTGGTGCCTGAAAGCCCAGGAGGCACCGACAGCTCTGGTCGAGTGCGCCTTAATCCCTGGCGGTGGGGGCACCTGAGAACATTGGTAGGCATCGGATATGGCCGACCTAATCCAACGAGCTAGGGTCGGTTTAGAAGCCGAGAGACCCTTGCGCTGACCCGTGGTTAGTACAAAAAGAGAGGTGCACCGCCTAAGAGCGGCAGTGCGTGACACATAGATCCGGAGTGCCCGCACCAAATCCAAAGTATGCAACGCTTTCTCAAAGCGATGCACAGGGGCCGGACAAAGGGAAGGCAATGTAATGTCCTGGTTAAGGTGGAAAGGAGACACCACCTTAGGGAGAAAGTCCGGAGTCGGACGGAGAACCACCTTGTCTTGGTGAAAAACCAAAAAGGGTGACTCCGAAGAGAGCGCAGCCAAATCAGAGACTCTCCTGAGAGAAGTTATGGCCACCAGAAAGACCACTTTCTGTGAAAGTCGGAACAAAGGAACCTCCCTAAGAGGCTCAAAGGGGGGTTTCTGTAAGGCCGTGAGGACCAGATTAAGGTCTCAGGGATCCAAAGGCCGCCGGTAAGGCGGAATGATGTGAGATGCGCCCTGCATGAAGGTGCGCACCTGGGCCAGTCGGGCGATACGCCGCTGGAACAACACTGACAGAGCCGAAACCTGTCCCTTGAGGGAATTGAGGGATAGTCCTAGCTGCAGGCCGGACTGTAGAAAGGACAGGATGGTCGGCAAAGAAAACGGCCAAGGAGCATGGCCGGAAGAGCGACACCAGGACAGGAAAATCCTCCAAGTCCTGTGGTAAATCCTGGCCGAGGAAGACTTCCGAGCCTGAGTCATAGTGGAGATGACCTCGGAAGGAATGCCTGAAGCCGTCAGGATCCAGGACTCAAGAGCCACGCCGTCAATCTGAGGGCCACAGAATTCTGGCGGAAAAACGGACCTTGAGAGAGAAGGTCTGGGCGGTCCGGGAGATGCCACGGCATTTCTACGGACAGACGGAGCAGGTCTGGGTACCAAGCTCGCCTGGGCCAGTCTGGAGCAATGATTATAATCCGACGGCCCTCCATTCTGATCTTGCGCAGGACTCTGGGCAAGAGAGCTAGAGGGGGAAACACGTAAGCCAGACGGAACTGGGACCAATCTTGAACCAGCGCGTCCGCTGCCAAGGCCTGAGGATCGTGGGAGCGAGCCACGTAAACCGGGACCTTGTTGTTGTGCCGGGATGCCATTAGATCCACTTCCGGAGTGCCCCACTTGCGGCAGATTGACCGGAACACTGCCGGATGCAGGGCCCACTCGCCGCTGTCCACGGTTTGACGGCTGAGATAATCTGCCTCCCAGTTTTCTACGCCTGGGATGTGGACTGCGGATATGGTGGACTTGGAGTCCTCCGTCCACTGAAGGATGCGTTGAACCTCCAACATCGCCAGGCGGCTGCGAGTCCCGCCCTGGTGATTGATGTAGGCAACTGCCGTCGCGTTGTCCGACTGGACTCGAATGTGCTTGCCTGCCAAAAGATGGTGAAAGGCTACGAGAGCTAGAAGTACAGCCCTGATTTCCAGCACATTGATCGAGAGGGCTGATTCGGACGGAGTCCAAGTGCCCTGTGCTCGGTGGTGGAGAAATACTGCTCCCCAGCCGGAGAGACTGGCGTCCGTGGTGAGGATCACCCAGGACGGAGTCAGGAAGGAGCGTCCCTGAGACAGAGAGAGGGGCCGAAGCCACCACTGGAGAGAGCTCCTGGCCTGTGGCGACAGAGCCACTAGCCTGTGCAAGGAAGAGGTCCGCTTGTCCCAACAGCGGAGAATGTCCAGCTGCAGGGGACGCAGATGGAACTGGGCAAAGGGAACCGCTTCCATTGACGCCACCATCTGACCCAGCACCTGCATGAGGTGCCTGATGGAATGACGGCGGGGCTTCAACAGAGAACGCACCGCCAGATGAAGGGACTGCTGTTTGACTGAGGGCAGCTTCACAAGTGCCGGCAGAGTCTCGAGTTGCATCCCTAGGTACGTAAGTTTCTGGGTCGGGGTCAGAGTGGACTTGGGCAGATTGACAAGCCACCCGAAATGAACAAGCGTGGCGAGAGTGAGCGAGACACTCCGCTGACAGTCTGCACTGGATGAGGCCTTGACTAGAAGGTCGTCCAGGTAAGGGATTACTGCCAACCCCTGGAGATGCAGAACCGCAACCACTGCTGCCATGACCTTGGTGAAAACACGAGGAGCCGTGGCTAACCCGAAGGGGAGAGCCACGAATTGGAAATGTTCCTCTCCGATTGCAAAACGTAGCCAACGCTGGTGTGAAACTGCAATTGGCACATGCAGATAGGCATCTCTGATGTCGATGGATGCTAGAAAATCTCTTTGGGTCATTGAGGCAATGACCGATCGCAGAGATTCCATGCGGAAGTGCCGCACCTGAACATGCTCGTTGAGAACCTTGAGATCCAGGATGGGCCGGAAGGAACCGTCCTTCTTGGGGACTAGGAAGAGGTTTGAGTAGAAACCTCTGAACCGTTCCCGGGCGGGAACCGGAACAATTACTCCGTTGGCCTGCAAGGATGCCACGGCCTGTGAGAAGGCGGCGGCTTTGGAGCAGGGGGGAGTGGACATAAAAAATCTGTTTGGCGGGCTGGAAGAAAATTCTATCCTGTAGTCGTGGGAGATGATATCCCGCACCCACTGGTCGGAGACGTGTTGAAACCACACGTCGCCAAAGTGGGAGAGCCTGCCACCGACCAAGGACGTTGCTGGCGCAGCCAGATAGTCAAGAGGAGGCTGCCTTAGTGGCAGCGGCTCCTCCGTTCTTCTGAGGACGCGGCTTTGCGCGCCAGCTGGGTTTTCTATCCTTGGCTGAGTTGGTGGACGAAGCTGAGGGCTTAGAGGATGACCAGTTAGAGGAACGAAAGGAACGAAACCTCGACTGGTTCCTGCCCTGGACAGGTTTCCTGGTTTTAGTTTGTGGCAAGAAAGTACTCTTCCCGCCAGTAGCCTCCTTAATTATTTCATCCAATTGTTCACCGACCAGCCGGGACCCAGCAAAGGGGAGCCCAGCAAGATACTTCTTGGAAGAAGCGTCTGCTTTCCACTCTCGAAGCCACAAGATCCTGCGGATCGCGAGGGAATTAGCGGAAGCCACCGCAGTGCGGTGAGAAGCCTCCAGAATGGCAGACATGGCATAGGATGAAAAAGCCGAAGCCTGGGAGGTTAAGGCAACCATCTCGGGTATAGAGTCCCTGGCGAGGGAATGTATCTCCGCCAGAGAAGCAGAGACTGCCTTAAGAGCCCACACTGCTGCAAAGGACGGGGAGAACGAGGCTCCTGCCGCCTCATATACAGATTTGGCCAGAAGGTCAACCTGGCGGTCAGTGGGATCCTTAAGAGAGGTGCCATCGGCCACAGATACGACTGTCCGGCCTGAGATTCTAGACACCGGAGGATCTACCTTTGGTGACTGAGCCCATTCCTTGACCACTTCTGGTGGAAAAGGAAAACGGTCATCAGAACTACGCTTTGGAAAGCGTTTGTCAGGACAGGCCCTGGGCTTGGTCACAGTGGC